>NW_027072034.1:61500855-62718355 GCF_038088225.1 Cyrtonyx montezumae | reverse complement strand
GATTATATGCTATATTTTGAATCTTTTAATTACTTTTATTGGAAAGTGGGATGTGAATTAGAACACTGAGTTGCCTTCTAGCTTTCCAAATTAAGATAGTGATATACACAACTAGTGATCCTTCTTCATCTACACTTCAGAGCCAGACAATTGCTTAGCATATATATGCAAATTAACTGAGGTTCTACCTTATGCCCCAAAGTACAGCACAGACATTCTGTGAGAGAGTTGGCAACCTCTTTGTATCCCATTTTGTTTCCACCATATCCATAATGTCTAATGCAAAACAGTACAGACAGTTCTCCACACTGGTATCCAGAAAGTTACAGAGCAAATAGAATTGCTTTGTCAATATCAGTTAAGCTTTTAACATGCCCTACTACTTTCAGCTAAGTATCTGCCTGCAGCACTCTAGTGTGTTTTGCAAACATCCAAGATTGCAGAAGATAGTTCAAGAGGTTTTGAACTGATACTAAATATTACCACTTAAACGTACAGAAAAGTTTTCCCAGTATGCATTTAGTCCTTTCTGCATTCCTATCTCCTGAATACTAAATCATAAGGACAAAAGTCTTTTAAGACATGTCAAACCTTAATAAAGTGTAACTGTTATTTTCATACAGTTGCATTATTTCTTTGATCAACTACAGTTTTTGAACTTTTCACCTAATCAGTTTATTGTTTTTATGATTAATCTAGATTGTTGTTCTTTTCTTTCCAGAGATGTTACATTTTATCACATTTAATAGTATCGAGACTTTCCAGAGTAGGATTTACATTTGGACTTCACACAAAATAGACTGTTCTTAGGGCAACCCATAATTTCAATCCATTAGGCTAATGTATTGCAGCTGCTGTGAACAGTGAGCATGTCATCTTCTGTATAATGATGTCTAGTACAGCACAGAATATAAAATAAAACAAACTGAAAAATTACTCTATGTCCAAACATCATAAAGTGTTATTTTCACCCAGCTCCTTCACCCCTAGTTTCAACAGAAGAGTATATTGTATGAATGGGTAAAACGTACGAGCTTTTTTAATTATTGCCTTTTACAGCTGATAAAGAATTCTGGACATATTCCAAGCTGCATATACATTACCTGTAATGTATATAGAAGTAATCTGTACTCAACAGTAATTTTCAATTAGGACTTTTTTTTAGAAACAAATAGTAGTTTACTTCAAACTCATTTACTAATTCCACATAGTTTTATTAATTTCTACATAAAAAATGAAGCAACTAACACAACAAAAGCCAAAACATTTCTCTGTAGTTGAAGGTAGGCTATTAGTAAATCATTTATGAGTTCACATATGGATTCATTTTCACTTCTCTCTTCTTCCTGAAAGTATCAGTATCCACATTTCCCACACTGTCAGAGTGCCATTGCCAGGATATCAGTCACTGTGATATGACTCCAAGCATTCTTGATGATAGAATATTATGCATTCTGAGAGAAACACTGAGAAAAAAAATAACAAACAATGCCTTCCTAATCTGGTAGCTGAGTTACCTCCACAGAACAGAACCCTGTCCCTACATTGTCACACAGAACAGAAGGTATTAAGTCACACACCCTACAGCATGATCTAGCTTAGTGATCAGTAGAGTTCCTGACAAGTGAAGCGAAAAAAAAACCAAATGTTGAATATCAGCTGCTGTAACACAATGAAGAACCATTTGCTTCAGTGTCACTATGATAATTTATGTCAACATTGGAATGCGTTGGCAAATCTGGATGAAATCACTCCATAAAGCAGTTCAGAGAGGGACTATAGAGCTCCCTATCAAAGCCCTTCTGCATGGCTACAGTGTCTTGCTTCATGACCCTGTACTCTGAAACATGAACAGTGGTAACAGACTGACAAGATTCCTGGCTAAATCTTTTACTGCAAAATATTTGCAACCCAATGTGTAGAGGGGAGAAAAGAATGCAAAATAATATTTCTTTTAGTGTAAAAAAAAATCAGAAATTTGGCAATGAAACAAGAGGAGATTGATTATAAGATATTTGAAGAAGAATGGCAACAATAAAAAAAATAATTTGGGACACAGGGTTTTAATATTTAAAACTTTAGCTGCAAGAGAGCTTTTCAAGGAATCTAGGATCACTAGCCTACTAGCCTTGTGTAGGACATGTAGGATAGTTTTGTTTCCTTCTTCTAACATTTCCCAAAAATTCCTGTACTGCGTAATCATTCTGAATAATTCTACTGCAATATCACTTGTCTCCACTTTAATATCACATCTTTCATCTTTTTCCAAAAATTAACAAGGTATTACAACAAAAACTTCTTGCATTTTTATTTTAAACAAACTAATTCAAATGACCCACAGTGAAACTACAGAAGAAATAGTTAATCTGTGGGCAATGATATAACAAAAACTTAGTTTTTTAGAAAAGAGATTTCCGAGATGTATTTAATCAAATTGTAATATAATGACATACATTGCATCCCTAATTACATTGTATCGTTTAGTTAATTTGGTTACTTCAATTATTAAAATTCATGATTTATCCTTATGAAATTCAAATGATGAAGCATACTTGATAAAGCCACTTTTAGAAATAGATTAAGTCATTTTCTTCTTCATCATGTAATTATGCTACCACTAGGGTTCATTTTAATTATGACTGAGTGCTAGGGAAAGTTAAAAACACTGCATCAAAGACAAGAATCAAACACAAGAACTAAAACAACTACATCAATTGGTTATTAATAAATGGTAAACCAAAAATAAAATGTGATGCAGAAACAATCTTACTACATATAATTTCAAATTATACATAGGTGTTTGGTTTTTTTTTTCCTGTATAGCACAAAAAGAAAGCTTTAGTATACTTCTTTTTATCAAAGAAATTTATCAAAAAAATTTAAACACATATACCAGCAGTAAAATATGCTCCTTTCAAACATATCTTTTTGAAAGGTTGAAAGATTTTGAAAGATATTCTGAAAAATGAGGTAGATTGTTCATTTTCTTAATTGACGCTACTACGTTTAGAAAGAGGTTATATTCATACAAAGATAAATTGTGTCATTGGCAATAAAATTTATATCTTTCTGCATTTTAGGAAATATGAAACTTTGGTACTTTGTAGGCACTTTCAGTAGACAACCACAGGTTTACTCCTAACTTCCACTGCTAATTTAGAACCAACAATCAGAATTTAGCAAAGAATCATATCCCAACTGCTATTACATTCATTTTTCTCATTTGTCCTTTAAATAAACTTATCTCTTTTCACAGGAACCTGTGTGAGATAACATATATAACTTTACTTGCATGAGGGAAATGCATTCTTGGTTAGTCAGAATAAAAGGCCACCCACATTGCTAGTTACTGCACTAACACATGACTAGAAAGGAGAAAACAAAACAACCTTTTATTTTACAAAAGTGGATCATTTCAAGCACACCCAGCTGTCTACACATTCACATTATCCAGTGACATATCTACAAAACCAAAATAATCTTGGGCAATAATTGCAGAGATTATGCAATTACACAGGACACTGGATTCCCCAGAGCACAGGGAAGCATGCCATGAGTTCATACTAAAAAGTTGTTCTTTGAATGTATGGTAAAAAAGGCAAATAGAATCACAGAAAAAATCTATTGGAAGAGAGTTGTAGAGATCATCTAATACAATCTCTGGCCAAAACAGTTAACTTCTGTTAAATCTGGCTGCTCAGGGCTTTGTCCTAAGAGGCTGTTCATAGGAGTCTGCTAGGGCAATTTCTCTATTGAGTAACCATTCTCATTATGAAACTATTAAATTATTTTTTTATGACTCTTTCAAATTTTCCTTGTAGCAATATACAGTTTTCTCATCCTTTCAACATTCAACATTGAGGAAAGCCAGACACCATCTTCTTTTTAACTTCCATCGAGCAGTAAAAGACTATTAGATTTCCTTACTACATTTTTTAATCTAGGTTAAATAAATCCAGTTCCCTCAGCCTTTCCTCGTATGATGTGTGTCCCAGGCATTCATCTACATGTCATGGCCATCCTCTCCTGTGCTCTAATCCCTTCATCCTCCCCCCTTTGTACTGGGCAGGACACATACACTCACACACACACATACAAAAAAAAAAAAAAAAGAGTTTTAACTGCTTACTCATAACAGATCATTTGATAGAGAAGATTTAACTTGCGATCATTTCCCACCATTATGTTTGGAACATTAGAAATGATCCATCAACAGATAAAAGACCTGAAACATACTTCTATTCCCTGCTGTGTTTCTTTGTAAAATACTCTTTAGAAATTGTTTGCATTATGCATAAAACATTCACTTTGCTCCTAAAAGGAAATACACTTTTTCTTAAAGCACAGAACTATCAGAGAATGGTCCTGGCTCATTGTCTCTCATTTTAGGGACCAAACAGAGGCACCCAAGCTAAAAGGAGTGTTTCTCTAACATGCAACTATAATCAGTAGAAACTATAAGTCATCTCTAGAGATCTGTCCACCAAGATCTGGCTCACACCAGAAGCTCCTATCTTTAACTCAGAAGGGAAATATAGTGAGAATGTCTCAAGTCAACCTTTTCAGAAAATGAGAGCTACCTAATAAAAAGAACACTTCCTAAGAAAATAATTAATTGCTGTTGCTTCTTATTCATGCTTTACTTAGTAACAAGGCCTAAAGAGCCCTACACAGCAAACATCTTCCCTATATTCTGCATTGTTAGAACATGATACCTGCATGAAACTATACTAAAATCAGAGTTGCTGTAAGCACGTAAAAATGGGGTCATGAAAGATAAAGATCAGGAAAAAAAGTACAGAAATTAGACAGAAAATTCACTAACAAGATTCTGAATTGGAGAGGATAAAGGAAGGAAGGAGATAACACAAAGAGATACACTGAAGACTGGAATTTGAAGAAAAAAAGATCTATAATACTAAAATTCACTATCCTCAAGCAGAATCCATTATGATTTGTGTCTTAGATATGCCTGAGTCATAAACAAATCATGACGAATTTCAAAGATGTGAAAGGGAAGCTACAGGTATCAAGTGCTCCCTATAAATGTGGTTAGATTATGTCAGGTATTTTAATTATGGTGCAAAAAATTAAAGAGAGCTGCATGTTAATACACATATATTAAGAGGTGTTAACCTGTGCCGATAGCTGCAAAAACGACCGTACGAACACAATCCACGGAATAACTTTAATTACTGAAAGCTCACTGCTTTTTGGTCAGAAACCAAAATGTCATTGAAGCATGTAATATTGTACAGGAATTTGCTTTGTTTGATTGCTGATCATTGCCAGATCATTGACTTGAAATTACAGACCCTGGCTACCCAGGCACTAAAATATTCCTCTGCTCACATCCACTTGAGTTTGGCTGTTAACTTACAACCCCACAAAATAACTCATGGAGATAATATAGCTTTACAGTTACTGCAGCTAGAATAGCATCTTAACCTCAGGAGCTGTGTAACAAACGAAAGACAATTCTAGAAAATAAATGTTTCTTTCTAAAGCATATTTTTCTTCCTTTTACTAACAGCAATATTTTAGAAAGTATTTGCATGGATTTAGAGGTCACTGATGAATGTCATTGCATATACAAACTAGTAAAGGTTGCCCTTTTCTATTAAGCATTAAGGCTAAAAGTTTTCCTATTTGCTAATGTGTGCAGTAGAATATATCTCCCTTATACATCACTTAGGTACAATTCTATGTAACTGAAAGCAAAATGCAAAAAAAAAAGAACATTTCTTGGCACTCACTCCTTCAGTCATTATTACAGAGATAGCAGTATTATTCTGACCATGGTAGCAGGTGATTTATTATTTTGTTGCTGCAGAAACAGACAGCTGAAAAGGGGTTTTGAAATGGAAATTGCGACATTTACTGAGTAATAATCTTATACCGCCATTTACAGGAAGCAGGTGGTAGCTGTTTACCATTGCAGACAGATGGAAGTCCTGCAGTGGAGTTATTTTTTTCTGTTAGATAAATTAGCTTCAATAATTCAAGCATTTTTTCCCCTGCCTGATTAGCGTTTTGTGCAAATTTAAGTATTTAAAGACTGTTTTACTATCAAGCAAAATGTGGCACAGCTCATATTGTTTTTCTTTCTGAGCCCCTCTGAACCAGATTTAGTTTTCTACAAAGAATATAATAACTATTTAGCATCCCCAAAGGAGATGCTGCTTCAGGGCAAGTAACAACACCATGAAGAATTCTGCTCATGTTAATCTGAAAAACAAAACTGACTTCCAAGTGAGCACAATTCTGTAGAGCTTTCTCCTGAGTGCCACATTCTCTACATGATAGTCAGGAGGATGTGCCAGAGACACTAATCACACAGATACTCTTCGTTGCTTCAACTCTATGCTTAGCATTTTCACTGACAAATAATTTTTTTTAAAAAGTACCTTTCAAAACACAATACGGTACCTTGACAGTTGCCACAGTTTGTAGCAGAATGAACTCATCTGTCCAACTCTACTACTCCAATGGCTATATCTTATGGCAAAGAATGATTTGCAATAAATCTCATATCAGAGCAGGATTCTGCTTCTTTTCTTTTTTTTTTTCTTTTTTTTCTTTTTTTTCTTGATCTCTGATGGGAGTCTTTTCTTTGAGGAAGGATGGGAAGGAAAGAGAGAGAAATCAAGAAAGTAGAAACTAGGAAATTATATTAGAAATAAAAAGCTTTCATTTTTTGATTTCCCCTTTTAGTTGATTTTTAGAAGTGGCATGGCTAATAAACTTCAATATCTGTTAGTAAGTAAGTCAGATTTCAACAAATCTTAGTACAGTAATATTTATTACATTTCAATTTTAAATGCTGGACTTCTTAAAAGTCTTCTCTGTCAAAATTTTCTGCAGCTTTCCATGATCACTTAAATACTTGGAGGTACTTAATGGGAATTATAAATACGGAGAAAGATCTATCAGGTGCTGTATATGTCTTCAGGTAATAGACCGATATAGAAATTATCCAACTCTTGTCAGATATTCAGCATATATTATTGATATTGGTGATCAATTGGTGACAATTATAACAGCCATAAATATCAATCTTATATACAATATTGTCATGAATTAACACACTAGCAAGAAATGGGTAGGTGAATTCTGTCAGTAATTATATAACATTGTTACTAGCTGTGGATCCCACTGGAGACAGGGGCAAAATTCCTCCTACTTTCAGTGGGAGCAAATTTCATCCCATAATCTTAAAAAGATCTGTTTGTAAACTTAAGTAATTGAATCTATTTTTAAGAAGACTGTAATAGTTATGAGCCTAATAAATAGGAGATATGAGCTTAGACAAACACAAAATTTAAAGTGTGGGTATAACCCCAATAATTAATGTAATGGTTCATTTAATATTTTTGAAAGGTGCAGAGATGTATAGTTCTGATTCATTGTTTCACCTTTTCACATGTGCTACCTAAAATTCGTGGTCTAGAAAATACAAAGTATTCATTTCTCTGATTTTTACAGAAATGGTACTGCTTAATGCAGACAGTATTTTCTGTTTAACAGAGAATATGCCATATTTCAGCTGCCTTTTCCTTTTGTGCAGGATTTTTATCAAGATTCTTTGCTGTTGAATTTGGTTGGCTCCTATGGGCAGGCAAGTATAGTTCTTTCAATACTTTTTAAAAGGGAAAGAAAAGAAACTGACTACATTTCCAGATGTAATTTGCCAAGACAGGAATTTATGCCCTTAGAATATTTCTTCCCCCTTGGTGCACTGCCTACAACAATTTTGTACTTATGCAAAGCATTCAATGTGTTTCAAATTTCCAAGCTGAATTTATCTATTCCTGTAAAGTTGCAGAAACTTACTATTGCTCCTCACACTCTTAAAAAGTCCTACTTTTCTTCAACCAAGTCCTTGGCTGAACATAATGTAGCTTAAAAGAATGTGCTTTGAGAGCAGAAGGATAGAATGTGAGAGACAATGTTGAACAACTAAAATCTTGGTAGTTTTGGGCCTACATGAATGAGCACTGAAATGAGATTTAAAAGACAGAAGTATTTAGTTATTCTTTTTTACCAGCATGACTATACCAAGTCTTTCTATTTTCTACTTTGACAGCATTTTAGAGAAAAATATTGGCACTAACAAATACAGAAATAATTTAATTTATGTCTGTGTGATATATTTGGATGTCCACATAGTCTCTTCATGCTGTTTTACCTTTTCCTTGTTCTAAGAATTAGAGCGAGTATGCTCTGTTTTCCCCAAGATGATAGATTTTCCTCCCTATTCATGGAAGAACTTTATAACAACTTATAATATTTATAAGTTTTTGATATAGATCATTTAAATGGCAATCCAATACACAATGAAAAGTTAAAATTTTCTCTTTGGAGTCTTTATTTAGCTGACTCTGCCACATCACCATTTTCACCTACTTTCTAGCACTGGTGATTTTGATGATATAATTGATTTGGCCCAGTTTGAGAAAGTCTAAGGCTTTTCTGTATGAGTATGGCAAATGTTAGAATACGAGAGCAAATACATGAACTGCCCATGTTAAATAGATGAAAATTATATTAAGGTTTCTAGCTACTACTATCGTAAGTCTCTGGATCAAAAATTTTCTTTCTGGTAACTTAGTGTAGCAGGAAAACAATCTAATGAGAGTTTCAAATTAAACTTGATACAGTTATGAATCGTGATTTGATTGTCATAGCAGAAAAATTGATCCAGTGGCTCAAAAACTCAGTTTTACAACCCCATCCACTTCTACTATAGTAAAAGAAAAAAATGATGAATTTGTTTTCCTAGACATCAGTGGGTTTCTGAGGTCTTTGATAATTCTACATCTTCAGACATCCTCTCTATTGCATCCATTATGTCTCACATGGAAAATTCTGTCTGACTCTTATCTTGTACATTTTATGAATAAATAGAAATGCAGAAAAGGACACAATGCAATGGATGCTTTCAGTCATGCAAGACAATAATAGGCATTTGATAATTTACTACTTTTAAATAGCTAAGAGTTTTTAAAGTAACATGTGATTTACATAAAACCTTATATTTTATATAAGGCTCAAGAAGCGTTAAATATTATTCCCTCTGTTAAAAATTTTAGTTAGATAACAAGGGTGATTTCAATCCACAAAAACTTTCACTAAATCTTTACAATATACACTACTCAGCATAGTAGACCATAGCATTTTAATACCGCTGTATCATAGTAATATATAATATTGTGATAAAATACTTTATTCAAATCTAAAATCATTTCATGAGAAAAACTCTGATGAGCAGCACAGAACAAATAGAAAATGACTCTTAGTAACCACTTTTTAAAAAATATCTTGGGTTTTATCAGGGCAGGTACAGTTTTACAATCAGCCCTACTCATATAGACAATACTCTTTCTTGCAAATTTGATCCACTCTGAATGGTGTAAAGTTACGGTCTCTCAGAGTTTCACTGATTGCCATTAGTGGAAGCATTAATGTTCATTCTTGTTAACAATATCAGCTAAAAGCAGGAAGCGAATCAAGAATGAAGATTAATATGAGACAAGTCAGCAGTTGACAGTTTACAGAGCTATACAGTTCCTAGCCAGCAAGGTACTAATGGTCTAATCTCTATACACATAAGTACACAGCGTGCTTATACTTAATGACACTATTAATACTTACTGAACTGTGAATATCAAATTTATCATAATAAAAAATATATTTTTTAATTTAGTTTTTTTTTTTTTTTTTAAGACTGGGAAACTTTCTTTCACCTATGTCTTAGAATTTCACATTTGTTATTATTCTAACAATAGGAGTATCATTTAAAATCACTTTCATATACAATAAGATCTGCTATTATAAATTAAGAGGTATGAGAACATGTGATCAAAAACAGGATTATGGATAATGAAGTAAATATTTAAGGAACTATGCAAAGTAAAAGACAAAAAATACTATCAAAATAAAAAATGTTACATTGTATTTCTTACAAAAGAGATATTTCATGTTCACATGAAATATGAAATATTTTATTAATATTAACATACATTTTTATTTCCTCTCTGATATTTGAATCACTCAATAATTATTTATTGTTTTCCTAAGCCTTATTTATATACAATCACCTCTTCATTCCAGATGACCTACAATTACAGAACAAAAAGCCAGCATTTAGGGGCAGTCACCATCTAAATTATTAATTTCAAGAGGCTGTAAGGATAATTAGCTAATGCTACTATTTTGCGTTTCTTGTTAGGCTAGATTCCCACCACTACAAAATTACATTGAATGTACGTATTTCACAATTTATGTGCAATAAAAATTTAAGGAGGAGTGGAATCTGTAGGACTATATTGTATGTTTGTGTAGTTGTGGTACTAAATTTTGCTTCTCCTAACAACTTTGCCCCAATTTGTTTTCTTATTATTTCTTGTTATAAAGTTTCATAGCATTTTCACAAATGATTCATTTTAGTCAATATCTACAAGACAGAAGAAGTTCATTCAGAAGCAAAAGATAAACTACTTTCATAGAACTACAGAATTACAGAATCATGGGGGTTGGAAATTAACTTCAAAAGATCATCTGGTCCAACCCTACTGCTAAAGATGTTTCCCTGCAGCAGGTCACACAGGTAGTCATCTAGACAGGTCTTGAATATCTCCACAGAAGGTGATTCCACCACCTCTCTGTGCAGCCTGTTACAGTGCTCTGTTGCCTTCAAAGAAGTTTTTCCTCGTGTTCAGATGGAACTTCACAGAGCATTCATCTGCTGTGCCATCTGCAATGATTTTCAACTTGTTCAAGACAGCCAATATTCATGCCATACAGTATTCTATAAATAAATAGTCCTATCGACCCATTTAAGTAGCTTCACAAACACAACCTAAAATAGATTGTTTCCCCCAGTTTAGCATTCCTAGTCTCAACTATGAAAAAAAATAACTATGGCTTTGGTACCTTTAAAATCCTTATTGGATTAAAAATAATGCAATAATAACCTTTTTTTTCCTAAGGCCTATACAGGCAGCTGTTTGCATTTATCAAAAGGCAACAGTGTGCCCAGTTTGACCAAAACAGAATGTCAGTCTACTCCAAAACCACCAGCTGTATGACACTATCGCTGCAACTTTGAAGATTTGTCTTCTGTCATATTCATCTGAAATAAAAATTAGCTCCATCGCTTACTCTCAACATAAAAAGTGGGTTTTCAATACATAGGTTGCAAAGGGTAAGCATATTAAGCTTAAACTCTACCATATCATTTTACAGGGAACAGTAGAATTTCATATAAGGATGTGAACAATTTCTTATAGTCACGTCAAGTACAAAAGCCAGTGTTAAATATTCATCTTTTAGAGTGAGTTGGAGTTTTTATGTTACTTGGCCAAGTGATAACTCCAAGAGACACAAGATGTCCAAGAGAAAATCAACTGTCCTCTGGGAAAAGTTTTTAAAATGGTATCTTCATTTACTATCATTAGGTATCTTCACAGTGAAGGTGATGGAGCACTGGAACAGGTTGCCCAGAGAGGTTGTGGAGTCTCCTTTTCTGGAGATATTCAAGACCCACTTCGATGCCTACCTGTGCAACTTGGTCTACAGAGCCTGCTTTGGCAGGGGCATTTGACTCAGTGATCTCTAGAGGTTCCTTCCAGCCCCTACAATTCTGCGATTCTGTGATCAAGTTTTGAACTTACAGCAAACCCTTCAACGGAAATCCCGGTTTGAACAAGTGGAAAATGAGAAAACAACAAGGACTTGCTTTTTAATTGAGTGAAACAGAAAAAAGTCATCTGGTGCTAAATGAAATTAAAAGTCTTTAGTAAGCATAGATGTCACATATCTTCATCTGAATGCAATTACTTCCTTGCATATAACATTTAGTATAGAAATGTAAATGTAATAAATTCATGTTGGCTTTCCTGTGAGGTCTGGCAAATATGAAAAATTATTTCAGATTTCCTACTGTTCCCAAAAGAGAGCTAATCTTGAGGGTGCTCGTTTACCCATGGAGGACCCAGTGCCCCAGGAAATGTGAGGGTGCTTAGAACAAGTGTAACCAGTGGTCTGCAGGGGTTGTTCTGGGAGGTGATACTGAAGGAGATTATTTGGAAGACGTCGCCCTCTACTCAGGGTTCATAGGTTCATAGGTTCATAAGGTTGGAAAGGACCTACAAGATCATCTAGTCCAACCATCCTCCTATCACTATCCCTACCCAACTACTAAATCAAATCCCTTAGCACCTCATCTAAACGCTTCTTGAACAGCGCTAGGGATGGTGCCTCAACCACCTCCCTAGGCAGGCCATTCCAGTGCCTGACCACTCTTTCAGAAAAAAAATGTTTCCTCAGGTCTAATCTAAATCTTCCCCAGTGCAACTTGTGGCCATTCCCTCTCGTCCTGTCATTATTTATCAGGGAGAAGAGGCCCACCCCCTCCTCACCACAACCTCCCTTCAGGAAGCGGTAGAGTGCAATAAGGTCTCCTCTGAGCCTCCTCTTCTCCAGACTAAACAATCCCAGCTCCCTCAGCCGCTCCTCATAAGACTTGTGCTCCAGACCCCTCACCAGTTTTGTTGCCCTTCTCTGAACACGCTCCAGGGCCTCAGTGTCCTTCTTGTAGTGAGGGACCCAAAACTGAACACAGTACTCGAGGTGCGGCTGCACCAGAGCTGAGTACAGGGGGATGATCACCTCCCTGCTCCTGCTGGCTACACTATTTCTAATACAGGCCAGGATGCTGTTGGCCTTCTTGGCCACCTGGGCACACTGCCGGCTCATGTTAAGCTGAGCATCAACCAACACCCCCAGGTCCTTTTCCTCTCTACATTCTTCAAGCCATTCTGCCCCAAGCCTATAGCATTGCATGGGGTTATTGTGGCCAAAGTGCAGGACCCGGCACTTGGTCTTATTGAACCTCATCCCATTGAGCTCAGCCCAGCTGTTCAGCCTATCCAAATCCCTCTGAAGGGCCTCCCCACCCTCAGGCAGTTTGACACATCCTCCCAACTTGGTGTCATCTGCAAACTTACTGAGGGTACACTCAATTCCCTCGTCTAGGTCATCAATAAAGATATTTAACAAGATGGGCCCCAAAACTGACCCTTGGGGGACACCACTCGTAACAGGACGCCAGCTGGACTTAACTCCATTAACCACTACCCTCTGGGCACGGCCCTCCAGCCAGTTC
This sequence comes from Cyrtonyx montezumae, assembly GCF_038088225.1. NCBI lineage: Eukaryota > Metazoa > Chordata > Aves > Galliformes > Odontophoridae > Cyrtonyx > Cyrtonyx montezumae. The sequence goes on along the minus strand of NW_027072034.1, from coordinate 62,705,187 downwards.
TCCACCCAGAGAAGAGTGAACCTGTCCACATCACGGGCTGCCAGTTTCCTCAGGAGAATACTGTGGGAGACCGTGTTAAAGGCCTTGCTGAAGTCCAGGTAGACTACATCAACAGCCTGACAGGGATGACATGTAAGAGGATAGTGTAGACAGTGGCTGATCCTCAGGAATTATAATTATAATTATCTCATTCTTCCTTGCTATTACAAACTTTTATTTACTCAACAGTGCAAAATATTTTGCTCTTTGATGCTTATTGTCACATCTCTGTTAGCCATAAAACAAGGGACTGGACTAAAACAGGACAGCTGCAGACGTTTATGTGTATTTTTACACATGCTTGATCCAGCAGCAATGCAAACTCTGTTTTGTTGATGGTCACCCCCACTAAAGTGTTTTGCTCTGCAGTGTGGTGACAGGCATCTCTGATAGCAGCAGAATTCTCAGAACATGCTCCATTACCTTACAAGCTCTGCTGCTTCACTGATGAGGCTGAACAAGTAAAGATCAAATGATACAAGATTTTGTGTTTATTTTTAAAGTACAACACTCTATGTTTATTTTTACATTAACTGATAACAAATAAAATACATATTAGCAGTAAAGATAAGGGTCAAGGAGAGAGGAGGAGGAGGGACAGGAATAGACAAAGAGGGGAAAAAATATTTTGACATATCAAAATAACCAAGTTCCAGTCCTGAAAGGTCTTAACTGCATCCAGATTCATTCAATGTCACATTTCATGCATATTAAGATATTGCAGAAAATACAGCAAAATAATACCTAAGTAGGGGTTCCTGCTCCAAATTAATGCCCCTTTCCATCCAAATGCATAAAAAGTGACACAGAATTTCAAGGGATAAATAAGCTATTAACAACTGTGAATAACCAAATTCAGTATTTGCCCTGGTTTTCTATCTTGATCTTAGAAATGATCACCTGGAGAATAAGACATCTTCAGAGTGTTTCAGCTTACTTTCTAACAATTCACTTCTTGCCAATACAGCTGCCTCTTGGACAGTATTTAGGGCTGTCTGGTTTGCTTGTGTAGCTGGTTAGGTGTCTTGTATTTCAGAAATAACTTTTGCATCCTATTTTTTTCTATTTTTAAAGGGTATATTAGGCAACTAGACCTTCACTTTCATCAAGCTCTAACAATATCACCTCACTTAGAAGATGTAGTTATGTAACCATATGTGACAATTAAGACAATGTATAACAATTATGACCCATAATGCAACCCACTGGTGTTTTCTGAATAGTTTGTTGGTTTTCATTTCACTATGGTGTGGAAGACAGAAATAAAAGTATTAGCAGATGTTAAGGCCAGTAAAGCAATGGAAGTTTTAGATTACATTAAGATGTTCAGGCAAGGAATTAAAGAGAGAAAATCTGACCGGCTAAGATTAGTATAATCTTGTCTTCACAATCATTGTAAACATTTACTTAATATGCATTAATTATGTGTTAAAATATAAGCATAACTTTTAAAAATAAAACCATGGTTCCCAGCGTATTTTCTCTCTAACTTCTGTTATCTTGTGGTCTATGGTGCCCTTTAAAAACATCCATCATTACCCTGTGACATATGCAACCTATCACATCTTACATGAAGTACAAATAAGCACTGAATACATTCAGCTATGTAGCCCCTTTAGATTTCTTTGTTATTTCACAAGCAGAGATGCTGCACTAGTGTGATGTGCACTAATGCATTTGGCGTCTAAATAATACTCTATTCCTTCTCTAGCAACACTTCATACACACAGAAGGAGTTCTGTGACAAATTACCAATTCTAGTTCAAATAGGAGCAGCACTGATGTTGAAGAAAAACAGTTCATTTTGAAAGGATATGTAGCTTCAAGGAAAAAATAATAATAATTTTAAAAAGCACTTTAAATTCTAGGTTATGGTTTACAATTACCTTTTGTACTAACACCAAATTCTTCTAGCAAGCATTGATGACATTTTCCCTGTCGTAATTCATCTGGTGTAAAGATGTTATCAGTTCTTTTGTGGTATGGATTTTTTTCTTTTTTTCTTTTCCTCTCCTCTTCTGATTTGTTATGACTCTTTTTGACAAGATTCTGATCATTTCATAGATATTTGAGTCCCAGATTCTTTTAAATGCATCTGTGCTTTGATAGACATCTAGTTCCCAAGCCTTTCATTTACATAAATTATCAAGATATATAAAGTTATTAAAACGTATAAAGCCCATCATAAAGCAGTGGTCATATATTTTCAGGACCCAGGAGCAAGTTCTGTGTTCTGCAGAGGCTGCTCTTCTGACAATATATATGACGTGAATTTGAGACCAGTTGCATCCATAAAAACATAGAATAATTAAGGTCAGAAAAGACCTTCAAGATCACCTAGTTTTACTGCCAGCCAACACCCACCATGTCCACTAACCATGTCCCCCAGTGCCACATCCACACAGCTCTTGAACACCACCAAGGACAGAGACTCCACCACCTCCCTGGGCAGCCTGTGCCACTGCCACTGCTCTTTCTGATAAGATTGTTTCTAAAATCCAACCTGAACTTCTCCTGGCACAACTTAAGGCCATCACTGTTACCAGGGAGAAGGGGCTGACTCCCACCTCGCCACAACCTCCTGGTTGTAGAGAGCAATGTGGTCTCCCCTGAGCTTCCTTTTCTCCAGACTGAACGATCCCAGTTCCCTCAGCCACATCCTATAAGAGCTGTGCTCCAGACCCCTCACAGCTCTGTTACCCTTCTCTGGACACACCCCAGGACCTTAACATCATTCCTGTAGTGACAGTCTGAAAACAGATCCAGTTCAGATGTTTTCTAACTTGAAGTGATTACTGAGTTAAAATTGAAATTTTAAAGACTGGAAATAAAGCTACATCAATTCCATTTTCTAAGACATAACATGAGGGCATAAATTTAAGACCTATATTAAAAATTAATATGGGAAAAATATGTTTCACAAAGCAAGAGCCTAACATTCTGAGTCTGAAAGAGCAGTGAATAATCCATCATGTTTCACTGGACTCTAAAAAATAAGGGAACTTTTTAAAAGGGCAGTGGTATAATTTTGCCCTAAATAGAAGAATCTTAGATACAGTGCAGTGTAAATAGAGATAATGGGAACAGCATTATTATTTCACAGCTAGAATTATCAGGAATTATTGAAATGCTACAGATATTTCCTGATATTAATTATATATTCCTTTCAGATATTATAGATCTATTAGATAATTCTAGCCATTATGTCATCATCATTCAATTATACCTGACTCTTACTATGTGATCTGTATTTGACTGGTTAGATGGCTTGCTTTAGTCTAAAGATACTGCTTAGCATTTAAAAGCCACTTTGGTTGCTTTGAAGCACAAATCTAAATGGCTTCTAATATACTGTTCCTCTAGAATTGTTTTGATGATGGTAAAGTAATAGACTGAAGAAATGTCCAGCAACTTTACATCTTAGTCTATAACATGGATCAGTTTGCTTCAAGTCACTTCTCAAAATAAGAATGACATTAAACAGGATCTCTGATCAACTGTCTGATTAAAAACATCTGTTCAAGGACTGAGTTGGTCCCTGACAAAAAGATGTCAGAGATCTGATGATACTATACTTTCTCATCTAGCTGCCCATACTACAGAAGGGATTGACACATTGTTTTGTTGTTTTTTTTCTAGATTTGGACAGCCACAGGTGAACTCTTCTTATGCTACAAAAGTATTAATTAGTGGACTTTAAGATTCTGGTATGACCTGCCAAATTTGGCCCCAGACAACTTCACCTGAGCTTTTCAACATTATTAGGATGTTCAAGCACTCTTTGACAAAGCACAAAAAGCTGATGGACCAAGTACTGTGACTCAGCTCTCAGCTTTTAGGAAGAAGCTTATTTCCTGGACACGTGAAGAAAATATAAAACAAAGGGTTTACAAATATGAAAGCTACTATGGTGTGGGCTATTTTAGCACGTGGTCCCAACAGAATTAGAAATACCCCCTATGATCCTGTCTCACTCCTTACCCCTTCTTGTAAAACAGGATTGAGTAATTCCAGAAATTTTCTATGGAAATTTGGACCATATAAAAGTACTATGTATGACACAGTCAGGAAATAGTTTCCTGAAATACACAACCTCTGTGCTTATAAATTAATTCAAGATTTTCTGCACATTATATATTTTAATAATTACTCACACTTCTGAACTGATGCTAAATAACTTCCATCACACATCCAAAATAGGGTATTATACATCAAAGGTGCCATGGTGTGACAAGTATGAGATAGTTCTAGACTATCACCTAAGCAAAAGTAATAAAGATATGATCCATGGTACAAGTTCACTCGTACCAGCCAGCAATTTTTATTGAACAACATAATCATGTTGCTATCATAATAGGATCAGCATAAGCTGAATTGATTTACACGTAGACATTTTTGGAGGGAAGGAAACCCCTCACAGTGGTAGTGTCACTTGAGTGTTGCCTACAGAACCAAGACTGTCATCTCTTACCTCGCTTTAGAAATTTACCATACTTGGTTAAAGCACTTGGTAGACTAGAATCTCTTTCATTTGCTTTAACTGGAATGTTCATTACAGTATTATACAGTTTCTGATCTTTTCCTATTTCACTATTGAACGCTCTCTTGTGTTTTATATGCATCACAAGCTATAAATTAACTGGTGTACATGTCCATAAAGACTGGGTGTGCTCAAGCTTTCTCCTCTCCCCCCAAGCACTCAGCAGCTTACTCCCCAATGAAGCATAGCTGAACATCTGTGGTGGCCTTTGCTTAGATTTACTTCGCCAGATTTTCATTAAAATAGTGACTCAATAAAAATGTTGCTTATCCTAATAAAGCTCTTCAGAGCTTTGCAGATTTGCATTTAATACTCTTTAATGTCATTACAGCATTAATAATCTGTGCCTAAAGAGCAGTAAAACTTTATATTTTCTGGTTTATGAAAGAAGCTTCATAAACCCTGGATTTTCTTGTGACTCAGCTTTAATGCACCATAGAGACACAAGCAGGAAAGCTGTATGACACCACTGATTTGTATAAGTTTATGGCTTAGTCCTCTGTTAGGTATTTTTTTTTCTGGGATTATATATAAAAATTAATAAAATTGAGTTGTTGTGAATAAGCATATCGGGAATAAATGGGATCGAGCTTTAGAAAATGAATAAATTTTTATTACGTGAAGCCTTTTTTTTTTTTTCCCTTGCTGGAAGCAAAAGAAATTCACAATGCCTGGGAAAAAAAATCAACTGAGTCTTTCACTAATACATTTGCTGCAGTCTCTTCAAATACTGTCTTAGAAAATATTTGTCATTTTAGGCTACCTATGGATTTAGAAAGTGTTACCCATAGAAAACATTTCCAATAACACAGTTCTGAAACAAGAGGATCATTACAAGAACTTGTGATCCAGTAGTCTAAACAATAGTGGGGTTGATTGGAATTTCTGCACAATGATCTTAAAAAAAGTCAGATCAATACTATGAACCAGTGAAAAGACAGAAAATGCATTAGAAGTACATTTCTTAATAGAAACTGACTTTTTTCAAAGACTCATTCTCATATGAACACATGCAAATGTATGAAAATATGGGCAAATTGCAGAAGTCTAATAATTTTATCTAATCATTTTTTCTCAAAGACGTTAGGAAAATAATTTTTCACTATTCTTGGAGTAATTCTGGATAATCCACAGGATATGAAGCACTAAATATATTCTAGATTTAGGATGAAATACCTTGACTGACTTTTCAAAGAATCTAAGATTTTTTTAGCAATTTCTCCCTCACAACAAGAAAAATAAAAATCAGTTGTTTTTGTTACTGTGGTAAATACACGACACATGTCCATGATTCTTTGGTAAACTCAAAGCAAAATAAACAATTTATTATAGGATCTTATTAGCGCTTGCCCTGCTAAAGAATGTACCCAAAACTTCATAAATGCTCCAGAAAAATTAAAAAGCACAACTTCTGAAAATTTTATGGCCTACTAGGTGGTATAATTTGGTACACATCTTTGAACATGGAGGCACATGAAACTTGAACGATAGCCTTTAGGAGTGACATCGTGGTGGGGGTCTGTTATAGACCACCTAGTCAGGATGAAGAAATAGACGAGGTGTTCTATAAACAACTCGTAGATGTTGCACGATGGCCAGCACTCGTTCTCATGGGGGACTTCAACTTCCCTGACATATGCTGGAAATATAATACTGCGCAGAGGAAGCAGTCCTTGAGATTTCTAGAATGTGTGGATGATTGCTTCCTGACACAGCTGGTACAAGAGCCTACCAGGGGAGATGCCTTGCTAGACCTCCTTTTCACTAACAGGGAAGGACTAGTAGGAGATGTGAAGGCTGGAGATTGTCTTGGCCAGAGTGACCATGAAATGGTGGAGTTTGCTATTCTGGGTGACGTCAAGAGGGTGACTAGCAAAACTATTACCTTGGACTTCCGGAGGGCAGACTTTGACCTGTTCAGGACACTTGTTGCAAGGGTCCCTTGGGACTTGCTCCTGAGGGGTAAAGGGGTCCAGGAAGCCTGGATGCTCCTCAAGATGGAAATCTTAAAGGCACAGGAGCAGGCTGTCCTGGAGTCTCGTAAGTCGAGCCGGAGAAAAAGACCAGTGTGGATGAACCGGGATCTTTTGTTGAGACTCCGAGAGAAAAAGAGAGTCTATGTCCTCTGGAAGATGGGACAGGCTACTTGGGGTGACTACAGAGAACTGGCCAAGATCTGCAGGCAGAAAATTAGAAATGCTAAAGCCCAGCTTGAACTTAGACTGGCTACTGCTGTAAAGGAGAACAGGAAACCCTTTTACAAATATATTAACAGCAAGAGAAAAACTAAGGAAAATTTCCCTCCTTTACTCAACGAGGCAGGGAATGTAACCACAGATGATAAGGAAAAGGCTGAGGTTCTCAATGCCTTCTTCACATCTGTCTTTAATAGACAGAACAGTTGTCCACAGGGTACTTGCCCTGACCTGGAAGTCCAGGACAGGGCGCATAATGCACCCCCTGTGATCCAAGCAGAGACGGTCAGAGATCTTCTCCTCCATCTGAACTGCCACAAGTCCATGGGGCCAGATGGGATCCACCCAAGGGTGCTGAGGGAGCTAGCAGAGGTGATTGCCGAGCCACTTTCTGCCATCTATCAGCATTCCTGGTTATCTGGAGAGGTCCCACAAGATTGGAGGCTTGCCAATGTGACTCCCATTTACAAGAAAGGCCGTAAGGAAGACCCGGGGAACTACAGGCCTGTCAGCCTGACCTCGGTATCAGGGAAAGTTATGGAACAGATGATCTGGAGGGAAATCACATGACACGTGCATGGCAATAAAGGGATCAGACCCAGCCAGCACGGGTTCACCAGGGGCAGGTCGTGCTTGTCCAACCTCATCTCCTTCTATGACTGGGTGACCAGACAGGTAGATTACGGAAAGGCTGTTGATGTAGTCTACCTGGACTTCAGCAAGGCCTTTGACACGATCTCCCACAGTATTCTCCTGAGGAAATTGGCAGCCCGTGGTGTGGAAAGGTTCACTCTTCTCTGGGTGGAGAACTGGCTGGAGGGCCGTGCCCAGAGGGTAGTGGTTAATGGAGTTAAGTCCAGCTGGCGTCCTGTTACGAGTGGTGTCCCCCAAGGGTCAGTATTGGGGCCCATCTTGTTTAATATCTTTATTGATGACCTAGATGAGGGAATTGAGTGTACCCTCAGTAAGTTTGCAGATGACACCAAGTTGGGAGGATGTGTCAAACTGCCTGAGGGTGGGGAGGCCCTTCAGAGGGATTTGGATAGGCTGAACAGCTGGGCTGAGCTCAATGGGATGAGGTTCAATAAGACCAAGTGCCGGGTCCTGCACTTTGGCCACAATAACCCCATGCAATGCTATAGGCTTGGGGCAGAATGGCTTGAAGAATGTAGAGAGGAAAAGGACCTGGGGGTGTTGGTTGATGCTCAGCTTAACATGAGCCGGCAGTGTGCCCAGGTGGCCAAGAAGGCCAACGGCATCCTGGCCTGTATTAGAAATAGTGTAGCCAGCAGGAGCAGGGAGGTGATCATCCCCCTGTACTCAGCTCTGGTACGGCCGCACCTCGAGTACTGTGTTCAGTTTTGGGTCCCTCACTACAAGAAGGACATTGAGGCCCTGGAGCGTGTTCAGAGAAGGGCAACAAAACTGGTGAGGGGTCTGGAGCACAAGTCTTATGAGGAGCGGCTGAGGGAGCTGGGATTGTTTAGTCTGGAGAAGAGGAGGCTCAGAGGAGACCTTATTGCACTCTACCACTTCCAGAAGAAGGGTTGTGGTGAGGAGGGGGTGGGCCTCTTCTCCCTGATAAATAATGACAGGACGAGAGGGAATGGCCACAAGTTGCACTGGGGAAGATTTAGATTAGACCTGAGGAAACATTTTTTTTCTGAAAGAGTGGTCAGGCACTGGAATGGCCTGCCTAGGGAGGTGGTTGAGGCACCATCCCTAGTGCTGTTCAAGAAGCGTTTAGATGAGGTGCTAAGGGATTTGATTTAGTAGTTGGGTAGGGATAGTGATAGGAGGATGGTTGGACTAGATGATCTTGTAGGTCCTTTCCAACCTTATGAACCTATGAACCTATGAAGACCATCAATTCCCACAGCAGCTTTCTGATTTGAATGCTTATGTGTTACAGATAATACTCATCAGTTTGCCATTTTTCAACATAGCCATATATGAAATATTGGGAACCAACATGAACTGAATAAAATATTTCTATAATAGTCATTCCTCCAGTCTATTTTAAATGTAACATTCTTTTCATTCATAGTGCATCATGTTCATAGTCAGAAAATGTATTTTTTGAAACCTCAGGTAAATCTCGGACTGTTAATTCTGCTACTTTTGATGAAAGAAAAAGCTATTTGGTAGGCAATTTTCCTAATATAACTTTAACCCATCAAACATATATATACATATATTCTTCAGAGGATTATAAATTCATCACGTGAATCTTCATAAATATAATTCTGATCAATACCATACGGCTGCAAGGCAGAGATGGGCTTTTCATCAGAATTTACTGTGAGATAGTCCACCTATATTTTTTTGAATACAGAAGAAAACATGGCATAAAACCCTCTGTAGTCTATAAAGAGTAAAATCTCAGCAGTTTGCACTGGCAAACGAACTAATTTTAGCTGATTAAATGCAGCTGAACAGATCATTTACTTTTATAAGGAACAATAAACAAATGTTATAATTCTCATAATATATATAAGTGAACATAATTTTTCTAAATATGAGGCCCCTTATAATAAAGACTCCTTTTAATACACTGTGACAGTTAAAGCAAAAATAATAAATGCGTTGTTACAAGAAAGGAGATAGTTCCCTTGTGATATTTGCAGCTTTGTTTTGGAAGGCATTTTATAGTGACAGTAAAAAATAAATACATTTGCCACTCAAGTGAAGCATTGAAAGAAACTAGTGAGACAGTGGCAGTTTTCATTTAAATAATGCATAGGCTTTGCTGTTAAAATTGCTAGCTTATCTCAATTTAATAGCCAAATAAGTGTTCATAAAAAGCCAGAAAGCCAGATATGTGTTTGGATTCTAAGAATAAACAGCAATACCACCTTTGGTTTTGCCATTATAATCTCACTAGAAAAAAAGGCAATATGCCACGACACTTTTCTCCAATATCTTTTGGAGTTCTTATTTTTGCTTATGAATACTGCTGCTCTTTCTTATTTAAAACAGCAACCAGGCTGTGTGTTAGGCCCTACTGATCAGAAACACTTAGTAGTGCTTAATCATCAGCTGAAATGCCTTGAATATTAATTTTGGTTAAGATATTTAAAGATGCTTTGGTACAGTACATCCAAGGGAATGCAGAATAAAGCCTCCTGCAAATAGATGGAACTTCTGTTCCTCACATATCATTTCTTTTCTTAGTTTTACAAACATTCAATACTAAACAGAAGTCTTTTTGTACCCTCAAGCAATTGTTAGTGTTCTTGTAACATTCACCAAAAATGCTCACTCAGTCAAGGGAACAGTCACTGATGTCAACACATGACTTCAAAAAGGCTTTTGTCACGATTCCCCATTCTTCTCTTCAAATTGAAAACATCTGATGGGTGACTTGTTCAGTGGATGAGGAACAGGTTGTAAGATTGTGCCCAGAGAGTGGTAGCCATTGGCTCAGTGTTGGGATGAATATCAGCAATGAGTGGAGTCCCTCAGGGATCAGTGCTAGGATCAGTGCTTTTTAATACCTTAATCAATGACATTCACAATGAGAGTGAACTCACCCTCAGCAAATTTGCAGATGACACCAAGCTGTGTGGTGCAATCAACACACTCCAGGGACAAGATGTTATCCAGAGAGACGCAAAAAGGCTTGAGCAGTGGACTTGGGAGAAACTCATGAGGTGAATGGCAAGGTGGACATGAATCAGCGATGTGCCTCACAGCCCAGAAAGCCAAACATATGCTGGGCCACATCAAAAGAACCATGGTTAGAAGGTCAAGGGAGATGATCTTACCCCACTACTCTGCACTGGTGAGATCTCACCTGGAGTACTGCATCCAGGTGTGGAGTCCTCAGTACAGAAGAGATGTGGACCTGTTGGAGCACATCCAGAGGAGGGTCACAAAAATCATCCAAGGGGTGAAACATCTCTCCTGTGAGGACAGGCTGAGAGAACTGCAGTTGATCAGCCTGGAATAGAAAAGGCTCCAGAGAGATCTGAGCATGGCCTTTTATTGTCTAAAGAGGGGCTGTAAGAAAGAAATGGACAGACTCTAGCAGAGTGTTGTGATAGAACAAGGGAAAATGACAGAAGAGTGACATTTTAGATTGGATTTTAGACAGAAGAGTGAATTTAGACATTTTAGACAGAAGAGTGGAATTTTAGATTGGATATAAGAAAAAGGGTAGTGAAGCACCAGAACAGTCAGGTTATATACGCCCCATCCTTGGAGACATGCAAGATCAGACTAGACCGAGTTCTGAGCAACCTAATTGAACTGTAGCTGTCCCTGTTCATTGCAGAGGAGTTGGACTAGATGACCTTTAAAGCTCCCCTCCAGCTCAAACTGCTCTGCTCTAAGCCCAAAATTAAGATAAAAAAAGTGTGAGTCAAAACCAGAAAAGATGCTGTGCTCATATGTCTTATGCTGGAGATACTTGACTGAATTTAATACCACAATACAGATTTAAATACTATAGAACATACAATAGAATTAGATCCAGTATTTTTCATTTACAAGCACCAACTAACAGAAGTAAGTCTCCATATTTTCTTTTAATATTCGTCCAAGGATGAAATGTGCTGTCTTGCAAAACATCACAAGAATTGCTTTTGAGGTCTACCTTTACTGGATTATACAACTTTTTTTCTAAATCCTGCAGCAATGGTGATAATTTAATTCTGCATATTTTTGGAAGGGATTTTTTCTGAAAGACTTACTACTAACTAAGCCTAGCATGCAGAGAATGAACCCTGTGCCTCAAGAAACTACAACCACCATCAAGACAATGCACTTTTAAAATATTTGTGAGAAAAGTTAAGCCAGCAGTGTTTCTCTTGCCTATTACTAGTTTAAGCTGGAAACCCTTTTAATATTTATTGCAGAAACATCTAGCAATACTCCATTTTTATTCTTCAAAACAATTCATCTTTTATGCCAGAGTGGAAACTGATGAGCTAAGAGGGTCTTTTCATCCACTGAATAACTGGGGCATTCATAACTACAGCCTGCAAAAGTGTCCTTCACCTAAAAGAAGACAATCCTGAAACAACTTCAATAAAGATGACTATTTAATCCCATTGGCCTCAGCACAGGAGCTTATTAGTGAGAGATGACACACCTATTGAAGAGAGAACCAACATACTTCAATAAATCAGAAGGTTTAGACCACACAAGTACCCTGATTACAGAACTGGGTCTGGAAGTTGCAAGCTGCTCATCAGATATAGCACCCTGAATCCATTTACACATTTCACTTCATTTTAACTTATGAATCAACTGTTTCTTCTTCCTAAATGACTATGAAGAACAACCAAATTATCCATGCAGATGATTTCTGCATCAGTACTTACATGAACCTGCAAGGAGACTTAAGAGAATTTTACATCTCACTGCTACGTCAGGGACTGAATTCATCTGAATGAATTTATATTCATTTGTGGAAGTGAATATAAAATATTGGTGAATATCACTGAACACAGTTAAGCACTTAGCGTTGAATAGTTGTGAACATTTATTCTAAAAAGTACTTTTTAGTATTCCTTATACATGAAAATGCAGTATTCTTACAGGGACTTTCATAATATTGAATTACTTTCTTTCTAGAGGTCACATTAGAAAGAAATGCAGGTGGTACACTTCTCATCTTTTCTCTGGTTCATCCCAATATGCTCATTTTTTTTAAATAAAATGGCATATAATGAAAAAAAATATGTTTTACACCTAAACTTTCAGAAACTACATTTCAGAATTAATATCCTCTTAGTTAAAGGTAGCATTTCATACCTCTTCAAGCTACTGTTTCATCCTGTCCACAGATTTGCTGACAGTAGTTCATTTTTTGAAGCAGGCTTTTGTCTAGAGACAAGTTATAGTTCTCCCCCTGCCTCCTTTTTAATAAAAGCTTGTGCTCTACAACACTTTAAATGTTACTGGATAATATGTCCATACAACGCAATGCTCCATGCACTGTTTTGTTGACAACACTTAATAAATCTGAAGTCTTGCTGCTTATCTATTTGCAGTTTTAGGAAAAAATGGTAGCATTAAAAAAAAAAAATCTGGCAGTGAACAGTGAAGGCTTTTCTACAGTATTAACACAAGCAGTGTTAAAAAAATTGAAAATTTTGGAAAATATATCAACTTGGCTTACTTTGTGTTGATACTTTCTGGAAAAAATCATCAACGAATACGCAGCCTTTTGGAGATCACAAAAGTCTATTGGAGCTCAACACAGTGGCAATAAAAAAGACATTTGTTTCAAAATACCATGAATTCAACAGGATCACCATATCCATGGCATATTAAAATATTGCAATTTTATTGGCAAAGTGGGGAAATTTCTAGAAAAAATCTGCAGCATTATGTTAGATAAAATGACATTCTGAAGCATATTTGTTAAAGCTGATATAATATTGCAATTGGCTGTTCACTTCTAGCTTCAAACATTTTAATGAAGTTTTTAAAACTGAGAATGTCAGCCAAATAATTTAATTTCTTCATCCTTCTTGACTCACACAAGGATTTCCTGAAGAACTAAACTTTTCTGTTGTGACTGCAAATTTTACAGTCTTGCTAGGTGCTTAAATCTTCTTTCTATCACACTTGTGGATGTAGAGACTATCATCTCAAAAATCTCAGAGCATCACTACTTCTGAGCAGAGATTTAATCAAGGATAACTACCATTCTTCTATTTTTTTCATCTAGTGATGGATGTAATGCAGCTAGCAGCCCATTATGCTATTAATCAATACTTTTAGTCACAAAAATCAAAAATATGCATGTTTTTTTTCTTCTGATCCATGTTCCTGGCTGAAAGATCCCTCTTTACAACTACAATGGGTAGTTCTGTAAATCTTCTGGAGATACCCTGAGCCAAAAGGCTACACAGCATACTTAAATCCACATTATCTCATTTTCAGAGGCAAATCACAGTTCTTTAGAAATTACTTGTCATTTCTAACTTCATAGGAGAATATAAACTTTTCTTATATCTGAATGCTTATTTGATTTCTTCCTGCCTAAACGCACACTTTTTTTTACCTTGCTAAGTTAAACTTTCAGATTTCAATTTTTATTTTGAACATTCCTACCAGAAATCTCATTAAAATGAGTATTACGAAAAATTGCGTTCAGCTCCTTAATGCACAAACATTTTACCATAAGTATAGGTCATATCTTATAATGTCTATTGTTCTCTGTTCTGGGAATTCTCTTAAAGATTTTTTGCACATTTTTAATCTTATTATATCCTCACTGGTATGATTGTTATATTTTATATATATGATAACTATTTTAGATAGTTCTCAGACAAGTAAAATGGGAAAAGTTGCTTATTTCAATCAGCGTAACCATGTTGAACTACATGGAATCAGGTTTCATATGTTATCTTTAAGGGCAGTCATTCTTGCCCACAAAACACAAGAAGCACCAGTTAAAGCACCAGTCCACACCAGGGACTGCTAAGCTCTCCAAACTTATTCACTTCTTCTTCAAAGAAATAGTGTCAACATTTTACAAGCTGGTTCCATGACAATTGGGGCGGGAGGACTTACAGACCCACACCTCAGGAAAAGGGAAGGAGAAAGGCAAAAAAGGAAAAGAGAAATGGGCCTAATACAAAACAGTGGCAATGATTTGAGGAGGAAAGGTAATTTTACTAAATAAGATATCAGAATGCAAAATAACACAATATAATGTAATATAATTGGAATTGAAGCTAATAAATCAGATGAGAAAGAGATTCCAAAAACCAAAGGCCTTAAGCTAACATTGAAGGCAAGACAGCGAGGAAGCAATTGCTGCTGGCTCATTAAACCATGACACACAGATTACATCTGTCTGGGCACAAAAGAATAGATGGACACTGGAGTATGGATAGAAAGCCACATTGGGTAAAATATATCCTGATTAAACTTATGAGCTACCTGACCTGAACTGAGCCTTGTAAAGACCAGTATCTACCTACAAGGCATTTTCCTTCAGCTCATCAAAATACAGACATGAAATTCTTCAAGAAGTACATATATTTTTTTCTTGTACAAGTGCTGACAAAATTATTGATATTGATGCAAGCCTGCCACGCTGAATGTGCATCATTTGCATTCTGTGCCATGCCTGGCATAGATGGAAAAGCTGTGGATGCTGCAGTAAGCACCAGTGGGCAAAACTACAGAACATCAGCCTGGTAAAACTCAAAAGTAATTTTTACGATAACAATTCTGTATGTGTTAGTAATGTTCTAGCCTTAAACATCAATTATTTTCAACTGGTGAGTGGAAATGAAATACAGTTTGGTTACAGTGATGTATGGCATCTCGTCCTCTGAAAGCTAGAGATAAGCATCCGAATAATGTAACGTTAAAATTGCTAATCATTTCAGAGGATTATTAAAGCTATAATTTACAAACAAATCTTTGATACTCAAATACCATTGACTTTGAAGCCTTTTTTCTCTGATGTTTTTAATATAACAAATTACTGCTGTCAACACATTAGCAATGAAACAGCTCCATATAAGCATCAAGTAAATGGTTCCATTGTTAGCTTTTTGCTCTTTTCATTTCCTAGCTTTATGTTCCTCCACGAAGCTTTCTGTGTCCCAGCCTGTAAGCTCAGCACATGGTCATTTGCCTTAAGAAGCTTACCAAAAGAAAACAGATGTTTCAATTGCTGTTAACTCTGGGTATGAGCAGCCCAACTGCTACAGCCAAAGCATATATCACAGTTCAGTTCTTTCCCTGCTCTCCTCTCAACAAGGACACTAATCCGGGTCTCCCATCTATGCAGATGCTCATTTTCATCAAGCAGGTAGAAAAGTAATTATCCTCAATACCTTCTCCCACCCCCTTTCAAATTGGCAATAGATTTAGAAATTACTGAGGGAAAGAGAAAGCAGACATGAAGATAGCAATTTAATATGCCTCATTTCTTTCACTGCCAAGAAAAACAGAGGATAAATAAGATAATGGAATGTGTATAAAGATACCCAAGCCTGATCTTGCGAGCACACAATTGGCATCTTTTCACTTAACTGGAGGTACCAACATGGAGAAAGTGACATGCCTGAAGAAATGAAAGGAATAGTTTATTTTCCAGCACTTTAGGATACAAGGCCATTAGAGAAAAGGTTTTATTTGATCCTTCAGTGGGTCAGATGTAAGTTTTTAAAATTATTTCCCCTGATATTCCTACCTTATTTAATTAAGCCTGGGATTTCATCTTTAGAATAATTATTCCCAAGATAAATAGCAACGTAATCTCCTTAGACATTCATAGAATCATAGAATGACTTGTGTTGAAAAGAATCCCAGAGATCATCTAGTTTCAACACCCTTGCTGTGGGCAGATTCACCAAGCACTGGACCAGGCAGCCCACAGTCACCTCCAGCCTTGCCTTGAATGACTCCAAGGATGAGGCATCCACAACCTCCCCGGATAGCCTGTTCCAGTGCATCACCACCCTATGAGTAAAAATCTTCCTCCTTACATCCAACCTAAATCTCCCCTGCTTTAGTTTAAAAGCATTTCCCCTTGTCCTATCACTATCAACTCATGTAAACAATCGTTTTCCCTCCTGTTGGTTCCCTTCAGTACTAGAAGGCACACTGAGGTAGCCCTGCAGCTTTCTCTTCTCCAAGTTAAACAAGTCCAGTTCTCTCAACCTTTCCTTATAGGAGAGGAGCTCCAACCTTCTGATCATCTTAGTGGCCCTCTTCTGGACTCATTCCAAGAGCTGTGCTGGAGGCCCCAGGCCTGGACACAATACTCCATATGGGGAGTCACTTCAATTCTGAATAAGAAAGAAAAGTCACTCTAGACTATCTGAAATGGAAAAATATGAAATAAATTTAAAAGGTACATTAAATTAGAATCCAAATCCAACATTAAGTATTTCCATTTAAGAGGAATGCATCTGGTCTTGGCTTTACATAAGAACGTGAGAATGTATAAGTTTCACATGACATATCATTCCCAAGCTTTAAAAAAGCAGAAATGATTGCCTTCTGCTGAAAGTATCCAAAACACTGGCATATTTATCATTGATTTATAACATTGTCAAGATCTGAACATAAAGAATGAAAATTACATCAGTTGCAAGTTCTGTGGAAGCCAGAACTTTTCCTGCCTGCAAATAAGCTCTAAGTTTTTTTAACAGCTGAGCAGGACCCAGTATAGTTCTGCTTTACTGTGCAGGTGATTTCTCAAGACCTTCATTACCAGCAAGTTGCTTTAGAAGGGGATGGTATGGGATGGGGTGGGATGGGGTGGGATGGGATGGGATGGGATGGGATGGGATGGGATGGGATGGGATGCCCTGTGAGAAAAACAGTAATTATTTGTATTAACTTTTCAATGGTTCTTCTGTTACAGGGAAAAAAGACCTGCACCAATTCAAAACACTACCACTTCTCTAATCATATATCAATAGATCAGCTATTCCGTTTAATCCTCCCAAATTTCCCCAGTCCTAAAAAATGACCATAAATAAATAAATAAATAAATGGGAAAGTATACATCTTTTTACTTTTGAAAGTAGTTTATTTGCCTATTTTCTATTTAAGTCTATTTTCCACAAGCTCTGTGACCAAATAAATAAATAAGTACATAAATCCCCAACTATAGGTACATAGATATTTCTATTGTTTTCTTTTTACTTTCCACTCAGCTATTTTATTCATATTTCACATCTCCCATCAAACAGGAGAGGTATTCAATCAAAACCAAACTTCAGTAGAAAAGAAATAAACACCTCTTTTTTTTTCTTTAATCTTATAATATTCACAGGCAGAAATGTTCAGACAATCTGAACTCCAGAAAATCCACATGTTTTCAAGAGCATGTTTTCATGCTCAAAATCCACATGTTTTCAGTGGACCAAGAACAATTCTCTCCCATTTGCATCCCATCCCTGGGGGTCAGTCTTTCAACAATATGAAATAGTTTTGGTGAACTACATCAGCCAAGTATTGTTTTATATATACATTGCCACATGAAGGCAAGGCTGTCAAGGAAGAGATAGAAAAGGTAGCACTGTGTAGAGTCTTTGTCTAGACATAATTTTGTTACTGTTCCTTTCTCTGTATGTGTGCTCACATACTTTAGCTGTGGTCAGCACTGGAGACCGCTTGGAAAGGTATGATTTGTTTTGGCAAGAGAGTGGCCAAGCTGACAAAAACTATAGTTAATGTGCATAGCAGCTGCTGAAGGACAACATGGCATCTGCTGTGTGTATTAGGTCTGCACCACACTCCCTCTGTGACTGGTGACAACCTCCCAGGCTCTCAACAGATGGATGTTATGCAGATTCACGACATCTATCAACCCAGGTCTTGGAGTACAGCCAGGAGCATATGAGCAAGTGTACTAGGTGGGCAACCAGCCTTTCTGTAAAAGGCATTAAGCCAGAGCCTTGCAGATACTGTAGCAGATTTCTCCTTTTCACCATAGTGGTGAAACAGCTTTTCAATGCAGTCCTCATTTGCCTTCAGGGGTAGTTTGGTACAGTCATCTCTGCAACGGAAAAGGAGGTAGTTATTTCTAGTGTGGCATTGCTAAAGAAGTGATCTCTCCACTGAGTCCTTTTAGGAATTGTGCTGCGTGTGCAGATCCTAGGAAATATCAAGAGAGAAACAGCACATCCTTGGAAAAAGCATGCTGTCACACAGAGTGTATGCTGGAGGATGTGCTGAAGACTGGTGGACTTGGGGTGCAGCAACTTGTGTAACTACAAATCTTCCCTACAGTAGCCTGGGCCCAGACCACTCTAGCATATGCATACTCAACTTGGCATCCAGGTCTTGAAAAGGCAGATTTCCAAAATACAGAAACAGTGGAATTATAATGTCATCTGTGACAAGGGAGAAATAATAGTTCAAAACCATGCTTTTCCAAAAGCTATTTAGTTCAAAAGCATGAAAAACAGTGAGACAGTAGCTCTGTTTGAAACAGTTCAACAACTCAGCTCTCTTCCAGGCAAAACTGATTAGACTCCCTGCTCCAGAATCTTTCAGGAAAAAAAAAAAATAGAAGATTATGAACTTCCTATTTTTCTTTTATTAAGGTTATAAAGGAAATTGAGGTATCAAAACATTTCTAAAGTAGGGAAAGAAACAGTGGAAGGAGGTTCCTAATAATTTACAGCAAGATTAAGGTGTTTTTGGAACTGCTGTTTATCAAGTCTCACCCACACAGATAAATATAGCATTTTCAAGAAGAAGACTCCGGCATATCCACTGGAACAAAATTTGTTTTACAGTGATGGAAAGGAAAGCTATTCAGAAATTTCTGGAAAAGATTTTGTGCCTAGCACACATACACTATAAACAGTCTTACTAGTCAGTAAACCCTTTCACAGTAGCTCTTCTCTTTTGACCTATGACCTTGCGGGATTGTGCTGGTGAGGCAATGAAATGGCAAAACTACAGAGACAAGTTCTTTGAACAATAGACCCTCTGTTTAGTAGAGATACTCCGTTCCAAACTTTTGCCAGAAAAACAGGAGGCAAAATGGAACAGCACGGTGAAAAAACTGTTGATTCTGCTCAAAGATTTTTATTCAATGACTAGCATAATTAGAGTGAACAAAGCAAACAGAGCATTTTAATGCAGCACCTTCTTAATTTGGATCAGCAAAAGCATTTGAGAAAGAACAAACAAAGTAGGTTTTTTCTAGCAATAGACAATTTTTCTTTTAATTCAGTGTGTGTAGAAGGTACTGGTCCCTTGCCAAAGCACAGTTCTTTCTCCCTTAATGGACAATAAACCACTATATTCCATTAAGTCAGAAAAAACTTTGACTCTTCCAAAGCAACACATAACTCCCTCTGATGGGGAAAAGGGGTCTCAGGACAGTGACACTGTAGTACTGCAACCTGATCTTACCATTCAGAAAATACTAAAGTCATTTAAAGGTAGAAGCCTGCATTTTGTGAGTAAAACAAACAAACAAACAAATAAATAAATCCCAGTGTTTTTAAATGGTCTGTGTTATAGCACTTACAGTGAAACAACAAGAGACATAATAAATGTTTGTTATTTTTGTAACAGGACAGATGTTACATTACATGCACTGGCCAATTTACAGCAGACTTCATCCTTTAATTATCTATCAGTTTACAGAGGAACATATCAAGTCCTTATTTGCATAAAAAGTACGGAAATGGAAACTGGATATATTTGCTCCAGGAAAAATCAGATTTTAGTAAAATTCATTTGAAAAGACCAAAATATTGTTACCTCTTTCTTTTCCTGCATTAGTTTTATGGCAAACCATTGGGTAACACACTGAAAATGGCCTTTCAATAATGGAATTCTTAATAACTCAGGGATCAGATATCTTACAAACAATCATTCCGCATTGGTGATAACATGAGTTCGGACTGTTGTTCTTACTAGGAGTCAATAGTATTTGGGGAACTGGGAGAGGTGGTATATTAGCAATAGTTATAACTTTTCTATTTAACTCCATACTATAAACCTAGTCACTGATTATAAAACATTCCTTTTCAACCACATTTGTGACTCTACACTCTTTCTTGCCATAGACTATTTCATGTAATTTATTTTCCTCTCAGTTCTCAATTTCTTCATCTTCTCCGCTTGACTAATCCAGTTTCTATTCTTTATTTTCTCTTACTATTGACAACTAGTCTCCTCCAGAGTCTTCTCTTTTCTGGTAGGTCCAATCTGTCTTGCTACTATCAGTGTTTACATATCTGGCTACAGAAACAAGAAGGTAAAAAATGGGGTTCTGTTCAGCTTCAGTATAAACAGTGTAACTCAGTTTGGTTTAAGCCAAATAATAGTGTTAGGAATGAACAAGCCAAGAGGCTCATTCATATTAAATTTACGCATAAACCTGAATCTAAACTCTGGCTTAAAGCATTGTCATTTTCCTAGAGTTTACTCCCAGAGTTTACTCCCCTCCTGTTTATAGGTTCCCTTTAGGTACTGAAAGGTTGCAATTAGGTCACCCCACAACCTTCTTTTCTCCAAGCTGAACAAGCCCAGCTCCATCAGCCTATCTTCATAGGGGAGGTGCTCCAGCCCCCTGATCATCTTTGTGGCTCTCCTCTGGACCCTCTCCAACAGCTCTCTGTCTTTCTTGTACTGGGGGCTCCAGACCTGGACAGATGGGGCCTCACAAGAGAAGAATAGAGAAGAACAATCAGCTTCCTGTCCCTGCTAGCCACCCTTCTCCTGATGGAGCCCAGGTAACCATTTGCTTTTTGATCTGCAAGAGCACACTGCTGGCTCATGTGAAGTTTTTCATCCATAGGGACCTCCAGGTCTTTCTCTGCAGGGCTGCTCTCAAGGACTGCTCCTTTTAGTCTGTATCTTCTAGTCCAACACTGAACCCTAAAAGACAAGGTGAATTACAACAGATACACACTTTGAAAACCTCTATCTTCATGTTTCATACTGTTTGTTCCTCATCCTAAGAGCAGAAGATCAAGTTATTCTCCTCTCTGAATATCAGCACTGAGACTGACCTTTGATTAGCTGATTTTAGAGCTGATGACAAAAAGAAAGGGGGAGGGAGGGTTCACTGTGTTACACCAGCTCAGGTCAGCTGCCTACGAGCAAGGATCCAGCTTTGACACAGCCCAGCTATGAGACCTTGGTGCAAACTTGTAATGAAATTGCCTAAGCTGTGACAAAATATGTAAAGCACAGTTATGCCAGATAAGAAAGCTAAAATTGCAAAGGTAAGACTGCTGAGGTGGAGAAAAGTAGTAGCTCAAGGATTCAAGGGGAAAGAAACCAACATGAGAAGCATATAATCCTAAAGGGAAAAACAGGGAACTGACAGTTTCTCAGTAACCTTGAGGATCAGCTCACTCTAGGAGCAGGTCATGCCTCCCCACCTAACAACTGCCTGGTCATCTGGGATTTGTCAGGTGCTTAATCAGGCTTGGCAGATTAGTTCATTGGTTTTGATTATTTACCACTTCTGTGCCAGTAAATGGCGTTATGCTTTCAAGATGTGTTACTATACTTGCAGAGTCTATGCATGCAGCAAAAGTGATCCAGATCAGAAGTAAAACAGATATTAGAAACCTCTGTCCTTTATTCGTTTACAAATTTACATATATTTTCTTTTTAGCTGTGAAATGCTGAAATTTGTCAGGAGAGGTAAAAAGTTACTGACTCAATATTCTGCATCAGTGCCAGGTGGTAAGATAAAATCCATGACTGCGGTTGCAAGAGCAGCAAGTATAAGCTAAATAAACTGAGGTAAAAACTTTACAAATTAGGACTTATAAAGCACTATGAACATAGTGAGAGAGATAATACTGAAAAAAAAATCAGAAATTTTTAACAGTTGCTGTGACTGACGAATTATAACCTTTACCTCTCACTCACCTGTCGGAGTTCATCAGACATCACTTTTTGTTGCAGCACTTAATCAAAGTGAAGAACTACAGGGATCTGCTGTGGAACCTGGATAAGGCAATGGAGTATATCTACAATATAAGTTTGTAGATGATGCCAAACTGGAGTCGATATATTTGAGGGAGGGCTACCATTTTGAGTAGCTTTGAGGAGCTAGACAAAAAGAACAAGGACAAATGGGAAGCCCTCCCTCTCGGCAGAAAAATATAACCCAGGCAGTGGTATGGGAACTGACTTAGTGGGGAACAGCTGTGCAAAAAGTAGCTTAGGAAGCTGGACTGACAGCAAGCTGAGTGTGAGCCAGAAGTATCCCCTGGCATTAAAGACCTCCAGATGCTGCAAACCTCATTAGAGACTGGTTCTCCTGCCCTGTAAGGAGAT
Source organism: Cyrtonyx montezumae (assembly GCF_038088225.1). Classification (NCBI taxonomy): domain Eukaryota; kingdom Metazoa; phylum Chordata; class Aves; order Galliformes; family Odontophoridae; genus Cyrtonyx; species Cyrtonyx montezumae. Next base: position 62,682,660 of record NW_027072034.1, on the reverse strand, counting down.
CCTGAGTAACCAGGACTAATCTGGAGAGGTAGCAGTTTTGCAGGACTTTAGGAAGGTCATAGACGCTGTGGAGGTGGTATCTTCATGGTAGGAGAGCAAGAGGTAATGGGCCTAAAAAAACTAAAGAGAGGTTCAGATTGGGAATAAGGAAGAACTTCCTAAGAAGAATAAGTTGCCCAGCAAAGCCGTGTAATCTCCATCTCTTTCAGATCATTTGGAGACAGTCTTGAGCAGCCTAGGCTGATCCTAGGGCTAGCCTGCTTTTACAGTATGTTGGGCTAGTGCCCTCCTTGAGAGATCTTCCTGTTTGAGTGGCCTTGCCACTCTGCCCTGCTCTGCAGACTGCGGTGAGTGCAAATGGCTCCTTTTCTGATCTAGCTCTCCTAATAAAATCCTCTTCTTCGTTCTTTTCACATCCCACCATCCCATTCCTGCATTCCAATCTGCTAAGCCAGTTCAGTTTAAGGAAAAAAATACAAAAATGAGGCTGGGTTTTGTTCAAAAAAGAGTTTAGATTTGTAACCTGAGGCCCTAATGCTTCTAGATAATGTATTATAATATCACCATTTACTTTCAACAATTGTTGTTTTTAACAAAATTACACTCTTTGGAAATTATTTGGTGTTATGATGACCTACTATGTTTTTTGCAGGGAAGTAAAAGGGAGAATTACAGGCAACAATAAAGTTACAGAGTTTTATCTCCAAGCCAAGTATGGTAGAATCAATGTCTATATTGCATAGGGAGGCATCTTCCAGGCTACTTAACATGCAGCAAGAAGGAAGTGAATTGGCATATTATCACATGGAATCATAATTCCTCTGCTAGTGGGATCTTTCGAAATCAGCTCGTATATTCACTTTGATAACAGTTATTTCAACATCATAAGGGTAAAGACAATATACTAAGGAGTGCTGAACAGGATGACTCACAGATTCTATCTTTGGGTTGAGAGGAAACTGCTTCAAGTGGGTTGCTAGTAGGAAGAGATTGTCTCTCTCTGACATCAAGGCAACAACAGCTTCATGTACTTTTTAGCTCTTTGCTTATGTACAGGATAGATATATGCTCATGTAAGTTTTAAGTTTTAATCTATCTCCTTAGGAGGGTATTTGGTATTAAAGGCTACTAAACATGAACACACAGGCAGATCCACCCACACACAGACACGTGCACTTACTGATACACCTTAAGAGCTTTCACTCTAAGAGCTTTTACAGACTTCCATAAAATTATGTCAAATTAATTAAGGGATATGCTAGTTCAGCTTCTGCCATTAGGATCTGATCTCATAGACTACATGACCTTGCTGAAAACAGGGAATTTTGTAGAAGTAACAGAGTTCTCAGGAATATTTACCATGTGGTGAGTGTAGAAGGTATACTCTTGTACTCTCTATATCGTATTTGTATCAGGAAACAGGAATATTCCTATTTCTGTGTTCACATCACAGCCTTCTATAACAAGAGAGACAACAGTAGTTACATTTTTAGAGAATTTTTGCATTTCAAATCTTGCAAACCTGAATTAAATTAAAATTATCTGTAAAGTTTCTTGAGAAAGGGCTGTTATTTAATTAGACTCAGAGATCAAACAAAAGCCCTAAGGGTCAGTGTTGCTTGGAAGCTGCAAGTTTTGGAGTACCTTCATATTGGTGACAGGAAAAAAAGCTTGTGACAAAAGTTAAAATGAGGAACAAACACATGCACTCACAAAGCTGTGCTATATCACAGATTGATAGTGAGGAAACTGAAATGATCCATGTCAAATATCAGAAATTTAATATCGGCTTTCCCAGAACTTAAACTAGTCCTGAACAAAACTTATTTGTCTTGGTGTAAAAAGGTCACTGATTTCACCATAAAGACTCAGTCTTTACTGTGATTGAAAATTATCTGTAATGCTTTCCTTTGACTTTCCCTTTTCATCTTTATCTTTTTCTGCATGCATACATAACATCATTTCAGGTTCTTCTCTCAAGTTGCTCCCTTTCTATACTGAAGACCTTTCAAAAGACTTACATCTTCTGTTGGGGAAAAAATATTGCAAACCTAGAAGGGCTCCTATCAGATAAAGTGATTTATTTATTTCCCTTACAAGAATGAAGTTAACTACTTCGAATTCTGGAGATACCTCTGAAAATGCACTTCACGTTCACCTACTATTTCTGAAGGTCTTTGTTTTTTAAGTAAAATAAATCAACACATGTGTGAGTATTTCCATCAGTTAGGTACTCTAAAGAAAAATGGATACAAGAGAATATGTAAAAACTACTGCTACTTCATCATCAACTGTTCATACACTAATCACTTATCATGAGAATTTCATACCTATTTTTAATTGCAATATGCTTATAGTCATCGGACCATGACCTCAAAAATCCACAGAGAAGCATATATTTGATTATATATTATGTGAACATCCAGAATAGGAGATTTTGTCTTCAAAGGTAGCAACTTTGTTCTAGCAAGATTTTTCTCTTGATAACTTGCCCACTTATTTCACCCTATATTTTTAAGAATATATCTTTCAGCTTTTTGTTTCTAAAGTAAATTCATAGTTCTTTCTGAATGATAGCTTAGATTCTGTATATATTATATTACTATTCTGCTCTTACTTCTTTATTTTGGAAATTACTTCTACCTACTTGTTCATTTATTTTTACTTCACGTGGAGCAATTCCAGACAAATTCATGTATATGTAAAATGTATTATTCTCAGTGTGTTCAAATATAACTCATTTCTCTTTATCTTCTTCTTCCACCACATTTCTTTTTATTCCAAACTAAGTACAAAATGGCATTTTTATTTCTTCCTAACTGGTGCATTTTAATTGATCTGCAAAAGATATTAGAATTTGTTGAAGATAAACAGTACAGCTTGTCAATCAAATGTCAATGTCATCTTTTATACTTCATTCTAAGCAAAAAAAAAACAAAAAACAGTAGCTCAAAGAATGGAAGAACTCATGGCCATATCACTTACTTTGTAAACAGCAGTTTCTACTTATCCGATCACTATAGGTTAAACAGTTCCTGTTTTGATGTTTTATCTGTAATCCTGCGTGAACTAAGTGACACATTTTATTTGGTTTTCAGAAAGCCCCTTGAAAGGTAGCATTAATTCTTAAAATATGGGTTTTAAAAGCTTCTGACTTTTTTAGATTCCCCAATAAAATTAAAATTTGTAAAAATTTAAGTATGAGTTATCCAGAAGGCAAAATGTCTGGTGTTCTGTTTTTTCTGTCACTACTCTAGTCAGATGAAAACCACAGGAAACAAAAAATAATAACACAATATGACCTACACAGTGTTGAAACTGTAAAATCAATGTTTCTGTTTTGCCCTATGTTAACCTAAAAAATGTCAAATTGTGCAACAACTGAAAAACTCAGTCACCCTTGTCAAAAACAGGAAAACTGCATATAATACAAGTTAATTAGGTTGTAACCCTGAAATCAGACTGAAGCTCCACTGGTAAGGAACAAGGAGAAACTCTTATGTCTATAGGGGCTACAACTGAATTTACCAAGTGATATAAAGTGGTTAGAAGGTTAGTGCAGATCAAGTAGAAGAAGGTAGCTGAGGCAAGATTTTGTGTTCCCGGGGACTGTCTGATGATGCTCATCCAGCTTGGCCAGGACTGAAATGGATACAATAGCTTTGTTTCTGTAAGCAGCTACCAAGACAGTATAAATTATTCTAGAGTACTGTGTCTATTACCAAAGAAGTCTGCAATTTGACGACCGTGTAAGCATCAATGAATATTGTCCCAATACTAAGTAGATTTTAAAAATATTTTCAAAAAATCACCTCCAGTCACCACAGATTCATGGCCTAATTTACCAAGACTTTTATTCTAGCTGCTCAGTGCTGAATTAAACAGGTTAATTTTTAATTCAACAGTTGCGAATTGCACCTATTGCACAATCATCTTGAGAAAATTCCTCATCTCCAAAATGAGCACAAGCGTACTAGATAATGACTCACAGATATATTTCCTGCTGTACTTTCCAGGATACTACAGTGCTGAAACTATACCATCTTTCAGCATATAGAGCAATAGATCTGAGTTTTGCATGATTCTTTTCCTGTTCAGGACCAAGCAGAACAGTGAATAAATGAACGACTGTGACTAATAAGACACATAGTGGTTAGGTAGTAAAGTAGCCTCATACTGGCTCACAAAGCTGAACTTAGTCTACTCTGGGAAGAAGAGCTCTATTCCTGCTGTCCTCCATTCTGCTGGAAACAGGACAGACTCACCTAGGACTTTTCATAGTTGTTACAGTCATAATTTAGGGAACACAAATTTTGTCAACAAGTGATTTAAAGTGCCTTCCCCAAAACAAATGTCTGTCTATTAATGAGCTAATATAGACTAAATTAGGAACTACTAAAGAAAACTCATTGGAGGTCTAGCTGGACTCATGGTAAGCCTAGATTTGGATGCCCTACAATTCTCTAATAATCTAGTGCACGGGAAAAAGTTCACCCTCACAAATGTATACACTTAGTGATCATGCTCAGATAATTTTGTAATAAAAAAATAGCAAGCCCTGTGTATATAGAGTGAATTTATGTGTATAACATATATGTACACGTTTGTGCATGTATAAATATATATACAACTTTTCTATATTTGAAATCTGGAAGTTTTCTAGTTTAATAAAAACAGGAAACTTGAGCAGATACCTTATTATAAAATCTTATCCATACCCATAGCTGTTAAAGATGAACAAAATTTGCATATTATTCACACACACAAAAAAACTCCAGACAGAGTATTTGTAATTCAGATTTGGCTTACAATGTATTCATTTACATTTTATAATGACTTTAGCAGACAAAAAAAGCCAAGAATGAAATAGGTTTTTTCCCCAGTTACCAGAAAGTAAAAAAGGCATATTCAATGAGCTGGTAGTAAGAGCACAACTTCAATTTTGATCGCCATCAACAAGAAGAAATAGCACCAGCCAGATTAAGTACTTATTTTGCCCTAGGCGCTTTATAAAATGTAGGTTTCCTGAGTACCACCCTCCTCTTAAAAACTGGCATCTCAAATTCTTATGAAATCTCAGCTGAATAAGGGATTGGTCCTTTCTCCTCCGAACACAGTAACTCTATATTCATCCCTTCATGTATGCATCTAAAACCCCATTAAAGTTAATGGGAGTTATATGCACACCTAAGGGGGAATAGCCCCATAAATATTCTTAAAGGGCATATAGAGTGTAAAAGAAAAGTCTCCACCAGTAGATTCTTTTTTTATGATACAAAAACGTTGCAATTTGGGAACAAGTTTTAAACAGAAAGAAGAAGCAATGGAGGGAATTTCCCACCTGGCTTTAAATTACAATTGCAGAAAATCAAGCTGCTTCTTTCAAAATCGGAGATAATAGCAAGTCAGGAGAGTTTATTTCCCTACCATTGAGAATAACTTAAGCAAATTTCTTCCAAGGCAGTGCTGTGGACAGAGATCGAGGAGTTTGGCTAGCCCTTTAAATTCACACTTCCAATAGATTTTCTTTCTCTTTTCCAGAAAATAGGACAACATTTAAAATAAAAACTCAAAGTGCTCTGAGCACACTTTCAGTATTAACTGTAAGTAAATGGTCTTTAATTCTGTTCCTCCTTTTGCTCACAGAAGAAATCAAAAGTCAAGAAGATGGTTTCCTAGATTTGCTGTTGTTGACTGAGTCCTAAGAATGTGTGTAATAAACGTGTACATACATCACTAGAGAAGAAGTGAATGAGATTGTGTTTTTCACAGAATTGTGGAAACCAGCTCAATGAGTAATAAATGTATAAATTTCATAATGCTTCACTAAATCAAAGGCTGTTAATACAGCCTATTTCCATGATGGGAAAATCCTGGTATAAGACCTTATTAATGCACAGTACTAAGAAACAACATTTATCATACTCAGAAGGTTGTCTGAGTGCTTCAAAATCCAAGCTTGATACTGCTGAGTGGAGCCAGCCTTCTCTCTACTCATCCTGGCCCTTATTTTATCTTCAGTCTTTTGACATCTAAATCCTAGTATTCCTTCAAAAATTCCCAATTCTTAGCTTTTCTTCAAAGGTTTCAAACTACCCCCAGTACTCTGTTGCCCTCAAATTTTTATTCAAACTCAGTCTTCCTGTACCATTACAAGCTCTTCCAGATTTTCACTCTCACAGCACAGCAAACTTACCTGATTTGTTTTGTTCACCAAATTCCCTCATTTCTCCAAATGATGCCTGCTTTTCCCTCCTGTATACTATAAACTAAAATATCACTGGAAGTCTCCCAGTAATCTCCATGAGGGCTGCATCTTCTACTTTCCTATGCATGGAAAGAGGGGTTGGGGGGGGTTGGAAAAGAATCCTTGTTTTCTATTTCTATGTTTAATCACACTGCAATTGTAGAATAAGGAAAAAGAGCTCTCCAGGGAAATTTTCTGACCCAGAAAGCCTGGTACAGAGAAAGATCTTCACATATGAATTCCAGTGCATTTACTTGCTGTGTGTAGACTTGTCTCTAGAGAACATGGATTAATTATTTTTTTTTCCAAGGCATTGTACTTTATCTAGTTTAGGACAAGTTTCTTTGTTTGTTTGGGTTTTTTCTAAAGTAGAAAAACATTACAACTATTCCTAAAACCAGCCTCATGTCAAATGTTGCATCTTTGCCCTAGCCCAAAGGTCTGCTAGAACATGACAATTAAAAGGCTGTAAAAATGGTGGCAAGCAATGTGTTTTTCCCCTAATTTCAGTCCTCTGAAATGGTTTATCCATTATTGCTGAAATTGTCTAAAAATATTCAGTCTAATTGAATACCCAATATGGAAAAATGTACACATGGATAGGCAAAGTAAAGCAGCAGAAAATAAGGAGTTATAATGAAATCTGGCAACCTAAGTCTTTTGGCAGCACTACCAACCAAGCGCTGAATGTATACTAATTATCAAGACAGAGTCTCCACTGCACCTTCTATTTTACACTCAATTTAGCTCTTATATTCCTTCTCACTTCTTTTGTTTTCAGATTTTCTGCTGACAAGCTCCTTCCTTGCAAACTTTGGGCTCATCTGTTGCTAGCCCAGGACATCCACACCCTTGAATCTGTCTAATACTCTGGGGTAGGAGCACAGTAAAAAGGTATAAAGGCAGACAGGGTGAACTGTATACACAGGTGTTTGCTATTATTGGTGGTAAATGTACAGTAACTTACTCATGCTTCTACACCTTTATGTCAAGGTACAATGACAGCAATAGAGTATCTGACACCCTCAGAGAATATTTAGACTACGTGTCTCACAAAAAATTACCAAAGGGATAGGGATAGGAGTTACCCAAAGGGATAGGAGAAATCCTCACCATTGTTTCACAAGGTTTGGATCAATCCACTTGCCTATCAAAGATGCTGTAGCTGGCCACAGCTATTAATTATGAGCCTGAGAAGGACACGGACCTGCAGAAGAAACAGATTGTTTCTCAGTCCCTGCTTTCCCAACCCAGACACAATTTTCTTCCTAATGACTTGAGTACTTGAGTCAGAGTAATGATCTGACCTTTTCTGAGTGTTATCTTACATGAAACACAATTGCTATAAGACAAAGCACATATAATTATTCAAACTGTGGAGGTATTTTTGTGCTAATGGAAAGCAAACTGCCATTTCCCACACTGAACAGCACCATTTCATAGCTTTTGAGCCCTGGAGCTTTCACTAAGCCTTCTGTATCAAAAGCTCTACTACAGCACTTCTCCAAATCACTGAGTCCTGATAACTGAGAAGTATTTAACTGAAGCCCAAATCTATTAAATACAAATTGCACTGAAGTAACATTAAGGATTTGATTAAAACCTAGAATACCAACGGGAGAGTGAGAAAGATAAAACCACAGTGGAAAATCAGAATTAAAAAGCTCCCAAAATGGAGAAAAGAAATCTGTTGTCATGTATAAGCTGTGATTTTTTTGCAATTACATAACTAATAAAATTAAAAATAAAGTATGTTGATCACTTTGACTGAAAGAACTTCCCTACAGATCAATTACTTGCGCTAATTTTTATGACTGATTCTCTTTGAAACATCAGACAACAAAACAAATTACTTAAGCCTTTAACTACAGAATAATCAGCTTGTGCTGCTTTCATTTACAGTACAGACTTTAAAACACTTCATGTCTTCCTTCATCAGCTTCCTAATTTAGCTTTTCTTTTCATTCAAAGAAAGGAGTGCTAAGTAACAAAGAAAGGGAAATCAAACACAATGCAAACAGGCTCAAATATTAATGTGAAATAAAATCTGATACAATTGCTGCATGTTTTAATAATATCCCAGTGAGCTATTTTAAATGTGACCTTCAAAAGAAAAAGACACTTGGGCTTTGGGAAAGGAGATGAGGAATTTCACTTTTAAGTCTTCTTTCTGTTTTATTGTTGTGTGTTGGGGTTCTTTAATCTTTCGTTCATCTTATGCTTGGCTTCAGAAATGTAGGACCTGACATTAGTATTCCAAGAGGGCTAGAGTCACAGAAATGGCACCAAGGTAAGTAAGAATGCTCTCACTAAGAATTAATGGGGGCTTCTGCTACTTTTCATAGTAACTGCTGGCTATATAACTGTTACCATTGCAGTTCAAGCTAGTAAGCTTTCCCATGCTCAAAACTGCACATGAGATCTCCAGCTGAGTGGATACTAAACTTGCTGTGAGGATATCCCATGAGCTTCTAATAAAAATCCACAGTTCTTCATAATTTCCTGATTTTTTTTTCACAATAAATTTATCAAACAGAAATGCTTTTTTTTTCCCAAGTCAACAAAGAAATACAATAAACACATATAAAATCATATTAGAGAAAAGGTGAAAGCTGATAACATAAGGATTTTAAATGCATAAACATACAAAATAACCTGATATGAAGAGAATAGCAGCTGAACTATTGTGAGAATACAAGAATTTTAACAAGGTTAGAAGAGTTGTTAGAAGAGATTGTAGGGATGGCTGTTTATTCTCTTTTTAATTAACAACTGCTTGCACCAATAACTAACACTGTCTAAAAAAGGAAAGATTAGCAATTGTCACATAATTACAGATTTAATAGAGACTGACTGACTCAGAAAACTAACAAAGAAATCATAGAATATTAGGTCTTAATTTCCAAGTATTTCAAACATAGTAAAACTCAGAAGAGTTATGCAATAGTTAAAGCTCAAAATGTTCTGTTACAGCTTAAAAAAATAACAACCCCAAATAAGTCTTTTGAATAGACCCTTCCAGATAATTGTTAGAAAAAATGCTTCTGGGCAAACAATAATGATCTGCAGTCAAAGAAACCTGCTACCTTAGCTGCTGTATTGAAATGAAAGATCATTACATATCCTTTTGTGCTACAGAGAGGTAAAACATTTCCTTCATCCAACAGGCAGACCAGAATGGTCAAAAATCTGTTCGTTTATTCAGCTGTTAAAAAAAAAAAAAAAACGGTTTGTTTATATTCCTCTAAAATGGTCAAGAGGAGAAAAGTGTTGCAGTTTGCTGATATGCAACTCTAAAATTGAACACTGTCTTCCTTAACTCCTGCTGAAATTCAGCAGGAGATTGGCAGGTCAGAATTGTTCAGAAGTAGGACAGTTATTTAAAAAGAGATATAGTAAAATATACATGGTTTCCAAATTTGTTTGTTTATTTCCAAAATTATTTCACTCAGAATTTTAAGAACCTTCATTTTTTTCAGTTCTTCCCCTCTTTTTCCCAAAACAACCTTTTTCTGTTTATTGTTTGGAGGAAGCCTACTATTCTTTTTCTAACTCATCCTACTCCAGCACAAACAAGAAAAAAAAATAATAATAATAACCATAGTGCACTGATAAGTAATAGAAGGCCACTTTTGCCCAGTGATGGAAAATACAACATTTTTAATGAAGCCAAAAAAGGAAAAATTCTCCATTAATGCATCCATTAAAAATTTCAATTCCACAATGACCTATTTTCCAGTAAAAACATTTGACATTTGTCAAAGTGACAAATGAATGGAACTAATGAATGTGAATATATAATTTTCACAGAAAGGACAAAGTACAGAATTCATGCAGAAATACTAGCTGTGTTTCATAGAATCGTAGAATTGTTTGAGTCAGAAGAGACCTATAAAGGCCATCTAGTTCAATTTCCCATTTCCCTGAAATGAGCAAGGACACCTACAGCTGGATCAGTTTGCTCAGAGCCCCATCTATTCAAGGATGGGGCATCCATCACCTGACTGGGAAACCTGTTCTAGTGCCTCAACACCCTTATCAGAAAAAATATTTTTCTTATGTCCAGTGTAAATCTCCCTTATTTAGTTTGAAACCATGTTTCTTTTGGTGCAGCCCAGGATACAGATGGCTTTCTGGGATGTGACTATACATTGCTGGCTCATGTTCAGATTGCCATCTGACAGTAGTCCCGGGTCATTTTTGTCAGGGCTATGATCCATCCTTTCATCCTCCAGCTTGTACTGATAGTGGGGATTGTCATGACCCAGGTATAAGACCTTGCACTTGGCTCTGTTGAACCTCATATGGTTCTCCCAGGCCCTCTGCTTGAGCCTGTCTAGGTCCCTTTGGATGGTATCCTATCCTTTGGGGCTGTCAATTGCACCATACAACTTGGTGACGTCTGCAAACTTTCTGTGTGCATTCGATCTCACGGTCATTGCCACTGAAGAAGGTATTAAAGAGCACTGGTTCCAGTACTGACCCATGTGGGGCACTACACATCAATGATATCCATTCAAACTTTGAGCCATTGGCCACCTCTCTCTGTATGATCTCATAACCAGTTTCTCATTCATTGAACATTCCACCCATCAGATCCATATCTTTACAATTTAGAGAGAAGGATGGTATGTTGACCCACTTGAAAAGCCTACTGATAACACCAGTGGCTCTTCCCCTGCCCACTGATTAAGTTTTAAAAGGCTTTTCTTAATCTTGCTCAAAACAGTAAGTTTTTTGTTAAGTTTTGATTATATTTCAGCTCAGACCAAACTGGATGAAACTCTGGCATCAGTAAAGCTGACAGTTAGGATCTGACTAAGCTTAAGAGAAAAATATATGGAATGGGTAAAGAAGTAAGAACATACTAGCAGACCCACAAATGAACATCTTTCTTATGTGCCATCCAGTTCTACCCCCCGAAATATCCCACTGTTCACAAGTCAGATTGTTAAAGTGATATCTCTATTTTCTATTATTGAACATATTGAATATATCAAAGGATTTGCAATATGCTGTATTCTTCAGCACTGTGTTTGTAACCTTACATAGTTTGCTGGAGTAGGTTGAGCCTCACTGAATTAAAGAAGATTAGTCATGTGTTTCAAGAGAAGTGCACTTTCTTTCCTGGAACAAAGTCAATACTGAAAAGCTCTGAGCATAGAAGAGCCACACTACTCACTGTAGCACATATAGACACTCACCAGCTGATGTTGATCTTGCTTTGCTCCAGAAACATTGCTGTCACCTCACTGCATATCTTATTTCACAAGAAGAGTGAAGCATGTGAGATGGAAAGTACAACGTATGCACTCACTGTCATTTACATGTGTCCTGCTTCTGCTGAAATCACAGCTCACTGCCCCAAACAGCCCACACTGATCCAAAACTAGGCACCTGCCCCACCAACACTGGCTTTCACTGTCTCCTTCATGGCTTGGGGAGGGGCAGGACTAGCAACACTGGGGACTGGCAACCCTTGAGCTTGGCACAGTTGGAGCAGCACACAGGCACAGCCTTCCACGTGGAAATGGCATCCCCTTTCCATCCCCTACCACCTTTTTTCCTCCACTGCTCTCACCAGCTCCAAAATGCTGCTTCCCAACCTTCATATCCCCCTTTATACTTGTTCCAGCTACATCATACCAGACCCAATGAGACATAGGCAGAGACCTCAATATAATTCTGCCATTACTGACCTGCCACCCACTCTGACGTGGCCATCACAACAGCAGCATGGACATGAGCAGCTCCATAGCCATGGATAATACTCCAATGGGTTCATGCTCACCTGCAGGATAATGACCTTCCTTCCAACCCCAAAAATCTTAGGGCCTGTTTAGCAGCCTTATACAGGAAGACTGGCTTTGCTTGTCTTTATTTATTTCTACTCAACTGCTCATTTCATTTCTCCATAGTACAGAATATTTTATACATTATATGCCCACACTATTGTGGATATATAAGTATATATTTATTTTACTGTATATACGCATAAATACACATGTATAAAGTGTATTTATGTATAAATATTTATGCATATTTTAGACTTCTTCATATTTAATATATAATACATAGTATGTGTGTATTGTATGTGTTCTATGTATATGTGCATATATATATGCATGTGCACATATATATATTAGTATAGTTGCACATATACTTGCACATATATGCAATATATGTGTGTTTACACTTCTATATATGAATGCTTCCTGGTCCAAAAGAAACATGCCACTAATAAGAGGGTGCTCTGAGCTCACAAGGGGATGATGGTTCCAAAATATGGCAACCAGCAAATCATGGAGCACAGTACAAAAACATCAGTGTGACATTGCCAAAAACAGTCATTTTCATGTATGGAACATGCCCACTCTGCAGACATGCATCCTGGTTAACAACAAGAGGCGTGATGTCCCAGAAGACAATCAAAGGGAAGTATGAATACATGACCCATGACATTGTCTGAAGTTATGGGTTTGCTCAAGGTGTCCCCAGAGATGGCCACTCTTGAGGGTGGAGTGGCCATTTGGAGCCATCTGCAACTGTCTGTGTGTGGCAATGTGTGCTTATGGGCTGGTTTGTCCCGGTTCTGTGACAACCGAGGTGGGGGACCCACAGACCCACGCCCCAGGGAAAGGGAAGGGGGAAAGGAAAAAAAGGGAAAAGGGAGATGGACCTAGAAACTGTGGCAATAATCTGAGCAGGAAAGCTAATTTACTAAATAAGACATCGGAATGCAAAATAACACAATATAATACAATATAATTGGAATTGAAGCTAATAAATAAAATGAGCAAAAGAGACTCCAAGGGCCAAAGGCCTTACACTAAACACTGAAGGCAAGACAGCTAGCGAGCACCCACTGCTGGATCAATCCCAAAGGAAAGAGGGTGTCTCGTGATACACAAACAGTTTTTATCTTTCCCTCTGAGCAGAAAACCGTAAAAATACAAAACAACACAAACACGAAAAACACTCTGGGGTATATAGTTCTTCTCTTCTGAGACAGGTACACTCATAACTATTGATGATCCATGGAGATGAAGCATTAACTCTTTAACTTCCAATGCACTACGTGATGTTATGATGTGAAATACCAATAATAAAAATCATAAAAACATGACCAGCAAAGGGCAGCCTCAGCTTCTACACACAGGCACCATCCCTGCATCTTTTATCTGTGCACTAATAAAACCTTGTCAATTACAGCCAGTATTTATAGGTTTATGACTCTTTAAGTCTTTCTTCTTCCATAATGTATAGTGCTACATTCCCATAGGTTCTGTCTAGGTATTGAGAATCAAGAGGAAAGAGGGCAGGCTTTCACAGCAAGCAAAAAAAGCACTGGGTATTCTCATCATCCTTTGTTCTTACAGTAGTCTGTCTTGTTGCCCTTTACATCCTACACTCACTTAAACACCAGATGAGCTTTGACTTTCTTAATTGTATTCTAGTACACTGAAGCATCCCTGCTTCCACCTTCTGCATACTTTCATTCTATTTTTTATTTCAGTCAGTAATTCCCTGCTTATCCATGTCTTCATCTACTTTGAGACCAAAATGTGGAAGCTTTCAGCAATGCAAGGCTATGGTTGTTTTTGATTACTAATCTCCAACCTATGCCTGAAACATTAAGCATCAACCCGAAGTTTGCAATGTAAACTCATCACCTGCTGTCAAATCTTCTGCTTGGATTTTGTGCACCTTGGCCTGAAAATTGCTTGGCAGAATTGTATTACTGCCATTTGTCATTAATATGAGACACAGCACCAAACCTCAAAACCATTTCTGGTTAACCTTGGGAAATCTATCAAGATTATATTAATATACATTTGGCATTCTCAGTATTGTAGATTTTGCAGCAGTCAGTCTCACAATCAAATACTCACCAGAAATTTCTATGAGATGCTGAGCTACTAGACAGACAGCACATTTATCAAAGCAAACAAATACACCATGTTTTGGCATCTGGTTGTGTGTATCAGGACAGACAGGAGAGTTGAAGCTAAGAATTAACTAGCACTGCTGTTTTGGCAGGATTTAGAACTGAAGGCAATTTCCCAAAGCACTTATTTGGTCCAGTCCTATGACATTACAGAGGTCACACTATTGCAGTTCCATCCATAAATGCATCAGGTGCAAAGGTGCTAAGTCTAGTCCAGCATTCTCCCAAGACAGAAATATTATTTCAAAACAAAATTCCTCTGAGAGTTATAAACCTCCATCTAGCTCCAAATGTGAGTTTTAATCATGGCCTGTTCTCACCCATTCCTCCTTGCCACACTGACCTTTAGTTTAGATAGCTTTTCCTTTAGCAATCTTTACCTGTTTTCATGTACCTTTAAAAGCACATTTCCTTTCAGCTTTAATTTTGCCAAACTCTTTTAGTGTCGTCATGCTGAACAGGATCTATGTTTCCCAAATCATGCTCATTCCTATCATTGGTATTAGCAGTTTGAGAACATTTTTCTTGAACATAGATATGCAGAATTGCCCACAGCATTCAAGATGAATCTAGCAGCGCCTTTTTACGACAGAATTGCAATTGTCTCTGTTTCAGATTTTGCATTTGTCATTCTTTTCTCCACTTGCCTCTTTCCAATGTTTTCCTGTTGTGTCACATCCCTCTGGTAACTTAGAGTTAACTTGTAATAGTTTAAATAAGGCCTCATCTTCCTGACATTTTTTTAGGAGCACTCCAGTTTGTATAGAAATTCTTACTATTAATCCTTATTATAAGACTATAGCCATGCCAGGCACAACTATTTCTATCCATACCATTTAATGTCTTCCAAGCATGTATTATCAGTACATTCCAATTTCAGTATCCATCCATGGCAAGAGAATTAGTTTCAACATTCTGAGCTGTATCATTCAAAAAATATGTATTTCACAGTGTTTGCCTAACATGGTTCAGAAAAACTACCTCAGAAAAATCCCAAGCCACTGCATTTGACTAATAAATGCTGACTGACAAGTAGACTGCACCAGTGGGATTTCTTCTATTCGTTTATTTTATATGCCAACTCTAGCCACAGAAATTCTGTTTGCTTGCTGAAATGTTAAACATACAGTTTTAGCTGGAGTTTGTCAGAAAGCAAGTGATACATGCCTTACATCGTTCTGGGCAAATAAAGCCCAGAAATTAAATACTTAACTAACTATGATGTATATTTAAGTAGCTCACAGTATTTTTAGAGAACTTTAGATGATCACTTTTCATATTTTATATAGTACTTTATCCTGGGTACATAGAACCCATCCACATAATGTGCTAGGTTACCCTTAAAAGGAGTGAATTTTGTGGCTCAGAACTGTGTGATAATAATATCTTTGGATAGTTTTCATGCTCAATAACATATTCATACTATGTGGTAGATTGTTAACTTTACATCCCATTCAAAGATATTCTGAACGGTGAAAAAGTCAGAAGACTTCACTCTGTTACAGGACTGATTTTCTCTTAAACCCCTTCCATTATTGCTTGGTTTTAAAAAAAGGAAAAGTTTAAAGTCCTATCCTGCACTATAGCTTTATAACCAGTTATTTTAATTGAATATATTTTAATTGAAAAATAGAGATGTTTTCAGGTACTTTGCAAAAGAGAAGTAATAAACAGTGTTACTGTATGGAAAATGCATTTTTTTTCAGAAGTAAAAGAAAATGCATCTCCCAAGACACTAAAATGCAACTAAAAACATGTAAATATAAGTCTAAAAATAAAGCATTCTGTATGCCATCATTCCATGTAACCAGAATGTAGGCATTTGCTCAAACATTTTGTGTTCTGGTTTAAAAAAATAATGCAAATATTATTTAAAATAGAAATAGCAGCATCTAGCAACTAAAATGAATATTTAGTATATGTAAAAGTTAATCACATTCCCTTGCTGACTAAAGGCAAGGTCTAACTTCGCAAAAAATAGTATTAAAATTTTCTGTGTCTGTCTTTTACAGCAAAGTAATATGTGCTTTTGAAAGATTTGCCAACTATTTAGTTAGGTATATCTTAAATGAAGTCAAAATAAATTTTTAGTCTCTTTTCTCTTTCCTCTAACACTGCTGATGTTGCAGAAACTACAAATCTTTATGAAATGAGGATATAGAATTATCATTCAGTACTTTTTATCATATTTTTCAAAATGCATACTGACTAGACTCAATAGACATATATTCAAAGGTTGAAAAGCAGTTTCCAATCAGTAAAAGAAACATCCCTTTCTGTAGCAGATTAACCCCTAACCCACAGACTCAACCTAAATTCTAGTTTAGAAAGCCACGTGGAGTTTACTTTCCCATGCATTAATTCTTAGGACAGCAAACCGTTTCATCCCACTCAGATTATCAGAGTATTCAAGACACCAGAGGAAACAGAACAAGACACTACTATTGCAATCTGTTTATAGCATCACACTCTCATCCAGAGTGAAACAAAGAATTGTGACACTTAATCTGTGAGGGAGGCTGACCTGATTCTTTTTTGGCCTCCATGTAGTTTCTCCTGTTCCCAAGACCAAACTTGGCTTTCTGAGACTCCATGTTATTGTGGTTCTGGGAAAGCATCTGGAAAGGACACCAAAGGTGGTGTAGAGTGATCTGATCTGTGTTCTTCTTTCATGCATAGCTCATGGAATTTCTGAAATAAAATAAAGCTGTGATTGAATACCATCCACTAGTGGTTTCAAAATGCCTTAGAGAAGGTGATAAATCAAAACTCTACTCAGGACCATCTACAAAGCCAGGAACTAAAAGCCCTGAGTTTCCATCTAGCAATTGGGCCCCATGGAGATATAATTAATCCTTCCATACCTTCCACTGTGTGTTAGACTGTAGGAGGAGGAGCTCTGGGCTCATTTAACACAGCTAAATGGAATCCTCAGATCAGCTCCTAGCACATTTCCAGTGGTCAGTGTGATCCTCACATAGAGAGCATTTTAACAAATGTCCCAGAAGCAGTATGCTCACAGTGATATGATACTGCATGTTAGCTTTTACCAAGATCAGTTAGCTAGCCCCTGTTATCACTTGGAATCATATAGATAGTTTGCAGTTCTGAGGCAAGTTTGTGCATATATTAGTATTGGCATACCCCTTTGTTCAGAACAACATTTGTGTGACGTCTACACAGGAAATAAACTAATCTGGGTTAGAAATGCCACCTGAAAAAGTCAGGCCAAAATTTAAGCAGATCAAGTGTCTGAAAACATTGATATTCTACAGAGAAACATAGCAAGTGTTGCAGTTCTGGAGAATACATAAATTATTATATCATTTCAAAATTTCACTTCAAAATGAAGTTCACCACAAACTGATGCATAGGAAGTTCCGCACAAATGTGATGGGAACTTCTTCCCAGTGCAGTGACGGAGCAGTGGCACAGCTGCACAGAGAGGTGGTGGAGTCTCCTTCTCTGGAGATGTTCCAGACCCGCCTGGACGCCTACCTGTGCAACCTGGGCTAGGGAGCTGCTTGGGCAGGGGGTTGGACTCCATGATCTCTGGAGGTCCTTTCCAACCCCTACAGTTCTATGATTCTGTGAAAATAGAAATGATTTACTGCATGCAAATAGCAGATAGACACATAAAGAGGTAGGGGTTAAACATGTGTGAGGAGGGATCTATTCCAGATATATTTGCGTTAAGAGAGTAATTTGAACTTTACTTCTCTCTCTTTAAAAAGGAAAAAAAAAGAAAAAGAAAAAAGAAAAAGGAAAAAAGAAAAGAAAATGAAAATTAATGTGTTGTGTGTGTTTCTATGGTATTTGATATCTTCTTCAGATAGAGATGGAAGGGTTCCTTTTTTGGCATCCTATTAAATTACATAGTTATAACATTTATTTGGTAATTACAGATGCAATTACAGAGTAGTAAGTTTTTGTTACTACCACTTACCACTAATTCCCTGGCTGTACTGCTGTGAGACTAATTATGGTGTAATTACAATAGAGTTTACTTGTAACACTAATATATATACTAAGAGTATTACAATGATAAAAGACAATGAGCAATCCAGACACATAGTGAATTATCCAGTCATGCTGATTAGTCCTAGGTACTGAAGGGAAACTTGCAGAGGAATTTTGCTCTAGCTGCACCGTAATGGAAGTATCTATATACATATCAAAAGAAGAGTCCATGAAGGCTTGGGTGTATTCCATTAAAAAATGAATAATGCTCATAAACTTTAAATAAAGCATTTGGAGCGCCAGTGCAGCTCCACACAACTAATGTGAAGAAACAAACAACTACAAAAATAATTGTTCAAAATATTCTTAGTGGACAGGTTATAACGCAGTCTTGACTAGAGATTTCAATTTTTTCACTTTATTTTAGAAAAGTGTTCATCTAAGCAAGAAAAAGAAAGCCATTTTCAAAGAACTGAAGTTTCATGAGAGCCCATACTGGTTACAATCCAAGCTTCTCTAAGAGAACTTAAAGACTGCACTTGCCATTCATTTGCCGCATGCTTCAGGCCAGGTTTGCAAAAGCTTGAAAAGCACATATGAAGCTTTTCAGTCAACCAGTTCAGCCTGATGAAGCAAAAATAAATAAATAAATAAAACAATGATTAGACAGGGAAATAATGATAAATTGCAACATCTCTGGCATAATCCAAACCTATGCTGAATGCTTTTGTTGACTTCAGCTGGTGTTACTGTCCAATGATTGTAAAATGTGATGGGCTAACCTTGACTAAAGGGCCAAATTTCTGCCCTTCTCAACTGGACAGGGGGAGAAAATTAGATGAAAAACATTCTAAGTCAAGAAAAAGACGGGAAGATCTCTCATCATGGGCAAAACAGACAAGTTGGAGGAAATTAGTTTATTGCCAATTAAAATAGGTTTGAGTAGTAAGACACAAGAGCAAATGCTAACACCTTTACTTTCCCTTTTCTCAGGTTGAACTCCCAGGTTCTCTACCTCCTCCTCCAGCACTGGATGTCTCAGGAGAACAGGAAATGGGAGATGTGGTCAGCCCATAACAGTTCCTTCCTCTTCGCACAATCTTCTCTGGCTCCAATGTGGATACTTCTCCTCTGAAATCTTGTGTTTTATTTTCATATTCGGTGGTGTAAGGTTTCAATGACAGGACTCACATGTTGGCACTGGTACAATATGAACATTATCTTTGAAACATACTCTATATATCAGTGACATAGGAGATCGCAAGTGTATCATTTAGATATTAAGAGCACTTTATCTTTAAAGAGCAGATTGTTTGCTGTAGCATACAAATCACAGAATCATGAAATCATGGAATCATGGAATCATGGAATTGTTGAATCATTGAATCATAGAACAGTTTGGGTAGGAAGAGACCCTCAAAGATCACTGAGTTCCATTCCTCCACCAAGGATGCTCAAAACCCCATCCAGTATTTTCATTGTTGTTTTTTTTTTTTAATATAATTTCATAACAGGGAAAAATAAATAAATAAATAGAAAAACCCATGAAATAATTATATGGAGAAATGCTTTAAATTCAGGGTGATTGGTACTCAGAGCTTCCCATTCAGTTTCTTACAGCTGACAGAACTGATAGAACTGGCCCTTGGGTTGGCATTAGGTCCATAAGGTATTTATCTATTTTCTGTGTTGACTCAGAATGACAGAGGAAAATGTGCATTGAGGCTTCCTGGCTGTGTTTTCAGACAGCACTTCAATATTCAATATTTATATTTTCATGCTTGCGTAATTCATAACAAAACTGGTTTTAGGATTAAAAGAATAAAATTAACACATTCACTGGATGCCTTTAGTATTTAAAACTTTGTAATAGTAAATTTAAAAAAATCACAGATAAGAACAAAAACAGAAGACTTCCAAAAAAAAAACCCATAATTGTGTCCAACATACTCAGTCAGAAGGAGCAACTCTTATTTGTGCATCTCTTTTGTAGATACCAAGCTCTATGGAGTCCAAGAAAGTGATCATATTTGAGTATACGTGCTTTTTCTTTCCAAAAGGTCTAATACTGAGAACATCAACATACAGTCTAACCACTGCAATAAATGTTAGTCTTGCATTCCTTCCCTTTTCCTCCAGCTATTTTTATTTTTTTATTCAGGAACTACTTGGTACAACTCTACAGAGGAGAGAGAATGATTTCATCAAGGGTTCCCTTGATTAATCTGTATCTGACTTCTTACACTTATGTGCCTAACATACCTGGGAACAGAATACATAGAGCAATGCTGCTCTCTTCTGTAAGATGTCCCAAGGAGACTTGCTGACCTTCCAACTGTGTGGAAATATTCCCTAGGCTTCCTTTATGTCAAGGCCTAACATAATCAAGTAGTCCAAAGAAAACACTAAATTTAAAGTTATGAATTTTAAAGCACTTAGCTACTTTCCTGATGTGTTTGGGTTCATAGAGACAGAATCTTTCCTGTTGTATGTATTTACAAATTTTTGGGAGGAAAAATCAGATCATAGAATCACAGAACTGTAGGTGTTGAAAGGGACCTCTGGAGATCAATGCAAAGGTTTTAGCATATTCTTATTGCATTAGAACTAGAGTGCAAAAATACAGAAATGAGAAGACAACGGACTGAGATTACTTCAACGTAATCTTTGAAATTTTGTAGGCAGATGGAAAATAATATTCAGATCATAAACATGTTTGCTGTGATGTAATAAGCTACGTAGTGCAGTTATAGTCTGCTCTTCAGCAGTACCCTATAAACCCATGATACTAGAAGTCTCTCCCACTTCGCTTTGTTCTTGGTGAAATAATCTTAGCACATTTATATACTGGGTCTCAGTTGATTTCTACACTGATTTATGTTAAATAACCTTATCATCTTACATCTGCACTTCACTCAAGCCTCTCCAATTTCAGGCAGAGAAGAATGCAAAGGAGATTTTAGAAAAAAAGTTCCCCAAAACCACCATTCCTCTAGCTAAATGTTTCAGATTCCTCTTGGTGATTCACACATACAAAATTTTAGTGTTGCTAAAATAATCATCAGTTTAGGTGTTGTTTTGTTTCTCTTTGTGTTAAACTTCCCACTGCTGAAAGGGGTATGGAATATACTTGTTAGTGGATTTGGGATTCTCAAAAACTTGCACCAAGGAAGAGAATGGAGAAAAAATGAATGAGACTGTAGATGTTTTTATTTTCTCTCTGATAAGAAAATGGCTATTTTTCTTCTTAACCAGACCATGATAGTTATTTGGGTATACTGACTAAATATTTATCTGTGTGTATTTACTGTGGATATATATTTATCAGTTGCATAGAATTTTTCATCTTTCTCACAGAAATATCCCAAGTATCCACAATGAACTGCATCATCAACAGTTCTTCCTCAGTTTCAGTCAAACTCCTACCAAACACAAGATACTAAAATGCTTTGAGACAGAAACTGTGTATTTTTAATCCCATCCTTTTGACTAATAACATTGAGACACTGACTGTAAATGCAATATATTACTCTTCATTACACAGTCTAAAAGGAATTTGTTTTGAAACCCAACATTATTTCAACAAAAGCAACTGCATTTATTAAACTCTTAGAAAAAAAAATCTGTTGAAACTCTTTTGACTTCTTTAATAGCTGGTTTACCAGCTGTTATCTTTTTCTGCTCTGTTTGCTAACGTTTTAATAGCTAGATATCATACTGCAATTTCTTTTCACTATAATCTTCAAATTAGGACAAGTTTGTGAAGATTCATTTAAATATATGTATATAGTTTTTTCTTCAGTACAGAGCACTGATTTAAGACCTGCTGTTGAAATCTTATCAGTGTTCTATGCCAGAGACAATTTGCCTTTCTACTTAGCACTATACATGCTTTATTGTTAATGGATCCATTACTAGTTTAGAAAGGTGGAAAAAAAAGAGAGGTGTATCAGACTGCAGATCCCCTGTGGAGCTTTCATCTATGTTATCTTTTTTACAAAAACACTTAAATGGAAGGTGTAAACAAGAAAAAGAAAAAAGAACAAGGAAAGAAAAAGGAAGATGTAAAAGCTCTTTTTCAGGCTTATCTACAACCAGGATTATTTATACCATTCTTAACACTGAGAATATAAATATTACACCTACATATTTCAAAGAGAAAGCTATGTTTAAAAGAAATGGTATTGTAAGTTCATGATATTTTCAAATTTATTTTAAAAAGCAAACAGAAAATCCAAATGATTATAAAAACAAATTTTGGTACTGGTCTTTGCCTGTATTTCTAAATTGTTGTTTTCCTAATCTTCAGCTCAACCTGTTCATAAGTAGCCTAGTGTTGCTGCATTGCTGTCATGTACCCGCCCTGCACAGTGCAGCCAGGGAGACTCAAGCTGTTTCTGTCAGCTAGATGAGCCTGAAAATAAGTACAGCCACTGGGCATTTGTGCTGAGATCAGCAGCACACAGGCAGATATTAAAACTACATTGTGCAGGACATATTGCAATACTTCACACATCATCCATCCACCACGTTCAAGTCTCATTTTGTAAGGGATTTGTATGAGGGAGTCCATGTTGTTCTTTCTGAGCATTTTACTGTAATTTTTTCTTGAGTGAATGTTCTCCCAAAGTTCCTTGTGCTATATCCAGAAACATGAAAAAGGAAAATATAGTTTTGCTGGGATTTAATGTTCATTCCCAGTCTTAGTGAAAAAGTGATATAGGAAATGCTTTTTATAAAGGACAGATTATTTGCATATTTATATATTGTACATGAAGTGTCTGCATGCATGTACAGACATCCTTAATTACAATATGTCTACATTTACATGCATGTGATGAGCTTATGATTTTTTTCTTCTTTTTCCCCTTCCTTTATGTGTTGAAATTAATTCTAACTTTGCTGTTTTTCAACTATGTATTTAGAAAAAAAATATTTCTCCTATGTCTTCATCATTATCTCTGTCAATTTCCATTTTCAGAGTTTTCTAAAATGTTTTGGAAGTACATAGTACCAAAGGAAAGGAAAAAAGAAAAAGCTGAACTCCATCATCTTGATATAGAACAAGTTAGTTTTACCATCAAGATTTAGCCAAGAGGTTGTCTTAACATCAGTGAGGGACATTGTCTAAATGTCTGTGCCCACGGCACTGAATTTTCACAGAATTTGAATCTAAAACAACATGAACTGGAATCATTAGTTTGAAAACTACCAAATAAACTTTCAGAATTTATACTGCCCCACAGTAATTTATTGATAGAAAAGGGCAGCACTTGATGTTAGGAATCCCATGAAAATATCAGAGCAGGGTGGATCAGCTATTCCCAAGCTCTTGTCCCTGAAAGGAAAAAAAAAATAAAAGGTGATCTGGAGCTGATAAGAATACAGATTGTAGAAAGATAGAACAATATGGCTACCGTACTAATCTTGTTGCCATAGTAACACCTTATTCCAGCCAGTGAGTAAATGAATTGAAGAGTTAATATTTTGAGAGGGATCGCAACTGAAAGTTGGTTAGAAA
Source organism: Cyrtonyx montezumae (assembly GCF_038088225.1). Classification (NCBI taxonomy): domain Eukaryota; kingdom Metazoa; phylum Chordata; class Aves; order Galliformes; family Odontophoridae; genus Cyrtonyx; species Cyrtonyx montezumae. Next base: position 62,658,984 of record NW_027072034.1, on the reverse strand, counting down.
AAACTAGCATTCTAGCATGAGATGGAATTATAACACCTCAATTCAAGCAGAGGGAATACCAGAAGATCAGCAAGTGTTTCACAGAAACATGGCAAGTGAGCTAAATGTGTTTTTCCATTAATGATGAATTCGGAGCAGATAATGTGCATGTAATGCAATCTTTACACCTAGTAAAATCTTAAACAATTTTAATATTTAATGTAATGAAGAAAACGTGATTGTGCAAAGGAATGCACTGCTCAAGAAAGTTAAACTGGAGATCAAAGATACAAAAACAGAAAAATATAGATTATAGATTTCAGACTAATGGCCTCCTTTTACATTTTTGGTTATACACATTAAGATGGAAAAAAAAAAAACTTTTATCATCTAATTGCAGAATATAAGTAATAATGCTAGATTATTTGGCCTTTACTGTAACATGTCACAGACCACCAGATCTCTAAGTTTTTATACAACATCTTTTGATGAAATTCCAGCGAGGAAACCTACTAAAATGAAACAAAAGAAACCCTATTGTAATATAAGCATAGAGACCCAATGGTGCAAACAGAATTACATGCAGAGAGCTTGTTTTTTTCCTCAGGACTTGCTGTGAAAACCTTCCCTTTGTCCCAAAACTTACTGCTTTTGTTCCCAAGACAGTGGCTGAATCTGGTAGCACAGATATCTCTGGTCAGAACTGTGTTCACATCATGGCACCACAGGTCTAAAACTACCTGCTGGTGGAGGTTTCTTGTGCTAGGGAATTACTGGCTATGGAATCCAGACAGCTCTTATTTGAGTTTGAAACACTAAGCATATTCTGTGTTCTATGATTAGAAAGTATGACTCTTCACCAAAATGAAAAAAAAAAAGGCATTTAGTTGCAAAAACTTGTGATGAGTCTTAAACAGGAAAGAGAAAGACAGGTACAAAGACAACCCAATATTGTTTTCAACCTCCTTGCAGAACTACTTATATTATTTGAATTTCTGATAGAAACCTTCAGCCATAGCTCTGCTGATTTTCAGAATGGATTCTGGCTGCTTCTGTATCTGGCAGAGTTATCAAATTTGCATTTAAAAAAGTACTATTTGCATTGAAAAGTTCGAAGCTGCAAGAAAGGATATGAATGTGAAATATTTTGTGTGCTACCAGTGGGAAATCTGAGAGACAAAGAAGAATTACAGCCATGCAATCCTTAATAAAAAATGAAAGTTTTCTATGAAGTATACCCACAGGAAGTATTTGAGGTATTATGTTTGCTGTCTCAAAAGACAACATTCATGTGATCTTTAAAAAGTCAAAGTCTTTAATGTGAGTTTGGTATTTGTAAATGCAGATTAATTTGTACACACACCTCCAACATAATTATTTGCTCCATTAGGTCCCAGCTGAATGGAATTCTGAATTCCAATTGGATGGCATTAATTACTCTCTGCTAGGAATAGATAGTATGCTAAAGGATTTACCCCATCATTTACTGGACTCCCGAATCTAATTCTCAGTCTAGCAATCAAAGCAATGATATTAGCAAGTAGTCTGATATTTCATTAGTTAAGCCTCAGTTTGGAGTTTTCTATAAGATTGTCAATAATCAAGCTAATTTTGAACTCCTTGTCTGCAGCTGCAATGGGAGAGATATGTGACAAATGAGAATGAACTTACATCATGTCTGCTGATACTGAGTGAAATGCTTCTGTGTATTATCAAGTCGCTTCTGTGTATTATCAAGTCAGGGACAGAAATGAACACAGGAGCAAATATTTAAGGGACCAGGAGACTGAAAGGTAAAGACTTCCAAGACTTGTAAGGTAAGAGAATGAGGCTGAGCTGTAAGGTGGAGTTGTAGAGATGAAAAAGAGGAAGGCGTTGTTCTCTAAATATGGGTAAAGAGTTCAGTGCTGTGATTAGGTGACCCCTACTTAGCACTGTGTCACAGGAACATTCAAACCTGCAATTGTAGAATGTAGGCCATTAGAAATTCTGTCAAAATATCTAACCCAAGCTCAATATTCATCACACTGTTCTTGACAAAGCCTTTTCAGCTCATACCATTTTATTTAATTTTTTTATTACTACTTTATACAAACTTTGCTACTGATTCAGATATTCACAGAGAATGCAGTCAAATAAGCCTGTCTGTATAGAAGCATTTTTCCCCCTTTAGACTCAGACTTCAGCGTCAGAACAAATCTTCTTCCCACTTCCTACTTTCAGTTTCTGTTGATGCCACGTTACATTCAGTTGCACACTCAGTATCTTCATTGAAGCCAGTGTGTAATGTTCCTTTTCTGCTATTTCTTGCTTCTTATTCATTTTTCTCCATGGCTCCACATTTACTACTGCCCCTCAGCTCATGCTGTGTCCTCCAGAGGCTGCAGTCCCTGAGGAGTATCTTTCTTCCAGCATGAGTCACCAATGGGTAACAGTCATCTGTGGAATGTTCATCTGTAGAATTAGTCATGTGTGCATGATAGTTACTCAGGGGTGTGCCTACTTGTGTGAGTTACTCATGGACTATAGTTCCCAAGAAATGTCCTTGTCTGAGATAGGTTGCAGACCATCAGAGGTACCTTCTTTGGTACTGAACACCTGCTTCCAAAAGCTCATCTACAGTTATGTCCCTAGCAGTGTTCCATCCTATGTGTTTCTGCCACTTCTCCTCCTCTGCTATATCTCCATTTACCTCTGAACATCTATTTTCATGCATCTCCTTCCACATCTCATGTTGCACTTTTTCTTCGGAACACTGTCGAGCAGTAATCCCTGGTGCTTACATGCCTGACTGCTGTGTCAGTGCCCCCCATCCATTCTCCCTTATGTTATCCTGTTCTTTCATTGTAATCCACCATAAGTTCAGAAACTTTGAGATTTTCTTAGATCCTTAGTCAATTTTTGCTCCTCTTATGACTCTGTCCGGCTGATCCATTTCACCCTTTAACATCTTTGCCTAAGATTTTCACAGTCCTGAAGACACCCCTATTCCTGGGAGCAAATAGCTGCTTCTCATGACTTTCATTTATTAACGACTATAGTTTTTTGTTGCTTCTTTCACAAGTTTGATATTGAGTTATTTGCTGTAATCTCGAGATCTTCCTCCACAGAACTTTCACCAGCTATCTATCTTGATTCTGCAAAACATTTAGCTAAGACTGCATATTTGTCAATGTCAGATTACATTTCACTTGCCTGAGACCACCTCTCTAAGTTGTCAATATCATTCTGAAGTTTCATTTTACAGTGCTTGCAACCAATCCTATTGAATCTGCAGACAGTCCCACCCAAGTGCATACTCTTGTCCCTCAGATCTTTACTGGAAATAATGACTGGTGTTGTCAAAAGCTTAAGATCTCTACTACTCTGGAAAATATCACTTAATATAATTTCTGTTTTACTTACTCTAAATCTGCAAGCATAGTTTTCTTGCAAAAATCTTTTTTTCTCCAGTATGACTCATTCAGTAAAACATCCTTCTGATCACATACAGTACAGAAAGAATTTGTGGGACTTTTTTTTTTTAAAAGATATAGCACCAATTAGCTGAAAGGTATAAGTTAAAGATGGTGCTAGCAACCCAAAATGATGATAATAGTTTTAAAAGTATTAGTTAGTAGTTCCAATCTGCTGTAATGCTTTCTATGTCACATGCTTTGCTCCTCAGTATTAGCATGGGGAGATGAGGCTTAGGCAGAGCAAACCACTCATAAAGATTTGGAGTCGTTACAAGGACTGAAATAGTATATCCCACAGCTGAGCAAGGATTGAGGGTTTTTGGTTTTTTTTTCAGATTTGCACTTTGGAAATAAACTCCTTGCCTGCTGCTGAAATTTTACATCATCTGTATTTCAATCAGTCTATTCTGGTATTCGAGATAAATCTTCGAACAGGTGGGCACTTGTGAAATAGTACGGCAATGTCAAATTTCAAAATAATCCCCTCCTTCAGATTTCACTCACCCAGAAAGCAAATAAGCACAATGAAACACATAATGAGGTGAAAATATCTGTTTGGGTTTTTTTCAGCATTGAAATTACTTCTCTAGTTCTGTAAGAATAAAATAGGAGGACACCACCAAATAACTTCCTGCTCCCCATGCACTCATTCTGTACTCCTGTACTTTGCTATAGAATTTCACACTCCTCCTACAGCTCTGATCTACTACCAGACTGTTAAGAGAGTAGTAGGGAAGCTTTAATGTCACAGATTTGATCCATCTTATGACTTTTATGTTTGTCTACTGGTGTCTCTCAAATGAAGAGGTTAATTTTTCAGCACCTGCAAGTGGAACATACAGGCTGTGAAAGAGCCGATTTGCAAATATATTTTTAAAACTTCCTTTTTTATTTTTTTTTAATATAGTAATTTTTGGATATGCCGCTACCATGAGAGTGAAAATTTGATGACGTAAGATATCCACAATTAAAGGATATATAACTGTTAAGATACTACATATGGGGAAAAAATAAACAGCTTTATTCTTAGTTTATTTTCCTCAAGTCAAGAATAAAGTGTGTCCTAAGAGTATGTTAAATTCAAAATACAAGGGAATCCTTGAATGGCTGGATTGATGCTTTAAAAGCTTTTAGCCATGGGGAGAACATCAGTTGACAGGAGGGAATATGACAATGTCATAAAACATGTAAAGTACAGAAGGAGCAATCTCTGAATCTTTACATCAACAGCTCTTTATATGTCTCCATATGTCATATCAGAACGCTGTTCCTTGGGGTGAATAATTTTTTATGTTAAAGTGAAACATTATATAACCTCTCTCAGTATAATGATGGGGCTTGGAGTCCATTAAGTTTACCACAGTGCTATAGGAGATGGGGACTATTACACACAGATAAATGGAGAATATTGCCAGAGCAACAAGAGAGAATGTGAAAATAAAAACAGAAAAGAGCAGCATGATCGGGCAGATCTAGAGTGTACACTGAAATAACAAACTGACACCAGCAATGACGACTTCCTTTTTCACACTCAAATCTGCCAAGAACCTCAGTAATATAATTTTTCTTTACAAGCCCAGTCAATAGACTAGCAATATCACAGTCAAATGCCCACCATGATTCTGATTTGCCACAACTAAAGCTCAGCCTGTATATATGAGATTTTCCTGTTATAAAATTATGATTGCTTTAAGTTGTAATTCACAAGTACAATATGTGCAATCACCTCTGTCCATATTCCAAGATACTATTTAAAATATCTTCTGAACAAAGTTCTTCACAAAAGAAACCATTAACTTTATTGGTTCATATAATTCTTCCACAAGATTTCCATTAAAAAAAATTAGAATAATTTACAATCTTTCCAGAGATAGAATGGTAGCTGGTTCGAAGCACTAAATTAAATCCTCTCTGTTCTCTCTGCTTTACTACAAAGTAAAAATATACAAATAAAAACAGTTATTGCTTATCTCAAAACCAGTGTATGAACAGATGTCTTTCTCCCTGGTGTTTTGAACAACAGTTGCTACAGTTCCAGGCAGACTCCTACAGAAAAGAGTATGACTCCAATTAAAAATAACCCGTTAAAATAAAAAAGTTATTTACACAATTCTGCAAATCTTACTGTGTCTGTTACGCAAAATAGAAATCTATTTCATAACTGTGAAAGTGAAGGAAGGATTGTCTTTCTGCCACAACTGTTCTTGCATGCATCTTTTAAATGGATAACTCTCCAGTAATTTCTGTATCAGGGGCCTTAAGACTGGGAGATAACTTATCCACTGCTACAAAATTAAAACAGGCTCAACTAGAAGAAAATTATTTTTCTTTATTTCCAATTAAAATGAAAGGGATGGTGAGAAAATACGATTGAAAATTTGATATTTGGGGCCAATATAGAAACAAACACGAGAGGAGAGGAGAGGAGAGGAGAGGAGAGGAGAGGAGAGGAGAGGAGAGGAGAGGAGAGGAGAGGAGAGGAGAGGAGAGGAGAGGAGAGGAGAGGAGAGGAGAGGAGAGGAGAGGAGAGGAGAGGAGAGGAGAGGAGAGGAGAGGAGAGGAGAGGAGAGGAGAGGAGAGGAGAGGAGAGGAGAGGAGAGGAGAGGAGAGGAGAGGAGAGGAGAGGAGAGGAGAGGAGAGGAGAGGAGAGGAGAGGAGAGGAGAGGAGAGGAGAGGAGAGGAGAGGAGAGGAGAGGAGAGGAGAGGAGAGGAGAGGAGAGGAGAGGAGAGGAGAGGAGAGGAGAGGAGAGGAGAGGAGAGGAGAGGAGAGGAGAGGAGAGGAGAGGAGAGGAGAGGAGAGGAGAGGAGAGGAGAGGAGAGGAGAGGAGAGGAGAGGAGAGGAGAGGAGAGGAGAGGAGAGGAGAGGAGAGGAGAGGAGAGGAGAGGAGAGGAGAGGAGAGGAGAGGAGAGGAGAGGAGAGGAGAGGAGAGGAGAGGAGAGGAGAGGAGAGGAGAGGAGAGGAGAGGAGAGGAGAGGAGAGGAGAGGAGAGGAGAGGAGAGGAGAGGAGAGGAGAGGAGAGGAGAGGAGATAATAAAGGTCATCTAGTCCAACTGAAGGACTTGATTTTTGCAAGATGTTATTTGCAAGATGTCATTCCACTTACTAAACCAAACTCTTAATTCAAAGCATGCCTTTCAGACCAATAACTCCTTTAATAAATCATTGACTTATGCAGAAAATAGTAATCTATATAAATGTAAGCAAAGGTTCCATGAAACCCTCACTATAGTATGTCAAGTTTCATCAGAAAACCTGCAAGTTATAATTCAAGTCAGGAAGAGCAAGAAAGTCAGCAAACCTTCTTTCTACACCCTGAACCAAAGGCACCTATCAAACTGTCCTTGCCAGAGTTGGATATTTTTCCAGAAATGCTCTCATTTTGACATATTTGAAAGGTTTTATAAAAAGAAGAGGTTAGCATAAGTATGAAAATTACCAGCATAAGTATAAAACTTTATTCAAGCCTTGTGAATTTTTTCCCTCTCTTTTTGGTATTATAGTTTTATCTACATTTTAGTGACTTTCTGTGTAAGTCATCCACAATGTATATCTCATTCTAGAAAAATTCCTTCCATTTCCTTCCATTTTTAATGTTTATCATGTTTTGTTGTGTTTTGTTTTGTTTTAAAATAAGAATTTATTGGACACAGATTGCATGGGACATCTCAGCAGAATGAAGACAAAAATAGTGTATCACCATGTTTTTCAGCATTTCCTTTCCAACAGTTAAACTTTAATTATTACATTAGCAACCATGAATACATGTTGTAATTCCACTCAATTTTTCATTAAAGAAGGTATGGTCTCTTAGTTGTGCTGTTGTCCTTTTAAGGAATACATTTTATTCTCTCCCTATGGAGGTTAGCAAATGAATAAAACCAAGACAGACTTGGTTTTTCCTGCACTGGAAAGCTCTGTCTTTTCTGTTTCCTTTCAACCCAGTGATATTGGGTTGACAAGAGAACCAGCTGACAGCCAGCTGCTGGATGTGCTACGCTAGTCCAAATTACAGCTTGTCTACAGGGTTATGCTTATGCTTACACTTCCACACACAAGGTCTCAGATGATGATTATTCAGAAAAAAATATTCAATATAATCTTTTTCAATTTTAAATCTTTATGGAAAGCTATATTATCCTTCTGAGAAAGAAAAAGGGAAGAACTCTAATTCCTGACACCGTCTTGCAACAGTGAAGCATCAGTAATAATAGTACAAATATAGTAATAGTAATAATTAATACAAATATTCACCCTTTCTTTGGTATGTACCATTCCTTTATATAATCACCTATTTATTATCTCCCACATTGTTACCTTACGGCATTACATACAACAATGAGGCTATTTTCTGAGCAGATTGCAGATTTGCAGATTTTAACTCCAGGTTGAGTTATAGGTTCCGGGGAAGTGATAGCAGCCACAACAGAAAAATATTGCTAGCTCCTACTTCTGCCAAGCCAGGTGAAAAAGGCAATGGCTTCCAATTCTCAATTCACTTATTCTGCTTGCTGGAATGGGAGAAGGAAGAGTAGTCTCCTTTACTGCATAAAACACAAGGTATGAAAACAAACCTTTAGGAAATTCAAAGGGGGGATTGAAGAAACAAGTATTGGAATTATTAAAAATGAGGAAAAAATAATAAGTTGCATTAAAGAATAGAAGGTTCTTTAATGTGAAGAATTCCTAATGCAGGCTGAAATGCTGCTTCACTGTGTGTCATGTTTGCTTCATTTCAAATAGAAGAGTTAGCCTGAAACTCCAGGAGAACCAGCCAATTAATTGAAGTTGAACTTAGATTATGACACAATGAATATTGTGTCCAAATAAGATTACTTGGGCCTTTTACTGAACTACAGGAGATTTGCCCAGTTTTAGCTGCAACATTCTGAAAAATTTAACTTCAAAGCAATATACAAACACACTTCTACAAAGCAGTAACTTTTGTAAAATATTACCATAGTTACTAACAATAGCAAAAAGCTTTTTGGAAAGAATTGCCTTGTCCATGCTGGCGAACACTCATTTCTTTCCTCACTATGAGCTTTTGATTTGAATTCACCCCTAACCTCAAAGGTATTCCTCACTTTGATCCAAGTACAAAGGTGTGGTGCTCAAAGGCTTACTGTGGATTCTAATTGACTTTAATACAATGTATTTCAGTAGTGAGAAGCAGAATCAAAGCCTAGCAAGGCTTAAAGGTATAAATTTTATCATTAAAATTGTTATATGTAGAGATAATCTGCTATGAATTGTATCTAAAATACAAGAAATTTTATAATAATTAGTCTTCCACTACACTTTTTACTTTAAATGATAATAACAAGTATCCCTATTCCATCTCCAAAACATAAAAGGCAGGCTTCCTTAGGACCTCATTTGAATTACTTTTATTTTTTATTATTTTCCTGACCTGCCCCAGCCTTGAACAGTGGACCACTTGTAACAGTTCTACCAAAGTGACTGTTTCCTTTTACTTCATCATTTGTCTATGTAGATCTATCTTTTATCCTCTATTAGCAAACATCCTGCTAATATCTGAATAACTTTGTGGTTTGGTTCCTCAAAATGAATACCATCAATTTTTAGTCAAGTACTATCTTTCCAGCCTATACCACTGCTGAAAAGGATTTAAAACTGTGACCAGAATTGCAAAGTGCAATAAAATGATTAAAATAACTTAGGTTCTTAATCTGTTTGGATGCCTTTTTTTTTCCACAACCACAATTTGAATTCTTCTTAATTTATTTATATGGAACCACAAAGCTTATACCTATTTCAATGAAGGTAAAACAGCTAAGGAGAAACACACATGTTCAGGTATCAATTAATTTCTGCCACTAACACTCCAAAAAATGAGATTCTGCCTGAAGAAATCTTAAGTATTAGAAGCAGTTTGTTGAAAAGAAAGCAAAATCCCTCTCCACTTAAAGTAGAGTGATTTTGATATTACAAATTCTTACATCCATTCTAAAATCTTGACAGAAAATTAAATGAAGTTCAATCTCTTATGACATTCATGGAAGCAAGCTAAAGAAAGATGTCCTTAAGGTAGATGACAACAGGTACTGTAGAGACCTTTTTATTAGAATTCACTCTCATTTGAGTTGGTAAACTAAAGCTGAGTATCACCCTGGGATTACAAACTACAACATGGCCTGCCAATCTTGTAATACTAGAAAGGTGAATATAAATAATAATCAGATGAATTACATCTTCTTAGGAGTTCAATGGGAATACAAGGAACAGTTTTGGAAATCATGCTTTGAAGAACACCATAAATCAGATGAGGTGAATGGAAAGAACAGCCAGTGTGGCCTGGAACCTAAAACAGATGAATTGTATTTTGAAAATGACTCAAAATGTCTGTCATAAAAACAAGATTTAGGAGGCATAAAAAAGTAGTGCACAAAAAGCTGTTGCCAAACACAAGGAAGAAATTGTGCATGGTAAACAGATGAACAAGTGAACTTAGATTACAGCAAAAAGAAGATTTGGCTTACAGAACAGAGAAACATCTTAACAAGACAAACAGTAGTGGAATGAAATAAACAGCCTGGAAGACTTCTCCCCCACTAGTGACTTTTAAGAGCAGGATGGATAAATATCTGCCAGGGATAACACAGTTACAGCTGATAGCAACCACAGCATAGGGATGGGCTGGGCAGCTTCCTAAAATCCACTCCAGCCTGGCAGGTCCTTGAGGCCAACAGTCAGCAGAAATAAAAAGGAAGTTTCCAATTAACTCTCAGAAATCATGCTGTTCTTATTTTTCAGGCCTGGAACCTCTTGTGATTGAAAGGAGGAGCCACTTGATTTGACAGGCTCTTGTGTTGCTTCAGTACCTTTCATGGCACTTCCTAGCTCATCAGCCTGACTTGCCTTTCCTGACTTTGACAGCAACAAGTCTCAAGTGAGGGAAATGGGAAGTACTAGAAAAATTATTACCCTATTTACAAATGCTAGCAGACCATTACAAAATGAAGTATCACTGAACATCGATGCTCATTTATTTCTAATAAATAGATAGCATAAAATCATTAGCAGTCATGACTTATTTTTCTCTAAACTACAGAGAAGGATGCACAGTTTTTCATAGCCCGAGGACTGCAAAAACATCAATACAGACACAAAATTGTTAAGAGAGCAGAATTAGGCCAATCATGTAAAGTCTATTACATAGTCCAGAAGGCATCTTAGCTTGAAAATATTTCTCAGCAAACAGTTCACAGTTTTAGATATTTATATTAGAAAAAATGATTGGTTCCGATTTTATTAGATTGAAAAATCTTTAAAGATATAGTAATCCTAATGTATTACAGTAAAAAGCAGATGGATGCCTGCACTGAGGATGCAGTGATGTTGCTCATAGGATAAGAGAGACAGGAAGTGTATTTCAAATGCAAGAACAGACTTATTTTATACAGTGGTATCATGTAGAGCACAAAGAAATCAAATATAAATGCTCTTTTAGAGTGCAGATGAAGCCCGTGGGAGTAGTTCATTTCTGAACATAGCATAAAAGCGGAAATAAACCTAACACACTATCTAACTTTTCACCTAAGACAGTCCCATGAATTAATACTTTCCCTCATGCTGCCAATAACTGTAGCCCTTACGCACTGGAGTTGGTAAGACCTTTGTTAGTTTCTGGCATGAGAGCAGAATCAAGGCCAATTAGGGTAAAATATTCTTCTGCTAGGCATGGCATAGCATTACATAGATTCATTTATGTACTTAATAACGTATGCTGTGAGAGATGTGATTCCTCGCAGATTATTTTGCCAAGACGTCCACTGATTCAGTTTACATGCCTACTGTAATGAGCACCTAATTAGCCCCTCAGTTGCCTACTTTCCATAGACAGCACATCATCCTGTTTTATATTTCTATAATTTCTCCAGAAACTGCCTCTCACAACTCTCAATGTATACCAAGAAGAAAAAAAAAAGAAAAAAAAGAACCAGATAATTTTACTTGACAAAAATAAATAAATAAATAAATGAAATTGATCCTGGTAAAATTAATCTTTTTTAAGAGATGATAAACCTTAGAAGTATTCCACCAGCAGCAATGTGGAAAAAATGTCATATGCTGTAACTTTACATTCCTTCTCTGCCCTCTCACAAAAAAGAAATTGCACTCAGAAATAAAACACAGCATGCAACATTTAATGAGGCCAAAATTTTATGTATTTTCTTGTTTGTCTTTTCTAGTTTAACCATGTATGAAACAATAGCTGATCTAGTTTCACTTCTAGGGATTAGAAGTAAGACACAAAAGACAAGCAAAAGAATTAAGAAAGATTAAAATACTGGAGTGGGAGGAGAACACAACATGACAAATCCATACTTTAGATTCTGCTACAAGATTTTATCATCTTGTATCTTGATACACGAAGCACATGAGTGCCCTTCAGTTCATCCTGAATGTCTAATGATTGAGGTTTTTGTCCGTCTTTGCTGCCTTTTGATTAATAAAATTGGATGTATCACTTCCATTAAGTGCAATGAGCTTAAAGTATAATGGTGTAACACAAAACTCAGGAACATTGGATAAAAGCCTCATACCTACTGTAGCTTTATAACAAAGCTTTATAATACAATATACTCCAGATACCTTACCTATAAAGAGCTCCTAACCATCTCTACCCTATCCCATTAATTATCATGTATCACCATGCAAGGCAGAGATAATTGGTTTTAAAGTGATCTTGAATGAACTGCAGGAAGACAAAGGGCCTATCTGTAGAGTGATCTAAGTGCTGAGGATGAGCATTGGGTGGCAATTTCCTTCTCAGCCAGAAAAGGAAGAGGGAGCATGTAGGATCACCAGTCCTTGGGAGGAGCCAGGTTACCAGGACTAGAAGGCAAGTTAATTTTATATGTTAGAGGTAATGGAAAAATGTACTTCATACACAACACTATTACCTGTGTAGGAGCTTTTCTGTACACAAATAATAAAAGCTACCTGTACTTTACTTTTTATGGTTCATTTTAAAGTAAAAAGAGTGAGACCAACATATATATTCTGCTTTGCTACTACTAGAACTTATGACAATAAATAACTAACAACAGGAGTCTGAATGTGTATCAGTTGCTGTTACATTGCCTTTAGGATGATATGAAAACGTTGATTCTTTTTAAGAGGTGCTTTGGATGTAATCCCATCTATGATCGTTTTGCTCTTCAGGAAAGCATGTTCGTTGCAATGGCCAAGGTAGAGCAGTGTACTCTATACTATAGTGTACACTATACTCATGTATTCTCATGAGCCAGAGGATCAGGCCAAAGGGCACTGAACAACAGCTGAAAGGAGTAAAGTTCCCTACGTTACACTTACCACGTAATCATAGAATTGTAGAACATCCTGAGTTGGAAGGAACCTGAATACAATTCCTGGTTCCAAACAAGCCCACACAAAATTCAGACCAAATGAGCACTGACCAACTCCAGGAAGCTCAGGGCTTTGGTCACTATCCTGGTGACCAGCACCTGATCACCCTCTGGTGCATAATCTTTTCCTGATACCCATGCTGAAACTCCCCTGTTGCAGCTCCATGCTGTTCCCTCATATTCTGTTTCATAGCTGTGTGCAAGAGGTCAGTTTTATTTCCTATCACATTAAAAAGCCACTCTTCTGCAAAAGTAGTTATATTATTTGCTTATATGTTTATACTGGGTATTGCGTATTTCCAAATCTTTTATTTCATGACTTGCTGAGTGCCATTTTAAAAGTAAAAGAATACTTTTTTTTCCATTTTGTTGGACCTCTGTGAAAAGATGGACCTGTTTGCTTCACAGTTTACAGTTACTGCTGAGATTCACCAGATAGCCACAAACACAGAGGCACTCTAAGTAGTCTTGTGATTAAGTCTCACAAAACTGGTATTTAAATACTTTGAGATAGGCTCTCTGACCACAAGTGAGCATCTAGCCATGAAATATACAATATAACCAGGGGATGAAGCCCAACCTTCTGGAGCTCAGCCTGAGTAACAAGGACACTACTGTCTGCCTGGTGAGATGCCCAGCTCCTTAACTTGCATGAGATGTTCAGACTCCCTTCAGTGGCTCACAAGACCTTTTTTGCAAGGCAAATACTACAGTTTAAATGAAAAAAAAAAGATGCATAAACGTTTGATTTGAATGACTTCATTCTTCTTACAGATATTCAAATGTATATAACTTCACTGATTTATAACACTTACTTTGGTTTGGCATAGAGAGATTGTACTCACAGATCGATTCTTTCAACAGACCAATTATACTGAAATGTACTTCTTGGTCTGCAGCCAGCATACTCTATAATATATTTATTCTTTTCTTCCACATTATTTACATCCATGGACAGCCTTGCTCATCTGTAATGGTTTTGCTGTGATATAGAACAGAATTTCTTTTTGTTCTTAAAATAAACGGGTTTATTTTCAATGGGCTCACAGTTGCTTTAGCAGCAGTTCACATTTAAGCAACATGTTTCACTCAGTGGGCAGTCAGAGACAGATCTGTATTGCGCCAGACCTAACACACAGAAAGCAGTAAGATTATTTAATACCATGCTGGGCATCTTTTACCAGGGAATTTGTTTTTATAAGTAAGGTTTCATAAATAGATATTTTTACACCACGTGCATGTATTTTATTTACTAGAAATTGCTGCAAGCAAGCTGTACTTTTTTGAAAGGTATGATGTTTTTGGTTTTCTGGAAATTGATGGCCACTCAGAATTATAATCATTGTAGTTAACTTGATACTTTCTTGTCGTTGCAGTTTGGAATAAGGGCAACACAATCAACTTCCAACTAGTTTCACTCTGCAGATACCCTCCTCCTAATCTGCCCTGATTGCTCCTGAAAACATCCTTTGAGGCCCTTCTTTGCCTATCCCATCTTTCAGCAATTCCTGGACCAGGTCCCCTACACTGTTCAAGGGCTAGAGCCAGTTATTAGAAAATTCTGGTCACTGGAATCTCTCCTGACCTTCAAACACTTGAATGTTTTCATGTGTAAATTTTATTTATTGCAATACTATCACCCCTTCATGCTTTCGTACTTTAATTGCTTTGCTTTGTATCGAAATAGAAAAGACAATAAAAACGTAACAGTTTGATTTTATTTGTATCAAAACTATCTGAAGTATAAAATAAATGCCACCCTTTTCTTAGCTTCAGCTAACAAAGCTGTTCAAGAGTACAAGAACAAAAAATAGTCTAATGGAAATTGTAATAATTAATAGTCATTACAAATAATTAGACCTGCTAATACAGCCGACTAGCAGAGTTTCTGTAGACAAACTTCAAGAAGTATTCTTTACAAGGTTTACTCACATCTGTTCCTAGTACCCAGGTGGTGAAATATTTGGTGCAGCAGGATGGTCATATAGGACTTCAGTGGGAACAACATTGCTGCAGATCTAATTCATAAAGGGAATATGTCAATTAGCAGTTGTCTGACATTTTAAACTGCAGTATTGTGTCTAGGTCCCATTCTTAAAGAATTGCTGATGGTGTTGGAATACATTTTATGGTCTGCAAAGGGTGAATTTACATTTTGTTGCATTCTACCAGAAAAGAAAAGGAAGTGAGCACGGATGTATCTCTGTAACTGAAATAGCCTTGCAATGATGGTTTTCTGTTTTACTTCATTTCTGCACAGACATCTCTGCTCTTTTCCTCTGTCAGAGGAGGCATGAGGCACACTAATTAACAGGAATTTCAGAGTAGTCTCTATTCTGCAGCCCACCCTTTTCGAGGTCTGCATAAGGAGTAATTCTTTCCAAGACTTTTACACTGTGCAAAGATGACCTGGGCTGATAGTTGACAGAAGTGTAGCTAATTGTGAAGTGGAAGTAGTAAGAATCATATCAAATGGATCATGGGAGAGGTAGACCAGCCAGATTTGTCCTCAGATTTCCCAGATGTTGGACTTGATTGCATACAAGTCTCTCACTCTTCCTAATATGGTACTTCTAAGTTGTCACTTCCCAGCAGCTGGCAGCAAGAGTCAAACACAGGATCACAGAAAGGTTTTTGGCTGAAAGGGAGCTCAAAGCCCACCCAGCCCCAACCCACTGCTATGAGCAGGGCTGACCTCCAACAGCTCAGGCTGCCCATGGTCCCATCCAACCTGGCCTTGTGAGCCTCCAGGGATGGGGCACCACAGCTTCTCTGGGCAATCTCTGCCAGCACCTCACCACCCCCTGAGGAAAGAATTTCCTCCTAAAATCTAATCTAAGTCTTTTCTATTTTAGTTTAAAGCCATTCTCCTTTGTCCTACTGCTATATAAAAAGTTCTTCTCCAGCAACTCCAGTGCAACAACACTTATAAAAATTGTTCAGCTGCAGGTGTCAGGACACCTCTAACAAGTGCTTTTACACGCTGATGGTTTTTACTAATCTTTAAAGTATTTTGACAATAGAAGTATCTTGTGGAGAACTGCAGAATCCCCACATGCTTTCCATTTAAAAATACAGACAGAATTTTTGCTGTTTTGACCTCTTTTGTACCAGCTGACCTCTGTCAGAAAACTAATATATTTTGACAGCTATGGTCAATAGCCAGTTTGCAGAGCAGTTCAGAAGAAATGTAGGTAACAAAAAAAGAAAGACACACTGCAGTATTATCTGGCAAATTCTTCACATGTTTTGATATGCCCACGCTATTCTGTCCCCCTGGCATGTAAATTTCAAGTACTTGCATTGAAACTTACGGTCCAAGGCTTCATTTAAACATAGCAAGAGATCAAAAGTCTGTTCTAAAAGTAAACACTGCAAAAATACACTCCCTCAAAGTCTCCTTTGAAAAGAAAAACAGAATTGAGATAGCAAAAAAGAACTGTAGTGCAGTTATATTCTGCCATGTTCGTGACACATTTTTACTTTGAGAAGGACACCTAAGAAACTTAAATTTGTAATACAGATCAATCTCCAAAGATTTCAGTCATAGCCTACTGCGCAATGAAAATGTGAAATAGAAGGTGCCATGAGTTTGATTTCATAATATCTATTTTTCTCCCAAACTACCTGTTGTATATTCTATGAGACTCTTCCCACTGTTACTGATGGATAAGTGGATGGATTTGAATATAGCTTACATACTGCTTAAATCTCAAAGCTCAAGCAGGAGTACAGCTCTTCTTAGAGAAAAATATTTACTATGCTAATTTATGGAAGACAAATTCCTGCTATAGGAGAAGAGTCTGAAAATGATACAGATCCTGAATTACACCTTGAGTGAATTATATAATGATGCGGAACAAGAAGACAAAGGCAGCTAGCGCTGAGCTTAAAGCTAAATGTAATTTTAATTGTTTTGGTGAATCAGACCTTAAGGTACATTGCACAGACTTCACCCGAAGTGTAGAAGACAGAACTTCTGTTAAAAAGAGTGGACAGTTTTATTTAAATCTAATCTTGAGCATTCCTAAATCTTTCAGGAATGACTCACATCTTCAGTAAAATATTCTGATGTAAATTGAAGATAATGGTCTCGTGCCATTAACAATATTAAAATGATAACATAGAAGTGTCTTGTTCATCCGAACAAAAAATATCTGTTAAAAGCAAGCTGGAGAAGAGGTGAGGTAATGTGGGAGCAGCCATGTATGAAACATATTAGTTCCTTTTTCCAAAAACAGTTTAATGTTGGGACATAGAAATATTTCTCAACGTTATTTTCTTTTCAACTAGTGACCTACAGAGTAAAGTTACAGTATATGCATCTTCCTGGAAGTTATAGGAAGCCAATGACAGATCACTAAGCACACAGAAGTTGTGCATTAAGTTAATCTCAGAAGGCGATGAGTAACTGCAGTTACGAATTTGAAGAATTTTTTTAGCTGTCACAGAACTTACATAGCTCTATCCTGGCAGAAATCACTCATTTCAATATGAACATACAGTGGAAATGTTAAAAAGAATGATTATATGGGAAGCAGAAGAAATAGGACCAAAATGAATAAACCTTACAATGTCAGGAAGGATTAAGGCATGCAACTATATACCAGATATAAAGCTCAGGTCATCTGCTCCTCTGAAAAACATAAAGCCTATACATGGTGGGTAAAGCAATACAATAGAAGACTTCAATTACATGTGCCACATTTTGTCAATACTGACAAAGCAATGTTCCCACGGTCATTCTTAAATACAACCAAAATGAGAAATTCAATAAAAAAGTTAGGAGATAATTTGGGGAGCAACAGGAATTTTTGCTAAACTTCCCCCAAAAAATTGTGTTTGGAGAATATCTTTGTATTGCTAAATAATATCGTGATAATTATTGCCATTATATATCATCTACCATCATATCTTGTTCCCACAAAACAGTAAATTCGTAGTGAAGAGAGAAAATGATAGATGCGTAGATTATACATGTAGAAGCAACACAGCTGCTAAAAAGAAAGATTGTCTTTGTTGAGCTATATTTTAACTTTTTTTGAAATGCTATTTTCTGCTTTTCCCTTTGTTCTTTAAAGGAGCACTGTCAACATAAAGCTAAAATATATGTTTCTCTACCTCAGTTACTATAACAACGGTGTATGCTAGTAAATAGAATAACAATGTAAGAAATATCTTTTTGCATATCCTCATGTTTGCTTCTGGGAACAGAGCAAGAGGAAAGCAGGTTGTTTCAGCTCCTTTTGGTTTAATTAAAATTCAGTTTTTATGTGCCAGGACCCCGTCAAGAAACCAAGGAAGAGTCCAACTCTAGGCAGAGCCAAACACTCTCAAATCCCATTAAAGTCTGAGGACAAAATACTAGCTATGTAGAAGCAAATTGAAAAATATCCTCTAGGCAGGAATTTACTCATCATTATTGTTTTGTTACTCAATGCCAAAGTTAGTGCTTGAGCCATGATTAGGGGAGTGGATCTGCTGAAAAAGACACCACAATCCATACCTCTAAGAGGCCAGAACTCACTCTTACATGGAGTCTTAACAATTTGACTTCTCTGCCTTCTGGTACATGTCTTGGCTTCATATGGAAAGCACAAATTCAGAGACAAAATTCATTATTTTTTCTTATTCTGAAAAGCAACTAACAGGCATGAGACATCTGGAGAATGTTTATTTTACAAAATTAAAGAAAGGCCAGCTGAAATGTGAGCAAGGTGAAGAGTAAAAATGCAGCTGTAGTAAGGCATTCTCTGTAGTACGCAGTGAAATGGAAATCAGTGTCATGATGCTGGTGGGGAAAGGTCTTATTTCTTCAATTTAGATTAGTGTGCCTGTAGTTGGAAGTCCTTTTTCCTGTTGCTGAGAATTGAGAATTCAAGAGTGATCATGTATAGCTGTCCAAGAGCCATCTAGTCATAACATAGTATAAATGCATCTTTGAACTATGCAAATTCTTACAAGCTTTCTTAGATACAAAAGGCAACATACACAATGCAGAGAAACAAAGGAATTACCAAGGTACTAACCTACCATCATTATACTAGCTAGTTACATCCTTTCTTTTCCTCTGGTAAATCAACACCTGGGCGTAAATGACTTGATGTCACCTACATTAAGAGGTTAGAAAACTAAATGATAGAGGAATATTCTGCCCTGTTATCTTAATAACTAGCAACATCCTATTAGGAAGCCCTGCAATACATACTCTTCATGTTATGTTTACATTTCTTAATGTATTTCTCTGTATTGTAGGCTGGAGGCACCTAGCATTAATAAATTTTTGGCATTATATATCATATGCCATCATATCCTGTTCCCACAACACAGTGAATTCAGTATCTATCACTACTCTGAACAGAAGTCTGTTAGAAATTCCTTTCTCAATATCTAAGATACTCTTAAGGAAAAGAAAAAAAAAAAAGAAAGTGTATTAAAAACTATGTGCTATTCTGACACTTAATAGGCTCTTCAATACCAAGGGGTTCAAGAAGAGTTCCTACAAACTGCAGTCCAGGGATACCAACATTTCTTTTAAAGAATTAAGTATATCCAAATTCTCAATTTATATTGTTCATTATCTTTTGCAGTTGCCTACTGAATCTGTACTTCATACTAGTACATATCCCACAGACAGAGAGGGAATAATTTCAAGCACTAATTCAGGAACTGACCTCAGCAATTCTACAAAATATATATATATAAATATATATATATTTTTTCACATACAATTTCATTTTCAAGTTGCTACTAATGCGGAGATAAACCGGGAGAAATAAAACTATGCCCACAGATGACAAAAGATAGTCTTTTTTTCTGAATGGGACTTAGGAGGAGCTTTCTCTCTTCAATAGTTTAATGAAACTGTATCTTAATTTGCCCAAGGTAGGAGGTGATAGGGAAACTACAAGAACAGCAGACTCTGATGCTCTTCTGCATGGAGATATGGATTAATGTGAAAAATGGCCCTGATGGTTTGAGTGAAGAGTGGGTTCTCAAATCACTGCTGAATGTATGGTGAGCAGGTATTCAGGAGAGAGGGAGAAACAGTGAATCAATAAAGCTGTAGGATGGGTAAAAGTCCATCACTTGAGCCATCACAGTTTGTAGCACGTCTGATCAAGCAGCAGTACCTGAGCCTGAGGCACCTTCTAGGGACCGCTGACAAGCTGAGATAGGTAGCCAGGCTCAAGGATGATCTGAGGATTATTAACCCACAACCATTTATTTGCCCCAGGAAATGCCATGGGCCCAGGCTGTTCTCACAGCCCTTCTTGCCTTGCTTGACATCTTGAAAAGTTCTAAATTAACTTTTAAATTATTTGCAAGAATGAAATATTTTCTCACGACAGCATTTTTTTCAGTACCAAGAAAAAAGCTTTAGCATTGTGGTCAGACAAAAATAAATGTTCTCTTACTTTAATCACTAGGATTGACTCTGAAGAAGCAGTAGGAGTTTTATTTTCATGTTATTTTATTTTCCAGATACGCATAGCAGAACTCCTAGCTACAGTCAGTGAAGGAATAGATGATGAGAGGATGTCAGAATACACACGTGTAGCTTTGATTGCACGTGATAAAATTTGCTTAATCAGAGTAAACTTTTAGGTGGTACGTTTCATTAAAATAATGGTTCAAAGGTAATTCCTTTGTTTGATATCCCTGCAAGTATATTGAAAAAAAATGTGGGAAGTTACAAGCAAATCTGACATTACCTTCTATCATCTCTGTGCAGTTTACGCTTTTATATCAAAAACTAGCATAAGTATTATGTGTCTTATGAAATCTGATCGTATTTTCTTCTGGTTGTACCTATGATTTCAAGGGCTTTAATGGCCAATATGGCAAGCAGCCCATCAGATTTTGCATTTAAGAATTTATACAGATTGTCAGACTTATAATTATGTTTGGTGAAGACTACAAGCATTTTCATTATTTCTAAAGCTGCTGAATCAGACTGGCTGTGCTAAGCTTCTCTTTTGTTCCTGCATCATATTGCTTGGCCACCATTTGCACTAAATATGCATTTTGCTTCATTTTAATACAGCCTTTTGCAGAAGGTCACTTATTAGGTAATCACTTGTCTATGAAAAAGCCTAATTACTCCATGTTTGTCAGAAAGAGGAAATGGTACTACATTTGAATGCTGAACGGGCTGCAAACTACCCTCCAGATGAGGAATACAGAAATATTCAAAGGCTTTACTTATTGCCAGTTAAAAGAAAATAGCTAAATAAACCTATACATCTATACATTCAGTGTTCAAAAAGACAAATACTGTGATCTACAGAGGATGAAAAAGCATAGAGTTTACGGCATTTTCAACTTTAATACTAAAGTAAGTACAGAAAATAATTTATGACTACTGCAATATGCCTTTCTGTGTGGAATAATAATGCCCTCTACTGGTACTTCACCAGCATTGTCTGAATATTTGTGTTGAAAAAAGCTGCTCATTTTCTGTTACATCACGAAGAAAGAAAAATTATTTAGTCTCTACCAGGTTCTTTCTGTGGTCCAGACCTAACAAAGACATACCTGCAGAAATAGAGCTTTTGTCCACGTTTTTATCTCCAAGATACATTCTGCAAGTGTTCCTGCTTTTTGAGATTTACTGCTGTCATAGGAATTAATGACAACAAAGAATCCATGCACTGATAACCTTTTTTAAAACCCTTGTCAATATTAGCAATGAAAGGCATTCATATTTTTGTGGAAAAAATGACATGACAACAAGCCACTGGGCAATTACGGTAAACACACTGTTTATTACTTAAGGTTTCATGAAGATCTTTGCGACATCTAGTCCTGAACTGCTGAACTGCCTTAGCCCAAGAGGCTACCACTATCCTTTCATGTGACATTTGCCTTGATTTGTCCACACATTCTGAAGATCTGTACCATGTACAATACAATTCTCTTGCTGCTACATCTAATCTTTAGCTTGAGAGTTAACTCAGTGAAAAATAAATTTAAAAATTATTTTCTATCCTGGCTTTCTGAGGATGTGAACATTACATGATCAGAGTTTGTCTGCCATCAGAGGGCTTCAAAGCCTCTGATCAATTTTCAAAGTGACATAGAGACAGACCTTCAAGCCTTTTCTTCACAAATCATAATTGGGTAACAGAGTCAGCACCCAAAGAAAGGTAGCTAAGTCTCACGTCTTCATACACTGAGGGAAATGGGAATCAGCTGATAATTCAGAGGCAGAAACCAGGCAGCTCCCCAGTGCCGTGAAGACAATCACTTTTTATTCTGTTTGCTCAGAGAGTGGAAGCTGACAATACCATGGACCAGAGAGCTGAGCAAGACGTGCATTGCAGATCAATAGGAACATGTGTTCCTCTATTTCCAGTCCTCCTCACAATACAACATGATTTAAAATTACCACAACTTGCCTCATAAGATTTATCTCCAGGTTATCTAGGCACGAATGTTACTTGTCTACTTCTGCTTATGAATAAAACTATCTCCCCTACATATAATCAACACTTCTTTTCCAGGAGGAGCCATTCTCCCATCTACTACAGCACACAGGCATGTCTGATGGAGGAATTTTCAATGACTGTAATACAAACTAGGTCTGCAGTCTCCAAAGAACATTAAGACATACAGCACTATACAAGAAGACGGTACAACTTTACCATAATTCATTTCAATTATCAAACTAACAGGTTTGACTAAGAACAGGAGTAAGCCAGGACCCAAGTTGCATAAGGTAATGTAAATAATTATTAACAACCAGATTGGCCTCCATCCAGATACAATTTAAAATAGAATATGGCCGAAAAACAGACAAAGTCTTAAAGAACTACACAGTTCCATTTTCTTTAAATATGTGGCTATGTAAATCTTAAAATGTGACACATTTGTCTCTTTCAGAAAGTGTCAACAAAGTAAATAAAACTTGTGAAAAACCCTTTCAAAAACTCTAGCCATTTTTGAGACAAAAACTCAATTTGAAAAGTGGCTTAAAATTATTTTTTTCAAAGATGCATAAATGATCAGTGTTGTGGGTAAATGCTTGATGGGAATTTTATGACTGATAATCAAGGGTACATGCTTAATTCCCAGTGATTTCAGCGTACTCTCTTTATTTGCTTAGATGTCATTAGTTTCTAGCCTCTATAAATATGTCCAGTGCTTTTTGAGAGCTAGGCTATTAGGTACTCCTGATAGTTCTGTTCTTCTTCCTTCACAGTCTCTCCTCTCTCTCTTCTGTCATATAGTTTTCCTCCACCAATGCTACTCTTCTGGAGTAACTGTATATAATATTTCTGATCTACTTTCACTCTTCCTTTGGTTTCATCAATTGTTCATTCCCTACCTACTCCCCTCCAGCAGCTGTTGGCCACATACAAATGTTCCCTGGCATGTATTATTCTAATTTTGACTATGTAGGTATGCTTCTACTGTCGACACTGTCAAATTCTGCCAGTTTTGTCTAGAGAGAATCAAAGAATTCAGAAGATTATCTGGATTCAATATGCTATCATTTAACCTGAGAGACAAAAGTGCCAAGGACTATCCTATCTTTTCTTCAAATGAGTACCAGATCTGCTGTTTCTGCCATGTCGGTCTATTTTTGCAGCTTAGTCTACAGTGTAGAAGGATGAAGGAATTCTATTTAGAATGGCACATTTGGGTTGTCAACTGTCCTCTTCAGGCTGAGAAAACCCCAGTACCTCAGTCTCTTCTCACAAGGAAAGTCCCCAAACAATATGATGGTTCTCCAGTGACCTTGTTTTAGTTTTAAAACGTATTTCTTGTATTGGGGGAGGAAAAATGGACAAAGAAGCTAGATGTAGTTCCACATCAAGATGGATAATCATTTCAGTCAGTCCACTAGTTGATGCAAACCCAGTCTGATAGTAGTTTTCACTGACAGTGAGCTTTGCTTGCATGTTCAGCTTCCCAGACACCAGAATGCCAAGGTATTTTCCAGAGAGCTACTCCTCGGTCAGTAGCATTTCAGAGGGTTATCCCATCCCTCGTACAGGATTTTGAACTTGTTCTTGCAAGAGAATGATAAGTGAATTACTAATTTAGGTGGAAATTTGCGTAGACACAGGAACTATAAGCTGTATGACTATAGACATAAGTGTAGTTCAGGTTTTGCCATTGAATCATTCCTGAGTATAGGCTAGTAAATTTTTCTGAATCACGAATCTTAAAATGTAATTAAAGCAATTTTTCTTTGTACATTGCTTGACAGTCTCTGGAAGGTTAATTATTGTACGTTTATTATTATTATAAAAGAGTCATTACTATTAAATATGCATGAAGTACAATTTGAAGTTATTTTTTCTGTTATGTGAAAAACAGGTGTTTTAAACTTCTGATCCAAAGCTGGAAAAAAGAAAATGACTATTACTCTTTAAAATTTTCACCTAAGAGCATCTGTGAGTCTAGGAAGCAGCAGAGGAAAATCTCCTTTAAGTAGATTACAATATTTTCTTCCCCTAAAATTGCTCAAGAATAGTAGACAAAAAGCTTTTGAATTCTAAAATACAGGGTTTTTTTACCCAGAAAAGGTTGAAAAGGAATATGTTTTTAAATTGCAACATAAAATGAAATGCTTTAAATGAATGAGATATTCCAATAGAAATACATGCCATGGGTAAACTGTTGGTACATTCCAGTAGGTACTTTCTGTTGGCAAAATTAATTTGTATTATTGTCATTAAAGACATGTATTTTAATATAAGTAGGAATGACGCTGTTTTTTCAGCTTCCTATGAAACATTTTGAAACATTTCTGTATTCATTGTAAGATCCACTCCTGAACACACTAGAATATGACAAACTATTCATGTTTGCTGGTATTTAAACCAATTGTAAGCAAAGGCAATCAGGTGTCAAAGAGCAGAGTGCTGATATATAAAGATACTGTATGAAAAAC
The DNA here is from genome assembly GCF_038088225.1 of Cyrtonyx montezumae. Lineage (NCBI taxonomy): Eukaryota > Metazoa > Chordata > Aves > Galliformes > Odontophoridae > Cyrtonyx > Cyrtonyx montezumae. The sequence continues at coordinate 62,634,249 of NW_027072034.1, read as the reverse complement.
ATACTGCAACATTTCTTGATATAGATATGATTAGTCTATCAATTTTCAGTAGAAATCCTCAAGTATTTTTGAGTACAAAATCAAAGAAAAGGTGTCCTCTTTGAAGTAGAACCATTTTTAATTCTTTATTACAAAGAAAATGTCATGTTTAAAAATTACCTAAGAAATGTGTCACAAAGTGTTTATGTAGGTGTTTTCAACACAAGGAGATGCTGTTGAGATTCATATCTCTGGTACAGATCCAGTCATGTTTCAATGTACACTATGTACACACTGACAAATTAGAAAAAATTATGGAGGTGAGCACTATTGTACAGGTTCAAAATTGAAATCCTGGTCCTGTGCAAGGCAAATTGTTCTTTGCTATTAAGTTCATAAGCTTGGAAAATATATGTAGGTCAGTACTACACGCTACACAAACCTGTGCAATTCTGTATGAGACCTATTACTAGAATTCACGTGCAATTTTCTAATATTCAGTGATTGGCATTCAAAAAAATGTACAGGTAGTACTGCACAAACACAAAAGACTAAAAATTAAACAGACTAGCAATTTACTTCTAGTTCTGGTAGATTCAGATTTGCATTCACTAAATTATTTTCACATAATTAGGCAAACCATTTGAACATGGTGTAAACAAAGAACTCCCAGGCCACATAGACATTGTAGACATAAATGCACTGAATCAAAACATCGGTGCTTCAAATCAGGCAGATTCTTTTAGCATGCTGGTAACAGTGGTGTAAAAGAAGCATTTCATGAAGCACTAGATAGGCTACATTTTCAGATCTCAGTGCCTGACAAATCCCATATTCAGAAATACACTGAGAAAAACACATTGTTTTCAGGCTTGGTAGGCAAATTCAACTGCCATCATCTTTGGAGTACTAATTTACAAAGATGTTTGGCCTAACAGTTACACAACAGCAGAACTAATTCATTAAAGCTGGGAGAAAGTTTCACTGTGATAAGCCATGGGACCTCATTATAAATATACAGCACAGGAATAAATAAATTGTCATTCTTATAGAGGAAAAATAAAAGAAAGCAAGCATACAGAGTTCTGTCTTGGAAGTGGTGACACTGTACCTTCCCCAGGCTCATATTCCTCTCCATAAAGGTACTCCTTCGACAGAATACATTTCCAGTGTTGGTTACCAATCTCCCATTGTGACAAATGAAGGCAGTTATACCATAGAACCTCCTGGTCATAGCTCTTACTAGGAGATGTAGTTAAGATGGGAACGTGACTTCCAGAAGAAAATGGCTTCAAGTAACAATGATTCATTAGCTTTTCAATTATCAGTTTGCCTATGCATTTGTTTTTGTGTTTCTTTTTTAAACTGAAATGCTTTTCTTTGTAACACATGCATTTTAAAAACAGTGGTTAGAAAATGTACCTTTTTTACGGAAAAAAATACTGTTGCAATTGCAAAATTGCTGTCTTAGTCTTTCAATCATATCACATCATATCATATGTAAAGAGTTTGAACAAGAGAAATTTTATCATCCCTTTATCCATCAACTTAACAAATGGAGTAAACTTATCACTTTCCACCAAAGCAGCTGATCGTCTATTTAAATATTATTTTAAAATGCCAAGAAATAAGGTAGCAGAGTCTCTCTTCCACGTGTATGTTCTGTCCTTACCTTGCTCTACCTAGTGGTACACATGCACATTAAAGAGAATATAAAGACTAGAAAATCATTATTGAACACACCAGGATGCGCAGTGGGAGTCCACTTGCAGAGAATGAGCTCTTCACTTCTCAGTAAACTCCCCACAGGAATTTCCAGCTGAGGAAGACAGTCTGTTTTACACACCAAAGATTACAAGAAACAGTGGAAAGACTGTTCTGGATCAGCATCGTTAGCATTTATACAGTCAAATTATTTCAGACAGTCAAATTACTGGAAAACAAATCTATCTTCACAATATCTCCCTAGGGCAGAGACATCTTATTACCATTCAGTGAGGGGCAGATGGGTTATGTGTCATATCTGATGTCATCCACTGAGTCATGGGCAAATCCAGAACATTCTCTAAGAGAATTGAAAATGACTGAAAGAGAAAAACAGTGTTTGCCTCTTTTCTCACTCCACCAGGTCCTACTGCATCTCCACATGTGACGGCCAAACTAGTTTTTCTGCCTTCTGCCTAGTGTCAACCCTTTGTGTTTTCCCTGTGCAACTCCATTGTTAATTATAGACCAAGCCTCCTGGGACCAACTTATCTGGAACACTCTCAGTTTTAGCAAAACTTGACCTTTCGGAACAAGAATATACAGAGGGACTTTTGGATGACACATGAACAAAATTTATGGCTGAATCATTCATGGCCTGTTTTTATTGTTTCCAAACCTGTACCTAAAACTGTAATAACCTATTTGACACTGCAGGAAAATATTTTTTTTTTATTTCTTGCATTCTTGTATTTTTTGGGAGGGGGTTGTTGTTAAAAATTTTGACAAGTCAAGTAGTTTAGAAGACTCATACTGAAACAGTTTGAGGATTTTTGCAGAATATCTTTGTAAAGAGATGGCAATTCATTTTAAAAAGGAATCTCAACATTAAATTGAAATGTAGTTCTCCCAGTTTCATTTAGAAATTTAATTTTCTAGAGAGAAAAACACTTATCTTTTGCTGACAGAATGGTCACAGTTGAAACTTTCTGGTCTCAGTACTTCCAACATTCACAGTTTTATCAAGCACCTTGGGATATTTCTTCTCTCTCTCTTTTTTTTTTTTTTTAAGCTGGGGCTTCTAAAATTGCATGAGATTCTGGGAGTCTCATTTTTAATTTGAAAAGCATCATTTTTACCTGCTATTGCTGTTCAGGCAAGTTTGAAATAGGAATCCAAAGCATGTAAACAAAAGGGCAAATAATAAAGAACTTCAATTGCTAATTTTTAAAACTCATTTCTAAAGCAATTTCATGGTGGAACAGCAAACCATGAGGCTGGCCAGGTGAAACTTTTATGCATTTATCTGATTCTATTATATGGAATTTTCAGAATTATAAGGGAATATTTCTAGTGTTGGCCTTGCAGAAGGCAAACTTCAGTACTGAAGAAGACAGTAGGAATTCTCACAGTCAGTGAAAGGAGGAAATTTTATGTTAGGATGAACACCCTGCCCCACACTTTCTGCCACCTCAGCTTGTATCAGCATAATGAGAGCAATGCAGTCTTGTCCTGTACATTTTCAAGTAAAGGCACTGAAATCCAACAGTCACACCTAAAACATCTGGAAAGAGGTAGATACAGGATTAAACTAATATTTACCACTATGAAGTTGCTAATCACATAAGATTCCATAAAGAATACTTGCATTTGGAAACCAAACTATGCTACAAAGAGTCAAATCTCATTATTGTGCTCTTGTGCATTACCTTGCTCACTAGATGTACTCTCAGACTAGCACAGCCAAACACTGCAACAACATAAATAATAGCAGTTTAATGATAACAAGAGTGCACTGACATGAAACTAATTGTTTGCCACGAGAAGGAGTAAGCACCACATGTGATATGGCTCAATACAGACAAAAATGAAAATGTCATAGGATCTGATTCTTGCTTTGCCTTACTTTGTACTTCCAAAAATAACAGAGTAATGGAACAAGTACTCTAATTTTAAAGTTGGATGATCATCATCTTTTTAAAAGTTTTAAATCAATACCATAATTTTTCCCATGTAAATATTGATAAAATTATGTAAATGGGCTTTAACTGTGAAAAATTGTTTTAAAGGCTTTGAAAATCTCATTCTCTGAAAAATTAAAGAGATAGGAAACTATAATGCTTTTGGCTTGGATAATTTTCTTCATCCTAGCTTATGTGTTACTATGTTTTGGATATGTGATGAAAACAGAGGTTATAACACAAAGTGGTTTCCTTGTAACAGAGCAGTGCTCACACAGAGCCAAGAAATTTTCATCTTCTCACACTCTGCTCTGCCAGCAAGGAGCTGGGCGAGCATGAGAGGCTGGGAGGAGACATAACCAGGACAGCTGACCTAAGCAGGCCAAAGAATTGTCCCACACAGTGTGACATCATGCTCCATAAAGAAGCCAAATGAAATGATCATTTGTATTCCAAAATAATGTGTGATGAGCTGTGCTTTCCTTGATACAGCTCACTGCCATTAGAAAGTAGTGAATTAATTCCTTCCTTTGCTTCCCTTGCATGTACAGTTTTTGCTCGACCTGTGAACATGCCTTTATCTCACTCCATGAGTTTTCTCATTTTTACCCTTTAAACTCTCCCTCAGAGATCATGGGGAGGGTATAAGCAAGCATGGTGTGAGGCTCACCTGCTGACCAGGGTTAATCTACAACAGAAGCCAGATGTGGGGAAAAAGTCAGCTGTAAGGAATGAATTAACTTGAATAAGGTATTTAAATGCAGGGAGAGAACAGAGACAGCCTGATTTGGAAGAGAAGCACTGTTTAAATTAAATGTTGTCCTTCAGTCAAAATATTTCTCACGTAGGCTAGAGATGAGACAGTCACAAGTATGATGTGTAGAAGTCTAAAAATACAGTTTTCTACAAATTGTTAAGTGACTACAACATTTTTCCATTGAAGATGGAAAGCAGAATGTTGAACAGAAAGCATGTTTAAAGATCTAACAAGGTTTTGAGGAATAGAAGCATACAGAGACAATTACTTTGCTTTTAATGAGTGTTTGTTAAAATGAGCTAAAAAGGCTACACACGGCTGGGGCTAGTAAAAGAAGGAAATTAGGAACATACATCTCCACAGTCGGCTTTCTGAAACAGCTCACTTAGTTATTTCAGATCAAAACATTCCGAAACAAAACAAGGTGTTTCAGCTCACAAAAGCATACTTAGGATTACAAGACAGAAGCCTTTCAATTAGCTGCTGGAGTGTCACATCATGAGTATTTGGCAGACCTAGATCAATAAGCTGACCCTACAGTTTTTTTTTACCTTCAGACTACCAGGATCAGAAGAAATAGCATCTGAAGGGAGAAAATGTACAGCAAAATAAAGCTTCTGCACTGTATAAACAGAACAATGGCGATGAACATTTTTCAATATCTCTCCCTGGATCCTCTTCCTTGACCTTTCTACACTCTATTACATTGCTTTGAAACAAACAAAAACATTTCTGCAGTAATTCAAAGTCAAAAGCATGGTGTTTTTCATCTCTTTTTCACATATCTTCTAGCTGTGGTGATCTTGTAATTGTAAATTCTTTTCTATATGTACATTCCAGCTTTTTTCTCCTTTCATTTTCTTCTTTAAAGCAGAAGGAAAATTGACAGAAATGAAAGCTCAGCAGTCACCTAGCAGGTACAGATATTAGAGTTCTTCCATTATCTCTCCTCTGCTGTTTCTTTTTTTGTCAGTGCAGACACTTCCAACCAAGCTTGGAGGCTTTCCTGTATATTCAGCAACCTTAAAAGCAAAGTTAATTCAGCACTGAAATTAAACAAAGAGACCTCTGAACTAAAAACCAGAAATGTAACTTTAGTTTGTTTTTCATTGTTTCAGTTTCTTCTGGACTATAAATAAAAGAATCAAAGTCTGCAAAGGTCTTCTGCACCCTCCTTCTAGTTCATCCAGGGGTATAACAACTCATAATGTCAACAGACAGAGAAACAAGTTCAGAAATGAAGGTGAAGTGCCTGAGTTAGATCCATCAGTAAGTGACAGACGTGGGGATAAAATAAACAGAGCATCTTTGTACATTCTAAACAAAGTAACTGGAAGCACTCCTTTCCCAGCATCACATTAAATGTGCCAAAATAACAGAAGAATGAATGGTGTGGTGGACCATAAGGTAGGATTTTGGTGATTAAACTGGGGGCTAACAAATCCTCATGTTTCACAGAAGCTGAGACAGGACGAGGACAGGAACACTTGCACTAATAGCAAGGACAAACCTGGGGGCCTTGGGAAAACATGGCTGGGGAACAGACCCTGACTAGAAGAAGTTACTGTAAGGGCCAGCTGTGAGACTGCTCAAAATGCACACACCTCAAATACCAGAAGGAATTACCACATGACAGCAGAAATTGCAAAGAGCAGCAGTCTCTTCTCCTGAAGGTGCAAAAGTACAGAATTCCTGGAGCTAGGACCTCCATGAAGAACAGCCAAGGCAAGCCTTGATCTTCAGTGATGGTCCCACACCTTGCAAAATGCTTTTGACCACAAAAATAAGATTCTAGTATCTGTTTTTGCATCCTGTGCATTGAATTCTAACCTCACCCTTTCATGGCCATCCAGTACACAGCACTTACTCATCTGTCCTGAGTAGGGAAGACTGGTACTCCATCCGGGTCCTCTCTTTCTAAGCACTTGCTGTGAAAAGATGACACATTGTAAACCTGTACAATGCAGACAGGACCTGAATCAGAGTCTGAGCTGTCATATCAGCAAGCAGAGCAGCTCTCAGACATGAGCCTGCTCTAGCTCTGAGGCCACCAACTGCAGAACACTGTGCTCCACAAAAACTGCATCATCTATCAGCAAGCAAACGGGATCTTTCTGCACATACTAGCTCATCTGAGCTTTGCATCCTCCAAGCAAAATTACCAGTATTCCTCCCAGGGAAAGGAGAGAAAAATACATATGACAGTTCATTTCTATCTTGGGCCAGGAATTTCAAATGGGCAATAGGGATTATTTCCTTTTTAATGCATATTTTCAAGTTTGAAGGGAAATGTGGGAGAATATGTATTAGGGCCACAGAAAATTTCTTTCTTGAGCTTGTCTAGTGAGAACAGTTCTATTGAGCTGCCACTGACAGGTTCTACTTTCCAAAAAGAAATACTCATTATAGTGTGCCAAGGCAGAGCTTTGCCATATCCTAGATTTCACAGCCTAAAATTACGAGCAAACTTGCCAAAAACACTGCGAGAGTAAGACAAAAAAACAGAGAGAACCAGAAGACAGAACGCTGTCAGAAAATTCACGTAAAAGCCATGAACTATACCATGGGACTTCACAGAGCAGCATGAAATGAAAAAGTTCCATTGATTTCCTCTCAGCAACATGAGTGGGCTCCTTTATCAAATGCTTTTGAAAGAAAGACCTCCTGCTGGTTTTCTTATATTAAACAGGGGAAAAAATGTATTCCATTGTCAGGGTTGCTGCTAGGATGTAATCAGATGTTTGGCATTCTAGCTTACAGAAACCAAGCAAAATAATTAAAAAAATAATCCCCATACTTACTGGTGCCATTTTTCTTTTTTAATAAAAGATTGAATGCAATTACTTTAAAACTCAATGACACTGGGGAAAGATAACATTAAAACAAATGACCTTTCTTGCTACTATGCATTTTCCTCTTCATTGTGATAACATGATAATTGGCTGGAAATTGCTTATTGTAAATGCAAGCTCTTGTCACTTACAAATTATCTTTTTAGGTCACTCTCCTGACAAGTAGAATCATTTACAGCATGAACCATGAACCTGTGCCACATTTCTATTAACTTGTACCAAGCATTAATATGAGACTAGCAAAAGATTAGGTGAGAAAGCTCCCATAGACATAGGGCATCTGGGGAAGTTACATCATTATCTAAATGAATGACTGCCATCATCCATCTCATCTCAAGAGCCAAGATACTGTGTAATCAACATGAGAAAGAAAGCTATTCAATTCATTAACTGATTAGGAACCTTCAGCCCAAAGGGGACAAACAATTAATTAGGTTTTCATGCTCATGAAAATTATAGTTTTTGTGTTTTCAGCATTAACTGCTCTTTGGGAATAAGTATATAGTTAGTACTTCACGTACGGATTTCCATGAACTCCACACATGGCCTGACATGAAATTACGGTGCAGGCAGAATAGATGAGATGGAACAAAAAATATTAACAGTATTCTTCATGTGCAAAATGCAACCCAACTATATTTGTTTATGATTGTGTTCATTTTTTCAGAAGAGGGGAGCGTAAAAAAATACACTGCAACTTTTCCTTTAAGAGGATTTATATGAACCAAAAATAGCAGTGGCTTACAGCAGGTTGCTAAAAAACACACTAGATTAGAGTAAAATCATTTTAAATTTATGTATGGACATTTCTACATAGATTCTTTGACCTTGAAAGAAGACACTTCAGCATGCATAAGACCTGGCAACTATGGGCTGGCACGAGAAAGATATTACTTATTTGGCTTTTACTTATTTGCCAGTTTAATCAGAAGGATTCACTTGCTGTAGTACAGTCTCCCACAGGAAGAGATAGAGAAGATGTGAAGTAAGGCAAACTGTGTGTGTGGCTCAGGTCCCAGAGGCAGGCTTGTCTGAACTGCAAACAGCTACAAGGTTGCTCTCACTGCAGGGAGATGCTGCAGTCTTGGAGGGCTGCACAATGAAAAGAGGCTACAAGAGGGCAGTGAGCTTCAGAAATGAAGGGACAAGTAAAAGTGCGTGCACTTATGGCACTGGGCAATTCTTTTCCCTTGAGCAGAATAATCAGGAGCTTGCTTGTGCCTGCTATGCAAAAACTGTCAGTAATGGCAGCCACAGGAATGACCTTACCAGATTTCACGAAAATTCCACCAGAAAGGTCAACATTATCTCATCAGTTAAATTACAGTTTTCCTAAATTCATTTAAGTCAGGGAGTGCTCATTCTTTGACGCTAAAGCTTGATGTTGCTTTACGAATGAGACTGTGTACAGATTTACCAGGAAGATGCAGGAAGCTTACTCCCCTCTCAGTTTGCCAGCCATATAAAAAGTAGTCCATCACTTTTCAGTGTAGCACCAGAGATTCCCCCTGAATTCAGGCCAGGTTGCCTGAGTATCTGACATTTAAGCACCATCTTTTTCGCAAGAGCTGAGCATAACATAACAAGTGGGTCCTTCACTCACCTGGTGAATCCTCTGGTCCAGCACTGCATTGTTCCTGCCCCCAGTGTTTTGCATTCTAAACATGTCTGAGTTTTAATCAGTGTTCTGGAAGATGCTTTCACATACGTGAGAGGAACCTGTAATTCCCCTTTCAATTCTTTTCCTTCCTAGTTAACATAATTATTACCATTAACACTACCTATAAATGTAATTCACTGTGGAAAATACCGATAATGTTCTTCAAGCAGTCTGCTTCTATTTGCTATACTAATAGCACAGAAATTCAGGTTCTAAGTGATTTTATTTGAACTAACTTTAGCAAAATACTGCAGCTTTAAAAAATGTTTTATCAGAATGCCTTTAGAAGTTGTCAACACCTCACTTTGGTTAATTAAATCTACTTAAAGAGATTTGACAACAGTGAAGACAGATAATCACTTAGAGAAAAAAAAAGAAAAAATTGAAAGATATTAAGAGATACTACAAGTTTACTTTTTTTAAGTAAAAATCAAATATAGTAACAATGTTTTATCAAAAGCACTGAAAAAGAAGAAAGAGAAAGACTCATAACAGTTTAGAAAGCAACAAAAAGTATGTGGAAAATTCCTTTTGAATGGAATATGGCATATTAGTCTGATATTTGCCTGTGCAAAAGTTAACCCTTGTAGAGTAATTGCTTGGGCTACCAAGTAGTTAACAGGTAGGTGCACTCTACATGCTTTCCTTCATTTTTAGGAAACTGATAAAATGTTAACATTTCCATCACATGGTGCTGACATTTCAGTACTCTTCCACTATGGAATAAAAATGAATAAACCTGTGAAACGAAGGACTTTTTCTATGTGAAAATATTACTGTGATTTATTTTGAGTCTGTTTAACTTTGAATAAAAACTGCCCGTTCTATTGTCTTTTCTGAAGACAGTTCTTGTTCAAGCTATTATGCATCCTTCATTCCTTCTATTTTCCAGCCAAAACTGCATTTCTCATTATGCATCAGAATTAAAGGATTCCCACAATGCTCTGCTTTGGTTCAACAAGACCAAAGGCTGCCTTACATTATGGAAAACAGAGTTAAGTTTAGTAGCTTATTTGATTTTCAAAAAATGAAAGAAATTTAAAATGTAAATAGTAGGTTGTGCTATCACACGTAAAAATTAATGTAAAAGAATGTGATTCTAGTTTTGACTTAAAATACAGATATTTTGTTTCACTCTTCCAAAGAAAATTCAGAATTTAAGCAAAACCCTAATGTATTCCACCACCACTTCTGGTTTTCCAGAACATAAGGTGAGGCATGAGTGAATTTGAACAGGATGATTAGCACTAAGTGCTTTATACAGATTTTGTAATCCTACAGATGACAGTGTCTGCAATAATTTGGGTAGATATTCCTGGGGACTGTTCCTCAACCAACAGAGAGAGATTTTAGAGGACAAGGATTCTCATAGCTAGAGGACAACACATGGTCTGATGGAAATCACTGAGCTCTCTCATCTGGCTTGTCTTCTTGACTGCACCATCTCTCACTGAAGCAGGAAGGTTGTGCAATTCTTGTATATATTTGTGATTTAAGTGTTTTGGTATCTGAAACTAACCTCTGCACTGACATTTATTCTTAAAACTCAAGGCATTAATTTATGTATGACCGCAATAGGTAACTAACATTTTCAATCTTGAATATCCTGAGGTATTTGTTAAAATACTTTTGATCAAGTTCTCTTTCAACAAAAGCGGAACAAGGCTTTGCTAACAGGTAAACTGTGGGGAAAAAAAATCAGAAATCCACGAAGTGTAAACAGTACATCATTGGAGATAATCTTCATAAATACTTCAAACATCACATTGGCCTTATTCAAATATTTCCTTGATAATTCTATGAAAATAAGTACAAAATTAATAAAGATTTATTAATCTGGGAAGATGTTGAAGGTACTAATGATATAACATTACTCATTTCTCTAGTTCCTTTCAACAATTTCTTTGAGTTTTCTGTTTTTTCTGCATATAGTTTATTCATACATTGTTCAACATCTCAGTCCAGGAACTGTCCCTCTTTTTTAAGTTCACATATCATATAAAATTATAAATTATAAATAAATAAAATTATAATTTATAAATTTATGGTACATACAGCTACTTCAAACGAGACAACTACTGAACTTAGGTTTAGCTTAGCTTTATAAATCCACATTGTAGTACTTCTAGGTTCAGGATATCCCTTGAGGTTTCAGCAAAGAGGGCAGCTACATATGCATCTCAAGATTTTATGCTACATTTGTTTCTCTAATGAAAGCAATAAATAATTAATCTCTCTAGGAAAAAATAATCTTTGTTTTTAAAGTGTTCAGTAGAGAGGAATCATGGACAATGTTAGTAATTCACTGTCAATTTCAGAAATATTTACTCTTAATTTTGAGCTACTTCTCAGTCTACTAGAAGGTGTTTGCTGGGTTGATGGTAATAATTCCAGGGATTCCTGAGAAAGTTACACCACTTCCACAGTGTTTCCACATGAAAGATGACATACTGCATTGTATGTGGGAGGTATATGAGGCAATACACAAAAACTATACATGGAATTTAAAAAGAAAAATGTGAAGGAAAAGGCAGAAATATCATTAAATATGATAAGAGGATCGAGTCTTAGGTCATAAGTGGTATAACTATAAGAGACAATAGCTACTAGTGAGCTATCAGATGCAGGGAGGCAATAACAGCAATTAATGTATTTGAATTTGTAATTCAGTCCAGTTGCATTCTTACCTATTCTTGCCTATTCCTTAACAGGAAAGCAGTTGCTTGGATTACAAAATCTTGTTCAATTTCTCAAATTATGAGAAAAATACTGAGATCTGGAAAAAACGAGACTGAAATATCACATTTCTGGTACATAACAGTCTATTTCTCTTCTGTGGTTAGCTAAAGCAGGGTTCTACATCCTCTTTCCATTATGAAAGAATACATGGACATTTTGAGTTAGTCAGACTTTTCAAAGAAATAAAAATTATCTATTTGCTTCACAAAGTGATAGATCAGCTGATTCCAAGACAAAGACCACAGCCTGACAAGAATTCTGCTTTTGATGTACATAGGGACACAGACTGAGCCCAAGATCATACGAGCCCAACAGAGAAATGCATCAAAATTCTTGGGTTGCTCCAGAACTCAAATATTGAGCCCAACCAAAACAAGAAATAATTAGCTCTGCCATTTGATAGTTTTCTTTTAAGTAAATTAAGTGCAGTGAACAAAAATAGCTAAAAACTAGATCATTCCTTTCCTTGAGGAAAAACACAAGAGAAGGAGATAAAAGAAAGTTCAAACAGAGACTTCAGCTGCGACTCTGGAAAATGCAGTGCTACACATCATATAAATGTAAATTAGCACATGGTACTCTGGAACAGAATTGATGTTTGGTTTCCTTAATTCTTTTTATTTTAAATCCGTATGTATTTATTTTGAATACTGAGACTGCTGTATGTAAAATCGCAAAGATTTTGTGATCAGATTTTGTCTCTGGTGGGACACTCCACAGCTAATAGTTTCACCCAGGTGGCTCAGTATTTCTGAGGTTTGCTGCAACCTTAGGGAATCCTGGCTGATCTCCACCGTGACATTTCTTTCTGTTGTCTATTAAGCTTAAGTGTAAGTTTCATGTTCTCTTCATCAGACTCTGCCAGACTTACATGCTCCTAGCTCCACTTTACTGATGTATCTCTGCCTGTCCTTCCCAAACCATATATGTATAATAGAACCTTTAATTTCCTGCTTAGAAAGCAGCATGCTACTACTCTTTCTTCAGACTGTCCACTCTTCTTCAGGTGTGCTCTTATATTTACATCCCAAGAGCACAGAAATAAAGGAGGCACCTTTCAATGCTGTAATAAAAACAAGTAAGATTAGTCACTCTTGACTAGCATCTTTCTGAATCTTGATATTTTGGTGAGTGATAAGTGATTTCTAAGATCTCGGTCTACATTTCAGTTTCAAGTGGAGATACTCAAGCTCGTACCCTGCTATGAAGGGAAATAATCTGAAAAAAAAAATAGTTTATATGTAACTATGCTGCCTCTGAGCTAACTTTTTTAAAGAAATTTTACAATTTATATGCTCTTTCCAGGCTTTTATAAAAGCGAGGTAAAAAAAACTAGTCATTTACTACAGTCCTCTGATCATTTCCCAGTTACCTCTGAATGGAGCCCATCAACTAATTGTACATTGATTTCCACTGTTGGAAGTTTAAACTGTGTTCATCAGGCCACTTCTAAATGCATTATCAAGGTGGTATGCACTCGTGTCATATTTTACTTTAGCAGCCTATAAATGTCTTCATTTTAAATTTGTTTAGCATAATCAAAATATAAAAGGCCATGTATGGATTTTAAACAACTTTAAATGGTTCAGTTTTAGAATACATGTTTAATTTTCATAATTACAACACATCTGTCCACTCCATTTTATGAAATAAGCTCATAAAGCTAGCATTTATTAGTATGCTGAGGTTGCTTATATGGCTCATGAGCAAAACCGTTTTGATAAGTGAGATGAAAATAATTATTTACTTAATCAGCTCTCTTTCACATATCTAGATTCCCTGCTGAAACTGTAGATCCTTCAGTGCCTTTTTTTTTTCTCCAAAATTCCCTCAGAATAGACTCACAGCAGATTTACTAGCCATTTTTGGAATTGGTAATTCATAATGGTTTCATTTCAAAGAGAAAGAAAGAAAGAAAGAAAGAAAGAAAGAAAGAAAGAAAGAAAGAAAGAAAGAAAGAAAGAAAGAAAGAAAGAAAGAAAGAAAGAAAGAAAGAAAGAAAGAAAGAAAGAAAGAAAGAAAGAAAGAAAGAAAGAAAGAAAGAAAGAAAGAAAGAAAGAAAGAAAGAAAGAAAGAAAGAAAGAAAGAAAGAAAGAAAGAAAGAAAGAAAGAAAGAAAGAAAGAAAGAAAGAAAGAAAGAAAGAAAGAAAGAAAGAAAGAAAGGAAGGAAGAAAGGAAGAAAGGAAGAAAGGAAGAAAGAAAGAAAGAAAGGAAGAAAGGAAGAAAGGAAGGAAGAAAGGAAGAAAGGAAGGAAGAAAGAAAGAAAGGTAGAATAAATATGCAGGCACATAAATGCATGGTGATAAGAAAGCATTTTGAATTTAAATAAAAGTAAAAGAAAGAAAGGAAAACATTGAAAATCCTATTCTACTGTAGGGTATCTTTAATGAAGGATGATTTAGCCTTGGAACTGATCTTTCATATGCTCCCAAAATTTTTGTTCCCAGCTTTATCACAATTCTTTCTAAGTAAGTCAATTGTTAGTTAAGCTGTTACCACTTCATAAATAAATAGACAGACAGATAGATAGATAGATAGATAGATAGATAGATAGATAGATAGATGGATGGATGGATAGATAGATAGATAGATAGATAGATAGATAGATAGATAGATAGATAGATAGATAGATAGATAGATAAAAAGATATCCTTGGGGTATAGAATTTAACTTTTTTATATGTATCAATTTTGAGCAGACATCATTCCTTATGTTTATTCAAGGTTGATGCAGATTTTACATACTGCAGCAAAAAAAACAGAGTTAATTAGCAGAGGAATGGAAGCTGTCAGTATGACTGCACTTTTCAAATGCTTCAATTGAGTTGAGATAAAGTTTGTTCCTATGTTAAGGAAGCATCAAAAACAAGCCCACATCCACAGCAGGAAATAGACCAATGTCGGGACTCACACAAAAACTGCAGTGGATTGACATCACAACGTTTCATTTCGTGATCTAAGCAACAAAGTTTGCCACTAACTGCTATAGATTGTACATAAAAAGGAAGGCTCATAAGAGAACTTCTGCTCAAATTTACTGTGGGCATTTTCAAATGTGTTGTGCATCTCCCAGCTGAACCAGAGTCAATAAAAACTGCAACCACTCGTCACTTAAGAGATGCATTTGGGGTTCAGTAAACACAGCAAGCCCTGCTGTACAAAGAGGTGATTCTCCTGCTATATTTAGGATTGGTGCATCCTAATCTTGAATATTTTGTGCACTTCTTGGCTCCACAATACAAAAAGGATGTTAAGGTACTTGAAAGCATGCAGAGGAGGGCAACAAATGTGGTAATAGGGCTGAAGGCATGTCCTGTGAACAAAGGCCAAGGATGTTCTGTTCTGTTCTGTTCTGTTCTGTTCGGTTCGGTTCGGTTCGGTTCTGTTCTAATTAGCAGTTCTCCTTTAAACTTGGACTAACATTATGAAAAGTGCTTACTGTAACACTCTCTTCCACTATCAGAGCACTTGAGAACAGCACCAGCATGGGTCTACATGTAGATTTGTTGCCTGTAGTACCCAATTTAAGCACTTCAGTGACAAAACAATCAATTCGGGATAAGAAGGGAGAACAACTTATAAAAATCACATAAACCTGTTCTGCCACTCAGAGGTCCGTTTTAGCCCTCTGCATGCCTGCCACACCACTTACTTTGCTTTGGGCTGAACACATAGGGACACACATACATGCACTAATGCACCCTTTTTAACTGCAGAAAGTAAATTCCTCCAAGGACTATTCAGCCATGAAAGCTTTCTTCATAGAATCATTGAATAGAATCACAGAATCATAGACTCATTACAGCTAGAAAATACCTCTGAAGCCATCTAGTCTGCATCACCAATCATTCCAAAAAGAAATTTTTCCTAATATCCAACTTGAAACTTCCCCTTTTCTTCCCAAATGACACATTCCATCCAAGACAACAGTACCTTATCACGGCCACTCTCCATGAGCCCAATGCTTTCTTCCTCCTCTGTCTCTTCCAGCAGGTAGCATGCAATGATTCATAAGGCTATAAATTATTCTGTCATTACTTCTGTTTATGAAACTGACAACAGATGGGTAATGGTCTTCCAAAATAATAGTTACCTCCAGGCACACACATTGACAAATACCATTAAATGCTTTTGTTCATACTTCATTCTCTTCTTTACGATACAGGAATAGTGTTTTAAATGGTTCTGAAATTCTTTTTTACTTAATCACTACTCCACAGTGAAGTCAGTTTTCCGTGGTGTTACAGCCCTCATCTCCCATGGTCTTCCTTTCAGAGCCAGGAAGCCATGATTTGGTATTTCTGCCTCACTGTTTCCCTCACACAAGCAGTCAGAATACATCACTTCTTTCAATACTTAAAAAAGGTTTTCAAAAATCGTTGTATTACAGAATCACACAGAATCACAGAATTGCAGGGGTTAGGAAGGACCTCAAGAGGTTATCAAGTCCAGCTCCCCTGCAACAAGCTGCACAGGTAGGCATTCAGACAGATCTTGAATATCTTCATAGAAGGAGTCTCCACAACCCCTCTGGACAACCTATTCCAGTGCCCAATAATCCTCACTGCAATGAAGTTAGTACAGAATTTCCTGTGTTCAAGTTCTAGGCCATTACTCCTTGTCATCTCTCTATACACCACCAAGAAGAGCCCAGCCTCATCCACTAATCTCTCACCTCCCTTTGGATGTTTATAAGCATTTATCAGATTCCCTCTCACTCTTCTCCAGGCTGAACAGACTCAGCCTTTCCTCATACAGGAGATGCTCCACACTTCTAAAATCTCTGTGGCCCTCCACTGGACTCCTGCCAGGAGATTCCTGTCTTTTCTGAACCTTGAACTGAGAAGCCAAGAACTGGATGCAGTAGTCTAAATGTGGACGCACCAGGGCAGAGTAGAGGGGGAAGACCACTTCCCTTGACTTGCTGGCCACACTCTTTTTAGTGCATCCCAGGGTGCCGTTAGCCTTCTCAGCCACAAGTGCACACTGCTGGCTCATGTCCAGCCTGTCATCCATCCAGAACACCCAGACCCTTCTCTACAGAGCTCATCTCCAGCAGGTCATCCCCCAACCAGTACTGGTGCATGCGGTTATTCCTCTATTCCTCCCCAGGTGCAGGACTCTACATTAACTCTTGTTAAACTTTATGAGGTTCCTCTCTGCTCAGATCTCCAGTCTGTAAGATATACATATATATACTGACAGTCACAGAGGAATAAAAAAGAGGACAAATTTTTAAATTAAAGGACTAAAATTTGATATATTATAAATGAACTCTAAAAGACACACACAATATGATGAAGACCTAGATTTTTCCACAAATAACGTGCTTTAAATTATATTTTGTGTGGATTTTTAATAACTAGATTCTAAGCGGTATCCTTTTCTGCTATGTGTCTCCTATATACTGACTTTTTATGTCTCTGTGTGAACTGAAAAGTAACAGAAAGATAAACTAATTCTGAAATTACAAAAGACATTCTAGTTTTGCTTTATGGATTGCCCTGGAGTCAGAATAGTATGCAAATACTTACTTTTCCTTTTTTCCTAGAGCTGCCTATTTTGAGAAACCATATCTCCCTCCCAGGTTTTTTCAGCTTTATGCAAGACTGGCTTAGGGCTGAATAAAAGTATCCCTGGGAAAAAATATCAGAACTAAATAAGAAATATTAACTCACCATTAATAACAGTAGTCATTCAGCATTTTTATATAGCTCATTATTAAAAGATCCCTGAAATCCACATCTGACCTAACAAGAAAATCAGAAAGGCAGTGTAACTCACAAAGGCAGATTTTGCATGTCATTGTTAGAGTAGGAAGTATCTTTATCTCATTTCTGAAATCATGAACCTCTTGACTTGGAGGAAGAAAGTCTTATCATCATTGTATCTAATGGATATATTACAAGTTCCTCTGATATTTGTTTTTTTATATGTTATTGTATTTTGAAAATGAATGATTTTTTATTAATCCATAATAAATTCATAATAAAAAGTATCAGTTTTGAATGAATTATGCACTCTCAATTGTATTTTTCCTTTTTATTCTGTCAGTGAAGATTCCCAAAAATCTCAAGATATAAGCATGATTTTCCTGAAAGCTCCAAAATCCCAAAAAATATGTTCACATCTTCATGACATATTAAAAAATTGTGTGTTAATAACTACAAAAACAATTGCTGAAGAATCAATACTAAAAAAATTCTAATTAGGAAAAAAAGAAAAAAGAAAACACAAATACACGAACTAAAGAGCAGGAGTCATTTGTGTCTTCCAGCAGCCCTGAATCAAGATGTTTTTTCAGCATATTTAACCTGCTAGTCACTGCAAGACAGTAAGTGACACACCTGATTGCACAGTTCCCTGTTTTTGCTTCCTGCTTTCTCATTTACATGCTTATTTTTATGATCTATGCTTTGGCAATTTTTCATTCCTGTATTTAAAGACTGTTAGTAAATGAAGATCAGTTTATTGATAATTAAAACATTACTGTAAAAAATAAACTAAAGACTTAAAAATCATACAATTATTTAACAATAGCAAGAAAATGCTAGATAAGCACAACCCATTTCTTTATTAGTCTTTGTTCTTCAAAATACATGTACTGCAGAAATCATCATTTGGATGACAGATCGATAAGAAAGATACGGGTTGTCATGTAAAAAGCAGTTCAAGAAGATCCCAGTTGCAGACATAGTATGTATCATAGAAACATAGAATCATTTAGGTTGGAAAAGACTCAGAAGATTATCTAGTCCAACTATACATCACACTGTATAAAATCTAGAACATATAAATTCCAGTTCTAGAGTTGAAAGAATATAATTATACTATTTGATGACGTTTGTTAAAATTAGTTTAAATTTAGAAGTAGACTTTTGATTTCTAAAAGAGCTAAGGGACTCATCAGCATAGTATTTGGCTCATTGCTGGATGTTTTAAGACTCCAGACTATCAGAATCACATTGCAGTTTACAACAGTAACTTCTGAATATTGTAATAAATAGACTTCCAGAGAACGTAAAACAATAATGAAAATGGTTGGGTGTCTTTTACAATTCCATCACAGAAAAAGCCAGGAATATAATGCACTGTTCATAATTACTATACTAAAATGTCACATTAATTACCATGCTGTACATTGAAAAATAACTTTCAAAAAGACTCTTATCTGCATTCTGCCATTTTTGAGTTCTTGGCAGGAGTATTTATAGTGCATATGTGTGGAAAATTGACAGATTCTGCACATTTTGTGCTCTTTTTGTGATGTTTGCTACATTCAGCAAAATACAAGATTTCGGATTTAAAATCTGTTTCCCAGCTCATCCCACTGTGTAAATCAATGTATTAAGCCAGCTTAGCAGAAAGTTAGGGTCAGACAGATTAAAAAATAATAATAATCATATTTTCTTATACAAGTAGCAGTGCATAAGCATTTCTATTGTGGGCTATTCACTAAAGCATAAGCCATATGCCATGTGTTTCAAAGATAGGGAGGAGGAGGGCAGGAAAACTGTACTATGAAGAAGAAGAGGTTTATGGACTAATAGATTTGTTGCTTAAAAAGAGAAATATACTGTTTAAATAAGAAATATATCTATTAAGCCAAAGTCATGCATTCATCATAAAGATGGAGAACTCACTATTTTAGAGAAAGCAAATCTGTCTCCAATTACAAGATAAACATCTGACTGCAGGAGGCTAATATAGTCATAGAATCATGTAATGGCTTGGATTGGGAGATCGCCTCAAAGACTACCATGGCCACCCACTAGATCATGCTGCCCAGAATCCCATTCAATTTCCAAGGATGAGGCAAACAAAATTTTCTAGGCAATCTGTTCCAGGGCTTCACCACCATCTTAGTAACACGTATCTGGGATTGCCCCTGCCCAAGTGCAACACCTTGCATTTGTCTTTGTTGTATCTCACTGTGTTCTAAAGTGCCATCTTTTCAAGGTTGTCCAGGTACCTCCGGGTGGCATCCCTTCCTTCTAGCATATCAACTGCACCACTCAGCTGAATAGCATCAGTAAATTTGCTGAGGGTGCACTCAAGCCCTCTGTGCATGTTGTTGATAAAGATGTTGAAGTGCACTGATCCCAAGAGAGACCCCTAGGGGACACCACTTAAGACAAGCCTTGGACATAGAGTTGTTGACCATAAACTTCTGGCTACAACCATCCCATTCCTTTTCTCTTTATCCTAACTGAATACCCACAATTCAGTGGATAAGGAGTCCACACTTTGAATCCACATCTCTCCAATTTAAAATTAAGAATGTGATGTGAGACCATATCCCAGACCTTGCAGAAGTCCAGCTACACGGCATCAGTCATTCTCCCTTTGCCTACTGATGCTGTCACTTCATCACAGAAACCCACTAGATTGATCAGGCACAAGCTGCCCTTGGTGAAGCCATGCTAGCTGTCTCATCACCTCCTTGCCTAGCATTTGCCTTGCTTAGCAGGGTCCAGGAGGATCTCTTCCATGATCTTCTCAGGCACAGGGAGGCATCCAGTAGTTTCACAGATTTTTCTTTTTATTTTTCTTAAAAACAGAAGTGATGTTTCCCTTTTTCCAGTCACCAAATTTAAGGAATGTATATTTATTTGTACAGATATTGCAGCCAGCTCCTACCTAAAAAGAAGTAGAGGCAACTGTTCACTTCTGGAGACGCTTGCTTTGGCACATTTCCTAGTTCTTCGCTCAGTTTTTTTATTCCTTTGAGATATTCTCAGAAGATGATACCTCCTATACACATAGAATTTATCTATTCTGTACTGTCTTTCTGGCTTACACTTTCCAAGGCTTCTCAAGGAAAATAATTTAAAGCACAGCAAAAAGAAGTTAGAGTAGGAGTAGAAGAAAATGCTGTATATTATGCATAGAAAGAAGAGGAAATTGTGATTCACTATCAAACATCACAGAAGATAGGAGAACCAATTCATAAATTCAAGGTAAGCTTGTTTTCTTAAGCATCATAAAAATACATGACTTCTTAAAGCATGGATTTGTTATCTTTGGTATCAGCCAGCCTTGCAAAAGAAAAAATGCAGCATTCTCTGAAGGATATTTGATAGCAGTGAGCCACAGTATTACTGCTACTAATAACAATACGGATTCTAATTATAATAACAACAGCAGAACATGAACAAAAAGGAGAAAGAAGCTCTGAAAATCTGATGCTTCTATGAACAGCGTCACTAATGAGAGCAACTTCCACTATGACAGAGACAGACATACAACAATAATTATTCCACATTGCTACTTTAAGACTAGGCAAAAGAATGGTAGGGTGTCTGAATTTTTTTTCTTCATATGCCAAAAATACTCCTAGAATCACAGAATTTCTCAAGTTTGAAAGGACCCACAGAGAGCATCAAGTCCAACTCCAGGCTCTATACAGAATCACCAGAAATATAACTATATGCCTGAGATCACTGTCCAAACCTTAAACTTCATGGGCATGGGGCCATGCCCCCTGCCCTGTGCATCCTGTGCCATGCCCACCGCGCTGTGGTGCAGCACTGTCCCTAACCCCCAGCTGCCCCTCCCCTGACACAGCTCCATGCCGTTCCCTCGGGCCCTGTCACTGTCACAGAGCAGAGCTCAGCCCTGCCCCTCTGCTCCCCTCCCCTTGTGAGGAGCTGTAGGCTGCCATGAGACCTCAGCCTCATCTGCTATGGGTTGGACACACCAAGGAGCCTCAGCCACTCCTCATATATCTTCTCCTCCAATCTCTTCACAGTCTTCATAGCCTTCCTTTGCACACTCTAATACTTTTATGTCCTCCTTATACCATGATACCCACAAGTGCATGCAGTGCTTGGGGTTAGACAGCACCAGCACAAAGCAGAGTGGGACAACCTATTTCCTAGAATAGCTAGCAATACTTATGGGTTAGATAAATTTCTTTTTGCCCAAATAATTAACACTTCCTATTTATTTTGATATTTGTTGAAGCACTCTGGCCAAGTCTGAAAAACAAAAAAAAAAACAAAAATAAAGAAAGAAAGAAAGAAATAGACCACTAAGAGATGACCATTCGATGTGTTTTTACAATAGGTCCTTTTTGTATTATTTCACTGCATAAGCGAAGTAGCAAGGAAAAGTGAAGAGGCCAAAAGGAATAAGAATCAGCATTATCAAGTAAATAAATTATATGGAAGTTAGGAAAAGTATCCAGGAATTAATTCTAGGGCAATAAGTGGAATTATAGAGAGGAAAAAAAAATCTGAGGAGTGTCTTCTGGACAAATATTACTTCTAGTTTAGCAAAGCAGAGAAGATTAAATACCTGCAGATCTGGGAAAGGAGAAAAGAGAGAAGAAACAGATGTTATCTTGACAGCACTCTTCTTCCAGAAATGTGGTAATCAACGAGACCAAGCAGACAATGATTTTAGTGCTACAAAGGCAATCATCTCTCTGTGGCACTTGTCCAAACCACACTAACTCATCACAGACTAGGTCAGACTTTCTCTAAAAGCCCACATCTTTTATTATCAGTAAGACAGAAAGCTGTGTACTCTTGCCTAAAATGGATTCTCTGCTGTGAAAACAAAGAGACAAACAAGTGGAACTGAGAAACCTTAAGGACCCTTAAAATTTAGCTGAATATCCAAAAAGTATGATCTGAAAGACTGACAGCTCTGACAGTGCACAGAAAAGATATAAAAATAATAATAATAATAATACAATGCTGTGAGAGAAGGAATGAGGAAAGAAAGAGAAAGTATGATGTGAGTGAAATAGATTTTGGCAAGGACAATGTGAAGGACTCCAGGTGGAGTGAGGTGGGGAGGGAATGGAGAGAGGCAAGGAGACAGGGAGAAGATGGGATGAATAGG
This sequence comes from Cyrtonyx montezumae, assembly GCF_038088225.1. Lineage (NCBI taxonomy): Eukaryota > Metazoa > Chordata > Aves > Galliformes > Odontophoridae > Cyrtonyx > Cyrtonyx montezumae. Next base: position 62,611,747 of record NW_027072034.1, on the reverse strand, counting down.
GAAAGCAACACAAAAACTTCTGTAGTTTCCACGCAGCTATGTCTTCTTATCCTTAATCTTTCATTCATCTGACAGAGGGTTTTAGTCAGAGGGTGATGGCCCATTGGAACAGGTTTCCCAGAGAGGTTGTGGATGTCCCATCCCTAGAGTACTGAAGGCAAGGCTGGATGTGGCTCTGAGCAGCCTGGTCTAGTGGTGGCAACCCTGCCCATGGCAGGGGGATTGCAGCTAAATGATCTTTGAGGTCCTGATCAACCCAGGCCGGTCTATGGAAAAATGGTTTTGAAGGATATCTGAGGAAGTATGGCTGTATATATTGGCCTCCCCAGTCAGTTACTGAAGCTCTCTTGAAAATTCTAGACCATAGTGTTCCATGTACTAGTAGTGGAAGCACGGAAAGTAAAACAGAAGAATCAAGAGTTCTTTTAATATTAACAATAAAAATGAAAAGTTGTAGATGCCCAAGATGAGAAGTAGAATTTCACTGTGGTAGAAAATCATTGAAGAAACAGGTTACACTTGCCTGGAAAAGTTTTATTAGTGTGTGTGCATTATGGAAGTGTACCAAAAGTGCAATTAACCATATTAATCAAGTATTTTCACAATTAATACAGACATTTTGTAGATAATTTTTCTTTTCCCTTTTAAGTCCGTCTGCATCTGCCCTCTTCTCATCTGGCTATGTTCATGACTCACACAGTTCCAGAAAGCTTAAGATGTCAGTTCAGTACATAGATTTCAATGACATACTTTCTCCACAGTACAGTGCAGTATCAATATTTGCTCTGTTGTCTCAGTTTAAACATCTATTATCTGTACCACATAATATTTTGCTGTATTTCTGTCCCAGTTAGATATTTTCTCTGTTGTGGTGAAGCAGATGAATAGGTGGACTCACACAAGAAGTTTCCAAGATACTTCAAAGTGGTTTGTTACTTCAGAAATGTCTGCACTGAGTCAATACAAACTCAGAAGAGATGATAAGTATATTTATTTCTATACTTGCCCTAAATTTGAAATTGTAGCAATGGTGGCAACGATTGAGTAAAATTGTGAAGTTGTAGATGGTATTTCACTATGAACTGCTTCAAGCTCCTCACAGGGATGAATCCTCTACCATCATCTTACCCCTCTAAGTCTATCCTGGAGGCTAAATGCTCTTATAACAGCATTTGGAGGAAGGGAGGGGGAAGGCATTTTCAAGCCTGAAAAGGAGACGAAATCTGTCTTTAAACAACCTCAGAGGGTCATAAATGTCAGTGTCTTATTTTGCTTACCCAATAAGACTTATGTGCTTTAGCATGTATCTTGCTAGTGTCTGTTAGTGGCAGAACAAATATAATGGATGCCGGATTGACATTTTGGAGATGCCATGGACTTTGCTGTTTAGTCAAAGCTTAAATCTTAATACCAAGTAAAAAAAGAAAAAAAAAATAAAGTGTAGTTTGTCAGCATAGAAAATAGGCAAAGAGATGCAAGGATGACTTGCTTCAACCTCTACCCTCAGTATCTTCTGAAACACCTTCTTGCACTTTCAAGTTCTATAACTTAAAACAATTTATTTCACAAATCCTTCTGTTGATAACATTCATTTAAAGTTTCATAGTCCTTTTTTTTCTTGATACATCTGAGCATTCATTGCTATCCACATAAGCTGATTAACAAATATTTTATTTTGCCATCTTTTTTCTAATTAAGCCAAAATTATGATGTGGAATCTGCTTATCTGCAGGATACTCAAAACCCTCCTGGACACATTCCTGTGCAACCTACTGTAGGGAATCTGCTTTAGCAGTGAATTGGACTAGATGATCTCCAGATATCTCTTCTAGCCCCTACAGTTCTGTAATTTTGTGATTTAATCTCACAAAAGCAAAAGAGGCACAATTGTTCCTGTACTCAGTTTGCCCTGGGCTTGTTTCAGCTAAGTCACACTGTAAATAAGAGATGCATAAACCTAAAGAAAGATCAAATAAGACGTGTTGAGTGAATTTCAGAGCTCTACATGGGAACATGGAGCACTGAAGAATACCATTGTTGGGACATCTAGAAGGTGCTGTAAGACACTGACAGATCACTAGATGAACAATTATATAACTGTGGACTTTAGCACTCTTAAAATGACATATGATATGAACATTTTATGATATCTGGAAGTACAGATGCTGCTTGTTATGTGCCAAGAACCTCTAAGGAAGCAAATTGAAGGTGACTTTTATGAACAAGAGCAAGAAAACCCATAGGTCAAGATAAAGATGTTAAGGTCATGTACCAATCACCATCACTGTCAAAGCAGACTCAACCTGGGGAAATTAGCTTAATTAATTGCCATTTAAAATAATGACTAATGAGAAACAGAAACGAAAACAAAATTTAATAGATGTTAACACATTTTGAGAGAACATATTTCCACCCCTGTTCCCATGCTCTACTACATACCAAATAGCTTCATACCATTCTTATTTCCAACTCAAGTTGCAATCAGTCCCTTAAGAGAGGCAAAAGGTGGCTTTGAAGGGGTTGTATTCAAGGCATAGGGGTTTCTGTTTGCTTATCCTTCCTAATCACATTTCCTCTGCTTCAGCCTGGGTTCACCATAACAAGCAAAATCCACATGAGTAATTAAAGCATAAATAAAGCAGAAGAGATGTTGGATATTCTTCCTGTAGAACAAACTTTGATTGTAAGCATCACAGTAAATTTTATTCTTAATTACAAATAAAAAATTGTGGATGAAATCTTTTACACCTGTGTTAAAGAATAAAGTAATATGCTTTAATTAAGAGAATTTGGAGAGGTTTTTCTTCTGCACATGCAGGGAATTCTTAATGCAAAAGTAATCAGTAGAAAGATGATCAGTTCATTAAATCACGATCAGAATGACTTGGAATAGCAAAAATTCTTCCTATTAACAGTATGTCTAATTTCAGAGACAAAAAAAAATTACAGAGGCTAATAAGTCTTGAGAACAGCATGCATTCATCCAATAAGTTTAAAGTAACAGGACATCTAATATCAAGCAAAACTTTACATAGTAGAGCCACAGTTAACTGTGTCTGATCCAAGGAACACTCAACAGAGCTACATTTCCACAGATACAGAAAAATCATGGAAGGGGAAATCTTCAGCATAGTTTAACTACTTTAAAGTGACAGTCCTGAAAATCCTCACTCAATTACTACCTTCTGCAGAAGCAGCTTAACTCAGTACACTTTGATGCTTCCCTATAGGCCCGAATCACAGAATACACAGTTTACTTGTGTGTCTACTTATTCCTGACAGCAATCCAAAAGCCAAGCACCCCACACATCATGATTATTTAAAAATGCCTCACGCACACCAACACATTCAAATACATTAGAAGATGCAGTTGCTACTTACCCATTTATTTTGTAATGGCAATGGTTATTCTAGTGCTCAACGATCAGAACATTTGTGCACCAGAACCATGTTCTGTTGCTCTTTTAAGATTTCCAGCAGCTAGGAAAACACTTTCATCAGTGAGTAACTGACTGATGTTGTTCTGGGGCACATCCTATCTGTCACATCTAAAACTCTGCAGAGATCTCACCAAAGCATAGCACTCCAGTTAAGTTTGCCCTAGGAGAAAGAACACTGCAAAAATTATACTTACTCTTTTCCTCTCCTCATGACCCAAGAAATCTTTATTTCCTGTACTGAGGCAAAACAGCAATAAAGGGAATAGACAATTATTGCTGTAACTGCATTTCTAGGGAGACATCTAGATTTTAATTCCCCCTAGGCAAGGAGAGGAACTGAACTGTATTTTCTTACATACTGCATTTATGCTCTATTCATCAAGCAATTCTCCTGCATGAGTAGTTTGTAACAGCCTCATCAGGCATACCTTGAAGGAGAAAAAGTGAACAAAACTGCTCAATGACTTGGTAGAAAGAAAAAAGAAAAGGTCTCCGATCTTCCAGAAAGTTTGATTCAAAAACTTCATCTTAAGACTGAAATCTTAAGGCACATATGGGATTTAAGAGCATTCCAATTTGTCTCTGTGTCTGGGGAAGGTGAGCAGGTAGATATTTACTTGCTGGTTGTTTAGGGTTTTGTGCTGAAATGGTTTGCTCATCCAAAATGCTACAGATTGTCCAAGAAACCCACTAAATGTTTTTGAGTACTTTGAGAAATCCATCACTTACGTACCTAAGACATTTGTTGGTAAGGAGCGAAAAGAACTATCATAGACCATGGATCAAGCACAACTGCCTCTAGAAGGACACTTCAGTGTTTGAAGCACTATGATATTTATCACATTTCTTAAACCCTTTTCACATAGGAATTAGATATTTCCAGGAACCCTAGAAGAATTGCCTTACCCTATCTTTAATTTTTTATAAAGAAGTTCTCTGCTCACTTCTCCAGAGGAGTGGACTCCTCAGTGCTTATAAAACTTGCTGAATATTGTATACAGACAATCCAGGCTTGCCTTTGATATTTCAGTTTCCAAGAAGACATTGCTTTCTTCACTTTAATTTCAGATAAATAATATACTGAAATTAAAAACAACAGAAGGAAGCTTGTTTTACAGGAAAAGCAAAACTGGTCAAAAATTATTTCAGAGAGTGATTGAATGAATTAAATTGTCACATAATTTTCCAACTTAAAGCTTAGCTGATTTTGTTACGTATTCTAGTATTTTCTCTGCAGTCAAATAAAATGGAAGCATTAAGCGCCATGGCATAGAAATTATTCACAAATAAAAAATCATGCAGAGGAAAAAAGGAAATTACACAGTCAGTAAAAAATTTTAAGGCACTTTCTTTTTAAAAAACACAGAACATCATTCCATAACAAATACCTTGAAACCTACTTCCAAAACAACTGAAAAAAGTTCTTTTAAGATAATGCTATTCTGGTTCCCTCTCTCTGATTGTGCTATATATTATTGCATGGTTCAGTGGCAGGTCTTCAGAGAACATAAAACCTCTGATATCCTTGTTTAAACCATCTCTGTATGTATAAAATCAATATCTAAACCACAAAAGAAATAAGCAAATAAACTAATTACGGTACTTCAGCTTTAATTAGCACTAAGTGTTCTCCTATCACTACCATAATTTGTCATTGTTGACCTAAGAGTACCCCCTTTAAGTTCAGAAGCTTGCCTTGAGTAGATTATGCAGAATCAGAGCCAAGTACAAAGGTCTTCATTCATTCTGCTTGCTATCTCCAACTATAAAATACCGAGGGTTTTATGTCATGCTGACTAGTACATTTTAATGTTTAGTCTCCACTGGGTCTTTGTCTAAAATTGCAGGGTGATACTTAAGTTAGGTGCTATATAATTGTAACTATTCTCAAGGGGAAAAGTCAGTAGGCATTTTTAGAAACCTAGGAAGACTAACATGGCAGTGCGTGGAAAAATGTTTTATAAGAAAAATAATCAGGTATGAGAAAGCTAGGGGAGATGTTTTATCTCCCCTATACTGTCTTGGTATGCTAAGTATATAAGAACAAATAACAGTGAGCGAAAGAGAGGTGAAGATAAATTGTACCAGAGTAGGACAGACATCTTCTTTCTAGGGTTTCCACTCTCTTACCCTGTGATGTGTACTGCTGGGTGCACAGGCAGTGTGACTGGTTCCACAATGTCCTTAGGTCAGGGAGACAAAAGTGCAAGTCCTGGAGCTGGAGGAAGATGGGAACAGACTTTGGGAATAACTATATTAGAGCACTTCATTTAATTCCTCTGATAACAATAGTGTAATAGTGATCTCTAACCAGTTACGGCCAGACAGCTTAGATACAAAATACATCCAAATAAGAATTCTCCACATATATAATATTTTAGGCTCATTTTGCACTTCAGATAGAGTGTTGAACTGGAAAACAGTGGAAGCTCATATCCTGCATCTGTATTTTTTAAAAAATTGAGGAATCAGAACTCAGCAGTTAGCTCTGCAAGTAGAGCACTGCATCAATAATATGGAACCCAGAAGGGCTCTCTTTGTTCACCTGAGCTCTAGCACTTGGCCAGTGAATGCCTGGCTCAAGGACGGACCCTTCTGGAGGCACTGTGTATGTTGATGCACTCTTGTGTATATATCAGTTCTCAGGAAGACACACATGATTAAGGCTTGACATCTTAGGCCTCAGCAAAAAAATTGCACAAGTCTAGTACTTTGCCATGAGGAGTACTGACACAATAATTTAAAAATATATATCAATGATATTTTGTAAATTATTAGTTTCCATATTTACTGAAAATATTGCAGGATTTTGATGGGTCTTTGCCATCTCTCCTGTTAAGTTGCTGGAGAGCAGCCCTGCTGAAAGAGATTTGGAGGTCTTTGTTGACATCAAGTTGAATATGAGTTAAGAGTGTGCCCAGGCAGTCTGGAAGACCAATTGTACCCCAAGGTGCATCAGGCCTGTCACACTCTAATATAAAGGAGAGAGACAAGGTTCTTTGATTATGTGTAAACCCGATGGCAAGATTAAGACAGAACGGGTCAAATGTTAGCCCAACCAGTTTATTACAAATACTAGTTGCTCAGGGATATGGAGAAGGGAAGGTGAGCAATAGAAAAGAGATAAAAAGCAAGGAGTCTTGATAGAAAGCAAGAGAGATATAATCACCACTGTGGATCCAGTGAGGTTCATAGTAGGTCTGTTGATTTAAGGAACTCTCTGGTCATCGTGGGGGATGGGAGAAAGCTTCACAGCAAGCAGGCCAAGGGGTTCATCCAAGAGGTTTCCCCTCAGGGAATTCTCCACCAAAAGTTTTTTCTTTGGGAGCTCTTCTCCAAAATCCTTGGTTCAGTGAAGGCCTTTTATCCCCCATTTCTCAGGTTTTCTTTCTTTTCTCTTTGTTTGTGTGACATATCTGGCCCAACAGATAAGCCAGCAGTGGATGTCGTCTTCATTGCCATGCAGGAGCATTGTTGTCTTTTTGTGGTGGTCAGCTTCTCCAAGCCATACCCCCCCAGAAAAGACTATTTGCCCCTATTTCTGCTTATCTTTACAGCCATAAGCAGAGACACTGAGACATCATGACACCCATCTGGATAACCGGCAGTTATCAGTCAAAGTCTTGACACCAGAAAAGGCCTTACAAAGCAAGCTTTGAGACAAAACGAAACAAAATCAGTTTCCGTCATTCACAGGCCCAGCACTGCCAGCCAGACAAGAGAAGTGATCATCCTCTGCTCCACGCTGCACTGGTGCAGCCTTACTTCAAGTACTATGCGCAGTTTTGGTCACCACAGTATAAGGAGGACATAAAAGTATTAGAGTGTGCAAAGGAAGGCTATGAAGATTGTGAAGAGATTGGAGGGGAAGATATATGAGGAGTTGCTGAGGCCCCTTGGTGCATCCAGCCCATAGCAGATGAGGCTGAGGTCTCATGGCAGCCTACAGCTCCTTACAAGGGGAGGGGAGCAGAGGGGCAGCGCTGAGCTCTGCTCTGTGTGACAGCGACAGGGCCCGAGGGAACGGCATGGAGCTGTGTCAGGGGAGGGGCAGCTGGGGGTTAGGGACAGTGCTGCACCACAGGGCAGTGGGCGTGGAACAGGATGCACAGGGCAGGGGGCACAGCCCCCAGTGCTAGAGCCCAAGGAGTGTTTGGACAACACTCTCAGACATAGAGTTTGATTTTTGTTGGTTCTGTTGAATCTCAGTGATCCTTGTGGGTCTTTTACAACTCAGAGTATTCTATGATAATATGAATCCAAACTTTTTAGATAACAAATAAGTATCTCAGACCCCAAGAATCTGAAGACAAGATTTTTCAGTAATTACAGCTCTGCACCAATTAAAGCTAAAATTCTAGTGGTACTAGTAATTCATGTGAGCTAGGGTCTCAGGTTTCTTAGATCCTTCCTCAGCAGCAATTTTTAGAGCCACAGGCACATTTCCTCCTGCCAAAAAAAGCTTTCAGAAACTAGAAGCCTAACCTTTAACACTAGAAATATCCAAAGACAGAGCTTTTCAAAATCAAACTTTTTTCATCTCTTTCCTTGCAGAGCAAATTCCAAATACTATGGTGTTGTAGCATATCACAATTTTCACAGCACAAAAACACTGTATTATTACCTGCTTTCCTGGAAAATCACTTCTAGATCAGATTCTTTTTCAGTTGAAATTAGCACACTCTTTTATAAATATACAGTTTTCTTATTCAACTGTGATAAGTGGGACAATAGTTACGGGTAGATATTCCATGTCAAAAAAGGAACACAACTTTTCTGAATACATTTCTTTTTTGAATAACCCAGATCTTTTCTATTAACATTAGCAAACACTATTCACTTAAATACCCTCTGAAGAGAAGAGGGAATGGACACTATCAGTGCATTAATAGTCAGCAAGTCTTACAAAATGCAGAAGGCCTGAGGGAAATTTATGTTCTAAATGAGCCACTGTGCAATTGAAAGTGACACATCAGGGAAGCATATTCCATTCCATTTAAATTATTGCCTTTCTTTAGGCTCTTGCATTGTTTATGATGGATTATTTTTTGTTTGCCAGTGATTCCGTGTTTTCGTTGTTAGCAAGTGTACGTCTGCTGCTTCAGCACTCCAAGGTACTAAGCTTCAATTAGCGTAATATTCTCATTAAATTAAGATGTTTATAATGTCTACTATGCAAATACAGCAGAGGAAGAGCATAACATAGGTCATTTTAAGAACCTGAGTTAAATCAAAGGCATGGCCTTTTAGAATATAAATAGTGCTTTTATTAATAATATTATACATGTCGAAGTCCCCTGTGTCTTTGATTATAGCAGAGCTTGGGTACCAGGGGTATAGTAGAATGTATCCAATCGGCCATTAAAGAAGAACTAACACCTTGAAACGCACACACAGACTCCATCTTCCCAGTTTGAAAATTACCAGCATTTTTTGCAGTGATAGTCCTGAACAGCATTGATGGAAAATTAAGCACAGTTATGCCTTGCACATGTTTGGGCTTGTGTTTATGGAAGGTCTTCCTCCACTGTTTTATTCCAGGTCTTTGCTAGATTTCACTAGTTGTTGAAATAATCAGTCCTCAAATTTCCCTCTAAAATCGCCGAGTTGGGCTTAAAATCATTCTTGCCCATTTTCTATCTCTCTCTACTGCTCTTTTATTTTTCCTTCCTAGCACTCACCCAAAGTACACCATCCCTAAACAAGTAGGGGAATGAGGAGCAAGTACCCACACATAGACATTCCCTCCAGATTCACTGAATGAGAAACTCCACGTCTTGATTTAGCAAATAAGAAAAATTGCTTATAAGAGAGTGAGCTCACTTTATATAAATTGTTCTTTGAAGTCAGTATGTTGAAACCTCAAACAATGAATGGCTGTTACAAAGGCATCAAAACTGTTTGTCTAATTTAGTCCTCTGTGGGAAAAGTTGTAATTCTCTCACCTCCCAAAATTGACGGTGTATATAGGCACATATTTCATAATATCTCAAGCTTGAGTATAATCATTTGTAACAGTCTTTCCCTGTGGAAAACTTACTGCAATCTGGGTGGAAAAAACTCCTGAACTACTAAATGCATTAGTATCAGTATAATTAGTAGTACTGATACAGTCACCATAGTTGCCAGTACACAGGTTGCATGTACATTTGCACTTTGCTGAATGATATGAGCAAAGGAAACATGCAGAGAAACTGCAAGCAAAACTACACTTAGGATGAGAGCATTGCCCGAAGTTTATATTTTATGCATTTTAAGCTGACAGAGGTAAGTTCAGAAAAGAGATAACTATACCCAGCTTTCTATTTGCCCTGACAATGATAATTGTCATATACTTTCTTCTCTAATAATGTTTTTTAAATCTTTTTAAGCTAAAAGCATAAATAAATACATTTATTAATCATATTATATAACAGCATTATGTCATATCACCACACCACATTCAGCTAAGAAATATCTAACTGCAAGGCTGCTATTATAAGAGCTCACATATTCATGAGTGTTTCATCAGTATGGGATTTTGATACTATTTTCGTTTTCAGATACTTACTATTATAACCTGAAAGAGCAAAATTAATCTCCAGCATAATGTTACTGAACTGATTGGAGTCACAGTAGGAAATAATTTTGCCCCTAATAATTCCTGAAGGCCATTAATTATCTGATCTAATTTGCTAAACATCACTTAAAGTGGTTCAAAAGGAGAATGACTTTACGTAGAGAGTATCAAATGGCTCAGTCCTCGTGATCAACTGCTTTGGAGTCGGCACAGCCGGAGCTGCAGTGGCTGATTGAGGTACAGGGTGGGTTTTCGGGAGGTTCCAGTCTCTCGGGAACCGAGTGAGAGCAGGCAGTCCCAACGGCTGTTCTCGCGAGAGGTTAACGAAGCGTTAACGAGGCGCAGGTGTTAACGAGGTAGGTGTTAACGAGGCATAGGCGTTGCCAGGGTTTCAGCGCCCTCGCCCACACTCCTCAGCTGATTAGGGCTGAAGGGGTATATCCCTGAAGGGCTCAGGGAGGGCCGCGAAGTATCACATTACAATTCATATCTATATATATATTATTATAAACCATTATTTATTTATTTACTCTCAATTTTTTTTTTCGTTTCTTTGTTTTTATTTTTTTCTGTCATGGTCTCTACAAGACAGAGGGCTTGCCTTAAGAAGGCTGTGGCGACCCAGACAGAAGGTCTGCCTAGAAGTGTGGCTACACAGGTCTCTGGTTGCAAGGAGTGTCAGAGCCTGCTACTACTAGATGAGGGTGCTAAGCAGTTCTCCTGTGCAAGGTGTGAGCAGGTGGAAGATCTGCTTAACATGGTGGTTGAATTGAAGGAGGAGGTTGAGAGACTGAGGGCCATCAGGGACTGTGAGAGGGAGATTGACTGGTGGAGTAACTCCCTAGAGTGCCAGAGAGAAAGGTACCAGGGAGATCCCCCACAGTTTCTGGTGGACTCCCTGACCTGTCCCCGTAGGGCAGAAGGGGGATATCTGAGGGATAGGGAGGGCTGGCAGAGAGTCCCTACTCGGTGCCGTGGGCGATCTCCCCCTCTGCCTCCCCAGTGCCCCCAGATACCCCTAAGCAATAGATTTGCAGCATTGGAAGTTGAAGAGGTGATAAGGGGTGAAGTGCAGGAAGATTCCCGCAGGAGGTCACCAATGGCAAGGCAGTCACCTCCGTGCATTGAGACTGCTGCTACTAAGAAAGAAAGGAAGGTGATCGTAGTGGGTGGCTCACTTCTAAAGGGAACTGAGGGCCCCATTTGCAGACCAGACCCAAACCGCAGGGAAGTGTGCTGTCTCCCTGGGGCTCGAATCAGGGACATTACTAGAAGACTCCCGGACTTGATACGCCCCACCGACTACTACCCATTACTAGTAGTTCAGGCAGACTGCAATGAAATATCTCAGAGAAGTCTGCGAACTATGAAAAGAGATTTTAGGGGATTAGGGCGATTAGTTCAAGGGGTGGGAGCACAAGTGGTGTTTGCTTCCATACCTTCTGGGGCGGTGAAGGACACAGAATGGGCTAGGAAAACACAAGTGATGAATAACTGGCTGAGAGGTTGGTGTAGAGATAGACACTTTGGGTTTTTTGACCATGGGACAGTTTACTCGGCTCCTGGCCTGTTATCTGTTGATGGGACACACCTATCCCAAAGGGGGAAACGAATCCTAGCACAGGAGCTAGCTGGACTCATTGAGAGAGCTTTAAACTAGCTGTGACGGGGGAAGGGGATAAAACAGGGCTCTCCAGTAAAGAGCCTAAGGAGGCTGTGCTGAAAAAAGGGGTGAGGCAGATATCTCAGCTGAAGTGCATCTATACCAATGCATGCAGCATGGGCAATAAACAAGAAGAGCTTGAAGCCATTGTGAGGCAGGCTAACTATGACCTTGTAGCTATTACAGAAACATGGTGGGACCTCTCCCACGACTGGAATACTGGGATTGATGGCTACAAGCTCTTCAGAAGGGATAGACAGGGAAGAAAGGGTGGTGGCATAGCTCTCTATATCAAAGAGTGTTTTGATGTTGAAGAACTAGTGGTTGGATATGACAAAGTAGAGTGTCTATGGATAAGGATCAGGGGGATAGTCCTTAGGAGTGACATCGTGGTGGGGGTCTGTTACAGACCACCTAGTCAGGATGAAGAAATAGATGAGATGTTCTATAAACAACTCGTAGATGTTGCACGATGGCCAGCACTCGTTCTCATGGGGGACTTCAACTTCCCTGATATATGCTGGAAATACAATACTGCGCAGAGGAAGCAGTCCTTGAGATTTCTAGAATGTGTGGATGATTGCTTCCTGACTCAGCTGGTGCAAGAGCCTACCAGGGGAGATGCCTTGCTTGACCTACTTTTCACTAACAGGGAAGGACTAGTAGGGGATGTGAAGGTTGGAGATTGTCTTGGCCAGAGTGACCATGAAATGGTGGAGTTTGCTATTCTGGGTGCCGTCAAGAGGGTGACTAGCAAAACTATTACCTTGGACTTCCGGAGGGCAGACTTTGACCTGTTCAGGACACTTGTTGCAAGGGTCCCTTGGGACTTGCTCCTGAAGGGTAAAGGGGTCCAGGAAGCCTGGATGCTCTTCAAGATGGAAATCTTAAAGGCACAGGAGCAGGCAGTCCCGGAGTCCTGTAAGTCAAGCCGGAGGAGCAAAAGACCAGTGTGGATGAACCGGGATCTTTTGTTGAGACTCCGAGAGAAAAGGAGAGTCTATGTCCTCTGGAAGATGGGTCAGGCTACTTGGGGTGACTACAGAGAACTGGCCAAGATCTGCAGGCAGAAAATTAGAAATGCTAAAGCCCAGCTTGAAATTAGGCTGGCTACTGCTGTAAAGGAGAACAGGAAACCCTTTTACAAATATATTAACAGCAGGAGAAAAACTAAGGAAAATTTCCCTCCTTTACTCAACGAGGCAGGCAATATAACCACAGATGATAAGGAAAAGGCTGAGGTTCTCAATGCCTTCTTCACATCTGTCTTTAATAGGCAGGACAGTTATCCAAATGGTACTTGCCCTGACCTGGAAGTCCGGGACGGGGTGCATAATGCACCCCCTGTGATTCAAGCAGAGACGGTCAGAGATCTTCTCCTCCATCTGAACTGCCACAAGTCCATGGGGCCAGATGGGATCCACCCAAGGGTGCTGAGGGAGCTAGCAGAGGTGATTGCCGAGCCACTTTCTGCCATCTATCAGCATTCCTGGTTATCTGGAGAGGTCCCACAAGATTGGAGGCTTGCCGATGTGACTCCCATCTTCAAGAAAGGCCGTAAGGAAGACCCGGGGAACTACAGGCCTGTCAGCCTGACCTCGGTATCAGGGAAAGTTATGGAACAGATGATATTGAGGGAGATCACACGACACATGCATGGCAATAAAGGGATCAGACCCAGCCAGCACGGGTTCACCAGGGGCAGGTCGTGCTTGTCCAACCTCATCTCCTTCTATGACTGGGTGACCAGACAGGTAGATGAGGGAAAGGCTGTTGATGTAGTCTACCTGGACTTCAGCAAGGCCTTTGACACGGTCTCCCACAGTATTCTCCTAAGGAAACTGGCAGCCCGTGGTGTGGACAGGTTCACTCTTCTCTGGGTGGAGAACTGGCTGGAGGGCCGTGCCCAGAGGGTAGTGGTTAATGGAGCTAAGTCCAGCTGGCGTCCTGTAACGAGTGGTGTCCCCCAAGGGTCAGTTTTGGGGCCCATCTTGTTTAATATCTTTATTGATGACCTAGATGAGGGAATTGAGTGTACCCTCAGTAAGTTTGCAGATGACACAAAGCTGGGAGGATGTGTCAAACTGCCTGAGGGTAGGGAGGCCCTTCAGAGGGATTTGGATAGGCTGAACAGCTGGGCTGAGCAAAATGGGATGAGGTTCAATAAGACCAAGTGCCGGGTCCTGCACTTTGGCCACAATAACCCCATGCAATGCTATAGGCTTGGGGCAGAATGGCTTGAAGAATGTAGAGAGGAAAAGGACCTGGGGGTGTTGGTTGATGCTCGGCTCAACATGAGCCGGCAGTGTGCCCAGGTGGCTAAGAAGGCCAACAGCATCCTGGCCTGTATTAGAAATAGTGTAGCCAGCAGGAGCAGGGAGGTGATCATCCCCCTGTACTCAGCTGTGGTACGGCCGCACCTCGAGTACTGTGTTCAGTTTTGGGCCCCTCACTACAAGAAGGACATTGAGGCCCTGGAGCGTGTTCAGAGAAGGGCAACAAAACTGGTGAGGGGCCTGGAGCACAAGTCTTATGAGGAGCGGCTGAGGGAGCTGGGATTGTTTAGTCTGGAGAAGAGGAGGCTCAGAGGAGACCTTATTGCACTCTACCACTTCCTGAAGGGGGGTTGTGGTGAGGAGGGGGTAGGCCTCTTCTCCCTGATAAGTAATGACAGGACGAGAGGGAATGGCCACAAGTTGCGCCAGGGAAGATTTAGATTAGACCTCAGGAAGCATTTCTTTTCTGAAAGAGTGGTCAGGCACTGGAATGGCCTGCCTAGGGAGGTGGTTGAGGCACCATCCCTAGCGCTGTTCAAGAAGCGTTTAGATGAGGTGCTTAAGGACTTAATTTAGTAGTTGGGTAGAGATAGTGATAGGAGGATGGTTGGACTAGATGATCTTATAGGTCCTTTCCAACCTTATGAACTTATGAACTTATGAATTGTTTTAATTTACTACCATATTCAAGCTGCTTGACAATTACTAATGTTTATTAAATGAAAAATTAACAAATCAGTTAAAATAAAGATGAAGATAAACTGTTCATGGATTATAAGCAACTCACTGATTTCTATTCACAGAAGAAAAAAGGAATTAATATTACTAGAGCTCAGTTTGAAGGTGGCTCATAGAAAACTGGTTTCCAGTGTAGTTTAAAAAATTGGTGAGGACTCTCTAAACACTCATCAAAATAATGGAAATTACCATTTTCCTCATGTAGTCATCAGTCTTTTCCTAGTCTTTAGAGAACATAGTGGGTTACTCCAAGATCAAAAGCTTTATGTCCCTTTCAAAGAACAGACTAAAACAAGAAAAATATTTAACATCGTGTCAGAATTCAATCTAAGCAAGTGGCTCTGCACAGCCAAGTGTCTAAATAAATGCTTTCAAGAAAAAATTTGACTTCCTTGCATGATACTTGTTTTAGTCTCTCTCCTCATCTCTAAATAATACCAACTACCTCTAATTACACTGTTTAGAAGAAATAATAACTCTTTGTCACATAATGATTCTGTGATCAAGGATCTCTGAAAATCAGAGAACCAATCAAAAAAGAGGAACCTCTAGAAATTTCTCTCCTGTGATTCCTGATGGATATTAAGAATCTTACACACTCATCAGTGCCTAATGTATTCATGAGCATATCTAGCATGAACAGATCATATAATAGAAAGCTTTTTTTACAGAAGAACACAAAAACACTGCTGTGAATATGTTGATTTTCTCTTTGTCTCCACCACTACTTCAGGAGAATGAAGTTAAGGAGTTGCTGATCTGTTTTCCTAAGACTGATGAGGGCAGGAAGAATGAAGAATACCAGCAGTGCTACTGAAGAGCTGCTACGAGTCAACAAAATTAAATGTTAAAACCTTCTTCCAAAAGACAGCATCAGCAGAATTACAGGGAACCAGCCTACACTGCGTCCTCTAACACACTCAGGAGCTCTAGAGCTAAAATGATGAAAGCTCATAATCTAGTTCTGTAACACACATGAGAAGACAGGAATCTTCTGTGGAATGCACACAATAGCAGGCATTTATCAGTGGGTTATGTGAAGCTCATTAAGGACTGTGCAAGTCCTGTAAGTTTTGCACAATGTGGTTTCCTAGCTAAGCCAGCTGCTCTGACCTGTCTCACCTTGACTGTGCTGGCAAAGATTTCTATAAGAATAAGAGAAAGGAAAACAGTACAAAAGCTTCAGAGTACTTACTACATGAAAGTAAATTTATGTTCAGACCGTTGCAATCAGCAATCAGACTCCCAGACCTTCAGCTTTGGTGAAACATGTCTCAAAGATGATGTACTTATTTCAGTAACAGTGTAATGGTAGCCAGACAATGGCAAAAGAGGTAATTTTCAGTCAAGGTGCTAAATTTTCTCTAAGAACTAGAAAATTTACAGGGAGATACTACAGTTGCCAGAGTTCCTCATCTGTATAGCTTAATGCCTTATGAATTTCTTTGGAATTTAAGTTTTGTGCTTTGAACAGATTTAGAAATATTTGATATTTTGATGTGTTTGATGGCTTTTACCTTAAATTAGTTATACACACTCTTGAGACCTACTCCATTGCAACATAAAGGGAAATTGGATTACTTGTTTTTGGGGGTATTTTTTCACGCTCCTTGGTGATAAAATTTTTCCTTATTTTAGACACTTTCTTCAGAGTTTATCATAACAAAACCTTTAGTTAAGGGACAGAAAATTGTAAGTGATATGTTTCTGTTTTTTGAAATGCACATATAAGATAGATTCACACTGCATACAGATTTTGGAGGCATGTTTATTTCCATAAGAAAATGGTTCATTTTCATCTGCGCCTTCTACAGTCTTTAATATCATTAAACCATAAATCATACATTCTATCTAAATACTGGAAATATTTCTGCATAAGACTAGATAAAATCCATAGTGCAACAGCTAGTTACAAACACACACAACACCAAGCATGCACACCACGTGATCCACAGATGGGTGGATCACACCATGTTCAAGGTGTGTGTTGCTTACTTTGAAGATTAATATCACTGCAGTCTCTCTATCCTGAAAATTCTTTTACCACTAACAGAATCAAAGCAGCTTGGAAATTTCCATTGCTTTTTCAGAACTGTCCTCCAGAATCCCTTGTTCTTAAAGGCTGTTAGATGAGAATAGATTACTGGGCAAGAGATTGTCAGGATAATGTACTCTGGCCTTTTAAGAGTCCGGCATAAAATCAGTGATGGATGCATTTTACAACTTTTCAGAGAATGAATCAGCTTACCTCCTGCCTTGAGTCTATAGTGTAACAATGGCTTACTGGTTTTCTTCATCAGTCTTATGCCTTGTTATAGAGTCATGTAGTTTACCACAACTATTCCTCTGTCTTGTTTTAGTGCCTGCATAAAGTCATTCAAAATAGCCAGTCCAAGGCATAGATGTCTAGGTTTACCTGTGACCTGGGATGACCTAGACAGATTTTTGAGTTTAATCTTTCCTTCTTACAGTGCTGATTAAAATTAATTGTGATAATGAATACCTTTAACATGACTCATCTTCATTTTTTTACTTATTTCTCATTATTTGAGCCTAGACATTTTCTAGGTGCTGTAAACAGCATTTCTGTGAAAAAAAGCTACTTGGTGAAGAACACCCAAGTTTCAAGCAAGAAGCAGATAACTGATATTTCTAAGCAGCTAATTCAGTCAAACTCCACAGGGGTCTGAAAATGAGCATCTGAAATAACAGTGGCATATGAGGCTCTTGAAGTAACATTTTCTTTATAATGTCATTGCCTTATTCCTCTGTGAGCAGAAATAAAAAGAAAGCAATGTCATGTTTTGAAAGATTTTATTATATTGCGTTAGCAGCTACCCCTTTAATTTAGCATTTTTCATTTAAATTGTTAATATTGATTTTTTTTAAATGTACAACCCAGTACAAAAGTCACTTGCAGAAGGCTTTGTTCATAATTGCAATGACTTCTATACTGTACTAGAGAAGATGAATATTGATGTCACTGCATCAAGAATTTATAATGTAATAAAACACTGTGGAGTACAGCTCAGAACTGTCATTGTTCACCAGTCTCACTCAGTTTGAATAATGCCTCTTAGAACAGTTAGGCAATTTTCTTACTAAGAAATGGTATTTTTGCTGGGGTACAATCAGTCTACAAGCTCGTGCATTTTTTCTTACCTCACATCAGAACAGGGACATGAACAATTTTCTACATAATTAATTCTAGCTCTGCAGCATATTATAGGCTGGTACACAGCAAAGTACACAGGGAGTCATGTGGAAATAGCTATTAAGCAATACGACTCGGGGATGCTCTTCACACTTTCTGAGAGACACAACGGATAATTTTTATTTAATTACAGTATTTAATTTTGATAGAGACAAATATCTGCATAGAAGTAAATGTTAAGAACATTACTGTCTTTATATAAGTTAATAACATTTCAGTGGAACATCCCAAATTATGTATATTATGTACAACAGTAGCAAATTAGATCATTATTACAAATCTCTACTGCACTTCAGGTACATAGTCACCACTTCTCAATTTATTATTGCTGAATTCAAGGGATGCATCACCTCTACTGTGCTACAGTCACACTGAGAGCACTCTCAGAGTTGCACGTCTGACTGCCCACACCATCTGCTTTCTGACGTACTGTGTGAATTTCCATGGGACACTCCAGCCACAATGAGAGAGAAGGGGCCTTACAGCTCTCTCAATGGTATGCACAACTACACTGTCAGAATGAATGCTCTGAACTAATGCTTCAGATGTAAAAAACATTTACATCAGAACATTACATTTCAAATGAGTCACATCATCATTAATGTTACTGCCAAGGATTTTAGGTTACTGAAGCTTCCAGGGCTACGAATTTTCATTGTATTTGACACATGGGATTTTGTGGGACAGACAGAGGTTATGACAATATCTTCACTATTCAAGAAATTCATTCTTTGGTCCTGTTGTACTCTGGACTAATGCAGTGATACTATTTTCCAATGAAACTAAATATTTTCTTCTTTTAGATACACTTCATGGATCTTGTACACCATACATCTTATATTTTCCTAACAAGGAAAATGCATGCTTCTTAATATTAATGGTAAGATCCTGTTTCTCTGTAATCTGCTTTACTTGAAAAGTATGTCAATCCATGTAATGATTTTTATCAACAGTTCTTTTTATTACATAATTCTTTTTCATCATTATCATGACTGAGTTCAGCTAATCACTGAAATCTATTTTCTGTATTTTCAATGAAAGTTAGAGGGTAAGCTGGTTTGTTATCAGTCACCCCGATATTTATTGCTAACAATACAGACTGGAAGATTATGCAGATAATGAAACAAGTGTTCTGATGAATATGTAGCAAAAGCATTTTTTTGCATTTGTTTTCCAAGTTAGGCAGCAAAGGTAAAATGAATGAGTTGGTGTCTAATATTTAGTTGTAACTGCAAAGATTGTTCCTATACATTTTATTTTGTCTACTTAGCAGACAGGCTAATTTTCTTAATAAATATTTTATCTTTTTAAAAAAAGATCAGGCAGAAATAAAATTGTAGCTTCTATTACCCATCAGTACATATTTATAATGTGAACAGATTCTTAACTGCAAGTAACCAAGTGTTTTCTTTGGAAAATGGATAAAATGTATTTTAGAGATTATTTAAAAATTAACAATGTCACTGTTAGCTGAAACAGTATGTCTCTTCAGCATAATCACTGCTTACTCAGTTACAATAGTGATAGCATTTCAACTACATTACAGGCTGGTTTTTCCAGACTGTTTTTCCTGGGTAATACAACGGGGATGCTCAGTGCAGAGGATATGTGCAGGCTAGGGTGGAAGAGTGCAGTTTTTCCAGTCTTCACATGGCAAAAAAAGTTAAGTACAAAGTGAGTGCTGTGGGAAAGTAGTCACTAGATGCGACAGGTTACAGAAGGATCTACCTTTTCTCAAAATTTTCTCCAGTAGTATGACACAGCTTTTGGCAATGCCTACTTCAGGTTCCATAAAATGAATGAATTTTGTCTCACCAAATATCTTTCTATGTTCTCAAATATTTTCATCTGATTTCATATGCAAAGATGATAGAAAAAACAATGTGTCTCTGCCACAGAAGTCCCAAGAACAGGAAAATAAGAGTTGAGAATGTACTGAGAGGAGGTGTTATTTTGTAGTTCAGTATTTACTTCTCTACGTTCTATCAAATGTCAGGAAAAGACTGTCATCTTTCAAATAATAAACTCAAATAAATGATTTTGAATTCTTCACACACACACACTATATATATATATATATATATATATATATATATATATATATATATATATATATATATACTGCAATTCTGAACTCTTATCAAAGCATGACATGATAAAGTATGCATAGGCAAGGACCTTATAGTATAATGCCTGTACATTATCCTATTAAATGATGGAAATAATTCCATTCTACAGTTAATGATATATAGTTTATGTATTCATTTTGAGATTATGACTACACTGCAGGCAGTAATACTATACACTATCTCTTTCCTCCTCCAGATGATTAGTAAAATAACAAACGTTCGCAGTCATTCTTGTTTCTAGTTGGATTCTTTCTAGGCCACTTGCAGAGAAAAGCACAATTGCTGATGCCTGCAGCAACCACACTGTATAAATACCTCTGGAAGTTCAATCAAGAGCCAAGTAGTACAATGGGTTTCACAAACAGGAGCCTTCATTTTGCAAAGACAAAAAAGGCCAATCCTCCAGTTTCCACATTGTTTATTTTGAAATGCTTTTGAAATGCTTAAGAGAGGATCAGGGTTTGAGAAAAGAGAGGAGGGAAAATTTCACCTTTTCATGTGCAGTTATCTATGTATTGGCTGTAAAACATGTTAAATAAATGCAACAATACAAATTATAGACGATCACATTCAATACTTACTGTATTAATACATTATTATAATAGACAATGAGTATAAAATGGATTTGAATGGCACACAAAATATACTACTGAAGCAAGTCCAGTACCACACAGCAAAAAGGCTCTAAAATCAGAAGTCCTTTGATAGCATGATGTTGTTTGAACAGCTAAAATGGATTAAGGTTCCACTGAGAAGTTGTGTACTTTATCATCTTACACAGTATTAAAGAAAATAAAAAAAAAAAAAATCAAGATACTGCTGTTGAGAAAAAAAAACCCTTCAAATAGATTTTCTCTGCTGGTAAAATTACTACTTACATTTTCCACTTTACAAAGAAATATAAAGCTGTGGATTTCTATTAGAACAGATTTTATTCCTGCCAAGAGATCACTAGATCACTAGATAAATAGTTACTAGCAGACAACCACGCAAATCTTTTGTACGTGCACATCTCTGTGAAGTGCAAGAAAATTTACAAAAAGTCTTCAGCATGAGGCATCCAAATGTTTACAAATGTGAAAATTAAGTTTTTTTGTTAAGCTGGTATCCTTGTGTGTTTGCCATAATGAGTTATGCTATTTGTAGGTTTTCTGCCCCCTACCTGATATAGCTTTCTCAGATATTTCAAGTTTATACAGTCACCTGATTTGCAACCTGTAAGGACTAATCTGAGCTAGATCATAGGAAGTCAGAAATATAAACAAACTAAATTTTATTAATCCTCCCAAAGAGAAATATGAAGAAGGAGGATGAAGGGATAAGAAACCGGGTTGGAGAAAAGACAAGGAAGGAGATATTTTACATTCAATACTTCCATATATTTCTGTATCATTCCTAGAGGAATGCTTGTAGAAATAAACCATCTCCTTCCCAGCAGCAGAAACTACTAACCTTAGGAACCTGTATAGTCACTAATTAGAAGCAGTTGTAGGCAGCCTTGCTTACAAGGTCTTCCTGTATGTATTTAGACCAGCATGTGCACTTTGAGATTTTCTCAGACAACATTTCATCAATCATGTGCTTATTAAAAAAATAAAAATATATTAAAAAAATTAAGTTAATGTCTTGATTTAAAAACAGTTTTTTTTTTTTTTTTTCCAAACATGGAAGCACTAGTTGTTCTCAGTGGAACACTTAGGACTCTCTTATAAAGGCAAATGTACTTTCCCCCCTATTTACATTCTGGGAAATGACCTAATCATGTAGCTGTGTCTCTTACAGAAATAATAATTGACACCCAGCATGGGCATTTTCACCCAGAACATTTTAAGCCATAAAATCTTCTAAGAAACTGAAAACAGGATCTTAAAAGAGTCAGACCTTAAAAGCAGACCCTGCCTACACACACCATTTGCCAAAAGGAAAGAAATTACTCTTCCTCTCACATTCGTAGCCTCACTGAGGTACTGTATTTGTGCATATAAAATGAGTTTCACCCACTGAGAATAAAACCTCCTGTGAAATCTCTTCTGGCTGCTGCAATTGAGACTAATGTCCATAGCATCCAAGGCAGATAAGCTCCTTTAGGCTGCTACTGACAATGACACTTCAAACCTTGACTCTGTCATTCCACTGTTGCAAATGTCTCTTGGTTTTTTTCCCTGCTATTTTTAAGTACTCTAATATATTCTCCTGCATGCCCCTCTAAAATTTATCTGCTTTCTTATCCTAACACAAAAAAAAATCTGCCATATTTCCGCCTCTTTTCCCTCCACTTCAGTATTTGTTCTTCTCTTCACCCTCTGAGTAATCTTTTTGTACAGTTGGTGGTAACATGATGGACATATGCCATCCCTCCCAAAGGACCTCAGTCTCACACAGTGAACAGAGCAGAAAAAAAGAGATCATCCAAAAGTGCAGAAAAAAACAAAGGTCACCTCAATCTATGGAGCCCTGAAAGGCCTCAGCTCAGTTTACCCTATTGAACATTGTATGTATCCACCTCTATAGAACATTATATAACTCTGTCAAGTACTTAGAGCAGGCTCAGGCAAGGCAACTCATGAAACAAACTGCCAAACTTTTAACAGAGTTCTGCTAAATGCTTGGAAATTGATCATCCTCCAGGCTTATCATATGGTCAAATTTGAGCCCATTTCCTAATGGCAGGAAAAACTGCTGAACCCAAAAGCTTGTTTTCCAGATTTCAATCCTTCTTCAAAGCACAAATACACTCTCACTGCTCTATATCTAGACAATAATCTGATTGCATTGCATCTGGTATACATTCCCTCAGTAGTACAGAAATTATAGTATTCTCTCATTAACTTGGTTAAAGAGCTGTTTGCATTTTAAGTTTGAGAGTTTGAGGGTATTTTTTCAGAATTCTAATGTGAAGAATAAATTGGGAGAGTTTTACCAGCCCATTAGTACTTTTTAACATTATGAACTTGATCAAAGAAGAAAAAAATTATTTCCTAAACAGTTGAAAATATGATGGAGATACATTTACTTTCTAAATAAGGAGATAATTATGGAGTTGGATTTTAAAAGTGGTTCATTCTTCCACTAGTGCTACACTTTAAATTTAATGTTGCTACCGCATTTACTCTGGATTCTGGCATACATAATAAGAGACCTAAAACCTTTAAAGTGACTTGCTGTTGAACTGAATTGGCTTTTAAAACCATCAAAACTATGTAAATTGCAGTGCAGTACAAGAAAAGCAGAAAAAAATAGAATCAAAATGCTGTGAAAATAAACTGCTTGTGTGATGCTCCTGCCATCTTGTGGCTCCTCTGCACACAATCCTATGAACATTGTTATTCCTTTATATATTTGAACTATTTCACCATTAGTTCTCCTTGTGCCTACCAGTGGCACAGTGCTTTCAGTAACAGCCAAACACACATTAACTGTTCAGACACAGCTTAGCCATGCATTAAAACAAAAGCATAATGCATTGCAACAAAATATCTAGAAAGACAGTTTGTTTGTATACATCTTTTTTCCTCCTTTGGTCTTCCCTATGTTTCCATAGGAAAAAGAAAAAAAAAAAGCCATTTTGTTACCTATATAAAGATACATGTATAATAAATATATGAACACATTGATATGTGGGTAAATTTAATATATATTTATCATGGAAATGCATAGACATGCATGTGCAAAAAAAAGGCACCATTTAAAATGTATGCATTTAAATATCCTTTTTTTTTTTTTAATGGACCTATAGTTGGCAATAGACAAAGTACATGTTCAGCATTTCTTACTTCACTTACACCTCCTCATAAGGTAGTCAAGTCACGATTTTTTTCTCCACACCTGCATCTTCCGGGAGTTTCCACATCAATTCAATCTGATCTGAATGTAAAACATTGACCTCAGGCCAGCAAACCATCATGTTTCTGGTCAGGTAGATTCAATCTGAAATGAAATTTAAGCTCTAGTTTTCCCAACTGGAAAGCAAAACATTGCAGCAGAATTTAAAATTAAGCATTGAAGGAACTTAAGATTTCAATTATGCAGACTCGGTTTTGTTCTGTATATTGTGGCTAAATAAGGTTTGCCATAGATGGCTTTAATCAGATCCAGTCGAAAGCCACTAGCCAACCAGTGAGTATGAACAGAAACTCTTTTCTTTCTTAGTTTTGCCTTTGGATCCCAACCACAGGAACTGATAATGCTCCTCTGTCTTAAGAACTTCAAGCCTGGTTGTACAAGAACAAGGCTTACAGAGTTTATCTAACACCACTGCCATAGTGCTAACACCTCTTCTACAAAACAGAGGGAAATTAGGAAAAGAGCAATGAGTGGTCGGGTTCTTGGGGTCCCAAGATGCCTTCTCAAACAGAGGCTCTGAAATGGGATTTTAACACATCATACTGTGGAAGAAGTACATGCCATTTCTACTGGAGAGAAGATTTTGCCCTTTTATCTTGGCCATGTCCTAGGACAACTCTTATTATGCAATATTAAATATGCTTAATTTTTAGGTGGAGGGACTATCATATTAGAGCACAGTCTACATTACACATCTGTGATTCTCTCTTTTTCCAGCGTGTTAGGAAAACTAACTGTCATATACATTTTTTGGAGAGAAAAGATTGAATCAGGTTTTTAGAGCAGTTAAATAGTTAATACCATCCAAGAAATTATGTAATAGCAAAGAGATTTCAGCTGTTTACTGAGATAAAGTTGCAGATTCACTGAGAATGGTTGAGTGCCAACTGACAAAAGTAGTCAATAGCTCTGGTAAGTTCTCACAGGTAGATGGGATGAATGGTTATGATGGAAATTGAGGAACCTAGTTTACAAGAAAAGGAGGAAGGAGGATCCAGGGAACAACAGGCCAGTGAGCAGCACCTCTATGCCTGGGAAGATCATAGAACAGATCCTCCTGGGAGATATTTAAAGGACCATGAGGGATGAGCAGGTGATCCAAGACAGCCAGCATGGCTTCAACAAGGGAAGATCATGTATGATCAATCTACTGCCCTTCTGTGATGTAGTGATGGCATCAGGGGACAGAGGAAGAGCCACTGACATAATCTACCAGGATTTCTTCAAGGCCCTTGACATGGTCCCACACCACATCCTTATCTCTAAATTGGAGAGATAAAGATTAGAAGGGTAGACTATTTAGTAGATAAAGAATTGATTGGAAAGTCACAGCCAGAGGGTTGTGATCAATGGCTCTATGTCCAGGTGAAGGTCAATAATGGGTGGTGTTCCCCAGGGATCTGTCTTGGGACTCTTTCACTCTTTAACCTCTTTGTCAGTAACATAGATGATGGGGATGAGTGCACCCTCAGCAAGTTTCCTGATGACACCAAACAGAGTGGTTCCGTTGGTACAGCAGAAGGAAGGAATGCCATACAGAGGGACCCTGATAAACTCAAAAGGTGGGCCACTGTGAACCTAACGAGATGCAACAATGCAAAGTGCAAGGTTTTGCACTTGTGTTGGGGTAATCCCAGACATATACACAAGCTGTGAGAAGAACCCCTTGAGAGTAGCCCTGCTGAGAGGGACTTTGGTGTTCTGGTTGATGAAAAACAGCATGAGCCAGCAGTGTGCGGTCACAGCCCAGAAGACTGGGTTCCATCAGAAGAGGGGTGATCAGCAGGATCAGGGACGTGATTGTTCCTATCTACTCTGCCCTTATGAGACCCCATCTGGAATACTGCATCCATGTCTAGGACCCCCAATACAGGAAAGTTCTTTTGGAGAGTGTCCAGAGGAGGGCCACAAAGATGATCAAAGGACTGGAATAACTCTCCTATGAAGACAGACTGAAGGAGCTGGGCTTGTTCAGCCTGGAAATGAAAATACTGCAGAGACCTCATTGCAGCCTTCCAGTACTTAAAGAGAATTTATAAACATGAAGAAAATTAACTTTTTACATGGGTAGATAGTGATAGGACAAGGGAGAATGGTTTTAAACTAATGGAAGGAAGATTTTGATTAGATGTCAGGAGAGATTTTTTACTGAGATAGTGATGAGGTGCTGGAACAGGTTGCCCAGAGAGGTTGTGGATTCCCCATCCCCGTTTAAGGTCAGGCTGGATGGGGCCCTGGGCAATCTGATCCGGTACTTGATCTAGTGACTGGTAACCCTGCCTGTGGCAGGGGAGTTGGAACTTGATGATCCTTGAGGTCCCTTCCAACCCAAGCCATTCTATGATTCTATGATTCCGTGATTCTATGATTCTATGAATCAATTTAACTCCTTGACTGTATTGACATTTCATTTCTCTGAAAGAGTGGTCAGGCACTGGAATGGCCTGCCTAGGGAGGTGGTTGAGGCACCATCCCTAGTGCTGTTCAAGAAGCGTTAAGATGAGGTGCTAAGGGATTTGATTTAGTAGTTCAGTGGGTAGGGATGGTGATAGGAGGATGGTTGGACTAGATGATCTTGTAGGTCCTTTCCAACCTTATGAACCTATGAACCTATGAACCTATAAGTAGTGCACTGGACATGTTCCACCATCAGTTGAACCAGTCCCAGCACTGAGACAGTACAGATTTAACTGACTGGAAAATATAGATCAGAGAATCCCAGTCCACTGGTAGTGAAATAAAACAGCTGCCTGGGACTTGAAAACATTCTTCATTTTTAAAAAAAAACAGTGAAGTAAATGGTGCATTGAATGTGTTCTAACCCAGAAAAAAAGCAACTGACACATGGTATAAGTAGACTGCTCTGTACATGGAAGTGTTCAGCATGTGAATGCTTCTCACTTTAATCACTTAAAGCTTTGTTGTGAACAGATGAGCATGTTCTATATGTTCATAATTCTCAGTATCATCAGTGGATATAAGTAAATAATACTGGTGAATTTAATCGAAAGATTTTTCTTTCTAAGTAAAATACTTCCTTTATTTTTTTAAATTTTTTTCCAGAACTATAGAGTTATACAGCTTGTAAAACACCTCTGGTTGTCATCTAGTCCATACCCCTGCTCAAAGTAAGGTGAACTTAGAGCAGCTGGCTTATCTAATTTATGAACATCTCCAAGGATGAAGATTTCACAACCTCTTTAGGCAACCTTCTCCAGTATATGAACAGTCTTATTATACGAAAGAAAAAAACATATATCTAATTAAAATTTCCTATGTTGCTATTTGTATCATTTAGCTCTCACCCTTCTGCTGTTCTACTGCTAGTAGAGTCTGGCTCCATACTCATTATACATTCTCATTAAGGAACTGAAGGCAGCAATAAAATCCCCCATTTTCCAGCTGCCTTCTCTCAACAATGAACAAACTCAGGTCTTGGACTCCACTCATACAGCATGCATGCACTGTAGCTTGCTCATTATCTCAGCTGCCCTTCACTTAGCTTTCATGAGTATATCTATACCTTTCCTGTAGCAAGGAAGACCAAGAGCAGTGCAGCACAAATGTTGATCAGAGGGGAATAATCATAATTACTTGACTGAACCTGCTACATTTTTGCTAGTACAGCCTAAGCTGCCCTTTTCCTGCAGGTACACACTCCTGTTCATCTTGTCTATTCCTGAACTCCTTACCAGCCAGGCCTCAGCCTGCTTGCCAGCATGGTGTTACTATGGCACAAGTCTCTGCATGTGCTTTTGATGAAATCCAGGAGGACCATCAGTCCATTTTCCCATAATTACAAAGACCCCTCTTGACAGTAGCCAGTTATCCACCTACCTGGTAGTCTAACTATTCAATACTTACTTCCCCAGTTTAGATATAAGGATTTGATAGAGTTTGATGCATAATAACCCTGAAGATAGGGTGTCAATTTATAAACATTTGAGTAGCCTTTATATGCTTTGCATATGATGAAGAAAAAACAACTGATGATTTTCTGAAGAAAGGTGCAGTTTTGATGTTAGTCATTGCTCAAAAATATATGGTTAACATCCCATATCTTTGGTATCTAAAGAATGTTTTAGTCAAAATATTTCATTCAAAATATTCAATATGTAATAACAAGGTCAACGGAAGGTGAGAGTTTTCACGTGTTTTGAGAAAGACTGATAACAGTTTTTCCATTATAGGGTCTGCTTCCAGTCACTCATTTTTCTGAAGATATTTTTCTAACTGAAATCTGTCTCTTTGTCTTTTTACAAAATTTGCAGAAAGTCTGAACAATTTCAAATGTGAATACAGTAAATAACTTCTTCATTTATAAGAAAATAATAACTTTCTACCTTTATTTGAATCTGTTTAGCACCTAAAATGCTGGAGAGAAAAAGCTAAACCCAGAGTTAATGCATCTTACCGATAAGCTGGAACTGGATGGACTATGATAATTAATCACTGAATAACTGAATAATACGTTGACAATTTTAGATCCCGGGCTTCAGTATATTTGATTAGTAGAAGATCAGACCTAATTTCCAGAATGATGTCTGACTATATTGCTTTTATCTGTATTGCAATAGAGTACACCAGAATTACACCCATGCATGAAGTTGTACCAACAACAGAAACTCATGGAGCTACATATCTCTGCCTCTAAGAATTGACACCTGGGAACAAGGCAAAAGATAAGAGAAAGAAATATTAAACACTTCCTAACGCCAATAAATGGAAAAAAAATCCAAAATGAATAGCATATATTAAAACAGACCGGGTTCTCCTTCAAAGAATCAAATTACCAATGAGATTTATCTGATATTTGAGAATACATGTGAAACCTTCTGTCCAAATAAAAGTTTTAATTCCATTTCACCATCAGTCCACAAAGAGAATGAGTGTCATTATTATCTGTACCTTTATCTCAAATGCCAGAAGTGTGAGTTATTAATTTAAAGATGGCAACCCTGCTGATAATCATGTGTTGCTGTATAGACTAATTTCCCTTTCTTTCCCCTCTTTGTCCTTTGTTTTAAGACCTTGAAGCTTATGCATAAATGCATATTTTTATGTGACTACTGTAAAATTAATCACACTAAAATTAAGTAACGAGAAAAGTGTTATTGTTCACCTTAATTCCACACCCCTGCTTGAGAGCATTGTAACAGACTTAATTATATCACTGCATGCTATAAGGATTTCTACCTCTCTCTGTACACAACATGAATAATTGCTGGGAACAAGCCAGTGATTTGAACCGAAAGAACTTGTAATACCTTTATTTCATTTATCACTGACACTGGAAGGTGTAAACTGCAATTGGAGTCAAGATGTCTTTTGAATAAAACAGGTGAAGACCACCCCTACCAGATTACATTTTATTGTCATCTGTGTCACACTGACTCTCATCAGCTAAGCAGAAAAGCTTTCAAAATGTATTCTAGAGTGACTACTGATTATGAGTTTCTCATTAAATGCTTGGTTTAAGATTCTGCTATGGGGTCAAAGCTAAAAGATCACAGAGGAAACTGAAGTCAATTGTTTTGTTTTGTTTTTAATTTTTATTATTTAAATTTTAGGTGCTTCTGTCCAATCTAGTCATGGAGTAAATAAAAAATCCTGAAAAAAATCTACAGTTTTTCAATGTATTTATAGTGCTATGTTGCAATCAAGCTGAATTTTTTTAGTTCAGCTCTCAAATGGGCGAAACTGACAATTACATCTTATCAGTAAAACTTTCTAACCATAAGAGTTCCAAACAAATCTCTTCATTTGATTTTGTATTTCTTGTCACACAAGGCTGTTTTCATAGCTTTATCAGTGGGTTAGACTACAAAAATTAATCAGCCATTAAAGCAAGTGTATGGTTTTAATTTCACACTGCTAATGTGCATATGAACAGAAAAAAATAATCACTATGAGATCCAAAGATAATTGCACTAGATAAGCCAAAAGTACAAATTTATACTCACATGTCTCTGGCAGTATTGTATAACAAGAATGCCTATATATTTGTAGGAAAGGGAACATCTGTGCATTAATAACATTATAAGTTGATTTTCTAGAAACTGAATTTCCATCAGTTTATTAAAAAGGCAAAAGACTGCTAAGTTAAAAAGTCTTTTATATACCAGAAGTATCTGTGGTATGCTTGTCTATGGCAGACTGAATTCAATCCAGCTAACTAAGCTGCCTTTGAGTGATACTTTACTTATGATTAAGCCCTTGCTTTTTGTACAGACTGGTTAACATTTGAAGTGAAAAATTATTAAAAAGTTGCTTTTGTGGTTCAGCCACCTTTCTCTTTTTTCAAATTACTAATTACTACAGGGGAAATCCTTCCTACACTGATAACTGAACGTTCAAAAGAACAGTTGCAGACTATTCATCTCACTCCCAAAGTAATCTAGCTCCACAATCCAAATGAAAACTTTCTAACCTAAGTATCAGAAGCTAAGCTGCTAAACCTTGTGCTTGAATATAACTGGTTCATCTTCATGGCTACTTATTAGAAAAAAAAACCTAATTTTTAGAAGTCTTTTTTGGAGGAACATACCTGACTTGAAAAATTTTAGTTATCCTGACTAGCAAAATTACATGAAACTAAAGGTTTTACAATTAAAATGTGGGGCTTTTTTATAATAAGTGATGATTTATTCTGAACAAAACTGCCAGCTTGAAAGGAAACTTTTGCAAAGAGGGAGATCCATTTTTAAATCATGAAAAAGCAGTATTTTTTGACTTGAGGGATTGCTTAGTGAGAAAATTCATCAAAACTGAAGCCATTAAAAATGGTGAGGAAAAGATACACCAGTAACTTTCAAGGGAATTCTATTCTGATAGCCAAATGGAAAAATAAATAAATAAAAGGCTGGGCCTGGAAATAAATGGTACTGTGGAAGTTCCACATGTGAGGAGGAAGAAAATAAATCACAACATATGAAAAGGAGCAGCATCTGAAGAAGGATTGCAAAGTCATCCTTCACAGGCAAGGAAGAAGATTTTGGTTCTGAAAAAATGAAATTATGTAGGCAATCCTTTTACCAACCTGTGTTTAATGCTTCAGCACAGAGCCCCCCAGAATTACTCCTCTGTAGTGTACGGAGAAGTTCTGCAGGGAACCTTTATGCTTGGTGTATTTTTAAATAAACGTAGCTGAATGCATTTACGTGATTGCCAATGAAGTGTATAGATGGGAAGAACAAGGAGAAACACAAATCAAAGGAAATCAGCAGACTGCTGAGCTTTCTAGAAAACCAAGGAAGACGGACTATATTGAGTGAAATCACTTTGCAGAGCTGGCTAGTAGAGCTTTGATCTCAGTGAGACATACATAAAAAGGGCTGGTAAATCCAGAATCTTTCACTGTCAGTTTCAGACTCTTCTGACATTCAGAAGTGACAGCCTTTTGCTTTAGTCCAAAGGTAACATCTAGTAAAATGTGTACCTATCAAATTATTGCTCACACCATTATGAGATGTATGTTACTCGGAAACCCCCACTGGAAGCTTTGAAAGTTCATTCTGCAGATGCAAGAGACTTTATTGTATCACCTTCAACAAGCTACACTGAAGAAGCATGAATTCATGTGTTATTCTGATTCGTTGTTGTTACATGACAGTGTACTTTAGCATGGCCTGCCAACTTTTTTAAGCTGACAAATGGAAATCACAAATAAGACCATATTTCTCTCTTATTGTCTTAGAAAAAGAGGGAAGCAATGCAAATGAAAAAATGTTCAGTGATAGCTGCCTCAAATTCCACTAAGCTATAGACAGAAAATCTGTGGTCGTTGTGGAACAACTTGGACCACAAACATAATTTTACTCTCCACATAAAGGAATTCAGAATGCTTGTCCATTATTCCTACCAAGAAAGTCTAGAGCCAAGAAAACATATATACCTACACTAAATTTAGTCATCTAGACTTCTTTTACAGGCACTGGAGACAGGTATGACCATAGAGTAATTAATTCTGTCTTAAAATAGGCCAGAAAGGAAGTAAGATTGAATCAATAGCTAACAAGACCTATATTTTTCTACTCCATGTTAAAAATAATGTAAAATAAATTCTTTTAATTGTCAAGCAACCAGCCATCTCTTTTTAGGCACCAACACTTGGTAAAAACTTAGATGTTTCCTTAGTGATCAGAACTTTTCCATTTATCTCTTGATGTTCCTCAGTGATAAAGTTTGAGACTGTCTAAGGAACTTGGAGGTGCACAAGTCAGATACAGCTAACTGTATCCTGAGTTGCATCAAAAGAAGAGTGACCATCAGGGCAATTTGAGTTGATTCCCCTTCTCTATTCCTCTCTCACAAGACCCCATCTGGGGTACTGCATCCAACTCTGGGGCCCCCAGCATAAAAATGACATGGACCTCTTGGAACAAGTCCAAAGGAGGACTATGAGGATGATCAGGGAGCTAGAAAACCTCTCCTATGAAGACAGCTAGAAAAGAGAAGACTTCAGGGAAACCTTGCAGTAGCCTTCCAATACCTAAAATAAGCCTACAAGAAAGCTGAAGAGGGACACTTATCAGAGAGTGTAGTGCTAAGACTAAAGAAAATGGCTTTATTACTGAAAGAGAGTGGGTTTAGATAAAATATAAGGAATAAACTATTCACTATGAAGGTGATGAGGTACTGTAACTGTGCACAGAGAAGTCATGGATCCCTCAACCCTGGAAGTGTTAAAGGTCAGGCTGGATGGGGCTCTGGGCAGTCTGTTCTAGTGGAAGGTGC
This sequence comes from Cyrtonyx montezumae, assembly GCF_038088225.1. Lineage (NCBI taxonomy): Eukaryota > Metazoa > Chordata > Aves > Galliformes > Odontophoridae > Cyrtonyx > Cyrtonyx montezumae. Next base: position 62,579,149 of record NW_027072034.1, on the reverse strand, counting down.
CCCCGCCAAAAGCAAGAGAGGAACTGGGTGATATTTAAGATCTCTTTCAACCCAGACCATTCTATGATTCTATGAATATGATCTCCCTCTCCTACTGGCTGCATTCCATGCTTATATGACATCTTATAATTTTATTCGTTCTACAACATTAAAAAATATCCACATTATAATTGTATTGTAAATTATCATTTTGATACCAGATGTCAGATTTCTCTAGAGGCAAGACTCTGGCAAATGGCAGTCGTTTTTTAATTTTGCACTTTTAGGCATTCCTAGATGAACATAAAAACCATATATAAACACTAATAAGTACATTGGCACTAGAATGTACCTAAAAATCCAAATGCTCCTTGTTTCTCCCTTGATCAAGATCGATATAGCTTTGTTTGGAAATCCCTTGAAGATATAATTTTTCCCTGCCTTTTCCTTGTTTCCTCATTCTTTGAAGTATTAAAGATCCATTTTTTTTCATCGTTTCATGAGAATATTCAGTTTCTTTTCCAATCAGGAGGCTGAAAGTGCAGACAAAATATATATATAAAAAAAGAGGAAAACAACTTGAGTAATATGTTCCAAGACTGGAGAGGGAAGGGAACATTTGGGTATAACCAGGGGTTTTCTTTAGAATTTCTGTTCTCACTTTCTACAGTACTTTTTCAAAAAAGTACTGTTTAAACATTACATTTTTAAATACATGCCAGTGTTCATTATTTTACTTTCATCACAAATAAGATTTAAGGAGCAAAAAATGCTATGCATATGCTTCCATGTTAAAAAGGGACTTTGGAAATGACTAAAATTAAAACAAAACTCCTTTGCTGAATTTGTGGTCTACAGTTTTTCTGTTTTCCTTCAGGACTTTATAGCATAATATTTAAAATTATAATTTAAGCCCCTTTATCACATGTAACTTGCTATTTTTTTTTTGTAGTTCAAATATTTTTTCACTTTTTTTGTACTGTCAAGTGTATGAATAACAGAAGTGAAAAGTCTGATTAATTCTACTATCAGGAGTTTGTGTTAATCTCTTTTATCCAGAGAAGTAGGTTATTTCCAGGCTGATGTCATTTGTAGAAAAAAAAAAGCATTTTTAAAATGCCTAACCTGACAAGGAAATTTATAGTCAAAATATATCCTCCCTCTTAAAGTTTTTATACAGATTATTCTACCTGACCCTTTTTGCCCCTTTCCCATGTGTAGGAAATGTAGGTATGGCATAAATGAGAGGTCAAAACTGTGTTATTGAAGTGATATCACTTAAGGGATGATCACTATCACTCTGAATAGGTAAATCCAATGTGTACTGCTTATACAAACAAATTAGTATTTACCTGACAGTCATCTACAATACTTATTTGAGCTATGAAATATTCAACACTCACAGAAGGTGAAGGACCTCAGGACACCCTTTCCATCTGTGAAGTTTGTTTCTAGATGGGTGTCATGGAGGCAGGCAGTGTGGGGATGCTCACATGCTCACCTGGGGCCTGGGGCCCTCAGGTCTCATACTATCACCTCAGCCAGCAGCAGATGGGGACATCTGGGTAGCCCCAATTCTGGGCAATAGGCATCTCCCTGAGGACAGGGATAGCCTAAGGATGGGCAAGGGCCACAGCTAAGCAGGTTTGGGCTGGGAGAAGCTGGAGCCTGGCCCCGCTGTGACCTCGGTGGGGGAGGGCTATATAGTCCCGAGTCTGACCTGGGGCCCTGGACCCCAGGCAGCTGGAAAAGCCCAGGGGATGGCCAGAACATTGCACACTCTCAAGGCTGGGCAAGAGCCTCACCTTCTAGACAGGTCTGTCCTCACGTCTTGCAGAGGTCTGTGTTCAGCAAGTACCTACTTTAGAGTAATTTAATTGACATGGGAAAACAGGGAGGTATTTCAGAAGATATAAACTGGAATCAAGGATAGTAACTGGGAAAGGGACATGGCATGAGAGATGTGGGAGCACACAGGAGCAGCTTTGGATGGCCAGTGAGATAAGAGTGGGCATGTGTGGGACTGCGCCACTATGGTAGAGTAGAAGGCAAGTGCTGGAGGGAGTCCTGAGGGGACTGAGTCCTGAGGGACAGGAGTCAGGAGCTGGAGAAAGTCCTAGTCTGTCAGGGCAGGTCCTTGCCAACCTAAGGTCAACCACCAGAGCAAGAGAGCAAGTCAGACCCAGAGGTTGTTTATCTCAGTTTCTCTGAATTCAAAGTCTTTTGCATATTGTCCTATCTATAAAGGACTCAGGAAGCAGATTATTTCTTCCTTATTTCTGTTAGTTTATTATATTTTTCAAGACTATTACCAACTGCTACCTCTGTCTTCCCTTATGTTGACTAAATAACCCCAAGCCATTCAAGTATTCATCATAAGCGATGTGTTTTAAAACGTGAACCACCTTTCTGTTCATTTCTGAATTTTCTCCATATCTTGTATTCTTTATTAAACATCATGCATGGCATTGAAAGCACTACTTGAGTTGCTAAGTACATGCTATATGCTAAGTACATACTAAATGAGCAAGAAATTTTACTTTCAAGGCATAACCTTGCATTTGTCTTCATTGTATTGAACCCCTCTTTCCTAGATTGTTTCTAAAGTTTATTAGAAGAACTTTGAATCCTACTGTCTAATGTATTTGGTGTCATCTGCAAATGTAAAAGGCATATTCTCTATTCCTTCCTCAGAGACACTGATGAAAATAGTGAACGGTAACCTACTAAAACCCCACTCCATTTAACCTTCTCTTCTGGTAATGAATGGCTTTCCAACCACTTTTGTACCCACTCTATAGCAGTTTCATCTAGGCCATTTTTCTCAAAATTAATTATGACAATGTCATATGAAAAACTGTCAAAACCATTATTTATGCTAGAATGTAATATCAAGCACTTTTCCTAGAACAAAGACATGTTCCTCTTTATGAATGCCACAGTATTTTCTTAACAGATCTACTCAGGCCATGGATTATCTTGTTTTCTTTCAGGTGTTTATAAATTGTTTCAGTATTGGTCTTAGTATTTTTTCACAAGAGTGCTAGTGTCTCTTTTTCTCTTTGCCAAGCACTCCATCTCCTGAAGACTTTCAACTATCAACTGCCTTCTGTAAGTTTACAAAGATAAGAAATAAAGTCTGTGAAAAATAAAGATCTGTGAAATAAAAGTCCATATTAAGAGAACTGCGTAACAATTGATAGTGGAAATATTTTTTTACATTTCTTGTGTGCAATTTGAGAGATGAGTGCCACAGAAGATGAGTATTGTCATTCGAGGAAGAGAAGGAAACAAGATGTGGAGAAGTAAAGCGATGATAACCAAAAAGGTTGGAGAAATATGTAGAAGTTGTAGAGCTGGATGAATGTCTAGAAAAATGAATGGTGATGATTAAGATAACTGAAGGGGTAGATGAGCTGAGAGTGATATAATCAAGTCCATGAGGTAGAAATAAAACTGTAAGTATAACATGAATGAGCAATTCCTGGAGTAAAGGAATGGAGAGAAGAAAGCTTAGAAGAAAGAATAAATGATGTTAGGAGAAGAGGAAGAACTCTGAGAAAACAGAAGAAACGTGTGTAATGAGAGTCAGAAAGAGCTGTTTCTTATCATAGAATTTCTACTTTCCCCTAGTATGAAGGCATCACACCCACACTGTGCACAGTGCAGTATTCCCACAGATTTGAGCAGAGAGCATGTGAATGAGGAGCAAAGACATGCATGTAGGATGATAAAATCACATCATTTTCACAAATGGGCTGAGGTCAGAAATGCTTTGAAATGCAGAAATTTACTTACAAGCACTCATTTAGAATTACCCTTGTTCAGTGGGAATCCCCCTTCAGTGTACAAAATCATCTGAGAATTGCCAGAATGAACCACAGCAATGGTCCTACCTGCCCTAGCCAATACCAGACATGTAAGGTTACAGAGAGTTTTGGTGTTAAAATTACTAAAAATCATGCCATTCTTTAAGTCAGAGCTCTCATTTACAGTTATTTCTGTATATATTTGAGTTAAAAGTCCTCTCTGTGTAAGGCATTTTCCCTCTTCATAACTCTAAGATTGCAGGAAATGTATATATATATATATATATATATATATATATATAGCAAATATTTATTTTATTTTGTTTTTGTAATTGTTGCCTACAGTATGGTGGCAAGCCTGATTTTTTTCTCACTCTTTAAAAGCATAAAAGTCATAAAAATTAACACAGACAAATTTAAAGAGATGAAAGAGCAAAAAAAGTACAATGAACCAGTATGACCTCTGAACTGTACTCACATGCATCAAACAGTAACACATCTCCAACCTCGGATGCAAGAAACAGCTGGAATTATCAGGAAACCTAATGACATGTAGGTATCCAGAGAAAATAATAGTTTTTCTATGAGAACCACTTCTATCCATCTGTGATTTAGTGGCGTTGAAATATCAAAAGATGACTCAGTATAAATACAGGTCCCAGGAAGAAAACAGATTACCAAATCAAAAATGAGATGCAAATGTCCTTTAGGTAATGGCATTATTCATGCTGTGTCTTGCAAGGGATCTAAAAAACTATTTCACTGTCTTCTCCAGTGCACCACAGTGATCTCCTGAATCCTTCAGAAATTTAGGCTCTGATTCTGCAAACAGGGATAGCTAACTATATTTACTTTAATTTCCTGAGCTGTACTGTTATCTTTGCTGGAATTACTCTTTAGCTTGAAGTCAAGCACAGTTATCACTATTCCTATGATTAGCCAAGACAGTTACCAAATTGATACCAAATCAATATATGCATCAAAGAAAGTGGTCGCTGAGCGGGATTTTCTCAGGGTACAAGGAATGACAGTGAGATGTAGGTCACAAACAACACCGTGTTGAGCAGTACTCTACAGACTCAGAATGTTGAGAACATCCCTTACATTATACCTGGAGATTATCCCAGAAGAAGAAAATTTGAAGTATATTTGAAGAATTAAAAATAAGCAAATCATATACAGTTGTGAGAATACAGACAAGAAAGTATCATTATTTCCACACTGCACAGTGTTTGCCAAGTGGAGAACAGGTGCACTCTTTATACATTAAACAGATTGGTTCCCATGTTTGTGCACAAAACCAGTCACACTTCTGTTCTGCCAGGAAATACTGAAGATTTAGGTCTCTTGTTTGATGTAAAAATTGCCCACATAAAAAACTGCCCCATAAGTAGTAGGACATAAAAACTATTTTAGTGAAACCATTAACATCCATGTGAACCCTACAGGGACAGATGGGGTGTTATGTGATAAACATGAAGACTGCTTCAAGTAAAACATGAGTGTAACCATTTAATTATCCAAAAGGCAATTTCTTAAGTTATACATCTCTCATACCAAAACACTGCAGTATATGTATAGATTGGTATTTATTTGGAGGTCCTGGGTCAACATAATGAAATATAGTTGGTCTGTAGCCCCAAATAGAACAAATAAAAAGCTTCACTTTGTCCTCTGTGAGAACAGAAGACTTGTATGGGAGACTGCCTCTCCCTGCTAAGAACCCTGAGTAGTTTCATTTGAGTAAACAAAGTTTCTTGATATATCAAGAGATATATCAAACAGACCCCACATCAATTATTTCAATGAGATATTTGGCTTAAAATGACTGCAAAACACTGCAAAATCACATTCATGTCTTCAGAAGACACATGGAGAAGAGACATCGATGTAAGACTCCATATGCTTCTGTCTGAAAATAAATTGTCATCCTGAGAACAGTTTTTAATTTCGGATTAAAATTATTACCTGAGTGTCAAGTTAAATAATAATGAAAAAAAAAGATAAGATTGCATACATCAAATAGAAATCTGTTTCCAAATCCCTCATCTACATTTTGAGTCATTGGTCATTGCATAATAGAGAGTAAGTAACAGTTACCGGTAAGAAAAAATAAGGTTACACATGATTTTCCATTAATTTTAATGTCATGTTTTCACAATGCTCCTGAGTTAGTGCATGAATTTCACAAAGGTTCATATATGATATGTATATCCTTAATTCTTATAAGTAGTTAGGATTTTCTGCCTTCACAAAATGGCTCCAGCTTCCAGTGATGTAAATTCACACTAAAGTACCTGAGAACCTTCCATAGATATGGCATTAGGTTGTGTCAGACCAGAATGCATAAAATCTTAATTCTCTTCAGTGAATCTGTATTAATATTACACAATACTCAAATAATATGATTACTTTCCACTTCTATGGTATATTCTATATGGGATTTATTATTAAGAACACAAGGTATTAGTTAAAACGTGTTTGAATGACTAATTAGAATTAAGAACATATTCAACTAATGAAGTATGGAGGATGGTTGGACTAGATGTTCTTGTAGGTCCTTTCCAACCTTATGAACCTATGAACCTATGAACCTATAAGTAGCAATTATTTGTTGTTAATACAGCATTATATCCTGCAAGAAAAGTGTCTTCACATTTCAGCAGTGTTCCATCTAGTTATATATTCCAGATGATATTATAGAATTTGCTTTTATTTAACTGAATTTTATATTTTTCTAAGCAAATCCATTCTAACTGAAAACATGTCCTGTACATACATATACAAAATGCTTTTGAAGAAATCAGTGGAAACATCACTCAGAAACCTTTATCTCTGGATTTTTAAAGAAAATATTGCACCTGTGTTTGGCATTCAGCTGAGAAATTAATTCACTTAGTACTCCCAGAAGGAACAGATTTCCAATACAGTCATGATATAACTGACTGTAACGAAACATCTTTTGTTTTCATTGAGCTCAGATACAAAATCCTCTCACTGCACCTAGACCTGATTGTTCACCTCACTCCTCAGGCTTTGCTTGCTATAAGCAAACTGTGCTTAAGTATTGTGTAACTATAATCTACTAAAATATGTTATTCCCTTTACTACAAGGACTGTTCTGAAGGTAATGCCTCCTACTCTATTATGCTGGCCAACAACATCAGAGGCAGATGTTGGTGGTATGGCAGTAGAAGTTCACCTTACCACCAATATTCCATTATATTTTGTTGCCACGTGACAGATGGCAGCAGAGGGGCAGTCTGACAAAATGGCATCTGACATAGAAGTGTGTATGAAGAAAAGACGTGTAACTGAATTCCTCCATGTGGAAAAAATGGCGGTCACTGACATTCATCGATGCTTGCTCAATGTTGATGGGCACCAAACTGTGGATGTGAGCACAGTGAGGCAGTGGTGGTGTGCTTCAACAGTATTGACAGTTACAAGAAAGAAAAACCACATTCTGTACAGCCATGCAAATTTTTATGAGCACAACATGCAAGTTCTTGTTAATTGTTGGCAAAAATGCACAGCCAGTGATGATGGCTATGTTGAAAACCCGTGTTTAGTAACTGAGAATTCGCTCTATCTAATATTGTTATCGTGCTCTTTGTGTCTGTTGTAGTTTCCACAGAATTAAATAGGAGGCATTACTTTCAGAGCAACCTGAAAAATGATACAATGTGTTCACATGGACATTCAGATCAAGCATCATTTGGTTGATGAATGAATGTGGTTCTCTTGCAAGAATCTCATTTGGGCGGCTGAAATTTTTTTTTATCAAGTAACTCATAGTGTTACCAAACCTGATGTATACAGAGCACCCTTCAGGTGGTGCCTTGCTTTGTTTGAATCTCAAAATGAAAGCTTATGCCTTACCTATTTACCAGCAGACAGGAATGCATCATTAGAGTGTGTTCTTAGATAAATACCTAAATAAAATATATAAACTGCACTTCTGCAAAGATGCGACTCAGTTCTTTCCCTGTCACTCCCTTTTTACTCCTTGTCTTTGCTTTAGTGACAAGCCTTAAAGAACTCAAATACGGTTACCAAAGTTTGGGCTTCTGCATGCAAATAATCAGAGAAAATTCTGATGTTCAGATCATGATACATTTTCTTATATTGCACTACATAAATTTAAGAGACTAATATTTTATATCATTGCCTCAAAGTTTACTGATGAACATGTCCAAACATGTCCAAGCTAGTCCTGGGCAAGGGTTGTGAAATCCTTTGTCTAAGGGACAAGCAGATGGGCATGTCCTGGGGCAACGAAAGAGAGATCAGCTGCAGCTCAGTGAAACACTCTTCTGTGTGGTACTCATCTCTGTGTGGAGATAGCCATCTCAGGAGAAGCTTGCCTGGCAGGCTAGCACGGGATTTGTCACGTAGGCAAGAGAAATGGAGGATAAAAGAGGGATCGACCACCATGTTGTTGGTGTGTTGTTGTTGTGGTGGTGGTGTTGTTGTGGTGTTGGTGTTCTTCCATCGGAAACCTCATGAGCTGATCCCTGCTGCTGCACTCCCTCCTGGGCCTGCTGCCTGAGACATGCTGCTTTCTCCTGGACCTCACCGCTCCTTCGAGGTGCTCTACCATCTGAACCTTCACGAGCTGATCGCTGTTGGCTGCTTCTCCGGTGCTGACTGACGCTGTTCCTGGACTTTCCCCACGCTGCTTCTCCCGTGCTGACCCGGTGCCGCTTCTCCAGGACAGCTGCTTGCTGCTCAGGGCTGCCCGTCGCTGCTGCTGTTCTCCCCGCTTCTGCCGCCCCTGCTCTTCTGCCTCGGACCGTCGGAGCCGCTTGCAACCGGACCGCCCCTGGGATCCTGGCTGGTGACTTTCCCCGCGTTGTACAAACCCTTGCTTCCTTCCGATCTTTCCTATCGCTCACCTTCTCTTCCCCATCACCCTAACAGTGTCCGCCTTCCCCATCTCCCTGGTCAGTATTGGTAATAAACTGGTCGGACCAACATTTGAACCGTTGTTTCTTAATCTCACATCGGGTATACACATAATCTAAGAACCTCGTCTCCCTCCTTTATGTTGGAGCATGACAATAAAAAATAAACTCCCCAATTAGCTATAGTCACTGCCTGCCAAGAGTTCCCCCACAGTGCCAGAAGGTGTCCAGCCATTCTTCTTACTTACAATCTTTGACACATACAGATCATTACAGATACATCCATTCAGATTTATATTTGAATCAGACATAAACAAAGCTACAAAATTTAAATCCCACTTAATAGCCTTGGATTTCAGATATTTTCTCCTGGGCTTGTTTTAATTGTGAAACCTTATATCCGTATTCAGATAATGTCACAGTAAATTTGAGTACTTAACTGCAAAATCAGATGTTAAAAATGAAGCCAAATAAAAACTGAAACTTCAATTTTATAAAGTAAATACACAACCTAAATCTTCTAGAATAACTCCACAAAACGTTGCGAATGTGTTTGTGTTACTAATATTTCTAATCAATGCTGGGTCTTACGGCTATAGCTATTGCACAGGGTTAATGCACTTCATTGTGCTTTTCTATTTAATCTTCTACCTGTCCTTGCCCCTGTGAATAGGATTCACCCTCAAACGTTGTGTCTAAAATAATTAGCCCTCAGCAGCTGAGATAAAAGTATAGATTTCCAGCATGGTCAGAGAGATAGACAGGTTTGCTAGGGTACAAGTCATCTTCATCTGAAGAAGAAATCTAAAATAGGCCGGATGAATTGTCTCCAGAAAAATATCTGCTACTTCCCACTGACCTTACAGAGAATCCAAGATAACTAACAAAGACAAAGATGTCTATGCTGTGAAAGTCCATGTTACATGAGATGAGTCCACCGCCCACGGTCCAAATCTGCCTGCATTCAAAGCCATGAAATGAACTGTCCTTGGAATGTCCTTGGCAACAAAAGGTTCTACTAACAGATCTTTACACCTGCATGTGCAGCAAGTCTCATGCAAGGACTGTTCTTTCACATTCATTATAACATCCTCAGTTTAGTTTTCACGTGATGTAGTTCTACCATGTTCATACCTGGCAACTATTATCAGAATTTTCAAAAAACCAGTAAATATCTGGAAATCTGTTAGTCCACCACCTGCAGCAGTCAGGCAATAAGTTACTGCAAAAATGACAGTCAGTCACATAAACCAGTAAAATCAGTTCAGCAGTACACATAAGATAAAGCCATCCACTGACAGTAAGAAATATAGGAAATAAAGGTTCATACATCTTGATAGGTTGTGTTGTAGAACTCCTTTTTGAATGTCTGTGTTTAAGATAAAGCATCCAAGTGCCCAGGTGACAAATGTTATGCATGAAATTTGATGTAATGTGATAAGTGATTTTTCACTAAGTAAATGAGCACGCATCCTGATCCAGCAGTCAAAATTTAAAATAAGAATTGAATGTGTACGTCTATGAATCAGTGAAAGTACATAAAGCAAAGCATATGTAAACTTATCTTGTGCTATATTAATCATTCTTGACATACAACTGTAACGGCAGCCTTCATTAGAAAGGGGAACAGCAAAAACTTCTAAGAAATGGAGTAGGAATACTTCCTAACGTTCAGCGGTTTGGCATTCTTTGTTAACAAGGTGCAGAAAGCATAAACAGAGTCTGCAGTCATTTCATGAGTCACTTTAGAAATTCAAAGCTTTGCTTATGAAGCCATGTCACTTGGAAAAGAGGATATGATATGTGTGTGGTGGGCATGAATGTACTTAGTATGTGTTTTGTTGTTAGTTATGGGCTCTGCTTTATAAATGCTCATCTTTTACAGGTTGAAATTTCAGAGAAGCAGTAATATTTATACATGAAGATTTTCCCTTTAAGCTAGGGTGTAGCTATTTCCTATAGAAAGGATGTTCTCTTTGAAGGTTTAAAGACTCCAGAAGTAAGTGTATGTGTGTGTGAGAGCATCTGTGTGTGTTTGTAACCTTGTATATCTTCTTGGATCAGAAAGTAATTTACAAATCAATTGGTCCTCCATGTGACATCTTGTCTTTGCTGAATACCATTCATGCATCTGTTTGGTACTCTGAGAAGTGCCCATATGGCACGTAGTTCTCTGATAGCCTGCTGTAAACATTGCACTGAGCAGAGGTGGCAAAGGCAGGGATATATCTAAACACAAGTGCACTGATAATGAGCTCATTTAAAACCTCCAATGGCAGAAAGGGCTACTTCTTTACAGCAAAAAGAGGAAATTGGCTGTCATGTGCAACCAGCTTGTTCTTCCCAAATTAACTTCCATCAGGTTGGTGGATTTTACAGGTACTGTTCTGTCTTGTCTCCTGCAAGTATATCCCTTTTAATCTCATCAGCTCTGCTTTCAAAGCAAACTTTCTAGCCAGATGGTGATGTGCTGTGTGCAGTTAAAACCCAGAAAAATGTTAACTGGTCTTTCAGCCTCTCAGATAAGTGTATTAGTTGCAGATCCCCTAAGACATGAAAGCATCACTCCAAAATGGCTGTTTCCATTGAGAAATTTTTGGGTTTTTTTCATTTCAATTCTGGGAAATTGGCTGGATATTTATGCCAATATATCTCTTCATGGGCATCTAATACACTGCTACATTGTTGTTTGAAAGACACAGAAGGGAATATTTCCCTCCTCACTCAGTGCTGAGCTGTCAACTACTACACAGAGCTATAGTAACAGAGAGAAATGTTTTGGCTCTTGCCAAACCTGCCTTGTCATTTATTCTCTCTGCAGGATCAGAAAGGAGGGACAAAAATAAGTTCAAATGAAGAACAAAGTTGTGCAGCAGCTGTGTTTTGCTGGGCAGATCATAGCTCTGAAGTGTCAGGAAATTAAGAGATCACAGAATTGTAGAATTTGGAAGGCACCTCTGGAGAACTTCTAGACCAGCCCTCTGCTAAAGCAAGTTCACTTATTCATGAAAGCATCCAGGTGGTTTTCAGTATCTCTTGGGATACACTGAAAATATTGAGATATTGAGATACTGTCTCTGGGCAACCTGTTCCAGTGCTCTGTCAGCTTCAAAGTAAAGGAGACCTTCATGTTCATCAGGAGCTTCCTGTGTCCAAGTTTGTGCCCACTCCCCCTTGACCTGTTGCTGGGCAATATCAAAAATAACCTGGCCCCTCCTCTTGGCACCCTCCCTTTAGATATTTATGAACATTGGTAGGATCCCCTGTCAGTCTTCTCCAGGTAAAACAGTCCCAGGTCTCCCAGCCTTTCCTCATGAGGAAAATGCTCTCAGCCCTTAATCATCTTTGTAGCTTTCCACTGGATTCTCTCCAGAAGTTCCCTGTCTTTTGGACACATTACTCCAGATGTGGCCTCTCCAAGGCAGAGTAGAAGGGGAAGATAACCTTCAACCTGGTCTTCTCAATGCACCCCAGGCTGCCATCAGCCCTCTTGGCCACTTACAGCTCATGACCAACCTGTTGCCCACCAAAACACTCAGATTCTACTCCAAAGAGCTCCTTTCCCACAGGTCAGCCCCTAACCTGTACATGCTGTTATTTCTCCCCATGTGTAGAACTCGGCACTAGCTATTGTTGAATATCATCAGATTCCTCTCTGTTCAACTCTCCAGTCGGTCCAGGTCTCACTGAATGCCAGCACAGCCTTTTAGTGTGTCAGACACTTCTCCCAGCTTTGTATCACTAGTAGACTTGCTGAAGGTTGATTCTGTCCCTTCATCCCACCAGTCAGCCAGTTTGCAGTTCACCTCACTGTTCATTCATCTATCCTAAACTTTCTAAGTTTCATTACAAGGATGTTGCAGGAGAAAGTGTCAAATTTCTTGCTATAGTTGAAGTGCACAGCATTCACTATTCTCTCATCTGCCCAGCCAGCCTTTCAGCATCAGGCCCACATCTTCCCTAGTCTTCTTTTTCTATTTGTATAATTAAAGAAGCCTTTCTTGATGTCCTTTCCCCTTCCTCTCCAGATTTAACTACAAGTAGGCCTTAGCCTTTCTTGTTGCGTCCCTGCATGCCCTGACAATATAGCTCTGTCCCTCCCAAGTGGCCAGACCCTTTTTTCATGTTCCATAAACCTTCTTCTTCTGTTTGAGTTTTTTCATGAGTTTTTCCTTGCTCAACCATGCAGGCCTTCTGTCATCTTTGTCTGATTTCTTACTCTTAGGAATGCATGAATCATGAGCTTGGAAGTAGTGCTTGAATGTCAACCAACTCTCTTGCACTTCCTTATATTCCAAAGCTCCAACCCATGGGATACCTTCAAGTAGGAACTTAAAGAGATCAAAGTTGTGTCTCCTGAAATCCAAGGCTGCCATCCTACTTATTGCCTTACTTGTACCTTGCAAGACCCTGAAATGCTTTGAACCTTCATATCCGCAACCAGTTCTTCTTTACATGTAAGAACAAGGTCAAGCAGCACGCCTCTCCTCACTGGATCTTCTGCTGTCTGTGCCAGGATGTTATCTTCCATGCATTGCAGGAATCTATTGGACTGTGTGTGCTTGGCCATGCTGCTTTTCCAGCAAATGTCAGGGTGACTGAAGTTCCCCATGAGAATAAGTGGCTATGATTGAGAGGCTACTTCCAGCTGCGTGTAGAAGGCCTCATCAACTTCATTCTCCTGATCAGGCAGCCTGTAGTACACACCCACAATGATATCACCCATAGTATCCTGTCACTTATTTCTCACCCATAAGCTCTCAACTTGTTCGTCATTCATCCCTAGGCCGAGCTCAGTACATTTCAGTTTCTCTCTCACATAAAGAACAGCTCCATCACCTCTCCTTGCTGGCCTGTCTTTCCTCAAAATTAAATTAGGGATTTTCCTTAAAAAACTCATATCATGAATCCAGCAATACCATTAGATTTCCATCTTTCACTCAGGTAGTTTGCAAGTCCTCACAGTTGAACAAGCACATTTAAAACATGATCCTAAAATGAAGAGAACCTGAAGTAACATCAAGAAACACGCTTCACTACTTCTAAGTCAACATTCCAATATTTTGCTTCTGATTTCAGGTAAAGAATTCTGCACCATAATGCAATTTCTTGATGACCACAAGCCTCATGGAAACATTTCTGTTTCAGGAGGCTTTCACCAGCTCAACTCTCTGCTGGGACCTCCATCCACTCAGTGTAGCTTCTTGGCCCCAGAGATCCACATCTCCCACTAGGAGCACTTCAAGACCAAACTGCATCAGATTAAAGCAGAGTTTATGAAATGCCTTGGTATAAACACTTTCTTCTGGAAAGCAGAAGAACCGTGGCCACAAAATTTTCCCAGCTACTAAGAGACATGTAGAGCTTTTGCTGAAACTGGAGTTTCTCTGGCTCCTGGGCTTTGAAACTGATAGCAGGAAACTGCCCTGAGGGACTTTCCAGCCACCCCTGTTTGCCAGGGACATGCTGGGAACCCTAATTCCTTCCCTTGAGCAGCTGCTGAGGGGCCATCCCCAGGTACGAACAGGAGGATTAGCCCAGACCATTAATGGCACTGCTCTGTGAATCTCACCTTCAGCTCACAGCGCAGAGAGGTCATCGTGTGTCAGACACAACTTAGGCTGATAATTTAGCTTAAACATGTAACAGATCATTTACAAAAACTAGATCTACATGGATACAGATGTACCATGCCAAGTTATCATACTGCTAGGTTGGTTATTAACTGTAGTGCTTCTTCCCTGATATTGTGTTTGATGTTGAGTCATGTTCTGGTTTAGGGTATTTTTCTGTTTTTTCTCCTTTTTCAGAAATGTAGCAGGAATAAATGTTCCAGATCCTACAGCTGATAGACACAAGCATAATCTTGTATATCCTAACAGAACTGGTTATTTACAGATGTACTCCTTACCTGAGCAAAACTGCAAGATTCCTAGCCCTCATGTGCTATTATATCCTTCTTTAAAAACAGAGCTCATTGTCTCAAATATAGTTGTAAGTCTTCTCTTGGCACAGGACTGTGTTGCTCTTATTTGAACAAAATAGGTATTCCTTCTTCATTCCCCCTCTGACTGAAATCAGCTGAGTCTGTGACTCAAAGTTAAACGTGGCCCCATTCAAGACCACAGCCTCTCTTTTGAAGGCTATGTTGGACATGACTTGATAACATGATTTTTAGCACATAATTACTAGTTGGTTTCTCAAGATAGCCTGATGCTGGCAACACATGCTGTCACACATTACTCTAATTCTCCTGTTGCCACTTACAGAGATTTAAGAGTAGGAGCCCAAAGTCTCCTCTTGGCAATGAACCATCCTTCCTATGTAGCCTTTCTTGCAGCTGTTAGGTTGGAAGCATGAAAAATGGTAGATTGTACTTTTTCTTTCTTTTCTTTTTTTCTCTAAAAAGCTCTATCACAGAATCACAGAGTTGTAGGAGTTAGAAGGGACCTCTTGAGATCATCCAGTCCAACCCCCCCTCCAAAGCAGGGGAGTTCCAAACCAGCCCACTCCATTTCAATTGTCTCATTTATGTATTGCTTTTGTGTTACATACCTACTCATACATTTCTTGGATGGAAAGTTCTTGTAATTAATGAGAATTTTTGATTATTACTACTCAGTATATGATTTGTACATTAAATTATTAAATTATTATTGTCACTATGTTACTGATACTGTTGCTATTAATAAGCCTTATTGATAATTAAGAGAAAAAATGCCTACCAATGTTTATAATATCCTATACCTAAGAAATTATTCAATTTTTCTAGGAACTGACTCAGAAGAGCACAGATGACATCCAGACATGTACCTTTTTATTCAGTCTCTCTCTGTCTATAACATAAAGATACTTATTACCATATTACCCACAGTTTTTTATCTACTTTTCTTCATTTTCTTTTTTTTGTTGTTTTCTAATCTCATGCCTCTATAGTAACAACCAGTGATGTCATTAAGTGGATTTTGGGAGGGAAGTATTCATCACTGAAAAAAGTACAAAATCCCATGTACTTTACAGAAACAAAGATCATTGATTGGACATTGACTTCTTTAGAAATTTCTGAACTTGTGAGTAGCTTGTAAAAATTCCCCACCCACACTGCTCTCTTTGAAGCACAGTCTCACAGATTGGCTCCTTCCATTTCTTGCCATAAAACTGTCAGCTGAGTGTTTCATGTTGTGATACAGCTCTCTGTGTTACAGGAAATTGACTGAAGTAGCTTTCCTGTGAGTACAAGTGAAGCAGATAAAATCCATTAACCCTTTCAGTACATGACGTATTGCAGCATTGCCAATCTTAGAACAAAGAAAGTCAGACTCAATGGGAAATCAATGGAGGGAGAGTTTTTTTCTTTAAGAGCCTTTTTTTTTTCTACTCATTGGGTAATTTCTTTCGCTTTAGTTTTCTACAAAACATACTTGTGGATGTTTTCATGAGTGGCCCTTTTTTACAATATTGCTAACACCTGGAAAATAATTATCTTCATACTAAATGCTAACATCTCAGCCTAGCCTAGGGAATAACCATCTGTTTTGCTTCTTGATTTGACAGCCCAGTATGTTGTTGAAATATAACTGTGCTGTGAGCTCAGATTCAATTCTAAATTTTCAATAGTTGGTAGATATTTCCAATTCAATTCTTGATGAAACCTCTGCTAGGTTGTGAGAGTGATATACAGACTGCAACAAGCTGAGAGCTTTGAATAAGGCTAGATGAATTTATAATTCTTATCTAAATTCCCCTAGACATCAAGGAAAAGTGAAATCTTGGAGCTGAAATGAGGACATCTTGCACTGTGGAATTCTTACTAATTCTTACTGTCCTGCAGATGATGGTTTTTCAAATTGTCACTTCAAAAATATCCTAATATCTAAGATGAATAAAATATATTTTGCAGTACCAAATGGATGAACAGCATGGAGATCTTCAGATTAAACTGCAACAGGTGAGCAAGAATCAAAGACTTTAGATCCCAAACCCCAGATGATGCAGTTAACTCAGTTTATCAGACATTTATAGCTACATTCTTCACCAAGAAATCTTCAGTCTCATAGGAAGAAACCTTATGCTCTATGCCTTGTCTCACTGCATTTGACTACAGTGCAAGATGATTGTACAGATGCATTTAACAGGTATTCAGGTGCAGCTCACAAAGGAACAGCATGAGTCTTCTAAACTCAGAAGCAAAATATGTTAAATTTTAGGGAAAGGATTTTTACTTTTAAGTGGCATCATAACTTGCTCTAATTTATGTAAAGCACTGCTGACTCTTCTACTGTGAGGAAATATCAAGCTAGACTCACTTTTCTTTTGCTTTCTAAACAGTCTTCTGTTGTCCTAAAATCTACACTGCAGCTACTCTTCAACTTTCACCCCTCTTGCTGAGAATGTGTCCTCCTGTATCTCCAGTATGTTATAGTACTTTTTCAAGAAGTTCAAACATTTAATGATAATTAAGTTAACTGCTACTTAGTCCAGTATCATCACCCAGCAGCTCAGGTTGCCCAGGGCCTCATCCAACCTGGCCTTAAGCACTTCCAGATGATGCCCAGCTTCTCTGGGCAGCCTCTGTCACTGCCTCACTACTGTGAAGAATTTCTTCCTTATGTTTAACCTTAATCTACCCTCTGTATTGCCTTTCTTTTTAGCGTTAAAGTAGACAAAGTGTGGATGATACAGATAATAACAAATGAAGGACTTAAAGAAATTAGAATTACTCTAATATAAAAGATGTCAGTTCTCCCCCAAGAAGACTGAGATATCATCATGAAAAAAATCCAAAAGCTGCAGGAAATGCAACTGTAAGCTAAGAACAGTGTTAGAGGAAGTGCCATTAGGATACAAATGCAAACTTTATTCTTTGCTGTCCATACACATATATTTCAAAGCCCTTAGAAATTACAGCCAGTAATTCAATCACACTTGGACTATTGCAGGATGCATTAAAATGTGTGTTCATCTGAACATAGTCCATTCCACCGTGAAAAGATCCTAAAGTTCACAGTAACATTTGTTCTCTTCTTGAACTGGAGTCTTCCTTCCTTGCTCCAGTTGTCATTGCTGTCCAGGAACATGCCTTTTCATTTCCTTAAATAAATAGAAGGAACCTGTTTTACCTAGGATGTAGCTTTTTAAGCAGCCTTCTCCATCACTGCTGTCTCCATCTTCAGCTTTGTGCAAAAGAGCTTTGGAGCTCATGTCGAAAGGCATTACTCCAGCTTTATCACTGGCACTGCCTTCAAGCTGCCCTCCAAGGTCTGTGCAGCCTATTGCTCTGTCACATGTTCCTGAATTCCTTGCTGACAGTTTTGACAAGGTTGGGAGAGGACCACAAGTAGCTCAGCTGTTTCCCCTGTGCTCCTCCAGTTCTGGAGGTCCTGGCTCTACTTCCTCAAGTACCTCTGGAAAGTAGGTCACCCAGAACACCGTCCTTGCGCGGCAGCTTCAGAAGGCAGCATCACCACTGCGTGGACCAGAGACGCTGCGATGAAAGGGAGGGCACTGTTTATCAGTGTTTGAAGCTGTTGCTAGGGCTCAATGACCTCTGAATCAGAAAAGGCAGACAGAGCTGAGCAATCATGTTCTGGCTCCTCTGCGGCTTGCCAATAGGATTTCAGTATTACAGGTGATAGGCACTATGACAAGCTTACTTAAAGAGTAACTTGAGCAAAAGTTTGGTACCCCCAATAAAAAACTGTTTTCCTGCAAATGCAAATCAGTTGTCATTAAGACCCCCAAATGGACACGTTGCTATGCCATAGGCTGTTGTAAAGGGTTGGAGGGAGAAGAGAGAGTTTGTAAAATCTTCAAACATTCACCTCAAATTATGCTTTAGGCATTTCTGCAGCAGTGTGACAAGAACTGATAAACCAAAGGATACCTTATGGTCATTGAAACGTTACATTTTAAGGAACTTTTGTTCAAAACTATTTCATCTGACCAATGTCACAATTTCCATAAGAGTATTAAAAGTGCATTGAATAAAAATTTACTGTTAATTTTTATTGCAAAGCCTAATTAAAGCAGTCTTGGAATTTTCAGCTCAGAAAACTCATTAGGCAAGAAAATAAACAGTTTATATCAAAGAGTAAAAAAAGATGAGTGTGAAAAATCTGAAGAAAACTGCAGTTAATTAGAAGAGAATTGTGCTATATCTAGACTGTTATTCCCTTTTCCAGAGACCTACATGTTAAACTCCTGAAGTTACTCATAAACAGACTCTTTTTGAAGATAATACTTCTGTCATTAAATAGTTATAATTAAATCTGATGTTTCCACCTCTCTCATTGTCTGTTTATTTTCTAATAGAGACCAAACTTTGATCCACTCCTGTTTCTGATAGATGTCAGTAAGAGTTTTAACCACTATCTCAAATAAAATTAGGAATGTTATGGTTCTGATTGGTATTAGACTAAGCTCACTCTATCCTTGATGTCCATAAGTTTTGGACCATCTTCTACTGCTCGTATGAAGATAATGCCCTCTGTTGGCCAGACATATCTCAGATTGTATCACAGTAGTCAAAAAACTGACCGCCGATGTCAATTTGGATATTTATGTTTCTGTGTATGTTAGACAACTAGAAGAACTTGAGAAATTTAAAAAATACCTGGCATGTTTTACAAGACTGAATGTTTTTAATGACTTTAAAGGTCCCTCCTTCAAGTTCTTGGAGGATGTTAGAGCTTTGTCTCAGGACAAGAGGTATTTGCCTCTCCCATGTGCTATGGTTCTGTGTTGTATTCAAGTTCATAACCACAGCAACAGTTGATGCAAGATGCAAAAACAAGTTTGGGGAGTGAAATTTAGAGGAGCAGGGAGTGAGCAAGTTAGTGCAGACAGAGCCTTGGTGAGGCCCTGGACCATGGTCTCACAATACTCATCAGTCTCAGCATGCCTTCAAATGCAGATGTGCACACAGAGCCCTAATCAGGATTCGAAGCCTAATTGACAGCTTTCATGCTGAATTACCCATGCACATTGTTCATAGGGACTTTAGAATTTTATTTGTTCAACCTAAAATCATCTAATGACTGGTGCTTTCATGAACTTAACGTAATCCCTTACAAACCAATTCATTTTGTGAATAGCAAAATGAGCATAATCTGGTTGCCTACGGATTTGTAATTGAGTTCCCATGTGGCCCCTGTAATATTTAATAAGAACAGAAATCCAATTACCACCTTTTCCACAAGTGGGAATTTGAGTAAGGCCTTTCCTAATCTGCTCATTGTTTTCACAAAAATGATAGGAGCTTCCTGTCCTTGAGATATCCTGCTATCAGTGCAGATTCAAAGAGATCCATGACTTCAAGTCATCAGAGAGGAAACTAGCACATATGCTCACAGACATGCATATGTCCAGTGTGACTGCATATACCTCATCTGCTTAGGAAATTAAGTTCCCACTTTACAGTCAAATCAAGTAAAAATGCATGTTAAAATAAAACTGTGGTAAATAATGAAGATTTTTGTGGACTAGAATTGGACTAGAAACAATCTCAGGGTCTAACCTCACAGACACAGAGCCTCCTTCCTCTTCCCCATGGAAGCTGGCTTCACATTCTGCCCTTACAACAATAAATGACAAGTAAGAGGAGACACATGGTGGGGGGAGGATCACAAGTAGCTTAGTATTTTTTCTTTTCCTGTGTAAGAGCCTAAGACCACACTCCTGACCAACAGGCATAGAAAAGAAACAGAAAAGACAGCTGCTGTACTCTCTCTACCCACTGCCCTCTTCTCCAGAAGTGCACATAGCTTGTCCGAGGTGATGGCAATGTTCCCGGAGCAGAGGACCTCACAAATAAAAATAACCAAGCATCCAACAACCACAGATGTTTGTTTTTCTCAGAACTACTTCTGCTGAGGTGCTCCAACTGCAACTTCAATCTTCTCCTTACAGCCACAAGAGCCATAATTGATCACGTTGTTAATGAAGCATGAGGGCCTGCTCTACTCACGTGAGTGCAGAATATGTGGACAACAACCCAAAACTTACATGGCTTCAATGGAGTAAATGAAAGTATTTCTGATTATACCTGCAACAAAGAGAAGACCAGTATGTGGAAGATGGAGTCTGTCAGAACTTTTTATTTCACTTCAACGGTTGGCACAAGGAATTATTGACTTTCAGCTGTCTTAATTGGTGTTGAAATAAAAATATATCTGGAAAAAAAAATCATAGAACTTCCATATATGAGAAAAAAGGAATTACATTATTTATAGTGAAAATGTTGGTATTTTGAGAGCACATAACTCTCCATGTCTGAGGAAAATTAGGAGTTAACAACCACATATTTCCTTGCTGGAAATCCACAGAAATTTTTCTGAGAATATGTGCACAACCTAAGAACAGTATAAATTTCTATCTTCTTTATGTTTAGACCAACAGATCTTTCAAGCAATCATCTCTAAATAATGTTAAAAACAATGTATAATTTTAATACCAGTGTTTCACAGTCCACTGTTTGCAGTCTTACATATATACCCTAATTCAGCTATAACTTGTCCCTAGTTTTAGAGGTCTGAAACTGCGCCACTAAAGCTGAGTTTACAGGAGTTAACTGTGATATAGAAAGCCCATGCAGAACAGTTCTGGATGAAAAAGTAATGTGAAGAAGAGTAAGTAAGAAGCAGCTCATCATAGTGAACTCCCTCTCCAGTTTAGATCCCTGAAGATAGCAGCATGAGCTCTTTCTTGCACGACATACCCTTGTCTTCTTTGAGAGTACTGTCACTACTAAACAAGTGTTTGCATTTATTATTATTACTCAGTTCAAGACTGATGCTAAGTTGTCTGAGGGAAGGAAAGTATGTGGTTAGTTTTTTTTTTTAATCCTCAGTTTGATTGGACTTTTCTGTTTTCCTTGGTTTCTCTCTCTCTCTCTCTCTCTCTCTCTCTCTCTTTCTTTTCTTTCTTTTTTTTTTTTTTAACTCTGTTCTAAGAAAAGGAAAGCAGGGGATTTACTCAAGGCAAGGCAAGGCGGTTAGTTATGAGTCACCTTCATGACTTATAAAGGGTCTCAAGCTGTTTGGAACGGGCTTTCTTCACCTAACTCGTGCTGCAGGGATATCGGGCGACCAGCCAGACCAGCAGACCTCTGTGGCAACTGCTGCTGCCTCAATGGCTTTTTTGTTTTTCATTTTTGTTTGCCTTATTTCTCTCTCTTTTTCTCTGTCAGAAAAAAAAAAATACAGCCCAGGTTAAGTGATCATGGTTAACATGTGAGATGGAACAAAGGAAGTTTGTGGCCTTCCTGCTGCACTGGTTTTGCTTGCATCTCTCTGTAAAGAAACTGCCTCATAGCAGGTAGGTTTTTCAGTTTGGTTATTTGGCTTCTTCGTTTATTTTTGCGTGTGCTTTTTTTTTTTTTTTAATGAGAAGATCACATGTTACAGGAGATGGGAGCAGACTAAGGGAGGGGGCCCTAGGACAGGCTTCAGAGACAGCTAAACTTCAAATGTTTACACTCGTACTGAAATACTCAGACAGATATCCTTACAGAGATATGCCTCCAGCCATCCAGAATCATGCACGGATGGTCAGCCTCCCGTGAATATAGAAGTCTCCTTGCTGTCTTTGCACTTCTGCAGGTGGATTCACCTCATGTAACTCAGAACACATTGCACACGAGAAAAGTGTCTGCAGACAGCTAGGAGACCATGGGGAACGCATGCTGCTTTTTAATTCCTGCATTCCTCCTTTATTCTTGTTGAGATGGATAGTTTAGAAGATCAGGCAATGGGGAATACCACTTCTACAATGTTTGAGTTATCTACTTGAAAGAGGTTTATGGCTAACCTGTAGTTATTCTCTTGCCTACAGGTTTCCAGAGTGATGTTGAGGTGGGAAATAGTAAATGTACTGACTGCTTTGGCTTACATAATTTGGGCCACACAGATAATTTTGGTCACAGGTCCCTATTTCATAAATAAGCAACAGAAATGCCACCACAAAACCCACCACTAGACTTGCATCATTTAGATACGGTTTGTTCTCATTCTTTTTAAAATGAAAATATAAGTGTGGGCATTTCTATAACTTTCCTGAAATGCATAACCGTACTGACAAAGCAGCATTCTGTGCTGAATGTTCATACCTGACTGGTAGAAACTCTGAGATTTAATTTAGGCATACAAATTTGCTCTGAACTCAAATTTGGTAGCTGGTATCTACCATTTATCAGTTATTTTACTATTTTTCAATACAGCAGTCTTTAATTTATTAAAGAACCAACAAAACAGTGGAAGTATATTCCAAAATTTTCCAGATACTTAGTTTACAATGTGAAAGAAACCTAATGGGGACATTTTAATTTAGAGATACGCTTTCAGCAGTGAAACGTCTTTCCTACCTACGAATACATCTTTGTTGCTCTTCTAGTATCTTATGATAGAGGTTTGTTTTCTGTATTTTTAGACTGTTTTAAAAGTAATTGTTTCATTTTCTGATGAATTAGAGGTGAAGTATTTCTGAAAATGTATATAGAATACTTGAAAATGGGTTTGTGGTGTACAACTTATTTGTAATGACCCTTTGAATGTAATTGAAAGAATTAGAGTATGTGCTAATGATATTAGTTGCCAAAAGACAATTTTTTCACTGCTGCAAAGGAAGACATATCATAGAATTATAGAATCATAGAAACATAGAAAGGCTTGAACAGGACCTCAAAGATCATCTAGTTTCAACCCCCTTGCCATGGGCAGGTCACCAACCACAAGATCAGGCTGTATACAAAATCACTCTTGTATACTGCAGCAAATTTTAGTTTCTAGAAACTAAAGGAAATAGAAACATCCAGAGGGTAATTTGTCCCTAAGACAGATGTAATACCAATGCCCACTTCTCTCTGTTTCTCTGTTGAATGTTAAGGATGATACATAGACATCTAGCACAGGCCAAAGAAGAATTTTTGTATAGTTGCAGCCTGGTAGCATGAGTCTCATCCCATGTACCCTATAAAGTTGTTCACACAATCTAAAAACTCATTCAAGATTTTTTCTCACAGAATTGGGCCCTTAGTTGCTTTTCAGTAGATAATCAGACACAGTGCTTGTGAGCTATGTCTGGTATATACAGCAGTGAGTGAAACTAACAGACTGTGGCTCACCAGGTTTGTTTTAAAGACTGCTGCTGTCAGTACTGGTCTCTATTCTTTAACTTCACAGCATTAGGATCAAGATTCTATCACTGCTTAATTTCTCCAACAGAGCTGTGAAATGCACACTCACGTGCATGTTCATGGCAGATCTCTGGCCCTGGTGAATAGCCTTTTGTCCCCACTAATGGAGGAGATTGCTCAACCTCAGCACCTTCATATGAGGCTCCCGTCAAAAAAAAACTTAGAAATTCTTTTTTGCTGTTTAGAAAATACCTTTCATCCTTTCAAAAATGGCTATCAAACACTGCAGAGTTCAGGTTACTTTCCTAATCTACATCTGGTTTCTCAAATACTTCATGTTGGGTAGTACTGTCAAAGCTGACCTGTATTCTTGCTGCCAGTGCAAAGACAAAAGGCAGTTTTATTACATACTTAACACTAAAGGATCTCCTTTAGCTTGCTGGTAGATAAATACTGATTTGGTCACTTGGATTTGCGAGTCAACGTTGGTTAGAAATCATATAACCAGACTTAAGGACTAGATGTTTGTAGTCCATTAGTGGTCCAGTGCAAGTCCAAACCCTTGAGGTCACAGTGATGTTCAAATGGAAAGTTGTGGAAATGAGCACTTGCATAACTTATATAAAGTTGTTTGAACTGTACTTGCAATACTTCTGAAAGGAATCTGCATAGAGAGTAAGTGTGTGGATGAACTGATCAACTACATGTAAATTACTGATGAAAGAAAGGCATGTTACAGAACAATGAGCTACCTACATTTGAGTAGATATTTAAGTGCCTCAATAACTCAAAGATTAAAAAAAAAAAGTATGTGAAATGAAAAGAAAACTATGAATGTGACATCCATTCTCACATATTCTGGAAGATACTGAAAAAGGCTGTTTTATGCATTAGTCTCTGTAAAGTTATTAGTCATATTTTTCCCCATAATGCCACAGATCTCAGGGAAGACGCAATCAGTTTCTTTGCAACAGAAATGGAGATAAGCATTGTTACATACTGATGATATTGCAAAGACTGAAAATAAATTAAAAACATGTACAAAGGTGTATACAAGAACAGAGAAAATATTGCAAATGTTTACTATTCTTACTCTTGTTTTTATTGCTTCTATTTAAAACTGTCACCCAATATTCCGTTTCTCCCATCTGCCCACATGCACCTCAGAAAGCACCAGTAAATTTACTGAAGCTACCTTAGCAGCAGCTGACCTTTAAGATAAAGGAATTGTAAGAAAAAAATATATATCCGAAGGAAAGTGGGAGGAAAATCAAGAAAGGATAAGCACAAAAAGGCGAGGTGGAACATGTGTCTCCAAGTATCAAACAAGGATAAAATAATCAAGGAGTAGAACATCTAATGAAGAGATCAATTTTGATATGGACAGAATCTGTGTAGTCAATTACAATGTAAGATTTGAAAATGAAATTAAAACACGTTTCTCATTCTGAGGTCATTAGAGTAGATGAAAGAGCAGAAAAGTAGATGAGTAGATGGGAGCTGATGACCAAAGAGATCAGCAGATATATTAGGAAGAATGTACATGTTATTTTGATGCTATTAAATGAAGAAAGAGAGAGTGCTGGAAAGAGGAAGAAGGAAAAAACTCCATATCTTGTGAACTTACTTTTTTTATAACATAACAAGGTTAGCAATAGGGTATTTTAGTTAACTGCCTTAAACTATGAGTAGATGATCATCATTTCCACTGACAGTACAGCCACATTTTAAGAAAAAAGCAGTAATATATATGTATTTAACGTAATGGAAATCGGACAGCTATACAAAAGGCTGTTACAAAGGTTCAGCAAGAGGAAACACATGCCATTTCTCACCACTTCCTGACAAAGCATGATTCTTTTTTTTTTCCCTTAGCACATAGAAGCAGAACAGTTTGCAATTTTAGAGAAGTTAAGCAGCTTTTAAATCCAAAATGTTAATGCTAGGGTGCCAGCTAAGGTAAAACTGTTCCATTACTTAAATTCAGGACCTTGAAGGTGGAAAGCAGCAAAGACAAAGGCTTGGCAGTGGCTGTGGCAAACCACTCACCCACCTTTCCTAGAAGAGCAGGCTCTCAAGAGTAACACAGAAATGTATTGCCCTCTGAAGTCTCATTTCCCTCACTGCTCAATAGTGATATTAGAAGCAGGCAAGTGCAAATGCATTACTTGGTCAGCTTCTTTAGAGAAACAATTAACATATCTATTGAAGTGATCAATTTCAAAAATGCTCCTTCTCCAAGACTGTATGTGGTAAAAAGCAGAATGAAGAGGAAAGTGCCATCAACCACAAAGAGATGCTGCAAACCACAGATAAAATATTCTCTTTTTTTAGCAAAATCTATACGAGTTTCTAGTAAAGCCTTAAGAGATACGTAAGAATTAGGTTTTGGGAAGTGTGGTTTAAATAACAGTAATGTGGAATCATTTTAGGATAATGCATGTTTCAAATGTGATAGTCTTTGAGCAATAGACTTTGAAGTCGTAGAAGCTTCTTGTAGTAAAGTTTCTGTCCACTCAGTGAAATCAAATGCAGTGTTCCCACCAGAGAAACGGGCATTCTGCATCATGCCTTTCATAAAGATGCATATCCACAACATGAATAAGGAGTCTGGGACTTGAGATATTAAAAGTGCAGTAATTAAATCAGAACAGCTTAGGCTGGAAAGCATCTCTGAAGTTCATCATATCCAAAACACTTATTAAAATAAGTTCAATTCTCATAAAATTCAGGAGAAAAAAAAAGAAAAAAAAAGAAGGAAGAAAGATTCCACATTGGATACCATAGCTTGCATCTCCCACCTTCCTCCTTGACCTGTACCCCTCACCTCTCATACTCATATTCCTCATGCACATGCACCATTTATGCGTACTGATGTAAGGGTTTAGAAACAATTCTCTTCACTGCCCACAAATGCAAAGGCAATCCCACAGGTCTCAGTGTCTGATTTCAGTAGAGTTTAGCCTCAATACTCAACAGAGCTTTGAATCATCATGTTAAACTTGAGGTCTGGAAATTTCTAAACCACTTTTTTATGCCTACCAAAATTTTACATTCATCTTGGAATTTTTGTTTGCCACTTACTTATTACAACTACGTACTTCACTGGTTTCATTTAGAGTGGCACAAAGATAGTGGTAATTTCCCTAAAATCTCTGAATTAGATCACAGTCTTACTATGACATTTTAACTTCCTCTTAAAACACATGTTAGTAAGAGTAGGGAAGTTATAAATATACATAAGTTTATTTGAATTTACATGCCAAAAAAGTCTCCAAAATTATATATCCTGTCTCATTTCCCATGCAGGTTTTCATATCACTTGTTGCTTAAACAACAGTAAATATTTCTTTGTTTACTGGGAGAAGAGAAAGTAGAAAGTACGTAAGATTCTGCTACATCTGACCTCTGCCCCAGACCTGACAGAGAATAGAAAAAGGAACATATATTTCAGTCAAGGCATATTTAGCAGAGAACTAACTGGACTTTGTTTAGGACTTTTTAATTGTACTTGGAGTGACTAT
This sequence comes from Cyrtonyx montezumae, assembly GCF_038088225.1. Classification (NCBI taxonomy): domain Eukaryota; kingdom Metazoa; phylum Chordata; class Aves; order Galliformes; family Odontophoridae; genus Cyrtonyx; species Cyrtonyx montezumae. The sequence goes on along the minus strand of NW_027072034.1, from coordinate 62,551,800 downwards.
CTCAACTATTCAACTAGTAACAATGATGTAAGTAAATGAAAATTGTAAAAAAAAATCAGAAAATTAGCCATATAGAGATGATCCTCTATTCTGTTGAGTGTATTTCTACATCATTATGTAATTTCTTTGCAGAATTTAAAAATATTTTATAGTACTACTTTACAAAACCATATTGTCCTTTTTGTTTTTAAGAGAGAGCTCATAATAGGCTGAAAGAAGTAAAAGAATGTTCTTCAGTCAAAAAATAACAGTACTTATTAATTTTATGGCCAAAGGATCAGATGAAGAAGAGATTAGCAAGCAGTGTAGATATGTGCTCATTAATCTCATTCTCCTTTAAAAAGGATGTAGAAGCCCTGCCTATGGATCCTAAATGAGCAACCAAAGCTATTGAACAGTTTCTCTGTTTTCTCTCCACAGACTACTCACTTTTCCAAAGGAACACTTGCTGCTTAATCACAAACACTGCATACTGAGAGAACTATGATTATTTCCTATCTCTGTTTCTCTTATTAAAAAGTCAGCTCTTCTGTTGAGTATTTTGTCTAATTAAGAAAAATAAAATCAGGCTATTTGTGTTTGTTCACATGTTTATTTGTGGTTCCTAATATTTCAAGTATTTCAGACGATATTAACTGGTACATAAAGGGATACAGAACTGGGTTAGACTGCTACAGTTTATATTGCTTCCATTCAGTGAAAATAAAGCAGTACAAGAAATGTATTTAAAAGAAGGATGGAAATAAAAGTAGTTCAGAGAAAAATAACACTAACCTACCTCTCCCAAAAATAACTTGAAAACAATCGCAGACTTGAATTTTTCTAAATACACAGCAGATGGTTCTTTTGCATTTAACTAACGACAGATTTTATCTTTTTCCTCTGATGTCTGTACTCTTTATGACATAATTTTTAGACAAATTTCTTCTTCTCCTTTTTTATTCTATAGGTGTATCAAGGGGAAAAATAACAACGGAGGTTTCAGTTCCTTGTGCCTCAGACTCTGGAGTTCTTCTGTAGGCTGTATGTTGTTAATGCTAATTGTGATAGGGGTTTTTACCTCTGAATGACTCCTACATGTTAGCATTAACACTGTATCACGCCTCTCACCAGAACTCACAAGGAACAAACTGCTGCTGTGGGAGGAGAACAGAAATCATGAATTAGTCAATACTATACTGAGAAAACTTCCACACGACATGTAAAAAAGATGGGCTGTTCTGAAAACAGATGCATTTGGTAGAATGTATGCTAAGTTAAAGGCACTGGAAAAAAAGTAGCTTTATATATCAATAAATCCTTAGAAGGATGTAGAATTTGTAATATTCTGGGCTCAGCAACTCAATTCTGGTTGTGTTTTTTACTTTATTGCTTTTCAGGTCTTCTGGCATTGCTTCTTGCACAAATAGTTGATTACATCATTTCATTTAAGAAAGGACAGTGTTTAATTAAACTTCTTGCATGCATAACTTTGCATTCTATTCTCTTCAATAGAACTTCATTTTATTTAAGACAAAAACAACAAACGCTTCTCTGAGATTTTAATTTTAGTTAGAAAGATATTATCATTAAAAGAAAAAGAAAATATATTTATTTTAATCTGAAATTATAACTGCTTCCCAGAATTTTACAAAAATCTCAGGAAATTCCCAAGAGATAGGAAAATACTGTTATAACTGTTCTGTGGAAGGTCAAAATAGATAGATAGTAAATGCCCACAAATACTGAGACAGGGAGTCTTTGAAATATTCTATCTTATTCTCTAATTAAATCTGCTTAATGAGTAGTCATGGTGGAACATAAGGGGAAAATAAAGCCCCAAAGGATAGATCATTAAGTAAGAAGAGAAATAAGGTCGACTTTTGTATTCTGTTAATATGTATACTCTCTTCTGTCTACAGTGTTTTGACTGTGGACTCCTTGCATGCACTCCTTTAAGTAGCACCTTGAGAACACAAGCACTTACGAATGGCCTCACTTATAAAACAGTGTCACACGTAAATAGTCTCAGTGAATACCACTTTTCCACTCAGGTAAGCCTGCTGCAGGGCATGACAGCCAAAGCAGGCTGTGAGATCAGAAGCTCCTCTAAGAACACAGGCAGCAAGAGGTTGTGCCCACCTGAACACAAGAGCCAGCTCACTCCTTCCAAAGTCAGAGCTAAAAAAAACATATTTGTATGAATGTCACCAGGTAATTAGCTCTGAAAGTGGGAAGGCAATTGTGGTGAGAGAGAAGAGCCAATGAAAATTCTCAGGTTTTGGGCCTAGGTTGCAACAGTCAACTTGAAGCAATGTTTCAAGATATCAGTTCCCTTCCTGAAGCTGAGGTGGTCCTGAGACCCTAGGAGTGGGCAGCCAGCCCCATATTAGCTACTCACTGCTGCACTCCTTTGCCGCACTGTTGCCAGAGAGCTGATAGCAGGTCCCAAGCGGCCCTGGTGCACTTGCACTGCACTGTGGCAAAGAGGAGTCCTGGCTGTACCATGGCCTTGGGAAGCCTCTTCTAACACAGACTTCTGTGAAATGCAGAAATCTGAAGGTAGTATTGCTTATCTCCATAAGTTAAATTCTCTGATGGGATGCACAGATTAAAAAGAAGCATTAAGTGATGATATTTATTATGTACTCTCAAAAGAAAAACACTTCTTGATACAATCCCTGTATCCTCATTCTATTCAATAAGTCTCAGTTACTGTGTGGCACCAGTAAGGGATTTTTATCTCTTCTTCAGACCCTTCCAGCAACAACAGAGCTGTGTACTGTGGCATACAGTACTGACCTCAGTGATCTTGAATGGCATGCTACTCAAACAATGTCATCCTCATTTCACCCCATCTTTCCACTGTGTCCTACATACACATGTCAGTAAAAGCTATACTTCCAAGGAGGAGAATGGGTCCCAATCCTCACAGTCATGCTGTAAAAATCATACTCATGTTCTCATACATTTCCTCTCTTTAAAACATAAATGAGAAGTGATCTGAGAACTTAAGAAATAAATAGCAGATAAAAATATGGTTGTTATACCATTTATATGTTTTCTTTTTCTGCACAGCTGATTCCCCAGAAAAAAAAAAAAACCTGATATATTAATTTGCAGGTATTATTTTAGCATACACAAAAGTACAGATATTCTTTATACTCTGAAAAAATGTTAATGCTGTCCATGAGTGGGGTTAAATATTACTAAAGACTACAGTATGATAGCATTATCATTTTCACATGGTTGGTGTCCTTCAAGAAATATCCACTGCCAATTCTTCCTGTTGAATGGTTTTGTTTTTTTTTGTTTTGTTTTGTTTTGATAGTGAATTCCTGTCTGGGTTCCTTACAAAAAATAAAAAAAGAACTGCAAAATAAATACCGCTGCACTAGGAAGTTCAGATATTAAAAAGGATTGCGATAAACTGAGTGGTAGAGCATAAGCTTAGCTACCAAACAGCAGTAAGAAATTACCACTTGCTGGTATTGTCTTTTTCTCGTGTATGTTGGCCTAAATCTCCCTGCCTCCCCCATCTCTAAAATCTGTATTTTGCATTATGATGCCTTCCTTACTAAGAAGAATTGATAGTGTCTTCCTTACCTCTAGATCACAAAGAATCATAGAATCATTAAGGTTGGAAAAGACCTCTAAGATCATCAATTCCAACCATGAGCTCAACCCCACCATGCCCTCTAACCATGTCCCTCAGTTTCTGAACATTTCCAGAGACAGTGACTCCACCACCCCTTTTTCCAGCCTGTTCCAGTGCCGCACTGCTCTTCCTGAGGAGCTTTCCTAACATCCAAGCTGAACCTCTCCCGGCACAACTGAAGGCCATTCCCTGTTGTCCTACTGCTGTTACCTGGGACAAGAGGCTGACCCCCGCCTCTCTACAACCTCTCTTCAGGTGGTTGTGGAGAGGGATAAGGCCTACCCTGAGCCTCCTCTTCTCCAGACTGAACAATTCCAGTTCCCCTAGCTGCTCCCTATATTGCCTTGTGCTCCAGATCCTTTGCAGCTCCGTCACCCTACTCTGGACATACGTCTGACCCATCCGGGGATAACCCCTCCTAACCTCATGTAACCTTCAGCTGGCGCCCTCAACAGTCTCGTCCGTAACACAGTTCCGTGCTTGCCTCCTCCCAGAGCCTGTCCCTGCATCCCCACAGGGAGATCTGCTTTCCCGCGCCGCTGCTGCCACCTCGCGGCACGAGCTGTGTGGGCAGCGCTGAGCTCCGCTCTGTGTGACAGCGACAGGGCCCGAGGGAACGGCATGGAGCTGTGTCAGGGGAGGGGCGGCTGGGGGCTAGGGACAGTGCTGCACCACAGGGCAGTGGGCATGGAACAGGATGCACAGGGCAGTGAGCATGCCTGCCAGAGCTCAAAGAGTGTTTGGACAACACTCTAAGACACAGAGTTTGATTTCAGGTAGTTCTGCATAGAGCCCAGAGTTGGACTCAGTGATCCTTGCGGGTTTCTTACAACACAGAATATTGTATATTATTAAGCTCCCATTAAGGTTAAAAAAAAATAAATCCAAATTCTCATGCTGGCTTAAGATTCAGAACAGGATGCTTAGATGAGTTCTCACTTGTATAATTTCCACGTGGGTTAATCAAAGTCTGTAGGCACTTTAAAAGTATAAAATAAAAGCACAAATGTTGCGTTCCTCAGTACACTAGCCAATGTCAGCCTTTCCAGTAGCACCAGAGCAACAGGTCTAAGGTCAAAGCACACTCCAGAAGGTTAGGGTGAAAAGAAAAAATATTTGACATTCAGTACAGAGATCATTTAAGAAAATATACATTATGTAGGTATGTACACTTAACTAAACCTTATGTAAGAATGCCATTTAAAACAAAATTTAAAAAAAAGCCAATAACATGACAAAGGATCATCAGACTAAGGAAAACAGGGGAAGGAAAAGAAAGGATTTTTTAAATAATCTGGGAACAGGGACAGTACCTCAAAGACATGTTGTAGTTCACAAGAAACAGTATCTGAGTCCACAGTCTGTTAGTATATACATAGAATTCACATCTCAATAACACAGCTAAAAAATGACACTGGGCACAGAACTGCAGAAGAACAACAGTATTTTGATACATTTCTTAAGAGTTCCACAATTTCAACAGAAGCTACTTTCATCACTTGCCTTTCTTCTACTTTCTGTCACATTTAGCAGTTATTTACTTGTCAGTTATTGCAATTTCATTAGTCTAGGCAAGACTTTCTTAAATGCTTTTTACTGAAGTGTCACCCTGTTATGCCAAACTGTGTACCAACCAATTGCTGGGCAAGAGATGCAGTTAAGAGTGAAATAAGTGGAATGAAATTCAGTGAAAATATTTGCACTTCAAACAGCAGTAAAATGTCTTTTGGTATAATGAGAGTTCTAATGAGCTTTGGATGAAAATACAAAATGTCAGAAACTATCATCCAACAAAAACCACCTGAGACGTTTAATTGAAGCTATGTTATTTAAATATCAAAGCAAAAATGCATAATAAATCTCACTACACTGGGGATGGAAGTCATGTACTACACTGCTAGTACTGTTCAGAAAAATTATCTTTAGAAGTGATATTAACTGCTCTTGTACAGGTGACAATTAATAACCACAAAGAACTTTTTGGCATTTACATTCTGCTATTCTTGTACTAGTAAAGCAACATTAATTATTCAGTGAGATACTGAATGGGAAGTCTTTTGAACAGTAAACACAAAAGATAATCTAATTTCAGTTCTGACAGAAAATCAAAATTAGGAAATAAGAATCTTTTGTAACCCTTTATGGGCTTCTGGAAGTTTTTTGTGGATTTGTTTGTTTGCTTGTTTTCAAGACATTTGTCTCAACTTTCTAATGCAGTAGACAAAGAAGTCTGGGGAATTTCATCAGGAAGCTCCAGCAAGAAACACACTGTGACAGGAGTTACAGATTCTTTCTTCATTTAAGACCAAACACGTGGTCCTGAAATTGCATCACATTGAAGAGGATGGCCCAACAGCGCAAATCAGAGAGGACAGCATCTGGATCCATAAAATCATTCTCGAGAGAAGGTAAGTTAATAAAAACAAAACTTTTTTTTTTCCTGAAGTAAAATTAGTGCCTAGCAGTAGCAGAAAACTGAAATTCGAGTAGAATGAAACGTGAAATACTGGCTCTCTCATTTATCCATGATTAAGCTCCACAGAACTCAAATGAATTAAAACAAGACATTTTTACATGTAACACAAATTAAGTCAAGCACACACACACACACACAAATAAAATACTTTATTATGTACATTTAGAGGTTAAATTACACTGACAGAGTTTTTCCTTCTTCTGTTTCATCTTTTGCCTCATGACTTTCTGCTGCTGCTTCCATACTTGTTTCCTGAGTGACCTGCAGAAATGTAACAATGTTGTTATTGTTTTTTAAACATGATCTAAGTCTGGATCCTGGAAATCCTCCCCTCAGTCTAAAGAGAAAGGACAGCAGTCACAGGCAAATACTGCCTCCAAAATTAAACAACCTGAAAATGAAGCATCCTCAAACTCATTTCATTTAAAAAATATCACGCTCATATAAAAAATACCAGGCTCTGAGCACCTCCTTGGCTAACAAATTTCAGTAGGTGTACCGTATTTTTAGTTTCTTCAGCTATGAAAGTAAATAAAGTAATTGTTTTGAAGGCTCAAAATCTGCTATTTAATTCTTACGATTATTTCCTAGGTTTAACCATGTTCTGAAAGTCAATCACTGGTTATATGCAAATTTGTATTTAGTTGTTCCTTATATCCTAAAAACTCACCTTTTTGCATTTACTCAGGCAGTGTAAAATTCTTCTTGCATAAGCCAATTTCAACTTTTAAACTTTTTCCTTATATTTGAAAAATACTGATGTAGTTTCAAGTGATGATTAAAAAGAGCTTAGAGAGACTAATAAAAAAAACATCTGGGATTCTCAGTAGCAGCTTCAGTCATGAAAGTCCAAAATACTTTGCTCCAGCTTTTTGGAAAATTAAAAAATATATTGATCAAATAATGTTGGTTTGTTTTTTTTTTCCCAAATGGTACAGTGCATTTTAATAGTCAAACTTCAAAAACAACACCAGCACATCCTCTACAACAAAGCAATTAGATTTCATGTGCATTCAATTTTTCTTCACCTGTTAACATTTCTATTCTTAAAGATACATTCCTGACAATATTACTCATCTCTAATCGTTTCAATTCTATTCTGTCACAGTGTATTACCATACTTGGGAAGATGAATTTCACCAGTGAGACTTACCAGCCTCTTTGATCTTTCCAGCAGCTTGTGCCACACAGTGTGATGAGCCTGTATTAAATGTTATTAAATGTTACCAGAGGCAGAAAAAGAATCTTACTATAGATTAGATTCTCACAAGTATATAGAAATTATGGCATAAAAACATCTCAATCCCCAACTCATACATTACAACTTACTACTTTAATGTCCAATTTGCCCACATTCCTCCCATTAAAGTATCAGTTGACTCTTATAAACTTTCCCAGTGAAAACAATAGCACATGTTCTAGACCATAGGCCAGTATAATAGAAGTCAATAGAAGGGGGAAGGACTCCTGTCTCTAGCTATATTTTTGCAGAGCACTTCCTGGGTTGCTGTTTCAAGTTTTACTTTGTTATAAATGAAAGACTTAGATGTGGTACCCTTCATCATGAGTGTAAATTCAAAGTTCTGTTCTTTCCTGAATCTGAATAAACATTTTAAGCACACAACAATAAACAATTCACTAAGGCAAGGCTAATGAAATAGCCATGCAGCAACTGCACAAACAAAACTGAAAATAACACTAAGAGCACAAAAAAAGTGCCAACTTTTCTGATTCTGATTCCACATCCACAGTAGTTCCAGGGAAATTAGCCTCAAACAACCACTGTAGCCATCATCCTGAGCCATCACTTCTGGCTACTCAGTCTCCTCTTACCTCTAAACTATCAACATTATAAAATAAAGATCAGAAAATACACCAAATGCCCTGACTTTAAAAAGAGAAGACAAAACATAGAAAATGTAGAAAATATATGCAGAAAAAAATGTAGTTACCCTCAAATGGATTGGCAGGGACACGCCCTGAAACCTCCTTATCAACTCAGATTGGCTAGTCTGAAGATTGTGGGCTGCCGTTATCTCATACTGGAAACAGAAACTTGTCCTTGGAATGTGAGGTCCTTCACTAACATCAACAAAATCTCCAAGCCTGTCCAAAACCAAAGGGGAAAGGAAATCCACTATGACCAAAATATAATCAAAGAGAATTACAGTCCTACTTGGTTTTGATTAGCAAAATCCTATCTACAGAACACATCAAAGAGGATGAAAGAAAATCCACACAAATCCCAAACCAAATCTAAACACATCCACAGTTTAGCATTTCTGGGTTTCCTGAAGAAAAAGTACAGGTCACCCAGTTTCCTAAAATTAGTTCAGAAAGTCTATAACTCAAGTCCAAAAGACAGCTTTGGGTTTATCAAATTTTTGAACTCATGTTGACTTTAATAGTGAAGTTAAATCTGTCATTCAAACTAGAGAGTGGGAGGAAGGATATAATAAAAAAAAGCTTGATAAGAGTACAGACAGCAATTAACAGTGATTTTTAAATTAAAATCTATAAGTAACTTATTTTTCTCACTTGCAGATATTACTTGCAATATAATTAAAACTTTCAGTGAAATATTACAGAAAGAGAGTTTAGTTTTGCTTACCTATGTAGTCTTACAAGTCCTTCCACATCCTGGGAAGCTTTCTGTTCTATCATCTCCATTTTATACCTGGACAAGAAAAATAAAAAAAAAATAAAAAATTAATACCTTTTAACACTGAGTTCTTAAAAGATTGGTTTAAAGACCTTTTTTTTTTTTAAAATCATGTTTGTATTTGAGAGCTTTGAACAAGGTTTAAACCCTTAATTTTATATGCCAATGTGTATGTGCATATTTCATAAAGTATATATATGTTTTAAGAGGTCCTTGCTCTCTCAGAAGTTTTATTCAGAAAGATAAAATGAGCCTACTACTTCACATGAAAGTTTTTCAAGACATAGAAGACCAGCAGACACTACCAGGTCACATAAACAGGTCAAATGCAACATGAGATCCTCAACAACTGGTCATCTGCAAGACAGCAAAGCGGTCTCTCCTCACACTAGAAACATACATGATGTCTAATGCCATTATCAGAAGTGAGCTCCTACCTGCTCTAAATGCACAGAAGCCAACCTAGTAAAGAGATGCTTGATGGTACACCACGTTAGTATCATTAGACTAAAAATACTATTTATTTCTGCAGTAACTTTAGCTATGAGCAAAACTCTCATTCACAAAACAAGAAATGATTTAACATTTTCCCTACTTCTCTCCTAACATGGAAAAGATGCGGACCAGGTGATTTTTCCAGAACAGTAAGAGGTCTGTGAACTAAAAAAGTCCTTTAAACAGGCTTTCTTTTGTAGCACAGCCCAGAGCATTTTGCCTATTTTCCCCCTGAAGAGCTCAAAAACTACATTTCATCAAATATTCATTTGAAGATACCGAGATAAGAAAAATCTACATTTCTTTAAACATGAAAGCCTTTCAGCAAAGGCTTAAAGCAACAAGCACATGAAGTCTAATCACCAGAGCTCCAGTTCAAAAGTACTGAAATCTTGAAGCTCAATATTAAAGTTAAAAGACTACAGTCTTTCCATGTCTCATAATGCTATGTCCAGCAAATGTCTTCCCCTCTGGAGAGAATGCTAAGATGTTCAGTCTTACTTCACCTGTCACACCTTATTTTAGATCCATGAAAACACACAGGGATTTAAGTGAATTAAGGCAAATTCATACACTTACTTGTTATGCTGAAACATTTCACGTGCTACTTTTGCTTCAACATGCAGCATTTCAAAAGGCAGGTCTTTATGAATTAGCTTACTGGCATCCCTTGTAAGAGAACGGAAGTTGTCCTAAAAAAGTAATTGATTCATATAAATCCATCGCCACTGTTTCAAAGCAGTACTGAATAAAGCATAAGAAACACTAAATATTAGTCAAAACAACTGTAGACTATTGCTGTAGGATTGCAGTCATTACTATTTATCAGCAACTTATCACTAAAGAACAAATCCACAGGCACTGTTCTATCAGAAAAAAAAAATATATATATATATGTTGGGAGTCAAACTCAGATTTTCCTGAGAAAACTGCTCAAGATTTATCTGTGTATTCTGTTTCCCAGAATCATGATTCCAATTACAAACAGCCTCCACTCTAGAGGAATCAAAAGAAAAAATACTGTATAAGTTAGAAATTCATCATCTTGGTCCAGAAAACAAAGCTTTGCATACTCAGATTTGTCGATAATTGAGAAATTGTTTTTTAAGAGAAACTGCATTTATTATATCATTTACCAAGTATTTCAGACTGTTCTTTCAACTTCAAGGCCACAACTAAGAAAAATTTGGAACTGTTTTAACACTTCTGTGTTAGCCACAAACACATCTGCTGGTATTCTGGCATGCAAAGAAGACAAAACACTCACCGTGTTTTATTAAATTACACCGGCTACCTAAGTTGACAGATAATCAGATTTACAGAAGGGCACAAAATACAAGCTAACACATCTTAAGAAGTGTTCCAGCTGAATGTGCTCAGGCTTTTTTTACAACAATAAACTGATTATGCTGTACATTACTACGTGAAAATATGCAAATTAGATACACTTTTACTGTCAGAGGGTTCTACTCACATAAATGCTGCAAGCCTACCATGGCATCTACACTACCAGACAAGGTTAGTTATGTAGGAGTGGATCTGTATAGTAACAAAGAAGGCACTGAGGTCCAGCAGCCACACACTGCTTTCAGAATTGTACTTCAGATTAAAGCCGCTCTAGCTCTTTAGGCCGAAAACTTCTAATCATCTGGAGAACACCTCTGGATTTAAACACATCTGAAAGAAACCCAGTTTGTGTACTGAGAGCGCTCTTCAGAGAGAGACAGTATATGATAAATGCAGAGATTTAGTTTCTGAGGCATATTCCTGATGTAAAATAAAAAACCCTATGAAAGGGAAAAAAAAAAACCCAAAAATTCTCTCTACACCACTACCCTCTTCTCTCACCAAAGAACCATCGGACAAGGATGCAAGCTACAAAACATTTTGAGCAAGAATTTATTGCACTTACCTTTGTTGGTTTCCAGTCATTCAGTCTACTGTCCAAAATTACATCATAACAGAAAGCTCCAGAGATCACTGCAATTTCAAAGAGAAAATATTCATGTTTGTAATGAAGTACGCATTTCATTGGCATACTGTACTCATAAATATATAAAAATGAGTAATTAAAACAGAATCTTAAGATTTTTATCATAAAATATGCAGGATCGCAATATCCACTCTAAATCTAGCAATCAAGACAAATCCTGAAATTGTTCAAAAGCAAATCAATGGCAGGAAGACTCCATCCAATCAACCATGTTCTTTTATGTCAGATATGAAATAATTTAGCTCTGTTAGAAAAATTACAGAATATTCTGTGTTGGAAGGATCCCACAAGGATCATCAAGTCCATAAAGTCTCTCTTGAGCATTTTCTCACTTCTGTGAATCTTAGGCTACAGATGGACGTGAGTCATTATTAACCCTGTTCATACTCTGATGACCTTCCAAGGCAATGAACACATAGTAATTTTTTATTATTTAAATGTTCACGTTACTCACGTACCTTCACAATAAAAAGGTCATGACTTTAATTACTAACTTATGTAATCTGAAGTGCTAACACACATATCCAGTTACCACTCAGACCAATCCTCCATATGTGAATGAAGAAATTATGTTCAGTCTGATAAATGTACCAAGATTTCTTTAATTTACATCACATTTTTCTTCTGATAATTATTTTTCCAATGGAGCATCCAAGAGCACAGACTCCCTTGTCTACTCCTCCCTCTCTCTGCCAATATCATGCCAAATAAGACTCATGAATCTTCAAAGCTACAGCTTTAGAAAAGTAATTTAGGTAGATGGCAAAGGAACTCAGATTTAATTCTTAGTGTAACAACTGATATAGAAAAACAGTTTAGGAAGATAGGCTCCTGTCTTTTTTCCAGTTCACCTATTTCACTTCAGAGCAGTCACATAACTTAGCTGTTATGTAAAGGTCACTCAGTCAATACAGTTTAAAGCCCAACTACTTAACATCACCAAATACAAATTCTGTATTATCTCAATATAACCATCATACCAAATACAAAGGCTATAACAATTCCATTTAACACATGTACATTACTAAGTATGATCAAGCATTGGAAAAGGAGCCTCTGATTTTCTTTTGTAATATTATTAGACATTCATTTAAGCAAAAAAAAGACAAGATAATTAATGACAGAAGATTTACATCACCTGGCACCTCTGGAGCTTTAACCAGATTCACGGAGTACTCATCTTTGAATGCCCGCTTTAACACACTTGCCATGATCATAGCACAGGAACGCCAATAGGCCTGTAAGAAGTATTTCAGAACACATCATTACTCAGAAGGTAACAGCTTTCACTTGGTTCATCAGCTACTTACATCAAAGAACACCATTTCACTGAATTAGGCACAGACCTTCATGACAACCCAAGCATCACTTTCATTAGAATTTAAACTTCTTTTTGGTGATGATTAGAACATTCATCAAGAGAATCAAAATAAAAAATTGGAGATCTGATAAATGTTTATAAATATCTAAAGGAAGGTGACAGGCAAATGGATGAGGCAGGCTCTTCTTGGTGGTGTGCAGCAATAGGACAAGGATTAATGGCCTAAAACTTGAACATGGGAAGTTTTGTGCTAATGTGAGGAAGAACTTTGCAGTAAAAGTGACAAAGCATTGGAATAGGTGGCCCAGAGAGGGTGAGAACTCTTTCTCTATGGAGATATTCAAGATCCATCTGGACATGCCTACCTGTGGAGTCCACTTTAGGGTACCTGATTTAGCAGGGGGGTTGGATTCAATGATCTCTTGAGGTCCCTTTGAACCTCCGTAACTTTGTGATTCTGTGAAAATGGCAAGCCAGCTGTTTCTCTGGCTAAATTTAAATCTCAAATTGTAAAATCATACAATCTAGGTTGAAAGGGATGCCTTCATAACACCTAGCCCACATTGTGCTCTAAATAACAATAGCCATGATGCTCTAACCACTAAAAACATCTATGAACTTTCATGACAACAAACTTTGAGGAACTAAAAGGGGCATACAGAATCAAATGGTTGCAATGAAGGTCAACTGCAAACAGTTAAGATGCAGACTTACTTTGTTTACTTCCTCTGGATCTTCATCTTTGAAGGTGAGGAACTGAATTTCACAAGATTTGGTCAAGGGTCTATGCATATCCCAGACTTCACCATCCACGAGGGCTAGAACAGATCTCTTGCAATGCCATTCACTCAAGTCTAAAGAAAGTGAAAAACACGCCACACAGTTATTAACACTGTTGATACACAATATTAACATTGTTCCTCAGAGCATGCATTCTGCATTTCTAACAACAAACTGCAAGTTTAGCTGCTCTTAAGTGACTTGGAAGGATGAGCTATTAACAGAATCTACAACATTCAACTCAATTTCTGCTGATATATTTTACATCAGACAAATGTATTTTATGTGATGAATCATAGAATTGTTTGAATTGGAAAGGGCCTTTGAAGGCCACAGTCATGTATACATAGAATCATTAGAGTTGGACGTGACCTTTAAAAGTCATCTAGTCCAACTCCCTTACATGTAGTCACCTAGTTTAAAGTAAACATTGAGTTTACATTAAAAATATATTGTAAACTTAAATACAAATGTTCTGAATACATATTCCTTACCCATGTCATTAAACATCACTAGCATTAATGTTTCAAGTTTGCATGGCTAATACTTCCATTGGCAACTAATTTGCACTATCAGTGACATCAGAAAAGAGTTCAAGTCTTATGAGGAGCAGATGAGGGAACTTGGATTTTTGAGTCTGGAAAAGACGAGGCTTAGGGGAGATCTTATCACTCTCTACAACCACCTGAAAGGAAGTTTAAGTTTGGTATTAGGAAAAATTTCCTCTCAAAAAGTGGTGAGGCAGTGGCACAGGCTGCCCAGGGTGGTGGTGGTGGGACAACTGTCTCCAGAGGTGCTCAAGAACCATGTGGATAAGGCACTGAGGGATGTGGTCAGTGGGCACGGTGAGGGTGGGCTGGTGTTCGGACTAGGTGATCTTAGAGATCTTTTCCAACCTTATGATTCTATAATTCATGCAGTTTATGAGTCTGCTAGCTTACGAGTCCATTCACTTACGCATGGCACAGTTGTACGGTGTAGACAAAGCTTTGTTCATTACGAACACGCTGCCGGGGTGAGATTTTCCAGTGTATTTCACTTCAATTTTCTCAATTCGTGGATAAAGAGATAACTGCCTCTCCTTCTCTTTGGTAAAGAGCTGGTTACGCATCTGAATAACTTCATCTGATGTCAGTCCAGAAGCAGAGACTGAGGAGCTGAACCCTGGCAAAAGACACGATCTAAAATTAACAAAAAGACGTCAAAGGCGTTTTATACGCTGGTTTCCGCAGAAGGGAGGACGGGACGTCGCACTACTAGCCTTCCCTCAGACACGTAGACAGCGCAGACAGCACTCGCCCCTGTGCCCAGCACCCACTCCCCGCTAACGCCCCCAGGGGTTAGACGCCCCTAGCACGGCGCAGCCCGCAGGTCACCACCAGCCCCGCTCGGCAGGCCCGGCCCCGGGAAGCAAAGGCCGCAAGAGAGGCCGGCAACCGGCCCACCGCCCCGCGTCGCCCCTGTCCCTGTCCCTGTCCCGCCGCTACTCACGGCGCCCTTCCCGCCCGCCGCGCAGACCGCGGTAGGCCCAGCGCGCCGCCATGCTGCAACTCCACCCCGGTCTGTTCCCCGCCGGAAACAGCGGCGGCGGCAGCATGGTTCCGCCCGCCGCTCCGCTATCGGCCGCCAGGCGGCTCCGTGGAGCCTCGTCTGCCGTGGCCCCTCGGGATTCGTTTCGGTCCGCGCGTGCTTTTTTCGCGGCGGTCGGGCTCTCAGCCTTTCTGTGTCGCTCACACGTGTCCTCACGCCGGCAGGTTACACCGCCCGCCTGAACGGCAGATTTAGGATCACGTGGAACTGATGGAGACAACTCGCTGCTGAGTTTACAGGGTTAATAGCTGAGGCCCAGCCGTCGGCTGGAAATGCCTGGTGACTTGTTCATTGCACTGACTGAGAAACAGCAAGAGGCCAACAGTGTGCAAAAGCAGCCAAGTTTGTTACTCCGACTCTATGCGGCAAACTGCCAGTTTGCAATCACGAACTCCTCTACCACTTCAGCACCCAAAAAAGATTTAAGGTAAGCACAAGCTAACTACAGCCCATGTAGTAAAACCACTGATTGAGCAAAGTTAAAATCTGTGAAACAACTCATTATTTGTAAAAAACATTTGTGAAATGTTTTACATTTCAGCTGGCAGCAGTTTTCAGCAAGATCCCCCAATAGCAAAGACACAACAGTCACCAAGAATGCCATTGTCAAAACAGTAACACTCAGGTAGTTCCATTAAAATGAAAAGTCTATAACTGAACTCAGCATCAGAAAGAATTAAGTGTGCTAACACTAACCACAGCCAGTGACAGACAGAATTTTCCACTCTGGCTGTAGTCAGCCATATCGAGATGAGCTGAGGGCTGCTGGCTCCTGCTGATACAACACCTGCCACTGGAGCCCTGCTTACCTGGGCTGCCATCCAGAAACCCAGATGTGAGACTACAGGAGCTGTTCCTGTTCTTCATCATATTTTTCGATATACCAAGAATTTTGGCATGTTTATTGTTCTCCTTCCTCACATTTTAAACACTCCTGGAAGCTATGTTAAGGCAAATGCAAGACAAGGAAGTCATCCAAGAGGGCCAGCACAGCTTCACCGAGAGTAAACCACACCTGACCAATCTTCAATGGAGTGATGGCATCAATGGACAGAGGAAGAGCAACTGATGTCATCTACCTAGATTTCTGCAAGGTCTTTGACATGGTCCTACACTGCATTCTCATCTCCAAACTGGAGATATGGATTTTAAGAGCAGACTATTTGGTGGATAAGGAATTGGTTGGATGGCCACAGCCAGAGGGTTGTGATCAATAGTTCTATGTCCACATGGAGGCCAGTGATGAGTGGTGTCTCCCAGAGGTCTGGCTTGGGACCAAGGCCTTCTGACTGAAAAGTACACAGGGAAGGATTTGGATGGACTCCAGAGGCTTTCAGCATGTCATGACACTCAGTGTTTCTGTAGTACAGAGGAGAAACGGGTAATAAAAGTGGAGAAAAGCTGGCCACAGTTAATTGCAAGGTGCAAGTTTTCATAAAGCTGTTCCAATTTCAGGGAAACTATAGATAGTATCTTCTAATGATCAGAAAATAGGAGATTGCCAACAAGGCAACAGGAACCCCACCTCTTCCACAACTGTATAAGATGCAGCCGCAATGTGTACATGACCAACTATAGCTACTTATGTCCACGTGACTCCTAGACCAGCCCTGGGCTTGCCAATCGATCACTGCAACAGCAGCACATCCCTAAAAATGTCTGCTCTTCCAACTGCCCTTCTTCCTCATGTGACACCACTCACCCTCCAGGAAGACCACTGTAGCAAAACCCTTCAATGCACTGAGGATGAGATGGGTCCACTGATAGACACTACAGTATCAGTATCTCTGAGGGGTTTTGTTTTTGTCCACGTTGTTTCAGTGACCTGCCTCAAAATACAGCTTCATACACACCTTCCTGTCTACAACTGATGTGGTAGCAGTAACCCATGGCCAGTGGTGTTTCTTTGTAAGAACACAGTTCTGAATCTACCTGGCTATCATATTGTCCACTGTTAACTATGCTGAATCAGGAAGCATCTGACAATGTCATCTACTTCAGTGCATTCTTTTCAGCAATATACCTTTGATTGCTACTGAGCTGCCTGCTTTGAAAGATAGTAATCTTTCAAATTTGGTTGAAAAAATAGCATTAATATGAATCAAAGATAAAATTATACAACAGATTGAGGGGATATTCACTGGGAAAAAAAAAAAAAAAAACCTAATGAAAACTAGTCATTTATATTAGTGTTGTATTTTACCCTGATATTTTCTATCTTGCCTAATCCTGGTTTGGCTGCCACATTAGATATGCAGTATTTTAATAGTCTCATAGAGAGATATTATACTCTATCACAGTACTCTAATCCACTTCTCAAGGCAACTAATTTATGGCACATATTTGTAGGCAACATGGATGGTGGGATCAAGTGCATCCTCAGCAAGTTTGCAGATGACACCAAGCTGAGTGGTGCAGTTGACATGCCAGAGGGAAGGGCTTCTATCCAGAAGACCTGAACAGGCTTGAGAGGCTGGCCTATGCCAACTTCATGATGTTCAACAAGGGCAAGTGCACCTGCACTTATATGTACATCCATCAGCTTTTCTCATTCCTGTGCTCCTGACCACACCAGAACAGTCTCTCTACAGCTAACTGCTCTAGTCTTCAGCCCTTGGGAAAACATACAAGAGAACAATTGGGTGTGCTTGGAAAACAAGATGCATACATGGATTCATCCCTCAAATGGGATCTTTGACCTTTTAATGTCTTTTAGTTTGGTATTTGTTAGCTATGATAAGTGAGTGATTGCACAGGAAGTAAATCTCACTCTAAACATTAACTAGATGGACAGTTCTCATAGAGCAGTACTTTTCCCCCTATATTATATGTTTTTAAGAAATGTAATCATAATCATCTTCCTCTCTTACCTGTCAATGACATGATCATTTGCATCACAGTGCCTTTACATCTAAATTTAGCATTTCTAATTCCTAACTTTTTGTATTCACTTTTTTATTATAGATCAACATTATTCTAGAAGCCAACATGTGAGCCATAGCAAAATAAATACAGGGTGATTTGGTTTTATTCACAGTGGAAAAAAACTATTGTGAATGAAGAAATTACATATAAGTAATATTCATTAACTTCTCTGTATTCAGTTTTCTCATCATCTAACTTAGAAAGACAATATTTTTCCAAGGGGAAGATACTGACTTTTGGCTTACATTGCTTTTATAAATTAATTTTCAAAACTTTATTCTACTCCTCTTTTCTCTTCTCTTCTCTTCTCTTCTCTTCTCTTCTCTTCTCTTCTCTTCTCTTCTCTTCTCTTCTCTTCTCTTCTCTTCTCTTCTCTTCTCTTCTCTTCTCTTCTCTTCATAGGTCTTTTTAACATTTTGGTGAAGTGGCTCTATCCTAGTAGAAGACGTAAACTTGTAATGTTAGAGCAGGTTATTGGCAGCAGCCCGCAGTTGTACCACCAAGTTTCCTTTAACAGAGAAACAATTCCACTGTAATGTAAGAATGTGGATTTATCTGAAATATTATCGAATTTTTTTTTTAGGAATTACTGAGATTATAAAGCAGCTAAATCTGGAAATCATGTTACACTTGTACACTTCACCTGCATTCTGTGTGCAGATGCTATTGGGATTTTTTTTGTTTGATTGGTTTTTGTTTTGTTGTGTTTTGTTTTTCTTGCTGTTGTAGAATCATTAGATTATAGAATTGTTTGAGTTGGAAGAGACCTTTAAAGGTCATCTGGTCCACCCCCCTGCAGTGAGCAGGGACACCTACAGCTAGATCAGGTTGTTCAGAGCCCTGTCCAGCCTGACCTGGAGTGTCTGCAAGGATGGGGCATCCACCAGCTCTCTGGGCAGCCTGTCCCACTGCCTCACCACCTTCATTGAAAAAATATTTTCCTTATATCCAATCTAAATCTCCCCTCTTTTAGTTTGAAACTGTTTTCCTTTGTCCTATCACAACAGATCCTGCTGCATAGTCTGTCCTCTTCTTTCTCCTAGACCCCCTTTGGATACTGAAGGGCCGCTCCCAGGCCTCCCCAGAACCTTCCCTTCTCCAGGCTGAACAGCCCCAGCTCTCAGCCTGTCCTCATAGTGGATGTGTTCCATCCCTGGGATCATTTCTGTGGTCTTCCTCTGGATGTGCTCCAACAGGTCCACTTCTCTCTTGTACTGAGGACTCCACATCTGGATGGAGTGGTTCAGGAGTATTTTTATTTTTTTTTATATCACTTTAAAAAAGGAATCTGCATGGAAAGCTCTCAGAATAACAGTTCAGTTGAGTATTTTGAACATAAAAAAATATTTCCTGTTGAGCTCTCTGTGTTGTTTCAGTGAAATTCTTTTTACTGCTTTTACTTAAAAAGGGTAACTATGTGGATAGCAATCCTCTTCTAACAACTACTTACAGTATTTTAAGAGTATCATTTTCAGCAAAGTAAATACAGGAAAAACTTGTATTCATTAAGTAAACTGTATGCACTGCAACAGCTTTTCCAGTAATCCTATAAATGCAAAAATTCTCAAATTCAACTGCTTGTATTTCCTGCTGTTTGATAAAGCAAGTGGAGAAGCCATGATCTTGCCATTGCTGAAATAAAAGAGAGTGACACATAGAAGCTGTGGAAGTACTGATAAACTGTACTAGGACAACATAGAGAAGCGCTGGGGAGACACCCTTGTACACCAAATATCCACTCTACTTGCAACAGAAAAGAACAGCAAATA
This sequence comes from Cyrtonyx montezumae, assembly GCF_038088225.1. Lineage (NCBI taxonomy): Eukaryota > Metazoa > Chordata > Aves > Galliformes > Odontophoridae > Cyrtonyx > Cyrtonyx montezumae. The sequence continues at coordinate 62,532,152 of NW_027072034.1, read as the reverse complement.
GAAAATGGAAAGAAATTTTACTTTGAACTCTTGCTTATGTAAACTGAAAGCATTTAAATGGATTTACTGTGGTATGAGTCATGCTAAGGAAATCCAAATTAAATGCTATACAAGAGTCCATTTATTTGGACAATCAGAATGGAGTATTTGCTGTGATGAAAGGATCCTGATGGAAATCCTAACGAGACACCTTCTCCTCACCACTGATCTCTTCATTCTTGCCATTGGTTCATTGCCATTGTGTCAGCTTCAGCAGCCATGCCATGAGATGTACTGCCATTTCTTGTCATTCCCCACCTCTACACCTTTTCCACCAGGCTCCTTCCATAGTGTGGCAATACATACTTGCAACATGTATGTGTGAAGTATATAAATATATATGTGCTTTATTTATTTATTTCAGAAATATTACTTGTATTCCACATACATTTTTGTAGGTGATAAACAGACTGAAGATTTTGATGTGAAGAGTGCAATCCTAATTCTCTGGTTGCTATTAAAAGAGCTGCTGGATACTTCGTTTATAAATAAACTTTCCCCATTTCACTACAGTCTAAAAATATGGCCAGTGTTGCTGCACTGATCATCGGAAATACTTTTAACACTTTTCCTGTTACAGAACCATATTTCATCAGCGGTATATTTTAAGACGTCATTAGAAACAACTCGGATGTGGAATTAGTTGTTACGAGGAGTTATTTTCCTTGATTCCTAGATTTAAAGGGCCACTGCACCTCCTGCATATTCAGTCTAGAACTTCCCAAACCAAGCATAAGGTGACAAGAAAGGAGGCTGCAGAGGTGAGCGTGCTGCCCTGCTGGCATACGGATGCATATGGCATTCTGTCCTGCGCGGGTGCGATGGATGGATGTGACTGAGCTCTGTGCCGTCACGTCGCTCTCCTTTTGCCATGAGCACCCACCTGCATTTCATTTTCACCATCACCCCGTGACGCCCGCTTCCATCCCATTTCTCTCCAATCCTGAATGGGTGTAATAGCGGAAGTGAACGCAAGCAGTGACTGCGAGCTTCTCGAAGGAGAAGTTTAAGCTTTTCCTAATCGAAGCCAAACTTTATTCTGCCGCTGCCAACGTCCGTGAGCTCACATCTAAACACGCGTACACACGACCACGGGCCCTGAGGGACGACTCGGGGCCCGGGGTCGCTCCGCACTGCCCGGGAACGCGGAGGACCAAGCAGCCGAGCCCGGGAACCGCCCGCCAGCACCGAGCCTGAGAGCCGCAAACTTCGGCACCCACCGCCAGCGGTCCCCACCTGCAGCCCCGGCGCCGCCTGCATCTGCCCTGCCGCGGGCCGCCCCCTATCGGCCGCCGCCGCTCCCGGGCCGCCCCCTCGCTCCGCTCCGCTCCGTTCCGCGCCGGCCGGGCCGCGCCCCACGCCCCGCCGCAGCCGGCGTCGCCCCGCGGTGATTATCCGCTGCCGCCCGCGGGAAGCGGCCGCAGCCGGGAAGATGGCGAGCCTCCGCATGCTGCTCCTCGGCTACTTGGGGGTCTTTTGCTGTAAGTTGCCGCGCCTCCTTCTCGGGAGCACGTTCGTGCTGCGTGCTTGTGCGTATTAGAGTTGTCGTCGCCTCTGGGAGCGCTCCGCAGCCTCCGAGCTGCCTGCCGTGGGGCACGGCTGGGGAGCGGGTCCCTGCTTCGTCCCGCGGGGCTGTGACCGCGTCCTCCACCCGGCGCGCGTGAGCTGACCGCGATCTGCGGCACCGCGAGTGTTAGGATGCGGGCTGCGCCCTCCTGGTGGGTCCTAAGAGATGAACGGGCGAGTGCTAGGAGTGTGCTGTCTGCGAGTAACGCGGCTCTGGAGGAGGCTGAGTTTTCTGGTCTTGTTGTCTTAACTCGTTTAAAAACCAGACGGAGAGATGTGAAGTTAGGAAAAGGCGCCCCACCCAGAAAACGCATGGAAATGAGTGAAAGCGGAGTGCGGGGCCGTTTAGCTGCAGAGAAACAGTGAATGAATATGCGGTGTTCCCAGTGCCAGTCCAATGGGGTGCCTGGTTCTTTCAGGTCACATCTGACTGTGCTCCGTGTCTCTCTGCTACCTTTGAGAAAGAGTCAATATGTGCAAAGGATGCCCTGAAACGAATTGTGCAGCTCACATTGTCTCGCTAATGAAGTGAGAACCTGAAACCTGACTATTAGGGCTGCTCAATAAGGCACTCTTGCATTTAACTTTAAATCCTCCTCATCTAACAGAAATTTGTGTGTAGAAAATCTTTTTTGGAGGAGAGCAGACTTCAAAGTGACACGCACTCTGCTAGTTCTTTGGTTTGGTGTCTGTTTTTCTTTTCCTCTGTCTTCCCTGAACTGTGTTCAGTTTTGGGCCCTTCACTACAAGAAAGATGAAGTGTATCCGGAAAAGGGCAGCAAAGCTGTCTGGAGCACAAGCCTGATGGGGAGCAGCTGAGGGAACTGGGGTTCTTCATTCTGGAGAAGAGGAGGCTCAGGGGAGATCTTATTTCTTTTGACAACCACCTGAAAAGAAGGTGATGGCAGTGTGTGGGTCAGCCTCTTCTCCCTGGTAATGGCGATAGGACGAGAGGGAATGGCCTCAAGTTGCATCAGAAGAGGTTCAGGTTAGTTATTAGGAAAAAACTGTTCTCAGAAAGAGTGGTGAGGTGCTGGATCAAGCTGCCCAGGGAGGTGTTCAAGAGCTGTGTGGATGAGGAACATGTATAGTGGGCATGGTGGCAGCTGGGCTTTACGATCATTTCCTAGGTAGATTTTTTTCCTACCTTAGTGATTATTAATGTTCTGAGAGGACAGACCTTTAATTGATGTACACTTGTTCTCTGATTTGGTAGCAGTTTTCCTTTGTCTTTACCTGTACAAGAGCTTATGAAAAACCAGGGTTGTTAAGTGGGTGGCTGATGTAGGCTTTCTCTATCACACAGTAAATTAGAAAAAAAACAACAACAAAAATTCTTTTATCTTTTCCTTCATTTGTTTTTATATCTATATCTGATCAAAAAAAGGCTGCTGTGTGTGTTTCATTTATGTATTTATTTAGTGGTTTTAGCATTTTCAGGCTACTCATTGTTGGGTTTTGTGTGTTCATACTGCTGGCTTTGGTCAGCATGGAAATGCCGCAGGGTGTTTACAAAGCAGTACACTGGGTCGGGTGGATAAATTGTTGGCAGACACATACTTTTCTCTCTTTCTGTCACTATTCCCCCCCCTCCCCCTTTAAGTTGTTCAAAGAAAAAATGCCAGGTGGAGAGAACTCAGTTTACCAACCAAGTGCTGATATGGAGTTTTTTGCATGAAGAAAGCAACTGCAGGTGGGTGTGCAAATGCTGGTTGTTTCTGTGAGCTGGAGGAAATCCAGGCAGAAAAAGCTGTTGAGAGTCTGCTGCTGCTCCTAGGGCTACAGTGTGCTTGTGCTAACAATAAGGCTGAGTAATGCTGGTATCCACATCAGATGTATGGGTTGAATCATTTGTGGTGTGGGTCTGGATCCCAACATGCTACAGAGACAGCAGGGAATGGACGGGCAATGTGTAACAAGGAAAAGAAAGAATTAGGTAAATTACCTGTAGAGCGTGAGAGTTGTAGAGTAGCTGTAGAGGACTTGTTTGGTAATTCAGCTGCAGGAGTTAAGAGCTGGATAAATCAGTCATAGGAAGTTAGCGTAGCCAAGAACAGTGCTGAGGTATTTTCATTGAAAACCTACAAAGAAACGCTACTGACCCATAGCACGAGTGGTTTCTCTGAGTTAAAGCATATCTTTAATTTAGGGGAAAGTAGGGGAGTTGGAGACCATCAGTTGTGCATTCTCAGTCTGTGTGAGCTCCGTAAACTGGTGCTGCCTGTGAATGTTTTTAAAGGTGAGCAGTCTCAGACTTCTGAGCTCTGTTGGTAGGAATTAGAAAATGTACAGAAATTATTGCTATTAATAGTCATGGCAGCAGTTGGGAAGGTGGTGCATACTGATGAACTGGCCCTTCTGTGGAGCTTCCAGGTGTGATTTTTTTATTTTTTTTCTTTGCATTACTGTAAGTTAGAATTAAAATTTAAGCTTTTGATGCTGAGAACAAATGCAGTACAGGGTGTTGGGGGTGAGGACAATGCGGAGGCAATAAATAGCAGTCTTACATAAACATCTGATGGAGCTCTCTGGGATAGTTTTCAGGAAGGTGAGGTTGTGGGTTTTTTTTGTTGTTTGTTTTTTTTATTTTATTATAGGCTTTAGAACAAACACTCCTTAGTGCCCAGGAATCTTTCAGAGAGATGCAGAGGTTGTAGGTCAAAAATGTCTCCTCTTCGTCCCTCCAAGAACTCTGAATCTGTAGAAGGTTCCTTCCATTGCTGTTTTAGTGAAGCAATATTTCAGTGCTGTAGGCTGCTGGTGGTCTACAAATTTGCACAGTCTCTGCAGCCATAATATGGGCTATTGTATAGTTCTTGAATATGAACAAGCAGATTAGATTTTACTATAGAAAAGCAGTATTTGTTTCAAATGCTTGGCTTTTATTTTTTATTTTTATTTTTTGTCTTCATGCTTTAGTGACATACTGGAGCGCTTCTAAAAAGTTTATGAATTGAGGATTTGGTGCAAGACCTTCCTGCCTCTGCAAGGAGAGACGGATTTTTCAGTCTGTTGTTATTATCTTCACAGTTCCAACATCTTGGTTAGATCTTCAGGGCTCAGGGGAAACCTTGGCTGTGAGCTTTATCAGAAAGTCTTGCTGTTTTCTTTAAAATCTAGGCACTGTTTATTGAAAGGATCTCTGTTTCAGAGGGGACTCAGCCAGACACAGTGCAGTTTAGTAAGGGTTTGTCTCTCTCCTTTCTGTCAGCAGGGAGGAGACACAGAGGGCTGGTTCCTGACTTGCTCTGTGGTACCATTTGTTCTGATTGCTGCCCCTACAGCCTGTTACTGGATGTGCAGAAGAAAAAAGATGAAAAAAGGGGATAACTGTTTTCCTTCTTTGCATGCAGGCAGCATGAAATGCACCTGCGCCATCACTGCAGGGCAGTCACAATTCTCCTTTTCTGTTTAGGTAATTGTACTCAAGTTGGAGTACTTGCTTTTACTATTTCTTGATCTCCAAGGTCCTGTTCTCTCAGCTTCAGTGCTGCAGATTTTCGTTGTTCGTGTTGTAGGTTGTGTATTTCTGGTAAATTTGAGTGCAGTAAGGCATATGGCTTTAGTAATGAGAGCTAAAATTACCACTGTTAGTAGCAGATCTAATTGAGCCTGGATGAGGTCGTCTTGTTGGCTATTTAATTTAATTACACCAAGTTTTTTTATTTGTTTGTTGTTGTTTTTTGTGATAATATAATATTTGTATTTCCTGCTACAAATTATTTTGGCAGCAGCATGCAGTCAGCTGGGTTCTGCTGCAGAAATTGGCTGATGGTATCACAAATGAGTAAGAACATGGAAGTGCTTGAGCTTCATATTTTCTCTTTAGTTTACTGACTTAAAATTTGTGGGATCATCTTTCACAACTTAGAGCTACCAGGCTTGTCTGAGGCCAAGACTGTCCAGCTCCAGATGTTATTGGGGAAACGTGTGCAAACCTGTTTCTAAAGAAGTAAATTAAAGTTGCATAAAGACAGCTTTTATGTATAGCTTCTTCAAAGGGTACCCCAAGTGCTGGTGGTCATGAACGGGACAACCCTTTTTAAGTATGGGAAAATCATCTTCAATGGCTTATATACAGGAAAATCAGCTCTCATTCCATTTCACATGAGTAAGTAGTAGTAATACTCTCACTCAAGACAAACAGTAATGTGTGTAGATCTTCTGCAGTAGCAGTAAGTAAGCTTCCCTTGTTAGGTGGGGAGATGAAGTTTTGGGCTGTCTGCAACTAGTAACTTAATTCTGAAGCTGGAATCTAAGAGTTTATTATAATTCAGTTAATTTCTATCAGCGCTGTGAAATGTCATCTTTCTCTTAGAGCATTTCTAAAGACAGGCTCTTTATAATTGATTCCTTATGACTGGCATTCTCTTTTAACAGTTCTCTCAGAGAAATAAAGATTTGGTGTCATGCTCTCTCCCAGCAATAATGGAGATCAATCTAGTGTAAAAGCTTACATAAAGGAAAGTTATTAACAAGCATCCACTAGGCAATAAAATTGTTTTTACATTAAAACAATTAAATTTGTATTTGCCATTGCAGGCTATTTGCCAGGGCTGTATGGAATGGCTAGATTGTTTTCCCTGAAGTTACAGACCAATATCAAGCAGAACCACTTGCAGCAGACTATCTTACAGCTGTGTTTGGTTGGTTGGTTGAGATTTTTTCCCCAACTCTGATGTCTTTCTGGCAGTAAGTTTATCCCTTTCCAGTTTGGTGGCTAATATCTACTGGATGAATGCTATCATGGAAATGAGGGAAATGTTACATGGAAACTGAAAGTCAATTACTTTACTGGCAAATCCCTTATTAGTTCACATCTTCCTCCCAAGAAAAAGTAACTTTTTAAGGGTAGTTTTTACTTTCTGGCATGTCATTTTCCATCCAGATTAATTCTCAGAGAACTATCGTTTTTAACAAAACACTTCTTCAGAGAAGCCTGCCACATCTTTCTCAGTGTTGTACATTACTTTGATGTAATTTTACTGCAGGAAGCTTGGTGCAAATATTATGGTATCTTGTAATCCAGACAAATGGTAAGTTTCCTAAATACAGAGGAAAGGAGAATGGGATAGAAAATGAAGCTGGAGCAACATTTGGATGTTTTTTTGTGCTTGTGCTCACCTGTATTTTCAGAGCCACATTTTCTTCTAGAAGTTTCCAATGACTTAAGTCACCTTAATGCTCATGGGATATCATTGTGCACTTGAGTGCCTATTTTATAATGCTGGCAGAAGGTAAGCTTGGTAGCTGAACATCTGGTCCTATTCACTTGTCACTTTCTAGCATGCTCTGGGAGGTGAAGAAGCTTTTGGAAATGCAAGAGGGAAAAGATAGCCATTTCTGAACAGCAGCAAGCAGTATCACAGAAGGAGTAATTGTTGAACCACTGGTGAGACTGTAGCCCCTCTTGGTCAACAGGAATCAAAGGAGGCATCCAGTTTCTTTCAGAGATTGTTTGCAGGGGAGAACACAATGGGAAAATGTGGTAATAAACCTTTTTGAATGCTTTAAGTTGTTGAAAACTTAGCGGTTTTCAGTAAGAAGATCCAACTTTTGTTGTGATAACAACTTGTTCCTGGCTTTTAAAAAAGTAGGAAATGGTCAGACTTGAGATGAAAAGAACAGCTTCTACAGGTATGAAGTTTCAATAGATACATATATATATATATATTTTTTTTTTTTTTTTTGTTAGAATCATCAATTCCAACTCCTGTTCCTACACAGAATCACCCAAAAATCAGGCCATGTGACTCAGAGCAGCATCCAGATGTTAGGATTAGCTTCATAACGTGCATTCAGTTCAGTGCAGAGCACTGAGTCAGGCTCAAGGGGAAACAAAACATGTTATGGTGTGGATGGGAAGCGATGGATTATAGAATTGTTTTGTTACCAGGTAATGATAAGAATAACAGCTGTATTTGCTGTTTGCAAACTGTTAATATAGTACTGGAGATTACAGTGGGACCTGCATTCTTGAGAAGTGACTCTTGATATTATTCATAACTAAAATAATAGTTAAGTTGTCCCAGAGTGCAGAGTGCTCAGTATGAATTTGGAGAAATTTTTGGGGCAGCAAGCTAAGGGTTTGTGGATGCTGACAGGACGTAGGTTAGAGCTGAAGAAGTGTTCATGCCTGGCATACTTATAAACATGTGAGGGGATGCTACACAGAAAAAACAGAGCTTGAATAAATATTACATGAGTTAGACAGCAACTTCTCACTTGAGTGTATGAACAGTCCTGTCACTGGGAGGCTCTGGTTCATAACTCAAGCTTTTTAGTAGCTCTGCTGGAAGAAGAAGAAGAAAAAAAGAGAAAACCACATAATCTTGACTGATGCATTTTAGACTGTGTAGGTGTGCTTAGGTTTATGTTCTAGCTAAGTTTTGTCATTCAGTACCCTGTTTCTGTGAAATGGCTTACAGAAGTAAATGTTGACTACAGGCCATTGAGACCCGTTCTCCCACTCTTTAAGCTGGTCAGTCATGAAGATGAGAATATATCTCTTGGATACATGGCTCTTGTCTGTAGCTCTTGTTTCATGAACTGATATTTTTGACAGCATGACTAGGCATCAGGGCAACTTCGTTACTGTTCGGACTGCTGGTGGTGAGCAGTTCCAAAACTGGGCTTCAAGCAGGCTGTGCTGTGTAGTTAATAACAGTGATAAGTGTGGTATGTCTGTATTTGGGAAGGCAGCTTGCCCCAGTAGTAATAGAGTTTTTCTGGCAGTGCTCAGTGGCACTCTTAAGTCAGAAACACGCTTTCTAACAGTGACCGAATAGTCTTTAAATACTGCTGAATTAAACAAATGTTAACATGATGTCTTGTCAATTAAGACTTTTAAATCTTGATTTAGAAATTTTAGTAACATCTAGTAGTCAAACACATTTCACTGCTTGAGACATAGAAGATTATAACTGGTCAGTGACTTGTACTACACATAATCAACTCAAGTTCATTTCAGATGTTTGCAACACCTAACTTCTTTGGAATTAAGTAGAAGAGGATTATTTTGAAAACACAAGTTGAATATCAAAGCAAGGCATCACTCTTTCTGTTTAGTTCTATTTAGCAATGTGTCCCTGCCTTTCTTTCAAGTCTGAGCATATATTGTAGAGCCCTTGCTGGAAGGTGAGGGGGTGTTTTTATTTTATTTTTCCTTTCCAATCTAATCTCCACATAAATTCCAATGCTTAGCTCTTGGAAAGAGTTGATGCCAAAAAAGTCTTTATATTATGAGAAGGCTTAGTAGTTTTCCATTTAAATGACAGTAAATATTTGTCTGTGAATGAATGAATGAAATGGAAGTGTTTTATTTGCAGAATTTGAGTTTTTCTTTGTATCTTGCAGTCACTGCCCCTGCTACTTTCAGCTGCCTAAGGTAATGTTCCTCCCAGGTGTAATGTGGTTTACTAATGTATACATAAGTTGTAAACATTTGAGAAGGTCCTGAAAGTAAATCAATATTGAAGGAAATATATATTTTTAAATATATATTGAATAGAGTAGTTGAAAATGTAGAAGAGGAAGAGGGAAATTGGGACAGCTTGGTAGTTGTAAGAGCTCATAATATTTTTAGGGTGCTGTTTTTGTAGTATTGGAATGACTAGTAAAGCTGACAAATTAAGGGACTCCATACTTGCCAATAGTATCAAAAGTTTCTGCCTGGAATAGGAGGTATAGAGTAGTAAGCAGATACATACCATAGTGAAGGTATGCTTAAACATTGTGAAGCAGTGCTTAGGGCTGTCTTAGTGTAAGGTTTTGCTTCTTGCCATACAGTCTTAAGAGGCCTTCACGTAATTCCATTTTGTCAACTTTTTTTTTTCCTGTATAAGATCTACGTCCCTTGATTCTAACAGCACTAGTTGATCATGAAGTCTTGTGAAATATATTAAGCGTAAGAAGTAGATGCAGTTCTGTCTGTTCAGTTTAAGCACTGTTGAAGGAATGGCTCAGGGGTGCTTCCAGAACTTAGGCTCAAAACCAAGTACACTTTCTGTGAATAATGTCCTGGTGCGTAAGAGTCAGCTGGGAAAGCTGTTTTTCTACATGGAATCAGCAGTGAATATGGAGATAGTGACTTGTTATGGTTTTATGATTTTTGTTATATTATTGATATTCCACATCATATCTGTTTTCAGCTCCTGTTGATATGACTCTTAATTTGCATTCCAGTTATATCTCTAGCTGAGTCCTCAGCGTTCTAATAGCACACAACAGTTGCTCTTCACTTTACAACTGTGTTCAGTTTTTTAGCCCCTCTTTTTGAGAAGGGGGAAGTGAAAGCATTGCTTCTGAGGCCACGTCCCAATTTTGGAATATGTGATGGAATACTGGCTTTCTAACACAAAAAGCCATTGGGAGAACGTGCTGACTTCTGTGAGAGAATAAGGAAAGTGATGTCTGTTTATAAGCATTCAAACTTATTTAAAGCTTATGCAAACCTTTTCCAAGTTATGTAAATAGAGAAGTGGGAATGACCAGTTCTCATATACACAGCTGAGAGACTTGCAGGTGCAGAATGTTTCTGTTGAGTTAAAGCAAACTCCATGCCTTTTAGGGAACAATAGAGCAGTGCAGAAAGGTGTTGTTGTTTTTTTTTTCCTTAACTTATAAGATGGGCTTCAAGCCAACAAAAAAAAAAAAAAATCCCAGAAAACTTGTTTTCTTGCAAAAATGTCATAAATGTTTAAGGCAGATACTTTGTTTACTGCTAAAGCATTTGTACTGAATATCTATGTAACAAAGACTACTTAAACAAAAACATTGTTTTACACTACTTCGGAAAGCTGAAGGACATTCTTCAAGACAAGGCCAGCATTCAATTAGATAATGAACACAATGGTTCTTAATTTCACCTAATTATTGGGGAAAATGTTATTGGGATCTTACTGGCACTTTTAACAACTGTATGTCTCTGTGTGCTTTTCTTTTATTCTTTTTTTTTCCCTCATAAATCAGAAGATCAATGTGGGGGAGTAGGCTGGGTAGTGAGCAGGCCTCCCTTCCGTTACTGAAGCAATGTGATATCTGTGGCTTCCAGCAGAGGTTAGAAATTAAAAGCATTGAACAAAATACAGCAGGGGGTAGGGAGGAATTTGTCTTTCTTCTGAAACTGAACTATTTCATGTTGCATGAATACAAGGAGAGTAAGACAATATATGGTACTAATAATACCAGTAGAACAGTGTCCCTTGTGTCCAATGTGTGCATATAAAAGTGGACTTGAGTTCTGGTAGCCCTGCTTATGGACGTATTATTTACAATTGAATATCCAGTGTAAACAGGTTAGTAACCTGAGGTTTACTCTTCAGTTTTGGGATGGCACTAATCATTTGAAAATCAGAAGAAAAAAAAATACAGCATTATTTTGCTGCTGAATGCTGCATTTGAATCCCTATAGTTTTTTGGAGTCCTGTCCTTATGGACGAAGTCTTAAAAGCAGAAATGTGGTATTAAATCTGATTCTTTTAAATTCTTAATCATGCTGACTGAAGAACAGATAATTCATGACCTTTAGCTTTTTCTGCTTTGTGATGGGAAATGTGAAGACTGAGCAGATGGTATCTGAAAAAGCTCCTACAGCTAAATGTGTGAAGAGGCTTGGCTAACTGTTTAAGTGGAAGGTATGTGTAGACTTGGCTATAGGGAGTTGCATATCTGTCAGCCTTGAAGTGGGTATTATTTCATGTGTGTGCATGTGTACGTGTGTGAAAGAGTAATTCATTCTGTTATGTAAGGAACCTGGTCCTTAACTGCCATAAAACATAACTTGGCACTCAAACGTCAAGCCTAAAAGCTTATAGGCTTCTTTTAACAAGTGTGCTTTCAGCTAAACTTAGAAGGCAATGAGTTCCTCTTATAGGAGAGAAATGCAGGTAACTATCTATTATTCAACAAACCATCTTGTTCCCTTTCTTGGCTTCTTGACCATTCCTAACTGTGCTGATGCTAGGTGTCATACACTCTTGATGCAAGATGAGCAGACTTGCAACAACAGTGGAAATAAATGTGTAGATATGTCAGATCCTCTTCTTACTAACGTAGATAGTTATGTGGCTTTGGTTCTGAACCCTGAAGGCTTTTTGTTTGTTTGTTTGGATTGCATATAATCACAGTACTTATTCTGATGTGCATCTGCCCATATAACCTTTATGTCAGCATAGTCCTTAAACAGTTCTTCAGATACTCTTCTCAAAAAGAAATTCTTAAGCTGAAATTAGTTAACTTGAATTGAGTACTACAAAGTGCTATTATTTAGTCTTATTTCTAAAGGAAATGTAAGCAAACAGTGTCGTGAATTCACAAAATATCCATATCTTGTGAGCAGTTGGCGCTAAAGAAAACAAAATCAAAAGTAGGCAAAACAGGTAACAAAACAGTAGTCTAAAAAAAGCATATATGCCTATCTGGAAGATAATGATTCCATAAAATGTGTTTATCCATTGACTCTAGCAAGCATTTTAGAAATGTAATACATGGGTTTTAATGATACATATCTTACGTGAATAGTGTATCTTATGTATTCTGTATATAGCTGTTTTAACTATCAGACTCCTATAGATCTTTCAAGTTGCCCTTGAAAAGGTGGGCCAGGAGGTGAAATCATTAAAAAGATTTTATTTAATTCTAAAAATATCTAGTGGCTTAAAAAATACTAATAATGGCTTCCAGGAGCACATTGAAATAGGAATTAGTTTTGTTTTTAAATTATGCCAAGATTGGCTATTTGATTCTGACAAGGTTATTTGTCTTCCATGCAACTGTTGTCTTCCCCAGGATTTATTTATTTATTTATTATGTTACAGTGTTACAGAATTGGTGACATTTTTCTTTTTAATTTCACTTTTGTGACAGTGAAACAGCTGGTGCTTTCCTAGTTTAAATATCTGCTGACAAGATAATCAAATCGTGTTATGTGAAGCTTCAGACTAGTGAATTGTGAATGTTAGGTTGCTACCCAAGCTTGCCTTTGTGACGCAAAGCAGATGAATTGCTTGTTAGCTAATCTTTCCCAACTATTCTCAAGGATGTGGCTCCTGACACATCTCTCCTGTTGAAAAGCTATGATGATCACAGAGTTAACATGTACTCTTGATTTTAAAAATAAATACAGTGCAGAGCTGCTCTGTTTATTCCTGTTTCCTGTGTAACATTACAGCGTTGCTCTTCTAATGTTTTCTAATCTGAATACCCATATGTTTTTTTGTTTGTGTATCTTCCAATGGGATGAAAACTTTACAGTGATTTATTATTATTACCCTCTTCATTCCCTTTGAGGAAAATCTGGCTCCTATTATACTGTGACCTATTGTTCCTAGCTCTACCTTCCGGAGGATTTCTTCTAATCACCCTATACCTTCCAGAGTGCAAAACATCTTCTGTTTTAGCTCTTCTCAATACATTATATGCATAAATTTGTGCTGTAAACCACAATATTCATTGACAGTAATAGCCATCAAACATAACTGTTAGCTGCTTCTGGCAGGAGGAGACCATTGAGCAAACTTGGCAGTATTAAGGGATCATGTGTGAATGAAAGTGGGATGAGCTAATTTGGCAAACTGTGTGCAGATGATTTGGAAGTGTTCACCATATTCTTTGCTAGGAGAGAAGTGGGCATTGTACTTGCAGCTCATATTAGCAAAGAAACTGGTCTGTAGCATTGTGAGGAAAAAAGCTAATATATTAGTCCAGTGCTTCTGATCACTAACAATATGTAGACCTACATTTCACGATTCAGTTGGAAGTTGGTCAAGTGACACCTCATCCTCAGCTGTTGAAAATGTCTCCTCAGAAATCCTTAATTCACAAACCATTATGCAAACCCAATATTTCCATTTAAAGAGTATCCTGCTGTTTTTGAAAAGATTCTTTATATACATATACTTTTGTTTAATGGACATGCTAGCTAGATTAAAGTCATAGTTTGTCCCAAAGTCAGCAGAAGTTGAATGAAAGAAAGCTTGTGTAAAGCCCTCTTAAAAACTCATCATGAGGAGTTGTTCTTGCATTCATTCCATGTTAGTACAAAAGTATATTCTAGGTGAATGTCTGCTTCTGAGACTATAATATATATTTTTTTAAGCTACCAGACTTCAGATTGATCATTTCTTTCAGTGGAAGATATACAGTGACAATGCTGGCTTGATTTTTGAATTTAATTTTTTTCTGAAAATGAGACTTTTGGATATAGTTAGTCTAATTAGTGATTGTACCTGTTAGTGTGGATCTCTTTGCATCTTATGGCTAGTTTGGTACTCATTTGCCTTTAGATGACAGACCTGAATAGGTCTGCATTTCTGCAGTTAAAGCACTTCATATAAACACTTAGGACTTTTCAACCCCTTTTTTGATTAATCTATGTGAAAGAAATGCTCTGAACTTGAGAAGGGACTGGGTATGATCAGAAAATCTGTTTCCATCTTAGATGGTTGACACTAGTTAGGGAAAGAAATGTTCCCTCACTAGAACAGTGCATTTGCTTCCAAGATTTGAAATCTTAGAGACCTGATGTTTTTCCTAGGAGATCTGGAAACACGATCTTTCCATCACAGAGTTCAGTTATTCCTCTGGTTCTGAGCTAGCAGGAACTCTAGTTCTACATGGTGTTTACTGCACTGGTTGGTGCAGCTGGGAAGTGAACTGAATCCGTTCTCAGAATTTTTTAATGTGCGTTAGTAGGTTTATAAATGACACAACTTTTTTAAAGCATTTATCCTTTTGAAATTGCTTGGCAGACCCAGCAGAAGTCACTTAAGTGTTGTGCAGACCTCTGAAATCTAGCATGGAACTTCTGTCTTGAGCTGAAAGCCCTAATGGTTGCATGGCTTTTTTGAGGGAGTTGCTTGTTTTCTCTTGTTTCCCAGCTCTCATGTGCTGATTTTACAGTTGATGTGAATCAGCCCGATACTATTGACTTCAGGGGGACATGCCAGTTTGCAGTGGGGACTCGACTTTGTTCTGTGAATTCGGTAATCACACTATGAGAATTTCCCTAGATATTTGAACAGACAGGTGTTTTGCTGAATTGTTAAACCTGTTTCTTCAGCTCGCTGCTGCTGTGCACACTACATGAGGTGCGTGGGACAGCAGCAGCCAAGAGGCTGCGGGTGTGGGTGTCTTTTCTAAAGGTCTTTTGAAACACAGTGGTACAGGACACAAGCCCTCAGCATCCTGATGCCTGCTGCTATAGGCAGCAGCCTGCAGGCTGCCTTGAGCCGCCGCTGCGTTGCTGTGGCAACCCGAGTGTGCAGCAGGCCTCGGAGGCAGGCAGCTGTGGGGCTGCTGCGAGAACGAGAGCCACAGATAGTTAATTGGTTAATAACGTATCTCTGAAAGCTTACGTTCTAATTTCCCACACCTTGTCGCCTAGAAATCTGTGTTGGGACTCCTGAAAGCAGTTTGGAGGCCATTCAGTGTTCTCTGGAATTCATTTATTTTGGTGTTCAGTTTCTTCATAAAGGCTGACCTAAATAATTCCTTCCTCTCTTGTCCCATGCCACTTGTTTTTATTCCCTGCTTTCTCCTCTACAAGCACTTCCAGTTTTGCCTTGCCAGCCCGCTGTCCTTGGGGCTGTGCTCCAAAGTGATCATGGATGTGATCCTAAACTCTCAGGACTCCTGCTGCTAACTAAAGATAATTGAAAAATGTACTCTTGTTATTCCTGACCTTCAAGTTAAGTGAAAAAGTATCTTGAAAGTAAAAGCAACATCAGCTGGTGTGCAGGCCTTTCAGTTTGCACTGAACAGCACAGACACAAAGCGGAGCATTAAACCATCCCTAGGCTGGCATGGTGAATGAGAGCTGCTTTTCTGGTCTGCTCTGTAATAGAGGCAATACAACAAAAGAGCTTTTTCACCCCTGTGAGATTGAGAGCTCTTCAGACCATCCAACAAGAGCTTTCAATACAGGTAGAAGTCCTGCTCTTAGTCTCACTGACAAAGCTTCTGGTCCCCTAGGGAGCAGCTCCCAGCTGGATATGGTATGGTTCTCTGAGCTGCTTCTCACATGATTTCCATCACAAAGGCAGAGTTGCTGACTCTGATTAAAAACATACTTTCTCTAACAAATGAAAGTGAAGAATTGCTGCGATTTTTATTTTTATGCTACATCTAAATAAAATAGTACTTCCTATGCTTTTGGTTGTTGTTTGTTGGTTTGTTCTTGTTTTTAGACCTCTGGATGTGTAATAAAATCCAAGAGAAACTTTGAAGTTGAGCTGCTTGACCACTTAAACTCTGTCACTTTTACCTAAGTTTTCTTCTGAAAATGCCTACTGCTCTGTCATGTTCTGAGAAACCAGCATAAAGTGTACCTTCCTTTGATGTAATAGAAGTTTTGTGGGTAGGGTACTATAAAGTCTGACTGCTATGTCTTCCTTGGGTATCTGTAGAAATATATATATGCATTCAGAATTTCACTGTCTTTGCTTTTTATTTGAGCTCTTTTAATGAAAAAGAATGAAGAGAATGCCTGATGACTAACTTGGCAAGACATGTAATGTGTGTGCATGTTGTATTTCTAACTGCCTTACCATCTGGACTTGTTAGAAGCTTCAAATGGATGGCTTTGCTCAGGTGAGCAGACAGAGGAGGGGTCTGATCTATTGTGTGTGGCTCTGAGCCTGGCCTGTAAGGGGGGAAAAATGCCTTTGAGGGAATATTTTTGGGTTTCTGGGGGAACAGGGTAAAGGTCAACTTTTGTATGTAAGATTATTTGTAATAGCTTCTCTTCCAGAAGAGAAGCCAAAACGAATGTTGGATTTAGCTACCTTTCCTCTCCCCATTTCCCCCCTCCCCCCCCCCCCCCGATGGTTTGACAAACTAGTTTTGACAGGAATTAGGAGAGGGCTTGTAGGAAAAAGGGGGTCAAGGAGAATGAGGGAAAGCTAACAGGTATCTGTGTACACAAATTGAAGTGCCTTCTGAGGTTCTTCCTGAGATTATAGATCTTGCTGTGGGAAAGATGCTTCTTGCAGGAGTTCATAGGCTGTGCTGAAGCATAGAAGTTAGACTGTTACTCTGCCTATGATTATTATTTTTTTTCCCCAAACCCCTTTAGCCATTGTCTCTTCTGAGTATCTAAAACGCTGCTGCTTTTTCTGTACCCCTATCATTCCCCAGAGTCAAGATCAAGGTACTGTTTCTAGTACTGTTTACTGAAAATAAGTAGCCATGTCTTTCCCTCAGCTTGAAACTGTAGCAGCACAGATACACCCTAAACAACTTCTGCGTAGAAGCCAGAGGCGAGCACTGGTCTTACTGAGGAACAGCTTTTCTTAATAATTTTTCAAGTATTAAAACCTTTAGTTAAAAGCAGTTTCTTCAAGCTAGTAGAAAAATATCTCATTTGCCATTGAGGCATGGATAACACGTGTACGTGACGTGGGATCCCTAGGATTTTTTCCTGATTAAAAACATCTGTATGGACTGTGTCCTAATTAGCCAAGAAGAGTGTTTAAAATCTTGGCACATATTTCACACAGTGTTAAGATACTCTCAGGAGCTGTGTGTATTACCACCGGCTCTGGTGCCTGAATGACTAAAACTTACTGTGGTTAAGTCCAGCAGTTTCCTAAACGTTATAAAAGCTGCTGACAGACACAACCACATAATTTAAGGGATGGCTCAGAAACTCTGTAAGTTCTCTTTGTGTTTTATAGTCCGTTAGTTTGTAAGCTCCAAGGTGTGCATTATTCCTTGAGTTGCTGTGCTTTGCGTAGTGGCATCATGCTTAGTAAAATACAAACTTACCATCTGCATCTGAAATAGAATGGACTCTACAGCATCCCCTGCAAATGAGATTACTCTCTTATTTGTTTCCTGTGGCTGAAGGTATGCATTACCCTACATACCTTTTTGGTATTGGTTTTTGGTTGCTTTTTGTTTTGTAAGACTTTCCTGGAGTAAATCTTGTTCTATTATTAATATTAGGGTTCAAGAATATTCCAGATAAATGAAAGACACAAGCTTTTTCTTTTTTTCCATGACGTGTGTTAATTTCTTCTAGCCCTTGCCCAAAGTTTGAACTCTTAATGCCATGTTTGTTATATCTCCTTAATGGGGCTGTTTGTACTCAGTCCAAGCTACGTTTTGGTTCATAAATCACTGGTTTCTCAAATTGGCTGAGGACTCTGGCAAACGCTGTAAAGATTCCCGCAGTTGCCGTCTGTTAACAGTGCCAAGCTTTTTCCAGCACGTTTACTGAAGGCTAGCATTCAACGTGCAAATTGATGGAAGACAAAAGCTGTTTAAATACTCATCTGATGACAGCAATGTGTCTGGGGAGAGTGGTGGGCTTCAGCCCTGGCACGCTGCGGTTAACACTGCCTAGCCTGCCAGCACTATACCCTGATGATATATAAGATGATAGGTACCCTATTGGTTGTAGTGACCTCATCTTCACTAAAGGAGAATGGGAGTTAGCATCCTCTGAGGTGATAAATTCTATCTGAAGTTAGGAAGCATATTCTATCTTCCTCTTATGGACTATGCTATCTATGGGCTTCTTCACTTCTGAAAAAATACAGCAACACAAGCACTAAATGACATGTGAATGTTGAGTCCGTGACAAGACACAAGGTGTCATTTGGGTACATAATGGCTGTCTTCCTGTTCTCTGTAGAGGAGTAATGTAAGAGAACTGTCTGTGTTATCTCTTTGTTCTTGGGACACTGGACTTCCTAAGCTTTCAGTATTCTTTGTTAAGCTTTGTTCTTGGCCACCTGCTACTTAGAACTTGGCAAAACAAATAGTGCTAGTCTACGTTTTCTCTTGTACTTATTACTTTGTTTTGATTCTGTTCTTGTGTAATTTCCTCCAGGCACCACAGTTTCCTTTGATTTGGTTTGACTAATGCGTTCTTCCTTGATGATTCCTCCAGCTACTGTCAGTTTACAGCTGCGTGATGATTAAATGGAAACTTCATTTTGTGGGCCTAGTTGCAAACAAATTAAGTTACTTCCAAGTAAGAGTACAGTTTTGTTTGGTTTTTGTTTGTTTTTTGTTTTACAGTCTGTGTATAAAAGTAGCTGAAGAATAAAAAGCTTGGTAGTACAGTAATCTGTCATCTTTTCTCTAGTGCTCTTCATATGGTGAATTAAAATCCAGTGTTTGAGTACTGGACTCTGAATAATTGGCAGAAGCTTTTCTAAAAGGGCATTTTAAGGAAGAAGTGCTCTAGCTTTAAAGACCTCTCCTGCTTGATCAGGTTTTGATCATCAGCTGCCACTGCACCACCTTATTGTTCAGACTCAAGTGTTTCTTGAGGAGGAGTCTATATGTGTGTGGTTTGTGTGTGACAAGGAGGGCTTTGTGTTGAGCTAAGTTGTTTTTCTTTTTCTCACATAATATTTTGTACCTGTTACATTGCATACCAAACTTATGCATTCTGTAATTCCCTTGATCCAGGAGGAAATATACAGACTTAGTGCAATTGCAAGCTCCCAATATGAAGTACACAGAGTAATTTCATGGTAACTTCCACAGAAATAAGAACACGATCTTGGTCCAGAAGTCATAAGATATTATTTCCTATTGTGTACACTGGATCATGAATACTTAAAACAGGTCAGTGAGCTTCATGACCACTGTATTAAAGAAGAGAGTTTAATAAATAGGGCTTAATAGATGTAAAGGAGAATTATTCCAGCCTTTATTTTAGGCTAAGCTTAGGTAAAATCAGAGAGAAAGGCTGTGTGTAGGTGCAGGGGCAGCTGTTACCTGGGGAGGTGCTGGGGGACAAGAGGGGTTCCCTCTTATGCTCTCCTCAGGACTCTTTTGGCAGTTTGTTCTGCTTTACTTCTCTAAAAGCCCTACAAGAAGTTTCCTTTCTTGGTGGAGTGGAAAAATTTGCAAGCATGATTTGTAATGGAAATATTTTCACTATTTCTGTAATCTGAGGGACCATAAATGGTGTTACTTGAACTGTCATCTTTGCTTTGCATTTACTTTCATAATATAAACTTCTGCCATAACTATTCTGGGGTGCCACAAGGGTGTTTAAGACATACTGAGAACAGGATAGTTGTACACAAATTTGGGTCTTTTGTTAATCTGCAGATGTGAAAATTCACTTTATATTGCTGGGTTCACAAAGCTGTATCCTTTGAGAAACAAGAAAAGTTGGACATACGTTTGGATGTGGAGAGAGGGACAGAGAGATTCCTAGAAAGCAGCAGCACTGAGAAGTAGTGGAGGTGTCCTGGGGTACGGGTGTTGAGGTGCAGTTAGGAGGCTGTGGGTCTGCTGTGTGAGGCAAGGCCTGGGCTGAACTGTTCTAGACTCATAGCCGGGACCAGCAGCCACCCTGGGGCAGCTCAGGAACAGCTTGGGGAAGGGAGAGCATGTACCACATGGTGGGGAGATATGAGGGGGGAGGTGATGGGAGCCGGGTCAGGAACAGCCCTGCAGATGCACAGAAGAGAGAAAGAGGGGCTGCAGTTGCCTGAGCAGAGTTGCCACTGCAGCCCTTGAGAGCCCATGTTGGGATGAGTTGGATGTTCCCTGAAGTAAGCTGCAGCCCGTGGGAAAGGCCTGCACTGGAGCTGAGCAAAAGTGTGCAGAGGAAGGGCTGTCAGAGAGAAGCCATTATAACTGACAGAAGCCTTCATCCTTTATCCTCTTTGCACCACTCAGTCAATAGATTAAATTAGTTTTCCCTAGTCAAGTCTGTTTTGCCTGTGATGCTAACTGATGAGCAAACCCCCCCCCCCCACAATCTCTGCCTAAAAGCATTTTCATCTTATTTTCCTCCCTTGTCCCGTTGAAGAGGTGTAGTGACAGTGGCTGGGGGGTGACAGACAGCAAGCCAAGGTCAACCCACCTTGACAGGATACTGGAAATGGACAGCTGAACCTGTGCTGTAGTGGTGCAGACACAAATAGCTGTTGTAACTGCTCTATCACTCACAGCCACAATGGTTAAGGATACTCATATGCCACAATCTGTATTTTTAAAGGAAATTGGAGAAGTGTTAGAAAGTTGTGTAGAAGGGGCCACAGGAGCATTTCAGATGGAGCATGCAGTGTGTAGTGCCAGGCTTGAACAACAAGGAATGATCTTGAGAAGAAAACCAAGAGATGACTCGTTGATGGTATCTTTGTGTAAAGAGTATGGCATCCTAACGCAGAGCTGTGAGCACTCATGGCTGAAAGCCAGATAGACTCAGTGAAATGATAAATGGTGAACGCACTTTAACAGAAATAATGAACGACCAGAAGAAAATAATAAGAAGCAAATGACTCTTGATGTGTTCATGTCTTCAGAACAATGGTGGGTGTCCCAGATATGCCTAATGAGGGAAGGGAAATTAATTTTTGAACAAAGAAGTTCTGTGTGTCTGAGAGGCAAGTAGTAGGTCAAGCTGGACTGCTTTCTATCACCCAAAATAGGATTACACTCCTATTGTGAATTAGCCATATTTCTAAATATTAGTGATGAGGAGTTGTACTCACTTCTTCATACCCTCCGTAGCAATTGTTCAGTGGCTGATGTGGACGTAGGAAATCAAGTGTAAGATGAGTGTCCATACCATCTTGAAAACTTGTCTAAACCCTCTGGAACTTGAGATGCTTTTGAAAAATATATTAACATAAACCTGTGTAAAGAAATGTATTTAGTTGTTCCTGCAGGGCAGGAACACCCCTGAATCATGAGGGAATGCAGACTAGAGTACTTTCTTGAGTTTTTTGCCACTTTTTGCACATATGTTTTCCTGAAGAAACAGTATGTGGTATTCAGAAAAGAAGCCTGCTATGTAACAGAAACACAATGGAAATACAAGTCACCTGAATTGAAAACAGACTGAAACATTACCCCAGTATAAAGCAACACCTACTGTTTATATTGAACTTCTCATGCGTAAATATTACCATGGTATTGTTACAGAAAAATATTACGTGTGGTTTTTTTTGTTTGTTTGTTTTACAGATGGCAAGTCATAGGAAAATATGAATTGTTCAAGGCTATACACGTGGCCAGACAGGCTCTAAATCTTAGTCAAGTGCTTAGCGGACAATATCCAACCTGTACTGTATAAGGAAGTCTCAAAAACTGCTGAAACACTAATGAAAAGTACAAGTGTTTATTGCTGAACTGTTTTTTGTTTTTTTTTCTGTCCTCTTGCAGGTCATAAGGCAACTGGAATTTCTATTGAAACAGATAACAAAAACGTAAAAGCAGAGGAGTTTAAAGGTATAGTATGTGCATACATGTAATAAATATATCCAAGCTATTCAGACAGAAGCTGTGTAGTTAAGATTGTCTTCCTCTTTCCTTGTGAGGGGGGAAGGGTGATCTTGATAGTACTCTCTTTGTTGGCTGCTCTTGTAATCTTAGTTTTGTCCCCATTTTTAGTTGCTTACAGAGTCGGACTAAATGCTCTCTAGAGCTTCTTTTCAACCTCATCTATTCTGTGGTTCTTGTCACTTGTTTTTCAGTCCTGATAGCCCACTCTGTAACATTGGTTTTGTTTCCTTCCATGTAAAGTGCTGTGAAATGATGGATAAGGAAGGCATTAACCTTAAACGGAGATGTGAGGAGTTAGCTGATTTACCATTATTTTCTCTTTATTGTCAGTAGCTATAACTTATTGGCTGTTTTTAATATGCCAGTAACTTGGCTGTCTAAAATTGCATACCTTTTATCATGACTCTTATCATGGCTGGATGATGACTTCTGATCATCAGCTACAAAATATAAGGAGGCAGGGAAGAAAAACCTGATGTTTGCTGGGTAGATGAGAAAGAGATCCTAGTAGTGTGTAAGTATGTGAGGTATGTGGCTTATGCGGATTTCTGTTGTTTCATTCTACTTGGTTGGAATGCAGAGAGATGGGAATTTCAAATTGAAAGGTTTTTTGCTGAGCCTTTATTCATCTATGAGGTAGTGATGAAATATTTGAATGGTCTCTGAAGCTGTCAGCTCTCTATCCATATGCATGGCTTGTCCTTTGTTATTTTGGTATTCGTGTAAGAGATCAGTTTAACATAGAAATAAGCATAACTTTCCCTTTTTTTGCACTGAGGGAGAGTATGAGCAGAGAGACTTAGCTATTAATCTAAATGCAGCTGATCTGAAATATGTTTCTCTTTTCCCTTCCAATTTCTATTACTGTAGAGGAGGGCTAATCAAATGATTACCCTGGACCAGATATAAATCCAAAGTCACTGTTGTTCAGACCTCTCCAAGATCCCTTAGGCTTCTTACCAGGCTGATAGAGCCTCTGCTGTTGAACAGCTTCCTGTGTGTCTATCTTAATAAAAACCAAGTAGATTGTTTCTGGAAAATTCCTCTAACTGTCTGCATTAGTATGGGGGAAAAGGAGGAGAAGAGAACTATAAGTAATGAAGGCTTTTATTATGTTTTCTCTGTTGTTCTGTGTGCATTCCTATGCTCCCTTTTGTACCTTTTTTCTGGATAAGATTAGTGGGAGGGCATAAATACAAGGCTTTTCTGGAAAGAAAAAAAAGTGTGGCACATGAGACGGGGGCAGCTCTTTCAAGACAGAGGTGACTTGTTAAGCTGAGTACACTTCAGCTGATGCAGACAGCTCAGCCAATATAGACCAGCTCATGGGACCAGCCAACTGTCACAAGGTCAGTACCAAAAGAAAACTGAGTTTGAATGATGGCTTTTCTTTGTTAGAAGGATACAAAAACAGAATGGAAAGGAAACTTCTGCAAATCTTAAGATTCAGGAAGCCTCCACCCAGCCACTCAACCTGAAGTCAGGAACCTCGGGCTTCCTGAGTGCACGGCATGTTTTTGGAAGCAGCCAGTGCGTGTGTAACATGTTTCTGGCAAATAATGCCCTCTTGTCTCATTTTTTCTTTCAAGTCTGGACATTTTTTTCCCCATGAGAGATCCCTGGGGCTACCAGCCTGACCCCTTTGAAGCTTTTTGTTTCTTCACAGAACAGATCTGGCAAATGAAACTCTAAGCATGGGTGTCCAACATTTTGGCTTGCCTGGAATGCACTGACTGAAGAGGGAATGGTCTTGGGCAGCATATAGAATTATATAATATAATTATGTATATAAGTAACCAAACTTACTTTTAAAAAATATTTCTTTATTAAAACATAAAAAGAGGGCAACAAACACACAAACCTAGTGGGTTGGAAATGTGTGCAAATCTAAAGGGTGAATGTACAGATCTGTTGATACCCTGCAACTTTTTTTGATGAGATTGGAAAGGAAGATGCTGGTTAATGCAGATTGGTTGCACATTTTATCAGTAGATGTTTGCCCCCTGTAAACCTGGCAGGCATTGCCAAAACTGCAAGGGCTTTTGATACATGATACTGTGGCCTATATTGGAAGATGAGAAATCAAGATCAATAGTGTATTTGTTTCTTTCACAGAAGTTCCTGAGAGATACTAAATTTCACTTATTAATAGATTCAGAGACAGTCACACGTGCGGTTGGAGACGGTATCAGAGGAGAGAATCCAGTCAATTTGTATTAATATTTAAGGGTTATTTACTGGAGGGAAGAAAATATATTTATTTTCCAGCATACTGTTCCACAAACATGAAACTACTGAAATGCTGAGTTTGTCCAGATAACTCTCCTTTACAGCCTGTCATGCCTTCTCTCCCTCTTCAGTTCCCCCATCATATCTATAGGCTTGACCAGAGACCACAATTATGATGCAGGCTGCATATTAGAGGTGGCATATGACCATGCCACGCTGCAAGGGAGTGAAAAATAATAGTTGATCTGTTCCTCATAAGAAATACCAAATTTGTTCTGCTTCCTACCCGGTGATGGCAACTAGAGTGAAACAGCAATTCTTGAGATCTCAGCTTCTGTGAAATATCTGGAGATGCCTGCTATCTATAACGTGAAACTTCAGTAGACAGGCAGATATGTGAACAGGTTTTTAAACCTTCTTCACTCAGGAAAAGTAGGAGACTTCCAATGCATGGCTGCTGTAGCCCAGCGTGATATATCTGGATTCCTGTGGGTTCTTTGTCCCGGACTGAGGCATACAGGTGCTACTTTCCCATTTGCAGATTTGGTCAGTAGCAAGGCTCCATGTGCAAACCAGCAAAGAAAAAACACTGCTTTCAGCCACACACACATGTAATATAGTTGAAGCAAAGTGCAGACAGCTTAAGCCTCTTTCTTCCCCTTTAGAGAGTAGAGTTCACTGATGAAAGTGCTCATACAGCACTCTAGGTTCCAGAAGCACACATCCGTGCTCATTCATCTCCTGAGTACTGTCTCAGCCCTTAGCCTACCTGCTTCCCCTGCCCAGCCCTGGGCTTCCTACTTGCTAGTTTGCTTGGTTTAGGTTGTTGCTACCCCAGTATCACTATTACCATTGCACTGGAAAGGCCCTTGACTGGACAATCTTAATGAAGCATAAGCTTATCTCCTATATACCCTTAAAATAATCTATGTGAAATTGTAACTAAATATTTAAGTTATTTAGAATATCTAACCATCTTAATAGTGTGTTTTTCATTTGTATTATTACAGGTAAGCTACCAATAATGAATTCAGAGTCAATAAAGATAATAAATGGATGAGAGTCTGTTTTGTTCACCGACAAAAATATTAAAACATAAAATGAGGATAGTGGTATGGAATCTCTGCTCATCCAACATCTGAAGTTTGATCCCAAGGCCATTGAATTAAGAGGAAATTACTAGTTTCTATCTCTTCTTTGTACTTGTGTAGATCTGGAGAAGGTTTGATGGCATCATTTGAAATAGATCTGGCCCTTGCTGATTGCTCAGGCTCTTTTAAAGAGGAATATTAATGTCACAGAACCTGAATGTGTACCTCGCGCAATGCTGAAAGTTCTAACTTTCTCTTTTGCTCTTTGTTCTTTTGTGTTTGTTTTTGTCTGTTTGTTTTCCTTCTCTAGAGGCTATTCTTAGTTGCAAGCACAAATTTTCAAAAGGGATGAGTCTTAGAATAGAATGGAAGAAAATCCAGTCCCAAGCAGTTTCGTTTGTCTACTACGATGGTAAATTTACAGGTATAGTACTACAAGCTTAGACTAACGGTTTAATATGTCATTCTCTTGCACAGATATCAACTCTCCTCGGGCAAAACGTTATGATAATGAAAGAGGATGCTCTTGACTTTTGTCCTTTTGAGGAAAAGAATGCTTTCTCAAGGGAGAAAAAAACAGCTTTTGAGAAAATTTTCAATGTTTAGTCATGTTTTTAAAGAAGCTAAATATTACAACACCAGAGACAGAGAAAATTGACATTGCGTGTTCCTTGAGGGTTTTAAAAACTGAAATTACAATTCAAACATGAACTTGCATAAGTCTGTTGAAAGCTCTGCACTCCTATCCAACAAAGAGGTCTCAGAAGCCTGCTGTAGAGCTAGGGGCTTAGATATGAATAATGCAACTATGTTTATATACATAAAATATAAACTCAGCAGTACATTTTAAATTATTTGTAATCTTTTTCAAAAGTAGAATTTCTGTTTATACTTTGTTTAGAAGATTTACCTCTGCTTTATCTGTTGAAGAAAGCAATGTTCTTTGGTACTTTGTATGTGACAAGTAAAGCTTGAGAAGTAAAATAAGGCCACAGCAATTTTGTTAGTTTATAGAGTTGGTAAGATGTACTGGTCTTGTTGATGAACTTTTTTTTTCCCCGCATATGTTTCAGTTACAAAGACACTAGAACTCATTGTTCTGTTTGTGCAAGTTTAATTTCAAAACAAGCTATCGAATGAAGAAAAGCTCATTGTAGGAAAACTGATGGTCATATCTTTGCTAAATTCATCTTTTTTTTTCTTGCTATGTTAATATGTAAATTAGTTTGCTGTAATCTCACTCAGAATCATTTCTGTAAGAGAAGTCAGTGATTGCCATCTCTCCAAGTGGAAAACAATCTTCATTTTTCAGTCACATGACACAGAATAAAAACGTCTTCTATCTTCCAACTAGAAAGTGACACTTTGGAGTAACTTTTTTCTGGACTTGAATAGAGAAGTTTGTGGAAGGTTCTTACTGTCTTGGGAGAGGGATTACATATTGCCCTTTGGTGATAGGTATCTAGCACTGCATAAATGAGCAATAGTTCATAAACTGTGTGGGATTTTGGAACCAGTCAGTAAGAAACAGATATTTTCTGTAAGTGATAAACAGAAACCACTCTGTCTATTCTCTCTTAAAGGTGATCTTAAAGACCGAGCAGAGATGCTGAATACAGGAATCCGTATTAGAAATGTGACTAGAAAGGATTCTGGGACCTACCGCTGTGAAATCAGTGCAAGGAGTGAAGAGGGGCAACGACTGGGAGAGGCTACTATTACTCTCACAGTATTGGGTAAAAAGCAACTTTAGTACTTAGATTTCTGTAAATAAATTGAACGATGGCAAAGGGTGTTGCATGTATGATTGTCAGGTGGCTATTGGATTTTGGGTCTTTCTTGGGTTGGATAATAAACACATGTTCTTTCTTACATTCACGTTCTACAGTATTATTCAAAGAAATGCATACCTGTATCAGATAGTAACATAACTTAGTTCTTTATTGATATGAATGTGTGTTTTCACTGTCAAAAATTATCACTAAGTATGCTGATCAATATGATGACGAAATGTCAATTTCTACTAAAACTAAAGTTACTCAGTGGCTGAGAATCTGATCCTGTTTGACACTGGAAAGTCAGCATCTGTCAACACTTATCAAATATTCTAAAGCAGTCTCCTCCTGTTTTTGGAAGGAGAAATTGCTGCAGTGCCTGCATAATGCCAGGTAGCAATCTGTGGACTTTATTTATAGGAGGTGTGTTGTTTTTTATTATTCTTTATGGGTACTTTTCTTGTTGTTTTTTTTTTTTCCCCAGCTGGGGAAAGGATGAAAAAATGAATTTTGAGCCCATTCTTTTTCCACTATTTCTCCTACTCTTTCCGTGCCACGAATGGAAGAAGTAGATAATTTACTTCTTTTTTTTTCCTCATATGTAGGAAAGAAGTTCCTGCTTTTTTTTCAGTAAAAAATTAATTGATCTTCTGAAATTAAAAATAAAGTTTCAGAGTTCTTCATAAATGACAATAAATCCATACACTTCTGTATAATTCCAACAGTGAGGTAATATCACCTTTTCCTTCTTTCTTCCACTCTCTCAACAGATTTTAGTGTAGCTTCTTCATTTAAAATTGAAATCTTGGAGTCAAAAGAGAGTGGTGGGTGATTTTGTGTCTTGTGCAAAAAATGTTTTTAAAGTTTATGGAAGTTCAGTGTGGGTTTTGTTTTGCTTTTAGAATTGTTGCTTTCTATTTTAAGGTCAGACATGGAAAAATTATGAATAGTTGTTAAGATGTCACCTGTGTTTTTAATATGCCCTGTATTCCTCTTTGTTTTTCTGGTTTGGGTGGTTGCTGTTGTTTGTTTTTGTTTTTTAATTTAAACTGAAATCAGTAGTCAATTGCTTTTCATCTTCTACCTGAGATTCACACATTGGCTGTGATGGTGGCTAGTCTTGGTCATTCTTTCTGACAATTATGTTCCAAAGAACAGTAGAAGCAAAACCAAAATCTTTTTACTCTTTCTCACTTTTGTTTTTAAATACTAGTGAGGAAAAAAATTAATTCCTGGACTTCACATTCCCTGAGACATCCCTCCTGTGTCTGGGAGCAGGAGGCCCCACAGAATAAATGGGGTGGAACAAGATACCTAGAGTTTGGATGACTGTGTTTAGACTGAAGACGCAAGAACACAGCATGTGGTGAGGAAGCCCAGGAACAAACCTCTGCCTTTAGTGTTTTTGGCAGCTCACAGACCTCACGGTGTTCTTCAGTAGCAGAAATCTGCCATTCACCCTATCTCCAGAGCCCCTGTTTGTTAATGTCGTAGTTGTTAAGCATGTAGGCAGGTGTTCACCTCCTCAGTGACAGTCAAACAGTTGTGAGATAGCAAATACTGATAAGACTGTGTAACAAGTACATTTTTGTTTTCCAGTTCCTCCCACCACTCCAATATGTGTGGTACCAAGCTCTGCAATGACGGGAACAGTAGTGGAGCTGAGCTGTAAGGAAGCTGAGGGGTCTCCTCCATCTGAATATCAGTGGTACAAGAACGGTGTTGCGTTACTAGAAAAGACGGGAACAGGCAGTGCTAGAACAGCCAACATAACGTACACCATGAATAAAAACTCTGGCACTCTGGTAAGTGTAGTAACCAACTGTAATAAGCAGCCGTGAAGAAAACCAAATTTCTGTACAGTGGCTATATTCCAAGGCACAAGGTCTTTCTCAGAGATCAATGTCATGCTGAAATGTGATAGCAAATTTATAGGGTACAGTTTCTGCCTCAGACCAATGACAAAACATAGAGGTCGAGTGTAGTAGGCAAACTGGGTGATTTATAAGGCTGTAGCAATTATAAATGAGCAGAATCTAACAAATAAATGACAAATTTCACCTTGTTGGTTAGCCAGCCAGCTCCAGGTGAGAACGATCTCTCAGTATGTGATGGAGTTATATTTGTTACTGCCTTAAAATGTAAAACAGCAACTTCACATCCTTCAGTGGGATGCAGCACCAATGGCAGTACAGAACCTCTGCAGTCCAGTGTCATTTAAAGGCCCCAGTGCTGTACCTGTATAGTCAATGGGAGTGAGTAGTGGTAAGTGTGTTTCCTGCTACGTTCCATGTGAGAGCTGGCCATCTTTTTTTCTCAGCCCCTTTTCCCCCACCAAGCATTAGAGCTGGTCCTTGTGAAAAGGAGAAAATCACATACTACTTACCATGTGTTGTAAGCTGAGATCTTTATTTCTTTATTTATTTATAGAAGAAGAGTCATTTTAGGAACACTCTACTCTTGTAAATGATCACATTTGGAAACCAAAATGTGCCTTATCATTCAGAGGTGCTGTAGATATTCTGGCACACTGCAAACTGCTCAAAAACATTAATCTCTTCTTTAAAGTCATAGTTCTGATGTATAGGATACATTAAAGGGAGAACATCTAACGAATCTGATTATAAAAATAAGTATAGAGGAACACAGAAACTGATCTGAGGTCAGCATCTATTTTTTGCTTTCTCACTGTAGTTATTACATCAGAAATATTTCATAAGTAATCCAGTTCAGCATTTCTCCATTAGAATAATGGAGGAGGTGACATTTCTGGAGGAAAGCAAAAAAATTCCTTGGGAAATCCTTTGTACAATGCTTCGTGTATGCTCCATCTAGTAAAAATGCTTTTCTAAAAGACCCGTGTTCAAGTAGCTGAAGGGATATGGATGGGAGCAGGATCAACGTGAACAGGAGAGCACAAGTTCTCACTTTTCTTCAGATTCTCTGGGAAATAAATGTGTCAACGTCTCAAAATTTCTATACTGCAGTAAATTGCTTTTTGTTTTCCCATTCTGACAATGGTTTTGGACTCTGTCTTAACAGATATTTAACACTGTTTCAAAGAACGACACTGGAGAGTATTTCTGTGTAGCCTCAAATGGGATCGGATTACCTCAGAAATGCTCCATGAAGCGAATGCAAGTTGGTATGTGTCAGAATAAAGAGGGACAGAAAACAGTCTTGCATCTGAACTGATTTCATTGTGTGATACAGTTGAGAAACTAAGACCAGATTTAATTACAGCCTTTTATTTGATTATGGTATTACGGGGGAGGAATAATATTCATATGTTAGGGCACTTTATATGGAGTTAGGGAGGCTGCTTAAAGCATTCCTTTTTTTTCTCTTCTTTGTGTGTGTGTTGTCTCACTGTAGTTTATAGAAAAGCAGTTAGTTGGATGTATTAAAATTATTGTAGTATCCAGCCTTTAATGTTGCTCATCACTGAATGTGACAGGACCAGTGTCCATCTGAGAACCTTAATGCTTCAGAATGCTATTATGGATGCTGTACAGCATAATGTACCAGTCTACTGTTGTTAGTCCACACCAATGATCCTGCTGCCTTTCCTTTACTGCTTGTACTGCAAAACTGTAATAGTGGAAATATTCACCCAAGTGAATCATAGAATCATAGAATTGTGTAATTTTTTTTTCTTATTTTACATTCAGTATGTTGAATTTTAAAAGCCTTGCTATTTAAACATAATTTTAAAAAAATCTAATTTTAAATAACCTGGCAAAAGAGTTCTTCATGACAGATGTGACAAATCATCAGCTGTTGTAGGCTAACAGTTGTTTAAATAGACTAAGGAAATATACCTTGAATCTTTAGAAGATGTACAGCCTGAATAGTACTTACAGTGCATAGATAGAACAAGGAGTTTGTGTCTCTTGACCACTCTAATTCTTTCCTTACTTTTTGACTCAGAGGAAGGATTTGAAGTGTATCAAGCACTCCTGTTAACGTGGCTGTGATATAGTAATCCTTTTGGGACAATTTATCCACATTTGTGTGGTAGGTACTAATTTATAAAGCTTAGACCAAAGTCCATTCATAAATACGAAAGGTACCTGTAGTAATTAGGGGGGAAAAAAATCCATCCTTCAAATGTTTTTAAAACTTTAAATGTTGTATTTATCTTTTATAATTACAGATGACCTTAATGTAAGCGGTATCATTGCTGCTGTAGTAATTGTGGCTCTGGTAATGGCACTATGTGGCCTTGGAGTGTTTTATGCTCAAAAAAAAGGGTATTTTACAAGTAAGTACAGTAAAATCACTCTTTGGCTAAAAAACAAAACACAAAACAACTATATTTCTGCTGACTGTAACATGTATTTCTCACGTGTTAACTCCGTGGTACTATAGCTAAAGAGCAACTTCTCTGTGCATTTTTATTCAGACTTATGCTGCAGAGGATACTGTAAGAATGAGATGGAGGTGTTTGTACAGTTGCAGAAGGATAGCAGACAGCAATCTAGGAAAAGCAGCAAGCAGGGCCCTGGTTTCTAGAGTTTCTGCTGCAGTTTTGAGAGGGGATAGGAATGATATATGCTGCAAAAACAAGACGTACAAGGTTGCTTGTAATCTATAAAGGGTTTTTTGGAGCCCGAGTTTTGATGCAGGGGAACTAAGTAACTTGCTCCCTCTTCTGGTTCGTGGTGAAAGTGCACGTGGTGAAATACTGAGGATCACCTGGGAAAACCTTGAGCCCAAGCGATCTACCTCTCCATAGCACGTATATCAGCGCCTGTACAGTTCGGCGCAGCGATAAGGTTTGCAGATGTCAGTCTGGGAAAGACGGCTTCCCGAAAGTAACAGAGCTGATGTTAGCGTCCCTCTTCCTTACAATTTGAATTGTTGAAACCCACCTGATCTTCTTCTGTTCAAATTTAAACTACACTGAAATTTCACTTAGCAGCTGAAGCTTTGAGTAAATATGTCAAAGAATTTTAAGGAAACTACTCCTGTGCTCATTCTGCTTTTTCTTCTTTTTTTCCCAGAGGAAAGCTCTTCCCAGTAAGTACCTTTATATTTTATCCAAGTCACTGTACACTTCATTTACATGATGATGATTTAGTAACTGTGATGTTTAAGGACTTTCTCTCATACAGTGACATCTTTGAATGCTAAAATAAACCTGATCCAGCACACCAATGGATTTCCTCATTAGAACCAGTGTCCCAGTCAGAAAATGAATTATTACTGTGATATTACTATTTGTAGTTATGCTTTACATCCCAGACTCAGCTAGAGGCATTCTTTTTTCTTCCTCAAACTGGGTGAAATAAACTGAAGAAAAACTCTGTTTTAACATACTGTGCTGGTTATATTGATTGCTAATTAGACAAAGTGTACCTGGAAACCGTGAAGGGACAAGCTAGGGAAGGTAATTTGGCAGTTGCTCATGAGATCACCACAGCTGTCTAAAAGCATTAAGTGGATTTGTTACAGATTTTGTACTTCTAAGATGGAAAAGAAACTTAAGGATTGCTGGAGATCAGGACAAACATGTTCATAAGTAAAATTCTCAAAGGGCTAAACAAATACCTGTTTAACTTAATATCCTTTCCTGTTCTATTAACAGGAAGTCCAACTCTCAATCTACGAGTGAAAAGGTATTTTACTTTTAGTAGTGTGTGTCCATTGTCAGCATGTATTTTTGTTATTTAGTATGTAGATAAGAGGCCAACTACTTGGCTGTTTTGAGTGTGAAGGAGCAGTGTTAATGCCTTTGTCCATCAGATGCTCAGCAGATACTAATACTTCTGTCTTTTAATAGAATATTCTGTTTTGTGTAACAGTATAAGCAAACTTACAGTGTATCTAACAGTCATTATCCTTTTTGGTTTGCATGCTTGACTTTCTTCTGAAATGTAAGTTGTTAATGTGGTTAAAATACCTGAACTACTACTTATGTCACCTTGCTTGTTTCATTTAGGATTTCAAGCATACCAAGTCCTTTGTTATCTAGAAGATTTCAGCCTCTGTGAGGGACATCAAACAACTACTTGTTATACAAAAATATCATAGGGATTTTTTTGACCTCTACTCTGTAAATATTGTTTCCATGTAATATGCACTGAAAATAGAAATTGCTACTGTTTGCTACTGTTTAGATCTAGTCAACTTAATTGTATGTAAATGATTGCTTTTTTTAACCAACCACAAAAATGCTTAACTTAAAGATGCAACTAAAAGGAACAAACAGATCCATTGGTGTGACTTCTCATTTTGTTGATGTATACATGCAGCAATACGGGATTCATTCCTGCAGCTTGGAACAGTCTATCCAAATAACTTTCACAGATGACCCCTCCACCATTGTCAAGGGCTCAAACTCTCCTGCAGTGTTGACTCCATTCTTACTCATACATCAGCATTATATTAGGTTTGACAGAGCCACCTAGAAGTGCAAATTGAACAGACTTTAATTCACTGTCCAGGCAGGACAAAGCTGCTTGTAATTGAGTCCCAAGCATTGTTTTATTGTCTAATATAAAATGCCTACAGTATTTCTTTTACAAGGAAGTACCTCTTTCTGTAGATTGAATATGTTACTTGCATTATCAAAAAGATCATGCCAGTACAACTACAGTTGTAACAGCTGGACCCTAAATGTTGAAGTATTACAAATAAATAGCTGCTCAGAACCTCAAGTGTTTGTGTCAGTAGTTCTGTTACTGAATACTGATGCCCTACATCAGTAACAAGTTTCAGTTGCTCCTGTGAGAGCATCGCTTATACGTTCACTGATGTAAAATCAGAGTATGCAAAATCTATGCAGAATCTTGAAATGTCACAAACTCAGGAAAATAAAGTCTCTTCTGGATGTATCCACTCAGTTTTGTAACTTCTCAGCACTGAATTGTGGCTTACTTGAAGGAGTTCAGCAGTGAGATATGCTATTCAGGTACCTCAGTAACTGTAGTAGCTGACAATCAGAACCAACTAGAATCCCCATGCACATGAGAACTTGTTCACACTTCCAAAATGAAACTGAAACACTGCATTTATTAAGTTACAACTGATGCCATATTCTGCATCTCCATGGATGTATGCTGTTGTCTGGAGGGTGACAGGAAGAAATTACTTCGGAGTCTCCTCAAAGTTGGGCTCTAAAGGAGTAACAAGGAAGCAGAGAGAGAAGAGACATGTTAGTTTTCTCTTATTCCAGCCTAAAACACAACGTGATGTTCAAAGAAAACTAAATATTAAGCTACTCAGTAGCTTTGGTTTTGGTAGCAGTGGGGGCTATGGGTGTGTCAGCTCTAAGAGCTTAAACATACATTAAACAGCCAGCTCCTGCCTGCTCTGAAAAGGTCCTACTTCTGACCAGAGCTAAGCCATGCATGACACTGGGTGTGCCTCTGGGACAGCAGATTTTTTTAAAAAGGAAAAACTGCTGTGCAGCAGTCAGTGCAGGAGGTGCTCCAGGCACACAGCACATCTCCCTGCAGCTCAGGAGAGGCCCATGGTGGAGCAGGCTCTCCCCCTGCCGTCCATGGGTACTGTTTGCAGCAGATTTCCTGCAGCCAAGGAGGGACCCACAGAGCAGCAGTTGGTGAGGCCTGGAGGAGGCACAGTCCTTGGAAAGCCCCTGTAGGAGCAGCCTTGGGCTGAAGCTGCAGCCCACGGGGAGGAGCCCACAGTGGAGCAGAGCTGGGGGAGCTGCCACCTGTGGGGACCTGTGTGGAGCAGCATGGTCCCTGAAGGGTGGGCCCTGTGGTATGGAGCTGTGTTGGAGCAGCACTTTGAGAACTGTAGCCTGAGGGAAGCCCATGTAGGATCTGTTCAGGAAGGACAGTATCCTTTGTGAGGGATCCACAAAGAACAGGGGCAGAGCAACCACGGAAGAGCAGCAGAGATTAAATGTTATGGACTGACCACAGCCTTCATTTCCCATTCATTTGCACTGCTTGAGCAGAGGAGGCAGAAAAGGATGGACCAGGAAAGGGGGTCTGTTTTTGTACATAATTGGTGAGTGATCTCCCTGTCCTTATCTCAACCCACAAGCTCCCCACCCCCACAGAGCCTGTCTTCCTAGGCTCAATGTCACTCCTTTGTTTCTGATTCATTTGCACCTCTTTCACTAACTTTGGTGTCAGCTCTCACATCTTTTCCCCTCATTGCTCCTTTCACAGCTGCCACAGAGTTTTCTTTTTGCCATTTACTGAGTGCCTTAATACAGAGGTGCCACCAGTGTCACTGTGGGCTGAGCCCTGTGCTGTGCTGGGTGTGCTGCAACCATGTCAACAGCCCCTGGTGCCCTCACTGAGGCCACCAGCAGTACTTGTGCTGCTAAAACCCTGCCATGTAACTCAAGTCATTGCCAAGTCCCAGCTACCAGCTGCTTACAGCTTATGGGAAAGACAATTTACCACCCCAAGCTGACTTTATCAGATAAAGCTGCTTGTGAGCAATGGACATTTTGAGGTGTACTTGCTTAAGTAAGTAAAAGAAACAACAAGATGAGCCTGTCATTAACAAAGGTTAAGTTGCCTTTATGTCCTAAGGAAAACAGTTGGTGCAGTCCCTTTGCATTCCACATGAACCAATCACACCTAGCATTCTCACATTCAGTCTAGGTAATATAAAAGCATTCCAATACAAATCGAGAGCAGCTAACCACAACTCACCTCAAAATAACTGGAGACATAGATTTAGTATCAGTCATGCTGTAATCATGAATAGCTCTATGTTCACCTTCTGAAATCTCTGACTTTCCAGATGAGTTTATAAAGTCTACAAACTGCAGCCTGGATGATACACACTGGTTATCCACAATATACACACTATACACACACTACTACTCTGACTGCAAGTCTGGTCAAATGTCCATCCAAGTAAGTTCACATCTTCACTGGAAAAGTGAGGTTATTCACTGAGGGAATCTTACACAAAATTAATGGTTCCAACAAAAACTAAAAGGGAATTAACAAAAAGTCAGTTGGTGAGCGTGTCCTTTCTTCCAACCACAAGTTCAGGAGCATTGTTAACTCACCCTCAAATTTAAATTCTGGGAACTTGGTTAGATCTCCCTCCCCATACATCCGCTGAAGCCTAGCGAGCGATTCATTCATGTCTTTCTGGAACTCAGGGCCTACATCAACAGGCCCTCCAGCTTGCCTAAAAACAAACAGTGGCAATAAAAAAAGTTCTGATTAATAATTCAGTTCAAAAAGTTTGTATGGAAGTTCTACATTTTCATTGCAATTTATGGATTATCATTTTGACAATCAAGCAAATAATTCAAAACAGTTTCTAATGATGACACACCTTAAAGCCCTACTTACATTATAATTAAAGGTTCTCAGGGTAAAGAATGGGCTTTTTGCTGTGAATAACGAAGCTTCCAGCTACAGAAGCAGTCTCTGGAGACACAAAAACCATGCTGAGTATCTAGACTTGCAGGGCTCTGGAGTTTCATGCGTTC
Organism: Cyrtonyx montezumae; assembly: GCF_038088225.1. NCBI lineage: Eukaryota > Metazoa > Chordata > Aves > Galliformes > Odontophoridae > Cyrtonyx > Cyrtonyx montezumae. The sequence goes on along the minus strand of NW_027072034.1, from coordinate 62,495,754 downwards.
CAGGTGTGACTTCTTGACAAAAACGTCACCTGTACCTCTGCTATTTCTGAGTTCATGATCGTGGCTTGAATATTAAACAAGAAAAAAAGAGCAAGAAGCAGAGCCTCTGCTGCTCCCCGAGATATCAGCATGCAGCACAGCAGTGCTTGGTGGCACAGGAGTGCTCCTGAGGTATGCAGGATCCAGCCACAAAGTGAATATCTTTCAATGTGCGTCAAAAACCAGCACCCTTAACCCGCTCCATCATCTGCTTTAAGACAACTCAGTGTACTTACTTGCTTTTCGTGTTGTACTCCCTGATCTTGTCCAGGAAGAGCTTCTGAACCGGGTCAAGCTCTTTCGCCTTATTAAAAGCGATGGCGGTGAAACCGATGTTTCTCCGCAAGTGAGTGGAGACAGCGGAGCGAAAAAGGGAAGAAAGTCGCAGGATCTGATGCAGGATCATGACGGCACCGACGTTTACCCTTAGAACAACAGAACGAACGAATAAATCGCATAAACAACGGCGCTTTACCCCACCAAAAACTACCCTACCCCAACCCAGTGCGAAGCCGCAGTCACCTTGGGACGGTGCGCAGCGCGCATGCGCCGCCCTCCCGCGCAAGGCATGCTGGGGCTCCGCGGGGCCTACCTCTGCCTCACTCCGATCCCCGCGGCCGCACACCAGTCTCGCGAGGCCGTACAGGCCCGAGGGCACCGACCAAACGGCCGCCGGAAGTAGGTGCTGCGCTTCCGGGTGAGGGGAAAGGGCTCAGGGCGGCGCCCTCCCCTCCCACACACTCTCCCCACTGCTCTCGCATTGGCCGCCGGGAGCTGTAGTTCCCGCGGCAGGTGGCGGTGTCGGCGCGCCCTCCCCGCCCGGGCCCGCGCTGCCCAATCCCGAACGCGCGGCGGCCTCCGCGGGGCGGCGGTGGTGGCGGCGGGACCCGGCGGGGCCGCGAGGGCCGCGGGAGGAGGCGTGGGCCGCTCCGTTCGGGGCTGGCGCGGAAGGCGGAGGAGGTGAGGTGGGTGAGCGCGGCGCGGCCTGGCGGCACGGCCCGGCCCGTGTTTTGTTTCCGTTTCTCCCCGGCGCCGCGCGTCTCATTTCCGTTTCGGGTTCAAACAACGCCGCGAGGAGGAGGGGGGGAAGCGGGAGGGCCGCGGGGAGAGAAGCGGGGACGGCGGGGAGGAGCGGCACATGGCGGCCCTGCAGGCTCCCCGGGCGGGGCCGGGCCCGGGCCCGGCCGTAACCAGGTGCGGGGTGGCGGGCGACGGATTTGTCGTCTTACGCAGTTCCTTGCTGTGTTTTTCCTTGCTGTGTTTTTCCATGCACGTGCCCGCTTGAGTTTGTTTTTGAACTTGTGTCCTCTGGCGAGGAAGGAGAACGTCTGAAAACTTTGGCCCTTTTAGCGTCTCTGTGTTAAAATCAGACTGGCTGGTAACTGGTGAAAAATCCTCTGTAAAGGTCCAACTGTGTGTGTGGCCTTTCCAGTGGACATAACGGTAGGGGTGACCATACCCTGAAACAGATGAACCATGGGGCCCTCCCAACAGCGTGGTCATAGAACCACCTACTTTGGAAACATCTCCAAGATCATCCAGTCCAACCAACTGTCCACCACCAGTGCTTCCCCGCTCAAACCACATTCCTGAGCACAGCATATGAATGTTTCTTGTGCAACCTCTTTATTAGGTTTCACTCGTTATCCCAAGAGGCTCTGTTGAATCCCTAGCTGCTTCATGGGTTCGATTATGTCTCTTTTGTTTGTATTTCACCTGTATTGTATCTGTGCTGCTCACGTCTACAGCATAACGTGATTCTTCTGTGGAGCTGGCAGACTGTGAAGTATAATTAAAACAAAACGTCTTCATTGAGGTTTTTTTCATTATTGCTTGGTGAGATGTATATGCTCCTTGAACTGTCCCTGCTTCACAGTTAGCTGGTGGGATGATGAGCACAAGTTCTCTTTTGTTCTTGTTTTTTAACATTATTTAGCTAGCATCAGACAGTTCACGTCCCACATGTCTAACCAGGCATCTTTCTTGTAGAGAGTCTGTGCCGGGTTCTTGGCATCATAGTCCCCCCTCTCTGTAGTTAATAGCCCCAGTGATCTGCCTTGCGTGATTTTGTTCTGTCCCATCCACACATATGCATGGTGTCAGTCTCTGCGCAGCCCTGTAGCAGCAGAGTTTCATTGGACTTTGTGTAAAACCTGTGTTTTGTTTGAATCATGCTGCTTGTTAATATTATCAGGAGTCACTATTTTGGTGTAGGAACACATGACTAATTTTCGCTATTAGTCTTCCTCAAACTGTTACTGATTTCTCATGTTTTGGTGATGTTGTTCTTCCTCTTTCCACTCTGCTCACCTCATTTTGTTGTCTTTGTGCTCACTGGAACCATCTTTCTCCCCTTTTCTGTGCCTCTGCTTTGCTCGCCTCTGCCTCCTCAGGCTGACCTCCTATTTGAGAAGCAGGTATTGTCATCTATCTTGTGAAATCTGTTTTGGGTTTTGGTTTTCCTTTTTTCTTCAAAAAAACTATCTAGGCATTTGGTTTAAAGAAATGTTTGATAGGACGCAAACAATCAGCTTGTTTTGTTCATCTGTGACTTACAAAAAGATTTCTTTGTTCCCAGCTCTGTTCTTAAGACGTTTTAGCCATGACTAAGAGAGAAGCAGAGGAGTTGATAGAAATAGAGATTGATGGAAACGAGAAACAGGAATGTACTGAAGAAAGGTATGTACTGTCTTTGCTTTTGAGAGTCATTAGAGTGATTTATTTGTTTTGTGTTTTCCTGATTTTAGAGTTGTGAGTGCACACACTAAGTTCAGTTACTCAGGTTTATTATTAGGTATTGTGTAATGCTTCAGAGATTAGTATGATTATGAAATAAGTGCAAGTGTTTTCTAGCTAGGTGAAAGTAGTAACTTTAACGTGGTAAAGTAACTGTTTCCCTGCCATCTCCATGCTCCTGTGCTTGATTGTTTTCAACTTTTCTTATGGTTATAGAGGTCTGCATTTTGCCTGTGCTCTCTTCAGTTTTCTTGTTCATTTAATTAATTGATTAAAAGATTAAAAATAATAATAATGTGGAACTATAGCCACTACTAGAAAACCGTATAGTGCTGTCATAGCATATCCCAGTTTGGAAGGGACCCCTGAAGAGCACTGAGTCCAACTCTGGGCTACGCACAGAACCATGTGAAATTCAAGCACTGTGTTTGAGATCACTGTCCAGATGCTTTCTGCGCTCAGGCAGGCTCTGGGCTGTGCCCCAGAGTGCTCAAGGAGAGGCTGCGAAGTGCGAGCACAGCGGGGCAGCCCCTTTCCTCTCCTGGCTGGCAGTGCTCGGCCTGATGCACCCATCAGGTACAGTTGGCCCTTTGGGCTGCCAGGGCACACTGCTGACTTAGGTTCAACCTCAGACTGCTTTCCATGGGGCTGCTCTCCAGTCAGTGACCCCAGTAGATCATGTTATTCAATCTTAGTTGGTTAAATCTCCCCCTTATTTTTTTTTTTATTGCTGCAGTATTAATAGCAGCACTCTCTTTACTTTTCACCTCTGTGGGAATATTTCTACGTGTAATTGTTGCAAACGTTTCAGATTCAGCATCTCCTTTAATTTAGATGAGCCTTTAGTTTCTCCAGTCTATTAAATTCCTTGCTATCCAGGACCAATTTTTAAAAAGCAGAGGTTTAGAACAGAATCTGTAGATATAGAAGTATACTTTGCCTTAGTTTCCTTAACCTAGTTTTTAGTTCGTAAAGCTTCTTTCCTAATATTCTGATTGGCTAAAAGGCATGGACAGTTAATCTGTAAAAGAGAGGTGTAAAACACTCTTTGTACTCTGCATGTTAAGTTTTCATATTTGACTTTTAACGTGAATCTTTTAAATACATAGCACTCAGGGTAGACAGACTCACTTTACTCAGTGTGAAGGTTAACAATATATAATAAACTAATCAGAACTTAGTATATTGAAAACTCGGATCTGAAAATAATCTTGTATTCAGCTTAGCTTTTGAACTGTGGCACAGCTTAAAAAGAAGGTCAGCTGTAAAATCAGTGGGATGAAATTTGGTAATTCACTGTGCGCAAGTAGTTTCTCTGAATGGTATTAAGAATTCATAGTCAATAATTGTTTAGTGTAGCTTATTCCTAACTTTCATAAAATTTGTTCTCTAACTACTGTATTGCGCGAGCTGTACTGACATATGGGTAATGATTCCTTGTGTTCATTTGGTACTTAAAGCATTGTTGAGCAAACCTACACCACAGCAGAATTTGTGAATCAGGCTATTGACATCAATGAACCAATTGGAAATCTTAAGAAATTGCTGGAACCCAGGCTGCTGTGTTCCTTGGATGCGCATGAGATTTGTCTGCAAGATATCCAGGTAAACTGCCAGGTTATAGTTACAGAAAATTTAAACTCTTAGCAGAGAGGCATTATGCTTCATCCCTTTCTTTTGACATGAAATTCCTGCTTTATTTTGTACACCGCAATACAGAGTTTAATTTTACACCAACTTCATTATCATAAAAATATTCAAACATTTACACATAAGTTCTGTATGAATAAATTAAAAAACAAAAAAACTGGGGGGGTTATGGCTTGTGAGTTGGGGGGAGACATTCCCATTACCCAACCATGAGGTGAAAGAATGAGCGTAATGACAACATTGTCTAAGCAAAAACTCATGAGGTAGCCTCCGTCATTTGTTGCTATCTGAACTTCCAAGAGTCTGATCTTGTTTTGTTTGAATAGAGCAGAAAGATTTTTGTGCTATTCAGATGCATAGATAACATGTTATTTGAGAAAATTCCCCTCCTACATATTTCTTCAGGCATCACAGTGTGTAACTGTTGTTATAACTGTGTGACTAATACATGTTTTAATTCTTTAATTCTTTTTAATACTTCTATTAAGCTGGACCCAGATCGAAGCCTTTTTGATCAAGGAGTGAAAACAGATGGAACAGTACAACTCAGTGTCCAAGTAGTATCTAGGCAAGGTAAGCAGTTACATTTGTCAGCTTTATAGACCATCCAGCACCATAGGAGTGCCTGAGAACAAACCCAGTACTCTGCTCTTTCTAGCTGTAAGTGGGTGGCCATATAATTTCAGAATGTATTTTTCATTGTCTCCTTCATTTATATATAGTACCAATTAAAATTTACTGTTGTGCTTCATGTCCTATTCCCCTTTGCTTCCTTCTTTATGCCTGGGTCAATGGACTGTTGCCACTTACAGAGAACAGTGACCACACTGGGCTTTGTGAAACATCTATGGATGTACGTTGCTGTGTTTTCAAATCCTCAGTGGCAATTTGCATCGGAGTAGGGTATCTTCAATCATTTTATGTCACCCAAGGAGATCAGCAGAATTTGGGGAGCACATCTTTTTTTTTCTTGTTATTTCAGTATAGATTTTACAGAAGAGATCCTCTCTGTTTTAACTGTGCTTAAACAGCATTTGATAGAGCTTGTATTTGTATTTAATGTAGTCAGGTGACAAGTGCTAGATTGAATCCCCAGCTCTTCACATAGTGGGGATTGAAGTATCTTCCTTGTTTCTTTGTTTAGGAAAAATGTATTCTTTAGAGGATTAGACTAACCGCTCTTAATTCATCACCCATAGCTTGTAGTATGCTGTGCTCACCCTTCCCATTTCAAGGGGATGTAGGTGATACAGATCTTTGTGATTAACTTCTATTTTCTTCCTGTGCTTTCAGTTTTTGTTTTATTTTAATGTAAAACTGGGGTATGTGACCATGTACTTCAAGGAGATTTTTTTTTCCCCCAGTTAACTATAGAAGAAATTCACAAAGCAAATGACTTGCATATAAGTAAGGAGGAGATGGATTTCTTACTCTGGCAAGAGCAGTGTGCCCTTGAGCCAGAGGAGAGGAGAAAAAAAAGCTGGAGTCTTGTGCTTTCTCCCTCTTTTTTTTCTCTTTTTTTCTTCCCTGTGGATGATGTACCTTTGCAAGACTTTTGGTTATTTATTTTCACACAAATCATGTTATTAATAGAATTAAGCTAGCAATATTCAATGATGCTAATCCCTGCTCTGGGTTGAACTCCCTTATTTCTTAAGAGAATCATGGAATCATAGAATGGCTTGGGTTGGAATGGACTTCAAGGGTTATCAAGTTCTAATCCCCCTGCCAGAGGCAGGGTTTCCAGCTGTTAGATCAACTACAACATCACATTGCCCAGGGCCCCATTCAGCCTGGACTTAAACACATCCTGGAATGGGGCATCCACAGCCTTCCTGGGCAGCACCTCACCACTCTCAGTGGGAAAAAAAAAACCACTTCCCCCTAACATTGGATCTATCTCCTTTCATTTTAGTTTAAGACCATTCCTCTTTGTCCTGTCACTATCTACCATTGTTGTTTTCACTCCTGTTTATAAACTGCCTTTAAATATTGGAAGGCTACAATGAGGTCTCCCCATAGTCTTCTCTTTTCCAAGCTGAACAAACCCAGTTCCTTCAGCCTGTCTTCATAAGAGAGGTGCTCCAGGCCTTGGATCGTCTTCGTAGCCCTCATTTGGATCATCTCCAAAAGCTCCACATTTTTCCTATGCTGGGGGCCCCAGACTTGGATGCTGTACTCCAGATGGGGTCTCATGAGGGCAGAGTAGATAGGGACAATCACCTCCCTCTCCCTGCTGGCCTCCAATCTTCTGACAGAACACAGGATGCCATTGGCCTTCTGGCTGCAAGCACACGATGCTGGTTCATGTTAAGTTTTTTTTTGTCAACCTGAACACCTAAGGCCTTCTCAGCAGGGCTGCACTCAAGGAGTTCTCCCAGTTTGCATACATATATGGGGTTAATGTGACCCAAATGCGAATCCTTGCACTTTGCTTTGTTGCATCTCACTAGGTTTGCAAGGGCCCACCTTTAGAGTTTATCAGGGTCATCCTGGATGGCATCCCTTCATTCTGCTGTATCTACTTCACCTCTCAGCTGGTGTTGTCAGCAAACTTACTACGGGTGCTCTCAGACCCATCACCTATGTCACTGATAAAGATGTAAAGATGTTAAAGATTACCAGCCCCTGGGGAACGCCCCCCATTACTGACCTTCTCCTGGACATAGAGCTATGGATCACAACCCTCTGGCTGCAACCTTCCAACCAATTCCTTATCTACTGAGTAGTCCACCCTTCAAATCTTTATCTCTTCAATTCAGAGACAAGGCTGTGGTGTGGGACCATGTCAAAGGCCTTGCAGAAGTACAGGTACATCATGTCAGTTCCTTCCCTTTGTCCACTGATAGTATTGCTCTATCATAGCAAGCTGCCACTTTGGTCAGGCACAGCCCTCCTTGGGTGAAGCGTTGTTGATTGTCTCAAATCACGTGCTCATCCCTCACATGCCTTAAGATGTCTTCTAGGAGGATCTTTTCCACGACCTTCCCAGGCACAGAGGTGTAGCTCACCTTCCTGTAGTTTCCCAGGTCCCCCTTCCTCTCACTTCCAACTCACTTCCAACTCACTTTAACTACTTTCTTCTAGTTTGGAAATGCCTGTAGTTTTTCTGCCATTCTGATAATAATTTGTTTTGAGCTTGGCCCTGCCTGGTATTGCTCTGAAGTAACACTCTTACAAGTCTGTGTCATTCTGAGTAGCTGCAGTGCAACATATGAATGTGAAAGACCACTACAGAGAATATTTTGGGCTTTTTTTATTTTAATCTGGTCACAAAATATATTAGATCAGGGATTTTTCCTGTGCCACACATTGGGGGTGATATCAGATTAACATTTTGCCAGCCTTAAAGGCTAATAGGTGTTTTTCCTCAAGCTACAATTAAAGTGATTCTGAGTTTGTATTAGTTATTTACCTGGAGAAAAGTAAAAGCAAACTTTTGGATTTGTGGATTCCAGTTCTCAAATTGTTGTCATGTCACATACAAACTTGAACAGGTCAAGGCACTGTTTGTGAATGCAAGCATTTGTAGCTGCTGGTTGTGTTGATCTCAGTTCTTTTACATATAAGATGAATATTCTTCTGAGCAGATGCTGTTTTGCTTACTTTCTGAACGTGTGACTGAGTTAAGAGGTTACTATCCAGCTCCTTTGAGAATTCCTGAGCATGTGTATGTATATAGCTGTACTGCGTTTACAGAGATTTCATGTCTGAGCAGTGATTAAGTAGGAGGTGCTTTGGATTTAGGTATCTTATTTAGTGCTCTTTTAAACGTGTAACTCCTCACGTGGCTGTTCTCTATGCTATTTTTAGCAATAAGAAAGCTCTTATTATTGTTATGAAAAGGAGGGAATGTAGTGTATATGCTGATTTTAAATTAAAGGTGCAGTCTGAGTAATACTGTAAGGTGATGACCCAAAATTAATAATACCCAGACAGTATAATCAAAATGAACAGTATATTTTTGGATGGATTATCCAGATGGTATAAAGACTCCTGGTAAATTAGGAAGGTCTTGCCTGTCACTGAAGATCGAGGCTCACCCTGAAACTCCACAGGGGAGGGATCTCCAACAAGAGATGCTTCCCCAGTAGTAGTCAGCCCTTAAATGGGGTCTGGGAGAGGTGGAGCCAGACTCCACTCCTTCCGGTCACACAGGTTCATTACTTTCACCTGTGCTCCTGCAGCTGACTCAGTGCTCACCTCAGGTGATCAATCAGTGGTTCAGGCCATGACTCAACAGTTCCCATATGAATGTCCTCGCTTTTTGGATGTGGTTAATACCACGGAGTTAGAGAACAAAGATGGATTGCCTGTAGATCATTCCTATGCTAGGATATTTTCTGTGTTCAGGCAGTTTGTAGTGAATAGGCTTGTACTGGAGGCAACATTAATACATATCTTGATAGCAGACCTCCTTGAATTTTTGTATTCTTGGACCAGTTTAAACTTTTAGGATGCATTACATTTTTTTTCACGTTGTGGCTTACAATTTACCTGTTATCCTAGGAAGACTGGACAACTGTTTTATCTCCCCCTTTATCTACTTTATGTGAGAACATGCAGACAAACCCAGTGAGTTCATTTTGATCTAGCATTAGGATAGGTGGCAATTACTTGACCGCACTGTTACTTCTAAGCTGACTGCTCTACAGAGTTTCATCACTTCAGTCTCCATGTGGACAAAGCAGTAGAGCTTCACAGTTCCCTTGGGAGCTATTTTGTGGTAACAATACTGAACTGTTAGTCTCTAAAAACTTCTTTATTTTTGTTTTTGAATATTTGAAACAGAACCTCAATCCTTAATGTTTTCCTTTACCCATTTTTATGACTTTCAAACAAGCCTCTTCTATATCTGCCAATCCTCCACGGCCTACTTTAATCACTTACTATCCTAAGTGAGGTGCTTGTTTGCTTTATTTTCACGTGTGCTTTTTCATCTAATCAGTCATTTATTAGTTGTCTAAAACTATTTCCACTTCATTTCATATTGCAAAATGAAGATATATTTTATATGACAGAACTAAAGTTAACAAACAAAAAATATGGATAATAAAGTTCTTAAGATTTTCATCATTATTGGTCTTGTTTCAACTGAATGTTGAATACACTGTTTTCTGCAGGGCACTGTAGGAGAAAATGTTAGCTCCTGTGTAAAATTGAGAGACAGTGGGGAAAAGACTGTAAGGGTTAGAAATAATCTGTGTTGGTTGGGGGAAGGCAGCAGATGCTTATGGCTTGTTTGTTTTGTTAGGGTTTTTTTTTTTTTTTTTTGTTTTGGTTGGTTGTGGGCTTTTTGTTTGTTTTCCCCAGTGTATTTCTGAAAGAAGAAATATTTTGATCTGTGCCCACATGCTCACTCCTGTAGAATATGAAGTTGTAATAGTGGGGAAAGAGAGATGAATTGGTATTCATTTTACTGAGGTGTATAGTGGACTAGGTAGTTCTCATTTAGGACACCTGCAGAAAATCAGTGATGGTTCTTTTGCATAATGCTTCTTTCCAAAGTATGCTGGCACTTCCTGATCAATTATTCTTAATTTTTCTTTGTTCTATTTATATCTAGGAATAGACCCCAAGTTGAATATCCTTGAAATCGTGAAGCCTGTGGAAACTGTGGAGGTAGTGATTGATCCAGATGCTCATCATGCGGAGGCCGAAGCTCACCTTGTTGAGGAAGCTCAAGTGATAACCTTAGATGGAACAAAACACATTGCAGCAATTTCAGATGAGACCTCTGAACAGGTGACACGGTGGGCTGCAGCATTGGAAGACTACAGAAAGGAGCAGGAACGCCTCGGGATACCCTATGGTAATAATAGCTGATGATTAATTGTGCATGTGTTTGGTTAGGGAGGTGGGGGCTGGTTCTTCTGTTTGTTTTGGGGCAGGAGGCATATTTTTCATAAATGATAATTAACTTGGGTTCTGTGATTCAAGTGCTCTGGTAGCTCATAGGCAGGTTATGGATAAGTGCTATGCAGTTCTCATAAGATAATGCCTTATCTTATGCAGAGATAAGTAGAATCAGTGCTTCTAATATTTCTATTTAAAGGACACTTTTTGTTCTAGTACTTCCTTTACACTGAGTTTTTAGAAAGCAGTTTTCTTCCTCCTCTGTATAAATACATATGTTAGTTATAAGGTGGTGGAGGTTGCTTCTGAATATACTGAAACAAATTGTTTCATGAGTCGCAGCACACTGAGTGCATTGTAAACTCAGATTTTTCCATGGAAAGCCATACTTGGCTTCAACATAGAGGGGAAAAAGAAAATTTGGAAATGAATATAAACACTCTAGTAAATCATCACCTCTTCTGAATTAACATTGATTCTGAGCAGATTGCTGGTTTATTGTTACCTTAGAAAAAGCACCTCTAAATGCCTGCAGAGGATTGAGCTGAAACTGTAGTTTTCTGAGCTTTATCATGTTCAGGAGATTATTATCTGGCTGAGTTGCACGTTCTGACTTGCTGAATGAAATGTACTGGTGAAGCATGTTCAGCATATGAAGCTGTACTATGTAAGCACAACTGCAGAATGAGAGGGTATTTGGAAAAGGATGTTTAGAAGTGCTTAAAAATCCCAGTGTGGTTACACGTCTTTGCATTATCTTGCCAGTATTTCAAACATTTTTGATAACTAAGGCAGTAGCTTTTTGATATCTTTTAATTGTTCTCATTGGCAAGTATTTCCCAAATAGCTTTTATCATGCTCTGGTATCCTGACAGGCTTCTCTGTTTTGCTGCAAGTGGAAAACTAGCTTTTAGAAGATCTTCAAGATGTTGTAGCTTTTCCTTTGTGATATGTTTTGGTGGGTTTTGCCAGAGACTGCAAATACTCAGCTGTTAAAGGTATTTTTTCTAATGAAATCCAGGAGTTTAGTACTGCAGCAAAGGCTCCTAGGAAGAATAAAAACATTCATTGGTATGAGAAACAAAGACATACAAGGGAGTTGCAGAAACCTTGGAAACAATGGAACTGGTTAGGGAAAATAATGATTTGTGTTTGCCCTGCAGTTGTGTTCAAAGAGAACAAATTAGCAGATTTTTTTTCATGGAAATTAATTGGCAATTTATTGTAAGATTCTAAAGGTAAGAGATCCTTTTGGGGTGGCTTTTCCCAAAGGATTATGCTGTATGGTTCTGGTAGCATCAATGAAAAATGATGCAATGTTACTGTCTTTTTATTAAGCAAAATAGAAATTACAGCTTCTAGTAAATATTTATAAACTTAAAAAGCTTTGGGTTTTTTGCTTTTTAAAATCTTATTTACTGTGTGATTTAAGAATATCTCCTTGGTCTGTTGATAGAATCTTTAAGGCTTTAAGGAAAAGATGACTAAGATCACCTAGTCCAGCCATCAGTGCATTCCCACTATGCCCATGACCGTGTTGCTCAGTGCCACATCCACACTGTTCTTGAATGGCAGGAATGGTGACCCCACTTCCCTCAGCAGCCTCTTGCAATGCGTTACCACTCCTTCTGAAAAAGAGGAATTTTTTCCTAACAGCCAAACTGTACCTCCCCTGGTACAACTTAAGGTTATTACCTTCTATCCTATCACTGTTACCCCCATAGAAAGGGCCGACCCCCACCTTGCCACAGCCTCCCTTCAGGTGGTTGTAGAGAGCAAGGAGGTGTCCCCTGAGTCTCCTCCAGATTGAATAATCCTAGCTCCCTCAGCTGCTCCTCAGACACATCACCAGCTTTTTGTTCTTCTCTGGATGCACTCCAGGGCTTCGATGTTTTTCTTTAATGAGGGACCTAAAACAGAACACAGTATTCAAGGTGTGACCTCACCAGTGCTGAGTACAGAGGTGTGATTGCCTCCCTGCTGCTGCTGGTTCTATTTCTGATACAAGCCAAATGCTGTTGGCCATCTGGGCACAATGCTGACTCATGTTTAGCTGGCTGTCAACTATAGCTCCAGATCCTTTTTCTCTGCACAGATTTCCGTATACTCTGCCTTCAGCCTGTAGTTTTTGTGGGGTTGTTGTGGTCAAACCACAGAACCCAGTACTTGGTCTTCGTTGAACAAAACAATACAGTTAGCCTCAGGCTATCTGTCTGGACTGTTGGAGTCAGCTGTCCTATCTGTGTCCTTTACCAATCAAATTCCCACCCCTTCCTACTCACTGGGGAAGCTGAGTGGGAAAGAGAGGGCCTTGATGCACTGTAAGCATTGCTCAGCAGTAGCTAAAGAGTCAGTCTGTTGTCAACGCCTAACTTAGTTGCAGATCTAAAGCACAACAACACGCAGGCTTCTGTGCAGAAAATGAACTCCATCCCAGCCAAACTCAGTGCAACTGTGATTTTAAAGAGTTTCAAAACTGAGGTTATGTTCAATGACTGTAGAATTTAGTATTTCAGATTATCACACACTTAAAATTATATTTATGTCATAGTTTTCATAAGTATTCTGTATCGTAACATCATGCAGTGAACTGTCAGAATTTGAACAACTGCTAAGGAGGAGCTGCAGTTTTGAAAATGCTCCAGTCCTTCCCACATGGTTTCTGGGTGGGAGATACAAAGTGATATAATGTTGTCCCTCATTTTTTTCCCTTCTGTACCACCAAGCAGCGTGGTTAGGAGATGTTCCCTTTCCCATCTGTTTGATTTATTCCTCTTGATTCCTTTTATATTGTATTGTCCCACATTCTTCTATCATTTTTAGTAAAATAGTCTTCTCTTAATCGAGCAGTGACTGCTTTCTCACTTCTCGCTCTCACTTTGGAAGATTGTATAGGAAAAATGATCCCTAGGTTACACTTGCTCCAATCCCGTGGCTCAGTGGCCACTTGCATTTCATTGTTTGAAATTACAGTAAAGACTGCTTCTGTAACCTCACTGAGAAGGGACCTTGCAGAGTGCGATGAGATGTACTGCATTTTCATTTCTTTCTTTTTCCAGACCCTGTGCAGTGGTCAACAGACCAAGTGCTCCACTGGGTGGTGTGGGTGATGAAGGAGTTCAGCATGTCAGACGTTGATCTTAATTCACTCAGCATTCCTGGGCGGGAACTCTGTGGCCTCAGTCAAGAAGACTTCTTCCAGCGAGTCCCACGTGGGGAAATTCTATGGAGTCACTTGGAGCTTCTTCGAAAGTGTATGGGAGATTTTTCTACATTTGATTTTACTCTATTCACCCTTTTCTCTTATTTATTCTTGAATCAGTTAAAAGCAGCTGTTTTTCTCCTGTTTAATGTTAGCAGTAAAAATGTGGGCATCAACACAGAATAGCAGGATATATTAGCAAGAATGTGTGCTGTTAAGAAGCATGTGTGAGTGGTAAGCAGTTTCCCCATTGTTCATCAAACTTAACTAGCATGGAAGAAGCCGGGACTGATAAGTCCTTCTTATTATTTTTAATTAAGATTCTTAGTTTGTGCATCTCCCAAATTTGAGTTTTATAATTGAATATGAGTTACTTAGTGTACATCTGTCTCACATAATTGGAAAGCATTAAGCGTAGGCACATAAATCCTTAGACTGTGCACAGCATGACTGATCGGTGATGCACTTGTATCAGTATGCTTTCAGACTTACCCTGCTTGCATATAACCTGGCAGACTAAAAGCTATTTCTATCTTACTTTACATCACATGGCTAAAGGCTTTAAGATGTGTAGAATGCAAAGGGCACCTTGAAATTCACTACTGAAATACTTATTTCTAAAAAATAAATGTCAAGCGTTAAATGTTTCTACTTACCCTTAAGACCATGAATTATGTGTGTCTTTTCCAATCTGATAGGAAATGTTGGGCTTTTTTCCCCTCTGTGAAATACAAAAATTTTTGGTTTTCAAATGATGATAGAGGTAAGTTTGATGTTAATGTTTTGAGTAACAACTCTCTTTCTTTCTGATCTGCAGATGTGTTGGCTAGCCAAGAACACTCTGGAGAAATAGCAACTGTTACTATTGATCAGCGTAAGTATTTCTGCCAGAAGCTAATTAATACCATTAACTGCTTGCAAGCTTGGTGCTAGGATTCTGCACCACACTTTGATACAGTGCTGTAATGGTACAACAGTAAGAAAGTCACCAGAGTGTAGCTTTTTTCAGTAAGAGGAGGGAGTGTATTTTTATATTCAAAGCAAAACATTTCATTTCTCAGTATCTTGTTGCTGGCAGAAAGATGTTGACTGACTTGAAGTATGAAAGTATCTAACTTACATTTTGGATGGTAGATTTTCCACTCTTTTGAAGTAAGATCTCAAGGGTGTGTATTTGAGGTCTTGATGTTTTGGTATTTTAGGTTATGTATTGTGTTCAGGAATGGACAAGTTAAAATGTTTTTATTTAAAAAAAAAAGAAAAAATTGAGGGCATTGAAAGAGAGGACTTGCTTGGAAAGTAATACAAGAAAAATACTAGAAGCTCCTTTTAGATGTAATAAAAGTGTCGTCAGTTATTAAAATTGATGAATTTTGAGAGGACTTTTAAGCAGCTTATGTATTAAATAGACATTTAGAGCATCCTGGGTTTGTCTCTAGTTAAATTCACCTAAAATGGGACTTTTGAATCTTCCAGTCCTCATTGCTGTATGAATAGCAGGCATGAAGGATTGTACAGTGAGCGTAGAGAAGATTGTGTTAAGGTAAATCACATGGGAACAGCATAAAAACAAATGAGTTTTATTATGTGAATGTGTACTACACGTGATAGTAGACTAAAGCTAATGTTTTATCTACAACATACCAGCTTTACTACAAGTCTTAAACACAATTTCCACTAGAAGTGGTAAAAGTTCTTTCAATTCTTAGCACTGTGACTTAAACAGTGGGCATCTTTTTAGTAAAAGGTAAAAAATAAATAAATAAAAAACCTCTTTTTTGCTGTTGTAATATAGATAATAAATAATAAATGCCTATGCATGTGATGTTTCTCTGCCTAGCTATTTATAATTGATGTTCTGCGATGTTTTCTGCTTCACAGCTGTGCACATTATTCCAGCATCTGTACAGCCTGCTACCCCAACCACCATTAAAGTAATAAACAGCAGTGCAAAGGCAGCTAAAGTACAGAGATCTCCGAGGATCTCGGGGGAAGATAGAAGTTCCCCTGGGAACAGAACAGGTATTGTCTACATTATTTTTAAATGCAAATGTGGTAAGCACTCATTAAGTTGAATTACGGTTTTATAGGGCATGTCTTTGTCACTCTGCTTGCAAGGTTTTTGGAAAGAATTACATAAAGTCTCTTTTGGTATTTTATATAGAAAATACATCACAAGCATATGCAGATTTGGTTACTCATACTGTCATTTTTGCTTTGATATTCTTCACTTCTGTGAACTGTTGTTTTAAGTCCTTAATTCTCCTTACCCTCACATTTTCCTATTTTTTAACTCTGTTTGAGAGTCCATTATTGTCATTCTTAGGTCCAGAATTTATCATCTGGCATCAATGGGAAGTACTGTATCTCCCTTTAAGCGTTGTCTACTCTCTATAACTCACTGAGTTTAGTGATTTAATTGCAGATACTTACAAATAAGTCTTAATGATTGATTGCACATACAAGATGATATATTGACGTAAACTCTAGTATGTGGGTCTTTTTTCCCTATTTCTAATACTACATGTAGAAAATCAGGAAAAAAAAAAGTGATAATTAAAAATAATGTATTCTATTGCATGTATATATTTTAACTAAATGCAAGTTCTCTTTCTGTTGTGTGTTCTGCGTTGATTTGCTTTATCTGCTGGTTGAAAATGTTGAACTTTGAGAACACGAAAAAAAGTACTGGGAGAGATGGATCTTGTTGTTCCTATTTTGACAGGAAACAACGGCCAGATCCAATTGTGGCAGTTTTTATTAGAACTTCTCACTGACAAAGATGCTCGGGACTGTATTTCTTGGGTTGGTGATGAAGGAGAGTTTAAATTGAAACAACCCGAACTGGTTGCACAAAAATGGGGGCAGCGCAAAAACAAACCCACAATGAACTATGAAAAGCTTAGTCGGGCTTTGAGGTAAGAAACTTCAGAAATTGATAACGTGTTCAGTTACTCTTGACTATTCCATTTGTAGCTGTTGTAATACAGGATCAGAGTGCTTTTGTGAGCTTTTTTCAGTAAGGAGATCATACAGTTCCTGTGAAGCTGCTCCTTCCTGTTAGATTGTACTAGTTGTCTCTTCATAGCAGTTAATACAGTAATTTCTTAAACATACAGAAATTCCTTTTTTTTCCCCAAGATTATTAAGCACTGACAAGACAGTCAATCTGTGCAGCTAGCTTTTCCTACGTATATTTCAATTTTTTTGACACATCTTCAACATTAATGCATCTACTGGTTTGTAAACAGTACTTGTTAGTGGGGAAAGTTGCAGAAATGTGTGAATACCTTGAATTACTGACTTGACTTTTTTTATTTACTAGTTTCTGTCCTTTTTCTTATTACGGTATAAAGGAGACATTCTTCTGTAATTATTTGTTACAGGTTTTCTTCCTTCCATCATGATTTCTGTAGTTTGACATTGATAAAAAGGATTTGTATTATTGAACCTCTGCAAGTGATAGAGTTGAGGGACAAGGGAAGAATGCAAGTAGCTCTACTTCAGGCTTTTTTTCCCCCAGTTAATTTGGTCTCTAGGAGCATGGGAAAAATCATCCAAGTTGTCTTAAATCATTAAGATTGTGCTTCTTATTTTTTATTTGGATACAGTGAACACTATTTCTCTTGGTTTTCAAAGAAGGCATTTGCAGCATTAAGCAATAAATATTTAAGTAGTTTCAGAAGAGTAGAGTTGTGTGTCTGTTGAAGTCTGAGATACGAGTTTAACTTTTCATCATTTCCACTTTTGACTATGTTATTTTTCATAAAAGGAAGTAAACTCATCTAACATTGTTTAAAAAATACCAAATTCTCTTTAAATATATCTCTGTGAGAAATAATGCTAAAACTGAGGAAGGCTGAAGTTCATAAATTCATGAATTGGCATGGAATAAGTAAAGACAGCTGTTTGCCAGCTTATGTACATGAACAGGTGACATCAAAAGAAATTGGCAGGCAGCAGATACACAGCTTACCCATACCATCTTGGATATAGAGCCTTTATGATGTCACTGGGCTGCTTGTCCCACTCTTTGCCTGTCCTCATAGATTCATAGATACATTAGGTTGGAAAGGACCTACAAGATCATTTAGTCCAACTTCTTCCTCCAAGGGAAGAAGTTCCCATACCCAGTCTGATCCCTTTCTATTTTGTTTTATCCCAGTTGTGATTGTCCTCCTGCTGTGTGCCACCGTATGTGGCTTTTCTTTTTTCAGAGACTCCTCTATAGGTACTAGAACATAGCTAGTAAGTCCCCTTGAAGCCATTTCTTCCTGCACAGTAGGTCTGAGGATCTAGAACTTGAGAGGTAAGTGAGAATGCAGTGGAAGGTCTACTCAGGAGACTGCCTAGGACAAGGAGGACAACTCCAAGCATTAAGGCTGCTTCTACCAAGAAGGAAAGAGTAGTTGACATAGACAGTTCCCTTTTGAGGGGAGTTATAAATGTATCAGAAAATTGATCTTTTTTTTTTTTGTAATCTTGAAACCTGTTCTCAGATTCCTTTATCAAAATGGAAAGCATGGCTGCATATTTTTTTGCTGTTTACAGGACTGAGTTTGGCCAGTGTATCAAAATGCATTAAATTATTTGCCATAAGTTGAGTTAGCACTGCACCCCATGTTGTGGTTTCAGCTGAGACGGTGTTAACCATGATGTTCAGGGCTGAGGGCAGGCCTCATTGCTGGCTGTCCTGAGCTGCATGCCATGGGTTGAACATGCTTGGAGTAGAATATGAAGAGCTGTCCCTGGAAAAATGGCTACAAGCAAGTAAAAAACCCAAGTGCAAGAGTTAAAGACCAAAGCAACATAGGAAGCTTTGTGGTTGTCCTTTACGACAAGCCTCCTGATGAAGCAGAGCCTGCTGATGGAGCCTTCTTCCTCAGGGTGTGGGAGGTGTCACAGTCCTAGGCTCTTGTCCTTTTAGGTGACAGTCACCCTTAGATGTGCTGGAAAAGTAGCACAGCAAACTGTAGGTGATCCAGGAGGCTCCTGGAATGTATAGAGGATAACTTCCTGTGCCAGGTAATAAACATCTCCACCAGGACAGATGCAGTCCCTCAGGGGACACCACTGGGTGACCAGTGTTCCTTCACACCTTCATCAATAATAGTGGCAGTGCAATTGAGTGCGCCCTCAGTATGTTTGCTCCCAGGGCGCAGTTGGTCCAGCTTGCAGTCAGTGCAGATGTCCAGGGTCTTTTGCTCAGTACAGCTGCTCCCCAGCCTGTGTCATTGCAGTGCCATTCCCATTTCCGATGTGTTTGTCTGAATCCATGAGTTTATGCATTGAAGGTGTATGCAAAAATTATTGGAACATCAAATCTTATAAATGATGCTGATATTTTTGTGGGGTTTATCAACAAGCTATGCAGAGGGTCTCACATGCAGCTGAAGAACTCTGGGATAATGTCCTCATCACTATGATACTTAACATATGTCTGAACAGTAGTTTGAGTACATTAGTTTAAAGAGAAGTTTTGCAGTTATATTTCAGTTAATGAATTACAGAAATCGCATTCCTCAATCTTGCCATTTTGCATTTGACATGTTTTCTAACACTTGAAAGTCTGAAGGGATCTTCAGTGCCTGTTAGTACTGCTGAGATGAACGTTGTTGTCAAGTTAAACTTTTAGTAAAACAAAAATGGCAATGTGTTTTGTTTATTAATGTGCTGAATTTACGGTGTCAATTTTGATTAGTGCTGGAAATGATATCACTGAGAAACATGCTCGATCTTCCACCCAACTGTGGGTGAAACAGACAGCTTTTTCATGAAAAAAGGAGGAGCAGCTTGTTGTTGTTGTTACATGTATAACTTGATTTTCTGCAATCAGCATCTGTATAATTACCCTGTAGCAAAGTGAGGCTTGAAGAAAAAGTATTAATTTCCTCTGTTGTTCTGAAACAAAATTTCCATGTGATTCAGAGCATTCTGATAGCTGGTAAAATACCCATGCAGGTTTAGAAAACTATGGTTGTGGTTTTTGAATAGGCAAATGCTGCAACTAGAAATGTATTCAACATAAATTTAATCATCATATATGATTACACTGTGTCATCATATATCCTCAATTGTAACTTGCTTGTTTATAGCATGGGATGAAATTTGGTTATGTTCTTAGGAGCTTACCTTTTATCTTCTGGGACTAGGGGAAAATAGGTAGTCTTTGTACTGAGCTTGATTTTGCTGGTGATTGAGAAGTATCTTTACTTTCTCTCTTACTCTTCTGTTTAACACTGTAAAAACCACAGTGCTGACTTTCAGACTGTTTCCAACATAAACCGTTTATCTCAGAAAAGCAGAAATGAGCAAAGAAAGCAAGAGACAGTGATGAGGGGGGAGGTAACACTTTATTATTAAGGCAAAGCTCTATATTAACTTCCATCTCTGCTCCTCTAGCCCAGGCTGTTTTTTAATTGCTCTAGCTTAGAAATGATGGTCTTGGTGCTTAATACAGCTTATAAAATAATTACTGTTTTGTTTCCCTCTAGTATGTCAAGGTGCTGGGGCAGCTTTCAACTCTCTTCCCCTTTTATCATGAAAGAAAATACCCGAAGTTTATGTTAAAGTATAATATTAAGTGTCTTTAAGGAAATGACTAGGTGTGGAAGTTACAGATGCTGAAAACTTAATTTGATATAAATATATATTTATTATTACTATTATTATTTTTTACAGATACTATTATGATGGAGACATGATATGCAAAGTGCAAGGCAAGAGGTTTGTCTACAAATTTGTGTGTGACTTGAAAACTCTCATTGGATACAGCGCAGCAGAGCTGAATCGGTTGGTCCGAGAATGCGAGCAAAAGAAACTGGCCAAGATGCAGCTTCATGGCATTGCACAGCCAGTTACAGCAGTAGCACTGGCTACTGCATCCTTGCAAACAGAGAAAGATAATTAAGCACTAGGACCTGGAAGCGGGAACCCATGGCCTTTCCTATATAGCCAGAGAAGTTGCTTTTACTTTTATCTGAAATGGAAGCTTCTTCTTTTTCTTCACAGTACAATACCATGCATGATTTTCTACAAAGAACTGGGACTTAAGTAAATTTGGATCTTTTAGCAGCATACGTTTCAGTGTAAGTTAAGGTATCACCACAACTTCTGCAACTTTGAGCCAGGGCCTCTGTGATATACAATCTGACATTGGTGAAGAACGTTGATCTGTGATCTGTGTTCACAGCTATACAAAATAATTGCAGTGCTTTTAACAAAAAAGAAGTAAACACAGGCAGATCAGTTGTCTAGATTGGGTTCTTTCCAGTTTGTTCTCTGCTGAGCTACCACGTTGAGTTTGATGCTTTTGAAGTTAGACACATTCATTTCTGTCATTTAATCAAGCAGAGCTGAAAGGCACACCAAACGTGACAAAACATCAGGTGCTTTAAGAACTTGTGTGTTAATAAGAAAAGGAAACTAAGGCTAGACAGAACTGAAGATCTGTGCTGAAGAAGGAGATCCAGGTTTAGATCTGGCTTAGATGAAAAGCCAATTGAGTATTTCATTGTAATATGTAGATAATTTATGAGGGCAAGTACTAACCTGCTACAAGACCTCATTAAAGCTAGCCATGTAACATAAAATAAAACTTTTTCCCCCACCATTGTCCCATCAGGTGACTTGAAAACTTGAAAGAATATCCCTCACCCAAAGAGTAGTCTGCTTTGGTGGGTTGTTCTGTTCGTTTGCTTGGTTTTATGCTCTGTTCTGCCAGGTGCTTTATACCTGCATGTTAGTCAGCCCTAGTGACCGAAGACCTAAGTTAATCACAGTCATTAGTCCCTTGCTCTTTAAACAAAATGCAAGTTGAAAATAGTTTTAAAGAGAACTGAAATTTAATTCCAAATTATTGTACAGTCTGACATATATAAGAATTGCAAAGATGTGTAATTTTTATTTAAAATGAATTTCTTTCTGAACTTCAGATTACGTTTCTGAAGCTTCATAAGCCAAATGCATGCTCCAGAGCTGGGTACAATTTGAAGTATGGGTGATGAGTAGAAAGAGTTGGAATATATTCTGAATTCTGAGATTGGTATAGAGAGAACTTCATACGAAAGTGCAGTAAAAAGTAGATTGTGATGTTTGAGTTTCTACACTTAAGAGTATTTCTTTTGATGTCTTGAAAATAGTATGGTTTTAGTTCTGTCCTTTTGTGTTATTAAACATTGTAATTATGATGTTATAAGGTGTATTTCCCAACTTTTTATACATCCTGCACCCACGGACATTTCACAGTTAATTAAAATCCAAATGGCTAAGGGAAAACCTTTAATTTTATGAGAGCTTCAGCTACTCCTAGACCTTAAATCAAAAGTACTTGCACAGAGACTTTCTAAACATAAAATGTCCTTACACGGTGAGTAGTAAGAGTGGTGGGTGGTTGTTAAGCTGGAAAGGAATGGTTGTACCTGTAGTCCAAGGGCAAAAAACACAGAGTATTCATCTTTATTTTAAAAATGTTTACTTTATAGGTGCGTGTTCATTTGCAGACAGCTTTTGGTTAATTAAAAACCTTGCATTAATTTCTAGCCCACCTTTTTTATTAGCTCCGTAACTATCACATTTTCTTGTCAGATCCATTCATTCTTAGCATTATTTTCATTCTTGGATACCTGAAGTACTCCATCTACTGAACATGCTGACTTTTTTTCTTCTTTTGATAAAATCTTTTAAGCTGTTAGCTCTCTGTCATGAGAAGTCAACCATCAGTCCACTTCTTGCTCTTAAAATAGTCCAGCTCCACCAGTTGGCAAGCGCTTGAGGTTGACTTGCACAGATGTAGACTTGCTTACTAAGAGTAAGGTGGAACTGATAATTGAGTGGCAACAACTACACACGTAACATCGTGCCAGTACGAAGCAGAAGGCCAATACAAATCACTAGTTCTTTTTAGCAGAGTCCATGAAAGGCAAAAAGTCCATCCTGCAGTAGGATGAACTGAAATTGAAATGCAGTAGAAATTATTTATCCCCCTGAATGTTCTTTGTACATGGTAAGCCCTCTAGGGGAAAGTTCTGATCTCACACTTGGTTTGTAAATACATCTGCTTGTTAGTTTGAAGCTTTTCAGTAGGTATGATACAGTTCTTCGGGTTGTTTTGGTTTTCTACCTTGTTCTAACTAGCAAGGAAGTTGTCTTTCAAACAGTATAAAACTGCTGTCATGTTTGCTGTAGTTGAGGGAGAAACCTGTGACTAACTTGATGTCTTCAATGATGAAAAGAGACGTAGAATATACTGTCGAGTTGTTCTGATGCTGCCAGATGGAAACGTAGAAAGAATATTCCCAAATGTTTTTGTAAAAGAGAAGGTTTTTGCATACTTTTTACTCTTTAAATAAAGACACTTATACTCTGCTGATAATTATGTATTTGTTTTGTGGTTCTCATTTTTTTGGTAATTTTACATGAGACAGTTATTTTTACTCTAAAATATTTGTGCATAAAATGTCAATATAGTAAAATAAAAATGTTATACAGCCAATATCGGTTGACTTGTTAATTCTTCAGGAAGCTGTCTGTAATGTTCACGTGTGACCAGTTTAAGGATTACTGTATGCACTGCGTTCTCATTACTTTGAAGAGCACAGATGAGTTTCAGGAGGAAGGAAAACCCTTGTACATTTTGAAATTGCATGGTCTTTGACTTGATAGTTTCCTGTGTGTTTTCTACTGGCACTCGGTGTACCTCATTATTGTAACAGCTTACTTTAACATCTTAATTGCAAATCTTAAAATGGGGCTATCATAAAAATAATGGTGCAAACTTAACAGTAGGGCAAAATGGATCCTGGGAAAACAGTAATTCTGTGTTTCAGGAATGCTTAAAATTGATGAAAGGTTTGTATTGATCAGTAAATGAATGCACCCCAGCAAGGGCTTTGTTCTTCTTTCTTGTAGTCTCCCGTACTTCCTGTGGCTTGTGAACTCTGCCGTTAGTTCTGCTACTGTTAAAAAGATCCAATTCTGTTTTATTTTTAAACATATCTTGATAGAAATCTTCTCATTGTACCTCTTCTTACCTCTTCCATCTAGACTGCCAAGTTCAACGCTGAAATATTTGGTCATCTTTAAACCAAACAGATTGCTCCATTTCATAGTGTTTCTGTTTCCCTTGGTGTTTTGAGGGTCTTCCTGCTGTTTGTCGGCCTTCTTAGGCACATTTAAACATGCTCATTATCCAGTGAAACACTCCTTTTTTATTGGTGCTCATAGTAATTAGCATCTTCACGTCCATCTCAGTTTGACTTGGGATTTGCATTTGGATTGGGACAACAGGGAGAATTACGAACTGACATTACAACGTGGGACTCCGCTGCCTGATTTACAAAGGAAGCATAATGCAGTGCCCACTGACAGCACTTCATGGGAGGCTTTTGAAGGAAGCATTGTACAAGACCCAATTGCTCTGGTTTGTGGGGAATATGCCAGTTGCCAGGGTTGTGTTGCTCATCCAGTAACACAGCATTGTGACTTCTACACTGTCTTTGACTCAGTGCTGTGCAACTTCTTTTGAGATGGCCATTTGTGATATGATTTATGCTAAACAATGTTACTCCAGTAATTAATAATATGACTCAGTTACAGTTTGTATTTCAGGTTGAGAACCCGCAGCACCTGACCAGGCATCAAGCTGGAACTTTACCAGCTTGTAATTGGAGAGTATTGACGCTTTAGCCATTAATATTTGAAGCTAAGGATAAAAAATTGTCTGAAAAGGGGGGGAAGAAAAACACAAACCACAAGTGTTAACTGTCTGCCTCCAATTAAAATAATTGTGGCACTGATCTTCTGGAATTAAATAGTGGTAATGGCAGTGTTGTCAGGAGATGTGTACGTTCAGCATGCAGGTATGTTCTTTTATGAGGTGGTATCGCTATAGCTATTTAGGAAAGGAAAGAAGGAATTTAAAGATAATAAAATAATGATCATAAGTGTAAGCAACTTTATGCCATTACTAAATAAAAAGTAGTTAAAAGGAGGAGATAAGTATCAGAAACCGTTGTACTTGGCACCAACAGTAGCACCAATAGCCAACCTAGTGAGGGTGAAAGCTGTGAAGTGTGCATGAAATAAAGTTTGAGAGTGCAAGAGATGAGAATTAATCAGATTAATTAGGGGGAAAGATATGTATGAGGCACACTTTTATCTATTTCAGGACTTAGACAAAAAAAAATTGTTTAAAAAAAAAAGAAAATCCCAATTAATGTACAGTTTTATTGCCGAAACTCAAAGCCTTTTTTTTTCATTTTTTTTCTCCACAAATGAAGTACATTCTCTGTGTCCTAAGGCACGCCAAAGTGTTCTGTGCTGAAATATATATACCCACAGTGGGACTTTGCTTTCCTAATAAGATGACCTGAAATGTACCCACTGTTGAACCAGGAGTTGTAACACGAGACTGAACGTGTCCACAGGAATAATCCACCAGCCCTACAGTGAGCTCTGCAAGAACAAAAGGAAAAAGTCGGCTGAGGAAGGCTTTTAGTGTAGGGTTTTGAGGAACAGAAGTCTGTCTTTGCTGCTGTGCCAGAATTTCCACCCCTGGGATAGTTGTATCCAAAGGGTTACAGAACCCTGAAGCGTTCCCAGTTCTGTGAGACTGAATAGCTAAGTGAGATCATACCCACATCAGCCTGCTCTGTAGGAAAACAGCACAATTCAGCCTTCGTGCAGCCAACAGCTGTGGAATAGCCAGCTGCTGAACTGTGTTCAACTAGAGAAGGAAAACATCCAGGGGAGCTGTAATGCGTGGATGTGCATATGTTGGGATGGAAAGGACCTAAATATTTTGGATAAAAGTGCTTCTCTGTTGGTTGTGATCTGTCCAATTGGACATGTTCTTCCATGAGAGGCGGTAACCAACTGGAGCACAGCACGACACTGGTAGCTGAGTTATGGCAGTAAGCTGAAAACAGCAATGCTACTTAATTTCTGAAAATATGGGAAACAGCAGACAGGTGGCAACAGAGGTGAGCTTCTCCCTGGAGCAGAAGGCAGCTGGACCAGGCCAGCAAGGACAAGGAGTGCAGGCAGCCTTCTCCAGGCCAGGCCTCACTACCAGGCCATAAGAGCTACTCTGCAGTGGGGTGCTCTGACAAATGTGCTGCAGTGCTCTCCACCTTTCCTGTATCACCTGATACCACCTTGGAAAGCCCTTTAATGAAATCGTTAAGCTGAAGACAAAATAACTTCATTTCCTGACAGTAGCCCCAGGGAACACACTAGCTCAGCACCCGTCTCTGTACCAAAGGGTTCTGATGCCAAGAAAAGCCCAGGAGTGATGCTCTTCTGGGAATCTCAGCTTTCTCCCCTCTCCCAGAAGACTTGCTGTGTGCAGGTCAATTTTTCACGGGTATTTCTTAAATTAGCTTGTGCCTAGAAAGCTTTGTTTCCCATGACCTTCAAGGCATTCAGCTTTCTAGATGAAGAAGTGTCAGTTTCCCTCTGCAAGTCTTACCTTAGGCACTGAAAATGCCCGTCACCTGCTGGGGTTACACAATTTTAGTCACTAAACAAAATCAGAATCCAAAGGCCTTCTGTCAGCGCTGAGGTGGTTCAACAAATCCATAATAGATTTGAGAGTAGCATACACCACAGATGTTACTAAGCAAGAGTTCACACATCTTTTCCCAAAAGACAAGCTCAACTACACCCATGGAGTTCTTCAGCTGAAAAATTTCCATAAAGATTACAGTCTCCTGCTGCAATCTTTCAATATGGATTTTGAGTCTCCAAGGCTTTCTTTACCTATCTTCCTGTCAGAGGAGGATTTCTCCAACCTCAACTATCACGTATTTCAAAATGAAGTTTGTATGCTTTCTTTCCAAAGAAAATCTTGGTACATTTCCCACTAGTCTATGAATGCCAGAATTATCCAAGGTAATTTAATTTACAGCAATCATTAATATATTTCAGAAAGAAATATAATCCTGATCTATGCCAAGATCATATGAAATACACTATATTCTTGCGTGTTGCCAGCAAGAAACAAATTATTACAAACATATGCCGAATCACTTAGCATTGTGTTTCAGCTGCCTTGCCTTTTAATGAGAAGCAAGTAGTCTTAAAATATTAATATACAATGGAATAAAAGAAAAAGAAATGGTACCAAGCAGCCATCCCTACAGTATGGCAACTGCCAGCTCCAAAGTCTAGAGAGCAGGTGCTGAAGATTCATTTCTGTATGACTGAAAGAGAAAAACCCAACTGTGCCCAACTCTATCCTTCCACCACTGCAAGCTTCACTATTTCTCTCTACTTTTCTCTTGCTAATTTCACTTATAAAGAATTTGTGGTTTACATGAATAACTGAGGTGCTTCATTTGGTATTAATCTGGGTAACTCTTCTGAAGCAAGAACTCATCGGTTGCTTTCAGATTACAAGAAGTTATAATTTGCCCAGGATTTTTGGATGTTGGAAGAACTGAGATGTTCTGCCTTGGAGCCTGGGAGCAGTTTGGTTTTGGTTGGATATAAACTTATTTGAAACGAGGCTCTGCTCCAGTACCAGCTTCTCCCAGCTGATGTCACTCTGACAATGAGTTCAAACACAGCAGACAGAGAAGCAGCGCTCTAAATTTCGATGATGCTCTGAACTGAGAGGACACATCCTGGGGTTATAAGAAGGAAACATATTAACATATATGGTAGAGCTGAACTCCTTGAGTGGGTGGTGTGGGGCATTTCCAAGGTGATGGGACCCAGTGTTCTCCCCTCACTGGCAGCTTATGCTTTCTGACAGCATTGCCCCCACTGCAGTCTGATCTCTGCAACTCTGGGGCTGGGTGGGGGATGTCTGTATCCTGGCAGCCTGTATCCTCTCTGTGAGAAATGGCAGCCTGCTAAAAGGAGAAGGTTCTCATTTTCCTGTCTACTTTGCACTTAACTTGGTCATATTTCACATTAGAACAAAGCCCAGAAAAATCTGGTTAGGTGATGTGCACATAGGAACGCAAGAAGGCTGGAAAGCAAGCAAAAAAGATGTATCAAGTTGAAAGCAAGGAAGTCATTAACAATGGTGAGGCTTGGCACACGCAGCCAGCATCACATCACTGGATTTTTTTTCCCTATGAGAAAGGTGCTTGGTTTTATTACAAAGCTTCATGGAGGAGAGGACCACGGTGACAAAACACTCTTGGGGCCTCTGGTCTGACTTTGCAGGGAGTCTGTCACAACCACCCTGAAAAGTACAGATCCATTTTTAGTGGATTTTTATCCTGCTGCTTCACAGCGTTGTCACAAAGCCCAGCAGAGGGCTGCCTAGTTGCAGTGCTGCACCTGACCTTTCCTGATGTTTGCTGCTTCAACATCTCCATGAGGATTGCATTACTCCTCTTCCTCCTCCCCACCACCTGTGCCTGGTGTTTGTAGGTGCTGAGCTTTCACCTTCCTCCCTTCAGACAAATCCCATCTTCCAGAGTACTGGCAACAAATGCACCGGATCAGCTGGAAGTGCTTGTGCAGACTGAACAGTCCCAGCTCCGACAGCCGCTCCTCACAGGGCCTGTGCTCCTCTGCCCTTCTCTGAACACGCTCCAGGGCCTCAATGTCCTTCTTGCAGTGAGGGGCTCAAAACTGAACACGGCACTGGAGGTGCAGCCTCTCCAGGACAAAGTACAGAGGGATGATCATTTCCCTGCTCCTGCTGCCAACACTATTTCTGATACAAGCCAGGATGCCTCTGACCTTCCTGGCAACCTTGGCATGCTGCTGGCTTATGGTCAGCCAGGCACCAACCAAGACCCCCAGGTCCTTTACCTCTGCACAGCCCACAAGCCACTCTGACAGTTTCTAATGTTCCTGATCGTTGTGCTGAACTAGTGGGAGGACAGTTATCTGAAGGAAGTTCAGCATCCCAACACTTCCCCCTTCCCTGGGGGGGAAATGTCAGGCGGTGGCACTCTCAGCAGCACAAGTGCTGCTGTCCCTCTTTGCACGTGACGTGGTGCACATGAGCAGCACTCCCCTCTCAATACTGATTTCTTCTCTGACATTTTGAGCAGTGTGCTTGAAGCTGAAGTAACATAGAAAAAAGAAACCGGGAGGCCACAGGACCTGTGGGCCTTGTGCTACGAAATGAGAGGCACTCCGACTTCCCGTGGCAGTGGGGTCCTTCTGCAGCTTCCTCTGCACTAACCTTTGGCTTGTGCTCTGGGTCTCTTGCTGTAAAAATCCTGAGTGTATGCATCTGACAAGATGGATGGGGGCTCTATTTTCTCTTAAGTCCATACACAAATTAGAAGGAAATTAATAGAAGATTGCAGCACCAATAGTTTAAATTAAAAAGTTAGAATGTCATCTTTAAAATTCCTACTCACTTGTGCTTAATTCCAGCTTCCTAATGAGCTGTTTCTAAAGATTGATGATCTTTTTACCTCTGTCTTCAAAAGCAGGGCCTTTTTTTTTTTTTAATAAAAGTCATCTTTGTTACACTGCCATACAGCGTGGTGTGTGAGTGCCATGCCACGGGAACCCTGAGAGGAGAGAGATGGCTCTGGGGCTGCAGCTGAGAGCAGGGCACACACCCTGGCCTGGCTGTTTCTCTCATCACTAGGTGGCAGACCAAGCAGATGATGGAGGGTCAAAAAGCTGATCATTTGGGGGGGCATCATTACTGGTGCTCAGATTTTATGCTCTCATACCTGAAGCTTTCCTTTCTTAGTTTACTTGAACTTCAATTTGGAAAGAGAAGCAAAGGATTGGCCAACACCATTATGTGTCATTGGCATGCACAGCCTGCAACTGCCCACAATTTCTGATTGCCAGCAGCTGCTAAAATTAAACTAAGGCTCAAATACCTGGGCTGATGATAGTGCTAGATGATTGGAGGGGATCCTGCCTGCATCTAACTCCATAAGAAGTGGTAGGTTGCTCGTTGCTGTGTGTTGGCACCGTCTCCTGCTCATGCTGTCTTTGAGGGTACCATGCTGTCACATGTACAGCAGTTGGAAGGAAAATGCATCCTATTCCGCTCAGATGCTTTCTCAGATGTTTTGTTGTTTGTTTGTTAATATTTCTGTTGTTATGAAATGTCATTCTGGCGATGCCAGAGCCTATAATTTAGCAGTCAGCAGCAGCCACTTCTGCTTTCAGCATGGGAGTGGGAGGCTGGGTTAGTGGATGCCTAGAGAGAAGCTACAATGGAATGGCTATTTGCAGAGATTGGTGCATTGAAGTGCCTTAGTAAGCAGTAATTTAGAGATACGGGAGTCTCACATTTTGTAACCATTACGCTTTAAGGAGAAGCGAGGTCCCCCCCTTTGCTTCAACAACCACATTAATCTCCTATTCTATTAAAACTATGAGATTTTTATTTTTCAGACGCTTCCTACGGTGCTTGCAATTGTGCTTGAACTCACAGACAGCATATTCTGGATTTTCAAGAATCTTCTCTCCTGAGACAAGCAACGAAATGGAACAGATGCCTGTGTGCATTACTTACACTATTGCTTTCTGTGCAGCTGATGTCAGCAGACTTCTCCGGGCTCTAATGTCAAGCAACACTGACAGACTGAGACCATGCATGAAGGCAGCCTGATGCAGAAAAATGGATACTCAGAGAAGCTTTCACAGCATCAGTAGATTCAAGCTGCCTTTGTCAAGGTGAAAGTCCATTCTCCTTCAATTCTGACTGCACAGAGGCAGTCACTACGGCAGCATAGCATGAAAAAAGCAGTTCCATAGTCACAGGGAGTTAATAGACCCTTGTGATAACTTTTGGTTTGAGGTGTTTTTTGCATGTGACAACATGCAGGTAGAAATCACAGCCCTATACAACCATAACATAGGAGTCAATATCCAACCAAGGTTATCCTGTTTTCCTAGAAGACCTTTACTTCAGACAAGTTTGGTGTAAAGAAAATAGTCACAGAGTCCCTTGAAGCATTTTTGAGCCTCCCCAGACCACTGCCTGCATATAGTAAAAAGGCAACGTGAAATATTTTGTCTTAGCAAACTGTTGTCGTGTACCTGAGTGGGGGCAGCTGAGCAAAGTCTTTGCTTCTAACATCTCTTAAAGGACACTGGGATAGCCTGATCTCTCCATCCTTTGTCTTGAGGGTACAAAGAAGCTGAAGTGATAATGAAATATTCTCCCACACACAAGCTGCCCGTGTATTCTTATTCCTCTTATGCTGCAACACCTGATTTGAAATTCATTTGTATTGTTCAAGAGATGTAAATGATTTAGATACAAAGATCTGTGATGAAGATTAATTTAGCATTGAGTAATGCTGAAAAGACTGTGGATAGTGTAACAGCAGGATGGTAAACACAGGATGTCAGTGAAATTTCTCCTAAAAACATTCCTTCCAACTGAAATAAGAGAGGCCTGCTGTGCACTCAGGCAGCAGCCTGGAAATGAGTGGCTAGGCAACATTACTTTAGGATACAGAGTGGATTTTCAGCCAGTGCTGAGATAAATGGATGAAGTGACCCTCAGCACAAGGAGATATCACGTACCTCTGGTCTATGTGGTTGCCTTCAGGTTGCTTTTATGTCTGGGAACTGCGTGAAAGCTGCCATAAGGAATCACTCCCACCATACTGGAAGACACATAGATGTGTGGATGATGTCAGGAGTGCTTCTTCATATCTGTCTTTCATTATCAGCATTCAGGAAAGAGAATCGGTGATTTTGTAAGTAAAAGGATTCCATCAGAATTCTCTCAACCAAAGCTATTCGTGGATGAGTTAGCCAACCAATTAATTCTATTAGTTGTGCCAAGTATGTTTCCCCTCTTCCCTCACTGCTGTGCAATTTGTCCCCTACCTGAGTGACCCTGATAGGGCACAAAAGAGCTTTGGCTTAAACTTCGTATTATCATTTAAATCTCTGTTGGCTTTGTGCACGGGATTTGGCCAAGTGTGTTAGCAAGCTGTTAGTGAAAACAACAGTCTCCAGTGGGTGTTTGTTAGACTAATAAAACTGCAATAGAATTTGCTATGATTGCTGGTTTCTGGTCAGAAAAGGCCCTCACAAGATCAGAAACACACTGGCTGCACCGTGACTGTTCAAGGACTGCCACACACTGCTAGGACTTAAAATGGGATTTAATGCCTGATGCTAATACGTCCACTTGTCTTCCTGTGCTCACAACCTCCAAAGTCACCCACAGCTATTAAAATACAATGCAATCTTTTCTTAAGTGTGTATTTTAAATTCAAGTGGGTATTAAGGGCTTCCTGTAAAACTGATGGATTCCACGTTCATGCTTGTCTGTGGAAACATCTGTAGTGTAAAAGGGTCTGTTAAATAAACCTCGTTATACATCTGTCTGGTTGAATTTATTCAGGTCTTTGGAGACCAAGAAGCATATTATACCCCATTTTTCTGCGTTAGAGGATAAAAGGGCATGACCAGAAAGGAAGAAGAAGCTTTTCCATGTCAGCATCATTGTCGGCTTGCCAGTTTTAGGTTTTCACTTTGAAAAATTTTATTCACTGGGGAAAATGCATGGGTTGGGATTTGCCTGTCTTTTTCATTTAGCATCTCTGAAACCAAACTTCTCTCTTTTTTTTTTTTTTTCTTTTTTTGCCAAAAATGAACATGTTTTGCCTGAAAAAGCCCTCAGTCAGACTTCTTAATTGAAAAAAAGATCTCTCCTCATGCAGGTAAGTCATTGTCAGAGAAGGAAAGCCATCTTGGCTCACCTCTCTCCCTTCAATCCAATCTGCAGCAGCGAGGGTATAAAGTACATGGTTGACACAAAATGTAGAGCTGGCATAAATCTCTCACAGTGTGAGCAAAAATGAATTGTGCTGCCCAGAGGAAAACAGTGGTCCAGAAGCACCATCCCATGAGATCTGGGCTACAACATCTAGATGTTGCCTCCCCAGTATAAAGAAAAATCCTTGAGAGCTGTGGCTATGAGACTTGGGAACAGGGCATGGGAGCTCCAAGTGCTCTGGGGAGAACAGTGACCTGCCCTTACTACTGGCCCTGTTCTCCTCACAGTTAGGCTGTTCATGGCTGTTCCCTTGCTTGCCGTGTTTGTTTTGGGGGTTTTCTAAGCTTGTGTGGTCCAAGGAGAAAGAGCAGGCTGTACAGGGAGATGGGCAATGGGATCACGGGAGAAGAGCCCAGCAGGACACAGAGGAGGCCTGTGCCAACCCCTTGTCTGAGTGGGCTGGAATGTATTAGAAACACCTGTGTAACGCTGCCAGAAGAAAGCTCAGGGGATCAGAACTTCCTTCTCAGAAAAGATCATCTTCTGTGCTGACATCACACTTGATTGGAAGAGTTATTTTTCAGACTCTGCCGCAGCAAGAAAGATCAGAAACAGTAACCACATGGGCTTAAAAACCATCTTCCTCACCTCCCTCAGGCCTTTGCTCGGTCTGTGGAGCCTTATTTCCATCTCTTCTATTGCTTTTGCCACTTCTCTGGGGTGCTGTAGGATGCAGTTAAATAGAACACATCAATCAGTGTCAAAAGTAGCACTCTGGAGCTATGCAAGGCTCCACCAGGCTGTCCTGCTGCTGGAGGGCAGGGAGGTGACTGAGGGGGGCAAAAAGCAATGAGGTCAGCAGCCATGAAGCACTTGTTGGAGTCTGACACCCAACTCTGACACATGTAACAGCCACTGGACATTACTTAGCCTACAAGTTAGCTTATAAAAATTGGTAATTGCAAGGAAAGCCACTGCCTTTGCCTCTGCCCAGAGGCCGTCAGGGCCTGTGGAGACCCAAAGAGCCCAAGGAAAACGGAGTGGAAGGATGTTGTATTTTAATGAAAACTCCACTTGCAGGTGCTCTTCCTTACCTGAATGATTTATGTTCCCTCTGCAGCTGTGTCCTCACACCCTCTCAGGGTGAGTCATCCCAAAGCTGGGTTCAGCCAGAGTTTTCATGCATTTCAGCCCACATGTTTTCCTTGACTTGCTGTTCTTTGTTAGGCAGTGGTGTTATGGTTTTATGATTTTAGTTGTATTATTGATATTCCACATCATAACATCATGTGGTGTATTGGGAGTTGAAGAGTTGATGCTCCAGCTCTGTGGATCGTCGATAGTTCTGGATGTACCTGTCTCAGAAGAGAACTACATTCACCAGAGGACTTTGTGATGATTTTCATTTTACGTATTTAAGCTCAGAGGGAAAGATAAAAACTGTCTGCAGTCACAGGACCATCTCTCTTCCCTTTGGGATGGAGCTCGGCAGTGGGTGTTTGTTGCAGCCATCCGCCTTCAGCGTTAGCGTAAGGCCTTCGGTTTATCGGACACTCTCTCTCTTGCTCATTTTATTTGATTCATTAGCCTCAATTCCAATTATATTGTATTATATTGTGTTATTTTCCTTTCTGATATCTTATTAGTAAATTAGCTTTCTTCCTTAGATCGTTGCCACTGTTTTGCTCCTAGGCCCATCTTCACTCTCCTTTTTCCCTTTTCCCCTTCCCCTTCCCCGGGGTGTGGGCCCATGGGTCCCCTGCCTCAATTGTCACAGTACCTGGTTAAACTGTCCCGCAAACCATTAAGTGGGTAAGAAGTAAACTAACATAGGAGACACTGTTGTGGGTGTGTACAACAGGCCACATGATCAGGAGGAGAAAGTAGATGAAGTCTTCTACAAACAGCTGGAAGTAGCCTCGTGATTCCCAGCACTGTTTTTTATGGAGGTCTTCCACGATCCTGATATTTATTGGATAAGCAACACAGCCAGGCACACAAGGTCCAGGCAGCTCCAGCAATGTGTTGATGATAACATTCTGACACAGGTGGTAGAGGAGCCAACAAGGAAGGGTGTGCTACTTGACCTTTTTTTTACTAACAAGGAAGGGCTGGTCAGGGGTGTGATGGTTGGGAGAAGCTTGGGATACAGTAATCACAAGATGGTGGTGTTCAAGATCCCGTGTGGAAGAAGCAAACTAGTAAGTAGAATTGCTACCCTGCACTTCAGGAGAGCCATCTTTGGCTTCTTCAAAGACCTATTTGGAGTGATCCCAAGGTCTGGAGTGGGAGAAGGTAAGGAGGCCTATGAAAGCTGGTTGGCACTTCAACACCGCTTCTTCCAAAACCAAGATCTGTGCACCCCTAAGAGTAAGAAACTGGGGAAAGGTGGCAAGAGGCCTATGTGGATAAGTAAGGAACTCATGGATAAACTGAAAAGAAAGAATGTCCATGAAATGTGGAAAAAGGGCCTATCCACCTGGGAAGAATATGGGAATGTTGCTAGGACCCCTAGGGATGCAATGAGGAAGGCTAAGGCACTCTTGGAATTAAGCCTTGCAAAGGAGGTAAAGAATAACAAGAAAGGCTTTTTTAAGTGTGTCAACAGTAAAAGGAAGAGTAGGAAAAATGTGGGTCCCCCACTAAATGAAATAGAACCTTTGTAACAGCAGGGGATGCTGATTCAAAGATCCTGAATGCTTCTTAGCCTCAGTCTTTAATGCTAAGACTAGCCCTCAGGAATCCCAGACTATGGAAGTAAGAGAGTGAGTCTGGGTAAAGAACAATTTTCCATTGGTTGAGGTAGATCCAGTTAGAGAGCGTCTAGCCAAAACCAGTGTACCATCTATGGGCCCCAGTGAGATGCACCCATGTGGTCTGACAGAACTGGCAGAGGTGATTGCTGAACCACTCTCTATCATTTTTGAAAAGTCCTGGAAAATGAGAGAGGTACCTGAAGGCTGGAGGATAGCTGATATCACTTCAGTCTTCAAAAAGGGCAAGGAGTATCTGGGAAATGACAGGCCAGTCAGCATCACTTTCATCCTTGGAAAAATGATGGAACAGCTTGTCCTGGATGCCATCTCCAAGCAATTGGAAAAGGTTATCAGGAGTAGTCAACATGGATTCACCAAGCGGAAATTATGCTTGACCAGTCTGATAGCCTTCTATGATGTAATCATTGGCTGGGTAGATGGGGGGAGAGCAGTGGACATTGTATACCTTCAGCTAGGCATTTGACACTGTATTCTACAACATCCTTGTTGTGAAACTTAGCTGAGCCCCTACACCTGGGGAGGAATAACCACATGCACCAGTACAGGTTGGGGGATGACCTGCTGGAGTGGAGCTCTGCAGAGAAGGACCTGAGGGTCCTGGTGCATGCTGAGGTTGGCCATGAGCCAGCAGTGTGCCCCTGTAGCCAAGAAAACCACTGTGCCAACTGGCTTGCTTGTTTATTTGTTTATCTTTTTCTTATAACACATCTCATAAATACATGTCTGAGAGGCTGGTGTAAACACAATATACATATATATATATATTTTGACCATGGGGTGGTTTACTCTGCACCTGAACAGATGGCTATGGGTAAATCTCAGTTGTCTCAGAGTGGGAAATGCATCTGTGCTCAGGAGCTGGCTCATTGAGAGGACCTTAAACTAGATGGGAAAGGAACAAAACCAGCCCTTCTGGAGATGAGCCTAGGGAAACAGAGACTGGGATTGGGAGTGAGGCAAAGAGGCTCGGCTGAAGCGCATCTACACCAACATACACAGCATGGGCAACAAACAGGAGGAGCTGGAAATCACTGTGTGGCAGGCAAACCGTGACTTAGTTGCCATTATGGAAACATAGTGGGATAGCTACCACAACTGGAGTGCAGCAGTTGATGGCTATAAGCTCTTCAGAAGGGACAAGCAAGGAAGGAGGGGCTTTGATGTTGTTGAG
Organism: Cyrtonyx montezumae; assembly: GCF_038088225.1. Lineage (NCBI taxonomy): Eukaryota > Metazoa > Chordata > Aves > Galliformes > Odontophoridae > Cyrtonyx > Cyrtonyx montezumae. The sequence goes on along the minus strand of NW_027072034.1, from coordinate 62,459,641 downwards.
CTTGTGGCTGGGAGTGATAAGGTTGAATCTATGCGTAAAGATCAAGAGGAGGGCCAACAAGGCAGATATCCTGGTGGGGGTCTGTTAAAAGTCACCTAACCAGTATGAAGAGACATGTGAGATGTTCTACAAGCAGCGGACAAAAGTTGTGCTATCGCCATCCCTTGTTCTCATGGGGGACCAACAAACATCTCTTTGGGTGGCAGGAAAGGGAGAGAAGTCCGAGAGACTGGTAAGGAATTCACTTGCCATAGGCCTTTTGAGCAATTGCCTGCTATTCCTCCCCTGAAGCTTATGGCCTCCACATCTCCTCTCGGGACCAGAAAGCTCAGTTGATAGGTCCACGAGGTGAAGCTCAGAAAAGATAGTTGAGCTCCTGGCTGTTGCCTGGTAACTGCAGGTGTAGTATCCCACTGCCTCTGGATAGCACCAGCAAAATGATCTGTCGCTGACAGAAAGTCCAAGATATTTCCTTTGTACTCTTTTTTGGAAATCTACCTTATTCCTCTTCTCTATAAATCCCACTAGAACACACGTGTCCTAGCTGGGATTTGAATGTCACAGTAATGTAGCAACGGTATTGTAGCAGAAATGGTAAGTCTTAGCCTGAAACAGTGACTGAGCACCTAGTGGGGAGACAGGGCCAACCCAGGGGAGCTTAGGTGCAAGCGATACACCTGAGTGACTGGAAGGGGTGGAGACAGGATCCACCCCTTCCCATACCTCATTTAAGGGTTGGCAATAGAGGCAAGGGTATCTCTTGTTGGAGATCCCTGCCTGCTTGAGGCTTTCCAAAGGTAAGCAGCTCCTTTCCTTTATTTTTGTGTCTGTGGCTGCTGCATTTGTGTTCGTTCTCATTTGCTGTAGCCAAAGACTTTGCCACTGTGCTGTAATCATGATATTTTTAAACCAGGTATTTTTGGTGTCTGAAAGGCTCCTAGTGTGAGAAGGCACCTGTAGGTTAAAAAGGAGCAAGGAAGCACACAAACACGTGTATGAGTCAAAGTGAGTAACAGCAGGCCATGTCACTCAGGTAAGTGATGAGAAGAAGGGGTGTGAGCAAAGAAAGTAGGTCCTTCCCATCCCTTATACTCAGAGACTCGTTTATTTTGTAGAGTCATTAAGGTTGGAAAAAACTTTTAAGACCATCCAGTCCAGCTGGCCTTGTATCACTAATGTTCCCACTAAGTTATGTCTCTAAGCTTTAGCATTGCGAAACCCATCTGCAGTGGGGTTCAGCAGCTGGTCCCCAGCTTTCAGTGTTATTAGACAGTGCTTGTACCTCTCAGAGATCTGACATCTAACTTTTCTTGGTCCAAAGTTTCTTCCTTGTCAGCTCTGCAGTGTCATTCTTCTGTTTCAATTCCTTCTCCTGCTCCAGAATTGCCATCGTTTGAATCTTTATATTCATTTTCTAGTGCACCTAGAGCAAGGGAGAAGAGCAGCGAAATGACCCTGCCAGTGATCTCTGCTGTCAGCCCACCTGAATTATTACTACCCCTTGCTCCTCTAGCACTAGCTGGCTGCAGAGAGCCCCTGGGGGCACCGGGCTTTAACAGCGTAATTAACGAGCTCCTGAGGTGGCCGGTGCTGCTCAAACTCCCAGGAGTGCATAATGCTCTCTTTACCTCTCATACTTTCTGCAGTCACATGGAAAGTTTTGTGCTTTTTTTCAATACTTACTCTGAAGGTTATTTGTAACATGACAAATGCCCTGCTGAATCAGATTAAAGGGCTGTCTCGGCTGTCGAGCATCTTAGCTCTGGCAGAACCAGCAGGAGATGCCATTTACAGCGTGCGTGTGAGCCCAACCACCAGTGGTAGTCCTTCTTTTTCACTCTCCCCAGGTTCCCAGGCCCTGTTTGGGTTGTAAGAGCCTACATCCTCGCTAGGTCCCTTTGGTATTTATTTATGGACCTGTTATTGATGAATTTGTCTGGTTCCTTTGTGGATGTAGAGACTCTGTCTCCACAAGCTCCTGAGGCAGTGAGGGAGGCTGGCTGCTCACTGTGTGCATGAGCACTTGCTTTTGCCTGTCTGAGGCTAATGGGCCATGGGGTTCAGTGGGTGCCCTTGAGCTCCAGCTGTGAACAAGGTGGTGGATAGTAGTCTGTAATGGCTTTGAAAGCCCTCATATGCCTCATCTCAAGGCCTCTCCTAAAGTAGCTTCCTTTGCTTTCACCAAGCAGTTGATAAACTCCCTACGTGACCTTTAAAGGTCCCTTCCAATTCTAAGGATCCCATGACTGTATGATTCTACGTTCCATATGATGAGGAAGATTGCTGGCTTGTTAGCATTAGGAAGAAATTACATAGATAGCATGTGGAATGTTTAAATGCATTTTTTGGAGAATATAGAAGTAGGAAATATAGAAGTAGAATCCTGGTAAGCTGATAGTAGCGTGTGTTGTATTTATTTTTTTTCTGTCTTTTTACTTTTTCAGACGTTGTCATATGTAACCAATTCTGGTGTAGCTTCTGTATTAATGTTGACTAGAGGTATGTTAACCTGATGCTCTTCCTCTAAGGAACAAGGCAGCAGAATGTGGATGCCTGAGACAGACTTTCTTCTCCAGCTGTGCTTTGGGGTGCTTTGCCCCACACATAGGTGTGTGGCCTCCCTCCACACACCTTTATAGCATGTACGGGTTGATGTGCACTGGTATCAGCAGGCAAAATCCTTTGTAGTACTCAGCATTGCTGTGGGTAATCAACTAGCTGAGGTGTCTAGGGAACTGCAACTTAATCTCAGTGGTTTCTTCCTCACTTCCTTTTCTCTCCACAGAGAGCATCAGAGTAATCATAGAGTCGTAGAACTATTTGAGTTGGAAGGGACATTAGAAGTCCATCTAGTCCTACTCTCCTGCAGGGAACAGCTACAGATAGATCAGGTTGCTCAAAGCCCTGTTCAGCTTGAGTGTCTGCCAGGACGGGGCATTCCACTGCCTCTCTGGACAACCTGTGCCAGTACTTTACCACCCTTATATAAATCCTTTTTCTTTTATCTACTTTAGCTCTCCCCTCTTTTAATTTGGAAACGTTTCCCCTTGACCCATTGTAACAGGCCTTGCTGAAGTGCCTGTCCCTTTCTTTTTTTACAGTCCCCCCTTTAGACCTCCCTGGAGCCTTCTCCAGGCTGAACAGCCCCAGCTCTCTCAGTTGGTCCTTGTAGGGAAGGTGTTCCATCCCTTGGTTTGGTTTTGTTTGTGGCCCTCCTCTGGATACGCTCTAACACGTCTATGTTTTTCCTGTGTTGAGAGATGCAGCAGCTCAGGTGAGGTCTTGCCAGCACAGAGCAGAGGGGTGGGATTGCCTCCCTTGCCCTCCTGGCTGTTTTGATGCAGCCAAGGAATATAGCTGGCTTTCTGGACTGGGAGGGTACATAGCTGGCTCATGTCCAGCTTGCCACCCACCAGTACCCCCAACTCCTTTTCCAGGGGGTTGTGCTCTATCCATATGTCCCCCAGCTTGTACTGATTATGGCATTGCCATGACCCAGGTGCAATACTTTGTGCTTGGCTTTTTTGAACATCATGAGCTTTATCTGGGCCCACTGCTCAATCCTGTGTAGGCCTTTGGCTCCTTGGGAAGGAGAAAGACTTACTGGTAGTCAGCTTGAGCCCTCAGTATTTGTTTCTCTTGCACCTTTCTCCTGCTCTGGTATCTTATACCTTTATACCATTTTGCACATATTATACAGAAAGAGAATCGCCAGCTTTTGTATCTCTAAAACACAGCTGTTATTTAGTTGCGATGAAATTATTTCTGAGGGACTCAAGGCCTGTGATGCTTTAAGCCTGTAATCCTCTGTGCCTACAGACACCTGTCACAGAGACCGTGACTGCCTGGGAAAGCTTGAGATCTAATCTCTGCTGCAGTGGGAGTTCATCAAGTCCAGCTTTGCTGACACATCCCTGGAAACTCTGTCTCATTGCCCACAGGGTGCATGTAGGACAACCAACCTCCTGATTTGTATCTTGAACCTTGTGTGCTATGATTTCTCCTTCAGTGTGATCAGCAGCACCCACATGCCAGCTGTCTAATTAGTAGTCTGTAGGCAGACATGTGAAGGTGGTGCTTTACAGTCAGAATGGAAAAGAATAAACTGTTGCTGTCTTGCACCAATAAATGTTTATTGCCAAGTGGAGCTTCCTGAGGCAGTCATCAGAAGCTTTAAAAATGTCCTCACTCTCCAGGTATTTTGAGGTGAAGACTTTAAACTGGTGATTTTCTCTGTTTCAGGCTGAAGTTACATCCCTCCAACTAGTACTTTTATCATTTGTGCTGCTATGAGAAGTTTTATAACAAATGCAGCCCTTTATCCTACTGTGCTAGCTATCTCTTGTTTAGTCAATGGTGATCCAGTTTAGCATGTGATTTCTGTATATATGTATAAATGTGGGGTTGAACTTAGAATCATAGGGGTTGGACGGGACCTCAGGGGATCATCAAGTCCAACCTCCCTGCCAAAGCAGGTTCCCTAGCCCAGGTCACACAGGTAGGCGTCCAGGCAGGTCTTGAATATCTCCAGAGAAGAAGATTCCACAACTCCCCTGAGCAGCCTGTGCCAGTGCTCCGTCACCCTCACCATAAAGAAGTTGACTGGACTCCCCTGACCTCTCTTGGTAAAAATGCATATTGTGAAGCACTGACAGGCTGCATGGTGTAGGCTCACAGGGTTGGAATGGAAATAAGAAGACCTAATCCAACTCAGGCTTTTTAGTGGTGTGCCTGGTGAATTCAAAGATGGGGCTTGGTGTGCTTGTTAGATGGGGAATGTAGTTTTCAGGAGCAGTCTGAAGGGTAAAAAAAAAAGCATTTGTCAGGCAAAAAGCAAATCTATATTCCTAAAATTTGTATTCCAACTGAGCTGACTTTTGTTTGAACTGCATTTAACTTAACTTGTTCCAGGCTGAAGACAGGAACAGATGAGATATCCCTTGGCATTAGAAGAGTAGTGCTAACATTTCTTACAGAGTGGGAAGGAGAGGAAACCAGGAATGACTTGATTGTGTCTCTCACCTGAAAAAGAAATTGCCTTGACTTCAGTGTTTTCATTAAGAACTGTAATGTGTGTGCATGGGGGGGGGAAAAAACAGTGGGAAAAAAAATGAAAACCCTGAGAGCCTCTGTTTCTACCACAGTATGTTTGTTTCTCAGAGTTTTGATTGATGTACACGAGATGGTAGTCCTGCCTGCCTCAAACTGGATAACAACTGACTGGCAAGACTTGCATGGGGAGATTCCCCAGGGCAGTAGCTCCTCTGATCCCAGGGAGGAGATCTCAAGAGGTAACACAGGGTGCTGGTCTTCACTCACAGTCAATGGCCTTTGACTGCAGCCTCTCACACCAAGAAGCTGGATGTTGACTGGTCAACCCAATGGTCCCCACAAGTTCTCTGGACCCACCTCAGACTTGAGGAGTCACAGTAGAGGAAATCTGACCTGAATACACAGTTGAGGATGATTGACATCAGCTGTCCACCCACCATCAGCATAGGCTCAGCTGCCCCCTTCAGTTGCTTGCAGGTCATGCTGCCTGAATGTGATGAAGGAGGATGTAAGACCAGCCTTGGGATGTCACTCAGGAAGGACAGAATTAAGAGTTTTCCTAGCAGTAAGCCTCAAACGGGGTATGATATGCGTATAGTCTGATGTGAGCAGTGACACATTAACAGCAGACAGACCAAAGGACAGCATGATGCCTTCAGAAAGGGGCTTCAAGGCAGGGAGTCAGGGTTTGGTGGGGTCACTCAGCTTCCGAAGGTTGGGTTGTTTAGCCCTGAGAGCTGTATTATGGACACTGAAATAAATGCCTTGAACTTGATTTGTAATAAGGACAAGAGATGCCTCAGGACCAAAAGCTTTGATCAGCAGAGCCACACTCATTACACAGCATTAATTGCTAAGGTAGGCTGAGCCAGATGTCACACCAGCTTTGTCTTCATCAAAAGCAGCAGCAGCATGAAGTTTCCTATGCATCTCAGCACTCATTTCCTGCACAGCAGCTTTTATATTTCATGGTTCCCCTCCTTTTCCAGTTGCTTGAACAGCTTTGTCTAATTCAATCCTGGAAGAGCTTACATTGCTTTAGCAGTACTGAGAGCCATGTGCTCCTAGCTGCTACCAACATGGCTCCTTGTCATTCACTTACACTCCTTACTGATTGTGGGGGCTGAGCATTCTCAAATTGAAGGAGGTACAAAATGAAAACTGTTAAGTGTTTACAGAGGCAATACTTCGCCTGCTTTTACGGTAATCAAAACTTCTGCTCGTAGATAAGGAAGGGCTAACAGTGTTCACTGAGGTCCAATTACTCATTATTGAAGAGGAAACAATTTTAGACCAGATGATTTCCATCAGAACAGGGAAGAAAAAAAGGACACTTTGGAAGAGTTTACAGCTTATACAATCTACAGCCAAGTTGGAGAAAAATAATCAGAGCAGAAGTCTAAAAAAACCCAAGGTTTTGTGCGTTGTAAATGGAATTGGAGTTTGTTCTTGAGCATGTAATAGTCTGCATCACTGCAAAAACAAAGGAAATGTTATGCAGTAGCAAGATATTGAGGACTTGATTGTGCACATTTACAAAATAGTTTAGTCAAAAGCATACGGAGCCATTTAAAATGCCAGTCGGTGAACACTGGCTTGCCTACACAGTGCATGTATTCAGTATTTATTGTAATTATGGGTTCACAAAGATGCATCTACAAGTATGTACTCTTAATATAGTTGTGTAATCAAAGCTCATTTTCATCATGGACTTACAAATATCCTCATTCACATATTTAAATTATTTTCAACTCTTCAATGGAAGAGACTATTGTGATGAGAATCTTGTGCATTCTATAGAGCCACAGAGCTGTAGACCTCAAACAGCTCCTAATTATTTCAAAATAGAAATAATAGCAGCATTCTCTGTCTTCCTTCTCAACCAGCAGGATAAATTGTTTGATTGTATTTCTGTATTTCTTTGTATACTGTGGATGAAGTGAATCTTCATGCTTAATTCTGAGTCTAATACCCTGATGCTTGGTGTTTGGCCTGCATATAGGTGTTACACTTTCAACAAGTGTGTATTTTAGTCATGCTAACTTACTAAGATCACAAACATGAAATCAATTGCTTTGAAAAGCATGCTGTGGAACTGTAGAATCACAGAATCGTTAAGGCTGGAAAAAAACCTCTAAGATCACCTAGTCCAACCATCTGCCCACCCCCACCATGCCCACTGACCACGTCCCTCAGTGCCACATCCACACGGCTCTTGAACACCTCCAAGGACTGTGACTCTACCACCTCCCTGGGCAGCCTGTGCCACTGCCTCATCGCTCCTGCTGAGAATAATTCTTCCTAATACCCTGGTGTAACTTGAGGCCATTCCTTCTCATCCTACCACTGTTTCTTGGGAGAAGAGGTTACCCCCACCTCATCACAACCTCCTTTTTTGTGAAGGTAGAGAACAAGGAGGCCTCTCCTGAGCCTTTTCCAAACTGAACAACTCCAGTTTACCCAACTGCTCCTCACTGGACTTATGCTCCAACCCCTCACAGCTTTTTTGCTCTTCTCTGGACACCCTCCAATGCCTCCATGTCTTGTTGTGAGGGGCCCAAAACTGAACATTGCACTCAAGGTGCAGTCTCACCAGTGCCAAGTAACAGAATGATCACCTCTGTGATTGTGGTGACAAAGAATGCTTTTGATGTCTTTTGTCTGTTTGTTTTAATGTCAAGTCTGTAATCCCAAGAGGGCAATGCCATCTTTCACTCTGTCAATCTCTGTAGCATTAGGAACGTCTCTGGGGCTAGCGATGGACCAGAGCTCTCAATATCCTGCTTCTACCACAACATCACAAGCAGGTTGCAGTCCTGCAGTGACTGCAGCTCAGAGCCTGGAAGTGAGATGTGAGTTTATCTGCAAGATCCTGAAACTGGGAAGCAGATAAGAATGCGTAATCAATAAAAGTCTCAGGATCCTGCACTGCTCAAGCACATGTTTGGAATGCATAGGAATGCAAATGCTGCAGAATGCTCCTTCTTTCAACTGAACATACCACAGCTTTCATACACAGCTATCAGAGCTGCATACCAGGGCTCCTGGTTTTATGCAAATCAATAGAAGACTGATGTACATAAAAGCCATGAGGGTTTTTTAATGTGCTTGGCTCCCAAGCCTCTGATGAAGTCTAGAAGTCAGGATAATGAAAGCCCTCCAGAGCAAGCCAGCAAGAAAAAAAAAAAGAGGATGTGGGTGTTTATTCCCTATCCTCAGGAGTTCAGAGCTCTGACTCTTCCTCATCTTACAGGAAGGCCATAAAACCTCCTCAGAAAGTAGGTTTGTATGTCTCCCTCTGCCAGAAATTGTGCAGGATTTGCTCATAAAATGCAGCTGAGGTTGTGGTTTTGCCCCCTGATTACTTCATGTGAAAGTTTTCAAATAGAACACCACAAGAACCCAAATCTGCATGAAAAAAACTCAACATCCAATTCATGACCGCCTTACTGCAGCCTTCTTAAACTTGTTTTTTAACCCTCTGACTCAGATAACTCGATGCTATCAGATGGTATATGCTATCCTCCTCCTAATGCTGAACACCCATCTCACTGCACAGGCCAGGATCAATGGGAGAACTGTGAAACCACTGCAGGTAAGGACTCAATCACTCTCGTGCCTTATATGCCAAGGAAGGCCTTTGTCTCAGGGCTTATCACTAGGAAATAGAAACCAAAGTGAGAGAGAATCTTCATTTGCTGAAGCTGTGAACAGTTGCATCATTTCTTTAGCTGTATGGATCCCAGCTGGCACATGGGCACGGGGCTGAGCCTACACTTCAGGGAAGACAGCACAGAAGGCCCTGGCTTTCTTAGCATGTCTACCTGCAGCATGGCTGGGAAGGTGGGCAGGGCCTGCTCTCACTCTTGTCACTCCGCTGTCCCAAGGGCAGTGGTGAAACCACCACCATTGTTCTACAGGGGAGGTGAATGTGGCTTTGTTGCAAGGGCAGTGGGGATGTACAGGCCAACAGGGTGCAGCTGGAGGTAGCAAGGTGGGTGAGCTGGGCCTGGCAGCTCACTGACACCAAGCCCATTCACCCAGCTGGAATCTGGGGCTCAGCACCCATGGGTGCATCTGCTTTAACTCTGTGACAAAAAGTGAACCAGCCATCCAATAGATCTTGAATTTCACATACTTTTTTAACATAGCATTACAGAGAGAGAAATCCAAAATACCATTTGCTAACTTGCCACAGTACTGAAGACTACTATTCCATCCAGAATTCACACTTGATTGTTGAATCAGCATGTATGTTGTAAAGCTTTGGCCTTAGGTCAGCAACAACTTCAGCTAAGATCATATTGAATTCTAATTCTTTAATATTGCCAAAAAGATAGAGAAGGTGGAAGAAAAGCTCTGAGGAATCTGCAAAATTATCAGCCTGATTTGCATTATGTTGTTTAACCATTGCAGTCTGTGATAAAAGTCACACTTAGAATGATAATTCAGTCCTCTGGTGGGACTGGTTTTATTCTAATGTCTGTCTGTGTATCTCTGTAATGCTACAATGGCATGGAAAGTACCACAGTAAGAGCAGAGTAACAAAGTCTGGCTACAACAAATGAGAATGAACCCAAATGCAACAGATATAGAAATAAAGGAAAGAAGCTGCTTACCTTTGGAAGGCCTTAGGTAGGCTGGGATCTCCAAAGGGTGCCCTTGCCTCCGCTGACAACCCTTAAATGAGGTCTGGGAAGTGGCTCCACCCATTCCAGTCACTCAGTTGCATTGCTTGCACCTGAGCTCCCCTGGGTTGGCTCTGTCTTCCCACCAGGTGCTCAGTTGCTGGCTAAGGCTGTGACTTAACATGTCCACTACAATCTCTGATGTGATTCAGCAGTAAAACACCAAGATATGCCATGGGCATTTGCTGAGCCACAGCAAATATAATATCAGAGGAAATCAACTCTGCATGCTCGCTGTGCTATTACACTCTTCCCCATTGTGGCCAGGATGCAGGACTTTGTGGGACTTTGTTCTGATACCATATATCCATTTCTGCACTTCTGCTGCTTGTTCTCTCTGTCCTGGGGTGGCATAGGTGAGCTTTGATTACTGCAGTGCTATGCAGCACAAACCAGAGACTTTTCCACTGCACTGAGCTCCCACTGGGGCCCTGTGCCCTCAGGAAGATGGTGACTGCTCGCTCCCTGTAGTGAGTAGAGCCCAGCTGAGGGCTGGCTGCACCACATTCCCATACACACTGCCCCATGGGCTGGAGGCTCGAGGGCCCAATCTGATGCCAGAGGGTCCCTGGGCACAGAGTGTCACAGAAACACAACTTTCCCTTCCCTCCCCACTGCCTTCTTATCTCTTTTAATTAAAACAGAATGAGGTCCAAGCTTGTTAAAAGGAACACTTCAGTATTTGTTCCTTCTAGGGTGCTTTATATCAAAGGGCTCTGGAGATCAAATGCTGCTGCAGGAGCTGTGTTCCCTTCTGCTGCCTGGCAGGGAGTGCTGCTGCTCACAGGTTGTGTTCTGAGCAGGGCTGGAAGGGTGCAGAACTCTACATTTCAGTGCCTTTTAGAGAAGAGTGATATGGGGTGAGAATGGAGTTTTGTCAGTTCATCCCAACCCCCTCACTTTTAATTAAATGGAAGAAGGATGCTGCACTGAAGTGTTCCCAGAGCGATGTCCAGAAGCAGTATTTAGGTGTATTGTGAGGGACATGTGATATGGCAGCCAGGAGCCACATATTTATAAAGGCTGGAAAAGAACTCTAATATCACCTAGTCCAACCATCAGCTCACCCCACCATGCCCACTGACCACGTCCCTCAGTGCCACATCCACACGGCTCTTGAACACCTCCAGGGACGGTGACTGCACCACCTCCCTGGGCAGCCTGTGCCACTGCCTCACTGCTCTTGCTGAGAAGAAATAGTCCTGATACCCAACCTGAACCTCCCCTGACACAACTTGAGGCCATGATCTTTCTTCCTATCACTGTTACCTGGGACAAGTGGCCAACCCTACCTCACCACAACCTCTTTTTTTTTGCAACTGTAGAGGTCAATAAGGTCTCCCCCGAGCCTCCTCCAGACTGAACAATTCCAGTTCCTCAGCCACTCCCCATCAGACCCCACACAGCTCCATTGCCCTTCTCTGGACACACTCCAGGGCCTCCATGTCTTTCTTGTCGTGAGGGACCCAAAACTGAGCATAGTACTCAAGGTGAGGCCTCACCAGAGCTGAGTACAAGGGGACAAACCCTTCCGTGCTCCTGCTGGCTGCACTATTTCTGATAGAAACCAGGATGCAGCTGTCCTTCTTGGTCAACTGCGCTCAACCTAGACTCAATACAGCTGCCACCACATCCAGCTGAGAGCCCATGGCAGCACTGTGGCTGTTTGAGGGCTCTCCTTCTGCAAAAGCTGCTCAACCCCTGAGGAGGGGTTTCTCCTGTGCTGTCTTTTTTCTATATATATTTATTATTTTCTTTAGCAGCATTTGGAAGGATGAATATCTACCTTTTGACTTAGGTGATATCCTATTTGAAACTGCTCTGGCTGCCTTCCTCCCATGAGCCATCCCATAGGAAACGGGCAGGAGACACAGGACGCTGAGGACACTTGTTCGCTGATGCAGTGTCCAAATTCAGCTTTAACTAAGAATCCAATTAAAGCCAGAATATATTATTACCTCAAAATAAATCCCTGTACTTACATTTGGAAGCTTAAGGGATTTTCCCATACAGTCTGCCAAGTAAATTTCCCAGGTCTGTAAGAAGATGTAAGAGAGGTTCAGTGCTGACTCTGAGGAATGGAGGCACAAGGTGGGGATGACTGCTCCGGGCAGCAGCAGGACATGGGGTTGCTGGCAGAGTGTGGACACTCACCTTCTCCTGCGCAGAACAATGATGCAGAACACACCGGGATGCTGGGCAGCACTGTTTGTATCTGTCCTCATCTGTCAATAGGGTATGTTCAGTCTTGCTACCCAGAGGCAATTTAGCAGCAGCTCACACACCATCCACAAACCCATTAGTTTAAACAATGATGAGCTGCTAGGCCACACAGTGATGGTGTAAAAATTGCTCTGGTAATTGCAGATATAAGGAGAATGGTGACAGTGTGGTTGTGTGAGGAGCCCCATGTTTCCTGTAGACCATCCCACAGCCAGCGCCTCTGGCCCCAAATCAGCCAATGGATCCCAGCCTGCAAGTGCTCCCTACTCCATTTCCATCAGAATAATGATACAACTTTCCCTATAACACATACCAGCTCAGCAGCCAGGGATATGCTTATTTTACTTATTTTTTTCTTCCCCCAAGCATCATTTCCTCAGGGCTGGGGAGAGGAATTTCGCTCCCAGCCCATGGCTCAGCTCATTGCTGGAGCAGCTCATACTCATCCATCCTGAGTTGGAAGCGAGGTGCCCAGCTGCCTTCCTGTCAGCCTCTCTGCTTTATGGGCCTGTCAGGCTGTTTTTATTCACTTCTAATATAATCTTTCCACAATAAGGAGCGTGCATGGCTGGAGACAGGCAGAAGGCTGCTGCTATTACCTGGGAGCTGTGATAAATTGCTTTCAGGCTTACAGCAACTGCAGGGGGGTTAGTGCTGAAGTTTAAGGAACGTTCTTCGCTTCCTGTGCTTTATGGGCACGTCAAGGCACGTATTTATTGCCTTTCTTTCAAGACTGTGCCTATGTGGAGAGAACTGTAAAAACTGACTGCCTGATCAGTGCAGTAATGCTACAATTAATTAAAAGTTGGTCCACAAGTGGGGAAGAGCAGCACCAACGTCTCACCGACCGCGTAACCCCGCACCATGAAACCTGACTCTGACAATTACCACTGGAATCATTTTTCTCTATCCAGAGTTGCATGGGATTATGGTATTATAAGTGGGATTTGCTCTAAAGGCTGCCGGCCCTCTGCATCTTAGGGATTACTCCAGTTTCTCCTGAAAGGAATTTTGATAATGCTCTTTTAATGAGACTGCACTAAATTGAATTACACCCTGCCTTCCCCCTGAAGTGGGATCTTCTCCTGTGATAGCAGACACGTGCACAGAAGGCAGTCTTACATACAGTCCTTTCTAGGGGGCATGTGGGACCGCTGCAACAAGATCTACAATGGAAAACGAGAGTCTTACCCCAAAAAGTTGTGAAACAAAACATTTCTGGTTCTGGTGCATTTCTTTGTGCCTGAGGGCCTCTGCCTCACCACCACCTGCTGATCTGGCCCAAACTGGCTCTAAAGTGGGAGATGACACCTCTTGCTGAGCTGCGCAGACACACACATCTTGCTGTGGGGGCAAGAATGCCACAGATCATGCTGAAAAATAAGCTCAGGCCTGCAGATACCAAAAGGCTTCCCCTGCATATTATCTTCCTGTCTTTACTCCTGGCTCCCTTCATTCCTGCTTTATTTTTTCTGATGAGAGAGAGTATATCTCTTCTGTTAACGGAATACACGGCTTTTGGTGTTACCCCTTTGCTCACCTTGCAGCTCTGCCAGCACATCTTGGAGCTTGCCTGGAGGGCTCCATGCCACCAGAAGGTCACCTGGAAGCTCACTGGGTCACTTTGCTGTGGTCTCGCTAGACAAGGCAGTCTCACCCCTCCAGGCAGGTGGGGTCTGCAGAGCGGGGAAGGGAGACACAGAAGCACAGAATGGTTTGGGTTGGAAGGGAGCTCAAAGCCCACCCACCACAACCCGCTGCCGTGGGCAGGGCTGCCCCCAGCAGCTCAGGCTGCCCAGGGCCCCATCCAACCTGGCCTTGAGTGCCTCCAGGGATGGGGCACCACAGCTTCTCTGGGCAAACCCTCAGCCACGTTTCCCGCAGGATGTGGGCAGAAGGTGCCAAGCTGGGGTGAACATACCACTATAATATTTGTAACACAGAAAAGGAAGAAAGAAAGGGAAAAAACCCAAACCAACCAACCAAAAAAAAATGTGTTCCAGAAGGGTAGATGTGCCAGTAGCCCTCAGCCCTCACCAGGTTTCACTGCCGTGCTCCCCTCAGCAGTCAGGCCAGGAGTGTCCCTGCCCCTGTGGGAACATCTCTCCCCAACCTTCTCCCAGAATGAGCACCTGACACTCCCTGCTTTAGTGGCTTTCTGACTCTCTGTTTTCCGCCTCCAAAGAAAACTCTCGCCCCAAAGTTCTTTTCTTAATTTATTTATGTAACACAGTGTAGAAAGCTATCAATTCATAAGCAATGGTTCTGTACAATCATCCTGCAGAGGATCCCTGTTAATTTTCGACCAGCAGGCACTTTTCCCCCCCCCAGAAGTGCTCACAATTAACAGGGATTCTTTTTAATATTTTTTTTGAGATCAAAAAGATACATGGAAAAGAAAGTAAGGTTTACCTTCCAATGCCTAAAGTGTGCACATAAAACAGGCACAAAGAAACAAACGTGTATTCCCATGATTTCTACGTCACTAATACAGCAGGAGCAACAATCTGTACAATAAAATGCAACTGCAGAGGAAAAGAATTTCAATAACCCATCTGGAATACTTCTTAAAAAATGTTGTTTTACTTTAAAATGCATAGTGATCAGAAAAGAACGCGCGGCGAAGAGAAGCAGCTAAACCCCACAGACACAGAAAGCATCCCCCATCCATTCTTAAAGCATATTTCAATTAGGACTTAATTTTTGTCACGAATCACAAGAATAATATACAACTGGCTAAGGAGCTACGTGATAAATAATTGGGAAAGAGAAGCTATCCATGCACTAGTTAAATACAGCTAAACTCTTTACAGTTCACAAAAAACATTCATTAATAATGTAGTGTAAAGACTGAAATGGAAAGAGAGAGAGAGAGAGAGAGAGAGAGAGTGAGAAAATACATTACTGATTTCATTAATTCAAGTTCAGGCATCTACTTGTGTTACAGCACAGCTGTCAAAAGGCGATAATGAGTAAATAATAAAACAGAGTGTTTTTGTTTCTCTCCATATTATTCTATAACTGAACACCAATGGGCAGTGAAGCAATCATTCTGCTGTCCAACTCATGAGGCTGCTGCGGTGTCCTAATTCTGCATCTGTTCAAAGAACTTGTAGGTGGGGTTCTCGTAGCCATTCTGCTGCATCTTGGACAGGTGGCGCTCCTCTGGTGTCACCGCAGCATCCACCTGTTGTGGGGAGAAGGAAACCAGCTCACATCCTTGCTCAACTCACAGCACACTTCACGCTTCCTCAAAGCATACCTGGAACTTCCTATGCATCAGTTTGTGGCCATTTTCCCTCGTCCTGTCACCACACACTGCTGAGAAGTGTCCAGCTTTGTCCCTTTGCCTCTTGTGCCTTAACTATTTATAGACGTGGATCAGATCCCCTCTGAGTCTTCTTTCCACAAGGATGAACAGACCCAGGTCTCTCAGCCTTTCCTCATAGGGGAGGTGTTCCACGCCCTTTATCATCTCTTTGTGTCCCTCTGGTGGACTCTTTAGAGAAGATCCCCGTCCTTTTGTACCGGGGAGCCCAGAACTGGACACAACAGTCAGTACAATATCTAAACATTTCTTGAACACCTCCAGGGACGGTGACTCCACCACCTCCCTGGCAGCCTGTGCCATGCCTCACTGCTCTTGCTGAGAAGAAATCGTTCCTAACACCCAGCTTGAACCTCCCCTGGCACAACTTGAGGCCATTCCTTCTTGTCTCACTGTTACCCAGGAGAAGAGGCTGACCCCCACCTTGCCACAACCTCCTTTCAGGTGGAGTGTAATGAGCAATGAGGTCTCCCCTGAGCCTCCTCCTCTCCAGACTGAACAACCCCAGCTCCCTCAGCCACTCCCCATCAGACTTGTGCTCCAGACCCCTCACAGCCCCACTGCCCTTCTCTGGACACACTCCAGGGCCTCCATGTCCTTCTGCAGTGACGGGATATGCTTCACATCTCTCTCCTAGTCCCCTATTGTTACTCTTTTTCCTCCTAGAGTAAATACAGCATCTGTACTTGTGATCAACTGGTCTCAAAAGGAAATAAAAAGCTCACAACAAAGAAAACAGACGAAGTAGAAGTAAGTGGCTTGAGGCTGCCTTCTGTTTCTGCTGTAATCAGATCTGTTGCAGGTGCTATAGTCTGAAGGCTATTAAATTTAACTGGCAAAAATAAATTGAGGGTGTGAAGGAAAAGCCAGAGCAGCCAGGTAGAGGGTGAGCCAGCATCTCACTGCACTGTCTGAAAGCAACTTCGCTGGCTCAAAGGCCGTATTTGGTTAGGTTTAGTGACCAGAGGCTTGACATGTCTGCACTGCTTAAGTATTTCTACTTAACAAAAACTGACCTTTCTTGACTACCTCCAAGACACGCATAAGGACAGCTCAGTCAAGACTTCTCCACTGAATATTTGCTGCTCCACAAATTACTTCCTCCTTTACTGAATATTACAGTAATATAAAATGCCAATTAGAGCGGGCAAGAGCTGACTCTAAATGTTAATTAAGGATTCTATCTCTGCTGGGAGCTCAGTAACTGCTGTGTATTCAAACCCAACCATGGCCTGGCCATCTTGCCAACCAGCTATTAAAACATACCTGAAGAAGTCTGCTTGTCAGCTATTTTACTTGCTCTCTCAGCTCTGGCATTTGACAGCTCTTAGAAGGTAGAAAGTGAATTTTAACACTGTCAAAAATGTAATATTGGGAAGGTGCCTAAGACTCTATTCTCAAGTACTGGGTATGGACCTTTTCCCATGGATTTCTGTAAGCAGTGACCTTTAGGAAAAATAGCTATTTCTTTTTGGCAGAAAAATAACCTTTTGGGTAATGGAAAGTACATTCTCTTAAGAAGCCTTATATAGAAGACAAGCTTACTCTGGCTTTCTAATAATAAAAAAGTAAAGGACTAGTACTTATATTTGATACTCACTTTAAATCTACTCTACAGTATTCACTTCAGTGAGGACAGACTGTGGCTGTCTGCAGGTTGTTACCTCATACCCTGGAGGAAGATAAAAGGTGTGTTCTTCCATACCTGCAGCAGTGCAAACTGCTCAGCCTATTTTTGTAGCCCTTCCCTTCTTCCCTTCCTCTCAAGAAGGGACAGAAGATATTTTGCTTTTCTGCTGACAGAATGCATGTTGGCCTGCGTGAGCAGGCTGAGTGCTCAGCCTGGCTGCCAACAACCATTTCAATCCATCAAGGACAGGAGAACCCTGAGAACTTCACAGCTTGCCTCCTCTTCAACCTCTACATGTGCATCCCCCTAGACCCCTCTGCACAGCCACTTGCTCAGCAGCCAGTGTAAGACCCTGCACTCACACTTCAGAGCCAACTTTTCCCTCCACGTTGATAATCCATCCATAACCACGTGCAGTGGATCAGCTTCTGGTGACTCCCTGACACTATCACCACGCCACAGACGGCTTGTTTTCAAGTACTTCATTGTAACAGCACTAAAGGTCTAACAAATCCATTCAATACAGGCCTTGTATAAACACAAACAAGGCCTAATCTTTGCCCTGTGGACTGTGCTAATTTAACAGCATTAACTATTTCCATTGTGGCGATGTCACCGCACGCCATCTGCCACCGCTGCTGTTGTCACCAAGACGGCTGTGGAGGAAAGAAAGAACAAAGCAGGGAAAATTACAAGTGCTCCAGTTTAGCACTTACAGAATGTAAGAATATAATGCAAATGCACAGGAAAAGCAACCTTTCCTTCTGCTCTTGGACGGGCTGCTATCATGCTGGGCCAGGTGTGGTTCTTGCGCATAGCAACGCTGCGCTACAGGAGTTCCTGTGCTTACCCAAATCGAGAGGTGAGAGCCTCGTAATTCACAGCTAAACCCACTGATAGCTCTACAAGATTCTCTTCTAGCATAATGCCAGTGCAATACAAAGCCATGGGGCTGAGAAATCTGAGCTCTCTAATCAATTCAAACAGGGATCTCCAAGCATCGGTACAGGCCTGAGAGCATCTTCCTTTCTAGGAGGCTCACCCCAGAGGGATGGGATGCAAAGGAAGGGTGTGGCTTCCTATTTAAGCGCCAAACAAGGCTGTACAGGACTCTGTAACCTGTTTTAGCTTCAGCCTCCCACTCATCACTTCTTATTCAGGAGCAGGAGATACCATAAGCACACAGCATAACCTGCTCATGGGAAAGAAACAGGGAAAGGTAACACAACATAAATAAAAATGAATCAAAGGAAGAGGAAGCAGAAGAGACAAAATAATAGATGAGAAACTTGGAAGCAAATCAGGGGGAAAGAGATTAGAAAAAAATATGAGGAAGGACAGTAGAAATCAGGCTGAATTTTTAACATCCGCGAATAATATTCTGTACCCAAAAGCCCCACTTTTAGAACTTGTTCACAGAGGAAGTCCAATAACCTCTGAAATATGGCATTTATAGATGAAAGGGATTTATTGAGGCTTCCACTTGCAGACTTACTCATTTTTTCATAGTTCCCCTTTAGCCCTTAAAATGACTAGAGCTAGTGCTACCTCTCTTTCCTATAGCTGGCAGCCACACGCTAATCCATCTCACTGCCAACCTACGTGCACTATTGCTCATCCTGTATGTCTTCTCTTCTACTCACTTTTACCCATTTCAACTGACAAACCATTCCTCTCTTTTCCCTCAGCCTTTATCCTGGGTATTGCTCTGTCAAACGACACGCCTTGACCTTGGCTATCTCCTTGTCAGTAAATCACTAAAGCCCTTCACCACTTCAAGAAGCTTTTTGCACCCATTATAGAGGTGGCAGAAGTTGAACGCAGCATTTAAGAAGTGTGGGTGCTTTCATGCTGCTGAGAAGCAATCTAGATGCTTCTCTGTTCTACAGCGTGATGTCTCCTGAGAAAAACAGCAAGGTCAGGCAGATAACCTCTTAAAAGAATGTCCATCTACCCCCTCCTGCTCCAGCCTATAAATCTTTCACACAGAAAATCCTAGTGTGGAGTCAGGAAGATGGGGATAGTGCAGGAAAATTTACACGCTGCCCCTACGCACGTGGGACAGGTGAAAATCCCTGACAGGATGTGCTGGCAGCGTTCAGAGATGTGATGAATACAGTGCTGTTCTTTAAATGATGGTAAATGGGCACTGCCTATTACACATTTACAGATTGGACACTGAGATACGGACTTTGGAGAGTATTACAACAATTGCAGTGGATACAGATACAAATGAATAAGGAGCTGTTTTGTAATTTTGCGTCCACTTTCACAGACAAATTCTCACAGTAACTTCTGACATGCAACAAACAGGTTTCAAGATTTGTTAAAACATACCCAGCCAACTCAAAGCTCACCTACAGTTATTTCTGTACCAAGTGTTTTTGCTCTTTTGCCCCTTTTGTGCTTGGCACATTAAAGATATATTAGTCCTCTTTAGAATGGAAAAGCTTAATTTTGAGCACATTTTAATGTTAAACATCTATTTTACATGTTCTTTGCGTGTTGTGTTCTTCTCAAAGTGTGTGCTGTAAAATTTTCTACAACAACTGAAGGCAAATAAAGATGTCGTGTCCTTCTTGCAGGTGGAAAACTCACACAATGAAGCTATGCAGTCTGCCAAGACTACAGAGCAAATCTAGCAGAATGAAGAAGAGGACAAGGGGGAATGGTTTACGACTAAGACAGGGGAGATTTAGGTTGGATGTTAGCAGGAAGTTTTTCACTCAGAGAGTGGTGACGCACTGGAACAGGCTGCCCAGAGAGGTTGTGGATGCCCCACTCCTGGAGGCATTGAAGGCAAGGCTGGACGTGGCTCTGAGCAGCCTGCTCTAGTGGTTGGTGACCCTGCCTTAAGGCAAAGGCTAACACAATTTTTAAGACCCTTCAGTACCCCATACTACGGAATACATGCATTATGAAGTACGTATGTATCCAGGAAAAACCAATCCAAAGTTTGACTCAGGCTGAAACCAATGTAACCGCTGACAAGAACAAGACCTGGTTTCAATCTAAAATTTAAAATACCAGTTTTTGAAGATAAAAACATGTCTCAAGTGCTGCTATTAATCAAGTTAATCAGATCAAATCAAATCAGGCACTGAAACAGATATGCAGGTGTCGATATAGATGGGGAAAAACAGTACGGGACTCACTCTGGGTCTTATAATTTAAGTTTTGCTCTGTACAGAGATCTTCTCTTAAAACCAAGCAACCTAGGAGGCATTTTAAATGCCTGTAAACTGACCAGAAATCGACTCGGGTAGATTGGGAAGACACAAGCATTTTCATCTTTTAAACCCCACGTAGGAGAGTTGTATTTTATTTGTGTCTCTCAAATCTACGTGCTTCAGATTACTCATAAATCAAAATCTGTTTGTGGCAAAGGTAAATCTGGTTTAGAGAACAAAAAGCAATTAAGTATCTGTACAGGGAAAATTCTTGTAGCATAAGCACAGTCCACAGCAGACCTGCCTCATACATTTATCTGCAAACTAAACAAAGAAAACTGGTGCATAAATTCCCAGCGACAGTAAGAACAGACTTTTCCTCTTCTGTGGTATCTGTTCATTGGCTACTGGAACATTTCCTATAGGATCAGCTTTTCCATTATGAGGTGATCGGTGCAGGACAGCTCCAGAATGGATTTTTGTGGCTTTGCACCCAACTTAACATGGTTTATACTGTGTCTGAATGTACAAAATGAGGCTATTTAATTCCACTGTGCTAGATGCAAGCTCTCAGGCTGTGAGCATAAGGTTAGCCGAAGCAGGGGTTTCTTTGTGAACATAATTACACAGCAGTGACGCCACTTGTGCTTGGTGGTCCTTTCTTACCTCCACAACCCCATGATGGATAGATGTGTACTGCTTCTTCTTCAGCATCACCAGAGTAATGACAATCACTGTCGCTATGACAACACCTCCCACCATAAGTCCAATGATGGCGCCTTTATTTGAACCCACATCTTCAGCAAAGAACACCTACAAAGAGAAATAAAAGAACGCAGGTAATAAAAACCTGAGGTTTTGGTTAATTTGTCCAGTAACCACAGCTACAGAAAGTCTAATGGAGTATCAGTAAATAAGCATTATTGCATATAATGTGAATTATTCTAAAGTGATTCACTGTACCACAAAGCTCTCGTAGTTGAAGAAGACGTACAAAAGCAATTTAGAAAAACTGTTTGGCCTCTGGTGTGGTAGTACCAAGGCTAAGAGGACTCCTCTCCAGTTCTCTCCTTTGCATGGGACTCAATGAATGAAGTGTGAGTAGTGCAAAAAAAATTCTCACACCACACAGACGAGGGGCTAGCAAACACAAGCATACTGATGTTAAGTGACCAGGCAAGGGCCACAGCAAGATTTTGCGGGGCAAAGGGAGAATGAGCTACACCTGGATGGTGAAAATACTCCTGCGTGACCTATATGATGTGACAGCTGTGTGAAAAACAAAGAAGATTCACTTGAACAGTATGTACAGATAAGGGAAATCAGCAGACAGCAAGATGCTTTACTACGCATTTAGTAAGACTGGCTGTTAGCAAGAAGAGCAGATAAGAAATGTGAGCAATTGTTTTCACCGTCCCCTTTTGTATTCAAAGTAAACATTTGATTATTTTACATTTATGCCTGCTTTACAAACCTTTTGTCCCCTTGTCTATATTAGGCTTTTATTACTATTATTTTTATCAAAATGGGCAAAAAGGATTAGAGAATAAATTACATTCACAGAATTGTATGACGACCTCACTCTGAAAGACTAAATACTTTGACAAGTATTTAACACAAATGCAGAGGGAAGCAGGAAACCAGCTGAGAATTATAATGAGCTGTATAACATTTGCAGTCTTTAAGAAACACAATCTTCCTCAGAGAGGTATTAAAACAGCAGTATAAATATTTATACTGCTCCTAGTTGTAAGCAAGAAATACGTTTCAACAAAGTTAAGAATACACTACGAAGTACACACAATAGACAGCGCTGGCATAAGTTGATGTGAGGTAATAATTTCTTCTCTCAATTTCACCTGCACAGGAATGGAGGTCTTACCATGCTATTTCAGAGCACTGTGAAATGCCCCAGCTCATACACATGCACAGCAGAGGAAGGCCTTAAGCACCTGGAGTCACGAAAATCAATTTAATGTACAGCTGAAATGTGAGCACCCACAAAGGAGAAAATAACTGCAATTGCAGAAGTTTGCATGTAAAATAAAATGCTGAATTCAAGGCAATATCCTAAGGAGACTGTTTCAGTAAATCTTCCCAGGGAAAAGAAGAAAACACAGATGAAAGTATTTTCTGCTTACTGCTTTTAAATTAAAGCCAATGGAGAAGGGGATCAGCTCTGATATGGCACGCAGCAAACAAGCAGTGCACTCCAGCGCTTTCTCAACGATACCGGACTCCTTGCTTGGTCTCAACTGAAACGATAACCTAGAGGACTGCGTGCTGATTTTTAAATAATGGCTGTAGCTATCAGCAAGAAGCACGGCATTAAATGCTTTAAAAAGCATGAAAGGTCCCATTTTAAGCATGACACAGATCGCCCGAGAGCACGGCCTACAATGCATTCCCCGTCAGCTACCACAGGCAGGGCAGCTGGCAGCTCCGAGTGGCCGCTATCAAACCACTTAAACACTAAAGGTCGCTGCAGGGAAGTGAATGTGATGCAGGATCAATAGCTAACGAACAAGAGTCTAAAAATGCACTTCTGCAGGCTCCTTCCCTTCAGCAAACTCACACGGCATTTCTCCATCAGGATGTTTTTAACTCATCTGAGTTAAGCACGCCAGAATTTCCTAAATTAGCGCTAATGCATTTTGGATTAGCTCATCAAACTGGGAATTCTCAGTTCTCAGCATCAAAGAGACAGCAGAATATCTTTTCACACAGTGATTGCCTAGTTCAAATGCAAATCTGAGTCCCATGCTAATTTTAATTTTCAGCACTACTTAGCTTTAAGAATATATTAAGAAAGAAAGCTTTCAAGTTTAATATGATACTGAAAGTCACAGAACTGAAATCTCATCGTGTAATGTACCTTTACAAAAGGGGAAGCAGAAGAGTCAACACTGCTCTGCTTCATTACTTATTAAGGAATCGAAGAAAAGCTTTTAGAAGACGCTTATTCCTACTTACATTGCTTTTGGTTGTTATTTTTGTATACTTAAGAAACACAGTTTAAGGGAGGAATAGTATACTTATCCTATTTGCCCTTAATCTTTTGGTAGTTTAATACAGCTTATGGAACAAAACACACAGATGCACAAAGCTAAGGCAGCGTCCTCTTATCCCAAGCAGGGGATCTTGTGAGAGGTTATGCTCCATGGAGTTCCACTCCTTCATGCACCGCTCCCATCTGTTTTGAGAGAACAGGAATCTATTCCTGAATAGGTGTCACTCTACTTCCAGCTGCACCGTGCTTTACTTCCATTTTAGAGAGAAGCACTAGAATCATTAGCTATTCACATGAGAACTTTCTGCTGACAGTTTCAGCATCCACCCAGAGGAAACAGGGCCACAACTGACCTGCAAGTTCAGGAACAATCAGCAATTCACACCACACACGCAGAGCACTGTTCACTCACCAGCTTTTGATGATGCACTTCATATCCCGAGTCATGTCGGAACTCCGCGTCCATCTTTACTTCAGATACCTCTTCCGTTTTGACATTGGTCAAGCCAGAACCTGCAGAGCAGTGCAGTGACATTCTGTTAAAGTCGTCGTTTCAATCATGCTCTGCTCACCTCCGCCGGTGCAGGAGCAGAAGGCAGTGGTATCATTCACACAGAGGAGGTGTGATGCAACGTGAAAGGGAACTGGGAGGAAAGTGAGGTATGTCTGACATGTCAGTCGCTGAGGTGACACAGAATGAGCTGGTAAAATTTCTCCTCTGTTAGTGTTCCTTAATTCTCTGCATCAAAGGCTTCCAGTACGTAACACAGCAAGAGCTAAACTGCCAGGGAACAACATGGTCTCCTGAACTGGCTCACAGGGTGCAGACAGATCTGCTCTGACAGCCTCTTTGGCAATGTCAAGCAAATTTAGTGTTCAGGCTGAAACAGTTTTCCTCCCTAAGCTCAGGCTGCTGTGAGTTAAAAACACGTACCAATGGTGTGAGGTGGGAAACCCCACACGTGTTCTTTTTCATGCTTCCTGTGCACCTGTATCCTATATGCAAACATGCATAAATAACTCACTATTAATGTCTGTGAAGGTTACAGAATTCTTACCCATGTATTTCATACTGCTAATAACTGACTCCTGCCTAGGAGAAAACCCTATCTCATGATTAGAAACATGAAGTAAAGTAAGTAATGACAGCTTGAAGAGATTTTAATTGCAGTTTGCAGACCTGTTATCCCCTTACAGGTGCAATGAGAAGATGCTGCTTAACTGTGAAGAAGGGCAGGATTTTCTCTATAAAACATCCTTTGGAGAGTGAGCCAGACTTAGAACAACTAAGCAGTGCATCCTTTATCCGTACCTATGAACATTCTGTCCCAAAAAGCTGTCTCTGGCTCACAGAGAACATACAGATATTCACATAGCTTACATAGCTGGCTATTCCCCTTCTCAGTACAACTGACTGACATTTACACTGCTTGCAGAGACAAATATTGCAGAAACATGGTGTTTATGACAAGTTATTTCCTCATCGTCCAATGTGATGAGAAGCAACTGGTTCACATTCCTTGTCTGTATTTATTTTAGCATTTTACCAACCCCCTCTAATTCTGGGTATTTTGGGCTGAGGAATGCAGAGGAAAAACCTCTTCTAAAATTCTTAGCAATACTGACTGTGTTCCATCACCTTTCTGGACCATCAGTACATTCCTGAAAACTTCAATGTGCCAATGAGCTTCACAGTCTGAAGTAGCACTGAATGAAAACATTAATCCCCTTTTACTGCCTTTGTGCATTTCTTTCCATTAAATATTAAATATTGATCTCATTTTGTATTACGAGACGGTGAGAATCTTCCCAAGAACTTCTACAGTCTGCAATGACGATCTCATTCTGATCTCTTTTCACAGAAAACCATACAAACGTTAAAACAAAAATAATCTTCACACCATAGAATATTTATGGCTGCTTTCTTGAACAGCCTGACTGCCCCATAAAATCTATCTTCTTTTTAAGGAATCATGCACTTCAAAGATCTCATTTTTTTTTCATTAAGCATCTGATTTTTGATGCTACATTACACTTACTGACAAGTATATTATGACACTTATACATAAGAGGCCATTTCTAAATGTAAGAACAGTGAAGTACTTAAGGAACTGCAGTTTGAAAACAAACCATGATGATCTGTCAATGAAATGGAAATGAAGGAAATAAAATCCACACGGTGCCTGAAAAGAGATTTAATTTCCTATACTTGAAGCAGCTATGGTTAGCTTTCCAAACTAAGAATATGATTCACTCCTCTTTGTGCATCACCCAAAATAGCCCCTATACCTTCATTAAGAAGTGAGGAAAATGAGAACACAACTGAGGTTCACAACTTCATCCTCTGCTTCTTTGTTGTTAGGATTAAAAGGGGGAAACAACAGTGAAAAAGCAGTGTTTCACACAGTTTGAATTGCTCCCATGTGCTTGTTGCTGCCCCATGGCCACACTGGCTGCTCCTCAGGTACAATGGCCAAACCACCATGTGGAAACTCCCCCAGGGTGAGGACTGGGGGGGAGTTGTACAACTAACTTGCTACAGCTGGCAAATTCACTGAAAATACTGATTTGAACATATACATACACATACATATTGGTGAAGAATCAACGTGTGCTTTGTAGACAGAAGTCCCACTCCCGAATCAATCTGAGGTCACTGAAGAGCTAGCAAGCACGTGGGTAACCGTGATCTGGCTCAGAGTGAATCTCCATTTCCAAAAACAACTGAAAAGATCCCTCATCAAAGCTGTGGCTGAAGCTAAGATGGGAAGGGTTACAAAGGAAAGTCCTACTTGACTTTCCATAACCTATTAAAAGACAGGAAAGGAAGTGTATACAGCCATTTTTCACAATGGAGGAAGGTTACCAGCTGGGTCTCAAGGATTTGTGTTGTGCTATTTGCAGAAGTGATCTGAGTAATGGAGTGAATGGTGCAGTGATTAAGTTTATTGACAAAAAAGAATTAAATAAAAAAGCTAAAGTAAAACCAGCTGCAAAGAACAGCAAAAAGATGTTACAAATTCCAAGTGCACAATAAAAGGAAAAGGATATTTAATGTTGATATAACAGAAAGTGGTGCACACAGGGATAAAAAGACCTAACTATACATACACAACAATGGGCTCTAAATTGTCTCTGTTCCACCCAGGACAGAGACCTTGGAGTCACTGTGGATAATTTTCTGTGAGCTCTTGTCTCACTGGCAGTCAGAAAGACAAAGAGAAAGATAGAAGTAATTATAACAGAACAGAGAAAACAAAATGTCACAGAATCACAGAACAACAGAGCTGTAGGGGTTGGAAAGGACCTCTAGAGATCATGGAGTCCAACCCCCTGCCAAAGCAGCTCCCTAGCCCAGGTTGCACAGGTAGGCGTCCAGGCGGGTCCTGAACGTCTCCAGAGAAGGAACCATTAGAAGGTGTCATTACACCACTACACAAACAGTGCAACCTCATTTTACAATGGCTATCAGTTCTGGACACTCAACCACATGAATACAGAAGAACTAGAAAAGATATAAAGCAGGGAGACAATCACTGTTATGGGATGGTTACTGGATGAGGAATGACTGGACAAATCAGGAGTCTACAGACTGGAAAAAGACACTACAGATATCTATATGACTGTGAATGACAAGGAGAAAATCTACAAGAAGCAATTCATCATTTCTCCTGTGGAAGTACAGGACAGCAACACGGTTATGAAAAGTGGATTAAAAACTAACACAAGAAAATGCAATGAAAAACTGAACTGTGGAACTCATTGGCACAAATAATAAGAACATTCAAAATACAAAAGAATAAACGCAAAGAAAAAAAGTTCATCTGGGGTTACTAACACAATGGTGACAATACAATTTCCAGTCCCGGCAGTCTATCAAATGCTGGCTGCCAAAAGCTCAGAGGATGTGCTAGTGAGTAATAAGTCAGTGGTGAAATCTCTAAGCATTCTTAAGACACCGCTGCCACAGGCATGATAACGGAATTGGGTACCACTTCTCCTGGGCTCTGACCACAGTTATTGGAAGCAAGCTATGAGAGCTCAGACAGTGGGTCTTTGTTAGCTTCAATTAAAACAGAGCCAAACACCGCGGGCAAAATTACAGAACGCCTCAGATTTATTTTTCAAGGGTAGTAGAAGGAAAAGCTTTAGGGTCTTTCTGAAAGTTTCACTGGAAGTATGTGATGCAAACAGCTGTCTAAGACCGCTGTACTCATTCAAATACAAAAGCTAACATAAAAGAAGAAAAATTGGAGCAACAGCCTCACAGCAAACTCACAACTAATGATAATTATTAGTGCTTTTTCTTCTAAATTACATACTATCTTTAGGGAGTTGCATTCCTAATTACTCCAATTTTAAAATGCTACAGTGCAGCTGGTAAATATTTTAACTCGCATCTTCTTAGTAAAACTGACAAAAACTATTTAGCCATCAAAACCACGGTCTTAAAAGCATTCAGTAAAATCCAACAAAATGGGCTAGTTAAGATTATACTTTGATAAAATAAAACCGTTTATTAACAATAAATGTGTGCCAAACAATTGTATATGAAACAGAATAAGATTTAGGGTTTTTTCTTGTTTTGCTCTTGAATAATTAAGTTTGTTAAATAATGGTCTTTTAATTATATTGCTGTTAATTAGCAATGTTAATTGTTTTTAAGCATACACACATTTATATATATACACACATACACACACGGGCATATACACGTAACCATATATTCCAAACATCAAAGAGCAGCATGTATAAGCCTAAATGTTCCTTGCCCTTACAGGAGACTAAAGAAACTATAAACAATAAAACAATGGTGGTTTGCTTTTTTTCCAATAAATTTTCAAATCTTTTTAAAAGAACACTTTTTTTTAAAGAAAGAAAAAAAAGTCTTGCTGGAACTGTCTTAGAAACATTTTCTTTCTAGAAGACCAGACTTAATCCACGCCTGTATGAAAATGAATAATCAAAACAAGTAAAATTTGGTAATCTTCTGGCACATCAATAAATATGCTGTGCAGATTGTGTTCAAAGTTAACTACCTAACAAAAAAAAATCAACTAAAGATTTTTATTTAGTAGCTGAAGATAAATGGCATAAGTGCACTGTATTGAAATAACATCACTAAGACCAGAAAAAGACCTGGCAATTTCTGGCAAGAAAATCATTAATAACTTCCTAAGCTGCTCCATACCCTCACCTCATACAGACTGCAGCATATGTGCTAATGATTCTGCAGAGCAGTCATTAAGCTTACAGAGCTTCTGCAACTGCAACACGTGAATATGATCTACCCTGAACAGAGCTATGGCTATTTTCTTTATCCTTGAACCTCAGAAAATCTGCTGATTTTAAGCAACATCCATTCTGATGCATATTTTTAATTAATTCATCTGCTCCTTGACTTTCATAGATCAGACCTGCTGAGTTAACATGAGTAATAGGGAACTTGCACATAAGCACCTGGACATGTCTTTATGAATGTTTTTAGATCTCTCTCTACACACAGAGTCAAAACAAAGTTTCCAGTAAACCAAAACTCAGCTGCAAAAATATAAATTTTTATCCCGCAAATGTGATGAGAAGAAGACACGACTGCAGTTAAGACTGTCATCTAAAGTGAATATTTATACCTGCAGCTCTTCCTATGGAAACTTCCACTGGACTGAATTCAAATTGTCTCCCTGTATGAAGCAACTTATAAATGGCAAGAAACATGCCATAATCCTATCTACCACACATTTTATGGTATATTAATAAATACAGCTCAACTATAACTGTTTAGTACATCTAGATATTTGCCTTCTCTTTGACCTTTTTATTAACTGTTTATTTCCTTCGGGGAAAAGAGATGACAGGAAGTAGATTTAGGCACAACTCCTTATTTTTGTTAACATCGTTGTGAATTAACAAGGGGATGCAAAATGAGTGGAAGCATTAGGCTCCTTTTCAAACACCAGCATGAGCCACTGCAGAAGTTGTATCTACACTAGAAAACAGGGATTCACCCTGAATTCAAACTTCAGCTGCTGCTAGGCAAGGTGGAATGCAACAGAGGTGGAGATTTGGACCACTCCCGCTCGAATCTTAGTAAACACTTTACACTTGGTCCATCCTCATAAGCTTCCCCGTTATGGATTGGACAGCTCCTCACATTTCCAGCCTTTCCTCTCAGGTTACTTTATGCTTCTTTGTTTTTTAATTTTTCCTTTTTTTTTTTTCTTTCAAAAGAGAGAATGACATTGTGAAGTAATGAGTCTAGTTACCATAAATACTACAAACAACTAAGTATTTTCTCTGCTCAACCTTTCTGTCCAGTGACCAGACAACTTCTCCTGTAGGAAAGGAACAAATTTCATCTGCATGACCTTGAGCTGCTGTTAAGGAAAGTGTAGCATTTGTAATAACGATGTATGGGGCAGAAGTAGTAACAAGGTAATGGGAAAAGGAAAAAAGGATGTGCTTGTATGTTTGTGTTGGTCCTTCAAGAGGCAATTTTCTCCAAAGATTTTCAGCACCTGAAGTGACTAAAAAACATTCAATCAATCTTAAGTGTGGGCTTGGACTATTCTGTGTTGACATGAATGCTTTATTTTAGCCTTGAAGAAGCTGGGAACCACCCAGTTCACTTGAACAAAACAAGTAGAAGCATCCACTGAAAAGTCACGACTACGACAACGGCAAAGCTTTTGGGAAATCAACAGGAATACAGGCAATTAAAACAAAACAGAAAGTTACAAGCAGCTGAGTCTAGTAATCCGACTCCATGCCCTTTCTTAATACTTTTTTATTCTGTAATAAAATCATTTTTCAGACTTTTATTTCTGAATAGCTCCAGTCTGTACAACTGAGTACACTAGAAGTACAGTGACTGCAAAAAAACCTCTTTTCCTCTTTTAACCTCTAGCATAGATGTGTTATTTTTAATTAGCAAGCACAACAATTTTAAAGCATAGCAATTCTTAAATTGTCAGAATCTCTGTATTTTACAGTTTATTTAACTGTTCTTTTGCTTTCCACAATTCCTAGTTTATGACAGCTATTCAGACTGGCACCGTTTTTTTTGTTAAACTGAATTTCTAGCACAGATAAGTTGCTATTAAAAGATGATGGAAAATCAGATGGGCATTTATAGCCAGAATTTGTGTCAAGTTGGGACAAATTAGCAGAAGCTGGGCCTGGTGATTAAAGGTGTAAGGATGTAGGTCCATCAGGAATGGTGACGGGAGTACTTTTTGCTTCCTATTACAATATATTTAGCACAATTGTAAGAATTTTGATGCTGTGAAGTTTGGAATGCAGGCACAACAGCCAGATATTTCAACCTCTCTAGTGAAGTGACTATTCATCTTCACAGGGGAACGCAGTGTGCATTCGTGTGCATCCTCATCCACCTGGAGGGATTCAATCTCTTTGCCAAAAGCAGAACAACAGCCCTTGCACCACTTAAACCATGCTAAAATGCAACAACTGCTGCAAAGGCCTCGGGATGATACTACTTTTAATCCACGTGCCTTCCTTAATGCAAAACTTTCCATATCTGCTGGAAATTACAAGCCATAATGCCTACACGTTAAAATATTTTTACAGCTCCTTAATAGTCTGTCCTACACATTGACAAATGAACAGTGATAGAGTATGCTAGCCATACTTCTCACTCTGATTGTGTAACCCCAACCAACACAGTACGCTGACATAACGGCCTGAAAAATCCCATTTCCTTCTGAAACTGGAGTTTGGCAGCATGAGAAAATTCTTTCCCTACAGAAGTGACAGCAGCAATATCCATCACTTGTACGTGAAGGGGGATGGTAACAGAAAAAAGGAAGGAATAATTGTTAGTAATAAATATGGGCCTCATAGCAGGGGATTCTTCATGAAGACTGAAATTTAAAACGTTAACCATCACACATTGGAGAGCTCTTTACCAGGTTCCAGGCTCTCTTCACAAAATTAATTAAGACTCTAAGGACAAGTTTAGGTATCAGACTCCTAAAGCAATGCTAGGAACATGTCATCTGGCCAGCCTCAATGTGCATCCCAATTGCTATAACAACTGCTGTCTTATTTCATTCCCCACTGTACCATTCACTGCAGTCAGTAAACATCAGTGAGTTATCAGAAAGATTTAAACACATTAAGGTGCTGCCAACAGTGCTTTCCAGTGGGAGTTTGGAGG
This sequence comes from Cyrtonyx montezumae, assembly GCF_038088225.1. NCBI lineage: Eukaryota > Metazoa > Chordata > Aves > Galliformes > Odontophoridae > Cyrtonyx > Cyrtonyx montezumae. The sequence continues at coordinate 62,428,364 of NW_027072034.1, read as the reverse complement.
AAAAGATGAAGAGGAAAGAAGACAAGATTGCACAGTTTGATCTGATCTGAAGAAAGAAATGATACAAAAAACAAACAAACAAAAGAAAATGATGTGGTGACACTGAAATAATTCTGATCCTAAAATAAACAGATCTCATTTATGTGTTGGAAAATAATCTGAAATCAAAGCTTGTTTGTGCTTGCTCTAATCAGCCACTTCTAGGCATTCCTAAATGGAGATAAGGGAAAAACAATCTAGAAAGCAAAACATCAATATGAAAAGCAATTTTTTAGTTTTGAGAATTGAATTTATCCAACAACTCTAAACATTGGCAACACAATTCAAGCTAGTCAGACTAGGAAGACATGAGTACCCATGGTACTGAGGGCAAATAATCACCTCTTTCTACTCTCTAATGGCACGAATAGTTGTCTAGAGGTGCCTTCACTGAATCCAGAGGGACAACAGATACTTTTAGATATCTACAGTTAAGATAAATATAACTGAAAAAAAAAATCTTGATGTCCTCTGGAATTCCTAAATCATATACACAAATTAGTCACAATTTACACAACTGTATGGGAACTGTTGAATCACAGACTGAACCACTGATTGGTCACCTGAGGTGAGCACCAAGTCAGCCACAGGGGCACAGGTGAAGGTGATATACCTGTGTGAGTGGAAGGGGTGGAGCCTGGCTCCACCTCTCCCAAACCCCGTTTAAGGGCTGACCACCACCAGGGAAGGGTCTCTTCTTGGAGATCCCTCCTGTGTGGAGTCAATGGCAAGCCTCCACCATCATAAAGGTGAGCTGCTCTCTTCTTGCAGTTGTCTGTATACCATCTACATAAGCCTACCAAAATATACCATCTTCCACACTACTTTTCTTGAGTGCCATTCTTGGGGGTTATTTGCCCTACAACAACACAGTATACTTGCACTGAGGAGTATGCATTTCTGTCACACATTCTAAAACTGAAAGTGCTCTCTGTGCTCTGGCAGCTTAACATGAGTGTCAGTACTGGGTCCCACTCCTGCACGCACACATACTGAACACATGTGTTACAGACAGCACTCACACGGCCCAGCAGGGTTTTTTGTGCTAACGCTTGCCAGAAATACCAGCTGCTGGTTTGTGACATGGCATTACATTTAAATAGAGGGTTACACCAAAGAAAAGGTGGTCATTTCAGCACAAGCAGACCACGCTGGGAAAACACAGGTTAGGTAAAAGTCATGCAAGTTCTATACCTGGTCGCGTGGTGAGTCCTCTGTCTGCAGCTGGGCGGGCATCAACAGGCTCAACTGGGCAGGTGCAGAAAAGAAACAAAAAAGTAAACAGAAAATAAGCAAAATCCCCCCAGATGATAAATTCAACTGCTCTTCTCTTGGGATACTGGAGGAGAGACATACTGCAGAAAACAAGTTACAAAAGCAATAGCTAGAGAAGATCTGCCTTTAGTTAATGCTGGAAATAAAAAGAAGGGATGCACACTACTTCCAAAGAAAGTTCCATAGCTGTGTGTCAATTTTATATCATATTCTGCTTACTGCTTAAAATGAGAAACTACTGAGATCAAAGACTTTCTGTCTGAAGAGTCAAACTCTATTCCTTACTCACGAACATCTCCCAGTCACCTGATTAGAAGTGGCAGCAAGAACTGACATGATGAGCTCTTGCAAGCACATCTTGATCAATGCTGACTTACAAACCCACTGAATCCTGACTCTTTATTCCTTTTAAGAGGGCTTCTTAACAGCACTAGCTGTAAGGTTTGAAAAAAAGCAAAGCATGTTTTAAAACTACGCTCAATTATTTCACTCCAGTATGCTCTGATTTGTAGACAGTAAATTTGTTCTGCTATTTTGAAAGGGTTGGGAAGTAGAGACAACGCTTTCTAAACTAATTGTGCATTGCACACTATTTTAAAGCTTAAAACTGTCGACATTTAAGACTGATGGAGGACTCTGCAAGTAGTAGAAAAAAAGGATGAGCAAATTCAGAGCTGCTTGAGTCTTTTGTTCTGTTTCTCTCCTTAGAGTTCTTTATTTCCCCTGTGCTGGAAGGGCCAGTGTCAAAAATAAATTAATTTTAGAAATAATCTACTGTATTGTAGGTTGGAATTCAGGAATTTTTTTAATAAAGTGTTCGTGTGCATTTCTGAATTCAAGCATGAATCTTCTAATCGGCAGTAAGTAACCCACAGTAACACAGAAAACCAAGACATAGCCACAGTTTTTAATTCAGAAGAACTGGTCTGTGATCTGCATTAGAAAATCATGCTAACCTGACTGTACTGCTCACTGAAGGAAGGGGACTGCTCATCCTTTTAGGAAATCTGTGTTCCTATGGGCTTTTAACCTACATGCTTCTAAGTGTGACTCTATCTGGATCCTACGTCCACTGTATCCAGGAGATGACTGCAGTAACTTCTGCCGCTAGAAAAAAAAAGCAGTAAACATTACAGAAGCTGCAGTCTAAAAGAGGATTGGCACAACCGACTTGTTTGCTTTTCTGGAAGTGCTAAGTTTCCACAGAGCTCACAGGTCTGGTGCTGCAGAGATGAGGCAAGCCATCAAATCCTTTCCTTCAGAGCAGTTCAGCCCATGTACTGATGTATGCACCAACATAAGTAAACACTGAAAATCTTGTCAGTGGGTATCCCCATGTGTTCCCTGCTGGACTGCACTGCTTGCAGCACTGGGAGAAGCTTTAATCTATTTCAGCAGTTATGAACAGTCACAACTCTAAGATGTACTATGTAGTGTTATAAAAACTGCATTCATTTAGATGCTCTAGAATCATCAAACTTCTCTTCAAACCTTCAGCACTGCAAGTTGTGTAGTCCATTACATACTTGTGAGACTTAACTCAGGGAATCAAAAAGGAAGAAAAGTATTTTCAGAAATGACTGAGCTATTCTAGACTTCCAATATCTTGTTAGACTATTTTAATTCTTAAAAAAACCAAACCAAACAAAAAACCTAGTAAAATATTGCTGGCATTAAACTTATCCTTTTATCTAAGCATCCCGTTTAGATGAGGAAAATTTCAAATAAATTAATGAAATCTTAAGATTATATGGCAGTTTATCAATTCAGTATGTAATTAATGTTTCTGGATGAAACCTGGGATTAGTTCCCAGGGAGCAATGACAAATTTAAGGGCATTTTTGGAAGCATTTTATCTTCATCATGTATGTAGGTCACTGGATACTTTGAAATAAAGACTTTCTGGCTGCATTTCCTTCCACTTTTTTCCACAATTACATTTTGGTTCAAGAATTCCATGAATAGCTCATTAAAAACAAGCCACACTGCTGTGACTGTGGAGGAAGTGAACCTCAGGTCCTAACCCTGCTAGTCCCTGGATCTGATGAGCTTGACTCTTGATATCAATCAGAGACTCCATTGAAAATTCTGACAGTAGTACAAATCTGAAATGAGGTGAATGATTTATCAAGTGTGCCAGATTAAAGAGATAGTTCTCTTTACTGCTTATATAGTGCAGTAACTCTTTGCACTGAGGAAGTCTGCGTTCTTAGCTCTCTGGGTTTATATTCACCAGCTTTTAAAAATTTAAGTTTTCCACACTAGAGCAGTATCAACACTTGAATGGTAACTTGCTGGTAGTCCTCTGGTAGTCTATGCTAAATATGCTGAAGCAACCGCTCAGCAGGTTTCACAGGCAGCAGGCCCTTCCTTTTAAACATTCTTGATTTTCTTGATGGTATTGGTACCCTCACAGACCTCACCCAACTGAAGTGAGGTCCTTGGTTCTCTGACTTTTGTTCCCATGCTCAGCATCTCCCAGCAGTACATGATGCTGACCATCATTATGCATCAGTCAGTCACTCTACAGTATTTGAGGCTTCTATACCACATTAATTTTTAACTCACTTGACTTGCTCAGTACTGCATAGAACACAAAACACTTCCTGAATCAGTGGATCATACTGTGTTAAAAAACAGATTATGAAAAGAAACTCTAGGAAAGGGAGAGGAAGTGGGAGAGGAGAAAAATGTTTCAAATGTTGTTTACTTCATGCTACTTTCCAAATTAACAAGATAAACACCAGTTTTTAAACAAAGTCTCAGATTAGACCATAGACACAGAGGAAAATAGGCATGGGAAGTGAGGACAAATGGCACAATTTGTCCTGGGATTCTGGAACAGTAAGATGGGGAGACTAACATAAAGGAAAAAGATGAATCTGTGAAATTCCACTTCTGATAATATGGGTAAGGGTATAGAGAAGACACCTAAAGAGAAAAAAAAGGTATTGCAGAAATAATGATATGAACAACACAAATACTATTTGCCAGTACTGTTTGGATAGATGACAGAGAAGTCAAATGGGAAAGAAGGACTTGCAGGGGTTTAAGTCATGAGATGATTTTTAACTGTGCAGACTTAAATGTTAATGATTGAACTAATGAAATTGTTCGCCTGAAGGAACTTCAGGACAAAAGCAATCCTGGTCTCAAAAAAACCAACAACTAAACCAATTTAAAGTCATAGAAGCTATAAGATGTTCCATCAATAAACACTAAGAACACAAGGATTCATAATTAAACAGTATGTTATTCAAGGCAGAAGAATTTTTGTTTTTTATTTGCTGTCATACATTTTTAAAAGATAACTACACTCAGAATGCATGCCAAGGGAATTCAGAATCACACCGAAGAATGTACCTTTCATTATTAAATCCTGGGCTTAGCCTGGCTTCTGAAGGAAAAAAAGGCTTGTGTGATTAAAATGTGGTATGTCTGAGTACATCTGTATATCTAGTATCTTCTGAACTTGGTGACTGAAATCAGTACATTTTGAAAGGTGGCTACATAGACTTCAAAAGCTGTTCTTTTTTTCCCCCTCAAGTTTGATGAAAGCAGACAGTGGGCACAGAATGGACGTTCTTTATGTCTCAACTATGGGAAAGGCAGCAGCAAGAGATCTACTGGAAAATTCCTACAGGACAGATGCCAACAGCTGGACCACGGTCTGCTCCTGGCAGCCAGCCTCTGCAATTGTACTATAGTAAGCCACAGCTGATTCTCCAGGAATGAGAAGCTTAGCTTGTCAGTCCGGTCAGTGGTCTGCACTACTTGCCAGGATCTGATGCAATCCAGTCAGTTGCTCTCAGCCAGGCACACCATGGATCTGCAGCTGTCCTGCAGATATGCTCAGAGTCCTCATCACTATCTACTGTCTTCTCATTCTTGAGACTGGCCAGTCCATTTGAGTTTGGCCCATCTCCTTTCTGCTGACTTCTTGGTGTTTTAATTTTAACCCCACTCTTTTCCCCTCACGTTTGGTATGCTTCCGTTTCACTTATTAGTTGACCTCTGCTTACACCTTAGCCTGGATCTTTAGCTTTTCTGACACCTGGCTATTACTCACTTTGATCACAAAACTGGTTCCAACTTCACTGCAAGCATGACAGCCCACAGTCTCTCACACATTGTGTTGGAGTGAGACTAAGAGGAAAGCACTCACACAGAGAACTGCACAAAGTGGGTGATCAGAACTTCCTCTCAGAGGAGGCAGAGCCTAAACCAATGGTTTCAAGATATTTCTGGAAGACCTCACTGTCTGCACAGCTCATCTAACGCTTGATCCACAAAACAAAGATTTACATGGAAAAAACTTCTGTAGATCTAGCCTTTGTGAAACCAGCACTCTTCTGCAGAAACAAACCTCCACTGCTGGGATTAACTTAGCACTAATGAGGATGGATTTGAACTGGTAAATGAAAACAAGCACAAGAGAAGGAACTTGAACAATGCCATCAGAGTTCCTTATGTTTCTAATTAATTGGCTCTGGCACCCAAGTGAACCACCAATTCCAGATTATACATTAATTATTAAAATATTAGGCAGCCACGTCAATAGATTTGCCCAAGAGCAACATAAAGTACTCCTCTGGGAAGACATCATCACTAGCTAGTTGCATTGCTATGTACGTACAAATATTCCTGCAGCACATTCAATATGACCAAAAAATAAACCCAAACCAACCCCCAAACCTCCCATGCAAGGAATGTATTACATCTATAATCATTTTCATGCCAGCAATAAGAAGGTCTTCAATGATAACACTTATTTTATCTCCCTTTGCTCATCCTCATTATAAAACACTCACAACGTGTTGGAATTTATTTTGACCTGTTTTTGAAGAGAAATAAGTTCAACTCTGAAATGTTTTGTGAGTCTACACTGACAGTGAAGTCACAACTCTGTTTGATCAAAGAGACACAGCAGCAGACCAGTTCTAAAACTTCACAGTTGAGACCTCTATTCTTCTTACACCGAAAATATGCCAATTTTCAATAAGTGAAATGAAAGAATAATCATAAAATACAATTGAGAATACTCCATGCTTTCTCCCACTACTGTTCCTACCTTCATTTTCAGTATTGGCTGGAACAGAATCAACACCAAATGGATGCCACGGCTGAAGGTCATCTAGACTGAACTCTCCATCCACTGGAAGAAGTTCAACTGTGGTCTTAGTTTCCGTCAGTGAAGGCATGAGAGCATCATTTCCATAGCTGATTCTAGGTTCACTGATCATATTGGCCAGAACATCGTCAGAGTAGTTTTGCTCTTTCTGAAGCAATTCATCTGCAAGAAAAAGGAACACAGCAATTACCTACAAAATCCTGCATTTCTGAGCACCTATTTCCAGTGCTATTATAGTAGAAATTTACAGTCATGAGATCCCGATTTCTTATTATACAGAAAAGCATTGGGAGTTGAAGTAATTGAGAACTGCTGCTGTAAGGCATTTTTTTTAACATCAACCAGAACTGTTCAATACTGCTTTCTACTCAAGTAACACCAGAGATCACAGGGCTGTGCTTTACAAGTCCCTAGATTCTTCCCCATTACTTTTAAAAGAAGCACAAATCAATTCCTTTCAACTCAACAAGTTACCATGCCTCATCATGCAAGAGGTCCTCAGGAAGTAATGTCTTTGTTATTTTCCCTTCTCCTGAAATGCTCACTTACAAAAGCTCAGCATTGCTCTTAAATCCTAAATCATTGCAATAGTTATCGTATTAAATTGAGCTTACTAGAACACTGAATCTAAATATTTGTTCTTTTAACATATGTAACTTTACTAATATGGAAGTAGCTCTTTTCTAACAATCTTAAATTCTAATAAGCATCTAATAAGACTACCACAAAGTGAGAACAATTAAAGCACTTTCCAGCTCCAAGAGAAGTATAGGACAGATTACTGAACTCAATATTAAAAAGAAGCTTGGAGATTATTTAGGTGCGCTTCATTATTCCAACTCCTTTCTGAGACTGAGGTTCATATACTCTTTATCTTCTCCTTTGTTGTCCTTCCTGTGTTTGTTTTTTTAAGGTAGAGGTACATTACTTGTACATACTTTGAAGGAACTTGGTACACAGACCACTTTCTAGTAAGCAAGAAGAGGATAAGTGATTGCTAATAACACAACATAACTAGCATGCAGATGTTAAAGTTCTAAATAGTTCAGAATTGAAGACTGTAAGTGTTAAAACCACTAGAGCCCAAGTGTTTGCACACATGAGTACACACATGACAGTTGATGATACAAAAACTTTTAAGACTGGCTTCTCACTTCATTGATGAATAATTCACTGCTATCACTTCACATGCACAATCAAAATCTGTTGCAATTCAGGGACAGGAATCACCACTGTATTTTGCTAGTATCTTAATGACACTCTGTAGGGGCCCTCTCATTTCCTAGTATCATCAGTGAGAAATTGCATCTACGTTTCTAATCACACCAGAGCTTTACAGACATCAGTGAAATCTTCTGAATCGTATTTCCCTCGAGTGTATACAACAGCATACCACCAAGGCAGCACACACTACCTACACAGTAGCCCTCAACGAGGGACTGCTACCAACATGAGCACTAGAGCTGGCACTGCTTCACTCTCTCTCTCTCAGTGATCATATATCTAGGCTCTGCTTTGTAATACATCTCTTAGAACTGATGGAACTCTGACAAATACTACACCACCAGAGTCAGAACATCAAAACTAAACAAGAAGTTACAACCCACACCCTAGGGCCAGCACAGGTTTTAAATCTTGCAAATTGATGTTTCAATACCAATTTTCCTACTGAAGCAGTAATCACATTAGCAGACAGTAAGCCAACATTAACATTAATGTGTACAGAAAATTAAATTCTGCCAGTGAATTTGTTCATAAGGACTTAGTAGGACAATACAGAAAGCCTGCTGAACACTGCATTATTTTTCCATTCATGTTCAATTTCTTGAAAACAATGTTATTTGTAAGTTACATGATACATTTTCAGCGTGGAATGCAAGTTTGATCTTTTTCCTCCTCACTGCATTTACACTAATCCTTTATCAAACTAAAGCGTCTCTTATGTATCAGAGCAAACACAGCCAAAGCAACTTGATATTCTGAGCAGGCATTGTATCACATGGCATATGTTGATTTGTATTAGTTACAGAAGATGAGACTTATCAAAAAAAGAGCTGCATGTTAGCAGCCTGCGTGAAAAGTCTAGTTTCCAAGTGCTGGGTGTCCTGCAGGGAGTCAGGGGTAACACCTCCTGAGCACATTATGACACCAAGTTATGGCTGATCACAGAGAAGTTAAGTATCACTGAGTGTCTAAGCACCTACAACCCAGGAACTGGAAGAGCTCTGAGGTGCAACTTGCCTCATCCCCGCTGTCCTCCCACTCCTTGCAGGACCTGACTTCCAGCACGGAGGCCCCATGCTCAAGGGGAAGGCCATAGCAGAAGCACAGATGGCCACAGAAATGGGCGTCAGGCTCACATCATGCTGCTACAGAGGCTGGGAGAGACAAGTACATAAAACCTCACAGTGCAGCCCCACTGGGTGTGAGTTGTCACCAACACTTGCAGGCCCCATTGTTTGCTACTCAGCTGTGGCACACAACATAGACATTAACTAACTCACACAATAGATTAAGTGAGGCAAACAGATATTACAATAAGCAGATTATGACTGCATTCATCTTACAAGCAGGGAGACAATGGCCAAAATGAATCAGCCCATCTGACATGATGAATCAGGCACTGAACTATAGTGAGAAATGAGAAGCTCCTGGCTTAAAACTGAGCTTGAGTTCATCAGACCAAGGCATCTGTGTCTGCATTGAGTAAACGATTAGCAAACAATTGTTTCAATCTCCAAACTGTTAAAAAACTTTGCCCTAGGATTTCCAATTATTGACACTAGCTGGCAAATCCCAAGATCGATTATTTCAGTGTTGATTTTGTTCACAGTATTGATGCCTAGTTGCCTCGTCAGCTACGCTAATGGAAAGCCATATAGCCTTGTTGTTACTCATCAATAAAGTGCTCCCTCCCTTTCTCACAGTTGCCAATTCAATTTCCCCACCCCACAGAAGACAATTCCCTAAATAAGTAGAGCGTACAGATGCAGCTGGAGGCTAGGATGTGCATTCAAGGCTGTTTCAGGGATTTTCTTTGTGCAGTGAATGTCTTCATTATTAGGTGCTGAAAATACACCGAATCTAGGCTGCTTTTCAAAATTTCATCTCCCCTCAAACCAACAGGACAAAAGCCCTCATGACAATCTTCCTATAATAGACTTGTTGTTGCTCTACTCATTATCTCTTTGTAACGTTCCGTTAAGTCCTGCCAGAGAAAAATAAGGAGGATGCTGAAACATTTTTTTACATTTTTGACAGCATGTGCTCAACAGTAGCCATGACTTCATGGAAAAAAGCAACAAAAAACAAAACAAAAACAAAACAACAAAAAACAAACAAAGAAAGAAAGAAATCCAAAAAACAGAAAACCCACAAAGTTGGGACATCAAATCTCCCAGCAGCTAGGCTTGCAAAAGTGCAACTGCTCTACAAACAGGAATGTTGGGACTTGCAGCACAGCCACCTTCAGGCACCCAAACTCTTTTGCAGGATGAAAGAGGCTCAGTTACACTGCTTCAATAAAGTGCTTCTTAGACTTACTGGCATTTGTTAAGGAAGTCTCTCTCATTCTTTAGCTCATTGCAGGCATTATCCCGTGGGTTATTACCCCTAAACAGTAACATCAAGAAACACTGAAGTGAAATATATTTGGGGCACTAGATACAAGAGTAAGACCACTACAAGCTCCTTTCAAGACTAGTCTCTTATCCTCTTCTTGGAAAAGAGAAAGATGGAGCAGAAGAAAATAAATTAATTAGAAACATCTGTTGGATGCTGGGTTGTTTGAAAGCAGCTCATTTGTGACGTCCCTTGACCTCTAACAGATCGGCTTTGTAAGGGCACTGTAATAGTGAAGACCGTGACAAATCCCAACAGATGAGACAGAGCAGCATATCCCATGTCATTCTGCCACTGGAACTTTACACTTCATTGGTATACAATACTGTTTACCACACTGGACTCTGTTGTACTTAACCCACCTGATAGCTGGCATAGATACAAAGAAAAAAGTTTAATGGAGAACTGGAACACAAGTAATTCACTAATTATCTTACAAATAATGATCTTCATTTATCTCATTATTTAAAATTTCCAACATTGCCTTGCTTTGTTTTCTTTTGATGGAGGATACCTACCAGACAAAAAAGCTCTGACCTCATTATCACAATCCTGAATTTGCTTTAAAAAATAACTCCAGAAGCAGTGAGAATTTTGGAAGTGTTGTACATCAATTTAAGGTTTAAAATCAATTTAGAAAAGAAATGCACTCAAAACACCTCTTCTAAGTACTAATTAAGACACCTTCAAGTTACATACATGCCATAGTTTCAACCTAAGACCAAACTTCCTTTTAAAAACCACATATACATGACAGGCTACATACTGATTCAGCAAATACAGGTTTGGGAACCAATTCAAATTAAGTAGTGCAAAATATTGCTTCATAATCACCATCTTATCAGACAACACCCAGTGTGAAAGAAGCTCGTGGTCTTCTCAAAGTTCTAGCTGCTTTAGAGTACATGCTTTCAAAATGACAAATTTAGATGTGTCACCAACATCCTAACTCTTCCCAATGTCAGAAATTAGGAGTACCTGAATCACAGCAATTGCTTCATTTGTGTATGTCTATGTATTATCTTATACCATTTGGAAGATAGTTTAAATCAAGCTAATATCTTATGTCACAATTAGGATTACTAAGAGCAATTACACAGTCATTTATAATAATGCATGTGGTAAGACATAATATGGTTAGGTGCAGCTTTCAGTTGTATGCCTACTTTGTGGGCTAATTCAATATGCCACAGCTCATAATCCGCAACACAAGCAATTGCCCAAAGGAATTGTATGGATGTAATATAGTTAGTTTTTAACTAAATTTTAATGTCTGAATTTTGTCAGCTGTATAAATCAAGACACCCCAAACTGGTAAATGTGAAAACAATACCTCCTTAGAGGCTTTGTATTGGTGAATACTTTAAAACAAAATATAATATTATTTACCTGAACATCTGCATTGTATTAGAGCTCCTGTATAAACTGACAACACATACTTCTAGTTACACTGGTAAATAAGAGTTTCTGTAAGTAACTCTGAAACACAAAATGAGGATCTGAGCATGAGTAAGGATTTCATAGGTAGTTTTTCAGTCCAAATTGCTTTCCGTACCTGCAGTGAATGCAAACTCTACAAGCCAGAAAGGTAGTTAAGTCACTTGTATATCCTGTAGGTTTCATATTCAAAGCTTATCGCATCAAGTAGATTTTCTCCTCTGAGATGAAAGGAAAGAAAATACAGTGGCTATTTCCTTCAGCCCCTGTCCAAGTTAGAGGAAATTTCAAGCATGTGCATATATTTAATCATACTTGGTTTGTACCAAACCATAAAGAGCTAAGCTCCACTAAATTCCAAGCATGTAATTATTCTAAGGTGTTTTGCTGAATCAAGTACCATATGACAATGTTACATACTACTAGACGTCATAATTATCCAGCTGCATTACCAAGCTGCAGCATAAAATTGTGTGGTATTCAGTGTTGAACTAATGCATTTTAACTGCAAAAGACAAATACAATTTAGAGATCGATTCTGACGAGAACTCTACTGAAAGTGACCTGCCTACAGGAAGGCATACAGGAGTGGCTTTGTTTATCTGTATGCTTTGAAGATGATGATAAAAGTGTGATGCGCTATGCCAGTCCCATGAAACACTGGAAATGAAGCCAGCCTGCAATGTTCTGACCCATACTGACAAAGAAATTTCATTACCTGATCCATCAGATCTAAACTTTCTCTCTTATGGCTAGCCTGTGGAATTACATTGCAGCTCCTCTTGTCTGGAAACTTTTCCAGTGGATTATGTTGTTCATGGGGTTTAAATGAAACAGTAGTTTTTCAGACATAGAAGACTCTTATGTGTACGAAAATCTCTTTCCATATGGTGTAAAGGCTCTTCAAGTTCTCAGAAAATGACATCTGACGTATCGTGAAACAGTTGACTTAAATTTTTCCCCTAGAAACAAGTTAATAAAAGATCCACCCCAGGACCTTTAAAAATATTCCACTATCTGAGAATCTAACTTTCAAGAAAATACACCTTTGAACTTGAGAATAGCTGTAATATTTTGAGATATATTAAAAAGAATGCCTGTAATATAAAAAGAAGGCTTCTAATACATAAAAAAACAAATTTATCACTTTCATTTTTTCTATTTCTTACTGCTTCTGCTACTTGAGCATATATAGACTTCAATGCTTCCCGAATCATACAATAAAAACAACCCATGCGAGTACCCTCCTGTAAACAGGTACATGTAGTAATGCTCCAGTTAGATTTGTGCTTCAGATTACATTTCACTTAAATTATTTAAATTAAAAAAAGATGTTTAGCTTAGATATAAGTTAATTGTTTCATAAGTGGATTGTGTTACCAAAATTTTTCTGGCATTAAACAGTTCAAAGCATGAGAAAGCTTGGAAAACCCAATTCAGCAAAGCACTTACAAGCTGGCTTTATTACCACACAGTGATTAATCTCAATGTGACTTAGGTTGTCCCATTAGAGATGGAATGCAATGCAAATTCAGTTTTGTACATGGCACTGCAGTTTCAGAAAGGCTTGAAGAGAGATGCGTGAGAATTTCCACACCACTACATCAGTGTAGAACCAGAAAGGTCCACCTCCCATTTTTCCCACAGTTTGTTATAAATCTCTCGACTTGCCTTCAGTGAAAGAATACTGTAATTACTATAAACTCTTGACTACCTAACAGCTAAATACACTGTTAGATAAATATTGATATATGGCTATAGATATGTACACGTTTATGGTTTGTTTTAACAGTGAGTCATCTAAATCATGACTGCATTTCCCCTCTAATTAAAAGCAGAGAGTATTACAGAAAATATGTGGAACAGAAAAACACCAGAAGCTTAAGTTATCTCTGAAAAGTTATTAAATAGAATTAGAAGACATTGCTCTTCCCTTTCATGACTTCGAGACTTTTTAACTGTTTCTGTTGTCTCCTCTACTGCTCACATCCACCTCATTAAACTTGGTTAACTTAGTACTTCTGCCTACGAGATATAATACACTATTCACAGCCACAGAAGCTCTGGATTAAACACACACATATTTACCTGTTACAGCATCCCTTTTGGTATAAAATTTGAATGGAGTACAGTTTTTTGTATGCTAAGCACCGTGTTTTTTCAGGCTGGGATCTCTCAGCTCAAGCATGTCAAAAATTCCTCTCTGGGTAAGATGATGGCAACCTAACATCAACCTAGACAAAATAGTTCTGAAAAAAATACTCAGAGAAAAAAAAATTGAAACTCTATTCCATGAACAAGAGCATACACTATATGTAGGTTGCTCCAAAAGCAGCTCCTCCAATTTATTTCCATTACAACAAATGGAATAACTTTTTTTTATTACAACAAATACGAAGAGCACAATAGCACTGTTAGATAGAGCAAACTCTCAGCTACAAAACAGTTTTTCAGCACAGTCACCCACATTTTTGCCAGCCACGAACAGAAGCCTGTATGCTGTGCTTGTAAAAATTTGCACCAGCAGAAGTGACCAACTGTCACCATCACTACTGCTGAAATGCACCAAACACCTCTTACTGCACCCACATCCACTGCTTGGTTGCCAGAAATGCTCAGCAAGTGTTAGTGAATGAGGATGTCATTTTTTCCATACAGAGGAATTCAGTGATACACCTTTGCTTCATCCACACTGTCATATCAGATGTCATTCTGTCCACCTCTGACGCTGTGAGCTGTTACCCATTATTTTCTATAAACTTTTCTACAGGTCACTGTACAAATCCCCCAGATTTATATTTTTGTTTTTATATGTACTGAACTCTTTGGGCAGCTTGGAAACCATTGAATAATCCGTAAAAACACAGACATTCTAACATTTTCAAGTTTTAATTTGTTGCACCTGATCCCCCTGGACATAAGAAAGCACTGTAGATCTGACTCACTTGTAGTAACTTAAATCAGAACTAAATGAAACTGCAGCATCTGCTTCAGACAATATATATTCTGCCTGTTTGTATGTCCAGTTGTAGCACTCGATAGGCTAAATGTAATTTAGGCTAAGTATTCTAAAGAAAAATGCTTGTTAAACATAGCAAATATATACATTCAGTTGGATATGGTCAGTACCGACATCTTTTTGCATCATATCTCATATGCATGCTCTGATAGCAAGAAGTAGAACAGTAAGAGGACTGGACTCCCCCATAGCAAGCACAATTCATTTTTCAATTAAATTAGTCATATGAGAATTGAACAGCAGGAGAAAGCTGTGCTGATGAAAAATTGCTTCATTTGTAATCCCATGTGCATGGCAACTAAATTGTGGAGATTACTGTAATATTTCCATCAATCCAGACATTCTGCAAAGTCAAATATCCTTACCTCAGTAATTTTTTTCTCTTTACAGCCCAACAGTAAGAGCTTGCCTGGCAAGAATACATCAGATACTCTTGATTATAGTAAGCACATGTGAATTTTCACTGAGCACAAGTGAAGATAAAAGTCACGGTCAAATAGAATAAAATTTAGCACACCATTAGCACTGGAGGCATACTTAGACCTACCCGTCAGGAAGTCTGCTTATGGTTAGGCATTTCAGATTTCAGTGCTTGAACTACTCTGGATAGCAATTCCTGAGATTTGCTCTGGGAAGAGCAACTGACACGCTAGCTCTATAGATTTTGCAGACAGTCTGTAACTAGTTCTGGGTGGATACCTCCAATCTGCTAGCGTGTAAGAATTAAGATGATTAATTTGCTTCTTTCACAATCGAGTGCTCCCTATTAGGAGTCTGATCTTAAACTGAATGACATCTGTAATGCAGCAGCAAGTAAGACCTGGAAGCTGTTGTTGGATTGGTTGTACGCCTACGATTTTGGGCTGCTTCAGCACTTATGGACAGGCATCGGTGACGGGAAGAGGGGTTTGGCTGAGGTGGCTCAGTCCCTATTAATTAACAAAGGCTGGGATAGACAAGCACACTGAAGATTAACCCCCCCACACTCCAAAGTCTTTCTGGAACAGTCATGAAACTTTGTCATTATCCTCTTCAGATACAACTTTTGTCTTTTATAGGCACACATATCCATGAATTACATTCCATGCATAGTCAATAAATCAAGAAAGTTTCAATAACCAAGCCCACTGATATTGTGTAAGTGAGCAGTATTTTCAGCAAACTAGTGCCTCTCACACCTGAATGGAACCTACACATTCACAAAGTCAGGCTCTTCCAAGCCAACCTTCTGTTGGATCATGTTTGCAAGGTGGACAACTTCAAGACTTTTTCAGACTTCTCATCCATCTAACGAAAGAATGACATTTTAAAATTGGCACATGATGAGATACCTCATTAGTTCCTTACAGCATAGTGGCAGAAGCAATAATCAGGAAATATAAAGACTGGTAGAAGCCATTCTGCTTCATAGAGCAGTAAATAAGGCTTTAAAAAAAGGCCCCAGTTTAAAGCAATGTGTGAAAAATTTTAGTGCCATCATGTGCTTTATTTGTATCAACTGGCAAATGAGTGTGCCAGCTTTTCTTTGCGTTCACACCAAAGAGCAAGTAAATCAAATCAAATATATGTCTAAGAACATATCTGTAACTGTGAGTTAACGATGACTTAAAATGCTCTCTAACACCAAACATATTCAGTATATTGATTTAAAATAATACACATATATATATTCAACGTTTTTCTACAACTCTGTTTTCTCCAAAGAAAGTCACATGAAATGACTGGAAAAAGCCTTGTGAAGCCATTTATCTCATTTGCAGTATCTGCAGATCTGGAGAAAGCTGGCTCCTTCACTGCCTGAAGTAGTTTTCATGATATTTATGAGATTAAGAGGGGGCTTGCGTTCACAAAAATCAAGATTCATATCTTTCCTCAAGAACATTAGTGCTCATGACCAGATACAAGGGAGCACTTAGCTACAAAAGATGGAGAGGATATAGTAAGCTACTAATGAAAGCATTTGAGAACATCAGTGTCAGCAAAGTGCACTTAGATCTATTTTAAACATCTTCTATTCTCTGGCTAATTTTCTACAACGGTTAAATAAGCTGGACAGAAAAATATGGAGAGGCTTAGAAGAAGAAAATGTTGGATCTATTTCCCAGACTTTTCATCAAAGCTGCAGCAGAGGATATATTTAACTAGCAGAAAGAGCTGAGTCTCCAGTCTGGAGTAGTAACAGGTTCATCAGCTGTGCCAAGCCAGCGGAGTGCAGAATTTACAAAGCCTTGGTAACAGGCTGCCGTTCCAGCTGGTTCCACCTTTGCCTATTAAAATGCAACATAGCAAAGGAAGACAATGGTTGATTCCCCTCATAAGTAGAATGCATTGCCTCGCTCCAACAAACAGCTGAATGGTATCTCAGAGAATTTCAAACATTAGAAAAATATTTTAGAGAGAATGAAGTGGTAAAACTGGTGGCTTAGTACATACTGTAAGCTAACGATGAAGCTAAAAACTTTAAAAAAGCTAAATTATACATCTCTAACCTATGAAATGATGTTAAAAACCAGTGTCCTCTGGTGAAAGAGGTCCTAGCTGGTTATCAAGTGTTCCACCCAACCTGTATCATGTCAGTATTTAAGTACACAAAACCACCCTAAATAATGTGCAAAGTTTAATATAGAATTCATCTGCTTTTGTGAGAGAACTCCATGCTATCTTTAATCCGTGACAGAGCAGTATACTTTTTGCTAGAGTACTAACAAATCATCTATCCAACGGAACGCTATAAGGTTTCAAAGAAGGTTAAAAAAAAAAGAATCACTGCATAGAGAATTTAATTTTTCTGTGGAAGCCTTCAGTTAGTACTGGAAATCACCATAGGGTACTGGTGCAAAACCATGTTCTTTGAAGGCTGCATTCAACTGCTTATTCCAGCCACATTGTTCTCTTGGGCAAAGGCAACAGAGTAGAACTGGAGGGACAGAAAGCCTGTATGATACAGCCCAGATGCACAGAAACTCTCTCCTGAACACCAGAACATAGGATTTACAGTACCTTAGGTTAAGATCTGTACACAATTGTGCTACTTACAGAAGATCTGTTTTGAAATTATGGAAATTTTTCTCTCTGGTGTAGAAACATTTATCAGAACTGAATAGAAGAATTATTTCCAAGGATAAATAAGACAGTCTTAAGGAGATGCAAATAAAAATATAACATCTATGATCTGGCAAAGATGACATTTCCTTGCATTCAAAATCAAAGATGCTAGTTCTTAAGAACTAGCCAACTGCCTGGGGCAGTTTAGAAACTACAACTCCAGATGACAAATGTGACCTCTGGAATGGCACAAAGTACAAAAACTTAGCAGGAATTGTCAAACCTTCCTCAACTGCAAACCGTTATAGCTACTGCAACTGCACATTGGATTTATGACTGCTTATCTTATCCTAAGTGGAAAGTTCAACTCCATTTGATTCCATTTAAAAAGACAAGAAGAAATACAAACTGGAAAGTATGGATAACTAAAAACAGAGATGCATTGCTTCAGAAAAATAATTCTTCTCTGCCTCCTCATCTACTCATAGACAGTACCTCTATTTCACAACCAAGTTGAACTCTCCATTGTCTATTTTGAGATTAGCCAGAGACCACACTTATAGTACCAAGAAGTGGAATAAGAATGTAAATAGGGATAATTGAGACAGTCCTTATATAATGTGAAATAAAACTCTGCTGCAGACAGACCCCAGATGATTTGCAGTGACCAAATTAAGCAGGTTTGTCAACTGGTGCAAAACCTTAACTGTGCTTAGGACGTGCACTACTGATGACAATTCCCCATCCTACTCTGTGCACTTAACTTAGTCTGCTCCAGTACAGATAAATCCTAGGGTGCTTATTCATTTATGATCCATGATTCAGCACCCTTGTTTTCTTTCAACAACAGTAACAGCAGAAGACACTATAGCCACTCTGGTAGATGACATGAACTGCATCAAGGAACCAGTACTTGTCTTTTAAAGGAAGACTAGAACTGACCCCTAACTTGTGGCTAATGTCTTCATGACCATTGAACACTTCCATGAAGCTCCTTAATATTTTATAGTGTACTGTAATGAAACTGAGTCATAAAGTAATTACTGTTCTTATTTGATATATGAATTATATTACCATACCTTACAATATCATTTTAAAAGCTACTTACACATATGTCAACTTCCCTTTATTATTCTGATACACCAAATATGGCAATCCAACTTCAAGTGAAGGTGCAGAAATCCTAAGCATCAATTTAATAATTTTAAATATCATTTTTGAAGATGGATTTCTCCTCATTCGCTTAAATCTGAAGAAGAGTTTCACAAAAGGAGATGCCAAGAAGTTTCACTAAAGTCTAAAAGACATTACTGATTACATACTCAAATCATAACATTTAAAGGAAAAGATGAGGACAACAATCACAAAAGAAATGGCACCAACCAGAACAGATACAGAATTTGCCTTTGGGAAGCCCTCAAATGCTTGTTTTGATTCTGCAAAATAAATCCCCAAACCACAGTACTTTTCATTTTGGACTGCCAGCCTGCAGCAAACAGCTAATGCCCTTACAACTTCCTAAGAAGGATACCAGAGAAGGAACAGAGAAAAGCATCCTAACTCAACTTGTGGCAGGGAATGTAGTGAGGCTGTGGAATGACCATGGGTCAAAATCAGCAGCTAGAAAATCAGAAGTTGGTCTTAGAAATGCTAAACACCAGACACAGCTCACCAGTTGAGTAACTGCAGGTTGTCCAGACTACATGTGCAGATGCAAACTGACTGGTATAGGGATCTAATAGTTAAAGAGAAAGGGTTAAAAGAAAGCACATTTTCAACATCTTTAGTCTTTGCCTTGTCCTACATTTACAGCTGCTAATCTTTTTCTAAAAATACTTAATCTTCACAGAAGTTGTGAACTAAATGTCAAGAGGCAAAACTCTCTTGCTCAAATGCTAAGCTAGAGCATACAAATAATTCAAATGGCAGATGAACCACCACTCTCTGTATGCATTTGAATGTAAGCAACGATGTCAAGTCTGCTTGGGTTTGTCCACTCCCTCTGCTATATAATGAGTGTGCTGCAGAAGAACAGGATAGGCGCAGTGGAACAGAATAATAAAATAACGACAGCTTGATTTTATTTGCCAAGGGACAAATGAAATCATATTCTCTTATTACTCGCTCATAACTCATAACTGGATGGCTCAGGGTTACTTATGACACTGCTGAGGTAGGTGGTGCTAAATATTTCATCAGTGGGGGGCTAGAAAGCACAGACATGAGGACATCAGTTTGGAAACAGAGCAGCAAAGACAATTAAATATTCAGCTCACTGCCTACACATTTGACTAATACATGGAACTCTGTTGTAGCTTCTTATTTGGAAGCAGTGCTGGCTGTACCACTCCCAGCAATAAATTGCCTTTTACATACATGGATAAGCAGCCTAATCAAATAAGGATTTAAAGCAAGATGCGCTAAAATAAACTGCTGATTTCTATTAGAAATTCCACCATTGCTTTCTCTGAGGTTTTATACATATTAAGGTTATGAGGGAAAAGGAAAGTACGAATACCATGGTAGCTAAATTATCTTGCCATCTGCAAATATCTCTTCTCAGATTTTTTTGGGCCACTCTTTCATTCATATTCACAATCCTTGTCCATGAGAAAAGCCATTTAACACCGAGGACTACATCAGCTGCAACCTGGTTTGTAGCACATTTGCATCACTGCATTTTGAGGAATCATTTGCAACCAGAATGATAAATTGTCTCCTATACAAACCGTTTGCCTCTGTTTTCCAAGCTTCATCATAAAAATCACACTCAGACAGACCCCTCCCTGCAACTCCTGCAATGATCCTTTATCCCCTTGCCTCATCTTGAAGCCTAGATTGGCAGCAGTATTATTCCTTACACATCTTGAATTTCCTGTGACAACACGTGCCTGCCATCCCGATGTGGCACTTGCACATTACGTATTTGTCAAATACTTAGCAGCAAAAAAGACCCTTACTTCATTTAAGATATGTTTTTTATTCCTCAGAGTACCTCTGTCAGCGGTTTGCGGGACAGTTCGACCCAGTACCGTGACAATTGAGGCAGGGGACCCACAGGCCCACACCCCGGGGTAGGGGAAGGGGGAAAAGGGAAAAAGGAGAGTGAAGATGGGCCTAGGAGCAAAACAGTGGCAACGATCTGAGGAAGAAAGCTAATTTACTAATAAGATATCAGAAAGCAAAGAAACACAATATAATACAATATAATTGGAATTGAGGCTAATGAATCAAATAAAATGAGCAAGAGAGTGTCCGATAAACCGAAGGCCTTACGCTAACGCTGAAGGCGGACGGCTGCAACAAACACCCACTGCCGAGCTCGGTCCCGAAGGGAAGAGAGAGTCCCGTGACTGCAGACAGTTTTTATCTTTCCCTCTGAGTGTAAACACGTAAGAACGCAAAGCATCGCAAAGTCCTCTGGGGAATGGAGTTCTTCTCTTCTGAGACAGGTACACCCAGAACTATCGATGATCCACAGAGCTGGAGCATTAACTCCTCAACTCCCAACACATCACGCAATGTCATGATGTGGAATATCAACAACACAACAAAAAACACAAAACCATGACATCCTGTAAGTCATCCTATGCATCTATACACTCAAGTCATTTTGTATTTAAGCCAACAAACATAAACAGGTGACAAACAAATGGTGGATAAAGGTTACAATTGTCTTAAGTTTTATCTTAACTTCCCGACACAATATCTGCTGGAGTTTACAGAATCACAAAATGGCTTGGGTCGGAAGGGACCTAAAGCATAATGCAGCCCCAACACGCTGCCATGGGCAGGGCTGCTCCCGACCCCATCCAACCTGGCCTTGAGTGCCTCCAGGGATGGGGCACCACAGCTTCTCTGGGCAGCTGTGCCAGCGCATCACCGCCCCCTGAGGAAAGAATCTAATCTAAATCCCCTCCTTGTCCTATCACTATCTACCAATGCAAAAGCCTAGTTTCTCTCCTGTATAAAGGCTCCCTTTAAGCATTTGAAGGCTGCAATGAGGTCTCCGTGGAACCTTCTCCAGTCTGAACAAGCCCTCAGCCTCTCTTCACAGAAGAGGTGCTTGAGCCCTCTAAGAATCTTTGTGGCCCCTACACTTCTGGACCCTCTCCAATACTTTTATGACTTTCTTGAGCTGGGGTCCACAGACCTTGATACAGCAGTTCAGGCAGAGCCTCACAATGGCAGAATAGAAGTGGATAATCCCCTCCCTCTCCCTGCTGTCACCCCTCTACTGATGCAGCCCAGGATGCAGTTGGCCATAGGGGCTGCAAGAGCACACTGCTGGCACTTGTGTCCAGCTTTTTGTCCATCAGGACACCACAGGGTTGCTGATAATGAATTCTTCTCCCAGTCTGTGCACACATCTGGGTTTCCCCAACCCAGGCACAACACCCTGCACTTGGCCTTATCGCCTTACTATAGCACTTCATTAGGTTCACCTGGGCCCACTTCCCAAGCCTGTCCAGGTCCTTTTGGATGGCATCCCCTCCTCATATCAACTGTAACACTCATCTGAGTGTCATCTGCAAACCTGCTGAAGGTGCACTGTCTTGTCACTGATAAAGATGCTACAGAGAGACCATGAAAAGGCTGCTTTTAGAGAAGAAGGTGGATTTGGCATTTTAGACTCTGCACCTTAAAATTATGACTTAAATCTGCTTTTTGAGATTACAAACTTCAAAAATATCTTTTACTTAAAAGAAATTATGAATGTCCAACTGTTAGACTGCAATTCATACAATTAACGAGTCACCAGTTAAAATAAACTTCAGACTGCTGAAGACGAAAACACTCTCCATGAAATCACCATGTCCCAGGAACAACTCTGCTTTCTATTTCATAGAATTCAACTTCACTGCATGAAGATCTCAAAAACAACACAGTGATTATAAGGGGGCACCTCATCTCCACATGCATTTCCAGTGAAAGAACACCACCTGATTCCCAGGGATGAATCTTGTTAGCAGATTTCAGACAGATGTGAGGAAAAAAACTAATTTAGTTTAGTTTCTATATATATAAAATACATATCAGAAGACCTGAAATTCAAATTTGTCAACAGCTGGTCATGGAGAAACTACAAAATGGGGCATAATATTTCTAGCAATGAGAAGATCTAGCCAAAAGCAGCACCTTATTAGATACTAGAGGAGTTACAACACAAAACATAAATTCACAGAAAACTAGATCTTGTCTGTCCTGCTGCACATAAAACCACTTGTTTAATCTAGCAACAAAAGTAATTTTATCAGAACTATGTATTCTAAAGCAAAGATTATTCATTCCTCAAGGTGAAAACTGTTCATGAAGAACACTGCAGTCAATTGTGGAACTAGAAACCAAAAGCATAATGAACAAAGAAACTCAACTAAAATATAAGCCATTTCAGTTGGAATCACAGCAGCCTGGGAGAAGAACTACTTTCAACTGCTTCCTTACATGTAATTTATGAGTCACACGCTGTGTGTCTGCAATAGTTTTACCTAGGAATTTTTCAACTTTGTCACTGACCTGGACTTTCTAAGCCAGTGGTTTCAAAGAAGGTATTTAATGAAACATTTGTCTTTTTAATGAGAGTTGCAGTATTTCTTGAGGAATGTTACAGGGTGCAGTTTTATTAGTATCTTCTTCATAGACTCTGCGGCAGTATTAGATCTCCTTTTCCATGGGTTTAGTAAGAGAACCAAGGCTAAGAAGTTCATTAATTTCAGAACAGACCTGAAGCTGGCTCATCAGCATGTTTAAAACTAGCAAGATACTGTCTTCTTCAACAGAAAGGAATGACATCTCAGAACTTTCATTAAAATACTTATAATCAAATATAAAGTCAACATTACCAAGAAGGAGAATGTTTATCCTGGAAGAGAATAGACTTCCTTCTCTAAAATGCAAATTATTTTATTTAATAAAGCCCAGATCTAATTGTGTAATCTTTAATTTTTGCTACTTTTTGCTATTTTTTATCCTACTAATTTTAGTCTCTTTTTCTCCTAAAAATTAGTGTTACATTTGAGATTAGGAGTCAGATTTTCGTAAAACACTTAGCAGTTTTTGTAAAACACTTAGCTCCCGTGTCTCTTCAAAGCCTCTGAAATTTACATTCCAGATCAATATTTAGGAAAGAAAAGAAAACTTAGAGGCATGTCCTCACCAACAAATATCAATTTTATCAACAATAGAAGAAGTTGAAACTTCAAGGAAAAATACAACCAAGGGAATTATAGTTGTGGGTAAAAAAAACAACAATCTACAACTGATCTCAAACACCTAATATCAGCATGTCTTTTGCTACAGAAATGATACACTTTCAAATGATCAATAAGGGTTTTATTTGAATGTTTCTCTACAACTGCAAACTGAGACTGTTGTTGGTGCCTTGTAATTACGAAGAACAGAAGCAAGTAGTTGAATTAATCTCTTTGTGTCCCCCTAACCACCCACCCAGCTCTGTTTTCTGAGGTCATCTCCAGCTTTCTGAAGATACCTCACAAGAACAAACACACCTGCTTCCTAACCTGTGGTTTAGATGCAGGGGAATCCACCATTACTCTCAGTCCAACAAATCTTATCCTTACTGCAATGGCATAGCTCACTCCCTTGTTCTATAAATAAAGAGTTTACCAAATAAATGCATGACTGTTAAGATACAGCCAAGTTGTACTTAACAATCCCAAGTTGTTACCTACATTTTCCTCAGATTCATGTGCATTTAGCTATTCTTTAGCTGGGGGATTTCCCAAATGACTGCATTAGTTAAAGTAAATGCCACATCAAATTAAATATCCAAAGCGAGGAAGGATTTAATAAAGCTACTGATTGTTAACAGCTGCTTCCATATTGCATGGAGGCTCCAAATGTAAATTAACATATTACAGGGAATATATTAACAACAAAGGCTGTATGATTATGTTACTGCATAGATTATACAGGAATTAATGAAGTCCACATATAATGGTAATGAAACTGCATTTTAAAGAAGCAGGAAATCTCTGAAAGCAAATTACGAACAAGACTTCCCATTTAATCTGTCTGATAGTTCATATTCACTAGTTTATATTCATTATACTTTGATTTATAATTTAAGAACATTAGTAAGTTTGTTCTATTTGTCAGCAGGGACAGTGTATCAATAGAAGTAAGATGCTGTAATTTAGCTTTTGGTGATGACTTCTTATCACACAAACATTTTTATTTTTCTACGGTAACAGTTTGCATACCAACTTCATCCTGGATCTCCTCAGCTACAGCAGGCACATTATAGAGGAAGGAGAGAGACTGGTTCATGCGCTCATATATCACACGTAGATGTGTCATAACCTAAAGAGATAAAAATATTTTAAGGAGGGAAATACTACTAGTGGTTGTTACTATCACAAATTTTGTAGTTTATACAGTGTGAGAGAGGTTTTACTTGAAGTAGGAAGAGTATGCTCCACGTGCTGAAATTGCCAAATGCACTGCAAATATTCACCACTGCTACACAAATAGTGTGCTAGACGCCCCTCCACAGTAAATACCATGAACACCATGGGCATGAAATAATGTAAAGCAGGAATTTGCATTTGCTGTGGGGGTACACAAACAACTACTGCAGCAGAAATCCACAGCCTCATTTACTCTCCAATAATCTGTACACTGCCCCAATACTGTAACCTTTTGCATATCATTCAAGCCAAGTGAGGTGCAACTGACTGCTGGATCAAAATGTGTCAACTGTTTTTTATTTTTTTTCCCTTTCTCCTTATTCTCATATTGCAAAAAGAAACAGCTACACTCTGAAGAAAGCTCTTGTTAAAAGCATTTGAACACATTTCAAAAAATACTTCCAGACAGAAGCATTACTGTGTTTTCCCAGGTGATTATAACTCTACTGCCTCAGGTTGTGCCTGCACGTTGCTATGGGTAGAATTTCAACATCCCAATCTTCCCCAGGATACTCTCTGCAAGTATCACCTCTCTTCAGCAGAAAGGGAGGCAGAGGTGCATCTTGGAAGGTGTAAACTGCTAACAAAGGCTTGGTCAAACAGGTTACATACAGCCATTTCAATGAAAAAATGTACGCTTCTGAACGTTTTTTTTTCCCCATTATCCTCTGAAATAAAAACTCCCTGGTAGATCCTCCACCCTACATTCCTTTAACCTTCTGACCGATTGAAGAAGCAAAGATGTTACAGACATACACGTTCCTATGGCAATATACTAAACAGTAAACTATATTTCTTTCATCTAAATGTCACTTTCTATTCTTCATGTGTGCTGACAAACAATTTGTAGTCTGCAAAATTCCATCAGTTTTCAGTATTCAAAAACTCAATGTTTTAGAAATTAAAGTCATGTAAGATGTAAAAGGACATGCTATCATGTTAAAGAGAAAAGAAAACTAAGATCACTGCAGAAGATGTTCAGACTGTGCATTTCTAATTGTAGCAATTTCAAGCTAGCACGATCTCCACATAAAAGTCTGGCTGAAATAGCTGACTAACACACAAATCATGCAATTCAATGAGGTATATGGTTTTGATTTGGCTTTTAGCAATGCCAATCAGTTCATAACTGCTGCTGGAACAGAGCTTCCTATTACATCCTGCAGAGGGAACAGAGGCAGATTCTGCAGATTACAGCACTCACTTTTAGCAGCTTATCCATTGTGCCTGCAATTTTAATTGCTGTTTTGAAAGCCAGCCACATCTTCCGTGGTTTTTTGCTATCTCACCCTCCATGATTTACAAAGGTAACATAAAAGCTGTTTCAAAACATACATGTTGAGGACTGCAGTAACATTCAGCAGTTAAAATGCCACAAACTGCTGTACACATTTTAAGAACTATGTTAAACTCGAGGGCACTGCAGTAATCACATTTATAGACACTACAAGTGCCTCTGCAATGACTACAAAAAGACTGGTTACAGTCAGATGGCTGTACCACTTCTGGTTTTGCTGCTTCAGCTGTGTCAAGCATAACCATATGTGTTAGCTAAATCTATTACAGACATTTTCCTCGAGGTATTATTTACCAAAGCAGTAATAAAGGCATTACTGCTCTGGAGGGCTCCTTGGGAAATGCTCATGACTGGGTCACTGTTCTGATATACAGAAAACCTGCTTTTCAGTTCTTCTCAGACGATAAAGTACATCCACATGACTCCTACATCACTTTGTCTTCATCTTCTGCAGGAAAGCAATTTATTTTTTATTGCATCTAAAACTGTCCACAGAAAGTAGTCAAATGTTTTTTTTTTAAAGTAGGTTGACAGAAAGCTCACAATGGTTATGAGAAATATGACCCCACAAACCCTCAGTGGGGATTACCTGAGATCTAATTTGGGCAGCTTTCTTCGGGTCTACCATCCGGACATGTTCGAAGTGTTTGAGAGTATGCTGTCTGTCTTTCTGCTCAGCACGCACATACTTCTTCAGCATGTTGAATACATGACGAGGCTGTAGAGAAGAAACAGGAAATAAATCAGTTAAATTCAGAACAATGCATGTTTTTACTACCATACTCTGGAGGTATACCCCATACAGGAGCTTTATTACACTGCATGCTCAACTGAGATTAATATCCATTAACTATAGTTAAAACTGTGAAAGAACAAAGACTAAAATTGGTTTTATTAACCAGTATAAACTATCAAATAGAATGCATCTAGAATCAAACCAAAGGGTTAATGACTTGCTCAGCGTGTGCAGAGAAGATCATCTAAAAGCACTACTCTACCCAAGCCAAGGAGTAATCAAACAGACTTGATGGCAAAACTTTTTAAACAATTTCAAGACTTTTTTATCCTGCTAATACTGTTCTGCCAGCAGAAGAAACAAAGAAGAAGGGAATAGCTGAGATATGGAGGGCACATATCTTCTCAAAGTACTCGAGTTAAAAGAAAAAAAAGCCTATGTATACAATTCAGGTGGTTTAAATGACTAGAAGCCATTAATTATATGCCTCAAGGCATACAATTGAACAAGAGGAGAGAGCTGTAGCTGAAATGAACACAAATATATATATATATATATACACAAACTGATGGTTTGAAGTGAAGACTACAAGGAAGTTTTTTCACTTCTAACTCAGTGTTTAGGGTGATGTTGGAAATCCAGCCCCCCTTGCCAGCTCTGCTTGCATAGTTGTGCTTGTGCATTTTTTCTGAAGCTGCTGAATAGTGAGAAAAATGAAGTTGATATGGGTGAGAAGGAAGGCTACAGTGATCTTACTGTGCAGGAAATTAAAGAATAAGCAGAAGAGGGGAGCAGCCTCACTGGGTACTGGTATGGATCCAGAGGAACGGGTGGGGTGGCAAAAAAATAATCACCAGCAGAAGCTCTGCAAGCTCTGTGCACAGCTTTCTGAAGCAGGAAGAACCGTGGGCGATGCTGAAGCTTTAGGAAGACTCAGATTCATGATCAAATATAGATCCTAAACTAATTTAACATTTACACAAGATATGAATACTAAGCCATAGAGCTTGAAGAGTGAAGAATTTCTTTGGCTTAAGAAAGGCAATAGATTTTAAGACATCCAAAGAAAGTAAAACAAAGGTTATCTGAGGATCTTTCAGACACAGAGATGTGAAGCCATTCCCAACCAAAGGATTAAATTTAGTTCCATGACAGAAAATTCATTTGTGAGGAAAATAATTCGAAAACACCAACACTCAAGCAGCCTGCGATGAAGTTGCAAGAAACCATGAACAAAAGCTGAAAAGTAAGCAATCCTTACAATGTTACTGTAATGGCAAAACAAAAAATGTAAGCTGAGACAGTTTATAGGAATAAAGGCTAGAAGATCACTAAGGTTTAAAATAATAATTTTCTGAAGTCAGAAAAATATTGTTCCTTTTCCTGACATTTCATCATTCTTTTCCCTGAAGCACATCAAAATAGCAGGTTTGTGTACATTAAAGATAAATGAATTAATTTCTATTTCTTCAAGGAATATTCAAATTGAAGTGGCATGTCTACTGCCAGAAGGATATACGTGTCACCCTGAAAGTAATGCCTCCTATTTATTTCCATGGAAAGTACAGTAGATACAAAGAGCACAATAATGCTATTTGACAGAGCAAAATCTGCAGCTACAAAATACCATCTTTCAACACAGTCTCCACCATTAGCTGTGCAGTTTCACTAGAGATGAAAAACAGCCTGCATGCTGTCCTCATAAAAATCTGCACCAGCAGAGGTGACCCACTATCACCATTGCCACTGCCTCACTGTGCTCACATCCACTGTTCGGTCTCCAGAAACATTCAGCAAGCATCAACAAATGTCAATAGGTGCCATTTTTCCCTCAAGGAGGAATTCAGTGACACATCTTTGATTCATACGCACTTCCAAGTCAGATGGTATTCTGTCAGGCTGCCCCAATGCTGCCATCTGTCACACAGCAACAATGTGTAGCGGAATATCTGTGAGAAGGCTCAACTTCTGCTGCCATATCATAAACATCTACCTCTGATAAGTCATAAGCCAACATAATATAATAGAAGGGATTATTTTCAGAAGAGTCCTCTTAAAATGGCTCTGCGTCCTTTTCCTAAAGTTGACACTAAATGGCCAAGACACAATAGATATCAGGACAGACTTCCAACATCCCCCACAGCTTTGAAATGCTACTGGCTTAAGACTTGAGAGCCTTTGCTGAATGCTATCCTGCTAGGGTTGGTCATAGACCTCTGTAAGGCTTTGCATACCCACCTGTGGTTACCATAAATAAAGACCAAATTCAACAGGCAAAATTTATTTTTCTCCTCTATGCCTGGAATTGCAGATCTATTGCTTGCAAACTTTGAACAAATTTGTGGATCAGCAAAAACACCTCTAATCCCAAGTTCTGCCTCCATACTGTATTATATCCACATTGAAGTGAACAAGTTCTGCTGAGAAATCACACTCCCATGTGTATTTTTTGCAGCAGGACTTGCTCCCAAACACCTTGCACCAAGTGGTGATATGACCTCTTGTGATGGTACAGTGGAGCAGTCACAGTAAATGGTCCAGCAATGGAAAGGAATGTCTCCACAAGCTAAGGAGATGCCATCAGTGTCTGAAGATATTTTATCTACAGCCATCTATTACTTCACTCTTAGGCAGGAACTTTCAGATAATACCATAAAAAATGAGAGAGTTGGTATTATCAGATAATCTAAGCTCTGAAGATCTTAGCTCTGAGATTGTATATGACAAAAGAACAAATGGCTGACAGATCCTAGGGCCAGCTTTGCATCTCTCACTCTCATTAATAAATGTACCAAGCACAAAAGTTCATTAAAATTTCTACTTTTAGCACCTGAAATTCTGCTATATATGTTGTCAGGGAAAACTCAATGTATACACGCCCATAGTTATCTCATTAAAAAAATACCTCACGAAATAACTAACCTGTATCAGCCACCAGGGGCTACCTAACCTTCATGGAATAATGCCATTATTTTCAGTTGTATTTGCTTTGTCAGCTTGTTTTAAATCATCTTTCCTCTAAAAGAGACCAGGATATTCCCAACGTGACTTCCATTATCCCCATGTATTTAATTACCTTAAAGAAGTGACCAAAACTTCTGGCAAACTGCAACTGACCAGTGACTTCCTGAGCAACAGGATCCAGCACCAAATTCAGAATGCATATCAGTTCACAAGGAATACGGCTTAAATAGGAATAACATTGCTTACTGAGAACAGGAAAACCCCAAACTGTCTAGAAAGAAGCTTAACTCCACATTATCATAGCACATATTTATTATTCAGGCCAATGTAAAAAATATGAACACACCTAATAAGCACATATACAGTAAATATGAGCGAAGTAGTCTGAAGGCTCCTGTTATATGTAGCTTTGAACTATTTCAAATACATTTGGATGTGTCCTTATCCCAAAGTTCTCCTCCTTAACCACTTGTTTTTTATCCAATACATAGCACAGACAGATCACAGTCCTCTTACATGCTATTGTGACAGACCAACAGATGACCTGTCAACTGTCTGTGAGTATTTTAGTTGTCAGACTCGAATCTTGTTAGTTTTGGAGCATGTTGTCAAAGTATTGCTTTTTGTATGCTGGCACTTGCATATATATTCAGTCTATCTGGTCCACAGTAGACAGATTCACAGACTACCTGTGCAGCCTAGGTATGCTATTCAAGCTGACAAAGCATCATTAAAAAAGATAACTTTCTACCTATAACTGTAGGGAGTACATCTATTCCCTTCGTAAAGCAGTTCTTTTGTGGATATACGGATGCAATCCTGACAACCTATTAAAAGGTTTCCAGCTGTACAAGACAAGCTTAAACAAAGCGGAAATCATTGATGGCCTCTTTTGCTACCCAGTGTTGAATCCCAATCCCACTGACTCTTTAATCCAGCATGAAATAAAGGTGCCTTTATTTCAGATAGAATCAGCTTAGAGACAGGATCACTGACATTCTTCTTTAATGATGAAATAATAATATTCATGTTGCAGTTTATGTCACACACCAGTGGAATCTGCTGGTCTAGGATCGTTCCGTCCTTCAACATGGAAGGTGTTTCCAGCACCAATTACTGGAGACCGCGGGCTCTCTTTCTACTCCACCTTTAAACGCATTTCAGAAGGCAATGATTCTATTGAAGAAATGTTTAAAAGCACTTGAGAATCCTTCTGGTGGAAATAAATTGACACACACAAGCCGTTTGAAGACAATACTCATAACATACTTAGAATGATAGTACTGGTTTATCCAACATAGCAGAAGAACCCTACAGAAGAAGCCGCTCATGCAAAAATCAAAATGGTGAATTTTTACTGATTATATTCTCTGCTGATTTTAGCAAGGATTTAGCTTGATTTTGTTCTAGATAGCAGAAAATGTTATTTACTGTTTCTTCATAAAACCATTAAAATAATTTACAACTTTCACAACGTTTTCTACACTACACTATCTCACTTCTAAAGTTTTGGCTAAGCTTCTATAAAGACTTCCTTGAAATGTAGGCTCATTCACATCTGCAAATTTAGAGAACAAAAGCCTTCCTTTTCTATAGGTCATTTACAAGGAAATGTAACCCACTGGTCTATTCCTAACCCCAGCCCCCCTAAACCATGTATGTGGTCTAAAATACCTGAAAACAGTTTTTAATAGGTAAAATATACATGCATCTATTTTGTATATACACATAGATGCATACACCTATATGACCTCTACACAAATTCTGGCTTATCATTTCAGATTTTAAGGCAGTGATGAAACAGTGCTATTTCACTGAGCTTGGAAAACAGAAACACTAAAATTATTTTGGACTGCTACAAACATAACCTACACTCTTCCCACAGAAATCCAAAATACGTTCTGCAGCAAAACAACATGAAAATTATATGAATGCACTTCTGTGTATTTAAAATACAACCTCCCACATCTGTGTGCCACCGAATTTCTACAGGAAATTCTAAGCTATCTTGTCATTTTCATCAAAATTCCCTCTAAACCAGAAAGGAAAGATCCACAATGCTGTATTTTACCATTTCATCTTGCCTTTAGAGACACATCAATCACCAGTCCTTTCTGATTACTGCTCTTGAAATGCACAACAATTGCTTCTTTCCATCCACTTTTTAGGAATACCTTATATACTATATTAGGTATGTATTCTATCTGCTATGTTATTGATTTATGGGTTGTATTTGATACTGGAGCTGCATGTCATTTAAGGAACACTCAAGGCAGGCTGGCTAGGATGACAGAAAGACTTTTCACTTGAGTGAAACCTGTATCCAGCTACATTTTATGTTGAATTAAAGATGTCTTCTCATCATTTTTGCTTGTTTGTAAGAAAATGTACTACCATGCATAACAAATACATAGCTACTAGCACTCAAATCTTCCCTTTGCTTTCTTTCCCAAGGACTTTTCTGAGACAGAATAAAGTGGAAACAGTATTTGATCCCATCTCATCATTTGCTTTTACAAGATTTGGATTTGTTTAACTCTGACAAATCAAAATAAATTTTGTCTCTGTGCTCTTGAAACTTTTAATTTTAGTTACAATGAACCTGCCAAAGTTTTGCAGACCATAATATCCATCTGGAATTGCCTCTTCTGTTTTTAGTTGCTCATATGAGAAAACCTACTGGGCAAGATTAGGTGTATGACTATAGCACATGCTTGAGTGCACAGACTAGGGAAAATAAAAAAGGAAGTGTGGTTTTATTCACCTAAAACCTTCCAAACCTACTCTAAAACCCAAACTAAGTGACCACCTTTCTCAGCCTCACCTGGTTTAAAAGCAGAGCTGAAATCCACGCTATTTTACAAATCCCACAAAACTGAGCAGATGTGAGAAACTGTAATGTTACAGGTTTAGGTGAGCAGGATGCAGGGTAGTGTATTAGAGGTGGACTGATCTCTCCTACAGTGCAGAAGGACTTTTATCACAAGATCAGCAGTTATGCTTGGGCCTGCCTCCAAATGCCTATTTCCCCAGCAATCTCACTGGACCCAAAAAGGCTTTAAACTTCTAGAACACAGAGGTGCTGAGTAAGGGCCCCTCTGCAGGTCTTTCTTTCAAGTCCAAATAGTTAAACATGACTAGTTTCAGCCCACACTAAGCTCTCACCATAGGAACAGACACAACTCTCAAGGCACAAATGGTACCAGAAGGGACATTAAGGGAAACAAGAAAATATCCAGCAAATAAATGGATTAATGTACAAGCTAGGGTTGATCTTAATTATTTGTGCTCTGATCAGCAGTAATTTGCATCTTAGTAAAATAGTTCTGAAGTGTAAGAGAAACATTTTAAACTCAGTTTAATTATTATATGCTCATTTTACTCTATGCACAATATAAGGAGGTTAATTAATTATCTGTCAAAGATTTCCTGTATGTTTCCTTGCTCTGAAACCTTTCATTTCACCACTGTGAACTGCATTTCTCTTCACCACACCTCCTCCCCCCGACTTCCCACAGAGAAATGAGCCCCTGCTACCAACAAAGATTAAACAGGGAGACATAAATCCAAGTAAATTTGACATGCACATGAGAAAGGAAATATAAGCAAATTATAGAACCAAGTTGCTTGCAGAGACTGACGCGCTTGAATTCTTCTATTTAACTTACAAAATGAAAGGAAAAATCTCCAACTGTTTAAAAAACTAGAAGCATATTAGTTCCAACTGCCACTAATCCTCCTTTCCTGTACTAAGACCATCAAGCAAGATGAAACAATATGGTATTTTGACATCGGATACTGAACAGCTACACCCTATATTCAAAGACAACATAGTATAGCAGCATGAAGCAGAGATGAGGATAAAATTTAAGTTTCTGGGCATCTTGCATGATAGTGCTTCTGAGAAAACAACAGAACAAGCATTTGGTTTTGCTGAAAATTACACTGTAATAGACCTTGAAGTTATGCTATTTCATTTCTGTCATCCATTTCTGAATGAGCTTCCTGACTCCCTTGCTGCTCAGACTAGTATCCCAATGAACTCCTGTGATACTGGCAACAACAGTGTCCATGTAACATCTGAAAAACTCCTGCAGTTCAAAGTTTTGGTCTGCTACAGAAAAGGTAGGGTATACAGACAACACATCCATGTGATTAAACAGCACATGAAAAACACTACACTCCCCCCACCACCACACACACACTTCAATAAAAAAAGTCCAACTCCTTTTTACCGTTTATACTCTAACATTCTTCTAACTTTGTTTAAGAGCCCCCACCACTTTAAGTATGGACTTGTGCAAAGTAGCTGAATGACATCCTTGTCTCAAACTGGAAAGATATGGATTTGATAGATGGGCCACTTGGTGGATAATGAATTAGCTGCACGGTCACTGAATCTACAAAAGCAAGGACTCCAGTACATGAAGGACATGGATCTGTTGGAGATGTCCAGAGAAGCCCATGAGTATGATCAGAGGTCTGGACTACCTCACCTATCAAGACAGGCTGAGAGTTGAGGGTGTTCTGCCTGGAGAAGAAAATCAAATAATTTTTCTGGGATAGTTTTCAGGCAGAATTACAAAATCACACAAGGCTCAACTTTACAGTAGGAGCCGACTGCCTGAAGCCAAACGTGAAACCGTATCTGAGGTGAACTCCTCAAAGCTACACACGAAAGAACAGGACCTGGAGCTCTTCTGTGCAATCAACACATCTCACTTTCAATTCTGGCTGGCAGACAGCAATTTTCTAAAGAAAGCTGCACACCAGCCCAGTACTTGCAGATGTGTCTGCCAGACACTGGAGTCCAAGCCCCTCGCTACGCTTGTAACATTCATGGATCATAACATGCAGCATCTCACAGTCAGACCAAGTAACATCCTCTACTCAATTTAGTACAGATGTGCTTCATTTTCAACTAATTACTATGCTGTAAAATACAGACAAATTCTTCACACAGCTACTCTGTGACAGGCAGGGAACCCAAGATTACTCTATTACTTCACATTTTTCCACCAAGAAGTGGAGAAGAAGTTTGATGATGATAAAGAATTGAGATTATGATAATTCTTCCATGCTTACAGAATGAGCAGGTTTCTCTATGAAAGAAAATTCACTTAAAATATGTAATTTTACCAGGGTAATCAGTATTGATGTAATTTCCTATGCGACCAAATTTAGGATCCAGTGGATCCATCTTACACTGATGATTCAAAAGCCTTTCAGTCACATAATGTTATTTACATCTAGGAAGTGTTCAAGAGATGAGAGTTAGGTAAAAAATGTGACTGTTTTCCCAGAGGATTCACAATGATTCTCAGTTTTATGAAAGCCACAGACTGGTTGTTTAAAGATTAAACAAAAACATCACAGATACAGTGATTCCATTCAAATCCACATTCTGGATTTAGTGTTTACAGCACTAGGAGCTAATATATCAAACAGCCAGCTCTGAATTGCCAGTGGGGTATTTTCACACGACCCAACAATCCTACCAAGACCTTTCATCAATCATTTCAACAGTTCAATATATGAAACAAGAACACAAGTACCCTCATCCTTAAGCTCCCTCTTGACCTAATGAAGTATCCTACTGCATACTACTCGGACAGACTGCATCATCATCCTTTATCAGGACCTATGAACGGCTACGATTTCAGGCATTTCCATGTTACTTACCCAAGTATCTATATGAATGCATGCATGTATGTATCTACCCAAGTTTAAATACGGAGTGTGTGCCCGTGTTTGTATTTGTGTGCACACAATATGTCTAAACTTGTAACTTTCAAACTGACTAATAGCTGCAGTAGATACCGTAGAGTGTACAGTCACTGCCTCACTGCTGGCCTTTATTTGGCATACATTCTTTTTTCCCAAGATGACTTAAGTGACCTTGATACAGCCGTTGGAGATGGTGATGTTGCACTTACTCTGGGTGGGACGGTCTGCAATGCTGTGATGTAGTTCTCCAGAGCAATGCGGCGACGGTCATTGAGCATGGCCTCCACACGTGCCATGTGAGTTTCCACAAGCTGTTGCCTTTCATTTGCTGCTTCTTGTTCCAGTGATTCCACTTTCTCCTGGAAATGCTAAAAAAACCACTAATCACAACAGGAGCAGTGAAGACACCAGCAGAGAACAGCAAACACGAAAATCTTTGCCTACAAATCACCGAAATGATTCCACACATCAGTGGCTCCCAGAATTTTTGCGCTGAATGTCCCTCTTAGTGATTCCAGTAGAAACTGCTTCTGAACACCTGACCACATGTTTTTTAATCTATCTAATATTTCTTACATGTTCAGCACAAGCATCAGTATACTTCATGTGACCACTGAGACTGTGCTCAACACTAGGGAATTCGGTATAGAAAAGGATGGAGTTTGACAAGAACTTGTCTCCTGCAATCATAAAGGCTTTCCACGTATCAAAGTTACTTTACAAACAAATCTACATGGTGAAAAAAAGAAAACTGTACATTCTCTATAATTCCTTATAAATTGGACATCAGAAGAAAAATTGAGCCAAGAATCATACCTATGAAGGAAAAGATTGAGTAGATACAAGGTAGAGAGAGCACAATTGTGGGATTTAATATGCAGTACAGTCCTGTTTTGAACATTACCTTTTTACAGTTTTGCACTGAAATCATTCTAGCAGTACTGAATAATACCTAACATAGCCACAAGTAGCGTCTGGCTTGTCAGAATTTTTGAATTATAATATAATTTTGGATAAGTGATTTTTTGGCGAGAGTTTCTTCCAGATTAAATAGATGGTCATTCCTCCTTTAAATCATATTTTCCACCTCTGCTTTGAGATTACATCCTGTAGCTTATTGGTTTATCACATAAATTTTAAAAAGGGCTCATGAGAACTGATTTGTCAGTTCACACTGATGACAAATCAAAGACTCTCCCTTCCCTACATCTTTTCCATGGATTGGGTGCTAAGTACAGAGACAACCAGCAGGCTCTAACAGCTGGAAACAAAGATAGCAAGAGCAGAAAATAACATTAAATCTCCATATAAATATGCTTTGAACTTATATCACCACTCACAACCATTGCATTTTAACTGAAGTCCCAGTTGATAAGGCTGCAGAAGTATTCTCCTTTACCTGGATAACAGCTTTCTTGTCTGCCTTTGGCAAGTTCTTTGCTTGGCGTTCTGCCTCCTCCCATTCTCTCATGACCTAACAAACAAAACAAGGATCATGAATCTCCAATTTTCTTCTCTCATCTCAGGACTCAGCAACTGCCAAGCACTGTAGCTCACACAATTATCTTTTTATATTCCTCCCCTCCTTTCATCACTATAAGAAAGCAATTGCAACATTTAACAAAGGTAGAATCCTGTTATTAATTTAAACAAAGACTGAACTGCTGTATTTGAACATCATGACAAGCTCTCTTAACTTCACAGCTGCTAACCAACCCTCAAGGACTGGAGTCTCCATGGGTGAACACACCAGATCATGTTCATCTCAGTTAAAAAAGGAAAACAATTCCACCTATAGTATGTCCTTGGTCAAAAGAAGCAAATTTCTACTCATTCTAAATGACAGTTTTGGGTAGGACAGATGATCTACATACAATTTCTTTCAGCCTGCTCACAATTAGGTGCCAAATATTTCAAGAATTGAAAGTCTCAAATACAGCGCTGACAGGAAAATATGATCTAGGAGAACTTTCTATGCCATTCCTTTCAGCAATGTAAGAGGTCATGTCCTGTTCTAAAAGAGTGCTGCATATCAATAGTCAGGAAATTACTCTTAAGTAGCTGTTCATTACATCTGAAACCTTCCTGTGGTCATAGGAACCTTCTTCATTTCACTTCAAGAGAATCATCTTTTCAGATAAAATTTTTTTATGAAGCAATTGCTGTCACCAAATGCATGAACACAGATAAGTAGCTTGTTTATGTGTAGGTTTAGCGCAATGTCAAAAGACAGAAGAAACACAGAAGCAATTTTTCAAAATGCACATTTCCCCCCCATCCTTACATGAAAACACACTTTCATACCTTTTGTAACAGAAATTCTCAAACATATATTTTCCAATGGGGATTTAAGAACAGCTCATCATTCACATGCATGACCAAAATTTTACCACAATAAATACCAAAGACAGGACAAAGTGCTGTATCTCATGCTTGCAAGTTGAGCCTCAATCACTCAGCTGTGGTCACAGACTCCCCAGTTCTCCCATGTGCTAGACATCATCAATCAGGTTCCCTGCTGCTGGACATGCTCATCAGCACTGGTGGTGCCTGTGTCATTTTAAAAAATCTCTGGATTCAAAGAAGGCTTTTAGAAGCCCCATTTCCTGGAATGTAATCTTCTCTCATCCTATATAGGGTTGTAGACTATAACAGCCAGCATACAGCTAAACTCAAGACTGACTCCACACATGAGATCAGCTTCCGTTCAACCCAAGGTCTGGGAATTTATTTAAATATAGCAATGAAGCAGTCATAGTAAGGACAGACACACTTAGTACCAGTCAGATTCTTTTTTCGTGAGATATTCTGGCTTCAATAATGGTCACAATGAATGGAGAGGTATATACTGGTAAACTAGGGCAATGCTGAAAACTTTCTAACAGTTCTGTCCACCTCTGAGCTTCAGCAGCATCACACATAGCAGCTGTAAGCACAAAAGCTGAAATGACTCACTTAGGACCCAAGACCTAACTTACAGTTCCCAGTAAAAGAGATGAGTGAAGTCAAGATTGTGATCTCTAAGAATCATAAAACAGCCTACGTAAACTGGAAGCCTAAAAATAGCCCTTCAATTTATATAATTTTATCATCAGATAAATATGTACAGACATGCAAATTGTACCCAAGTTTTAGTGAGGTGGTAAAATTTACAGGGCAGCAGGAAAAGTCATCTGCAAAGAACTGCAGTAAGCAGTTTATGAAAAAAACCCACAATGTGCAGTGCACTCAATTTACAGGTTGCCCCCATTATTTTCTTGGAGTTTTGCACAGATGTTATTGCTTCTCCAACAAAAGCAGTACAGGAGAACACGAAGCAAAAACACAATTTAGAGTGTCATGAAATATTCTGGAAGAAACATACCAATGTTTGGAGTGCTGATCTGTGTTAAGTGTGCAATAGGTATTCATCTCTTAATTGTCCACTTAGGCTTGTATCACTGTGGTGGCCTAGAAACCTTAATTCATATATAGGCAGCATCTTTCTAGAGAACTGGAATGTCATTGGTGCCAGGACTTGACCCAGAACCCACAGCATTAATTCAAGTCATAAATTAAAATGATATCTGATAAAACTTGAGCATTGACTTAGTCTAGCAAGCTTATGATTTTCTTCTCCCACCCCTTCTTTTATGCCTCCAGATCTCATGTCTGACATCTGTTTAATACACTTTTTCACTCTGAACGAGCATCAGTGGGTTTTCAGAACAACAGCTCCTTGCCATTTTATGCCTAAAATAATCCTGAAAAACTTAAAGGCAAAGACACTCTACTAATCCACATGATGAAAACAAGTATTGCGGGCAATTCTAGAAGGAGACCTTTGGCTAGAAGAGGTCTCCCTGTCTATTTTATTTCTTTAAATCTTTCAAAGCACTGAAGGTGGGATGATAAACTGACAGCCTACACAGCTGTCTGGGAGGAATATAAATTACAGGTTCAGCATCCAGTTCCAGTGCAAGAACAAATGGCTTGTGTAGATAAAGCACAGAATAACACAGCTGTTTTCAGAAACAATATTCAATGTAAAGATTGCAGAAGTTCTGCTTTGAGCATTGTTTTTGCAATTGGGAAGACTTCATCAGTTGAAAGAGGTGTGGTTTTGCTCTAACTAACTGAACAGCTGCCCTACAGCTATCTATGGGCAGCTGCTACCAAGAGAAAATTTGGGCTCTGACTGAAAGCCATATCCTTACAGAATTATGAATGATTAGCAAATTTATCACAGTGGTCTATGGAAAACCATCAAGCAGAAAAGAAAAATCATTCTCCAGACATGGCTGTGAAGAAAAAGGCTGTGTGTAGTTATAAACCTATTCTCCTTTACTGAAAGCACAGACCTATCAAAGCCATACAGATTTATAACTCTCCAAGGTTTGTCTGCTTTGTACCAGGAAAATGACATCTTCTGGCTAAGATTTAAGAAGCAAGCTGTTTCAAAGTCAAACTTCTTGGGTCTTATTGCCTGGTAGATTCCTTTAGAAATTGGGCTGTAGAGGACAGCCAGAGGGAGAATCATAGAATCACCAAGGTTGGAAAAGTCCTCCAAGATCATCCAGTTAACCCATCCACCTGTCACCAATCATCCTCTTTAAACCATGTTCCTCAACACAATGTCTAAATGTTCCTTGAATACCGCTAGGGTCGGTGATGCCACAACCTCCCTTGGCAGCTCATTCCAGTGCCTGACCACTCAGTCAGAGAAGCATTTCCTAACATCCAGTCTGAATCTCCCCTGGAACAATTTAAAGCCATTCCCTCTCATCCTATCACTAGTTACACGAGAGAAGAGGCCGATCCCCAGCTCACTACAACCTCCCTTCAGGTGGTTATAGAGAGCAATAACGTCTCCCCTGAGCCTCCTCTTCTCCAGACTCAACAATCTCAGCTCCCTCCGCCATTCCTCATGAGGCTCCAGACTCCTCACAGCTTCGTTACCCTTCTCTGGACACACTTCAGGGCCTTGCTGTCTTTCTTGCGCTGAGGGGCTCAAAACTGAACACAGTATTTGAGGTACGGCTGAACCAGTGCTGTGTACAGGGGCACAATCACTTCCCTGCTCCTGCTGCCAGCACTATTTCTGACAGAAACCAGGATGCCACTGGCCTTTTCAGATGCAAGAAAAGGATGCAAGAAAAGTGTCAGGCACTATTAAGAGAAATGCTAAGTGCAAAATCTCATTACAATGAAACCAGTAGAATCTATTAACATTTTTTACATTGGTGCACATAAGAATACAGCAATTAAAGACTTTTAAACAGGAATTTGGGTTACACCAATCACAACAGCAGAGGTCCTTGACTCAAGACTTGCTTAGTCAGCTTGTCAAGGCCATGAGAATATGATGCCTATGTTTGTCAAAGGCTTTTCTCGACTTTTTTTCTTGTAATAACATTATCAGATCTCTTCAAAGAGCCTTGAATGTAACTGGGGGTGGGGTGGTATTTGTGTACTCCTAACTGACAGTTTTAGAAAGGAAAGAGTTCCCCCACAAAAGAGCTGAGAAAGAGAGATCCAGGGAATATGGTGCCACTGGTACTAAAAATCAGCAGGTCTCTCAAAGATGTGGGAACAAGTAGCATGCAATGATCCTTAGCGTTGTTGAAAGCCAGACAGCTCTGGTTACCCATGTCCTCTTACAGATTAACACCATCAACTACCACGGGTTTACTGATGTGACTCTATCTGATGAATAAACAAAAGAAGCTTTGATAATACTCTGGCATTCCTCCAAACACACCAACTGCTGGCATGCCTGGTCTCACTCTTGGTATGAGATAAGAAGCGTACTTCATATTTTATAAGAAACTTTCTCCTCTCACTTACTAAGGGAGGCTTCTTCCTAAAATGCTTTAAAATGGAGGTACACTG
Organism: Cyrtonyx montezumae; assembly: GCF_038088225.1. Classification (NCBI taxonomy): domain Eukaryota; kingdom Metazoa; phylum Chordata; class Aves; order Galliformes; family Odontophoridae; genus Cyrtonyx; species Cyrtonyx montezumae. Next base: position 62,386,772 of record NW_027072034.1, on the reverse strand, counting down.
TATTGTACACAGTTTATGAGGGAGAAGCTGTGAAGTAAGTAGCCCATAATTAACTGAAGCTTGTATTCAATATAGGGAAATTACCTTCTGAGCTGTTTTTTGGCCTTATCTTCTTCTCCCAGGAGTCTAGACACAGACAATGCATTTTCCTGTGCGTTGTTTGAAGACTTAACAGGATCAAACACTTTGATTTAGATCTACTTTGTGTTTCATTCTTAAAACTATCCTCTCATCACAGCAATAAAACCTTGAACACAACACTAGGCTTCACCTTTATGTTCAGCCTGGCTAAGGACTGTAGTGTTTTCAGCTGCCTGCCTTGGAACTGCACTTCCAAGAAGCAAGACTATTCTCAGAGACAAGGTACCATTAAGTTCCTTTCTTAAGTACTAAGCACAGTATGATTCCCAAAACATTGTCAACAGTCATATCATAAGAAGAATAAATTCAAGCCTCCAGGATGTCTTAAGATGTTTTGCTGAGGAAAAAAAAAAAAAGGTTTATATAAAATGCTCCCTTGAGTAAGATTCAATATTTGGTTTCACCAGGCTATTTACCAGCAACTGTTTAAGTGAGGGAATTGTACTGAGTTAATGATCTGGAAAAAGAAAGAGGAAAAGAAGTGTACCAAACCAGGAAATAGCTAAGGTAGTCTGAGATAAATAACTTTTCCCTGTTACATATATAAGAACAGCAAACAACTAAATGTTGCATATGAACAGTTGCCCCGTTTGCATGGGAATGTTTTTTTCCTGTTAATTTAGAAACTCAGGGAAAGTTAAAAATGGTATGCTAATGTAATGCTCTTTACAATCCTGCCTAGAAAAGTCTATAAGTCTTGTTCCTCCTGGTGTGTGCAGAGGTAAAGGCAGAAAAACTCTGTGGTCTGAAGGCACGAGCTCCTAAGAGCAGGTGTATCAGATCACTGTACAAAAAGAGCATTTTCTAAGAGTTGATCATTTCTTGTCTTTCCATAGTAGAAAAACAGATATTTCTGCTCCTTTGTTAGTCCCCACTTCTCAGCTTTGAAAGAAATGAACACTGAGCTACTATTTGGGTAAAGAAAAATGAATAAATATGTTCAGTGCAGCTGAAGGGCTCAGCGAGTCTCACAATTTTCTTTTTATTAAAAAAAATATGGACACAAAGGCTAAGTTAACTTATTCAGCATTCTTTTACATGTAACAAGTAACAGCTTTAAATTCATTTTTAACTAAAAGCACGTCAAGAAAATTAATGAGTTTAAAGAAAGTGTAAAAAGCAAATTTTAAACAAATGGTCAACAAAGAAGACCAGTGGATGGGACAAAGATACCACAGTTTCCACGGGAAACAAGACAAGGAATGGAAAACTACTACTTGTACATGCTCCTAAGATCTTTTTAAAACATTTAGTGGGAGAGATTAGTTCAGTGCTGTACAAGACATTATTCACAGTGGTAAAAAACAATTTTTTAAAACTTATGCGAATTTTCTTCTTAAAAGCTCTGCAGGTGTTCTGCATACTTCAAGACATATAACTTTAAGCTGCAATTTAATCATCAGTCTGGGCATACTACACATCAATTCTCTCTTTCTTTCTTGAAGCTCCTATTGTGCTACTGTTTCCCAGATCTGATTTAACTTGCTGAACTGTCCAAAGTTGGTTATTTTTTTTTGTAAGAGTGACATGGCAATGAGATGAGGGAGCTGACCTGCCTCACCCCACAGCTGCGTGCTCATTAGTGTTGACAGCAAGGATGGCTGGGAACGTGCTAACGAGGGCAGAGCACACGGCAGCACCAGCATGATCTTCCGTCAAACCCCTGAACCACAGCATTCATTTATAAAATTCCCCTCAAATGCACATGCTTGAATGTGCAGAGCATTTACCCACAAGTTTTCTGCAGCTATAGTTCAGTAGCTTCTCCAGTTAGCTTTGTTAGCCTTAAGCACTGACAGTGTTCTCTCCTATGTATTTCATTAGTTCTTCTTCACAAGACTTTCAGCTTTGTGGAAAATAAATACACAGTTTTAGCAGAAATACTGCCCTTTATTACTCTGCTCAATCTTTACACTGCATATTTAATGTCAGAGGCAAACCTGAAAGTAAGCAGAGAATTTGAGGACTGTTTTGGGAAAACTGCCTTTCCCATTGACTGCCCTTCCATTTCAGGGCACTTGTCTTGACAGCATTTCTAAAAGGGCTTCTTTAGGAAAGGGAAGGGAATAAGCAGCTGTATAGGACTAAGTGTCCCTGCTGCAATGAGCTGCTGCCTCAGTGAGAGCTCAGCAACATCCTTGTCCCATCAGCTGCTGCTCATCCAGCTTGCCTCTCTGCTGACCCACAGGGCTCTTGAGCTTAAGACTCCAGCTGCACCACCACTTCCTGCCACTAGCTCGGCTTCAGGTCACCTCCACGAAGATGTTTAAACTTCCAATGGAAAGATAACGACCAGAGTTTTAACAGTTTAGCCCTTTAAATAGCATTAATTTGGAAAAAAGTTTTCTCTTTGTAAGAAAGAGATGCCTTGTTTGTGCTATGACAATTCCAAAGTGGAAGCCAGATGAAGAACACTTATATTGCTACCTCTTAAGTGTCCTAAGTATTGTATGTGGTCTCAAACAATGACTGCTTTATGTAAGACACCTCGGACTATTTATAAGAAAATGTGTATCTATAGTGCTAAGTAGAGAGATTTTCTATGAGTCTGTTTTCAGGCTTACTCAAACATTATAGTGAAAAGCTACAGGTTAATGTGTCAGTAATATATGGAAACAGAAAATGCAACAGAGAATAAAGCTATGAGGAAAAAATATACTGAAGTATCTATACAGTATACACAGCTCATGTGAATTGTACTACAGTATTTTTTTTTCAGTTGTTCCATCCTAAAAAAATACCTATATCAGTCTTTCCTTTAAACCTTTTATAACTTTTCTTCATTGTTACTGGAATAGAATGATCACTACTTTTATTGGCATTTCTATTACAAACTCTATTTCTGAAAGAACGGAATGCTCATCTCTTAGTGTTTAATAAGATTAAAAACAGTAAATAGTTTCAGGCTACAAAAAAACCTCTTTGGTTTAAGGAAAATAAAAAGGATTGACTCAGCTGGATTAGCTGAGATCAAAAGCACTGATTTTTCCACTTTGCTTTGGCTTTAGATGCATTTTATGTTACCATGAGGCTCAAGAGCATTAGATGAATATATACAAGCTTAAGCTACCCCAAGGCATTACCATGTATATGTACACCTGGAAAATGAAGCTAATCACATGCAATCTAGCTTAGCTTCTGCAAAAGAAGGATGAATAGCAGTGGTCAAGTTCTTCCTTTAAAGATAGGAATAATATCACAAACCAAACATCTTCAACAAAGATGAGAGCAACCTTTTTTTTTTTTCCTTTTTACCAGCACAAACAACTGTAGCTGCTTATGTTTACAGCTGTAATCCAAGCACAAACCTTTGTCCTTGCCTACTAAATTCTTAGATGGAGACAGAAAGGCAGTAACTGGTATATTTACAGCATTGCAGATGGGCAGGGCAGCTGGCAGAAGCTTTGGGAAACAAGAAAATGAAAGACTCCAAACATCTCATGACTTGAGAGACAAAGCCCTCTACCATATTCATGGATAATGAGATCTCTTACCTGAGACATCCTTTCACGATGCTTAGCTTCAAGTCTCTCCTTGGCTTTCTGGAAATGAGCATGTTCATTTTCATCCCCGGGTGTCTCCAAGTATTTGTCAACAGCATCAGGAGTGCTAGCAGCTGTGGTTGGGACTGAGGTATAATTTTGAGAGAGGGAAGGGAGAGAGAAAAAAAAAGCAGAATTTCTACTTCAGTACGGATAAAATTTAGTTGAACCAGGCAAGAAACATCTGTTCTAATTTCCATCAGAATAAAGCCATTAACGTAACCTCGGAGGAGAATATAACAACATGGTTTAGTCAGATATATTATGTGCAGGAAATGCATGTAAGTATGTAAAAAGATTTCTCCCTCCCATGATACAATCCAGGAGAAACTCTTCAGAATGAGCAAAGGAGTATTATTCAAACAGGTTAGAAACCATAGCCAAAGGAAAGAATCACGAGGGAAAAAAAGCCCAGTGTTGACTAAGGTACATAAAAGTGCAGAAAAGCCCTTTGCAAAATGTCACGCTGCAAATATTAGTTTATTTTTTTAAAAGGCAAACTAACACACAAGTGCCAATGCAAATATATTTTAAAGCACCTTTGGACCTCAAGGCACCCTAACGAAATACTTCAAATCCTTCCCATAATAACAGTCTGCCTCACAGGTATTTACTTTATTTGTAACAACTGTGACTAATGAAACCCCTCATGGATGCTGGAAGTCATCAGAAAGCATGCACTAATGACTAGCTATTCCTGTCACATAACTAGGCTGTATCTATCACACTGGTATTGGAAGGAGGGGCATTTGGGGTAATTCAAGCAACAATCTTTTAATTACGTAGTAACATCCAATGTCTCCTAGATAAAGTAGTCTAGCATTTTTGTGCATTGGACATAACAGCAATTAAAAGAAAACTCTTTAATGATGATTGACCATTTTGTTTCTGCTACATTACCCCCTCAAGATCTTTATAATACAATTAATCTCCCTGGTCACAATTTGTTCAACGATTGCTAGCTCAGTTTAAAAAACTTAATAAACAAAGACTGTACACACAGCTGCACAGGATTTCATTAAACTCCCGTCACTACATATACAATAGTTCAGTTACACAGGTAATACGTTTTACTACAGAGACTGAAATGGGTAATAAAAAAACACCCCATCCACCAACAAAGTGTTGAACAGAAGCAAACTCCAGACTGAAGTTTAGTCTAAGCAATATCAACCAATATTTACTCTGCGGAATAGGTTGAAATATGATTTTTTTTTCAATCAGCAGTTAGAAGTACATGTTCCTCCCCATGTTAGTCCCAATGAAATACATCCTCAAATTTTACATAAGATGTCTAAACTCAAATGCAAAACAAAAACAAACAAAATGATTAACTAAAGGCCTCTGGCTCCAATTGCATTTGGGATATCACTATATGTTGCACGTAAAAGGCACAGATGGGTTTAGGATGCTGCTGACTGAAACTGCACAGTGGATTTGTAAGTTACTTAATGGAACAAAGGAGAGGCTTGCTTGTCTGAGAAAATCTACAAGCAATCAAAAATGTCCAGTGGAGAAGTCATAGGTGGCAAAAATTATCCTTCCATCATTTTCAGATGTTTCATAAATATTAATTGCAAGATAAACATTTCATAACTCTGCATATTACTAAGTATTGTAGCAAACGGGAGCAAATACGCTTCCTGACAAGCTATAAAAGTTAAAAAGTAGAATACTACTCTCAGTACTTAAAGCATCTCTTACAACTTCAGACAATTTCAATCCTTTAATAACATTAGAAAAGCATAAAGAGTCTTTTGCTTTAAACTCTTAATGATAAGAACTCACCTTCAATGATAATGTGACCACAATATTAGAAATACACAATTCCAAGTGTCAAACCAAGGAAGAGTTAAAACAAGACTTTTAAAGTAACTACAAAGCAGTCAGGTAAGGGCTCTGTAAATCTCATCTCCTCTGCCAGACCTTTAACATACAATGGTCAGTGGAAGACAGCTATGAGATCATATATTAAACTGTAACCTCCTGTTAGCTATCTATATTGCTCACTACTGGCAAAAGCAGAACCATCAGACTACTGTTCCCATCTGCACAAAGCATCTAACTGGATTTTAAAACAAAATCTTTCAGTTAGTAAAAACCTTAGAGCCATTACAGTTGTGCACAACTGTAGGAAGCCATTTCTGCTGGGGTACAGTGCTGCTGGCAGGAATGGCTCTAACCACCAGGGTAAGTAAATTCCAAAAACAACTCACCCAAAGCTCAAACTGACTGAAAACATTTCTGTAATGGTACAAAGGATTTAAAATTGTCCTTCCTTTTTCTTTCATCGAGCACCAAATAGATTTAATCTCCATTTTTTCTTGGAGCTTCAGTTAAGAGCAGTACATTTTAATTCCACTTAAAAAACTGAAATAAAATTTTACTTCAAACCAGGGAGAAATTTAAGAGCACTAAATTGCAAGGTACTATTCCCTGGCACAAGTTAATCAAACACTCCTAGGAACGAGCTGGGCAAGTTTAAGGGAACACTCTCCTATTTTGCCCATCGGAAGCTCGGGGGCATCTGCAAGAAATGTAATATCCTGTTGTGATGTTTGACTGACATTGTTGGGTTTGTCCTCCGTGTCTCTCATTTCTTTTCTCTCCAAACCAGCACAAAATTTAACATTCATAACACGGTGAGGCAGCAAGTTCCGCAGTTAACACTGGGCAGTGCAATGAAAATTTGCCCTTGCCTAAGCCATCCTCACCCTCTGCAGAAAATAGCAGGTTTGGCACAGGGTGGCAGAAGGGGGGGGGATGCTCTAGCACATTACTCTCCACCTTTTCCCTTCTTTTATAATTCCACATGCAAATTCCAACTTAAGTCTGTACAAATGTGAATGGAAAGAAGTGATGATTTAAGTAACTGTCCAATAAATTATGCAAATTTAACCTTCAATTTTTTGAACAAGAAAAAAAGGTCACCAGAATTTGCAGTGTGATCAGTTAAGCCAGTTGTACATTTAAGGTTTGATTATCAAAAGCTCCCGTTTTTCTCCAGTGTCACAAATCTCCAGTGCAGCGGCCTCTCCAGTGCAGATTTTCCAATGATACACAGGGACACTTAGTGAGGGAGGGTCAGAGGAATGGAAAATTCCAAAGGGTAAACAAAGAATACAGATAGCAGAAGTGTTTTTTTAATGTCTAAACCCCAAATAAAGCAACTGATTAAAAGCTTTAGCTCACAAAAAGTATGAGCCTGAAGTTATCTCAGATATGTTAAGAAGCTCCATCATTTACATTCATTCATAAATGCGCTTCATTTAAAAATTTTCGAGAAAAGATTTCTGACAATAATTTTCTCAGAATGAAGTAAGTGAGGTATAATGATTTGAAACAGTTTGAAGCTTACGAGTGGTTACCTATCCACATGACCTGAAATCAGTAGTTTCTTTGATAAATAATCAGTCCTTAAAAACAAATAACCCTACAAGATTTTGACCTCTATCTACAAAGCCTGCAAACATTTACGTGAGAACTTCTTTATCTGGTACTAAAAAATTATATTATCTATAGTATGTTTAAAGGACTTGTGATTCCAACAAAACAGTAACTGGAAGTCCATTGCCTCAGAAAAAAAAAAAAAAAAAGGGAAAAAAACCACTCTGGGCCTCCCTTCTTCTGCAATACAACAGAAACATTTTAAATGTCTTCATGGCTGCTGACACAAAATCTGTCCTTTCCATTCCAACACATTTGGCAACTTTATTTCTATGGTGGCATTACATGTTTTCTAATAGTAAACTTGGAACATTTGGTCAGACATCAGATACATGTAACAATTCCTTATAAATCCGAAGCCTGATCTCATTTGTGACCACACGCGCATTTTGAAGGAGTTTTTATTTTCTATGCACTGCCTGTTTTCTAATGCAGCTCATACTAGTGTATTGCACAAAGACTGATTAAAAAGTGCGTGCTGACAGCTGTCGAAGAAATGCATTATCAGATGACATTCTCTTCAAACATTTATTTGTCAATTCCCTAATAGATTATCTTTTTTTTTAATTTATTTACACTTAAAAGTCCTAACATTCATGGAGACATGGGTTCAATAGTAAAGCCAAATTATGCTATATATTTTGCTATTTAACGATTTTTAAATATAAACTTGCAACAATATCACCCTCTAGATTCCATGTCCTATTTTGCTTAAAAATAAGCAATCCACATCAGCATCTTCAGTGAAAGTAAAGTGAGTAAGTCACTCACCATGTTCATATAAAGTAGGGGGGAGGAAGTAGATGTCTTTCTGTATGTGTGGATGTTGCAAGAAATATGTGAAGCCATTTGTACTGAGAACATTACCTAACTACTATGTAGTATCCAGTGGATGCATTCATTGCATCTAAATTCCACATACATAATGGCCATATCAACGTTAATGAAGGATTAAGATCAAAGCTTTCAGTTTTTTTACTGTGATCACATCTAATTATAGCACTTCTGACAATCACAAGTGCTTGCAGTGTATCTTTAGCAAGAAGGTTTTCTATTATTGCTACTGCTACCTTGTAAAATGAACAGCCTTCACAGAACCAGAGAATTGTAGGGGTTGGAAGGGACCTCTAGAGATCACCGAGTCCAACCCCCTGCCAAAGCAGCTCCCTAGCCCAGGTTGCACAGGTAGGCGTCCAGGCGGGTCTGGAATGTCTCCAGAGAAGGAGAGTCCAAGCTTTACAAGATGGTTTACCCATTCTTCTGTGAATAAGCTACTCCTGTTACAGAGCGGTAGTAAATCCAATGAACGGACTCCAAACTACAGTAAAAGAAAATAACGGCCTTAAATAATTACCTTTTTATTACAAATCAGGTAAGTTACTGGCTGCAAGATATAAGACAAATGAATACTGGGAAAAGCTTGTATGATATGTAAGAAAATTATTATTCTAATACATGCAGGGAAAAGGATATACGAGGATGAATTTTGTGAAGGTGTGTTTAATTAATAAAATTTAATCACTTGGAGAGAAGCAGTGCCAAAGAAGTAAGCCTTTCAGTACTGAGATCAATACTGTGGCACATAACACTAAGTATATTTATACATGATATATAAATTATGATCTACTGCATTATAAATACAGACAATCTCACTCTTAGCACTTCAAGCTGGAGGATCAGCAAGTAAATTGCTATTCTTTTCCATCTTTACACCTATCTTTTTTTTGGAAAAGTTCTCCAAGATCATCCAGTCCAGTCATTCACTTATCAACCAATATTTCCTACTAATCCATGTCCCTCAGTACAGCATCTAAACATTTCTTGAGCACCTCCAGGGATGGTAACTCCACCACCACCCTGGGCAGCCCATTCCAGCACCTGACCACTCGCTCAGAGAATAAATTTTTCCTAACTTCCAACCTGAATCTTCCCTGGTGCAACTTGAAGTCATTTCCTCAAGTCCCATCACTAGTTACACAGGAGAAGAGGCTGACCCCCATCGCACTACAACCTCCTTTCAGGTGAGGTGTAGAGGGCAATGAGGTCTCCCCTGAGCCTCCTCTTCTCCAGACTGAACAGCCTCAGTTCCCTCAGGCACTCCCCATCAGACTTGTGCTCCAGACCCCTCACAGTTTGCTGCCCTTCTCTGAACACGCTCCAGGGCCTCTATGTCTTTCTTGCAGTAAGGGGCTCAAAACTGAACACAGTACTTGAGGTGTGGCCTCACATGGGTTCAGTACAGAGAGATGATCATTTCCCTGCTCCCACTGACAACAGTATTTCCGATACAAGCCAGGATGCCACTGGCCTTCTTGACTACTTGTGCACATTGCTGGCTCATGAGCTGAGCTGGCTTGTGCACATTGCTGGCTAGTCAGCTGAGCACTGACCAGCATTCCCAGGTCCTTTACCTCTACACCATCTTTCAACCACTCTACCCCAAGCCTGTAGCATTTCCTTGGGGTTGTTGTAGACAAAGTGCAGGATCTGGCACTTGGTCTTGGTGAAGTTCATCCCATTGGCCTAAGCCCAGCTATCCAGTCTGTACAGATCTCTCTGAAACATCTTCCTATTCTCAGGCAGATTGACACTTCCTTCCAACTTGGTGTCACCTGTAGACTTTCTGAGGGTACACTCAGTATCCTCATCCGGGTCCATCAATGAAGAGACTGAATGGGACCCCTGGGAACACCACCTGTGACTGGTCACCAGCTGGATTGAACTTTATTCAACACCACTATCTGGGTGCAGCCGTCCATCCATTTCTTTACCCAGTAAAGACTGTATCTGTCCAAGCCACAAGCTGCCAGCTTCTCCAGGAAAATACTGGAGAAGACAGTGTCAAAGACTTTGATGAAGTCTAGGTAGACTATGTCAACAGCCTTTCCCTCATCCACCAGACAGGTCACTAGATCATAGAAGGAGATCAGGTTGATCATTCCTCATTTATTGCTTTAACTAAAATTGATACTTGCCTCCTAAGCTAGGTTTTCAAATTAAAGCTTTTAGGGTTTTTTTTTGTTTGTTTTGTTTTTTAAATAGTTGACTTGTTAAGACTTTCAGCATATCTTCAGGTCTATTCTCTGTTTCTCCACCTTGTAATCACCCACTACAAACCTCACTCAATACTGAGGTCTGATTCTTACTCCCAAAAAGCTAAGCTTCTAAGAGCTGGTCAAATCCCAATGGGCAGAAACTGAATTTTGAAGAGGATCTCTCATTTTTTCTGCCTCTTCTATCTGGGAAGAGTTTTCCAAACTCACAGACATCTCTGCAACACTTTGCCCCACAATTTTTCTGTTATGATTTGCGACCATGAATTTAAATATTTATCAGGAAAAAGCATGTAGTTCTTCACATTACATCAAATCAGACTGCTGCTAATAAATACAAAGGAATTCTCCTGAACATTCCTTATGCCAAGGTTGTAATGAAGACACAGCAAGTTTCACAGAGTACACACATACACACAAAAAAGAAGAACAAACAAACAAAACAAGAACAACAAAAAAAAAAGAATGTGAGAAATGTGTTTAGACACACTTAAAATGTTTCTCTTTTGAATCCTAAGCTTTATTCAACTGCTTTTATAAAAACTGGCTCCACGCGTGGATCAAGGTTGGAAAATAATTACAAATTAATATAGATGAAGAAATTGTGGTAACAGAAGTTAGCAGCTTCCATTCCATAAAGGTGACAGTTAAAATTTACCATTTAAACAGATATTTGAATTCATACAGTTATAGCTCTGAGGCACTAAATGACAAATGTCAAAAACACACAAAAAACTTAAAAAATACGTTTTTCTTAAATTTCTTCTACACTATTTGAAACTGGCCTCAACTTCATCAAGATGCATTACTCAGTTCTGCTTTCATACCAGAGAAAATAAAACCCAGTGGATACAAGCTGGAGATGGCAGGAAAGGGACACATTTACGTGAAGTAATGTCCCATGTATTGCTAATTTGGGAAGCAGTAAGACAACGGAATACAAAGAGCATTTACGATGAAGCAACAGGTTGTTGCAGAGTGACTGGCATAGAGTAATTGTAGTAATTATTTTTATTCATTCAAATAAAGACTTTGTACTTATTATGTGCGATGCTTCCTTGCAATACCACTAACTCAGAATTTGAAATGTTAGCACTAGACTTCTGCATTTTATGTTATACATACTATATAGTGCTGTGACAAACTGGCATTACAGCTAGATGCTGTGATGATCATTTTCTAGCACTAAGTCCATTGTCAAAAAGATACATTCCTGGCACAAATTAACATGCAAGCTCTACTGCTTTTATAGACATAGGCCTGCCAACTACCCCATAAACCTCAAGAACAGTGAAAGGGCAGTGGCATTTATTTCAGATGAATATGCTCTGCATTTGGGCTGCTTTCTGTCTCAAGCCTCGTAACTGACCTCAAGCTCAAGTGGTCTCTGAACTTATACAGATTAAAAAAAAAAATCACACAGTAAATAATTAAGAGGATTAAAACATTCCTCCTAACTAACCACTGAGTATATTTTACCACTCCGCTTACCCAAATGTGCTGCAACTCTCTAATGCCTTATCACTTACTATATGCCCTGGAAGTTGAAGTTGGCATGCAAGTTCAACTGGCAAAGTATTTTACTTCCTGTTAATTAGAGAAATGTCAAGATCCTCAACAAGTATTAAATGGACAAAGGAAATTACTGACAGCAGGAAATGATTGGAGTGTCACCTCGTAAGTCTTTGCTGTTAAAGGGTACAGATTACTATATAAACTAACTTGGAAGAGAAATTAGACAATGATGCAAAGTGCAAGAGGTCATGTATTTTTCCCTCTCTTAAAAGCATGAACTGGAAACACAAAGACCACTCTCACCAATCATTAGGAATAGACTGATACTAACCAGCCTGTATGGTTAGTATGAGCAGAAGTGGACTGTGCGCAAGTACTTCTTTACAGTGAGGGTGAGGGAGCACTGGCACAGGCTGCCCAGGAGAGTTGTGGAGTCTCCTTCTCTGGAGATATTCAAGACTCACCTGGACACCTACCTCTGCAACCTGGTGTAGTGAACCTGCTTTGGCAGAGGGGCTGGACTCGATGACCTCTTGAGGTCCCTTCCAACCGCTACGATTCTGTGATTCTGTGATATATATTTTGATAGCATGACATTTCACACATATTACGAAATTGTATCTTTTATTGTCTCTTCATATCACAGAACCAGAGAATTGTAGGAGTTGGAAAAGACCTCTAGAGATCATTGAGTCCAACTCCTCTGACAAAGCAGCTCCCTAGCCCAGGTTGCACAGGTAGGTGTCCAGGTGGGTCTTGAATGTCTCCAGTGAAGGAGACTCCATCACCTCTCTGGGCAGCCTGTGCCAGTGCTCCATCACCCTCACTGTGAAGGAGTTCCCATGCACATATGTGCAGAACTTCCTGTGCATCAGTTTGTGGCCATTTCCTCTCGTCCTATCGCAACACACTGCAGGGAAGAGTTCAGCCTCGTCCCTTTGCCTCCCGCTCCTTAGATATTTATAGACATGGATCAGATCCCCCTGTGAGTCTTCTTTTTTCAAGGCTGAACTGACCCAGGTCTCTCAGCCTTTCCTCATAAGGGAGGTGTTCCCACCCTTTATCATCCTTGTGGTCCTCCACTGGGGTCTTCCCAGGAGATCCCTGTCTTTTTTGTAATGGGGAGCCCAGAACTGGACAAAATACTCCAGGGTGAGGCCTCATCAGGGCAAAGTAGAAGGGGAGGACTACCTTCAACTCAAAACAGAATAAAGTATTTGACACTTAAATATTACAAAAAAATGTAGTAAGTTGTAAGTTTACTGTATTTAGCGCAGGGAAGAAATATTGTTCTACCTAAATGCATGCAAAAATATATGAACATGCCATAAGATATCAAAAATAAAACAGTATATGTTAACATTTGAACTTACTACTACACTTCACAGGGAATGAAGAAGAGGTAAGTGATTATATTTGAACCTATCAGTTTCCTCTATCACAAGCCACTGGATTTCAGTGCAATAATAAAAATCCCTGTTTTAATAAAAGATTATTTCAATAGTATACCAAATTTCTTAAAAAAAAACAAACAGTGCTACCAAAGTAGTTTCCTTCAGCTGCAGTTGTAGGGAAAAAAATGAAAATACTGCATCAGGATTTCCATCACATTCTCCAATTATCATATCATGGCTACAGAAGAGAGCAATGTTATATGCAACAGCCATTAAATTGTGCCTATTTAAGAGCTCTAAGTTTCACACATCTCCAAGTTGTGGCTGGAACGTTAACATTATTTCAAAATAGTTTTTAAAATATGTATGCCTTACAGCTTTAAGGATGTTTAACTAGAAGCTATTAATAAATAAGTGAGAAAAATCTTTTTGGTATAACAGTAAGAATTAATTCCTTCATTAACTACTGAAGGAATCATCTACTGCTTACTTGTCAATATATACCCATTTTGAGGCCACTGTATCTGAATTAACCATCTGATAGATTCTAATAAATTCAAAGAGGCCATTATAGCCAGGCACACAATAGAAGCTTGAGTCCTTATACTGAATAGAAACTGTAGATTGCATCAAATATTGAAAATCAATAGAGAATGTGTGTTCTGGCAGGTGGAAGGAACTGGTAACAAGATATTTAAAGCTTTCTACTTCTAGGGTAATTATATATCAATTCCAGTGTTGCTGGGTGATAAATGTGAAAATTAGACAGAAATAACTCCTACCCAACACACAAGTTATTTTTGTCAGACCTCAGAGCACTGGTCGTAGTTGTTGACAGCAGAGAAAGCCTAAGGCTTCCTATAACCTGACAAAATCACCTTTTCAAATCAAGGCTAAGAAACTTATGATTTCCTTAAGTCTCTTCCTTAGGAGACTTAACAAAGCAGAAAAAAACACATTTTTTTCCATAGACTGTGTTCATATATTAGTATCCAGTATACATATTTTCACTATTCACAGCACGTAGGTCTTCTTGACAATTGAACCTCCTCAGTTTTTAGTTCAGTCCAATTTCAGTGCAATACAAGACAACTAAACTCATATTACGCCCTTCCATCCTTAAGCAACTATTTGAGAGAAACACAACTATTGCCCATTATTTCATACTACACTCCATAAAACTGCAAAACAAAATATAGCTTCTGTATTTTTATTTCCCATCTTTGGTCCTGGCTAAGAGAGGCTGAGAATGTTTTTATAGAACGCCAGAGAGCAACAAAGATGTGACCATTGGAAAGAAAGGAATAAACGATCAGGCAAGTAAAAAAGCACAAATGCAGACAGCTGAGGGAGGGAAGAGCACAAAGACCAAATAAAAAGATTAAGGTAATGGTGACAGAAAGAAATACAAAGGACAGAAGAGGGGTGTCCTAGACCCTTGTACTGAATGTCTTCTGTCCTTTTTTTTTTTTTTTTTTTCCTTTAGTGGGCTTGGAGGTGCCAGATTCAAGGTTTGCTATACACTATTAAAGTCAATCCATTGCTTTAAGCAACACTGGACTAGCTTCAAAGACACAATCACAGTTAAGTGCTGAAACATATCATACTCAGGACCTTTAATAATTTTCACTGGCTCTGTTTGTTTTTTTTTCCCCAGCAAAATGATATAGAATAACAAGAAACACTATGGACATAGTGTAACAGCAGATGAAACCAAAGAATTTTAGTAACAGAAATAAGATTTGCGTAGATCAGGACACTTGGACCTAAGATGAAAATATAGGAACAAAAACATAACTAAACAGCTTGGAAAGCATAACCTGTGGAGTCAAAAGCTGCTTGAGAAAGTACTAAGGAAAACCAAGAAACAACCCTTGGTAAGACCTGCTTTAAAGGACAAGACCAACTAGATTTTCCTCACTGCCAGTTCTGGTGATTAAATCAAGCTGCTCAAGTGCTTATATTAGCTGCATTTTTCAAAAAGAGAAAATGACACAGATTAAAAATAGGATTCCCTAAGTAAAACAAGACACATATCTAAAGAACACAAATGCTAGCATTCCTGGCATTGTTTTATTAAATTGAACCTAAGAAAAAATAGTTTTCCACGAGGTAGATAAAAGGAATCTTTTGGGTCCATTTGAATACCCTAATGAATATGCTTTAAAACTAATTTAGAAGTTGTTTCTTCATTCACTTACGATGCCACATGCTATGGAGGAATCCATTAAAAGATCATTTATCCTCTCAAAAGTGTGAGCCCAGATTGTACAACCTCCACTGACAAAGGGCAAGTTTGAAGAAGGAAGACAAACTCATTTCCAAGTTCAATTCAATCCATAATACACTTTTTAAGAACATAGAGAAGGTCACTTCTTTGTAGCAGAATGACTTTCTGCAAAAAGATTATGAAATTTTTGGGAAATATATCTAAGCAGTCTCATCTCAATTTCATCACAGAGTAAACTCTGCTACTTCTGGTAAAAGCATCCAGTGCTGTAATTCCACCTACAACCTGTATATGACAAAAAATGTCACTGTATTAGCAATGCAACAAACTATGTGAGAATAACTCTCACAAAATCTATTTTGTGATGCAACTGCTCTTTAGCCAGCAACATCTTTGTCCATATGTAATAACTTCACAGCAAAGGTGAATGCCAATGAAACTACAATTTGAAGTGCTGGGTGAGCAACTGCAGCTCTGTATGCAAGATGCACTGTGTTAGGAGACCTCTGAGTCAGCACAGAACTTCACTGCAGGATTTGGACAAAGAAATGCATCCATATGGCTCAGCTAGAAGGGCAGGAGTCAAAGCAAATCTATAAAAAAAACGTAAGTGTAAGAAAATTGCAAACTTAAAATACTCTAGATCTGCTACGAGTTCTTATTTATGCTATGGTGCAGCTTTCACAAGAATCTTCCATGTTTTCTAGTAATGCTGACAAAGGTGGTAATAATTCTTGTTTCCAGTGAGGTATATAAAAATACTTTTTCCAACAAAAACCAACACTTTCTGAAACTCTTCTACTGACCATAAAAGTGCACAGCATAAAAGGCCAATAGCTATTATTTCTCCAGTCCTACCTTGCTGGACATGAAGCATAAAGACGAAAGCTACTTCTCCACCCTTTAAAACAAAACAAAACAAAACTTCTGGACAAAGCAACAGGTACTGTCACAGAAACAAGAGGTATCATTTCAGAGGTTGGTGCCCTACATTTGCATCTTACTGCAACAAACTCATGAAGTCTTAAAGAGTTCTGTGCAGGTAAATATTGTTCACTTCTGTCATTCTTTACTTGCTAACTTAGAATACTTTCAGATGCAAAGTAGCAAAAGGTTTGGTTCCTCAGCTATTTCCCATTATTGGTTTTATAGCTACCACACTGTCTTTGAGTCTATAATCATTTAGGTACAATACTCACCTAATGCATGCCTGAAAAAGTAATTATCCTTTACAATTCTTTTGGTCATAACAATAAACACAGCCCCATCTCAGCTACCAAAAACTAAATGCACAAGAGGTCAAGTGGCCTAGGGATATTGTTCATTATTTCTCTCTTGACAAGTTTTTTTTTATGCCCCTAATCTACTTGAGACAGCTACATTCAGTCTACTTTTCTTTCCTGGTTCCATGTCTACAGATAACTGCTCATCAATATCACAATTTTCACTGCAGAAACATTCTTTCAATAAGAATCTCTCTTTTTTTTTTTACTGACCTAAATTAACTCTTCTTATAAAGTCCTAGTTTTTCTTGACTGTCACAGAGCTCACAATCACAGAAAACCACGTTATCCATTTCTGAAAATACTTTATGTAGGACAGAAACTTAACAGTTTAAAAATTAATTATTTTAGCAAATGTATTAGACCTCATTCCAACATGCAGCACAATTTTTTCTCGACGCTCACTACATCTTCCTGTGTTGCACAAGTTGATGGGTCCTGCTCATTGATCTAGTCTAGTGTGGAGCCCTCCGTGGAGCTTTGCCTTGAGTAGCTCTAAAAGATGCCAAGATGAACCACAGCTGGAGGACTGCAGTAGCAATTCTGCCTCCATGAGTGTCCTTGCTTCCACTTCAGTAAACCACAGCTCCTCTGTTTCACAACACACACACCACACCTTTCCATGACTCTCCATGCTTTCAAGTGCATTTTTTAAGCTTTCTACTTATTCAAAACAGGCTGCTTGGAAAATATTTTAACAAAGTCGTCTTACTATGCTGCTTCTGTTCTGCTCCTCTTTACCCTGTCAGCAGACCAGGCAGTGAAATATGTAATCATCCTTTAATGTTTCAGATACAAACAGTTGTAGCTCTCCTAAGACTACGTGCAGATGAGGTAAACAGAAACAGGGAGCACCAGGGGATGCTGAACTGAAGTGCAAGCTCCAATGTTCTGCTATGGGAAAACATTCTTTCTCAAACCAAAATCACAGTGCAAACATTCCTCCTGTGTGGAAAGCAATCATTAAAATATACTGTGTGTTAAAGTAAGCGTGAGGCTATTCGCATTTGTGTGCATCTTGGCCCTCATGGAAACCTAAAAAACGAATGACAATTTATCCCTTTTCCTTGCAAATGCATATAAAGTATTTAAACAAACTGGGAAAAGAATAAATAAATAGAAGTCTTCTTTACTTCTTCCAAGGGTGGCAATAATTCTTGGATATTCCCATGAGGTGACATTGCTTTGATGAAAAAGAAACACATGAAAACACAGTGTGCAAATTAAAAGCCATTTTTTAACTTACCTGAGGCTTCCCTAAAGTTCATTTCTTTTTCCCGTACACATATTGCACATGCAAAAAACGGACTCACGAAATGTTAGTAGGCTTTGACAGAAGATGAAGAAAAACTGAGTGAGAAGGCTTCATCTACAGAATTGTTATGCTTTTTGCCAGCTATGAGCAAGACTGTCTAGAGGGCAGAGAAGGCACCTGCTACCAAGCTGGGTTAGCGAAAGCTAACAAGATCTAGAGATAAGCTGGACAGACCGCGGGCAGCAGAAGTGGGATTAGCGTGAGTCCAGGCCTGCTCCCAAGCAGTGGGACCAGTCGGAGAGAGGCAGCAGGGAGCTGGCAGTGCACTTACGGACGCTGCCGCAGACCGCCATGCAGTACTCCTCCGAGTCAAAGTTGTTCCGGTTGCCACCACAGCCGCCGTAAAAGAAGGGCGCGCACTTTCCTTCGGCCACGTCAAAGTACCAGCGGGAGATCATTGCGCGGCAGGGACCAGTCTCAGCTTGTTCAGAGCACACCTCTAGTCACAGGAGACCCAGAGGAACCACATTTAGTATGAAAACAGCACTGCCTGTACTTCCACCTACTCAGTGCGCCAAGGCACACCTCAACATCCCTGTGTGAAAAACAGGGGGCATCTGGGGGAAAAGGAAACCCAAATTGAGGGGCACCTCAATGCTTCTTCCTGAAAACCACCCCAGATGTGATGCAGGAACATTCTGAACAGTACAGATTCATGCTGCTGGGCCCAGGCTTTGCTGCTGCAAGAGCATGAGCTCCTTCCATCCAGAGGAGCAGCTCAGGGTATAACCTCAGCCATGTGCGTGAAAGGATGCATCTGAGAGCACGCAAGTCAGCTTCTTCCTTGCCAGCTTGTAAATACGCAATCCCCCAAACTCAGCTATTAAGCTACTCAAGTAAAATATGTAAGAGTTATACAGGAGAATAAATTCTCCTAAGACACCAATTTATATACAATCAGCACTGCAGAAACCACCCCTTCTTACAGTCGGCCCAGCACAAGGTTTGTAATTCATAGTTGGAGAGCCCTCACATATAAAATTACTGCCACAGCTTTACTCCATGCATAGGAGGAAATCTCATCCCCATTGAATATACAGAGAAAAAAAATAGAACTATATATAGAAAAAAAACAACATACAATTTGTATTTCTTTTTTTGTGAGCCCCTATTGTCATTGTCTACATACCACAACACATGAAAACCTGAGGGAAAAATCAAACCATTCAAAAGAAAGGAAGACAAAGGAAATTCTGCCTGCAATTTGGAATTTGGAGTAAAAATACGGCCGTTTACCAATAACATTCCAAACAGGAAAAACAACAACAACAAAAAAAGCCCCAAACCCCCACAATTTTATCTTCCAACATATTATATACACATCATATAAAAACTGCATAACGTCAAATAGCACTGTATCCCTAATTTGCTTTCATCCCACACGCTGCATCAGCACACAAACTGGCATGTTCACTAGAGGCATCTAACTTCTCTGCATACATTTGAATTTTGTGGAATGTAGATGCCTAAGGGTTGAAAGGTAGAAAGAAATATCAGTGCATCACCTCTCAGATGCTGGCTACACAGTGTTCTGCTTGGCAGTCTGTCCTGATTAGTAACAGGCACTGCATCCCTCCCAGGGAGAGCCACTACCTACAGCATGGATTTCATATTCGTTTTTTATCAGTAGCCAGTCTGTCTGCACTTAAATATATAACCTAATTTCACTCATGCATTTATAGATATATGAATTTATTCACAGGTATGTGAATATGGCAATGTTATGAATCAATATTAGGGAGCTCTGAGAGAAGCATATGCAATAAAGCAAAGTTATGCTACAAATGTTATGGCTCTGCATCAAGCCATTTTAAAGAATAAAGCAAAGAAAATTTAATTGTGAAGAATATTAATTACAATTAATTTGATACAAGCATAGATTATCTATATGCCACACTTAGTTGCGAAGCTATTCCTTAGATTTATTTTTGAATAACATCTAGCCCTTCCATCCAATTATATAGTCAACCTTCACACAAAGCTAACTTTGCACAGACTTGGAAGAGCTGCCATGTGTCAATTAAAAATGAATAGTGACTCATGACATGAAAGAGACAGGTATAATCAAGAGAAAGTCTGCTGACAGGAAATGTCATTTCAAAAAGCAAAGGTCTCAACAACTCAGTCTTTCTTTAGAAATGACTTAATTCATGTTGACTACGGACCGACCTCCAGTCACACAATAAACACCTTCTACATTTATAGTTCTGCTATGAAGTCTGATTTATTTCACTTTGTATCGTTACGTGTTATCAAGACAGGAATGGTTCATAGATTTAGCTTTGAATTTCCTATAGCTACTGCTCTCAGATATAGAAACAGAGATTTTGTGCACATGCAAAAAAAGTGCAAAAGTGAAGGTAACCATCCATCAAATAACCAACATCATTAATAACAAGGAGTTAGCTCTCTGGAATCTGAAGTCAGTTATACAAGTGTCACACGTAAAATTGCACTTGGACATGATGCATTCTGGAGAGCTCAGGGTAAGTGCACTAAGAAGAGCAAGACAGAGCCCCAGTGCTGTGGCCGGGGACTTGCCTTTCACACCAGACCGCCCTTGACAGTGCAGGCACATCCTTCCCTCCAGCCCACACAGGCAGTCAGATTGCTTTTGTTGAGGCCTAAATGGCAATTACTTCACCATACAAAGAGATAGTGCACTGTGCATACAGCTTATGGCCTACATGGAGATAAACAGGAGAGGGAAAGTGTTTCATGACTGCCCTAACTGAGGGAATCATGTTGCTGTGCGTAGGCAACTGTCACTGCTGTCATTCCTTCCCCCATTGTGTCACCACCTTCCCTCTGCTGAGGGTTCAGAGCAGCATTCCTTAACCCCCGCTTCAAGGATCGAGGGTACATTTTTAAACCAGCTTCAGTGCTTGAGAAATGGTCCTGGTTGTTCCTGTTGTTGGTCCAGACGCTCTTTCCATGCCTCTCCATACCCCTATCACTCGTGCTCAACTTAAAAAAGCCACATTTAATCTTTAGCTGTAGTGCCCTAACAGAGAAGATGAGGCAATGAAGCGTGAACCTCAAGAGGGTCTCTTGGGCTAAGAAAATATTACTGCCATCCATATCCTGTTTCCCTTCCATCCACTGGAACTAAGTGTAGCAATTAATGCCTATGATGTATGGGCTATGGTATTTTCACAGATATTAGCAGCAAGGCACCATACACTGCTAAATGATTCATCAAAAAATAAAAGCTGTCTTTGCTTCCTGAAAACTGATTAAAAGATAAGTTACTTTCTGCTACTGTATAATTCAATTTGACTTGTTATCACAAATAATACTTTTCTCAAGAACGGCACTGTGAGCTTTGCTTTGTCTAAGGAACTGGTTCATTCTTCCCTTCCAAAGATGTATTTTTTACCTTTGACTCCATGAAACCAAACAAAATTAAAGAGGACATGCCTTGAGCACGATTCAGGTTCATAAGTGGTCTTTCTACACTATAACTCCATCCTCAGATGCTTACAGTTTTCACACCATCCTTTTGCAACAGTAGAATTTCTCTTATCTTCCCTGTACCCTGTACCAAAGATTACAATTGCCAATTTCTTCCATCTCCAAAACATTGGATTTTATAATTTATTTTTGAGATAAATGGAAGAGAATATTTCAGTTTCCCTCATCTGAAGTTTCCAGCACTTATTCCAGCTTCCAGGTGCAAAAAGAGATGTTTCTAACAAAGCAAGGAGATCACCTTCTGGAAGGCAGTTCTGTGACAAATTTTTTTGATTTCCTTTTAAATTAATACATAAAGCGGTGAATTGAAAACAATATATTTTATGTATATATAATGCACACACACACACACATATATATAACAATCAACATAAACACTAACTGTTCTTTTTTCCCTAGAAATGGATAAGCTTCAGTATCATAGGGAAAAAAACATTTTTCAAGTCTGTAGACATTAATTTATAGTGGCTTCACATAAAGAATACACATAACACTCACTTACTAAAATGCTGTTAGTAAAGCTAATTAAGATTTATGTGTATTCCAGATACTTTTGATGATCAATTTCTACAAAGGAAAATTAAAAACATGGTTCTAAATGACATCTTAAAATTTTTTACTACCATATAAATTGTTTCTGTCTGCTCCCATTTTAAATTTTAAATCAAAATTAAATAATTGCTTTATTTCAAAATCTCAATTCCAAGCTTGGTTTGTTTTTGTTGGTTTTTTTTCAGTGTAAAACTAACACTTCTCTTTGGACACCAACATTTGAAATAGAAGAATGTGAAATACAACTTAAGATTCTAATAGGAAAGCTAAAACAAAACCAAACAGAACAATCCTACATTACATACTTCTATCACCGTAATCATTAAGATTTCTCTGTGCAGGATTTAAGTTTCTATACGATATTTAAGTGAACTAAGAAAACTTAAGAGATCCAAGAGAACTAAGGGATCTGAGAACCAAGATCATTAAATGCTGGTACAGTCTGTTCCAAATCTTAAAACTGGAAATTAAATTTGAAGGAATTTAAAGGAAAAAAGGACAAGCAGGAGGAGTTAGAGAATTCACTCAGACCTGTCTTGGAAGCTGGGTCCTAAATATAAGTTTACACTTCTGAAAATCCTCTTCTATCTTGATGCTGCATCAGAAAGATCTCATCGTTTTGACTTACAAAATATAACGTTCTTTAATTTAGCCTCAAAGTTGGAAAATACAACGCCTTTATGACCTATTCCATACTATCAACCCTTCAAGTTTAATGTTAATAGTGGCAAATTTACAAACAAAACATGCTGATGGAGTTAACCACCTCCCTAGCACTAGGTATATACTTGTTTTATCCATGCTAGTATCCATTCAAACTGTTCTTCATACTCATACAAACAGATGATGCACTTCGCTACTTGAGTAAATGGGACCACAGTTTCATATTTTATATTCTACCACAAAAGAACAATGTAATCAATTAATGCATGGGAGACTAAAAAATAAAACACCTAAATATCTACGATGAGGTATAGGCTCCAGTTTACTACATGCTAGTACATAATGTTATAAGTGGAGTACTTTTGGATTCCACATACAGGAACAGAGAGCTATAGTTTTAAGATATTAATACACATGTATCTCTATGAGTCCAGTTTCTTTAATTGGCTGAGAAAAATTAGACAAGTTAAAGAGTAAATGTGCACTGTTTTTCTTAGACTCTTTTTGTTCCAAAATGGAATGATACTGTTTTGTTCAATGAATTAATCAAAGGGAATATTTAAAGATACTTTCACTGAGACAAAGCCTCCTCGTGATGAATATATACTTAGAAGAGGCAGTCAAATTTTAGTTTGAGTATTCAAAGACAAAAGCTAATTTCATAGGAGGTTTTTGGAATTAGGATGAGACAGCTGGGAAGCTGGCACATGCTCTAGTAATAAAGTTGGTGCATTAGTTACACAACCACTAAAATGCAAGTTAAAAGAAAAAGCAAAATGACGAGTTCCAAATGCAGACCTGGAAAACAGCCCTTCTTAAAATTTAAGACTGTACTTCCCATCCTAAGCCATTAAGATAGAATTTTTCTTTCTAATGTTTATTCTTAACCTACAGAAGGGGAATATTTGATATATGAAAAAAATAGTAAGAATAGATGTGTACTTGGCTACAACACAAAGCCTCACAACGTTCATGTAGAACTTATACATGAAAATCTGTTTTCTATTTATTTGTGTAAAACAATTACACTTTGAACCAAGATGTCAAATAGTTACTGCTGATGGCCAGAACCCAAACAAAAACCCCAGTTTGTTTTAAAGCATAGGTCAATAAAATGTCATTAATTTATCTGTAATTTTCAAAAAATACATAGTTGTCATAAAAACAACCTAATTATGTGAACATGATGGGACATGGTGAATACAAGGATTAGTTCAAAAGCAAATTCCAGTCTTTTTACACAGCAGAACAAAATATACACATTATATCTGCTTCAATATAGTAAAATGACATTTCATCTAGGGAAGCAGTTTCCTGGAGGATTTCTTCTAGCAGAAAATAATTCAAGTGAAACCACACTCCGACCCTTCCAACCTTACATAAGACAACACTTACTGTGTTTACTATTTAGCACATTTGCCTTTGACCCAAAATATTAATAATGTATTGCTTTTCCATCAGCAAGACTAGCAAATCATAAAAAAGATTTCCCCTTACTTACAATATATCTTGAAGTACTGTGTTGCAGCGGAATAGTGGTGCTTTAAATTATAATGTCTAACCAAAAGCTATCAGTTATTTTAATGCAAATCCATTAGGCTAATTTTATCAGATCCTGCTCATATGTTACAGTAGATTATCATTCCTAATGAAGATCTCATAATAAAACACAGCGGAGTTAAATTAATGTGCACTATTTGGATAGCAACGCGCTAGTGTTTTCTTAGTATGGAACGCAACCACACATTATCATTTTCCAAATAAAGCGTATTGCACAGCCTTGAAGGAAATGAAAAACAAGAAAGTATTAACTTAAAGGCAAAATAATAACATTTCAAATCTAGATAATGCTATTAAAACTTTTAATATTATCCTCAAATTTATAGCTGATGGGTCTAGCCACCAGGGTTAACCTCCCTTGCCTTTAAAATGCTGGCAGTGAATGGATTTCAAGTCTTTTAGACACATAAATCTGCAGGGGAAAAAAAAAAGTAAGTATACTAGAAGTATAACAGATCAATAAAGCTAGGCGCTATGATACAAGCATCAAGCTAGTTTTCTCTTGCTAAGAAGCTGGCATATGATCTTCTGCTTGCAACTCTGGATTGTAAACACAGTAAAAAAAATCCATGTCAAGCACCAGTGATTAAACTGCATCCTAACTGCTTACAAAAATCCAGTAGAATTAGAGAAGGCCAAACCGATTACTAAAGGGCAGTATTACATACTAGACTAGACAGGTCAAGCTTACGCTGAATCTTCCACATTTGCTGATGGTATGCAAAGAAGCTGCCAAATGCTTTTGCCAGGCTGCTCTGTTCACCCCCAATGCCTTCCTTTAAGTGAGACCTGACTGACTGCTACTCTGACAGGAAGCATTACATCCAAACTGTTTATTCTTTGTTGTAAGCCAAGAAAGACTGATTTTTCGTATCACCTACTGTGCTGAAGGTGAGCAGAAAAAAAAATCATAAACAATTACATGCGATGGGAGAGCAGAGTGACTGCTTGCTTCAGCACAGTTGTCTTTAAATTATGACGTTACATTTGTGCTTTTCAATTATTTACGGATGATGGCAGTTGTCTCATTGATTTGGGAGAGAAAATACTCAATTAGACCTTAATTTACCATTTTAGAACAGTTGTTTGTTGTTGATTTTGTGTTGAAAAGCAACTTCTCTAAAAAGGGACAAATCTACTCATAGTGCTCTTTAATGCTATGATATGGTACTAGCCACAGCTTCATAAAGTATACATAAAACTAGCTGTAAAGTGTCTGAAGAGCATCCTAGGACACGTTTTATGAGCGATGGATGCTTATTGCAGAAGCTCCTGCACAGACCTGCTGGCAGCATCAGGAGGACGTGGAGCCCTAAGGGAAGTGTTTTCTCAAGCACAGCAAGAGAAGCAGAAGCAAAGGCCAAGATGATAAATTCTGTGGGATATAAACAAGCATTCTGCACAGTGCAGCTCAGTTGGAAGCACTCATAGCCAGCCTTAGCACTCTCCGTGCCCCAGGAAGGCTGGAGGTCAGAAGTCTAAAGGGCTGGGGCAAAGCTATGCTGGGAATTCACACTGATAACAGACAGCCCTCACCTCATCTGCAGCAGCAGGTATTGCTCTCAAATCACTGAGATGGGAAATTTTAGACTTGAGAGAAACAGCATGATAGCTTTTCACTGTAGCTAGCAAGCATGTAAATTTCTCAGGGATTTTTAAAAGGTGGCTTCAATAGTTTGCCACTTCTTTTTTGCATTTTACATTCATATTATTACATATCATTTTCCTGAAGGCTAAACATCTTAACCTCTTTGAAATGTCAGCCTCAGTAAAGAAACGAGCTCTACCTAATTTGTCCTCATTTCCACTCATCCAAAATCCCATTAAAATGAAATGCCCCCCCCCCCCCCCCCCCCAATATTCATTTTCCATTCAAAACAGGGCATTTTATTCCCAGGTGGTGAAAGCTCACATATAGAAATGTATTTAATTGGTTTAAAGATTTAAATATAATCTCTTCCCACTCCACTCTCACCGAACTGGCTCTCCAATAATTGAGCAAAACACTCAACAGACAGTTATGTAAGACAGAAAGCCAATGGACTGCTTCTCCAGTCTTAGAAAAAGATATTTGCAAATCATTTTACTAGAGCATTAATGCTTTTGAAGAGAGTTTATCTATACAGACTCTGAATAGTGCAATTAAATGAATAAACTCTCCCTTTCCCAAGGCATTTCTCTTTGGCACCCTTCTGTCACATGCATGTTCGAGAAATCACATCCAGGAGCCCTCTGCTCCTTCTTTCCTTACCTGCTCCGCCAAGCACCAGCACCATGGATTACTCTCTTGTCTCATTTTGTCTTTGCTTACTGCAAGTCCCAAATCCCATCTTTCTTTTTAATCTCATCTTCTACCACCTACCAGCACTTACTGGTAGTAAGTGCTGCAGAAAAATCACTATTTTACAGAGATTTACACCTACATCATCTTATAAAGATTGAAATATAAGATCAATTCATTTAAATACATATTGTAGGAGGTGTGGCATCTAAAAAAATTACACTGCTTTGCTCATTGACTAGGATTGAAGGTGTTAGCTCCTGCTTTGAACTGACACACTATTCTGCAACAAATGCAAAACATCCCATACTCAACTTTTCTGTGTTTTCTGTGTTTTTAGTCAAGTTAGTGAATGTTACTTCAACTGGAAAAAAAAAACCAACACAAAAACACTTTGTCAGTTACTATTCGAACCACACACAACGACCAGACACTTCCAAAGACAACTTGTAATAGAAAAGTGAAAAGGGAAGGGATTAAACTTGCAAATTACACAAGATGAAACATAACAGTGCTGCAGCTTTGAGTAATTTGCTATTTGGAACATTTCTTGTCATAAAGAGCAAACGTACAAAGCAGTAGGAACAGTTTCCCAGCCCCAAGCTAACTACCCATGAATTTACCTCTGACAACTTCTTCCACCGACTCTGTAGTTGTGGTGGTAGTGGTTGCGATACTGGTAGTTCTTTCTGTTGCTTCCTCATACTCTTCCTCTGTCTCTTCAATTTCATCACCATCATCATCGTCGTCATCATCAGCATCTTCATCTTCCACAACAGTCAGCTCCTCATCTTCCTCTGGTTGTTCTTCTACTACCTTATCATCACTAAACAAATGAAATTATAATCATGAGTCAGTAACAAAAAGATTTCAAAGTGGTGAGACATTTTATATGGCTACACTGTAAGGACAGGAAGGTACCTGGTTTCCCCATCTCCCTCTTCCACCTTTAAATAAGACAAGATAGAACAGGACTCTGAAATGTCTCAGTTAATGAGAAATCAGAGGGGGAAAAAAGGCAACGTTAACAATGATGTCAGAAAACTAGCAGGATGCCAGACTGGAACTCCTCTTCGTACACAGCGATGGAAAAAAGGATTCTCATCAGCAATACTGTATTTTGACAGCTGAATAACACTCCAAATACACTTGCTTCACTCTGTCATCAACAAATCCATTTGTATTTTGAAAAAAGCTCAAATTAGCCCAAAATGCACTCAGCTCATACACAGATGAAAGCAGCGAGTTCCTCAGGATTTTCTCACCTAGGAGACATCTAATTGAAAAACATGCTGTGAGCTACTTTGCCTGTCGTCCTCAGAGGACAGCTCCGTGTCAAACCAAGCATCCAGTTGACCTATAATTCTCTACAATGACTGCTGATTTTTTCATTTTGTTGTTACAACAGTATTCTGTGAATAGAAAAGCTACTTCTAAGGGAACTGTGCACGAAGCAGTTTCTACAAGGTTTAGTGAAAAGATGCTGTCCACATTTTTTGTGGGAGGGAGGGGACAGTGCTACAATTCACTCTTCAGCTGACTTGCTAGCTCTTCTCTTTGTGGTTTTGTCTTCTTTAGGCATCTCAAAGCAGGCAACAGACACAGCAGCAACAGTAAGGACCTAATTATCCAGGAAGAGGGAAGAGCCTTCCAGTTCTGGCCCTCTGTACAAGAGCTGCGTTGCCAAATGCTGAAGACTGTAGGGTTTCCTGATTAAGATGCTGTCTCAGCCAGTATATGTGGCCACTCAGCATGGCAAGCTCAGATCAGTTACACTGCAAGGCCAATGGTACTACGATGTCATGTATTGGATGGAGCCCTGGGCAACCTGATCTAGTGCCCATGGCAGGGGATTTGGAACTAGATATCCCTGAGGTTCCTTCCAATCCAAGCCATGATTGTATGAAACGTAAGCATACCTCTGAGCTCACGATGAAACCTCAAATTATTGGGCTAAATCCTGTTATGTATCACAGGAATCTAAATGACAATTTGTGCGGCTATGTAACATTCTGAGGACTTTGATCAGTTTTCAGCAGTAAGAAGGAATACTGCAGTCAGCTATCAAACATTTTTGGTGGCTTAATGTGTCAAGAAAATTACAATGGTATGTAATTCTGGACGACATACAGGCAATAGGCCAAAATACATACATTTACTGACTGCCATTGCTGTTTCAGGAAGACTTCCTAACCCAGTACCAGCTGTACAAAGGTCTCACGTTTGTTAATCTGTCCTGTTCTTAATATTCACTGCCAATGAGTAAATTATCCTTAAATATTCAAAAAAGCAGTGACTTTTATCAGCATCATACACAAGAGATTTTGCATCTTTATTTTTCATGGCATCACATATGCTTGAACAGCCTTTTATTTGACATTAACACCTTGCCTCTTTCACTTCATTTTGAAGCCTAGGACTGTAACGTTTCACTATACAATATGTTGTCTAGTACATCTTTGAGAGTAAACTCAGAGCCAAGAAGAGGATAGAACAGTCTTTTTTTAAATGTTAGGAAGAAATTAGGAAATAGTGAAAAGAATCTTGTGTGTCACAAGCATGACTACTAAGAAAAAAATAAGACTTCATATAAATGAGCAGGCATTCTCTGTTTCTCACCTCCAAAATAACTGGCCTTTCAAATAGTTAGAAATAGTTAACTAAGGAGGCTTTCCACTGAGTGAAGCCTAGATAGGTTACAAAAATGGTTGTAATAGCTAAATTCCAGAAGAGTTTCTGTTTACATAGGAAAGACTGAAAAGGGGACAAAATTACCAGGTCCTTCTCTTAGTATCTTCATTTCAAAGAACTAAATTAGAAATTCCAGCATTTCTACAACATGGTCTTCCTCTGGCATTCTAATTTCAGATCTCCAAAATTAGCATCTTTGTTCTTAATAAATCCTTTCTGAGCAACAGATTTTTTCTGTTTCCATTAGTACTTATTAAATCTTTTTAGGAGCATGAAATAATTGTTACACAGATACTATAAACTTTGAATAGCCAAAGCAAGATTATTTTTTAAGTTCTAGTATCTGTTTCTGATCTCCACGTTGAGGGGCTTCTAGTCTTGGCTACCCACAGACCTTCAAACTAGATGTGCTGAGTATAAGGCATCCAGATTTTGATCAAGAACATCAGACAGGCTTATGCCTTTCAACTTCACAGAAAGCTGCTACCTCTTTCTTTCTCTCTTTTTGTCTCTCTCACCTGCACTAAAAATACAGGAAAAAGAACACAGCATGCTTTTAAGAAAGTGCAATTATTTTTCATTTTCCTTTTTCATAAATGATCACCCTCAGATACTGGCAGATTCATAAAGTTAAAAAAAATACAAAAAATTTCCTCCAATCCAATCACCCAACATCTCACGCTAATGAAACAACAACAACAACAATAAAAAAGGGAAGACAATTAGTCACATGGAAAGCTACTTCAAAAATAATTTGTATGCATGCATCCAATAACCATCTGTTTTTAGCTACACAAAAGCAATTAACTCAGCTATGTCAGTTTCTAGCATTCTACTGGGAAATTCTCAGCATCAAGGCCAAGCTTTTTATGCTAAGGGGGGCAAGATGGAGGCATGATGAAAGAAGATAATTCTCTCTATGTGCCAGTTTCTTCTGCCCACCATCACAGTGGTCCCTGGTTCAGAAGGAAATGACGAGGATTGTGCCAACCTGCATCCCCTTTATTAGTTGCTCCTTGCTGCAAGAACTACACAACTGAGAAGGTTTAAAAAAAGAAGAAAAAAAAAAAGCAGAAAACTGCATCGCTGCTAGCAACATATATAGCAAGATTCAAATCACAAAAGTGGCATTCTGCAGGATTTATTTTATTGCATACTACAAGAAAAAGGAACAATGAAAACAGAATAAAAGTGCTTTTGCAGAAACCTTGCTATACACTTGAAGAAATAGGATACCTGAAATTGGGCTTTGCCAGATTTTCTCTTCCCTATTAGTCCTGTTGTTCAAAGAAAAGTGGGGAAAACTGCTTTGCACTGTCTCAGTAGGATTCTCCTTCAGTGAAACTGAACACCTGAAGGGAACTAGCATTATGCTCAGCAATGTAACAGAGTAACACAGACCAAACCACATGAATACAAAACAGTGAGGGACATATCCTAGCAAGCTCTAACCATAAAAACAGCAACAGTTTATGTTAAAAATCAGTGCTAGTCCACTAACTCATGTGCTCCTAAAACTCAATCACAGTACCCACGCTCAGCAGTGCAAGCAGAAGGTAACCACATCTTCTAAGAAGTGGTGGTCATGACATGCATGAGAGAAGCAATAATGTGTAAATGGCTTAAGATCACTCTTTAGGGGCCAAGGGCCACTGGGAAGGAGGAAGAATCCCAGTGTTTGCTAGTAAGGGGACTCTGAGTCTTATCCTTGAAGACAGTTTTAGCATCTGATTTAACAATGCTAAAGTCCAATATACTTTTGTCACAAAGACAGGAGATGGAGTTGGCATTTTTCGTATTATGAAAGTTACTACACCTTCTGTAAAACAACATGAATAATTAATCTTTGGTTTTGTTTGTTTGGACTTCATCGTTGTTACTATCCTGGGTCTTTCTCAAAGAGCGTGAAGAGAAGCAACAGAGGACTGAAGTTATACTTCAGCCTTTGGACTGACACATCTACTTCCCAAATGGTGCCAAAACATCCCTGCTGCACACTGCATAAAGCTCTGTTTCTCCAAGTCATACTTAATGCTCCAGTACCATTTCACTTTCTCCATCAGCACCAGCACAGCGCTGTTTCCCAGACATAGTGCCTCACAGTGCTTGCACACCTCTCACCTCAGCATCCACCTTTTTCCAACAGAAGCTTAGTACAAGATGAATGTGGATGCTGGTATTTTCCTCAGAAATCTTTGAGTTTTAATATATGTTGCAGGTGTGCTTACTTCCTATTAGTGTCATTACATTTTACCTTCTTTGCTTAATGAGTATATCTCAGTTTTGTTTCTTCTTCACAGTATCCTGACATTTCCATCCGTTCCCTCGATGCCATCCTAGGCAGGGTTTTATTAGCAGCACAGGCTTTAGTGTTTCATTTAAAAGATAACGTTGACATTCTGCCTTAGCTTAGTGGCGCTGCTGACAGAATTTTTCAAAGGCTGCTCAAAAAAAAAAAAAATTACTTGATACACCGACAGGTTCACAGATTTGTAATGCCATATTATCATCATCTGAATTTAACAGATCAGCAGTAAACTATGGAGGTTAATTCTAGGCTTGAACACTGACCTGAAAATGTTTGCTGTTTTCTTACAGAACATCAGTGTAGTTCATTCTCCTGTCAGCAGAGACTTCTGGCAGGCCAGGCAGCACCATTTCCTTTAATGGTGGACACAGAGGTCACCGTAGCTTTGAACCTCCTGCTTCTATCTCCCCACATATGGGATACTAAAATTCATTCCTTTATCATGGAAATAATACTTCCCTCAAGCATCCAAGCAGTGCAATGGGTTGTTAATAGAAATCATCTACATTCCCATATGTGATGAAACACATCAAGTTTTGCAGTTGTAGCACTGCCTCTGATGCTGCAGAGGCACTGGAGTTTCAGGCAGCCCTGAGAAGTAGCAAGTTGCATTTCAAACACTGATATAAATAAAAACATACCAATGGGCATATCTCTGTTTCTAAAGGACATACCACTGTACAGCTACTGCCGGAATACATCCAGGCACACAGTTACAAACAGTGCTTAAAGCACAGTTCTGTTCATGCATATCTAATAACTTTCTTTACTTAATCCATCACTTCAGTAAGAACTGACACCAACATTTTGTTTACTCACTTCACTCGGAATTGTGTATATTCCTGTTACTTCTTGAAGACAAAAGTGAAGGGCTGGTAAAAGGAAACAAATGAAAGCGAACTATGTTCACTTTCTGATCAAGAAATGAGAAACAGTTAGAAAATGAAGGCTTAATTTTAGTATTCCAATAACCTACAATCGGGACGAAAACAGAATACAAATAAAAAGAGCAATTAGTTTTCTTTCCAACTTTGCTTTAGGACTCATGGGACTGCAGCACAAGCTACATTTTAAGAAGAGATTTCTGACTATAATTACTACCTTCAGACAAAAATTTGGCAAAGCTTTCAATTTCCAATAACGAATAACTAAGAACTAATTAGTGGTTTGGGAAAGTGCCTCACACCTTTGTCTGCAATTAACTCTCATCCATTTGGACGTACTTAAAGCATGATTTTGCCAAATAACAACTTGAACAAAAACATACTTCATCACTAGGCTAGAAAGGAATGAAAAGGTGTGAAAGACAGATGTTTTGAAATCTGAAAAGATTAGTGTTCACTTCACTTTTGAAACTCTATTTTCATGCAAATTGATACCATCTGCACTGTTTCGGTTTTTTTGGAGGACTTTTTTTTTTTTTAACCGCCATCAAAGCTGTGTAAACAGAATCACAGATTCATTAAGGTTGGAAAGGACACACTAAGATCATCTAGTCCAACCATCTATCTACCACCAATACTGCCCACTAAATCACGCCCTTAAGTACTACATCTACCCTTTCACTGAACACCTCCAGGGACTATGACTCCACTTCCCTGGGCAGCCTGTTCCAGGGCCTTACCACTCCTCCTGAGAAGAAATGTTTTCTAACATCCAACCTGGTGTAGCTGGAGGCCACTCCTCTCATTCTGTCACTGTTAATTGGGAGAAGAGGCAGATCCCTATCTCATCAGCACCTCCTTTCAGGTAGTTGTAGAGAGCAATGAGGTCTCCCCTGAACCTCTTCTTCTCCAGACTAAAGAATCCCAGTTCCCTCTGCTGCTCTTCACAAGGTTTGTGCACAAGAAGAGCCAATACTATCTATCTTAGGTACAGATGCAGAAAACACAGAGTTCTGAAGTTCACCACTTTATGCAACCAATAGCTTGGCTAACAAATGAAGTTTTTTTAACCCCCACCCATGCTTTTCCCAGAGGCATAAGTTGCTTGAGGAAAACAAATTCCAAGTGAATTCAAGCCTACCTATTCCTACTGAGACAATTGTTTTACTCTTATCTACTTACCCCCCTCCTCTTCCTGTCTCATTATTGTCTCCTTTTGTTGTTGCTGAGAACAGGACGTACAGCATAGTAGATGGTGCTGTACAGGGTAGCTGTCAGCAGTATCACCAGCACCCACTGCTTCCTTTCATATTCCCAACATACTCAATAGCAAAAAGACACATTTTTCAAGGGCTTTCTATGGCTCTTCAAGCCAGAGACAGAAAGCAAACCCAAGCCTTCCTTCCAGTATTCAGATAGACTGGAGCTGTGCATCAGTATGTGAGAAAAAACTTAGACTGGAAAATGAATTTATCTCCCCCAAGGATA
Source organism: Cyrtonyx montezumae (assembly GCF_038088225.1). Classification (NCBI taxonomy): domain Eukaryota; kingdom Metazoa; phylum Chordata; class Aves; order Galliformes; family Odontophoridae; genus Cyrtonyx; species Cyrtonyx montezumae. The sequence goes on along the minus strand of NW_027072034.1, from coordinate 62,352,951 downwards.
GCCCAGCTGCAGTCCATCTGCTCATTCACAAGAACTCCTTAACATGTGCAGATGTGTGCAGAGATGTAAACCTAACAAACACTAATGCATACACTTAACTTTAGGTGTAGGTATAACTCCTCTTCCAACCAAGCAAGCCAAGCTGAGAGCAATTTATGAATCCACAATTTTAATGCTGCACGTGCCAACATCCCTATTTCCAGCACCTTGTGCTTCTCTATAGCCTCTACAACTCCTCTCAAATTGAATTAGGAAATATGGGATATGAGTGGATTGTCAAGTATTCGGCCTGTGTATAACCTTGCTTCTACCAGAATATTAATGATAAACACAGATGTGCATCCCAGGATATAGGAAAGATGCAGAGCATAAAGTTGTGAGTTTGGAAATACATCCAGCTACAAACCTCTACATGTCTTAGAGTTAATATCTTCACAGAAAAACAGAAACACTGAAGAATACAACAAATACTTGGAATAATGAGTGCACTTGACCTGGCCCAATTAGCAGGATTTCAATTAAAAGCAAATTAGAAAGGTAATAGGCAAGGAACCAAATGCCCTCACAACAAACAAGCACATCAAAGGTTTGGGTATTTTCCACCTAGCATTTATCCAAAGCTTGCACTCCTCTCACTGAGGGATGAGTTTTTCTCACAAACCAGGTTTGAACTCACCACTGCACACACTGCATTACTCTGAACAGTGCCGCTAATTAAATATGTGACTCAACACAGGAACTACTTAAAGCCAAAAACTAAGCCAAGGGTGCACTTAGGAACATAAGTGCTCACATCACTGTACTTTCTAATATTTAACTTTGACTTTTGCACACTAGTTGACTTCAAGATAAAGTTGAGTATATTAGCTGTGTGAAACCGAGCATCAGGGGAGTAAGTCTGAACAAGAGCTATCACAATAGTTTTGTGTTTGGGTAGATGAGGGAATGTCAAAACCAAGCATGAAACGAAGATTTCAGCATTCACCTTGAAAGTCTAGGAGCAGGGAACTGCACAAAAAGTGTCTTATTCCCTCAAGCACTGGGACAGGGTGTGGGGGAAACAGCAGGACAGGAACTAAACCACGATGCAGTTGTGAGATTAGGTGCTGTTTCAGGAAAGAAAAGGGTTGTGTCAGACCCCCAGTCTACGTATCTGATCTTTTAAATGGCTTATTGGTGTCGAAGCTTGGAAAATTACAGTGATCTACAGAATGAAAAGTCTGACCCACAAGGTACCTTAGCCATGTTTCTGCTCTGCCTGGTAAGCAATCCCAAAAGCAGAAACTGCTTTAAAACTGCCTTTGTTATTTCCATTAGGCCTGGATTAAACTACACAAATAAATCATATCTCTCACAACACAAAGAAACAATGTGACATTAGGGCACCTAAGAACACTTTTTCACGTACAGTTAACATTTTAAGAATTCAGATGGGCATCTTCCACTGTACACCAAATCATGAGAAATTCACACTGTCTAGCATTTTTCCAGCATTCATTCTGTCATTTCTAATTATTTTCCATTTTCCCTTTTGTTTTTCCTTACTCCAGGAATTATGATTAGGTACACTTCACCTGCCCTAATAGAAAAACAAAAAAAGAAAGAAATAGGCTATTTCACAAAGAGTCCCACAGACATCTTTTGAGTTCTTAAAGGCTTTAACAAACAATGGAATTATGTGATTCTTAATGTCTTTTTCCTGCTCTTATAGTACTTTTTCTGACTTTACACATACCAATGATAAAATTAAAATGTGCCTGCTTTCATTAACTTCAGTAGAAAAGAAGTTGCACTGAAGATATTTTTATCTATTTTTCAAACGGAGCACCTTAAAAAAAAAAGCAAATGCACATTCCCTGCCCTACTGCCTTTAGAAAGAAGCATTTATCTTTTGCCACCACACATAAACACGAAGGTATAATTTGTACCACTATAAATTTATTTCCACAGATAACCTGCTTAAAATGATAGGTGTAAGAGGCAGTATGTAACACTTAAACAAGGGCCTGGCAGAAGGTACTTTTTTACTGGTATGAAAGGATACATTTTCAAACCTTAATCTCTGAGACAAAGCCTTTGCTGTATTACTGTTTTCACATTTTCCTTTGGAAGATGGTGGACTCAGAACTATGTCATTTTTTTAGAGAAAAAGAGAATAATAAATTTAACCCATATATTTTTTTTCCATCTTGATTATTTATACTAAAGAGAAACTCAAAACTAGAAATGTGCCTACAAGCACATAAAATCCACCAGGCTCAGAAAGCCTTCTGACATTTAATAAATAATAAATTCAAAATCCTGACAGAAGAAGACCATTAAGACAGAACGTGATGGAAGAGGGCAGGGTGAAGGTCATCTGTGTGGGCCTATTTCAGCCAGCCAGCCTGAGAATTAGCAGGAAACCCTGGATGGGCTATAACACATTTGCTTCCGTAAAACCTCTGCTGTAATCAGAAGGGACTGTTGAATGACTCTTTGTCTAACCTGTTATCTCACAGCTTATTTGAGGTACATGGTATGAACTCTGAACCAAACAAGTACTTGCTTTGTCTGCAGAATTCTTCACCTCAGTACCCTCACATGGTAACTACAGGACCACAGTGCAAGAATATCTTTGTTTTACAGCAGGGAAAGCAAACAAAAAATGCCAGAAGCATGTAGGTACTCTGGAAGCTCTGTTAAAGATGTTGCCTAACATTTTTCAGAGAATGTGCTTTTAACTTTTCTAAATGCAGCTACCCCCAGCAGGCAGGCCTGCTGAGGAGATCCCCACCACTCACGCAGCCAGACCAAGCTCTTCATGGTAGACATAGTATGCCAAGCCTAACAGAAGACTTTCACAGCACAAGTTTTCCAGGTCAACATTCTACTGTTTTAACCTTTTCTTTTTCAGTCAAGTCACAATTTCAGTGTTATTTTCCATTAGCAGTGACATGTGAAGAAATGGCATGCTTGCAGAGCCAAAACCATTCAAGATTAGAAATCTTTTCTTTCAGTAAAAAAGAAAAAAAAGAATCTACTGTTTTCATCCATATATTCAGAAGCATGTACAAATGTGGACATCCTTTCTCAAAATGTGGACAAAAAAAGTATTTACTACAGAAAATGCTCTACTACACTGCATTTGTAATAGCACAGCCTCACAAGAAGTGGAATTCTTAAATTTCCACAAAGCATCCTATAACACTGATCTCCTATTTCTAATGCAGATCATAACAAATTCCATCAGTGAAAGGTAAAAGAGAACAGGAACTGCTGGCTAACTTTATGAAGGAATATCCAGTTATGGACCGACTGGCACACAGATATCCTGGTATGACAGTATTTGTTGAAAAATCCAGCTGCAAATTTCTCAACTCAATTTTTTTCACTAAGAATAAATAGCACACTGAGATGGGATGGTACATATCTTTATGTCACAAGAACTTCTCAGAACACTGAGAAGCATCAGAACAGTCTACTGAGTTGCTTACTACACAAATGTATACATAGAACCTTCCGCTTCAACATTTTAAAGTCAGAGAAGTGACAACATTTTTGCTTATAAAGCTTTTGCTTATTACTTAAAGAAAAAACTACAACTAATGACTTCATTTTTGAGGCCTGGAAAACATCACCCCACTCTCAAAGTCTATTATTTATTATATATCCAAGTTTGATGCCATAAACCTCCTGAAAATGGCTGAATATTCATGTAAATCATATAGGTGGTTTGCACAACTAGCAAACTGCTCTCATAAGGGGTCACAAAAGCATGGATATATCCTTTCATCACTTTCTCAATTAGATTAATTCTCTCCACCCATAGTCTCATCCATCATTTCAGTTAAGGCTTTATACGCAAATGGTGATTAGATTAGCCAACTCAGCATCGCTGCAATTACCCCTCAAAGCAACACAGTGTTTCATCAATTCCATTTGAACATTATTTGTCCTAAGAAGAAATACAACACTTACCTCTTTCTAGAATCACTAACACTCCTGTTTTTATGCTTTCTGAATTTTATTTTAACAACCTCTACATTAAAAAAGGAAAAAATGCTATTAAGAAGACAGTGTGAATTATCTAAGCATTAAGAAATTGTCTACATGAGAGACAAAAACAACTAACATAAGAATATGACACAATATGCTAATAGCATACAGAATATGCTGATAGGACAAAATACTTCTAAAGATACTCAGCATATTATGCCTATTACTTGATGGTGCCTTAAATTTATAAAGAAAAGCAATTAAGTTTAATCATGAAAATATTTATAAAAACAGAAGTTCTCAGATAAGCTGTACCATTAATATTAGCTGTCATAAAACCAATAACCATTCTAAGACGTGTTTTATCACAGCTGTAAGACACTTTTTTATTCCAGTTTCTAACTACAAATGTTGAGGAGATATGAACTTCTAACCAATTAGCTGAAATACTGGTTTCCAAAAATCAGAACACCTTCCACACCATCTCTCCTACATTAACTCAGTTTTTTTAAACTACCAACTTGGTGGTGGACAATTCCTATGATATCAAGTTCGTCTATTTCAACAATAGCTGTTAATCTCTACTAAAGTTAATCTGGGGAGGAAGGCAATTAATAATAAGCACATTTGTAAATCCTTGTATACATATTAGCTCACTGGCACACAATTAATAACAATTTGTATTAGGACAGTTGAGGAGAACACGGCCTCTGGTTGCATCCCTCCCTGCTCTTGTGTCATGTATGGCCAAACTCCTTTTGAAGCAAATCCTGCACCACTGGCATGAAGTTCAATTTCCTGAACTTCTCTGGGTTATACACAGGCTGTTGGCACAGCACAGAAAAAGGGAAATCTTGTTTATCCACCCAAAAGCAAGTCATTTCCTGTTTCTACGTCAGAACCTGCAGTACGGACCATTTGTTAGTTTCAGATCTGGTTCAGTTTTACTAGTGCTTCAGGAGTAATTGTGATTGTAGGTTTATGTTTTTGTTTTTTTTATTTTATTTCCCAAGAATCATTTAGGAGATTCCCACTGGAGGATTTCTCACTGACATTTCAGAAACTGACTTTCCAATTTAATGAAAGAGCTTGTGTAAAAGATAATTCATGTTGTCTGCTTTACTGTAATATGATGGCTTGAAAACAGATGAATACTCAACAGAGACAAAATGTTAATTTTGTTTTTTCTCCAGTGACTGTTTCAAATAAAGAATTTAGCTTCAGCACCTTCCTTTTTATTGATCAATGTGACTGTTTTTAGATTTACAATACTAAAACATTCAGGATTCCAGATATCCTATTTCTACACTCTTAAGATGTATCTTCTGGGCTCAGAACTGGTTCCAGTTAAGCTACTGAGTTTTGACACAATGCTGCAGGACAACTTTAACAGCAAAAATCACAGGAGGAGGGAAGAGTGGACAAGACACAAAATGGCACGGCACTCTAGCTATGTGCAAATCTGTAGGAATTTAAGGGTTTAAGAAGCAGTAGGAATCTCATTCCAAAAGCCCTTGCAGCCCTACACCAGCAGGTATGCACAGCCAGACAGCTGGCCAGGCCTGGGGCCTCAATGGCCCCATGAGGATGCTGGTGTCCCAGCCCCCACACGCAATGGCAGCAGGGATAAACAAGGAAGATTGATGAAAAGTAACCAAGATGCTCTGACGTCCCCAAGTATACAGTGGGAAGAAACACACGCCCCTGCCAAACAAACCCCTCAAAGGCTTGCCTTTCCTGTTCTATTTCCAAGTGCATTTTCTGGATATATGAACACGTGAGAGAGAGAGAAAGGATAAGCAGAGAAAGCAGAAGGGTGAGAGGGACAAAGAGAGATGTAAAGAGGAGAAATGGGATTTCATGTTTCGCCGCCACATTGTTTGCAGCTAACACAGCTATCACATCTAAAACATTGCTTCATGGCAACTGTCTGTACTCACTGTTTAGACTCAGGAATTTTCCATGAATACTTGCCACAGGCAGACATCCAAATTACCTGTCTGGCCTGTGCAGCTTCTGTCAAGGTAACAGCATAACATAACAGGATGACTTTCTGTTGCTGCACCAGGTCAGGGCACTAAATGACTGTGGCAAATTTAAACACACGGCCTGATTTAGTGACAACACTCCAGGGAACTTCCACTGTAACTCACCTGATGTTGAGGTTAACTTGCAGGCATTTACGAAATGAAGACAGGAGGTAAAACCATGCATTAACATCTTTGTATCACTTGAGTCACAAAAGTATAAAACGACCTAAAAAGTGAAAGAAGTGAAATGTACAGCTCCTCCACGTCAAGTGAGAATCTTTGAAAAACTACTCAGCAGTTTTATCTGTCTCTGCTACTTTGATTCCCAAATGCTTAAATAAAACTGACAATTAAAAGGACAGTGTCTCACCTGGAAACGATTCAGCATAAGAGTCACATACGCTATGCTGTTTTCACCATTAGGAAAAAATGGCTCATTTTAAAAGCCTTTCAGGATTGCCTGGATTATGAGTGAAGAAGACAATTAAGAAATTTCCATTTTTCCAGATGCCTATCATTGAAAAAAAAATGCTTTGAGAAAGGAAAAGTTATATATATAAAGCTATATATATAGCTTTAACCATTTCTTTTGCAGCATGTGGGAGATAAGCATTGCAAAGCCAGGAAATAACATGACTACCATGTTATACTGCATAAATTCTTATTTGGGTTTTACTTCACAGATGCCTAATTTTCAGCATAAAATGGACTGCATCCCTTTGAATTATTTACTGTAGCTTTAAAAATGCTAAGGGCAGGTATGAATAAGCCATAAAACTTTGCTTGGCAGAAGTTTATGAGAAATTGTAAAACAAGCCCTTCAAAATACAAAAAGCACAACACATTTACTACAGTACCCAAATCATTAAATCAGGCTGAACATATATTATGAACAGACAGTGAACAGACAAAATTAATTTGGCCTGATTTGTCAAAGAAAAAACAATGAGAAAATTAAATCCCCTATTTTAAACCTTGGAAATAAATTCAGACAGTCTAGTAATACACCTGACTGAAGTTAGGACACTATCTTGTCCTTCTGAGCTATGAGACTCGTGTCCTAAAGAAAAGCCTTCTACATAACCCTCAGCATTGTGCTTCTGTTTCCCTGGTGTAACAGAGGGATAACAACAGCAGCCTATTTTGAAAGGAAAGCCTGGAAGGCCTGATACACAGTTAAGTGGAGAACAGGCATGCATCAAATGGGTGTAGATAGAAAAGATCTAAAGATTCAGCTCAGCCACCACTCCCAGAGATGTTCATCTTGAGGCATCAAGGACGCCAAAGCTCATAGCGAATGTCCAGGTATGGGCAGAAGGCCATGAGGCTGTGCTGAGTTCTCAAGGGCAGCCAAAGCTTGTAAGTCATTTGACTGAATTGCAGATAGAAACAGAGACCTCTGCAGCTATACTGAGAGACCTCACCTGCACCTGGCTGTCCCTCAGGCAGTCTTCACAGTTAGTTTAATTAGAAGTGTGGATAACAGCAAGGAACACCACTGAAAACACTTGTGACTTCTTAGTTGCACACTATTTCAGGACAAGCACAACGTGACATCATTTTGAAACCACAGGCAGATCCTGCCTTTTGGTCTCATAAACTGAAATTTGCCATATATCCATCATGGCAGCACACCCCCCATCCTTTCCCCAAGCACTTCCAACAAGTGACACTTTAAGGCAAACCGTGTCCTTTCACGATGAAGTACAGTTCAGAGCCACATTGGTCAGAACATCCACTTGTGATGCTGCTGCTGCTCAAAATGCCTCCAGGCACACTTGGATGGCATGGGTCAATCCCGTAGCCAGGATCACCAGCAACAGAATGGTCTCCACCCCAGTGTGAGGAGTGGGTTCTGTTCCAGCTGTACCACTTGCCAATTCTGAGCAACAAAGATATTAAAGTACCTACGGGAAAAGCTTCTAAAAGGTCATATTTGTAAAACTGGGTTAAAGCAGATCTTAGTGGAACTACAACAACAACAACAAACAGAAGTTTTCATGCAGTACTGGCCTGAAATCCTGACTTTTGGATAGAAACAGAAAAATACATCAGCTCAGTAAGAGCAGCAATAGAAGTACAGCAGAATGCCAACAAGAAACTCAGGGCAAAGTGGTTGGTTTAAGGATGAAACAAGCACTGTCAGTGCAAGATCAAACATTTATCGCAAGAACAAATACAGGTTGAGCAAAGAATGGCTTGAGAGCAGCCCTGTGGAGAAGGGTTTGGGGTGTCAGTTGATGAAAGACTCAGCATGAACTGGAAACGTGAGCTTGAAGCCCAGAAGGCCAAATCTACCCTGGGCTGCATCAAGAGAAGTATGACCAGCAGATCGAGGGAGGTGATTCTGCCCCTCTATGCTGACCTTGTGAGACCTCACCTGAAGGGGGTTGCTGGAACTAAATTATCTTAAAGGTCCCTTCCAATCCAAACCACTCTATGATTTAAGATGAAAAATAAAATCTTCAGTAAGCATTTCAAACCGTCTTGCTTTAATAGCATAGAATACTGGAAATTTAACACTGAAAGATACATCCCTCCCCCATACTTTTCCCTTCCTTCCTCCTTTCTCCCTCACAATCAGCTTAGCACTAAGGCACATATATATACTCATTAAAACATATGTTTGTATACACATGGCTGAACATAGATACAAATAAAAATACACAAAAATATACACATATTTGAACTACCACCTACTGTTGCACGAGAAATTGAGTTTTTGATATCTTTTAAAAAACGTGACTAAATTTCAAGAGCATTGCTGGCTCCAATACACATGGTTTAAATGATGTTAGGAAGCTGAAGAGGCAGCAAGAAATATGAACGAGTCAGTGTAAGAGAACTACAAATTGCTTTGCTCCTCATCTGCAGTTGAAGTATAAGTGCCCCATAAAAGGATCCTTTCATTTTTCTTTTGTATGCACATGTATGGGAGGTGAAAGAAAAAAGAAAAAAGCTATATCTGCTTGGAACTTCAGAAATTGCTTCAAATGCAATTCCAGTTCCTATTCCCGGAGGATAAAGAATTTCTGAAGTTGTTCCTGAACTACTCTCTTCATATATTAAATTGCTTTAAGAAGAACAAAACAGAACAGTAAGGTAAATGTTCTGTGAAAAACATGAAAAAACAGAAGTAAATTGCCTTATAAACAAAACTTAACTATTTTATATACATCCTTTTGTGGTCTTCCATTTAAAATATTTTAGGAAACTTTGAACTGATACACGAAAGTTGTACATACAGATATAATAACAATTATATACAATATACAGATACCGAGATAAATAAATAATAGATCATATAGATCTAACACAAGACAGGTCTTATATGTCTCTATCACATATACAAAGGAAAAAGCAAATCAGTATGAAGTCTATGCTAATTACACTTAGAGAACATTTTATAACCAAAGACCAAAGAAAACACAGATGTGACACAGCAACAGTCCAAAGGTTAGTTTACAAATCACATCAGAATGTTATAAATCATGACATTCTGATAACTACTGAAGCCTAAGTCAGAAAAAAAGCCTGAATATGGCAAGAGGGAATAGACAATGTTGCCTGATGCAGGTTTCCTGCATCCAACAGCGCAGACCACTCATTCATCTACTTACAGGAGATGACTGGGAATTACAGTAGGAAAATATTTAATTTAATTTAAATTTGAAAATTATTTTAACTTACTGCATTTTTCAAGAAGAACTCTTCCTTGTGACACACACTAAAGCTTTGTCATGGAATATTTAGATAATTATTTAGACCATCATGAAGTGGTTTCCTAACTTTTCACTGTCTTAATGTCCTCTACTTACACCATATTGCAGGAACTTGATTTCTGCCCTTCATCTCTACCCTGTTCCTGAACTTATTTTCATCAGGATGAAAAAATAAAGTCCAAACTCACATAATTCAGAGCTATTAACTTTCCACATTAAACACTTCATTTGTTCCCAGTTTATTTTCTTGGTTCTCCATGAGATTGTTTATAATTTGCCCCAGGTTTTGAATTTTCTATCACTATTTGCAAAAAATGCAGTATCATCACCAAGGAAGTGGAAACACTGCATTCTCTAACCATTTTAGCACAGTATGAAGTGATCAAGTCTGGGGAGTAGAAAGAGAAATTGTACTTCCAATATTGATTTTATGAAGAAACTCATCTTCAAGTAGTGGTTTGAATTAAGTTCTCTCTCTCACCACTGCTGTCTGATGTGCTCAAGACAGCTGTATGAAAAGTTCTTGACAGCACTGAACCGCTCAGTCACAACACAGTCATTACAGACATCTGGCTCAAAATTAACTTATGTTCTTAGGGGATGTTAAAAGACAAAGACAAGTGTGGCATAGAACAGTTCTTTTCCATTCTAATGCTGACTTGCAAAGGAAACCTCCATTCCCTATCTCAACAGAAGCATATTAATTAGTCTTATTATCAAAGGCTAGATGTTAAAACAGATTTTCTTCTATAAATCACACTTAGAAAGTAACAGCTGAAAAATATTCTTATGGTAATAACAACAACACAGCTAATGCCTATTATAAATGAAGATATTTCAAAGTCTCCAACAGTTATGTCAACTGAATATCTGCTGCAGTTCTCCCAGACTGCACATGAAGTTTTCTAACAACATGTTTGAAAACAGTATTTGTCATTCAGTAGTCAAGAAGTTATGCAATTAAGCATTTTCACTATAAACGAGGCAACACTTCTAAAAAAGATAAAGGCATAAAATGTGCAATAACTGTATGAGCAATAAGCTTCTATGTGGAAGGTTAAAAAATATTTTAGCCGTTGTAGCTGCAAATTTACTTATAGAAAGGAGTCTTCCTTCAACAACGAGGTCTTTCAGACAGATTTTTGGCATCTCTTGTAAGATGATAAGGGAAAAAGCCACTCCTACCTTCCATCTGCATAGTCTGCATCTGCGCCTCCCCACCAGACATCTGAATCATCATCTTCAGCATCAGCTGAGTCAAGATTGTCGCTTTCCTCTGCTAATGGGCAGCAAACAAATTCCACACCACGAAACTTGTCAATTCCACAGGGCAGCAGCATTCCATAGTCATGCAGATTCATGCTCTTCTCACTACAGGACTACAGAAAACAAGATACAACACTGTCAAGGAAGCTGGAAAAAGATGCCACTGACCTCAAGAGAATGTAAGGGGCCATGAACAGCTGTAGGAGGTTGAAGTTGGTGAGCTGCACGTTTTCTGAATTTTGAAACACGACTTAAATCATTGCTTCTATATTTTTAACTCACACTGTTGGTAGTTCCTTGCCTGTCTACACTGAGCTGGCAATGTGTGCTTGCAGCCTAGACAGCCAACCATATCCTAGGTTGCATCAAGAGAGGCATGACCAGCAGGTCGAGGGAGGTGATTCTGCCCCTCTGCTCTAAAAAGAAAAAAGACACAGAGCTGTTGGAGTCCATCCAGAGGAGTGTCACAAAGACAATCAGAGAGCTGGAGCACCTTCCCTATGAGCACCAGCTGAGAGAGCTGGGGCTCTTCAGACCAGAGAAGGCTCTGGGGGAACCTTCTTACAGTGTCCTTCCAGTACCTGAAGGAGGCCTACAGGAAAGCTGGGGAAGGACTTTTCATAAGAGCATCTAGTGACAGGATGAGGGAAAATGGTTTTAAACTGGAGTGGGATAGATTTAGACTAGATATCAGGAAGAAGTTCCTGATATTGCCTAGTAATGTTGTGGATACACCCTCCCTGGAAGCATTCAAGGCCAGGCTGGATGGGGCTGTGAGCAACATGATTCTAGTGGGAAGTATTCCTCCCTACATCAGGGGGTTGGAACTAGATGATCTTAAAGGTCCCTTCCAACCCAAAACATTCTACGACCTTTGCAAGCAGGAAGACCTTTCTTCCCAGACCTTTTGTCTTTGCCTGTATGGAAGGACTTATCTCCTCCCACATATGTGGTGACTCTATATGCTCCTGCTCAAAATTCTCACATGTTCACTTCACAGAAAACCATAAGGCAGAACAGTTATTTGTCCTCCTGGGCTATTAATGCTCTTAAACAGTTCACTGTAAGATAGATTTACATTTAAAATTAGAATCTGCATACATGAAGGCTGGTGCCTTAAACATTTAAGAGGGCAATTGTATGATCCAAGCAAAATGCTGCAAAGCACACTTCAATTCTGATCTCCAGAATCTGGGACAATATACAAATCAGGAGGTTTGAAACAAAACAGCAACAAGACGTTTTGAAGCTCATGTTGCTTCTTATTGCTACAACCTCTCCAACAGTGACAAGGGAGGACAACAGAGGCAGATACATACTAGCAATTATAATACTAAATTCATTTCTGTTTTCAGTTAAGTACTGATAATTTGTACTCTGAGCTTTACTGCAAGATGGCTTTGTACAGTTCTGTGTTTCACAAAGCCTCTTAAACTTTCATGCTGAACTTTACATACTGTGTCCTGAGGCCCTGTGAAGAAGTTGGCATAGCAATATGACACCGACTCATGCTAACAATAAAGGCACAGCCTTCTTCAACTGAATCTTTAGCTACAGAGCAACATTTATCAAGAGAAGTCAAAGGAGGCAGAAAACATCATGGGTAAGTGAATGTGGTGAAAAAATAAAGTTATTAAATAGGGTCCATGTTAAATAAAGTATAATTTTCTTATTAAGCGTAACAAAAAGCTTTTTACGCAACCATTCACAAGCATCCTTTTAATTTCTTTTCAGCATCACTACTATAACTTAAGCCCATACTCAGAATAGTGATGGAGTTCTAGAGAAGGCAGATTAATGTACCTCTTTAGCAACAGTATGCCAGTGCAGGTGAGTTTCACACACATCCATCCTTTCCTGGTGAAGGAACTTGCACTTGTCTGGTACCAGCAGGGCATCACTCACAAACTCTCCCACTGAAAGAAAAAAAATAATAATTAAAAATGTGAATAATAAATGGTAATTTTGCATCTAGTACCTCGTCCTGTTAAACCTTTATGTAGGTAGGTATATTGGCTCATGGATGAGCAGCAGGGGCTGTCTGCAAAGAACTGTGCGGTTTATGAATTTCCACAATGCTCCTGCCTTTGATCTCTGAGATGTACTGGACTGTGGAAACTTTAGCATAATATGGCAACTTCTACTTGAGCTATGTGAAACATGCTGGACCCACTGGTGATGTGTAGTGCCACGTGAAGCTAGGAGATGGTAGGATCCAGCTCATGGAAAGGCAGCACAGGGTGCTGGGAGGGATGACGATGCTCTGCTTCTGCATCTATGCAGGGCTTGTGTAGGGAAGGGGCCTGAAGTGCTTTGAAATACTAACAGATTTTCCAGTATGAAATAAATCTTATCCTAACACATTATTTTAAATAATCCTACAGTATTTCTACTTAATTAATTACAGTAATAATAGCCCACTTAGTAATTGTTGTGATGCAGACTCTTTCTTGCAGCCTCATTACATCAACCAGGTGAACTGAGATTAACCAAGAAGGGCACTGGAGCTCAGAAGCCAGGGAACATTATGACTCACCGTCACCTGCCTACCTGGATCAGACCAGAGTGGGGGAAAAGGGACTCCTCACCACAGACAGATCTGACCCAAGAAATTGTGCTACCTATAGCAGTAGCACAATAACGCTACAGGAACACTGCTGAAGTACATAATGCTCATAGCTTCAATATTTAAAAAAAACCCTCAGCTGATGAATAACATGATTCATTAGAATAAAATCACTAATCCTGTACAATTCTGGTTTCACAATTAAATCAACCCAAAGCCTTGAAAAATGTTTTATAAGAAAAAAAAAAAAAAGCCTGTAGAATGCTTTTGAAAAGTTGGTGTACTGAACAGACCCAGCATTGTGAAGCACATGACTCAGCTGGCATAAATGATCAGCTTCCCAGAGCAATTGTCTGCAATCTCCAAAAAACTACCGTGGGTTTTAAATGAACAAACCGTGATGTCCCAATGGCTGAACGGACACAATAATGAGTTAATGAATTGGAAAGAGATGACTGCAAGTTTACTGTTCAGTAGAGGGGTCATCTCAGGGACCTGATGAAAAAGCCCTCAAAGCTTACATTAACAAAGTCTGTTTTAAAAATAATCAACATCCCCTTGCACTGGGGGAAAAGCACAGTTCAGCAAATACATGCATATAGCTTTGCTAATCACCAGGATGTACTTTTCACACAAAGTTCCTTGTTCTACTTCATTGCTTTTGATCTCAAGTCTTTAAATTCAGTTGGTTAATTTACTAGGAAAAAAAAAAAAAGGATTTTATTACCTTTACCCCTGTGTGACATACTCTACTGCTTGCAAATTATTAACAGAAATGCTTTCTGGAGGTATGCAGAATAAACTTGCAGAAATAATGAGTTGAAACGCTTCCTGGTAATTCAAGATACAAAATTTGCAGCTTCTGTTAATGGAGTTTCTACTCCCAGTGGTATCACACCTAAATCCTGCACTGAAATGTGAATAAATGTGCACCTTGCTTGTGGGGGACTATCCTGCCACACCTCCAGAATGATTCAGTTCAAATGTAATGGATAATGCTTCAATTTAGCCAAGTACCTGACCACTAAGAAAGCACATGGATGTTCTGCTCAGAGAGCATGTCTGCTTCGCTCTCCCAGGACAGAGCACTTCATAAATATCTGCAGTTACATGTTGTTGGCTGTTCAAGCACACAAAACATTCAGAGCAGTCTTCATGGCAAATACTTATAGAAAATAAAAAATAATCCTGTACAAGAGGCAGACATCATGAAGTTAATTTCACTCCAGTGAAATGGATGTCATTTCAGAAGCTATGCATACAACATTGTGTGCAACCCTTTATCATCTGACTTCAGATACGCATAGGCATAAGAGTCCAAATACCAATACACCTGCTAAGTTGTGCATGAAAACATTCTGTTCACCTTAACACCCAACAGTACTGTCAGAGCCATGAGTGTGCCAAGCTAGAAGGCAAATAATAGTGTACCTCATCATCATTACTCAAAAAATAAACAAAAATAAAAACAAAGAAACCCAAAACACTAAGCCTATATAATTTCAGCTAAGTAACAAATACTGACGTATCACTGAACTGCACATCTCAAAAATACAGTGGAAAGATAAACATCAGAAGTTCTGTGCAGTGCAGCCCAGGCTGCAATATTACTACCAGATTGTGTCTGGCAGAATGTAATTAAAACCTAAAAAAGAAAAGGAAAAAAAAAAAAAAGGAGGGGGGGGGTATTTAACTTATATCAATTTACTAAAGAAATATGAGATATTTTGACATAATTGAAAGTCTGGCATTACGTTAGACAGATACCGTGCATCTGCTTGATCAAATCAGATTCCTTGAAAATAAGGTAATCACATCCTCGTGGTAACCTGAATTCTCATTCCAAGTGAGGTCCCATTTTGAAGCCAACTGCTGAATTTCATGGAAATAAACAACCTGCGGGAACAAGCTCCCTTTGGTTTTCAGGAGCAACTGGGAAGGAGGGCAGTTGTTTGGCATAATAATACTCCTTCATTATAGAGAATTACATGCATATGAGACTTATTAAATTCAATTTTTTAATAGCAAATATAATTAATTTCTGAGCTTTATCAATACATAAAGAGATCATGCCCTGGAAGGTTTTTAAATTTATTTCTGTCAACTATTACTGAAGTTCAAATGCCAAGCTTTGCATTTTTGCTCTAGGTGGGTTTTGGGGTTGGTTTTTTTGTTTGTTTGTTTGTTTTTTGTCTGTTTCAATAAATTCCTGCTCAAGTGGCAGTTTGATGGAGGGAATGAAGTTCAGCTGACAACTGAAACATTTATTTTGCTTGGACCAGTCTATCAGAAACACAAGCCCATCGGGAAGTAGCACTTAAAATACAGTTGGCTTATGGACAGACTTCTACCTCTACAACTTCATTTAACTTTAAGTGCTGCTGAGTCATTATGCCTTTGGGGACTGTTTGATTTTTTGAAGAAGTAACCCACAGACCACGCAGAGGAAATAAACACATGAAAAGGGCACAATCCTGTGCCTCCTGAGGGAGGGCAATGTCAATGAGCTCTAAAATGGCAAAATTTACCTTGAAGATGAATGCCTACCACAGAGGGGCGATATTATTGCCACCATTGGTACTACTGCTGTTGGGTCTGCATCTATCCCTATTTTCTGCATTTTTCTGTCTTTTTCAAGGTCTCCTGCATTTTGATTCTAGTCCTACATTTGTGGTGTGGTGAGGTAACTCTAATAATAAAACAAGACGGCACAATTTGTCTCCTGATGAGTTCATAAATCACTAAATTCCCTCAAGTAATCCAAGAGGCAAGTAGAATAACCACTTGTTTTTCAGGAGATGTTTACCCGTTCTTGCAGGAGAGGTCTGAACAAAAGCAGCCTGCTCTGCCTTCTGGGTTCCTGGCCCTTCTGGAGAAAACAGCCCTGAAGGGGAATTCGGGGCAGAGATCAAGTTGCCACATCGAAAGCAAACAAACAAAACCACAGAAAAAACCTTGTGCCTACAATTCATTCAGCCAAAGGCAAAGAATCCTCTGCTTGCTCTTTTGAAACTAAGCTGCTTGTTCCCAACTCAAACCTATGTCTTTGAACAGCTACATTTAAGTTGTAGTATTCATTGCGTATGCTTAAGTACCACACATCACTGCAAGACATCATGCCAACATCATAAATCACAGCTTAATTTCATTTTACAAATCTCAGTTCCTTCGTCTCTTTCCTGATGCTCAACTTTCCATTACATTTGTACAGCCTTCATACTGCCACATCCCAGAGGATCCCAACAGTATAGCAATTGACATGCACCAAAGACAGTTTTGCCACCGATTAAAGATCACAGTCACAGATTATAATGCCACATTTTACTATTGAGTAATTTTCATTCAGACAAGCATATTGTATTCTCTGAAAAATACTTCTGGAACAACAGATTTTGCACTGTATGACCTTAAGTTTTGGTTTAGAAATACACATTTCAACCAGGAAAGACTAAGAAGTGCATTAAGACTCAACGTCTAATAAAAGGATTCTAGCAAAGGCATCTGATTTAAAATCTGCTCGAGGAAGAAAAAGGCTCAGCAAGCAAATACATTTACGAGAACATGACTGCCCTCTATCTGTTTAAATGGCAGATACTATATCAGGGCAAAATGATTCAAAATGAAAATACTGTAAGCTGTGTGAGGCACGGTCAGCAGATCTTCCATCCACTGCATAAAACAGTTACGATGTGAGAATCCATCCAACATTACACAAACAGAGAGCAAAGATGAGAAAGGTAATGAAACCAAATCTGTGATGAAACCAAACACCTGCTAGCAGATGGCTGGGATCTCAACCGAAAAATAAGTACGCTCTAATTATGTTCAGGGGAGTACATTCAAATTAAGCCTGTTCTAACTTTTCCATGATGCACTGCAATGCTGGAGTTCAAGGACTCATGGTTTCATTTTTAGAGCCACCAATGAGCACCGAGGCCTTGCTGAAATGAATTACAAGTACCTGAGCCCATGTTCTTGAGAACTATAACAGAAATCTGTCTTTTCCTATGACTTCCCATGGATCACACCATGCAGCATCATGCAGCACTGGAAGCAAGTGGCAGAGCCACCTGTGCCCTTTCCAGCCCATAGGCTCTGTGATGCCCTGTTCAGTAGGTGGGACAGCTCAGCTTTCAGCATGTTTGTTAGCTCGTGTGCCTACCCTAGGTATATTTCTTATATTTATCTAAACAGTCATGTAACTTCAGGTGCCGCTATTGGGGGTGATGTTTACATCATGGAAAGCATCAGATACGAAGTCTTCCTCACAGGACAGTTAAAAATGCATTGTTTTTCAGGCAAATGATTTAGTAAGCACAGCTATCTAGAAGCATACTAAACAAGGCCCAGTGTTGTCCAAGCTTTTGGACCTAGCACCCACAGGTGAAGAGGGAGAAACTGTTCTGATGAGGCACAGCCTAAGCGTGGCACTGGCCCTGCACCATGCATGGTTTTCCTCTCACTCCAATGTGAATGAGCCCAGACAGAGTACTAAAGTCCTTCAGTCTGGTTTAAAGGGTTTTAAACAGCATATGGTAAACAGAGGTTTCAGAGATTTCTCCAGTTTCAAATTTCATTTTAAACAGAACTGAAAGAGAAGCAATGTTTAGGAAGTAAGTAAAAACCCATCTGTAGTTATTTGAAAGATAATTTCTACCTATGCTTTCACTTATAAATATCTACCAGTACTTATATCAGTAACCAGGAAACTATGAAACTCATCCCACTGTATTTCTTTCTCCAGTAAACATGTAGACCAGCATCAATTGGTGCTGAAAACACAACACAGTCACCAGCAGAAGAGAGGCTGTGAAGGAGCTGAAACAAAGCTGTGCATGCAAAGCAACAACTTCACTATTTGCACTATCTGTCCATTTATTAGGGTACAAAAGGTAAAAATTACTGACAAATAAAGTTTTTTCTTAAGATTAAAATCTAACGGATAGTCTTAGCTGTACTTAGTGTCTCAGTACTCTCAAAATGATTTTGAAAAATCATGATAGTGTGCTTTCCACAAGTACTTTGGTGGCACACAATATATGTGACCATACAGGTGGCACAAGATCAAGGCAAAAGAAGACCCGTCGTACTGAGCACAGTGACATCTGCATATGCACATCAGCAACTGCACATGGGGTCCCAACCCTGCTGCTATTCCGACATAATTTTGGGGAAGTCCGAATACCTTATGTAAAATTCTGGTGTCAAAGGGCTGAACTTTTCAGGGACAATCCATTAAAATGCATTTGTCCAGATGAAATAATGAACCATGTAAGAGCTGTACCTCAAAGCAATTTGCAGTGTTTATCATGTCTTCATTTCTTAAGGTTCTGTACATAAGAACATCTTCCTTCTCATCTCATCTCCTGCCCTCTTCCTCCGTAACTCTTTCATCATTGACATAAATGGAATTTCTGCTCACCCTGCTACTTTTTCTTTTTGCTTAAATGCATTTTTTGATGAAAGTGGCTCCCTTTTCAGACAGAATGTAAGAATCATTCATATTTTATGCGTTACGCCAATAACAGATACATTTGTTTACACGCAAGAAAATTCAAATGCACATCATCACATGCTCTAGTATCATTACAGACAAGGCACACAAACATTTCTTCAAAGTCTACAGCACCTCCATGGCTCATTCAAGCATTAAGCTCATTTACTGTTCTATCATTTCTTCCACAGTTCTCTCCCATCTTTGTGGAGAAGTCTTCCTAGGAAGACAATAAGAGGCCTGCTCTGTCCCTCTCTTGCTCACTAATGCAATGTAACAGAACTGTGCCAATGCCCATTAACCCAACCTCATGGGATAGGCCACATGCTGGGACTCCTAACTCCAACACTTCAAATCTCCCACAAAATCAAAACCAAACAAACAAACCACCAAACACCCCATCAAAACTTCTTACTGCTGTGATCAGAAGCAAAAGTCACTTCCAGAAGACTATCAGAGGGGTCTTTTCTCTTCCGTTTGCTTTCTCTAGGGACCAATGGCTCGAAAAGGCAAGTCTTCTTGCTCGGCACCACAAATCAAAACAGCCTCTATCTCAGGTCTTACTGAGAAATCATCACAAAAACTGACTGCCCAGTCAAGGAAGTCACACAATTTCAGGACTGAGTTGCTCTTTCCAGTTCCTCAGTGCAGTGATTACATCTTCAAAGCTTCTGTCATAAATGGGTGAGATTTGTTGCAGACATAGCCCTCTCCCCCACAGATCTGTAATACCACTCTATTTCCTAGAAATACTTAGGGAAGTGCAAGAAAAAACACTAACTCTGCAGATGTCAATCTGGAGAGCTCAACTTCATCCATCCTGTCTCAGTCACAATGCTCCTCTGTGAAGCTGTGCAAGCAAAGATCTTTTCACCTCCTCCCACAACACCCTTAATTGCTTCAGTTTCCCTCCCCTCCCTCTGCTCCCTGTAGTCCCAACAGAATTTGTTTTCCCTGCTGTCTTCATAACAGGCAATCAAACCCACCTTTCTACTTTTCACTCAATTATCACAGTAGTACTGTTTAACAGGACATGGTCAATTGCTCTGAAGGGCTCAGGAATGCACTGTAGACTGAAGCCCAGCTGTTCACAGTATACAAAAGATTGTAAGTGAAAGATGCCACTTGTGGGTGGTTCCTGCATTTATTTATTTCTTAAAGGATTCCAAGTCCCATCCTGAGCTGACAGCAGTTTGTCTAGCTAAAACAGATCCTCTGCAGTGGTATAAAAATAGAAGGAAATGAAAAGCTGAAAGGTGCTGGGAACTAAGACAAATAAGAAAAATCTCCTTGATTCTGCATGCAGTAGAGCAGAGAAAACATGACTCCTCAAAAGGTAAACAGAATAACAAAGAATTTATTAGAAATCTCTTGACCTACACGAAATAGTCAGTAGAATTCACAGAAGAAAAAAGCAACATCATAGAACTCGAAGGAACAGATTTCAAGTGTGAAAAGTTTAATGAGATCATTCTGTGAAGATTTCATTTGATTTTATAAAAAGTCCCAAAGCAGAACCCAGGAAAAGTTTTGAAATACCCTGTACCACAACCAAGTTAGAAGAAAAATCAGGAGAGAAAATAGGATAGTGGTTCATAGGTTCATAGGTCCATTAGGTTGGAAAGGACCTACATCACTTTCAAAGATGAAATCACTTTTACTCCACAAGAAAATAAGTGCACTCAGGCTGTTTACTTGGCACTGTCTGGATTATGCAGTTACATGCCTGCTATTTATCACATGCCTGCTGTAATTCTGTTTGAAAAGCATCCTGTCCCTGTGAAGCCTTTTACAGCAAGCTTCAGTGAAAGAAACATAGCAACAGTATTACCTGCTGAGCACTAGTATCTCCATCCAGAATGGGAGTGCAAGAGATAAAAAAAGGTAAGAGTATCATCTATTCTGTGCCCCTAGAAGTTATTGTGGATAAAAAAGAGTAATCTGAAACATTTCCTTTTCAGCGTGGGGGAGGGAAGGCCTACGGTGGGGAGAAGGTGAGGAAAATAAATAAACTGCTGAACTGTACCTTGTATGCTGAAGACCTCCTATTACCAGAAAGGTACAGCAGAACAGACTGCAAGAATTTGGGAATGCTTATCACAGAATCACAGATTCACAGAACAGTTTGATCTGGAAAGGACATTTAAAAGTCACCTAGACCAACTCCTCTGCAATGAGCAGGGACACTTACAGCTCCATCAGGTACTCAGAGCCCCGTCCAGCCTGACCTTGACTGTCTCCAGGCACGGAGCACTCATCACCTCTCTGGGCAACCTGTTTCACTGCCTTACCACCTTTATTGTAAAAAACATTTTTCTTATATCCAGTCTAAATCTCCCCTCTTTTAGTTTGAAACCATTTCCCCTATGTCCTATCACAATAGGCCCTGCTAAAGAGTCTGTCCTTTCTTTATTATAGCTCCCCTTTAAATACCAAAAGGCTGCTTTCGGGTCTTCCCAGAGCCTTCTCCAGGCTGAATGGCCCCAGCTCTATCAGCCTGTCCTCATAGGGGAGTTGTTCCATTCCTTGGATCATTTCTGTGACCCTTCTCTGGATGGTCCAACAGGCCCTTTTTGGTGGGGCTGTGCTTTATCCATATGCCCCCCAGTTCATACTGATAGTGGGGGCTGTCACAACCCAGGTACACGACCTTGCATGCGGATTTGTTGAACCTCACGAGGTTCTCCTGGGCCCACTGCTGGAGTCTGTCTAGGTCTCTCTGGAAGGCAACCTTTCCCTCAGGCATGTCAACCACACCACACAGCTTGGTGTCATGAATGCTTCTCTTACCAAGGTAAGAATCCTTTGCTCCCACTCCCCCTTTTGTGGCAGTACTATATGCAGAACAATTTTCCACCATCCAGTGTTTAAAACCATTTACGATATGCCCTTTAGTTCTCTATATCCACTTATTTCCCTAGTGCTTAGCTCATCTTCGGTCCTCACAGTCACTACCTAGCGAGTCAGGATGGTAAAATATAAAAAGTGTAGCACTACAGAAATCACAAGGTATCTGAGAAATGAGTTGAAACAGTTTTCTTCTTCAAGGGAAACTTTTCTAGACCCTACTACCTGGGATTGTAGAAACAGCACTATCTGGGACTGATAAATCAGGAAGGCTGAAGAGGATTTGGAAACCGGATTGCTACCCTGGCCTCATCATACTGCATGTGCTCTAGGCAAAGGACCATCTATCACCTGAAGGACTCAGTGCATGAAGGGTAGAGAAAGGTTGCTGCTATACACACTAAACAGTCTCCACACCAGAATCATTTGTCTAGTCTTGAGAAATTAGTAACAGGGAAAAAATAATCAGGGATACTAAAAAGAAGCCAGAGTCAGATTATTATTTTATAGAAAAATCTCAATTGTTTATAGGGTTATTTTTTGATGTTATGTTTTTGGTTGTGTTTTTTGTTTTGTTTACTACGTTGGCTTTATGGAGTTATTTTTTGGGGGGGGTTCAAGACTCAAAATTTTAATTTCCTCCTGCCTTCTGGCTGTTCTGATGAGCCAGAGGTTCCACAGTCCTCACATCACCAGGAGGTGTGACATTCAATAACAGAGCATGGCGTGGGTCAAGCACCAAGCAAATACCAAAAAACTTCATGGAGGGAAAAGCTACTGCAGCAAGCTTGCACAGGCAGCTCTCAGGTCCATGTTAAGGGCCCTTGGTTTCCCTAGCAGCAGAGCTGCACTGGAAACCACCCTGCCACACAGCTGGCTCTCCAGCAATGGGACTGCACACCCCTTTCATACTCTGCATTGGTGAGAAGAGCTGGAGAGGCACATGCTAAGATGAAGCATTTGGCAACAGCAACTTGGAAAGAAAGACAAGGAAAAGTCGAGGATGTGCAATCTCCTTACAATCAACACACACTATTCTCAAATACTTGTTGGTTTACAGCAGGCATTTAGGCTCTGATGCTGGACCTCCTCCTTTTGCACCACAGTGCGGTTTCCCATCTGCACTGATGTTTGCTAACAGCCAGTCAGCTCCAGTTAATACAAAAAATAAAAGTACCTCTGTTTTCAATCTGTTAAAACAGTCTACGCAGTGTAGGAAACTCCTGTTGACTCCCAGGTTTATTCAAGATAACACTCACTCTTCTTCATATTCAGTAGGATTATAACAAAGCCAATTTTCAAAAACATAAAAAAGAACAAAAATTCGCAGCTTTTAAAGCATATTAAAAAATCATTAGAGAAATGACTGTAAAAATGCATTTCTTGATTTAATAAATAAAAATAATTGATACTGCAGGATCCATTTTAATGATCTTTCTCATATGCGAGTGTATCTACCAAATAAAACTTAATTGAATTTCTCAAAAGTGGATACACTCCAAGTCTTAAGAAATCATCTTTGTGAACCTTATTTTTCCTCCAGCTGCCCTTGGGTTTTTTCAAGCACTAGTATGGCTGAATTTCAAAAAAGATTATGCTTTATAAATGTTACTGAATACATGAATTTTAACACTGCAGCCATTAACACCATATTCTGCTGCTGCTGAGATGCACAAGTCTCAAAGCATTTGTTACCATTTCTGCTCCCTCTCTCACAGCAGGCAGCAGACATATTTTGCAGCTACATCTGTAAAGTGCAAATCTCCAAGCCGTTTAACATTTTGTGCCTCCCTTCTGGTTGAAGCGACACTTACCACACTTGATTACATAAGAGTTACTTGGAAAACCAGCTCTCAATTGGAAACAGTATACAGTGAGGTAATTAGATTGATTAATTTATTAATATATGACTTAGGCATACTGGTGACTTGCTGAAGACACCAATCAAATGGCAAGATAGTACAGAGACAGGATGCTTAGAAACAATTCAGCACTGCTGGGATAAGTAATGCCACCATGCTTGGCTCTATCACACGATGAGATGTTTCTCATAGGCTATCCGTAGTAATCTGGGTAAAGCATCTAGTATTAGCAGCAAAGCTACAGAAGGCTCCCCCCAGTCACTGATGTCTAGAAGAGGTAATGACCTTAAACATAGCAGGAAAGAATTGAAGTGTTACATACAGCTTTAAGGTTCTGTCATCAAAGGCTGTTTCAAGAGCTCACATTCCAATAGCAAATCAGATTTCAAATAGGAATGTATTTCCTGAAGTAACATTTCAGTTTTGCTTCTGTTCTCCCTCATAAACACCTTCATACTTAATGTTTCACTATGAAATTCAGGTTCTTTTTACTTCAGCAGTAATTTAATTCATGCGTTTTGCTCGCTCTCTCTCGCAAAGAGAGTCAAGTCAGACTGCAATTATTTCTGTAATATCTTCTTGTGCAAAGGATCTGATGAGTGAATAAATAGCTGAACAAGCTGCAGTTGAAGATCAACTTAGCAGAAATACTTTGCTGATTATTAACAACCTAAGCAATCAGTTACCATAACCACTGAGTCCTGAATATTCTATTTGCTGAGACAAAACTTTTATTCAGACTGCTACTGCCAGTAGCTGAAAGGCTTCACTGTGTTACAAGTACCTGGGAAAAATAGGAAACCACCTTTGGGCTTTGCAAAGTTTACAGATAAGCACAGTATCAACTACCCATCAAAATGTGTTTTTGCCCTAGAGCAAAACCTTTTATTATCTTGCAGTAAGGGTGGCAGTGGTGTGGTAATTCATCTATGATGCACAAAGTTGCTGGGATGAGACACCTGGGACAAAGAAAAGAGCCAACTCAAGTATGGTAATTCAAAGAAGCTGAAGATAAGCAGACAAGCAGACTAAACACAACATTACAGTTCTGCATTCAGTGATCACAGCATTTTATTTATAAAACATTAACTACAAGCAATGGACAACTGATAAACATCACCGTTACTTGATGCAAAAAAGGGCATTTCTGAATGGCTAGTGATCCATGCAGAAACAGAATGGAAAAACTTCCTGAAACTTCTCTACATTTCACACACTGGCTCTACAGGGAACATCTTCACAGTCAGAACCTTGGTTCAGTTCATAAACCAGATCCTGATACAAGAGTCAAAGCAAAAAATAGCTGACATATCACTCCTAGATTATGATCCAGAGCATTACAGGCTAGCTGGTTTCACAGAAACTCATGGAACAAGTGCTCTTGATTTTCTGGGAATTCTGAATTCCATTTCTGGGTACAGGGAGATGATGATGATTTGCAATAGCCAAAAAAGATTTAACTAAGGTAAATCACGCTGGATCAACCTGATTTGCCTTCTAGGATGAAATGACTAGATCAGTAAGAAAAAAATGCGGCAGATGCTGTCTGCTTTATTTTTAGCCTAGATTTCAATACCACCTCCCTCTTCTGGTAACATGTTGGGATGTTATGATTTGAGAGGATGGGCTACCAGCTGAGTGAAGAACTGACTGCTGTGGCAAGCTCAACAAATTGTGGCTTATGGCTGTTCTCCACCGAGAAGTAGAATACTGCAGGGATATATCATGGCATCTTGTTTTTGTTTAATGCCTTTGTTAATGATATGGAGGACACAGAATGCACTCTCAAAATCTGCAGATGACTCCAAACCAGGAGGGTGAGCCAACAAACCTGCAGACAGAGCTGCCACTCAGAGAGGCCCAGGCAGGCTACAGAAATGAATTGAAAGAAACCTCGTAAAATTCAACATGAACAAAAAGCCTAACCCTGTCTCTGGGAAAGAAAATGTCCTAGCAATGATACATGCTGGGGAGTGGCCAAATGGAGAACAGCTCACAGAAAGTCCCTAGCAGGAAAACAGCAAGATGAGTACAAGCCTACAGTATGTCCTGAAATCAAAGATGGCCAGTGATGTCTTAGGCTGTGAGGAGCAGAAAACAGACTGAGAGAAGTGATGCACTCTTGGCACTCACTACACTGTATCTGAATACTATGTACAGTTTTGGGCACTGCAGTACAAGAAAGATACTGATGAACAAGAATAAGTTCAGCAGATGGTCACAAAGATGGATTGAGGTGGGTTGGAGACATGTTTGCCTGTGAAGAGAGGCTGAGGGAGGCTAGAGAAAACATAGCTTCAGGTGAGTTAGTGCCTGCCCACTCATACCAATGGGGACATCACCAAGCCAACGGAACTAGCTGCTTTCACAGTGTTGCACTGCATGAAGGGACAGTGACTGGAAGATGCTCTTACTGGATACAGGGGAAAAAAAGACATGGGGATAAATCAGGCACAAGGAAAAAGCCATCACAAATCCAAAACACAGCATTATAGAAGTTTTTCAAAGAAAATTAACTCAATTCCAGCCAAAACAGTACAAACAACCAAGAAAGGCTGCAGAACCTTTTGTCTTTGGATGTGTTCAAAATCAGGCCATACAAAGCCCTGAGCACCCTGGTAAAAATATAAGCCCTGCCTCGAGCAGCAGATGAGATGTAAGAATTCCAGGAATCCTTTCCAGTCTGACTGAACTATGATTCCATTGATCTCTTAAGTCTTCGTCACTTCATCATACTCTTACTATAAAAAACCCAAACCTGAAACAATCTCTGACAGCATCTCAGTCACACTAGCTATGACTTCACGTGACCTGACATTACAAACTACACAATCACAAAGAAAGTGCTGCCCTTCCTATTTCACAGGGATCTTGGTGTTGACTCTGTTCACTCTATATGATTACAGAAAGGGAACAACACAACTTATTTTTCAGTTATCTATCTCTAACAGGGGTAAGTGATGGATGATTCAACCTTACGGACAGATAAAACAAGCAAGTCACACTGTCAACATCACATTCTTAAGCTGACGGAACAGGTTTCTTGCACCACTTTCCGCTGGTAAATGAGGAAGACAGTTTTGGACCAGCTCCAGATATTAGAAAGTAGCTTGAAAAAAACCACAACAATGTAAATGCAATTTCCAGTTTCTAACACATGGAAGTAATGACTGCTACAACTGGTGATGGCATGAGTTGCTCTGATCAACACGCAAAAGTTCTGTATCATCTCTAATCCCCTTATGAGAGCACACAATAGCCCAGAAGTCAGCACAGCATACTCTCAGCATCATATAAAATTCAACAATTTTTGTGAATGTAAGTATTTAACATAAATATCACTACTTATTAAAAAGCCCATACTTTATGACAGAAAGCATTCCTCTTCAATTCTCGTTTAAATTAAACTCAGTGAACACAGCAAAAATAATCAAGTGCTAGCATAATGTGGTCATATCTTCGGAATCAATCAATTCCAACCTCTTATTTTCTCTCTTACACAAACTAGTCATTGTGGTCAGAAACCAAGTCACAATTAGAATGCAAGATCATCTTCTATTGAGATCTGAATCCTTACCCCAAAGACTAACATAAACCATAAATTACATGCAAATACTGAAGGCAATGTGGTAAAACAGCACTCGTTATTTGCACAGACTTTAGGCTCAGAAACACTGCCTAGTGTCTAAGCCTAGTTCACAGTATCAGAACATGAACTGTTTTATTAAAATACTGTATATCATATTGATTAAAAAATTAAGAGTAAATGAATTTTAGAGTAAGATGAACAACCAGAAGGAACACAGTAAACCAAACAAGAACAGTAAATACATCACATTACAGACCGACAGCAAGGATGATCAAATTAGATTGAATAAATCAAGACTAACCACTGAGTTGGAGCATTTTGTAAAGCAACTGAAAAGGTTAATAAAAGCTTATTGTTTAAACTGAACTCCCTGCAGATTCTTCTCCAAGTCAAAAGTGAACAGCTGAATCAACACTGAAAAAAAGTTTGAAGATAAAGAATCTGTCTGAGGTACATAAGACAACACACGAGTGACATTAAAGAAATCAAAACTGGAATATTTAATATCTTGATGTACATTTGACAGAAAAAAGGCACCACAACGAACCAAAACACTTACAAGTTCCCACAAAGAGGGAACAGTAAGCTGCTCCAATCGTTTCACATGCAGAGCTCATACTTTATTCATATGTAATTACACATGACACCAAGGAAGGCTTGGAAGATTATATTAGTAATCAGTATCAAGACTGAAAATTTTAAAAGCCACAGAAGTGTGAAAGATGTCCAATGCAAGGCCCTCCCAGTGCTGTGCTCAAGTACTTCTTGCACCGTGCATGGTTATTCCTGTTCCAAAACTGGAACCTGCCACATCAGAGAAAAGGGTAAAGTGAACAGAAGTCACAGATCAGTAAAACAAGCACTTTTACTCTCCTCTGGCAAAACTCATTTTCTGAAGTACTACTTAAAGCAACTCCAATGAGTTCTTCAGTAGGTTTTTTCCCAAAAGGTGTTATTTCACCCTATTTAATCTCCAGCTATTCTAATCATGTGATAGACATTGTCTTGAGAGAATGACAAATTCTGATATAAAAAATAAAGGGGGAAGAAGGAATAAAAAGGAAGAAGAAAAGAATTAAAATAAAATATGAGGAGATAGCTGCAAGCACCTGTGTTCCTAGAATCGCCTATCAATAACTGATTTCCAAGAGGACTGCTTGGGCATGAGTTATTTCTGGTGTGGTGTGCAGACCAAGACAACACAGCCAAGATACCACTCTCATTCTGCAGTTGTCAGTGTGAAAATTGGGGCAGTAAGAACCTTCAGAGAACTTGGAAGTCATACCGGTAGATGAGGGGAGGAGAACAAAGGGAAGGAGGAGGCTTCTCAAAGCATTCACAAGGCTCAGAAAGGCACTCTCCCTCTTTTCCAATTCCCTTATCTCAATTAGGTGGCCTCAGCAGAGCTCATACTATTTTAGAATACGTTTTTCTTAAGAGCCTTACCTCTGGTAATGTGAATAAAAATGATCTAAATTGATTCTGTTGTAACAGACCAGGTAATAGTAACCGCATGCAGCCAATTGTTCATACATAATAAAAACGGCATTAGAGTTTAAGTTAAAATTACATATTGCATTTTTATTACAACTTTAAAGCTACTCTTGAAACATTTTGACATAGGAGACATTTTGTAAATTATGAGGGCAGTTATATAACTGAAAATTGAAATAAAACTTTAGAGCTGCCTATAATTTTACAAAGCTTAAAAAAATGAGAGGTGTGTGAGACTTCAGGAAGAGTAATACTTTCATAATATGCCAAATTAACTTGAGAGATCTTTATTAGCTAATAAATGGGAACAAGTGAAGTATCAGAAAGGTCTGGGTGGGCTATAGAAAAACTATTAGATTAAGATTAAATTTGGTTTTAACCTAAATATCTCATTTTCCACACTAACAGAACAGAATAGAAAAAAAATCCTATCAGAATGTTTTTGATTTAAAGAACAGAGCAAAAGCCAGGTGGAGGGGAAGTTCACACTAACTAAAATGAAGTCTGATACAACTCTCCCCCAACCTAAAATAGGAAAAAAACTATGAAAGATTTATCCCCTCACTTCAGTGCTCTATAGCAACAATATGGCAGTGGTACACATTACATCTTCTATTCTCAAAGTCAATTCAATATTTAAAAATATAAAACACACAATAATTAACAAAAAATACCCCAAGTAGCTGAACACTAAACACGGGAACTCGCATTTTCGAACAAAAAGGAAATAATGTCATGTTTCAGATTGGCTTAGGTCAACCCATGCCAATGCTTCTCTCAATACAGCAGGCCCCATGCTCTTCCCTTCCCTAGCCTGTCCTCTTGCCAGTGTTATCACACCTGTGACCATAATATCAGCAAGATCAGGGTCTTAAGTTCTTAAATACTCTCTACTGAAAGACAACTTGGGGATCATTTAGATAATTAGCTTGGTTCATATTTCAAGCTGCTTGGCTGCCAGTCTTGGGTTAACTGGGACAAGCTTCAAGAGGGGGTTGGAGGACAGGCAGTAGAAAGACCAATCTACATTCATCAAACTCTAAATGCTTCCTCCCATCTCTGCTCTAGCAAAGTGTTCAGAGATGGCTGCTGGCATCCCTCTGGTACTGCAGATATTGTAAAATGGAAACCCTGCCCAAAAACGTTCATTTCTTCCCAGGCTAATGTAAAAATGCATGATGGAATTCAAAACTTGGTCAGGTATTTAAATAGATGTAATGAAAATTTCCTGGCATACAGGGAGTGGAGTTTGAGGCTGACTGCAAAACACACAAGGGATTTTACTCAAAGAAGAAAGTCTTCCTTAAGACTATTCTTAAAGAATAAAATAAAATAAAAAAATAAAATTATCAATACATTTAAAAAATACCACCATGGTATGGCTGATCTTAAATATTCTATGATCTTTTAAATGATTAAGAACACCCATGATGGGAAAAAATAGATACCAGAAAGCATGTACGAGGCTAAACTATAATCAAAACACATCAAATATAAACCAATTAAATGAAGAACATCTAATGGAAAAGCTAAAGTGAAAACCAATCACCTTCAAACCATGTAGGATCAGACTTCCTGAGAAGCAGACTTTGCTTATGTATTCACCAGAGTACTTCCTACTGAAACAAGTTGAAGCTGGTATTACTACAGAGCCAAAATTAATTTGTGTTACCAAAATTAATTTTGACATCCAATTGTTATGATTCAATTTTCTAACCTAGTAGCAATGATCTAATAAAAAAGTAGGGTAACTTAAATATTTTATCCATCAAAAACTTTCCAACAAAGCCAATGAGAGTAAAAGATCAAAGGTTTTAATGTAGAAAGTAAATAATTTCCAATAATCATGACCCTCATTCATTATCCCTAGCATAGGTTTTTGCAGCCTTTCAGTATGTCAAATGGAAAAATTAGCAAGCATTTTTAATGGCCAGGCTAAAATCACAGAATGGTTTGGGTTGAAAGGGATCTTTAAGATCATACAATTCCAGCCCATCTGCTATAGGCAGAGACACATCCCACTACACCAGGTTGCTCAAAGCTCCATTCAGCCTGGAGGTTAAGTACATCAGCTTAAGTACAGAACTAAACTACAACTGGTTTTTTTGTTTGTTTGTTTGTTTGGGTAAGATATGTACATTAGAGTTTAGAAAATTTAGGATCACGCTGGTCATTGCTACAGAGATTTCACATTCCACCACTTTGCCTACAGTGGGCATGTTTCTTCTTCGTTAAGCCAAGGAAGGCACTAAGATGGAAAAGCATTGTTCAAACAAAACCAATGAAAGTCTCCTCATGGAGATTAAATATATAAAACCACCTCATCGGTGGCTCCACAGCCTCCAGGGGACAACATGGTAGCACCATGCACCAAACAGTTCCTCTGCCTCACAGAAGAGAGCAGGAAAGAAGGGGCTTGTAACTCAGCACAACATATCCTGGGTCTGCTGAAAGGGGACTGGACACCTGCTATAGGGTTTCAAGGCACAGCAGCAAACAGTGGAAGCAAAGAAGATGGTATGTATATCAAGGGAAATCTTAGTGAGGACTGAACCCTTCAGTTCCTCTGTCAGCCATCCACCTGTAAACTGTTCATTAAGCATGAATGTCTCACACAAGACTCAAAAACTTTCCTTAAAAAATACTACTGCTCAACTTCTTTTGGAAGAGGGGTAAGATAGAGGGCTATTTGCTTGAGTCTACTTAAGTAGTAGTGGATAAAACTTCAGTTCAAATTTGAGGAGTTTCAAAAGAAACAAAATGTTATGTTTTCCACTGCAGACATTTTCTACAAGAAAATACAAGGTACATTTGAATACAAAATGTCTCCTGTCACAGTATCTTATATTCTAAATCACTGACTATTAGTACAAGTTTTCATGTGAAAGACGAAAGAACCCAAGGGGAATTCTTGCTCACATGACAAAGATGCTTGCAATGACAGCGAAGGGACTAAAAGTGTTGAAGTATGTTTGACCTTCAAATGTCAGCATGTTCATCTTGCTAAGATTACAGATATTTACACAACCGTGAAATGCTGTAACACTTTCCTAGGGACACAGTCAAAAAACAGCAATAAGCCCAGTGGGAAGCTGGCTTGTGTTGTCCCAGCTCAACTTCCCTGCTGCCTCTGAATCCCAACAGGCCACTTCATGGGAACACAGCTGGCCATGAACTCGGACAGCACAGCAGATAACTCCTCTTGTCTTGAGGCTCTCAGGAATGTGATATGATGAATTAATGTGTGCTAGGCCTGAGTGACTTCCAGCACTCAGTGCAAAGCCCCATAATGCTGCCATGCCTCCCCTTGCCAATAATGGAGGACATACCCTTTGAGAGCAGATAAGTGCCATGATGCTGCACTGTCACATCTAGCTTTATCAGTTCCTTTTGCCTGAAGGGCAATGTGCCCTTTATGAGAAATACTTCACTGAAAATTAACTAAGTTCTTTCCAACACTTAAAGTCATTTTGCTAGTTCTTTCTAAGGTTACAGATGAACTCTTAGAAACGAACTTTCAACAAACAAAAAACAAATAGTGTAGGTCATAGTACACAGATTGTGGTGGTTTTACAATTAAATTATGAAGCACTTTGCTATGTTCTTTAAGCAATCTACACTTTTCAGAAAATCTAATTCTGATTTCTCAGCTCTAATATTGTGATTAAAAAAACCAGTCTAGAAATCACTTCAGAATTTAAATTCAAAGCAACAGAGCTAAAACAGAAAGGCAACTCTAAGTCACATATGCCCAGTGATACTGTTGGAAAACAACAACAATGGCCATAACATACAACTAAGTGCAATAACAAAAGTACTTGTTCAAAGGCTGCTGATATGCTTGAAGGATAGCTCCAGTATTCTCTTGAAGACTCTGTCAGCCCATGGCTTGGACAGGATAAAGAACTGGCTAGAGGGCCAGGCCCAGTGAGTGGTGGAGAGCGGTGTTAAATCCAGCTGGTAACCAGTCACGAGTAGCGTTCCCCAGGGGCCAGTAAGCCCAGAGAAGCTCACAACTGACACAGTAGCACAGTTATACTCTATGATTTAGTCCCAAACCCTTTCCTAATAATCCCTAACACTGTATTGTTGGGTTTTTATGGCACTAACAAACCAATGTTTTCATAGAGCTATTAATACTCGCATTCCAGAGTGGGGCTACTCAAAGTATCACCATATCTACTAAGATAAGATTAATTTATTTTGTGCTTCCCCCATTTACAATATCTTTATTGCACTGATTTTCTCCTGCCATTCTATCTGTAGCAAATCAATATCAGAGAACCACCTGAAATTCTTCATAGTTTGACTTTATTAATTATACCCTAAATAGCTTTGTCACATTAGCAGATGGGTCACCACATAGTATACCACCTTTTTAAAATCACTCACAAACATTTTGCACGTCTCAAGCAGAAGCTCTGATCTCTCAGATTCTGTTATTGACCTTCCTTCACCTTGAGGACGGACCATTAATTCCTAGCTTTTTTTTTATTCCTTATTTAGCCATATAATAGTTTTCTCTATTCCATGGTAGATTAATTTCTTTAATAGCTTCTGGAAATGGACCTTGTTAAATTTCTTTTGAAAAACCAAAGTAGACACACTATCTATTGGCCTATCTGCTCCTTCAAAAAAGTGAAAGTGCCTCTTCCTCCATCTCATACTCAGTGGCAAGCCAATATTCCAAGGTGTCTATGCTCCTGCTCTCCCCAGCAGAGTACTAAAATCTATTTTTAGGATCTTACTTAGAATATTTTAGAAATATCCAGTGAGTCCCATCACTGACCCTTCCTTTGCAGTTAATAACTGCATCCAGTCTGCTAGCAACACTCAATCCTCCTGAGAACAGAACATAGTTAGGAAGAGCAGAAATCTGTGGGAAGATGCTCCATATGTAAATCAATTTAACAACACGTGACGGGATGTACACTTCCTTTCTTCCCCCCCTCCCTATCTTTCCTTCCTGAAGGAACATGCAAACAACACATGTTAATTAGCAGAATTCTCCATGGTAAAATTAAGTGCTATATGTTGGAAGAAAAAAAGGATAAATCATCTCCAGGGCAGCACAAAGATCCTCAGATGTAAAGTTACTGTATTGCAGTTGGGTGTGTACAGCGTGCAGGGTATGAAACTTACGCAGTGGCTTCATACACTGTTCATAGGTTGCAAACATGTGAATGCTCACTTAAAAATCAAACACGTTCTTCTTCATGAAGAATTGTTGCTTTTATGCTTAGACATAGATGCACATTGTTTCAAGACTTCTATAATTTGAAGCCAACTGATAATTTTAATTTTGAAGCTTCATCTAACCCTTCTTCAGTCTTCCACCTATAAGATAGGGATGACAGTCCTTACCTCATGACTTCTAGGAAACTAAAATCGTCTCCAAGGTGCTCAGGGGTAAGACTAGAGAAAGTACAGAGAAGAAACTGATTTTTTACTTTAGGCAGTCTGAGCAAGGGATAAGGCTGAGTGATGCACTGAGCAGGAGGCAGAAACAAAACACCATGCAGAGCATTAGGAGCACAGCAGCTGAGCACTGGTACAGTCCCACACAGCCCAACATAAGGTCATGAGGGCCACCTTAGCTTTCCCATTTTCCAGTTTTTGAGCTCTTAGCTTTATAACCATAGCAATGATCTCAGCAATACCTTTTGTGGCAAACTCACTTCACATAAAGCACTGAGGATAAAGCAGGAATGCTTGATATTCACAGAGCCAAAACAGAGTTAGAAGAGATAGAAACTTGGTCCAGCTGGGACTGGCCATTGAAGAAAAAAAAAAATTATCTTTTCAAGTTCTTACACATTTCAAAACAGCCTGGGTTTTTTACTCTTTTTTTTTTTTTGTTTTTTTGAACTACAATTTTTACAGCTTTCTTTAATAGGTGGCTACTAACAAGGCCTCTGCAAATCAGTGACTGCTTCCTGTGAGCTGTTCTTCAGGTGTATACACCACCTGCTCTGGTTTCCTTATCACATTTGAAAGTGACAAATGAAACAATATATATTTAAAAGAAAATTTTTGTTGTTGTTGCTTCAGAATTAGATTTGAAGATCTGTTATGTTTGAAATATTAAAAAAAGGTTTCCATTTTGACTTATTCCACAGATCAATTTCTCATTAAAACATACTCAGTCACCAAGCAAGTAAAACCTGCATAAACCCTAAAAATGCACAGAAATGGAAGAGTTCTGACTTACTGCTGGTCTAAAGCTGTACAAAAATAAGATATTTTATATCTAACTATATGTAAAGGAACTCTCTGGTCTCTCCAGCTAATTTCCCTTCATCTCTTTCACTTCGGTGTTTAATCAGCTCCAGCTCAAATTTGGCTAAGAAACAGCTGAATCAACACTTGGCACAAATGCAGAGGCTGTGACTGGCTGAGGAAAGTCTCACTTGCCTGATGAGAGACTGTATTCAGGATTTCTCTGCCCGCTCCCCATCCCTTCCTCTAGTGAACTGTACTTTGCCCCTGAAGCATGCCAATACCACAGTAGTGGTTTATGCAGTCCTGCTTCATGAATAAAAAGCTTGGAAAGGCACTACAATAAACCAGGAGACGATGCAGCTGCTGAGAATCACAATGAAAAGATAAACTTCTTGTCGTTTGTGAAAATGATCAGTAAAGCCAGCTGAGCCTTAGCAGCCACCTCCTCTACTACAGCAGCTGACCATAAAAATTCAGGTCAATTGAGTTCAGGTATATATGGAAAACCATTTCTATTCAATAAAGCATGTCAGGCCATGCTCTTAATTACACCACTGCACAGCAGGGCATTCAGGAAGACACTTGATGAATTGAGGCCCCATATTTTGCTGCAATTAGCTGAGCAGCAAGGGCACAACAACAGGATAGGATTCATTCTGCTGGCACAACGCTGAGGAGCTCCAGCATGCCAGTGAAGTGTGCCTTTGGGCCTGCACAGGGCTTGGTGAGGCAGCCTGAGCCGCGGCTACACTGCAGCATGCTCGCAGGCCCTACTGCTCCTCAGGAAATGTGCTCAGCCTGGACAGATAGTGCTCTCCTGCCCACCATCATCATGCCAAAAGCACCACTGGCAGGAGTGTTCTTCACTATGGAGCCAACGGAGATTACGTGATTTCTCTCAGCAGCACTGCAGTGTGTAGCTGTGCCTTTTGTTGCACTACAGATTCCTCTGCCTACGGTCCAATTAAGCAATTCAGACTGTCAGTCTTTGAGATCTTCTCCCTCCCATCAGCTAGTGCTGTCAGAAAACCTAGACGTGAGGCAGTCACGTAGGCTGAAAATAAGCACATCTTATATTTTAGGATAAGAGTGCAACATGAGGCTTGCCTGCATGACTCCCATGGATGAATGGAGACTGAGGCAAGCTAGAGGCAGGACAGGGAAACAGACAATTAATGTCATTCTGCTGATTAGGTACTCTGTGGAGAAGGCAGTGGAGAGCTCTATCAAAGTGTCTGGAAAAGCAGCTTGCCATCACAGCTGGAAACAGACATGCTACGCAGTGGGCTGAGAGAAAAGAATAGCCAATACTGTCAGATAGCAGTGAAAAATCGGCATTTCAAATGCTTTCATGAACAAATCTTATTGTTAAAATCACAAGTGAACTACCACATGGACCAGAATGAGTTGTGCGGTTAACTACATATGTATTTATTTCAATTATTTATTCCAGGCATAACCCTAGTGTTTCCTCTGATATAAGTGGCTGGGCATGTGCATCAAATCTTGTGTATGCCTTTTTGTCCGATATCAACAAGTGGTTAACTTTACAGACTGTTAGAGTAATAAAGTGTGACAAGTTAATAAATATTTTCAAAGATGCTTTTGTTAACAGAAGTCAACACTTCACTACGTAACTAAACAGCAAAATATACTGATCCATTTGTTTATGAACCATAAGTAATCGAAGTTTGAT
Organism: Cyrtonyx montezumae; assembly: GCF_038088225.1. NCBI lineage: Eukaryota > Metazoa > Chordata > Aves > Galliformes > Odontophoridae > Cyrtonyx > Cyrtonyx montezumae. The sequence goes on along the minus strand of NW_027072034.1, from coordinate 62,316,185 downwards.
TGAGAGAGGCTACATACATAATGATATCTCAATACATCCGGATCCTTCAAGAGCTCCCTGAATATACGAGACTTAACAGCACATGTTACAGGGACAACAAAACAGAGTCACACATGAACACACAAGCATTTTACACAGCACAGTTAATCAAAGGCCTGGTAATTCCCCTTCACCCCCACCCACAAACATCCATGTAATTTAGGTTCTTTCTCTCCAAGTCTATGGTGTATATAATAAGCAGCTAGGCTAGGGTATATTTCACCAATAGTTAATGAAATGCCATCTATTCAGGAAAGCATAGCCATACATTTATCCAAGGTTTTAAAAGAATGGCACCGCTGGGACAAGGATGACTGTTCCTGCAGCAAGCCTGGAAAATGGAGTGAATTACCTCATTTCACAGCCCACATTACACAAATTCACCAGCTGCTTTTTCTCACAGGAGATGTGAAGAGAAAACAAACCAGAAGTGGTCATTGTCTACGGTGCCCTAGTGCACGAGCCCTGCCTTCCTGCTGCTTCTACTTTTAATGAGGCCAGAATCACAGCCAGGGTATCTTTCTAGAACAGTTTAAAAAACAAAGTGGGGATCATGGCCTTCTTGGCACCATTTGCTCAAATCCTGCAGTAAGCTTATGTCACGATTTTGGGGCACTTGGACTTAAAATAAATAAATAAATAAATAAAAAGTCCTCCTGCTTTTTGCATGCTGTAGGTTTGGAAATGCCAGCACAGACAGTGCCAAAAAACACTGCAGATCTTTAACTACACAGCCTGCTAGTCTCACTGCTCACCATCTTTGCCTGAGCACACATTTGTGCTTATGTCAACCATCATACTTTTCCCTTAAATTGCACAATTTAACCCTTTAAACTCTCTAATTAAAAAAATCTGTTTTAATTTGTGACAGACTGCTGTCTTCAAGACAAAAAAAAGAAAAAGAGGAAGAGCAACTTAAATAGATTTCTATTTCTGTCCCAAGGTGGGTAACAGCTTCAAGCTATAATAAGCACGCTCTGAAGATGTCATTTTCTAAAAACATGAAGACAAAAATAAAAATACTGATGAGGCACATGCCTTCAGTATGTTCACAGAATTAACTGGAATTCAATCAACAATTTTCACAAAGTTTTCTCTCTTCAGTGAACTGAGACTCAGGTAGCTCAGGTCCCTGGAAGCACGTGAGAGACACCATGAATGAGATTTATTGCATGAGAACATTTTCTCAAAGCTTGTAGTTTTAAGAATATTGTAAAGCCACGCACAACAGTGCAAAATCATACCTCAAAAATAAATAAAAAAGATAACACTTCTCTTCTTTGGCTCAATCAGAACGGTTGTAGTCACTGCAGAAGCACATGGCCCATTCACATAAGAGGAGTTCATTTTGCCTCCTTTAATTACTGTCTGCATGCTTTAGCTGCATCTTCTCAAGAAAAGGAAATATGAACCTGTGTAATCTAATAAATCTTATCAATATTACGAAAGTAGATTGCTACAAATTGCTACACTACCACACAAGAGTCTTGAAAGGTAAAGCTAATGGAGCAGTCAAGTGCAGCAGTGATACATGCTCTATGCACCTCACAAGACTGAAGATCAGAATGCAAACTGATAATAAAGACACTCTGTCCTGAAAGCAGACGTATTTCTGTCACTCAATCTTTGTGAACATTTATGGAAAATGAATATCAAGATGGAAGAAATATTAAATTGACTGAAGATTCTTAAGGTCACTTTCACATCGAGATAGTATTTTTAATACTAAAAAATGGTTATTGATAAAGAACTTAAAAGGAAGTTTTAACAAAGCTTACCATGAAATCTCTGGGGAGGGAAAAAGCAAAACAAGAAATTACACTTATACAACTCTGCAATTAGTTGTCCACTGGCAATTTTTTTATGGCATCATATTTCTTATTAGTTAATGGCTGTCTACATCAAAGGTCTTCTTACACTAAGCTTACTGCAAAAAGGTTACCAAAAGAGCCTTACTTCTAAAGTAGTCCACTACTAACATCAAGTGAACATACACAAAGATGATGATAAACAATTTCAAACTTTATAAAAACATATTTTACATATTATTTCAATATTTCAAAAACTGTAAGTATTTTTAATATTCCAGAGGCATGATGCCAAGTAGCATAATCCTCCCTCAAATTGCATAATTTAACTCTTTTAACTCTGTAATTAAAAAAAATTGGCTTTTTTTTTTTTCTTCCCCTTCAAGATGTGTGCTCTCCTCAAGGGGCCTGCTTATCATACCATCAGCTTTAGCACCCTGAGGGCAATGAGCCAACAGGAAAGGACTCTCACTCTAATGCACTTTTATTGCATGAAACACAGACTTGTTTTACTCCTTGTGGAACCACACATGACAACCAGAGCATTGGTGAGAAATAACAGATACTAGCCATCATTCATCCAGTGGATGTAGTAATGTGGCCACTCTTCCTCTAATACTCCCATAGACAGTCTCTGCTCAGGATTTTGCTTCTATTAGTTTTATTCTAGTAATAGTCAAAAGATGAAGGAGAAAGATGACAAAAAACCATAAATGCAGGCAAACACAACTGCATAAACTTCAGATACAAGAAAATCTGTCAAAAAATAGCATTATTTTTCTTAATGTAGTATAGAAGTTAAAGGGCAAAGTATTATCAGAAATGAGCTACCTAAATGCCTTTAAAATTTTTGCCTTTAGCAAGGAAAATATAACTTGCTACCAAAGATAGCAGACATTTAACTCCTGATAAATTTTCATTTCAAAACAGCAGCTCAGGAAAAATATCTTAAAAGTCCAAGACCAGTTCATCACACCTGGAGGCAACTGCTCATAATGCTGTTCATAAATTTATGAACTTCCTTCTAAATTACTAGGCTTCTTACTCCTATTCCTTTTACCAATAGACTGCCGGAGCTCCTTGCCCTTGCAGAAACTTCCTCGTAATTTCCAGATTAAATTTATTCATGGTCAATTTATATTCATTTGCTCTTGTGATGACATTGTCTTTTATCTCAAATTAAGTTGTAAGTTCTCCAGGGCTCTGACCAAATTCACATCAATGTGAAGAATCCTGAGTGTAATACTTCTCTGAAAATAACTCAGAGCTTTAGTTATGATTACAATACAAAAAATAATAAAAAATAGGTTTTGCAGATCCTCTGGTTTCATCACTTCTGTAATTAGTTCAAGTAGCCTCACATGAAATTTGATCAAACAGATAACAATGAAGCCAGATGAGAATGCAGTTCAGCCTTAGTTCTATGAAGCTGATTGTCTTTCTCTGCAAGTTTCCTGCCCTACATGCTAATCTTTATCTTGACTACGGACTACTAAAGAAAACACAGCAACAAATTAGACAACCTTTTAAACCTTTAACATAAAAAATTTTGTTGTAAGAGTGACTGACATAACATATGCAAAGGCTTGGAAAACACTCAAAACTGGCAAGCTCCTTCACACAGTTGAAATTTGTGTTACCAGAGGCAGGTCAACCTCTGCAAGAAAACCCCTCAAACTTGAGTACTTCTAGAATGCTAATGCTTAGATTGAACTTGTCATTCTTATGTATAGTAGCATCAACAACCAACATCAACAACTGCAGATCAAGAAACATGTTTCGTATCTATAAAATCAAACATCAGACCCAGAAACTTCACTGAATGACTATGTTTCCCTCGTATTTCTCAGTACATATTTTTCACATCTGTTGTTGTTGTCATCTTAACAGCGGCATGTCTATTTGTTGCTCTGCACTTCTGGTGTCATTAAGTTGGCACATTTGGTCTCCCTGTATCAGGTACAAGGTGCTGTTCATCTTTCCCATTCAAACAAATGAACAAGAATTCTAGAAAGATTGCATATTTTCTGGATTTTCTCTCATTTGTTATTCATTTCATAGAATAACTGGTCTGAGATGCTTTCCAAAAGAAGACTTTATTTGCCCTGGTATAATAGGACAGAAACTCCAACTCTGAATTCTAGGAAGCCAAATCCATGACATGATTCAAACAACAATAATAAAAGCAGCATATTTAAGTAGCTCATGGAACAATTTCAAGAAAAAGTTGTGATAAGAATATAAATGAAAACATCAAATCAATGTGATTTATGTGATCTGCGTTGACAGAATGCAATAGAAAAGTTAACACGTACAAATAATATTAATAATAATAATAAAAAGAAAAAAAGAAACGAACCTCCATCTACCAAGGAGGTAGGAGAAAATAAAGCAAGTTATTGACTCCAAAAAATAATAATAAAACATTACTGAAATGAATGGGATTCCATAGTCTTTTTGGCTTTCAAATAGAAGACAGTAGTGCATGTTCAGGCAAGAGATAGATAGTTTATAAGCAAAGATCCAGAATTAAAAAAGACAGTGACAAAATTCTGAGATGTAAGCAGAAGCCTGGTTTGCCATCACTCATGAAAACAGAATCAGGAAGAACCAAGATCATTTTCTCTCTATTTAAGGTAGCTTCTCAGGATTAGATAGATAACAGACAAAAGCCACTTCAGAAAATACATTAATATGGAGATATTAAATTATATAGTTTTGTAGACTCTCATGAAGAGCAAGAAAAAGATCACCACTCACCCAAACACCTGTAGGGAACCACAATATGTGGGTGACGGTTGCACTGCTTCCATCCTCTCTTGCACCAGTTCTGGATTGTAACCGGCTGGTTGGCTTCGACAACATTGGTTATTTGCAATTCAGGGTAAACCTAACATTAAAAATATAAAGAAGAAATTGAAAAATGTTACTGCAAATATGCACTTGGGGTCACGGAATATGTAAAATGGATATCATAGCACCATACTCCATTTCCTAACCTCTCTGTATATTTCAGTTTACTTCATGGTTTGAGTATAGATGCTTACCTGAAAAGATGGCATACTTATTCATCACTAAAAAACACACAGCTGCCAGCTCAGAATACAGTGGTAGTTAACAGCTGACTAACAAAATTAACTTGGACACTTAGACTTCCTTTAGCTAAAGATTATCTAAACAAGTTTCTAAAATACCCTCTCTTTCAAGTCCAGGATACCACTGTCTCTGTAAAACTTTGCATATTGGTCCTACTCTCCAAAGATTTAAAATTAATAGTATGTTTTTTATGCTTCCCTTAATTATTTTGACAAACACCACACTCTTCCCAATTGCAGTCTGTACAGCATTCACTTTGTTCAAATAGTTATTCATATTTATGTTTGCATGTGAACTGGATTCCTCATTGGATCAAACTGAAGCAGAAAATGTACTCCAGAAGCGTATCTGTTGCTTCCCTAGACACTAATAGATGATTAGCCCACACAACAAGGCTACAGTTAACAAAAGCAAAGCCTATGAAGTGTGCCACTCAGCAAGGATGCTCAGCCCCAGCTACACCACTCTGCACTCCCAACTCTGAGCATACCATGCCACATTTGCTCCTGTAGTTGATGGTTCTCACTTTTCATTTTTCAGAACTCTATCTGCTTTAACATGAAAATCAGAAGATAACTAGTTCTCCTTCACCTTTTCTCAAGCAATCCTTACCAATTTCTGAGTATGACAAATCTAAGAATTTAGGTAGACTGAGAACTACAGTCCACTCACTACTACCAACACAGAAGAAAAACAACTAATAGGAGATGATCCAAAAACACTCTAAAGAAATATAATCCCAATTTAAAAGAGTTGAGAGTGGGTGGGCTCTAGAATTCCAAAGCCAATGCTTAGAAAATCACCATAACAACTTTCTACAGCCTGCTTTGAGGGGAAAAAAAAATTAGTCTTACTCCCATGTGCAGTCTTTTATGCTAACCCAGCATACTAGACCATCCACTTAAATGAAGCCCACAAAAGAGAACCGCAAAATTAAGAGTTGAAAGTATTCCTAAATTTTGAAGATTTTGGCTTTGTTCTTTTGTTTAATCTTCAGCAGGTGATCAGGGCTGATGGTCAGCATCTATTCTACAAATATAGTATTCTCACTATAATTGCAGGAAGCATCTCCAGAAAAAAATTACTGATCCCTCTGTGCTTGAAATACTGGGTTCTGAATGGAAACAGTAAGGTGCAAATTAAATGAAAGCTATCTTGTCCTCTTCAACCTCCTTATGTTTGCCCTTCATTTCCCCAGTTCTACCAGACAGGTCTGTACATGCTCATGCTCGCAACTCTTGGAACAGCACCGACGGAATGGATTAGGATTCCACCACAGCAGGGAATTCCACACCTCAACTGCTGTGAAAATAGTACACCATAAGGCAACAAAGCTGCCTCAAGAGCTTACGAGGAAGATACAACAGAAAACTTCACTTTTCTTTGGACTCTGCCATTATCAACACCATTACTCCACAGTCTTCCCAGTTTATACATCCCCAGACATCACACCGCATAATTAGAGCTCTCAGGCACATACATTGGATGCTGGCACAAACCACACGCTTCGTATAGCACATGGTGTCACTGACACATTCTCATGAGGGCCATTTTAACACTTCTCAGGGTTAAGTGTCACCCATCACATATGAAGGAAGTAAAACTCTTAAAATTTTTTTTTAAATGTTGGGCCAGAATGCAAAAAAAAAAAAAAAAAATGAAGTATTTGGAGTTTTTATGCATACACCAACCATGTGCGCAGCTTTAAAACAAGTGGAAATAGAATCCTGATCCATGAGAACGAAGACACATTAAGCTGCTTTGCTGCCTTTAATTTCTAATGAGGAAGAGTGAGTTATTACTCCAAATTCATATTGAAACAATAAGACTAGGCAGGGTACACTATTTTCATTTTCACTATCTCCTCAAACCATAGTTTTAACTATTAGTTAATAAGTTAGACCAAACTATAAGATGTTAATGTTACGTACATGAATAGTGTTTGTCAAAAGGACACAAGGAAGAAGAAATACAAAGAAGCCTCCTCTTCTGTTTCTACATCAGCTACCAAATTCCTTATTTCCTTTGACAGTTCACATAAAGCTCTGTCCACCCTTCACAAGAGAAAACAAGCTCTGAATGTCACGGTCAGCAGGTTAAGACCAGTAAAGTGTATGCACTGAAGAAAGCACCCCTAGCTAGACTTATGTAAGATATTTGCTCTGAATTGAAGTGGGACCTACTTAGTGGAAAATTAGATTCATATTTATTTATAGTGTCCCTAAAGAGCCATTTTTCCCACTGTATAGTCAAGAGCAAGAGCTCTAAAAAATTACAGGACATGAAGTATTGTGTCCAGTTCTAGGCTCCCTGGGACAAAAAAGACACGGACCTCCTGGAAAGAATCCAGCGGAGGGCTACAAAGATGATAAAGGGCGTGGAACACCTCTCTTATGAGGAAAGGCTGAGAGACCTGGGTCTGTTCAGCCTTGGAAAAAGATGACTCAGAGGGGATCTGATCCATATCTATAAATATCTAAGGTGCAGGAAGCAAAGGGATGAGGCTGGGTGGCAATAGGATGAGGGGAAATGGTCACAAACTAATGCATAGGAAGTTCCACACAAATGTGCATGGGAACTTCCTCACAGTGCAGTGGCACAGGCTGCACATAGAGGTGGTGGACTCTCCTTCTCTGGAGTCGTCCAAGACCCACCTGGACGCCTACCTGTGCAACCTGGGCCAGGGAGCTGCTTTGGCAGGGGGTTGGACTCCATGATCTCTAGAGGTTCCTTCCAACCCCTACAATTCTGCGATTCTGTGATCTAAACTTTCAACTTGATCCCTACTTGTTGCAAAGTAATACCGTTGATATATTTTATATGGAACAGTCCATGAGTAAATTTCTTTAAACTGACTTCAAAAATCAAACGTGTTATTCAACAGCATTATTATATTCACAAAATCTAGAAGGAAAGAGTGAAAACATGGCATGAAACTGAGTGGCAGAGAAAAAGATTAAAATAACACAGTGGACAAGTCAGCGTCACAGCAATCTCCGGTGACAGTGAGGAGGACTTGGAGTCATTCAGAAGGCATTTCCACACAGTCTCTGTGTGCATGCTTCCAGGCTGTTCAGACACTGGGAGCACAGGCCACTCCCGCAGGAGAGGAGGACTATTTCAGGAAGAAGCACCTCAGAAAGCTGGTGACAGCCACTGGTGAGCAATGAGCTCCTCTCAGTACACTGAGGGCAAGAGGGTCTGCACAGCTCCAGGCACAGAGAGGCATCAGGCGTGGTCACAGCTGTTCCTGGAATAGCAGGCCCAGCTGCAGGGCAGCAATTCAGAAGGACTGGGACGAACTGGAATGAGTTCAGAGGAGAGCCAGAGAGCAGCAATGAGATCAAGTGTCGCGTGTAGAGGAAGTGCTTGGCTCCAGGACTAATCCACACAGTTGAACACTGACAGCCCCATGGCCATTTAATATGTCTTTGCCGCAGCCTCCACTGGCAGCCAGGATCCTCACAGCCCTGAACCTAAACTTCTAGGTTGGAACTGGGGGGGCATACTCTCCCCCACTGAAAGGGTGGAGCAAGTCTCAGATTGACTCACAAGATTGAATGTGTACAAGTCCATGGGGCCAGATGACACGCATCCTAGGGTCCTAATGGAGCTAGCTGACGTCGTTGCCAATCTGCTCTCCATCATACTTGAAAGTCCAAATCAGAAATGTACATTAGGTTAAGTGCTATCACATGCAAACAGTCAGAAGTGGACAGCTTTTCCTATAAATCATTTCTTTTTATTCCATTTTCCTAGTCCTTCAGTTCTTTTGCTGTACTTACACACAGTATCTTGGCTTAAATTGCATCACACATTTGGTTTCTAGATATGCCTTCTATCCTATGCATCAGCATCTGGCACAGCAAGGTGTTGAAGTCAACTTAAATTCAAACATAATTCTCAACTCTCTAATGTCACAGTGGAAAAAGGACTTGTATTTCACCAAAAGCTCACTGTCCAGTCTCTCCAAAACATGATACATAAGAACTGGTGCAGATTTAGCTAAAGTCTATCAAGTGTTTGCAAGTTGGCAATCTGCTTGAAATCTGTCTCAGTGACAGTGATATTAAAAACTAAATATAAAAAGACAGGTCATTGAAAAGGTAGGAACATGCTTACAGCTAAGAGAATTTAAGAAACTACTGCTGTAAATAGAACACATAATAGGGTAGTTTTAATATCTTCTGCAATGTGATTAACCTGAATGTTCTCATTTACTTAAAGTGGAGGGTAATTCAAACTGAAATACAGTTTAATTTCAGTCATATCATATCACCCCTTTGTTTGTGGACAAGTATCCTTCCAATTGGACCATGAGAGTTTTAATATTCTGTATTCATAATGTTGATGTTACTTTAGTGTTTAGAATTGTTCACTGAAGTTGTCAAATAGCTTTTTAAAACTGTAAAAAATTAATGGGTGTGTTAGATACTACCTACCTTCATGCTTTAATGGAACAAAGATTTTTTTTATTGTTTCAGTAAGGTAGTTTACAGACCGTTGATACAAGCACACAAAAAGCCTGATTTTAGCAAACAACATTTAGGAATGCAATGGTTTTAAAATTGTGGCATATGTCACTCTGACAGTGAACTTATCTTAAAGACAAATAAGTAACGCTTCAGTTTTGCGGATGAAAAGCCTTCAGTTCTAGATTAGCAATTTAAAGGTGGATTAAAACTATTCATTTTCCAGAATATATCTTAAAAAAATAAATAAAGTCCTGCTGAGGATTTTCCTGTTAAAAAGAGGGCAGAAAGCAGCCTACATATTACAGCCACAAAAAGGAACAAAACACCAGCTGCTTCACAGTATTTTGCATAGATAAATCATTGCAGCACAGTAATAAGCAAATGTGCTGCACTAACTTCAAAGTATTTGGCTTGTCCAGTCAGAGGAAGTACACATTTTGGTGTGTCCATGCACAGTATTTCTGCAAGCTTTCCAATCTAAAACTTGCAAAGCAGCAACACCGCAGACTCCCAGCTGTCCCAGGTCAACCACAACAGCAGTGGTACCACGTGAGCAGCAATGGCACAAGCACTGCCAAACCCAACAGAAAAACAGATTGCACAACTGAGAACAGGGTATCTGCAAAACTGGCAGCTGTACACAGACTCAAGCTCATAGATGTCTCTTGTCAAAATATTCTAGTTGATTGCTGTTTTTTATGTTTTCTACATTACAATAGAATATCGCAGTATTAGGTGATTTTAAATCTTCAGTGATTGATATATAGAGAGTCAGGTTTTATATTTTGAGTTCTTGTTTGCTTTTTATATTTTCTGCTGCATAGTCATACAATTTAAAGGTTGAAAACAAAGCCAAAGTTAAAATCTCCATTAAAAGAAGACTCTCGAGCTTCTGTGGAAAGACACCCTCTTGAATTCTTGATGAAACAGGGAGGGGAAAAAAAAGACAATGGACTGCATATGTTGATAACACATGCAATTACATAGACTTCTGGACTGTTGAGCAAAGAAGGGATGCCATGCAAGCTTTAGGAAAAACTCAGCTTGCTGACATGAAGGCCATGCTCCGTGGTCAAGCTGACTACTCCAGGCAGCCCCTGAGGATCAAAATCTGCAGACAACAGCTGTTATGTTTCATGGGAAATGAACCATGTTCATTGCCACACTTGTGCATTTCACAATCACCACCTCCTTGTCTTTTCTGTTTTTCCTCAAAGAAATACTGTGCAGAAATGGTACCATTCTCCTTTCAACTAATCTATACTTATAGAAGGTTATGAAATGGGCGCTCATCGCTCAGTAAAAGAACAATTGCACCACAAGTAGCTCTGCAAATATTGGAGTACTAGCATGGTTGCATTCTGAATGCTCCATAACACAGGCCTGTGGTCCCATCAGTCACCTGGCCAGGGATCTTCATCTCTCCACAACAGTACACTCCCACATGTCAACACTGAAGTCTTTTGTTTCCTGCCAAGTTTCTGCTGGCACAGCTACGCTCTGTCGCACCTGACCACATTCCCTCAGTATTGTTTTTCTCAGCCATGCGGGTGGTCCTACACACAGAAGCAAAGCTACGCTACTTTCAAGCATCCCAATTTTTCATGCTATTCTAAGCAAGCCTTTCTGCACTGGTGCATTTACTCACTTAAATGCGACATATTTCTCTGCAGGTAGAAATCTTTATCCACAGAGAGATGGCCAAGTCAACTTTGCCATCTCTTTCCTCAAGTGCAAACTAAGCTTTCAGGTATCCCATTCCCTCCTGAAGTGTTGCATGGAGCACATGTGACCAGGGAAAGGAAGGTGGGACAGCACAAGCAGCTCCAGAGCCTGGGTCCGTCTCATAGAAATTTTACAGGCTGTTATCCCTCCCATAGCAAACATCAGTGGGAAGAAGGCAATAGAGAAGCTCCTTTCTTGATCACATAAATATACAAAACAACATTGACCTGTATAAAACAGCTAACTTACAAAGAGGATGATTAAACAAGACTGTTGGCTAATAACAGCATCCAAGAGTCTCCAATGAAGGCTCAGTGACTTGAGATGGATCATCAGGAGCAGCCCTTAGTATGAATGTTATTTCAAAAAGGCAAGAATTAAAAGACAATTTTAGAAGTACAAACTTCCTGTTTTGTTGTATTACCATAACAAAAATGGAATGCTACTTCATCTCAAGCACAATAAACTTCAGAGTAATGGCTGGGAAAGAACCAGATCTGCCAGCAATTTTTGCCCGAAGATGAGATTGTGTTCCAAAGGCAGTGAACTACACGATTAATCAGCACTGTGAAAATGACTACATGCGGAAAACTACAGTTTCTTTCTCCTTTGCATTTAAAAAAATATATATCTTCAACATTACTGACGTGCAACTTACATTTTAAATCGAACTACTTACCTAGAGAACTTACTTGGCTATAACTGACTGGATTGTTATTTCTGTTCGTTGAGTAGATTCCATTATAAGACACACCTCAACAGTAGCGTGAAGTCTATAATAATATACTTGGGGAAAAAAAAATCTCTATTCAACTATTTTGAGTTCTCCTGCTTACAAAATGACCTACTTTATGTCAAAGTTGTCCTCAGGGCCATGCAGAACCATCACAAAGTAACAGGCCTGGGAACTAATTTCGAATAATCTAATTAATTTACGCATTCTTGAGTTTATTGCAGAACTAGCCAATGGGTGATATATTCATCTAAGAGTCTGGATTCAGTTGCTCACGTGCCCCAAAAGGCAAACAAGGCTGTGATTTCTCTTCTTCTGAAATAAACTTCAGGGTCTAGTATCTAGAACATGAAGTAGCAATATAAGGTTACAAGAAAACACTGCATTCAGCTTGGCTTAGTTTTGTTGTGAAAAGATAAATGGGTTGGGAAACCCGCAAACTAGGGAAACAAACTACCTGATATGCTACAAAGCCTTTACCTTAAAACTGGGTAGGAAGGGGTTAAACAAAGGGAAGCAAGTATAGCAAGCACATAAGAACACACTAAGATCGAGTTTCCTGTTTATAAATGCCATAAGAATATGTATTCAGTGTCTTGGATTGGTCCTTTATGATAGGGCACTTAGAACAATAACCCTTATATCAAGCTAATAAGACAGAAGACAACACTGCTTTCTCCTCCTTTCAAATTAAGCAGGGATAATTTTCTGTTTTAGAATTTTTATAAGAGATGTATATGTTAAAGGTGATATGCTACATTACACACACAGTACAACACTGAAATACGAACAGTGTTTAGTGTCAATATAAAATTGACACTACATACACCATTTTTCCTTCCTAATCACAGTTTTCTTCACAAATATTTATAAATTTATGGGTTGTTTTTTTCCAAGTTGTTTAGCAATTCTCATAAGTACTCACAAGATTTGGTCCACGGTAGTCTTAATTACCTCACCACTCTCCTGTCCCAGATGCAGTCATTCTGCCTACAAACTGCTCTCCTAAGACAGTAACCTTGGAAGAATACATAACTGAAGATAAATCAGACATTTATTACCTCCGCTACCATGACTAAATGCATCTGAAATACCATTAACTTTACCATCATTGTTCATTTATTGAAACTGTCACCGTGCATTTCTGAAGCCCTACCTATTCAAGGGAACTGTAATCTGGAGCAGCCACCAATAGAGAGGTTTGCTGACTGTTTTGCACTTCAAAATGTGTCTGCTTCAAATAGGGGACTCTCTAAAATAACAATGCTCCAAAACATGTACAATAAACTCTGGTATTGTAGTACATACGCCCTTGTTTGAAAGTAGAACTGAACAAGTATACTTCAGCTTGATTAGATGCATATAGACTTACTCAAGATTTAATTTTTCAATATCTGACTCCCCCCTTAAAAAAACAATTCATGAAGACATATTATTGGAAAAACTTCAGGAGTTTGGAAACTACTCTTTAAGAAAACAGAAAATTTCCACAACGGTTGCTTGTTTTTCCCTTTATTTTTTTCCCTCCTTCCTCTTTCCTCAATTTTTGACATTTAAACTATTGCTATCTTCTGTGAACTTCCGCATAACACATTTCTTTTGAGTCACAGAAAATGGAGAAACAAAACAAAAAACAATCTAAGAAAATACTTAGTTTCTAAAACAGATATATAAAGTTGTATTTCTGCTTTCAGAATTCCTCTCCAAAACAACACTGAATTCAAAGAAAAAACAAAATGATGTGTTATAAATACTGCAGAGACTTCAAAAGAAATTCATTCCACATGTCCTTCCTGCAGGAGAAAAAAGTACAGTGAAGAGCTCTGCTATAGAAGGAAGGCAATGGAGGCCTCAGCAAATCACACACAGAAGGAAGATTGCGAAGGAAGCAACCAGCATGGAACAGCACCTACTTTTCAGGTCTTTGACAAAGCTTACAAAATGTTATTAAAATATAATATTCAGTGGTATGTTAAGAAGTCTCTACTAACTACTATCTCATTCTGCTTCACAATGTCTCATTTCTCCTTGGGAACATGGGGAGGGAAGAGGGGTTTAGAAAGAGCAGTACTGACTGCATCCTGCAGATGCTTTTGCAACAAAACTTGGAAATTCATTCACGAAGATGTAAAAGTTATGGCTTGAATAGACCAGTTGGTTTCTTCATTTCCACTCGCTGAATAGAAGTGAAAATCCATTAATCTCAATTTCATGCTAAATTATAGTATCTACTAAAGAAATAAGCAAAGATCCTGAAGCTACAAATGTCATCCGTGTGTCTATTTAACAAGAGGAGCTCTGAGCCATCTTCTCTGAGCCATACGTCATTCTGAGAAGAGCCTTCAGCCAGTACTTCTCCCAATAAAGCTGCACCCTGAAATCCATGGGTGACTGCATTTGACAGTAAAGCAAAAAATAAAGTGGGCATCACCACCTGTGTTACACCATAATGCAAAACCCCATGACCATTTTTTATGTAACAGAATTCCTATGGAGGTGACCATACACCTAGCACGCTTCATCCTACTGAAGTTTTCACTGAATGAAACCTAAATAAGATTCAGATATTGAGAAACTTATATTTGAAACAACCTCCTATAAAATGAAGTTCTGGTACCACAGTCAAATAAGCAAATTAATTCTGCAGAGCCTGCAGCCTTCACTCACAACAAAGCAATGGATTTGAAGTCAAAACCAGAAGTCTAACAACTGATATTCTCAGGTCTGTTACCATCATCTTCAAGGGCCAGTTCTTCCACACCAAGCAAAATACATCAAGGAAGAAGCATTAGTTTAAGTAACACCAAGGCTACATAACATAACAAACTGTTCTGTTTCTACGAACAGAAAAAGACTGGAGGGAGAAACAGTTCTGAAAAGCAAGCTCCGAATTCATTCATCTGCTCAAAATATCAGACAGTAAAGAAAAATCCTGAGTCTGGAATTCAAAAGAGTGTATTTTGATGTACCCCTGTCTTTTAAGTAGCAAGAAAGGGCACCTGTACACTGCAAGAAATTACAGCAAGAAACTCACAGAACAATCTCATCATTGGTATGTTGATAATATTTGATGATGATACGTGGAATACATTGGGTATAATTTAAGTGTTTTTGCTTCCTTCCAACTTTTAAAATATGTTTAATAAACTTGAGTTTTATGTATATACACACACACACAGTAAGGTGGACAGAAAAGAGTTTTCTCACTCGGTGAGTAAAAAAGTTAAGTGTTTCAACACTTGACTGTTCAAATGTGAAGGAAACAAAACATCCACATAATATATTTGATAATTGCTCTTTAAAAGAGGATGGGAGTCAGTTCCACTTTTGTGACTCTGATCGCTTTTAGCTCTTCGTACATTGACTGCAGATTCTTTTTTTAGATGGAAAATTAAGATAAGCTCCCCTGCAGTTCAACAAAGGCATCCTCACATTAAATGTGTTAGTAACTAAGGGGAAAAATTGACTGCAAAGAAATTTTTATTGAAAAATAATTTTGCCTCTCAACTGCATGCATTTCATTTGTGAGCTTCTTAAAATACTTTTTCCCCTCTTTTTCAAAGCACACTACTCATGGGCTGGAAGATACCAAGACAGCATAAGAAAAAGCTTGTGGAAAGCTTGTGCCCCAACCCTCTTTTTTTTCCCCTAAACGTAGAAATGAACGTTGCTAGGGAGCAATGGGTACAAGATGGAAAAAGGCCCCCACTGACCTCCTAACTTTTACGTAAGCACCAAGTCAGATATGCATCAAGCTCCTAGCCACTGGGCTGTCTATATGCATCTGTACATTTAAGAGAAGCAGTTCAGAAGGATGAAAAGAACAAACTGTTTCAGCATTCCATCCCCCACCAAAGAAAGCAGCTAAACATATTCTTGCCAGCAGTCTTCCTCCTGCGGTCTGTTCCCACACAGATGGTAAAACTTGTTATGAGGCCTTGCATCGCAAGTTCCACAGAAGTCAATGGGAACCCTGACACCAACTTCACTAACAAAGATTGAATCCATCAGCTCAAAGAAAGCTAAAAGAAAGAAAATAAAAATCTTTTTTCTCTCCTACAAAGAATAATTTCAAAAGGATTAGGATGGTTGCCAAATGGAGAAACTAGAAGCACTTCAACATTGCTCCAAATTATTCCATTGACCACAGCGACGTTAATCTCTAGAGATAAATACTGCTGTTGCATGACAAGAAGTCAAATCACATCCAACAAAATTTATGCAGAAATATATGTAGGGTATTATTCTCAAGAAGGATTACTGTGTGCATTTCCAAGTTATCAAAAGCACGCTGTACAAAGGGAACATTAGGATAAGTCACAGAAACATAGAATGGTTTGGGTTGGAAAGGAGCTCAAAGCCCACCCAGCCCCAGCCTGCTGCTGTGGGCAGGGCTGCCCCCATCAGCTCAGGCTGCCCAGGGCCCCATCCAACCTGGCCTTCAGTGCCTCCAGGGATGGGGCACCACAGCTTCTCTGGGCAGCTGTGCCAGTGCCTCACCACCCTCTGAGGAAAGTTATTTCTTCCTAACCTCTAGCTGCCAGTGGAACACAGATACATGGCAGGCTTTGATTATTATCATGGGTGAACTGCTCCACTGAACTATGCCATCTAAGTGAGGTAGTCCCCAAAATGACTTATATCATCTTCAAGCAAACGTGTATTGGAGGAAAGGGTGGGGGCACCTGTGTAAAGAAGTCCACAGTTTTCACCACTACTCTCAGCAACTCCAGAGAGATTTCTGAACGCCACATAACTCAAGCTTGTAGCACACATTGCTCTTGAAGAGGTAAACAAGAAAGCCTGCAATAGGATTTAATTTCTTTTGAAGCTTCATTCTTGCTGAGGCACAATCTCCAAAGAAAATCTACTACCAGTCTACTGTTGTTTCTTCTTTCCTGTGTAACAATTCCCCAATTAATTGGTTGCTTGAGGCAACTCATTAACATATGATTGTTGTGGTTGCATACAACCAGAGAAGCTGAAAGTACCTAAAGAAAATGACATTCTGTGTAGGAAAGCCCAGCAAAGGCTTCAAGGAAAAAAAAATAAGAATGGGGATTTATGTACTATTTTACAAGTACTCTCAAATGTGGCCTTTGGCAGCAAACTCACCTGACCATCATCAGAAACGTATACAGCAACAGTACTTAACAGATCGGCAATCTGAAGAGTAGCCAAGCAAAAAAGCTTATTTTTATATTAATCATTACTCAAACAGGTACTCTAGGTGTCATTTTGATGGAGGCATTATAGTAATCCCAACTCAGATGGAAGTAATACAACCAAATCATTTCAGTTATGACAACTGCCTCTAGTTTATTGATTCCTCAAAACCCACTGAGAACTTAATATTAAAAGGAAGTATGATAATTTATCACATTACTCCTTTTACTTTTGTTTCACAATGAGAGCAGCATATAATACACTTAATTTTAAAAGAATGTCAGCGCCCCTTCTCCAACAGGAACTAAGTTCACAGGATTGGACTAAAGGTAAGAAATAAATCATTTTACCATTCTAAGCAAGTACTTCTTGAAGGAATAATTTTTTCAAACTGATAATGAAAGAAGAAATAAAAACCCTTCACACCTCATATTGCTTTGGCTTATCCTGGGAGACATACCTCCTGCCTTGCAGAACCACACCTGCTGCTGTGCTGTGAACTCTGGGAGTGAAAGAAGCAGATCAAAGCTTTAACTGTTCATATCTTCAGGATTATGTTATCATGCAATCTCCTTTATTACCATTGTCTGTGGTTCAATAGTTTCTTTTGTTTAGCTTGGTAACTGTTATAGAGATATGCTTTAATTTGTTTAGTACTTTGAAAAGTGAGATGCTACACTAAAAGGAAGGTATTGCTCCCAAGATTGATCTAGACAGCGAAGTCAATGCAAGGATTTGCAGAAATCTCAAAGAACTCTACACCAAACTTTTAAAGCAGTGTGAGCAGTTCTGCACCAAGCTATTGATGCAGCTCTACAACAACCGTCATGCTAACTCTCCCAACGTCTAAGGCAGCTCAGCATATATCCTACAAGAAATTCTTCAACATGGATATACAGCATGCTGTGGGCAGCCAGCCAGACCTCCAGCTGCAAAACCCAGCAAGAGCAGCAGGAAAATCAGCAGCAATTGGGACTTTCCATGTGAAGTGGAAGTCCGCACCCTGTTCCTAAAAGCACAGTACAGCAAATCTGTGGAAGAAGTGTTTAACAAATGGCCTAAGGACATGATTTTACCTCAGATCACTGGTAGGAGGTTAATGTATCACATCGAATTTATCAGTCTTTCACACATTTGTCAGTTCTGTCCCTCCTGCTGTCATCCTGCCTAAAAATGCCACCCTTGCTCACATTTCCATATCCTCACCTTCTTACTTTTATCTCCATTCCTGCACAGATTTTGGTATTTCAAATTTGTTTGCTCTACACTTACCTTGCTGCTGCCCTAAACTGAATCATGGAGCCACATTTACACCCCAGATTATGTAGAATGCAACCTGTTCTTCATTATAGGATTGATTTAACATGAGTCTTTCAAGACCTAAAACAAAGCCAATTGTTTCTCCCCACTTAAACTGTTCTGCCCACTGCCAGAGAAATGTTGCTGAGGAAAGTCAGATACTAACTGGACATGCTTCTAAAATTACATAGTACCAAGAAGCAAAATGTTGCGTTGCCTTCAAAAATACTTAAAAAGTCTACCCTTCAAAGGCTGTTCAAACACTACAGCAAAGCCAGTCCATCAGTCAGCTATCCGAAGAAAGTCCTGTTCTCGCCTATCACCCCCCCATATTTGTACTTCAGCCCCTCCAACCCTCTCTGAGATGGTTCCGAAAGAGAAAATGATCCTTTTATTTGCTTGTGGGGGTGAGCTTCATGCCACTTCAGTTCTCTAAACTTCCTCATCACAAGATCAGACATATGCTGAAATGTGGCAGAGCAGACATGAGGAGGAGGGGAATGAAACTGACTCCTTCTGCAACAGCATGTACCACTTCAGCTCAACATTTCTGCAAAAATGCTCTGCAGCAGCACTCCTGTTAGCTTTATAAGAAACACTAAAATTAGCTCAAGCAATCTGATTAACTCATGGGAAAGACTGTTTGTTCATTCCACAGATCTGAAGCTACCACAGCTAAAGACACCATAACTTGAAGTACATTGAAGTGGATATGTTTGGGAACATCAAAATTTGGCTGTGCATACGAGAGTCCTGGGTCCTCTGTGATGCTTCAAATATGCTAACCAGTGAGGTGCTCTTGCATAAAACATCTGAGGTAGAGGAATGAAAAAGTCATACTGAAGCATCACACTGCTGCTCAGCTTAGCAGCTCTGATCCACACCAGCACTAAAATACTCACAGCTGCCCTTCAGACTTCAGCAAGTAATTACAGACTGGTATACCCACTGACATCTTCTCAACAACAAGTTTCCATGAGAAACTTCTCTAAAACGCTAAAAAGTATACACATACCAATTTACACACTATTATGAGTTTAGCTTTTGTAAGATCAATCTTGCCAAGATCCCTTAGATCTCTGGTTAAAAGCAAAATAAAATTCCTGCTCTTGAATGTTTTTTTCTCTTAGATGGAGCCTACAAATTTGCCAAGTTGTGTGGGAACTTGGACAAACAATGTTAGCTGCAACAGTTCACAGATGTTTAAAGGAATACTTACTGAAATCCAACTCAGACTTGCAACATCCCTACATACAAACTCTATAACTGTCTGCAATGAGGTAAAGCAAAAAACAAAACAAAACAAACACCATTAAAGAGTTGACAAGGCATCAAAAGTTAGTGCTACTGAGAAGTCCAAAGAAGCCACTTACGACCACAACATAATAAGTGGAAGAAGTGATGAACATGGGAAATCAGGTGTTATACAAGTGCTAAATTATCATAGTTCAAGAAAATATATGACAGAATAAGAAACAAATAAATTTCATTTCACTAGATTATAAAACTGTTTCTATACTTGAAAATACAGCTTCCTCTTTGGTCATCTCGTGTAATAACTTCTTGAATTTCCATAGGATCAATGATTTTCTAACCCACGATAACATTGATAGAAACTAAACTGGCAAGATAAAAGATTTTATCAGACTGAGTTTCTCCATGTTCAGATTAACAGTATTAGTGTTTCAATATTAATACCTAGACAGAATAGAAGTGTTAAACATGGTATTGTCATTAATGCAGAAATAAATATCTGCTTTAAGGTTTGTTTTTCTGAGATATGCGTGTTCATCCATGCAAAAAACTATGAGCACTCAGAAAACAAAGCTGACGCTTTAAACAGATGTTATGATCCATCTTTTAAATACTGTACAATCCCCTTTTGAACTCAGATAGGAAATTATACCAAAGGAAAGGATTGTTTCTCCCTTCCTAGCAAGGTTTCACCCCAGAGCTTCCTAGTAATTTGGGATTAAGAACCCAGTACTCTCTTTTCAGTCTCAACATTAAGTAGGAGGCGTCAAGAATTCTAGAATATCTACAAGGAAATTTTCACCTTTCAAACATTTTCATTAGCAATATGCTGTAAAAACCTTTGAGTAAAATTCTTGCCCAACTCATGACAGAAGTCAAAATTAATACCTAAAATGTTGCTACAACTGTTTAAAACTACATTATATACACATAAATGAAAAGGTAGGTGAAGGAATCAGTAATTGGCCGCGTATTCAGAGACCTCTTCATGAAGAAATCTGTAACCATCTAGAATTGAGGACATTATTTTCCATAATCATCACACATTTATCAAAACAGACTATCAGTGGGATTTTTGATTAAATAGATGTATACAGTGTTGGGAAGATTAAAGCAGGCATTCAGTACAGTACTACATAATATCTTAATTGGATAAACACTAATCAGATGATAATGTCATGGCATGTCTTAGAGAGTAGCAGTTGATAATCTGCTTGGGAAAACAAAAGACAAACCACTGAATGCCGGCAAAATCAGAATATTTCCCCAATCCAATTTTTGGGTGTTGCCCTGCTATAAACTCAAGCAATCATCACCTTCTTCACAGCCTCAAAGCTAGGAAAAGTTCCTCTTGCTCATTTTTTGATGCTTACCTGCAGAACTAACAACTGAAAACGTGCATAAAGCATCTTTTCCCTCTAACTTGTATGTTCTGGCTTCTGAATTTGAAATGATTCTGTGCTACCAACCTAGACAGATCAGCCCACTGTCTGCTACTCATCAACTTCATCTGTACTATGACGAGAAAAAGATCTGCAGTCATTATTTCTGATATCTAAATACTTCAAGACACATGGACAAAGGATGAAATAAATAAAGAAAAAAAGAATAGGGAGAAGCTCCCCCAGAAGACAATACCACTGACACTGCAGGAAAAAGCTTTTAAGTTATAGCATGGGAAAGCTGTACCACCTTTGACAAGCAAAGAAGATGATCCAAAAATACAGGCTGCCACAACACATGATACCTGCTCAGGAGTACTTGCAGTCATAAACAGTGATCAGAAAAAAATTAAACCCCTAAACCTTCAAAAATAAACTGTTGCCCCAAAAAACCCACAACCAGACAGCTCACAAAAAAAAACTAGGAGTTGTCACACTTGCACTGATCCATCTGCAGAGGTAGGCTCACAGATGCTATGACCATGGTTTCAGTACCTTTAATTGGACACAGATCTGAGGCTGCCAAGGCACGATTCCTGCCTCATTCCATCTCTTCTCCATTTAACACCAGCACTTCCCCATGAGCCAGCAATAACACAGAAGCCAGACCGAGGAGCTGACCTACTTCTGAAAACATCCTCCAAAGAATAAAAACTGCATCACAGTGGAAAGTGCCAGGAATTAAAGATAACCCGGAATGACCTTTTGGAAAGTAGGATAGATCTATGCCAAAGTGCCAATGCAACCACCATCTGCAAAGGTGGAGAAAGTAGACTAGCATAGACATTTCCTTCTCAAAAGTGTTGATGTGTAACAGCAACATTTTCTTTACTTTAGGTGATCTTCCCAGTTTACACCCAGAGTCTCTTGGGCTCATAACACTATTTATTGAAGGAACAGCTGATACCAGTCCATCTTAGAGCTATATAGGGCAAGATGTCAGGGGAGATAATCTTAGAAGAGTAGACGACATACTAAGACCTCTTTATATAGAAAGAAAGAGCAGTGAAATGCAGTAGAGGTCCACTACCTCATCCCCATCAAAGCATATTACATGCAATGCTGCAGCTGCAGGAGTGGCAACACTCCCATAAATCCCACCCAACACCACACAGCCCTTGGGTGAATTTCTTGGGTTTCAGAGGGGCTGAACTTCATGCTCCTCCCTAGGCTTGCCCAGAGACCTTGCTGAAGCGTGATAGCAGGTCCCCTTTGTAACCTTATAGAGCAAGCCACAAGCAGAGCACATTAAAAATAATATTGTAATGTATTTCCTTGTCTTTTACACCCTCGATGTAGTAGACATCTTTTAATACCTGATCATGTGCTAAAGGGTTATCTGCTAGTTCAACTCTGAACTGAAGGCAATAGGACTACTCTGTACATAAACCATTGTATTTGTATGTTTTAGTGGACAGAACAAACTTACCTCATCCCACTCCTGGAACAAAGGCTACGCTGACAGAACCTGGCAATAAATTGAGCCATTCACCTCAAATATCATATCCATGAAATTCAAAATTAATCCAGGGGGAAAGGCAGCATAGCTGCCCTCCTTAAGCACTGCAGTACAGATTCACCAAAATATATTTACATAGACAACCCTCTTGCATTTTTATCCTTTTTCCTGCCTTCAAGCAGAATCTCTCCTTCCCTAAGAAAAATAGGTTTCTTCAAAAGAAGTTGGAAAATTTACTCTAAAAGCAATAAAATATATTGAGATCGATGTTTCTCATTTCCTTTATTTTCAGGGCATACAAAAAAGTTCACATGGGGAAAAGAGAAATCTTCATCAATACCACAACAAAGGAAAGAAGCGCATATGATGCAAAATGCTAAGTCGTATTTTAAATCAAGTGACTAATTTAAATAGTAGATTACAGCATTTGGGTTAGAAAACTCCTTCTTTCTCAAATTAGTTACACTGTGAAAGTGTTAAGGGTAAAATGCATGATAAACATCACTTGTCATAGAACCCGCATTTCCCAAAGCTACGTTTTTATTAAGGCAAATGAGGTTTAAGCCCTGGCAAAGTAAATTAATTTAACTTTTCCCATGGAATTAAATTCAAATAAAACTAAAGAACTCAATAATCAATGCAAAGAACACTAAGATACTGTTCACCTAATCTTGTAGGAAGACTGCATACCTCTGAGAATATATCAACACACATGCCTTAAAAATGTCATTTGTTTTAAGGACAGTCGGTGATGCCAAAAATCTGTGTTTTCCAAGATTCCTCATTAAAAGGAACATTTTCCTCTGAGCAAAATGTATAGCTTTTAAAGCTTAGTTTAGAGGAGCTCAAGTTTAAGATTCAATTTCTTCTTCAATATGTTAATTATTTGGTTTGAGAAATTAGAAAGAGTACATCATACAACCCAGATAGAAACAATTTATATTAGGATGAAAATGACAGGATACCATAGAGATAAACTGTTACTGAAGGAGCAAGACCATTTCATTACATCTTGAAATCTTCTCTCAGAAGAAAAGCCTTATTTTTAATTCATATATTACAAAGTATCAGCATTCCTGGCTGTCTAACAATCCCTTTAAAAAACTTGTAGCTCTCAATAAGGCGAGAGACTAGAGAGAGATGGAAGTGCTGCTACCAATCCTGCCTGCCCGATTTTGGATTGTGTGGCACCTAGGACAACAGGAGCAGAAGGACTCTCTGATGCCCTGGTGGTATAGAGTCAAACAAGCAAACCAAAATGAAGATGGGGCAGTAAGCCTAATGCAATGGCCCTGTGGGTCTGCCTCCAGAAGAGGGTACTGCTGTGATGGGACATCTGGAAGTGGTTACAGACTAGAACAGGGAGATGTAGATTTGAACAGAGGACAAGCACACCCTATTTGAAAGTGTCATAATTAAGAGGTTACAAATGTCAACACTGCTTTGTAAATAGTTACAACGTTTTATGTTATCTTAATTGACCTTGTTGTTTTCTGCTTCATGTAACACAAAAAAAAACAGCTTCAGCTTTGCACTGTGCACTTACAATTCATTTTTAATTTCTTGGGAGAACTTCTGTAAGAAATACACATTCATTACAAAATATTCATGGCTCTGGGTGTTTGAGACAAAAGTGGATATATGTATGATCTCACAAAGAACCCAAGCTGTTGTGTGCATTCGGGGATGCCAGGTGTAACACCTGCTGAAGCCAACACTGATATTGCATGTCTGGAAGCTACAAGCTCTACCCAACCATGTAGGAGGGAGCCAGTTACTGCCTATGGGGCACACCTACATCTCTAAGTTCCTAGGTTTTACACTTCATCCAGTCAAAAGCACAAGCAATATCCAGACCCAAACAACTTATACCATAGTTCTGATTTGCTTTTGAAAATCTTCAGAACAGCTCCTTTCCATCCTGTTTAATTCCTTGCGCATTTAAGTGGAGCTAAGAACATCCAAATTAAGAGACGGATAAATGGATACATATTAGGCAACGTCAATTTTCTGCCAGCTGAGAGTGCTGCTTTCACAACTTATTTTGGACACGGAATTCAGCGCAGACTGCAAAATAATTTCAGGCCTTCGAGCAACTTCCATAACACAAGCTAATTACTAGACATAAAAATTCAGCGCATAGTAGCTGTTTACACCATACACCAGTATTTTTCATCTGAACACTCATTCCACTTGAATGGGGAACAGAACACACCTAAATTATCTTCCTACTCCTCATTCTCATGTGACTATGAAAATATGTACTTTGCCAAAGGGCAGGCTCCAGCTTGGTTTTATGAGAACTATTTAACAAGATAAGCAGCTGCCTGGCTTTCCGTGAGCAGAACCTGCTCCAAAATGCATTCTCCTTCCACGGGAATGTGCCATGTCAGAGCTGCTGCCACCCCTCACTTGAACATCTGTGGGTGGAGACACCAAGTTTCTTCCACTAAACAAAAAGCAAACCCCAGGAGCAGTGGTCCCCACATTTCAGGGCTTCAGCTAACTCACAATCAATGGCTGCTGGGAAGTAGCTTTCCCCAGGGGGCTAGCTGAGCAGTAATTACAAATTGGCAGGATTTTTCCAACATCCCTCTGAAACAGCCAGTAGTGCAGTGTCAGCAACAGGCCTAGATTGACCGCTGGCTTGATTTGAAGTGTCAGCTACTGTACTCACAACATGTTAATGCTTTTGGCACATACACAGGTGTAACCACTCCATTTACATTAATGTAACCTAAATAAACATTGTTTCAGTGCCAGCAGGGCTTACATTTGACAACTGTATGCGACTCAGGCCCATGACACTTTACTTTTCAATAATGAGTACAAATAGGAGCATGCTATTTAGTTTGAGATCAGAAGATACTATGCATGAGTAAATTGTACTTCTCTAGACATCCCTTAACTTTTACCAGGAACATCTGATCTTGTTCTATTTAAAAAAATAGATAAGCAACCAGAGATTAAGTTGTTATCTCTTCAATAAACAAGTCAGTGTTAATAATTTTATCTAATTTGTCCCAACTTAAAAGCACAAGAGACTGTGCAGATTTCAAGGTAGAAGAAATCAACGAGCCCTGCTTTGAGAGCCACTTCTTGTTAGCTTAGGAGCAGAGTTTAACTGAACTCGAGAAAATCAGAAGGCAGCCTTCAAATATCTTCCATTTCCTTCCAAATAAGACTGAGCGTTGTCATATTTTAACTGTGGGATGTGCTGTTCAAAAATAAATTCAGACAGTTCTTGTACTGCACTGAGCTCCCACTCAAAAAGCGAGAAGAAACAACATGCAACATATCTGCTTAAAACATGTAGGTGGTTCTGCTTATTACTTCTTCTTCCCTTTCTGCCCCACAATGCTCCTTAACTGTTATTTCCTCCATCAAGACTTCCAAAATCCACCTACACTGACAATGGACAAGGAGAGGCAGCTATGATAATCTCAAGGAAACATGCAAGGATACCTGTAACATCTTCTCCAGAGAAGAAATATAAGTCCTTCTGTACTCCCATATGTGTTCCAGCCTCACATCGTAAAGAAAAGGTCTTCTTAAAATCACTTACAAGAAAACTGAGGAGCATATTATAAATTTTGATGAGAGTGGAGATTCATTTATTTGTTTCAAAATACCTCCATGGAAGAAAAAGGTATGGAACTTCATTTTTGGATTAACACTGAGTAAACAGGAGCTTTCCAAAGTTACCAACTTTGTATTGCTTTAAAGCCAAGGAGTCATACAGCAAGATCTCTACTGTACTTGCTCACACAACTTCTGCCCAGAAGTATCTTCTAGGTATGCCCTTTCTAGTCTCTCCCTGCTGTAGAAGGAACTGGGTGCACAGGCTGCTTCTGCAGAATCTACTGAAGTAGAGCAACATCTCTTGCAATATAGAAACAGTAAGAACAAGACAAAAATAGGTAAAACAACATGATGAACAGAATGGATTTCTTACTAGAAATGCAAGGAAATATCTCATCTCCTGCTCCTTGTCATTTCAATGGTTTGCTCAGAGTTGGAAAAAAAAACACAGTATGCTGGCAGCGGTACCAATAGCTGCTGTTCCAGCAAGACTGAGAAACGAAGGAAGCTGCCACAATGCCTAGATAGAGTACCTGTCTTCTTCATTAGTGGGGTACAAAAACTTAACCTCTGTCTGTATTGAGAAAAACTGCATCCCAAGAAGGAATTGTTGTCTATTTGGGGAAAAAAGAAAAAGAAAAAAAAAAGGAAGAAAGCTTGTATTTTGCAAAACTAAGACGAAAGGAGATTTTAGCCATTCTGTTCCAATGCAAGAGGTACCAAATCTTAACGCTGATGCTTATTGCTTCCTGCTAATGAGAAAATGTGAATTTTCCCCATTCCCTGGGCTGGACAATGGTAAATGCTATCTCACAGCCAACATAAATAGCAGAAGGCAAGAGGAAAACCACAGTCACCTTATTTATTACCTCCAAGATACAAAGCATATATGGAGCATCAAGTAACAGGTTTTCCACAGCTGAGAAGTTAGTCTGACCTGCATGTATGAGCACTACTCCCCAAATTCCTTTCTTTGATAGAAGATGGTGCCTGTATCAGGTTCTCCCATTCCTCTTGTTAGATCATGAAATTAAACAAAAAAGTCAGAAGTACCTTTCCCTGGCCACAGCCAAACCCACCACGCTACAGAAATGGTCACAAAGGACAAGCACTATTTCTATGGGAAAGAGCTGTACAAAACTGGGAGTCTTGGTTCATTTGTCAGGGCTGGATCAATTTCAGCCTGACTTCTAATTTTATCTTGTCAGGAGATCTGACCTTCATAGTATTTGTTAATTTCTGCATTCATTAGCAGCATTAAACTCATGAAACTCATGTGATTCCTCCCCACTCCTAAACCCACTGCATGAGCTGTAGGGTCAATGCCCTGACATCAGAGCAACCTGTCCTGCCTCCAACACTGTCAATCCTACAAGCTGAACTATGTAGCTCAGGTGGAAAAGGAAACCAAGGATCAGGCAGGACACCAGCATTTTCCCATGAACAAACTCACCCAGAAGCGAATACAGCAGGGAAAGGTTTTTCTGCCCAGTTCTCATGACTACTACCTTCCCTAGCCTTTTGTTGTCTTATGCCACTGTGATTAAACACCTTAACTAAAAACATTAAGATGCCTGTCCTATTTTTAAGGAGTAGATCAGCCAGCAGTTTGCCCTGTGACAGTGCTGACCCCACTACATTGTACTTTTTGAAGTGTCTCTATAGGTCTGTAGTAAATCATGACATGGATAGCTTCATATTAAGTTAACGAACAATCAGCACATAAATCAAGGCTATTGTTACACTGTAGTTAAACATGCAACTCCCAAAAAACCTGAGTAACAGAAGCTCTCTCCTTCTCTATCTTATTCCAGTGGGAAAAACGTTTAGACTAAAAATAATAATAATAATAAAAAGGATAAAAAGGAACTTAGACCTCCCCTTACTCCATCAGGGCTAATGTCAAATCTCAAGCTGCTTGGACCCTTGGCTGGTTCAGGTCTCCCAGTCAGTAAGGTCAGAGAGTCCACACCCTGACTGAGTGCCTGTGCCAGCTTTTGGATTTTGTCACAGTGAACAATTTTTTCCTTCTACAAGTAACAATTTCACTTACTGTTCTCTTTGTCATTTGTCAGCATAAAGCTACTGCCTTCTAACTACTTTAGCTTTCCTTTTCATTTTTATTTATTAAATGAGAGTATTTTTTTCCTCTGTAATGCAAAATTTCTACATCAGCTATCATATTTCTGACATTCAGCTGAGTTTTACAGTTCCCAGTCCTTGTTCTGGAATCCTTTTGTATCTGTAACTGCACTGTAAGCTCTGAACCATTCCTGCCTTAGGTTGCTGTTCTTGCTTCCTGTAAATTAATGTATTTCCTTCTTTAACTTCTTCAGAAAGACTTTCTATCTCACAGGCTTTTATTTATTCATCTCCTCATTCCTTTCCCCACCCTAAGTAATCTCACTATGCATAAAATATTTTCATTGAGATAACTCAAAGCAGACAATGAAAAACAAGAAGCAGTCTTAAATCCTGCCAGTTTGTCACATTCAGTATATTTGTTAGCAGTAGGCAAAAATATTCTTAATTTCAAAAAGCAATACTTTTTATTAAGAGAAAGCTACTGGTGAAGTGTGGATATTATCTATTTTAATATCCACTAGAAGTTCATTCTTAAAATTTTTTATTCAAGACCATAAATCCCAACTTCAAACAGCTAACAAAACATCACAAGAAACAGAAGGAACAATCAATCAATGGGTGAAAGGACAGGGATGAAGATGGTAAGAGAGAAGTGAAGTGTGAATTATCTCACTTTTTAAAGAGGCATTTTCACAAGAACTGGTTTGACATTTAGGAAGCAAGACATCTACTGCCACAGCAATAAGCAATAACTTTTTAAAGCAATACATTTTTAAATAAAAAAAACAGCAGAGATGGCATAAAAAGACATAAGGATTAAAGCAACTCAAGGCATGCCCTTTTCTTTCATGGCATGAAATCCACATTTTCTTTTCAAATTGTCACACACTGGTACAAGGTTATCATGCTATCACAGCATGGAAACAAAACAAAATTAGATACACAATCTGTTCTTAGGACATGAGTGAGAGGGTAATAAGTTTCTGCTCTCGAATACGAAACTGTTCATTGTGACTTCATCTGTAGGGAAAGCTCTTTCTATTAAGAAAAACTCTGAATGGTTCAGTGTGGAGCATAGACCAATAATTCTGGAGTGACTCTGAGTATTTCATTATCATGGTACTATGACAATAGACATGGTTGAAGCTGACTCCCAAGATCAGCCCAGAAATAAGAGTTTTAAATAAATTGATTTAAATGCTTTTTATATGTACAATGAACTTTTAAGTTATAAAGTTAGCCCCCATAGACGTAAGGACAAAATTATCCAACAATAGTCTCAATAATCCTCCTGCAGACAGTTTCTGAAGCTGTTTTAATAGACTCTGGGGAGAACATCTTTCAGAAGGACAAAAGGGCAATGAAGCAGAAGAGAAAAATAGAAAGGGAAGATCCCTGTGGAGATTCAGTTCTCCTGTAAGCACCTGCATGTAGGTTCTTAAACAGAAACATTTCAGCTACCTCCCAAACAGAGGACTTACTTCCTGGCAATACTGAAGTATCCCTTCTTTAGTGCCAATACAGGTCTTGGTCCCGGAGGGGTCAGATTCCCATTTTCCATTCTGAACATTCATATGCATATTGAGTTTGCCACAGAACATGGCAATTTGAGGCTCTGCCAACAATCCAGCATTTCCATCAGCAGGCACCTGAAAGGAGAAGAAAAAAATAGTTTTACTCTCACTTCTGACATTTCAGTCCTTCAAAAGCTATAACAGCATAAGCAAACCGACAGAAGCCAATAGAGAAGATTTGAGAAGTGTAAATAACATCTCTACAAAAATTCACACATGCAATAATGTAACACAAAGTCTAAAGCTGTAAATAAATGTTTTGGGGGCCCTAAATTACCTCTTGAGCTACACAAAGAACAACGTTGATTAGGGAAACAACGTTCAAAACATACTTGGTATACTGATGCTGGGAGGTGTGGGGAAGTCTCCAACAACTACCGAAAGAATAATACATAACCACCTTTAACAAGACCATCTCAAGCTCATTCCCATGTTGAACACCCAGGATGTATGGTGTCATGCCAGCTCACTAAGTAGTTAGAAGTGGCAGCCTTCTCTTGAGCTTTGTTCTGACTGAGTCTTAAAATGCAGTGGTTGAGGTGGTATCAAACAGGCATGGTAAGTGTCTAGCTCAATAAAATATTACGTAATATCATCTACCAAACCAAGTATTAAGACACATAACATTAAGATACTTTATGTCAGAGCTATCCCTTGCCACAGCAGAGCCCAGCCCGATCCAGCATCACCTGGCAGCCTCTTTCCTTATGCCAGGCTCTGAGCCTCAACGATTTCTGAACTGAATGCAATTCTGTAACACCAATCAGTCGTCAGCTCTGAGAAAGATGCTACCTCAGCCCGCCTCATTCACAAACCTCCATATTGGTTTAAATACTGTGCAAAGTATACAAGAAAAAAGTAGTAACATCCATGGAACCTGCTGTTCCCTCCACATTACTCCTTCCCAACACTTGGAAAGGCAAAAAGCACTCAGAGCAACAGAACATTTTAAAGATTCTATTCCACTACTACTTGTACCTAGCCACTTTGAGCGGCGATCAAAATCACCCCAAAATTCACGTTATGGAACAATGAAGACAGGAAACAATTTCAATTGTCCTGTTTTTAAAAAGCCATAGGCTGCTCTTTTTCCCCAAGGTGCATCCTACCTGCCTGTAATTCATCTTAATCCCTACCACTGCTGAAATCAATCTCAAGATGCTGCCTGGGGAGCAAAGCCTTTTAAAAATAGATAAATCAGCAGCTGAAATGAAAGGATCAGCAGGCCTACCACAACAGTGAAGCTGAGTGAAAATGTCTGGGAAGGCTACAACAGCAAGCACGTGTCCAACACCAGCCGAAGAACCTGCTCCCAGCCAGGAACGGGGACAAGCCACACTGCACTGATTGTGAACTGGATTAGAAGAGGCTGAAAAAAAATCAGCACGCATCAGCCAGTCCCAGGAGGTGAGCTCCTCAATGCAGCTCCTGTGGCACAGCAGCATCTCACGCAGCACAGACACATTTTTATCATTTCTCTGTCATTTCCATGGAGCTTTTCATACCACATAAACAACCTTAGAATCCTTCCATCTCACAGTCCAGCAAAATTGCTGCTTATTACTATCATTACACACAAATATACACCATGAAAGGACATTCCCATAATCCTTGTTCATTAAAGAGAAAAACCTGAATATCGGTATAATTTCAGCCATTGAGCTAACCCTCCTACGCCTGATCTACCACTACGAAATAAATGAGACACCACCTTCCTGTCCAAACAGAAGTGGAAAACTGTTTGCAAAATCTTGTGCGAGATGTGAATGTTGCCAAATAAAATGACAGCTGCCAACAGGACCAGAGAAGCCACATTAGCATTGCTAAATGCTTATTTGACACTTGAAATAAAACTTAGGGAAGTCACTCTTTGCACAGACAGGCCAAACAGAACGTCACTGTAACACCCAGAGCATTCCCCCACCCTGCTTATTGCCTTTGCACCTTCCCTTTTTACCAGCACTAGGCTCAACTCTGAAAGCTGCAAATCCTTTGGGAAATTAAACCAAATTGAACTACTAGAAAATCCACAGAGTGCCTGCGCTTATGAAGGGGATAGGTAAGGCTGCACTGCCAACACTTCCTCTTTGCTCAGTTCTCACCATTTCGTGCTATGAGGCTGAGGTCCCAGGCCTAAGTTAACCCCGAGGACCTGCTGTGACCAGGTGCATGAGGGGCCTCCCAGCATCTCCATGGACAATTTGTGGACTCCACTATGAGCACCTTACAGCCCCACAGAAAGAATCCCTTCTCTTCTGGGCCTGCTGTCCCAGGTTATCACATTCAGCCCAGGAGGATCACAGGCACTAGAGACAGCATGCAGGAGGGAAGAAAGGACAGAGGAAAGGGGATTGGCACTTCCTTCTGTATGGCAAGCGCTCACAGATTAGCTGACAGCATCCCACAGGACCTCATCATTAATGCAGATTAGATGGCCTTCTTTCCATCTGTTCTTCCCTTAAGAGTTGTCTACCTCGTAACTTCCTATTGGAAGTACTCTGGTTCAATGTTAGCATCTGAGAAACTCAAAACATACACAAAAAAGTCTCCTCTTCAGGTTACATTTGTTATGAGAGAAGCCAACAGGGATTCATGAGCATTCACTTCCCAGAAGTGAATCTGTCACATTCAAGATACATTAGAGTATGCACTTATGTTTAAATGCCTACTTTTTTTACTTTTATTTTTTTAGCTAGAAGATTTCTCAAGAGAAAAATTAAAGTCATTAAGAATTCATGAAAAACTGAAGAAACTGAACGACTCCTCTACAAGAGGTATTACAAATCCAGTATCCTTAATTTCTTCACTCTTCATTTAAAGAAACAAAAAAAAAACCCGTAAAATTCATGAAGCTTAAGATGATGAAGCATACTGCATTGAGAAACACTGAGTCAACGTCTAACAACCCCCACGTATTAGATTATCAGCACAAGTTAAAATGCCACAATTAAAACAAGCATTTCAGCTTTTGGTTTTTGAAAAGGAGAGAACATTTAGTTTCCTGTCTTCTTTAAGATGCTAACATGTTACTTTAGCTTAAAAATTGAAACAGGAACTGCTTATTGGCAATGATTTCCCTTTACTACCTCAGCTTCTCCTCTACGGAGGAAGTCACTTTTACTTGATTTAACAGCCAACTATCCTTTTCCGTCCACTAATTAGAGAATTTTCCAAAAACGGATGACAAGTTATTCAGCTTGCCTTGATAAGTCAAACTACTACACTGCTATTTAAGCAACTCCAGAACACCTCAAAAGTGATGCCTAACTTGCATAAAATCCTCCAAGTGAAGAATCTTTTCTTTACAGCTGCAGTGCAGCTCAAGCAAAACTTCAAATGAAACAGAAGCAGGTTGTTCCCTATATGACATGTGATCTCTATTCACAAACACTATCAATTTTCTCCATCACCTAACCCAACATGTATCTCTATTAGATGAATGAAGTACGAGCAGCAGACATACAACAGCAGATGGTGTGACCTTGTCAAAAGAAGAAATTAAGTTACAAATTTATGGAGTGGTTTCTGTTTTTTCTTTCTTTTTTTCCCCCCTTCACCTTATCCAACTAAAGTTGGAAAAATTTTGTGGCAGTTTACTTGGAGTGCTAACAATTAAACTAAGAGAACAGCCTATGACTGTCTACTTAAAACCTGGTTCCCTTCAGAAGAGACGACTTCTCCTAGCTTAATCCAATTACTCAAACAAGCCATGAGCACATTTAGCTTTCTTTATTTTGAGCTGACAGGGCCATCGTAATTAACTGCTCAGCATAGCACTTCATCTTATTGATTAAGACAGCTAAAAGTTACAAATCATAAAGAAATACAGGAGCAATTAACAGACACTGTAAACAGAACTAAAGCATTTAGATCATGATCATGAATAATGCAAATCTCAGCTTCTGAAATTGAACTCCTTTAGACGCCCTTAAGCAAGGATAGCGGGTTAATGGATTTGTCTGTCACATCTCAGGGCTTGGAGATAGGATCTTTCAAGCAAACAACTGGAGTGGATATATCACCTTTTTAAACATTTTATTTAAGGAAAACAAAACAACAGCAGTACACTGAAGTACTTAACACCTGAAGGTAAGTGGTTACTACCACAGTGCAACCCTGCTATTTCAACTACAAATCTCTCACCCTTTGTAACAAGGAGCAACTTCATACACTGCATTTTCAGCATGCTTCGATGAAACCTGCAGAACCACAGCAGAGTTTTAACTGGCAGAGTCATGTTTTGAGACAGACTTTGTGCTATTTCTGTTCTATGAAATATTCACCTAACCCAAGATTTCTGCTATCTGATATCTCTGACATTTATATCTGATATAAATATTTATATTTATAAAGAAAATAAAAAGTTGATCTGCTACTGCACTTTCTTCAATTGAAAACCAGCAGCTTCTTGCTTTTCAAGAAATTACCTGCTGCAAAATCTACAGAAACAGGGAGGCTGATGGAGTCTTTTATGCAGAGGTGATGGCCAACACACAATAGTCAATCTGAAGAACACTTCTTCACACTAAGGCAAAAGCTGACTGCATTAGCAGATTTGACCTTGGCCTCATGAAACCTAGATTGAGAGCTTCTGCTGTGCCTTTAGCCAACACCTGAACAAAAAGGTCATTAACAGCATAAAGATTTCCCCTCACCCATTCTACATGCATCTTACAGCAATGTTACTCCTGTTCTTCCAAGAGCTAATTTGTTACAAACTGTCCAACTGTGTTTCTAGGAATAATACAAAATGTGGCTACAGCATTAAGCTATACATTGCATTACACATTACTCTGCAATCCTTCTGACTGTAACAAAACCCACAGGCAAAAAGCTGAAGGCAATAAAGCTAAAAATCCACTGTGAACTTGGTCCACAACAACCAGATATGTTAAATAACAGATACTTAAGAACATTTAGTGCCCCTACCAGTGCCCACCAAAGAGCATTCCCCAAACGATTTGCTCAGAGATATCTGCAAGGGATCAGTACTTGGAGCCTTAACTTTACAGGATCTATTTTAAGCCATGGTATATTCCTAAATACGAACAGTAATCTTTCAGTACTTGAAGGAAGCTTACAAGCAGGATGGAGACCAATTTTTTACATGATCTTATAGTGGTAAAGCAAGGGGAATGGCTTCCAAATAAAAGAGGGGAGATTTAGGTTAGACGTCAGGAAGAAATTTTTTACCCAGAGGGCTGTGATGCACTGGCACTGCTGCCCAGAGAAGCTGTGGTGCCCCATCCCTGGAGGCACTCAAAGCCAGGTTGGATGGGGTCCCAGGCAGCCTGAGCTGCTGGGGGGCAGCCCTGCCCACGGTAACAGACTGGGGCTGGGTGGACTTTGAGTTCCCTTCCGACCTAAATCGTTCTGTGATTCAACAATTTCTGCCGTTTAACTTCTTAAGTCTGACAAGTATGAGAAGAGCCTTGAAGCTTCTAAGGTACCTTCAGGTTGGACTGGCAGCAGTGGAGCCTCTGATGCTCACTGCCTGTGCCAACACAGCTCGTTTTAAAAGCTTCAATATGACAAGTAAACCTGAACTGATAAGGCCTTAGACCAATTTCCAACCTTATATTATACTGCATTTCTGCTAATGTGCTCAGCATAGCATCCACCACTGCACAAAAAGCAGTAAGTATGAGATATTCTAACAAAACTACTCCATATCTCGCCAACACTTGGAAGTATTCACTTCTACTAAGTTCATCAATGTTTACTGCAGGTTTGTACAAATTTTCCAGCTTCAGTTCCTATGGCAGGCCTGCTGCAGATTTCTACCTCCCAACTCCACTGCTCTGAACACCAAATACTATATAACACAGCTGACAACACTTACTGCACATCTAAGCTATGTTGCCATTTGGACAGTAAGCCTCTCCCAAAAACCCAACTAAATTTTTCATTAGGACTGTGCTACAAAAACTCCACAGGGAATTAAAGGTGTGCTAGAAACTTCAGATGGGTCTGTCCTGAGATCTCCAGCTAAGTGACTGAGTCACTTACGTATTCCATATCACATCAAGAGAATGAAACAGCTCTCTTCACACTCTCTTCCTATCAAGTTTGTCTTGAAGGCTTCAAACATCACAGCACTTTGAGGAAAAAATAGCTCTAGTCCTGCCTTCTGCCCTCAAGGACTGGATTGTGATGACGCTTCACAATCACAGTGAGGCTAAAAATAAAAGATAACTAATTTTAGTGAGTCTCCAGTCTGCACAGGTTGCTGATCACACACAACCTTAAGAATCATTTTCAGATACATCCAACATCAGTGTCATCACAAGGAGGACTGAACAACTGTATGTGAAGTTAAAAAAAGTATCACTTCTTCTAGAAGTATTATACATGCAAAGATCAAAATCAACTTTTAAGAAAAAAGCAAGAAAATGAAGTGAGAGAAAAAGCTAGATGTAGTGAAAGTGATTCACCCCATATGGGATTTCACCACATTTAAAACACTTGAGTTAATGAATCACTGGTCATGTCAGTGGTATATCACCCAGCTAAAAAACACAAATTGGTAGAGAATTTTATGCATCAAGGTTTTTTTGTTGTTTTATATTTAACGGCCAATGGTTTAATTCACTTACATTCATTGCCTGACAAGAAAAATTATGTGTTACAACACGATCAAATAATCTACAGCATCGATCTACACAGATAAGCAGCTTCCATATAACATAAAGCTATGGTCCAACCATTTACAATAATGTTGGGTGCAAAACTCTCCTCAACTAATCCAAAAGCTCCAGGGCAGATTAGTCTCCCAAAGAATAACTCATGCCACACAAATAACATTATCACCAACTATTTGCATTATTAGTATTCTGCAAAGGTGGAAAGTGTGGGTATATTTATGAAACTGTAATCATGTATTATTGTCTCCTTTATGCATGACCTCAAAGTAGCAGCACTTGCTTTTGTACTGCAAATTATTAAATAACAGATCAGTTAACATGCTGTCTTCAGTAAACTATAAGAGTCATGCTCTTTTTTTGTTGTTTTTTTTTCCCCCACAGAACATCCACAGTTTTCAAAGATGAAATAAAACACTACTACTCATCACTTTCATAAATAAGACATTTCCATCAGAATTGAATTTGTAGAGTGGAAAATACAGGTATTTGCAAAGTGGCAACTTAATGATCCTGAAAACAATTACCTAAATAGACCTTATTTAGAGCTGTGTAAATATTTGTCTAACATCACAAGCTGCTAAAGCACCAAGCTGATGTTTCTGATATAGAAAACAAAATTATTGCATTTGTTATGGATCCATTAACAAATTGCAAAACTGCAATCAGAGTTGGAAGTGCTGAGAGTATACTATGTGTGCATTGAGCAGCGTTGACAGCAGGTTCTCCCTCGAAGAGTTGCAGCATTTCAGCAGCACGTTTCAGCCGCAATACTCAGTTCTCCCAGAATTGCCTGCACTTTATTGCATACTTCCCTGCTGTGTTTCCTTTATGAGGAATATTCAAGTGCTTAAAATATCTGACAGTAAAGGAATTTTAAATATTAGAACATTATACTTGAAAGGTATCTGGCTTGCTCACAAAAAAAAAATCCCAATACAAATTTACTCTTAAGGTGAGAACGTTAAAAACAGCCTACACAATAAATGCTAAAGATTAGCATCAGAAAATGGTTCCATAAGAGAAGCTCATCAGGCATACATCTGCTTATTCTAAGCTCAATGCTCTGGATAATCAAAGGAGACATATTCCAGCTTCCTTCCAATTATCTTTTGTCAAATAATTAATACTTACAAGCCTAATCAAACTATGATAAAACAAGGTAGATCGCCTGAATGAAGTAGTTTTATTACTAAAGCCTGTTTTCAAAAATAAACATTTTTCAGTTTGTTTTGAGAGGGAAAGCAGTCATTCCCATATGCATATTATGATGCCAGAATACTTGCTTTTAATACAAGATATCATGCAAGTATTAAAAGACAGGGAAACCACTTCCTCCCCATGTTAAGATGGGATACAGATACTCCTTTGCTTTCCTCTTTTCCAGACCTAATTTAACAGTGTGGCAGAGGAGAGGTGCAGATGGTTCAGGGTATTGGGCATGCTAGTTGCAATTTACATGATTTCCAAGCTGCTCCAAAAGACTTTTGATAGCTGAGATCAGAGGACTGAAAGAAGTTTAACAAGAAAAAACAAGAAACCTTACAGCTTCCTTAAAAAGTGATTTTATGATTTTTTTTTGCTCCATATCTGAAAAGAAAAAGCCTTTCCAATTGTGCACCACTATTTAAGAGGAAGTATAGCCCTCTCCTCATTCATTCAATAGCACTGCTTTCTGCAACTACAAAAGTAATTAGTGTATTTGCTAACAGCTCCTCATAATCCCTATTTCAACAACGACCATTGCCTTTGTTCACAACTAAGGTTATACTCAAAAAAATACAGTCTGCAAGGTTTTACCTTAAGAGGTTTTCTATCAATAGACTGAAATTACAATACTTAATCCAGAAAGAACTCTTCAATCCATTTATAATTAAGGACTACAACATAAAAATAAGCATCAGACCTTGTGTGTGCTATTTATTAGATGCTGAAACATCAAAAAGCATTCCTTAGTTCTGTAAGAGGGCTTCTCTGATACAGCCTGCAAACGTTCTAGTACTAACACACAAAGCCACTAACATAAGCCTTCAAAGCATATTTAGTTTGTACTAGATCATTCCATCTGCCATTATTTTCACAGTGAGGACATAGTAACAACCTCCATATCTACAGCTTATTCAAGAACAACAAACAACCTTCTCATTAGAGGAGATGCTTAGAATAATGTCTCCTTTCTACTCCTAATGCTAACAGCAGTTCCAGCCCTCCATTTGAGAAGTCAACCAGTGCAGTTCTAAGTTGAACATCTATTGAAGATAAAAATCAAAGAGGAGTCTAAATACTGTGAAGAACAAACACTCAAGTCACGTGTCACCCTTTGAAATGATGTCTGCACTTGGTCCACATTCAGGTTGAAATGTGAAGTTTCTCAAACAAAAGCAGCACTAACTCGCATGCAAAGCAGTGTGCTTCCTCTATGACTATTAAAAAAATAAAAGGAACTTAAGTTTTTGAAGTGTCTGCTCATCATTATTGAAAAAAAAGACAAAAATAAAGCCTGCTTAAAGGACTCTCTACTTGTCCTTATGCATTTAGTGGCAAAACAGAGGAAGTGTTGCTGATGTGCTTTAGTATCTGGACTACAGCTGCACACATTCAGAGCTCTGCATCCCACAAGTGAAGATGGCTGCTGAACCCCAGAAACCCACAGTTCTATCTAACACAGGCTCTCGTCATCCAACAGGAATTTGTCACTTCCTGTCCACTGGTAAGCTATCAACTTTTCTCAAGCTCACAACACAAGGACAGCCAGACTTACTATTTAAGCTTCCTAAGTTCATAAGTTCATAAGGTTGGAAAGGACCTATAAGATCATCTAGTCCAACCATCCTCCTATCACTATCTCTACCCAACTACTAAATTAATCAATGACGCTAGTTTTCCTCCTAGATTTTTATGCTTCCATGTGGAATGCAAACACTTAACAAAATATTTTAACAGTCTGATTATCCAGATAAGTAATGGAAATAACATCTAGAAGAAAGGAAAAATACCAGGCCAAAAATAAATAAAACAAAGAATCCAAATTAGAAAAGGAGGAAATACCAAACAATTCCCCACAACTTAAAGGTGCTGCTTTGCCAAATGCAAGTAAAATTATTCATCACTCTACTTTTCTTCAGAGGCAGTATCACAAGAGTAAGAGATTGTCAACATTAGCATGAATAATTTAGGAACTGTTTCTTTTGAGTAATGTTATAGAAACAGTAGCAGCAATTAACATTGTCTGACTACAAAAATAGAACTATAGAACAGTTTTGGGTTGGAAGGGACCTTTAAGACCATCTAGTTCCAACCCCCTGCTAGGTAGGGACACCTCCCACCAGACCAGATTTGCTCCAAGCCCCATCCAGCCTGACCTTGAATGCTGCCAGGGAAAGAGCACCCACAACCTCACTAGGCAACCAGTTCCAGTGCCTCACCACCCCCACAGTAAACAATTTCTTCCTGATATCTAGTCTATATCTATCCTCTTCCAGTTTAAAACCATTTCTCCCCATCCTGTCACTACTTCACATTATACAAGACTTTTCCCACTTTCCTGTAGGCTCCCCTCAGGTACTGGAAGGTTGTTGTAACATCTCCTCAGAGGCTTCTCTCCTCCAGGCTTTAGACCCCCACATCTCTCAGCCTGTCCTCTTAGGGGAGGTGCTCCAGCCCTCTGATCATCTTTCATGGCCCTCCTCTGGTCCCACTCCAACAATTCCACATCCTTCTTCTGTTAGGGTCCCCAGAACTGGACACTGTTCTCCAGAGAGGGGTCTCACAAGAGTAGAGGTGCAGAATCACCTCCCTCAACCTGCTGGTCATGCTTTTCATGATGAAACCTAGGATACAGTTGGCCTTCTGGGCTACAAGTGTACACTGCTTCCTCATGCTGAATCTTTCATCAACTGACACTCAAAACCTTCTCCTCAGAGCTGCTTTCAAGCATTTTCTGCCCAACCTATACCTGTGCTTGGAATTGTCCTGATCCAGATGTTGGACCTTGCACTTGCCCTTGTTGAACTTTGTAAGCTTAGCATGGGCCTCCTCTCAAGCCTCTCTAGGTCCCTCTGGATGGCATCCCTTCCCTCTAGCATGTCAACTGCACCACTCAGCTTGGTGCCATCTGCAAACTTGCTGAGGGTGTAGTTGATTCCACTGTCCACACTGCCAAAAAGATGTTAAATAATACCAGTCCCAGCACTGCTTCCTGAGGAACACCATTCATTATCAGTCTCCACTTGGATGTTGGGCTGTTGACCGCAACTCTTGAGTGTGACAGTCCCTATCCAGCACGCCGTCCACCAATTAAATTAATTTTCCTCCAATTTGGCAACCAGAATGTCATGCTGGACAGCGTCAAATGCTTTGCACAAGTCCAGGTAGATGATGTCAATTGCTCTTCATTTATCTACTGATGCTGCAACTCCACCACAAAACCACTATGCTTGTCAGGTGTGACTCACCCTTGGAGCAGCCATGATGGGTACCATGAATCACTTCATCTCTATTTTCCATGTGCTTTAGTAAGGCCTTCAGGAGGATCTGCTCCATGATCTTGTTGGGCATCAAGATGAGACCAACTGGCCTGTAGTTCCCTAGACCTTCTTTTCTCTTCTTGAAAATGGGGGATTGTGCTTCCCCATTTCCAATCAGCAGGAAGGTAATAAGTCAAAAACCACTTTACTAACTCATCAGTAGAATTGCACATACCACTGCTCCCTCCTGGAAGACAAATGTTTCCAGTCATCAGGATGGAAAAGGGCTGCCTCCCAGCTGCAGACTCACAACTCCTTTACAAAAACTCATCAGCCTTTCAGAAACTCAATGCACTACGAATTTGGCTGAGAAATAATACTTTATCAAAAAGCCTCTAGCAAACCAGAGCCTTTTACTTGCCGTAACCATACCCTATTTATGCCAAGTGTAAACACCTCTGTGCTGATCTTCTACTCCACAAATAGCTAAAAAAAACTTCCATTACAGCACCTTGCCCACTCCGCAGCAGCAGCTCCAGAACTGCTCGCTCCACAAATAAATGCAAAACAAGACTGTTCCCAAGGCTGCAGAGGATGTTTTCCTCAGAGCTATCTTCTGGTAGCTGACTGTCCTCCACACCTTTACCGTTCACAAGTTCCTGAGGCATACGTTGTATTTATTCCAGATCAGGTTTAACCCTTCCTCAGGGATCTGAAAAAACAAATTTGCATACGCAAGTGAAAGCACATATCCAAGAACTGAGGGACTTCTTCAAACAGGGTGGCTGAAAGCAACAACAACAAAAAAAAAAAACAGTGGGAAGAATCATGAGTGCAGCAAGGGCCCAGTTCACACCTCTCTAAAGAAACATTCCTGTGAGAAGGGCTTACAAACTAAGCTTCAGCTATGAAAATCAACAACCCTGAGCATACTCATGACAAGAAGAGAATGGGAAATTCCCAGCAAGCCACAGAAGTTAGATTTTTGTGCCAGTTATATGAATGCACTGAAAAAACGCTATGCTGAGCACAGATTTATCAACAAATACAATCTCCGGGAGTCTCCCACCTACCACCATCCCGACAGAAATGTCTATCTCCTCAAAAAATTACCACAAAACATGCTCCACTCATCTCCATGCAACCTGGGTCATAACTCAACTGACATCACTCTCTACAATTCCTTGTTGTAGCGATGTGGGTATCAGCCTCTTCTCCCAGATAACAGCAATGGGACAAGAAGGAATGGCCTCAACCTGCACAAGGAAGGTTCAGACTGGATATTAGGAAATTTTTTTTCTCAGGAGTAGTGATGCACTGGAACAGGCTGCCCAGGAGGAGGATGCGTTTTAATTATCTAATCAACAGAGCTGGTTGATTGTGAGTGGTCACAGACAAGGGTTGATGGTTGGACTAGATGAACTTATTGGTCTTTCCAACCTTCATGATTCTGTGATTCTATGAACTAACATAAAACAAATGCTATTTCTTTTGGCATATCTACATTTGCAGAAATGCTGAGACACTGTATTTGAACACTAAAATTGAAACCATCAGAAAGCCTGAAAAGTTTAGGCTTTCTGATGGTTTCAATTTCAGTGAGAACAAGCACTAGAAGACCCCTAAGATAAGATCTGGTTTTCATCTACACTAAAGCACCTTTTTTCCCCTCACAAAAAGTACCTTAAATTGGTGTAAATTATATACTAAAACCGTTCTAATGCACGTGTGCATAGGATGAATGCAAAAATGAAAATGCTATGCAGAGCCAGACACTGTATCACTGAATGAGTTTAAATTGTACCTGTCAGATCAAGAAGTGTATGAGGAACTACTCTAGTTTGACAAATTTGATAAACAAGTTAACATTTGTGCATTGTCAGTTCCTCAAATGAGCTATATAGCTCAAATGTCAGTGCTCAGTAACATATTGACTTATTTTTAAGAGAGCAGCAGTCTTCCGTTTTCAGGAATTCATTTAAAGTAGTCGTTGACTTAAAAATACAGTTTCACATCTCGTCCATCACATTTCTAGCACTTTGAGTAAGCATCTCACGCTAGAACAATTCTTCTCTATGGAATCTTCACTTTTTTTCTTTCTTTTTTTAAAAATACTGATTTATTTTCTTCCAACGCTTCCTGCTAGAAGTTGGGCTGGAAAAGGATAGTTTGTAAGAGGGCACTAATCTGAAGGATAATTACATTTTACCTAGAATCCATAAAATGGATTAGTACTCAACAGCTCACAGAATCAAAGGGAAAGGAAAAGAAGAGCAGGAAAGCACAAACACTCAAACTGCATTTCCAAGTATGCCTCTCATACGGATGACATATTAAACAGATCCTGTATTTTTGGCAACACATTAGTTTAAGTGAGCTGAAGTATAGAAAGCATATGAACTTCTCTTGAAGTAAACTTCCTGGAAGAAGAGAGAGCACATTTTACAGATTTGGAAGCTATCACAGGCTCACAGAGTTTTCCTAGTGTAGGAAGAAGCACTGAACTAATTGCTCTAAATCTACAGATTACCACAGTGGAAGAAACAAATAGCTCACTTTGCAACCTCCTTCACGAAGGAAGAGAAGCACAGCCCACCTACTCCTGTCACAGTCTAACTACTCAGAAACTACCTGCAGCAAAAAGAGCTGGTGTTTTGCTTGTGACAAAGGAGCTTCTCTCTGCATCAACTCCACAGCCGATAACTTGTTTCCATTATTATTCTACACAGTTATCTACCCTCATAGTTTGTTATCTACCACACTTAGACTGCTGAAGTAACTGCTCCATGGACCACAATGCTATCGGTATTCTTCAAAATACACAGAACAGCAAACTCTCCTGTTGCCATTTGGATAAACTGCAAGCATCTGAACACAGCCATGCAGAAGCCAGATGTAACTTGCTAGTTTAGCCATAACAGTATTTGTCAGTTGTTTTACACTGCTACAGCATTCCATGAATATGCCAAATCTCCCCTCACCTAAAACCTGATGCAGGTCTACTTATGGCCTGAGACACTCGTTCCTCTCTGCAAGTTGTCCTACTGGTTGGCTTACTAAAATTATCATCAAATTCCTACCTTCTTTCTACAAACAACAAGAAGATGAATAAATACATTTCTGGCATTTGCTGACTTTA
This sequence comes from Cyrtonyx montezumae, assembly GCF_038088225.1. NCBI lineage: Eukaryota > Metazoa > Chordata > Aves > Galliformes > Odontophoridae > Cyrtonyx > Cyrtonyx montezumae. Next base: position 62,272,202 of record NW_027072034.1, on the reverse strand, counting down.
ACCACCAGTGTCTGACAAGGTGAGGACTCACTGACTGCTTCAACGAAGAGCATTCCTGTGAGAACCTTCCCAAGATACGATGCTAACCAGCACGCCAGCATGTCTCTAATTAGAGAAATCTTTTTTTAGCTCTCAAGAACACCAACATAAGCAAGCCAGAAGGAACTAATCTGTCAACACTAGGATTAAACAGCATAGTGAATTACCTAGATGACTTCCAAGGCATGTATGGAAGCCTAATACTAGCTGCCATGTGATTGAGTTGCGTGCTGCGACAGCCCTTCAGTCCTTGCCCCACAGAAGTGGAATGAAATTCTGCTTCTCCGTAATATCAGGACTGTGACAAGAAGGAAATGAGTGAAGCACTACTTGGCATCTCATGCCAAAAAAGATCCTGTTCCATATTGAAGGGTACCTAATTTGACCTATTACTCTTAAAAATCTCAAGCCCTACTGTCCCACTAGAAACAGGCTTTTTTCTTTACAGCTGCTCTTTTTCAGCAGCTGCTTTCAGTACGGGTTTGCCTAACAGCAGTTACCAGTATGATGCTTTTTTTGTTTGTTTGTTTCTTGTTTTGTAATAATTATGTTGCATTTTAAAGAGAAAGCATGGGCCTCAACTGTCATTATGCCCAGTTCCCACAGACTTTGAGATAAAGCCATTTCTCTTGTACTCCTCATTATGGCTTGAGTTGACAGAGACTGCATATTTAATTTCAACTTGCACAACAAAGAGAAGTTCCACATTATTACACACAAAATATTCATGAAAAAATATTTAAGTGATAAAAAAACAGATTTTAGAGTTGCTTAAGAGAGAAAGGCAAAGGATTCTACTGTTTGGAAAAATTAAAAATAAAATCAAAATACCCACCATCATCTCAACAGGGCACACATCTCAGATTTCTAACTACAATTTGCACTTCATATGCTGTGAAATGCTCATATATGCTATGAAATACTCTAGAAATGCTACAATACTGTACATGCCAGAGGCATGAATGTCACACTCAAAAGCATCTATTCCAACAACAAGTGAGCAAAAATAGGAGGAAAAGAAGTGAACGAGCAGATGAAGATAGAGGGAAAACAACTTTAGTAGGCTAGGCAATGTACTACACAATGAATCACATCACAAATTCTCCCCTCAGCACAGGATTACTCAACGTTTGCACAGTCATGATAGACTTACAGGGGCAAATCACATAAACCAGGAGTCTTAATCTTATTGGAAAGAATAAAATGAAGGAAGTACTGTTCCAGCCAGTTGTTCTACAGAACACAACTCTTTTAAAACTCAAAAAACTAAGCAAATCCACCCCAAACTGGAATTCTATCAGACCCAAATCAAGTTAGCCTCTGCTGACACAACAACCACAGAGAAAGCTAATTAAGATAAAGTCCACGACTTCAAGAATTCCATGATGAAATTCAAGAAGATAAACAAAACAAAAAACAATACATGGGAAGCAGTAAGGAACAAAAGAAAAACAATCCAAGCCAGCCTGTCATACATCAAGGCAAATGCTACAGAAGTGTTTTAACTTTTTCGGACTCATGCACTTGAATTCTCTATCTTAACTATGATATATTCCAAACACAGTTTGCATCTAAAAGCATATACGTCTCAGAGACACAGGGTTTATTTAAATTCTTCCAATTCTTGTATTTACAAAAATTGTTGCTGTTTCTTTATCATGGCTCTAAACACTAAAAACACAGCACAAGACACTAATGGTTTTCCCTTTCCTATATACACCACATATGATCACTGTGGGTTCTAGTTTTCTATCCTTACTGAGTGCCATGACCTACAGACACCTCTGCTGCTCAGGTTTAGGGAGGGACTAAATCCTACAGTCTAAGGGTGCTCTCTCAGTGCACTGTTCTTATCGCTTCCTAAAAAAATATAGTAGGGATTGCCTAAAATTTTAGTCAATGCTGTTTGCCTCTTTTTGCCCACCCCCCCCCTCCCCTTTTTTTTTTTTAATAGACTAAAGGACTTCAGGAGCTTTGCTGGGTCTAATCACTACCAGCAGCTGTGCTCAATCCTGACAATTAGGAAAAAAAAAAGAGATACTCAAGCAATTGATTTGAAGGCTCTTGACAAGTATTGCATCCAAAAGAAATATCCTTAAATATCATTTCAAATTCACACTAATTGAATTTAACAGACTTATGAAAGATGAACTTTCAGAGGCGCTTTCAGATCCTCAAAAAATGCAGATAAATGAAATTATTCATTGTTAACTACTGTTATCAGATGTGAAAGACCTGATCCAAATAGGAAGACTTCATAAAGATGAAGTACTGTTTCTTCACCAATAAGTGGACTAAAACCACAGATCATTAAACAGAAAAAAAAACCCAAAGCATTAGTCTTCTCCTAAGGGCAAAAAACCTCCAGTTTTTTAATCACTTTGGAACCACAAGTCCAAGATGACAAATGCTAGATTTTCAATACCTTCATTATATTATTGTTACTTTGAACATAAATCCTTCAAACACTGACTTGTTTGTAGGGATTTTTGTGTTTTAATTGAGTAATTCAGAAGATAAATACAACTTCTTGCATTTCAGAACACATCAGCTGTAGCATCCTGATAAGTGCTGTCATAAAGAAGTAATATGATGCTTTCTCACCTCACACTTGCTGTTGCCTTATTGAGACATAAGGAGCAGTCACAATGAGAAAGATGTCATGAATACGTGGCCACACAGAGGAAGAAAAATCTGTGCTTGGTTACAGTGCCTGGAGCTCCACATTATGAAGTCCTACTGAACACTAATGATGCCTCATAAAGAAGAGTAAGAAAAACTTTCTCTCTACTTACTAAGAAAGAAACAAGCATGATGACTGTCAACTCTTATTCAAGACTAGCTAGATCATAACACGCAGTAAAAGCAGAAATAATGTTTACTACTTCATTTGAACACTCAAGGACTCTAAGCAGGGATACTGACCCCTCCATCAGGAATTTCAGAATACTAGGGCACAAACTATCTGTGACCTGAATGTGCTACAGAGTGGCAACACACAACTGATTAATCTCCTCCAGTTTTCCTCATAGATTTGAAGATGTTAAAAATTGTTTATGACCCACATTGACAGAACTGTTGCCCCAAGCTGCAGCACTGCCTCTTCTTTGGGTTTCCCCCCTTCTGAAGAACACACACTCTGAAAGCTGCACGCATTTGTTTTCACACACTCAACGTGAGGAAAAGAAACCTTTCAACCTGACATGTTTCTTTGTATAACTGAGTCTCACTTCACTAGTTATGCTGAAAGGTTGACAGAAACAGTACCACTAAAAAAAATACAACACAATTCTCAAGTCTTTCCTGGCTGACAATAAGTATTAACTTACTCTGCTCTTACTCCACATACAGGCAAAGAAATTCTACAGCAGCCTATAGCTGTCTTCCTATTTTCCTTCCTATTTCCAGCTCTGCTCAATTGCTGAAAGCAGCAGCTTAGAAAACCAGCTACAATCATTCAGGTAGATTTCCTTGGAAGTGCCATGGGGCAGGCAAGAAATAAAAAGGAAACCTGAAAGTGTGTCACTCAGCCATAACGTTCAAGTAGGTAAGTCTCCCATTTAATGTCAGTTTTGGGAATGTCTCAAGCACTGCCTTCTTAAAGAAAGTCACCGAGAATGACTTGGTGTTTTCAACATGAGTGAGCTGAAAAGATCAGAGACTTGAACTGGAGTTTGGGGTCATTCTGTTTCCATCTGGTAACCAGAACCTCACAGCAAGAGAAGATGAGCAGCTTTCTTACAGCTGTCCCAAGTCCCTTCTAATTCCCTCCCATGGGCTCAGGAGGGCAGGCAAGGCTTCACTAAGGCATCAGGAGGGTTCAGCTTATACTGAATATATATACTTATAGCAGCATAGTGGCTGGCTAAAGAAGCCCTGGCAATACTCGTAAGAGGACACAGAAGCTTTCTTACTTGCACTCAACCTATGCTTAAGTAAGCTAAACATATTAATGCACCTTACTGATGGTATAGCTTTACACTGACAAGTCTTCCATTTTAAATAATGTGATTGTGGAATAGGAGTTACTTAAACTCGCTCATTACAACCAACAGCACATTTTTTCACTCTGCTGAGGCAGTCAGGTCACCCTTCTTCCCGACTGACCCCAGAAAGCAAGTATATACTGTGCGGTTCTTCCCACTGCTAACATCATAACAAGTGTTATTCTTATTCACATGAAGATTATAATTTTTCCTTATTTATTTATTTTTTAACTTGAACTGTTACAATTACATTGAGTGATGGAGTTGTTTCAAGGTAACCAAGCATTTACTCAGAACATCACATAACATCACATACCTAGTTTCAGATGATACTTTGTCACATAGAGGCAAAAAAAAAGTAAGTATCAAATCTAAACTAACAAAGAAACATTCAGAGACAGCTGACGCCAGTTAAGGAATACTAATGCTAGGATAGGGAACTGCTTGAGAGAGTCCAGGGCAGAGTCACAAGGATGATTTAGGGAGTGGAGCATCTCCCAAAGGAGGAAAGACTGAGGGAGCTGAGTCTCTTTAGCTTGGAGGAGACTGAGTGATGACCTCATTAGTGTTTATAAATATGTGAAGGGTGAGTGTCAAGAGGACGGAGCCAGGCTCTTCTCAGTGACATCCAATGATAGGACAAAAGGCAAGGGTACAAGCTGAACGTAGGAGGTTCCACACAAACATAAGAAAATACTTCTTCACAGTATGGGTGACAGAGCACTGGAACAGGCTGCTCAGAGAAGTTTTGGGGCCTTCTTCCACCAAGACATTCAAAACCTGCCTGGACAACATGCATTTCTATGTGACCTAATCTAGGTCTACCTGCTGTGTGGCAGGGGGTTTGGACTAGATGGATCTTCTGAGGTCCCTTCCAATCCCTGACACTCTGTGATTCTGTGAATATTTCAGAAAAGTCCTAAGTCTTCCTTTGCTCTAGATACGCTTGTTTAGAGTAACATAGCATTGATCTCAAATATTTACATCCAAGGTGACTGACTTCCTGAAGGAAGTCCACGCACCTACTGTGAGCACCTGTAAAACCTTTCTTACGTACACATATGCTTTATATACGTATATAATATGTAACTCTACAAAAAACATCCTATTATCCTCAAATGTGAACAGCATAGAAAGTATTCATCACATAAAAGACATCCCTGAAGTGCTGTAACTCACATTCATAAAAAAAATTCTTGAAAAAATGAACTCCAACGTGTCAAATTGCAATGAAAAGAAGTATATTTAGAAGTACAACAATGAGCAAATCTCAGGCTTGAAAAAAACATTAAGTACCAGTAAATTTTCTTCCCCTCACCATCTAAGAAAACATCTGCTTACTCTGTTGATTCCCACTTGCAAACTACTATGATAATTTAAGTTCATCTAAAACAATTTCTCACTTTCTAATCAGAAAAGCACAGCAGGAGTTACTGTATTCACCAGGTTACATCCTTACACATTCATACTGCCTTGAATTTCATATGCGTGCCTTTAATTTTCTTGTCAAACTTCAGAATACGTTCACCTATGAAGTCTACAGAGTCTACAACATACATTTCTTCCTATACCATGGAAGAGAACAAATTAAATGTAGGTTTGTTTTAAATGTCAAGCTTTTTCAAGCAAGAAGAGCATTTCGTACCATTTTACGGATGTTTAGAAAATTACAGGACAGTCACGTCACAAGATCTCTTTGGCCTGCTTGAAAAACTCCTTTTCATCACACATGTATTACATTCTGTCTCCAGCTCAGACAACATTCTTATTGCTAAGATACAAGCTGTCCGACACATTCACTCACTCTTGATTCAAAGCTATCTTATTAAAGTCCGTCAAAGGCAATTAGCCTGGAAAAAAAAAAACAAAAAAACACTACAGATCCATATCAATGATCATACAGCATATGTGTATGATTATACAGATAATAACAATGGAAGCACTGTAAACTGCCTGTTTTCCTGCAGTGGGGCCTGCAGCACAAAGTAACAAGCCACAGGAACAGCGATCTGAAGAGGTTCTTGGAGGCAGCTGTCAGGAGGGTTATAGTGGGGGACACTGCTCACCCACTAAGTGTCCAGTAAAGCTGCTTGGTTATCCCTGCAGCCGTACTGGGCCCAGCTTATTCTGCTATGTCTGGTTTACAAAGGAGAGAGGGAGTCTTTTGGGATACTGCACTCTTTCCTAGGCTAAATAGGAAAATGGGACAAACTGATCGGTTTGTTATGCTGTCTTTTTCTTTCTTTTATTACTGTTGTTGAGTGGTTTTGTTCACTTTTACATCCCACTGCTCTGTTTTTGAACAGAAGACATTAGCTAAAGCACGTCCTTCTCATTTCCTGCAGAGACCAGATTGCTTTCACATACTTGTCGAATGTCATCAGCTCTAATTCACATCCTGGTCCTGAAGTCAAAACTTAGTTTACCAGTATGAAACAACAGCAGCAAGTTCACTGAAATACCACCCTGTTTGAACACCTTACATTACAGTTGCTCCTCTGTGCACCTTACCTCTCCCAAAAACTACAATCTGAGATCACTGTCCTGAAGTCAGGTTACACAGAATGCCAGCTGTATGCTGATACATACAGTAAACATCTCAATGTTTATATATATATATATTTTAATATATATATTAAAAAAAAATAAACAGGCCAGAAGGAACTCCACTGCTGTGCTGGTTGTCCAGAGGCATCTTGCAGTACTTACAGTTCAATTCCCAAACACTTGAAATTCCATGAAAATGGACATTCAAAGTACAGTACAAATGCAAACGAGACATAGCTTTTATAGGAATTCCTCTTAGAACCTGCAGTTCATTGGATCTATTTCAAGACACTGTCACTGCATCAACGAAGAGGACCACAACCTTCTATGTACACAAAAATTATTTGTATATTTCATCCAGAACACTTCTAGCTCAAAGAGGGTAGATTTAGGTTGGATATAAGGAAAAAATCTTGTACAGTGAGGGTGGTGAGACACTGCAACCGGCTGCCCAGAGATGTGGATCGTGCACCATCCCTAGAGACTTACAAGCCAAGGCTGGATCAGGCCCTGGGCAACCTGATCTAGCTGTGGTGCCCTTGTTCACTGCAGGGGGAGTAGGACTAGGTGGCCTTCAAAGGTCCCTTCCAACTCTAAGGATTCTATGATTCCACATCTCTGATCTGCACAAATTTAGACTGGAAGAAACCGTTAATTTCATATTTATTTATTTATTTATTGTTAGTAAAAGGACACATAGAAATAATAGGCAAAAATTCTCAGACTTCCAACAATTCACGACAGCAATTTTTCATTTCTTTGCTCTGTGCTAACGTGACAAGCTTGCTAAAAATAATCACCACCTTAAACCCACTGTGATTTGAACAATGTTGGCATTATTTCACTCAAAAGACACTACTGAATACAGAAAGCTTAATCAGAGAATTTGAAAATCTTACAAAACTAATCCTCAAATCTTGAGTTTATGGGAAATGAAATTTATTTTTAGTGTACAGCAAACTGCTATAAAACCAAATGCCCCAAACCAGCTGTTTACCAAATGGCTTTTTCAAACCACCACTGAAGAACTTGTTCTCTTGTTCTGCTCTCTACTCAAAGAATCCACAGCAGGGAAGCATTTATAAGCTAGGTCCCATTCAGCCCTCTGGGACTCCTAGGTCTCTGGCACAGCAGAAATAAAACACAAGTGTTTAAGAACAGATCACCATTAGACAGCTGACTTTTTAACTCTGAACCTGCACATACTAATCGTTTACTACATTATCATTAAAAAAAATGCACCTTGGTAAATGAAACATGAGAAATCTTCGTACTCTCTTCACAAAGGAAAGTTTATAATGGACCAAAAATGAAGTCATTCTACATAATGGAATGTTTCTTTTCTTACCTTAAACAGAAAGGGAACAACTGTAACAAAAATACTGTCTCCAACAATAGGTCAATTCAAAAGCCAAGGATTCAGGCCTGCCTCAGAAAGAAAACACTATAAGGAAGAGGCGAAAAAGTCTATGAAGGGACTTCTGAACTGTGAACTTAAGCAGCCACAAATAACCTGTTAAGTAATGTAATATTACTGAACCAAAGACAGCACTGCAGCATTAACCATGCAACAAACATCTCCCAGCTTTTTCTCTCATCTCAACTTAGAATACCATTTCCTTAGTCAGTAATGAATGCTTGAAACCGGGAGCCATCACGCCCTCCTTCCCTAGATATAACTTTATTTCTTCCTCCTTTCGTCCTGCTTTACCTTCAAACTTTCTGATGTCTCTTAAAAAGTGGAAAAACAGTAAAGTTAGAAATTATCAAAATTATTTACTACTACTTGTTCAGAAACACTGCATTCAATTCTCCAAACCTTTTGTTATGACCCAGCAGAACAACCAAAGTCAGCACCAGATTGTTTATCAGGCTTTAGGGAATAAAATAAATGCAAGAATGACATAGACCATCAAGAGCCAGTTTCTGTAACAGCAACTGAATCCCAGTGCAGACATTGTTCATTTTCCAGTTTTACTGCTTTTTTTTATTCCTTTAAATCAAATTTCAAAATCAAGAGATTGGAAAGGGACGTAGTATTGTCATCAATGCTGAAAATTCTCTCTATTAATTCAACTATTGAATCTGACCTTAATATAACTAACCAAAATAATTTTCTTCCTAAACTGAGCATCTCATTTGCAAACTCTTTGAGGCTATGAAACCAAATGCAGTTTTTAATTGCCATCAATAAAATCCTCTTTAAAAGTTCTAAGAAAAATACTTCTAAAAAACAGCTACAGAAAAGGTTTTGTTCAAAATATTCAGTGAAGAGGATCAGCAAAAAGCAGACAACAGACCTGTCTGCGGTCAGGCAGGCATCGATGCTTGCAGTCAGCTCCAGGACACAACTGCAAGAGGATCGCACAGGGAGACACTCTATCTGCTCACAAAGGCCACATCGATCCAGGCACCTGCGAGCTCCTGTGCCTGAGCTGCTGGCAGCACAGCCACAGCACCAAGAGAGGCTGTGGGGAGCAGCCTGCCTGCACAAGTGACAGGCAGTAGCAGCCTAATTAACATCCATTTGCAGCAAGGATGAGAGCAACAGGAGGGAGGAAACAAAAATCTGTGTAGCACAGTAAAACTAGAACTTTGGGACAAATAGGAACCTTAAAACTGAAGCAAACCCATGGTCAAGGGAAGGTGAATGGGGCCCATCTCCACATCTCCTCACTGCAGCATTTCCTGCCAGCTGCCAGCCCAGCTACTGCAGGTTCCCAGCCACAGCAGGCCAGGCTGAAGCAATCCTACCAGCCCCAGGATTTCCATTCACACATGATTACTGCCAAAACACTCTGAGCACAGAGTGTCACCACTAAAGACTTTGATGCATTTCAACAAACATATTCCAATTCTCTGAATGCTTAACATAACCTAGATTAGCAGATTCTGAGCTTGCATAGCTACGGAAGAGGAAATAAAAGCACGGGAAATTTATTAAATCTACTAAATTAACCCACAGACTGCAGGGCAACAATAGAACAGGCTGCAGCACCATCACTTCAAACATTGGTGCAAAGCAAATGGAGACCTAAGCTTCCCAGCCTCCCCAGTGTGGTCCAGGCTCACTTCTCCTCCAAGCAAGTATTCTTTCACACATATGGACATCAGAGCAGCAGCAGCCCCACTGGGCCACCTGCATATTGCCTGCCAGCACACTTCAACCACCATAAGATTTTCTTCTTGCAGAATGACTGCACCTGAGGGGGCCCAAGAGCTTTCAAGCCCAAGCATGGTGCAATCTCACATGCACCAGTCCTCCTCCCTGAGCTTTGTGCAAAGGGCAGCTCCCTCCTGTGTCATAAGGACTTAGCATGAGTGCAAAGAAGGATGGCTCCAAGCTGACAGGATCCTTGCTCGTCTTCAAAGCTGAGCTGCTTATTTATTTCAGTCACCCTAAACCAGCTGCCTGCGATGAATGCTACCCTGGCTGGCTTGGATGCAGCACTCTGCACGTTGTGAACGGCACAGCACTGTGAAGAAACCTGTGCGCACCGGGCAGGCTGGAAACACCTCACCACTGAAGTGCAGGACTGAGGCCATCTGTCTCATGGTGTCATCATAAAACGCAGAGCCAACAGCCTGAATAAATCAAGATGCACACACACACTTCTGTGTAACGCAGCAAAATCTAAAACAAATTATAACTAGGAAGTGTGTTCACGTCAAAGTAATTAAGTATATTTAGATTTGGGACTTCAACTAAATAAAGCAAAGCACTTCTTCTATGCCATCTAATCTCAGTTATTTTTTTCTGTGCCTATAAGCACAACCAACCTCAGACTAGACTTCAAATCCAACAGGGGAAGACAGACAGTGACAGGAACTATTATATATAAACTGATCGTGACTACTGCAAGACGCTCTCACCTGTCTCTTCATTCCTATAATAATGCATCACTGCCTATCAATATTGAACCTTATTAATTTCATTCTATTCATAACACACCAACAAAACGGTCTGCAAAATTGGGAACAGACCATTAATTTCCAGAGAACAAAAATTATCCTTCAGAGAACATTCTGACCAAGACAAGTAGCACAGCTTACAGCATTAAAGTCTTGAGACATCTCCTTCCAAGATGGGCAGAAGATTCAGCTTTTCATCTACAAAAAGAACTGGAAACTTGACCTCTGCGTTTTGTCAGTTACTTCCATATGCTTCCCCTCCACTACCAACCTAACACAAACTGCAACTCCAGCAAACATCTTAAAACAATGAGTAAAAGATGTGCTTCTGTGGAAATGTTATTGCATTCACTAAGATTTATGACACTGCTGAAAACATCACTTTCTTGCTGCAGGAAAAAAAGCTGCCATTCAGTGTGAGCTGCCACATCCAGCTGTTCCTCTTCATATTCCTAGAGCTCCAACACTCTCTCCTAAGGCCCTGACATGCAGCAGAGCCCAGCCAGCAGCACCACTGTCAGCTCGATTTATCAGCAGTTGGAGGTAGGACAGAACGCCTTCTCCAGCAGGAAGCAGGACTGACCAAGGGACACTGGGAGCTGCTGGTGACAAGAGATGTGTGCACACTGCATACACTCAAAATCTGCAAGTGAACTCAGCTACGAAACGTTTCAGTAGAGACCAAAGTAATCGATCATTTAAAAAGGTGTTGAAATTAGATTATGATAGCTATATTCCCTCTTACTTTAATTAATAATAAATAAAACAGTAAAAAAAGACTACTGGGAACCTGTAGCAGAAAAGTATATTGTTACACATATGCCTCATAACAGAAGAACAGTTAAATTGCATTTGTTTTAAATCAGCCTGCTAAAAAAAAAAAAATCCTAAAATCAGACTTTCCAGAGGTGTTTTCATTTATCGGGCTACTTATTAAGAACTGAAACATTCAACTGTAGACATGCACACTGTCACTCTTCCTGTGATTTTGCTCAGTACTACAGAGGTGACAAAGCTTCTCCCAAGGTACAGACTAAGCTGCCATGCTCCATCTTTGAACAGATTATGTTAGCCTAAAAGTAAACTCCAGAATATTAGCAGGATGAACGTAAGCAGTGACTTTGCAGGAGAAGAGGCAATGTACTATTTATTAACTGGGGAGGAACATGAGCTGTGTTGTTAAAGATAACCCCAGACTTATTTTCCACCCAAGTGAGCAAACACAAATTCAGAGATCCTACTGAGCACTGCCTACCTGACTCTTTCCTCAGATGAGAATTCTGCAGCTAGCACTCATGTTTCCGTGTTGATATGTATGCACATACACAACCACAACAGCCTGCCCTGCCATTTCAGACTTCACCTACAGCAGGGCTGCTTTAAGCAGGCTCTCCCAAATGGCTATGTACCACTTTCACTGCCTATGAAAAGGGGAGAGGTATAAATGCAATCGTTTTTAAGCTGAACTTCTCTTTTTGCAAGCGGCTGTTTAACACATTCCCCCCCACCTCCTTCTCTTTGAGCCCTAACAGAAGCAGCTAGACTTGGGGCACAAACTCAACTCCTGCCCATGCACGGCAACCCCAGTGCCTTTTTTTGATGAGAAGGGATTTCTGACTCTTCTGATTCCTAGCCCTCCAGTCCCCAGTCACAAGCAAAGTCATTTTCAAAGTAGTATGATGCTCACATTTATATTTCTAAGATGTACTGCTACATTTATAACCACTGTTCACTGACTGTGCTACCTGAATCAAACTGAGTGCCTATAGTGAAGCAGCTGCTATACCTTGTCAGCCCTGCCACCCCCCTGGCTATCACTGTTAGCAAACAGCTGGGAGACATGGGACAACCCAGAGAGCAAAGCTGAGAGCTCCAAGCTGAGAGCTCCAGTGTCGCAAAGCCCAGCCCACAACACTGCACCAAGCCCTGCACTGTCACTCAGTACCTCGTGTACCAATGTGACAAAATTAAATGCCAACACAGGCGTGACAGGAAGCCACCAGAGTCAACAAAAAACCAGGTTATTAGAAATAGTCCTCAGACTTGGCAAATTGACAGCCACCACTTTTAGTATGAACAGATCTGTAGTATGAACTAGGGAAAAATAAACTCTCTCCCTCAAAGTCATAACAGTTCCTAACAATCATCAGGAATACCTTCCTTCCTAGAGATAAGGGCAAAGATGAGGAAAAGACGTGGCTAACAGGAGAAGGGCAGTGTTCTGCCAAAACTACTGTTGTCTGGGCAGGTACCACTTTACAGATGGCAACCAGACAACACCTAGTCACCCCCTACTTCAAAAGAACATCCTGAGAGCCAAGCGTCACCACGTGAAAATTATTTCCTCCTGACACCTCAGAAAAATAATCTGTGTGGGAACTGCACATATTCAGAGAATGGAAAATAACAGCCCAAGTCAAATACACCCACACTGTCACAAACCAAGACAGTATAAACATCATCCACCGCATCCTCACAGGTGAGTGCCCAAGGAGGGAGGCAGAGACCAAGCAGGTGTGACAGCACACAGAGGACACATCAAGCAAATCAAGCCCAAGCTGGAAACACTTCCCAGTTATCACTGTCAGCACAGGAATAAATTAAGCACCATCTTCCCTAGTGGTAATTAGCACAAGAAAGGCGTATCTTTTTAAAGCATCTTCCCCATATCCTCCCATCATTAGGAACTGGGAAGAGACAGAAAACCACTCTGAGCCACGGGTGTGCCAGCTAGCCCAACATTAACCAAGTATTTGTTGCGTGAGTACCTTCAAGTACAACCAGGTTGCATACTCTGAACCCTTTCAGACAACCAAACCCATTTTCCAACTCAGAATTATATCTACAGATAATATTAGCTCCTAAACATCTCAATGTGGGGAAGGCACTAAGGATTTATTGGAGAATAGGTTTTTAAATATAATCTGCCTAAATCACATAGGCCAGTTTTATTTTTAATTTGGTGAGTGTATATATAGATACTGTATATCTCCTCTCAAAAGTCATAATACCCCTTACATTAGCATGGAAGCCAGCTACAAAATTAAAAATTTACTGAAGATTGAGAACGCACAGAGATGAAGCACTCTTATTTCAAATGACAAACTCTACTTCATTAATATTGCATTTTAAGCTACATCTAGAAAAAAAAATCTCATTTTTCCAACACTTCTGCTGTAAGCTCTAAAGCAAGCAATTTCTCAAAAAAAAAAAAAAAAATCCCTGCTGCCTCTTGTAAGTGCCTATGATCCAGCAATTATTATAAGCATTTTTGAACACCTAATCAAAACAATGCAAGCTGTACAATTTCATTACTTACTCTGTTCTGCCAACAGAAATTCATAATCAGAGTTCTACTTTTGAAAAAAAAACACTGCATTCTATAAAAAAATAAAATGCTATACTGAATCTCATGCAATCTCCCACTTTTCCACTGCCAATTTACACACCACTTGCCTCAACTGCTTACGGGGGAATCAGGTTAGCATGTTTAAACCAAATCTAAATATTGCACACAACTAATACCACATGCACGTGGCTAAGACTGAAAACAAAAAGACAGCAAGGCAGATTTACTATTTTGGGCACCAGAAAGACTTTAAAACAGAAAAGAGAGAGGAAGCAAAGTTTGTAAACAGATTAAAACAATCCACTAGCACAGTATATAAAAACCTGTTGACAAAGGTGTAAGAAGCTTCAGGTTATTTCATTTCTATATTTTTCATTGTTCTTGATGCTTACATTCACCAATTACACAGGCAAGGCCCTCTTTGAAAGACCTAAAGGTGTTGTCAAAACACTAAACTTTCACTAAGTGACACTTATCTTGCCCATCTCCAATTTAAACAGTCTCCAAAGTACCACCACTACAAACAATAAATATTTCCAAGTATGTTCTTGCTGAAGCCGTGCCCTCCCTAGTTTCTAAAACAAAAATGTAAAGATCGTGTGCAGCAAACAGCCACATACAGACTCAGAAAAGCTAAAACCTAACAGGGCAGGCACTGAGTGCCACTCCTGCTCCAAGTCAGTTTCTTCTCCCAAAGCACAAGCAGAAAGGCAAAGGGAATGCATCATACTAAATATAAAAATCTTAGGTGTTCTGGACACTATACCAATTTAGGTACCAATTTAGATTTGACTAAGTAGGACCAATAATGCAATGGCATTTCCCCAAGGAATTTTTATGTGCTTTTTACAACATGTAATTGAAGCCACAGGAACAGGTGGCTAGAAATAGTGTCTGCTTTCTACTCCTTTTGACTGCAAAAAACATGACTTCTGAATTTCTTTACCATCTGGTTTAGCAAGAATACTTGGTAATCTCCAACATATACTGTAAATCCAAACAAAGCAGATGGAAGGCTAAATCTTCAAGGTATGCACTAGGTAAAAATGTAGAGGTATTTTAATTAGGAAGCATTACCACCCCTCCCCACAAAGATTAAATAGCACTTGTAAGGCTTTCCCTCTCTGCCCTTCTTCTTGATTCTTGCAAGCAACTCACCAGTTCATCAAAACCATCCACAACTTCTTCCCATCACCTTGGGAAAGCCACCTGGTCTGTTTTTCACAGCACAAGTCAGAAAGCAGCTTATCAGCTCCACTCTTCTTCCTCCCTTAATGTCCATCTTCAAGCAGACCACCTATTTGACTGCTGACATAATTAAAAGCAGCTTTTCCATTAGGAAGCCACTGACTCTTACGTTTTGCAAAGTAAGATAGCTGGAGCAAGAATACAGAAGGGTTTTTTTTTGTTTTGTTTGAGGTCAACCTTGCACTGTGCTGTTTCTACTGAAACAAGAAGTCAGGAAGTTAGACCAAAACAAGCAACTGCATACCTAAAATGACCTGACAAAGATAGTGCCGACTCAAGGACAAATCTACCATGAAATGACTGTGCAGTAAGAACAAGAACTTTCACTTCTAAAGAAGATGCCCAAAATCTCTCAGACCCCAGAGGGATGGACACAATACTTGAATTTAACTTAGAAATTTCTGATGTGCCAGCCACATTTCTCAAGTTTTAAGTACCTCTCTTAACCAAGTTATTCCTTTATGATCAAAAAGTAGTATTTTATGGACACACAGAGTCAGCAATCCAGTTTAAACAGAGCATTTCCCAGAAGTTCATGTGGCCTTTTACATCATCCCCAGCTTTTACTGAAACATTCAGGATTTATCACACAGCAGATAAATTGTCTAATAATAATCCTCCCAAGGTTTTACCTTTTGTAGCGTCAGACATTTAAAAGTGAAGAATCCCATAAAATGTTTAAGTACTCCTCAGTCAACACAGTCATTCACAACCCCAAGAAACTGACCACAAATTATTTTCTTCTTTCTTTAGAACTTGCTTAGTGGAATTAAGGAGGGAATTAGAACGCATGGAGTGAAGGGAATCATAGGCAGATCCAATTCCAAACTTGTTTTGTGTTAACAACAGGTGTGGCAAACACACCAAAGGAATCTTGCTTGCAGATATCTGGTTCCGCTCTAGCATCCCTTGCTCCAGCAGGATCAGTTAATAGGAAAAACAAAAACCAAACTGTTTAAAGAATTGAGAAGTTCAGCACATCACTCTTTTTTTAAATAGTAACTTAACATTATGAGCAGACACTTCCAAGTTTTTTCTCAAGATCCGTAAATATTAGCACAAAGATTTCTGAAATCCAAACCATACTAAGCAGTTGCTCTCAGAAAATGTGGCTCAACAGGCTTAAATATATATATATATATATATATATACATATCAAGTTTAATACTTAGCTATACCTATACTTCAGTAACACGAAAGCTCGTATCCTAAAATCAACAAGCAAATAACTTATGTGGTTATCTGCAATCAACACTGGTGCCTGCAAGCCAAAAAAAGCACTCCAAGTCAGGACACTGCCATATTCTCTGAAGGTGCATTTCAAGTTTGTGGGATCTTCATGTGAAAACAGAATTTAAATCCCACAACACAGAGGGTGCCTGCTCTCATCTCCTGTGCCTCATTGGCTACTGCATTTCTCCTGTTTGCCACAATGCAGCCAAACATCCCATATTTACCCCTTTGGAAAGTCAGTCACACAGTCTTCACTCTTATTTTACCTCCACAGTCCGGAGAGAAAAAATGCATTTCCCTTCTCAGCTTACCACAAGTCTGCACTGTTAAAAACATGTCCACAGTTTCCTATTTGAACTCCTTCCAGACAGCGCTAGCTGTCAGGCTTTTCCTTTCCTGCTATTTCCTCTTGGTGGAGGCAATTAAGGCAGTGTTCAATCTCCCTTCTAATAAATTACAGGTTATCTTTCTCATTTGGTTTTACCTCCTGAGCTACAGTTCAAATAAGTAAATGAAGTAGCTTCCATCCCTCAGAACTACCAGTGTCTAACCCAGCCCCCACTTCGCCAACCCTTCCATGGAGAAGGTGGGATATCTTCAGGGTTGCATTCAGCAGCCCAAACTCACAACTGGCACTCTCACAAGGTCACCTCAAATCCATGCTATACTCATCCAAGTTCTCCACACAGCCAAGTCACCAATCCCTGCACACAGCCCTCCACTTAGGGGACTGTGCCACGCAGGCCAGCCTGGATTTTCAGGGCCTGGGTCTTGATTTTCAGCAATTCTGTCTGCTGCCCACACAAGTTTTGTTGAACTCAAACAAGAGCTTGATAGTTTCATGTATGACTACAATACGAACTACAATCTAGAATTGTTGCGCAAATCCTGTCTCATTTAAATGCATGTTTAAAAATAGTTTTTAGCCTGTAATTTCCAAGTAAAACCCTTTCATTTTACACCGCTGTTTATCAGAGATCTTCTCTCAAAGCTCAGCTGTTCCCAGGATTTTCTTCTGAACACCTTCAGAAAGACTTTAGATTCTCCGCTTTAAGGAAACCCCCTAACCAGCACAAGGCTTTAACAATGCCCACTGGCCCCAGTAAGTAAGCCCATGGCTCTGTGCAAGGTGCCATCCAGACCCAGACCAGTAGCTGTCTCCTGACCCTGCCAACACCTAATACTAGCCATGCAGTGAAGCAAGCTAACAAGCCAAATAAGCAAGTCTTCGTGCTGGTTTTATAAGAGATGTCATCTTCACATGGATCCACATAGGCATGACAGGCTAGCACGGGAAGATTAAATACCTCACCTCAACAGCTCCGAGTTGTGATCAAGATGTGTGTGATGAAGATCAAAAATACCTTAACGCATTAAAGATCTGAAATTGGCTTTTCTACATTAAGGTTAGCAGAAAAAAAAAAATACTACTGTACAAAAAGGAGAAAACACCACCAAAAAATGAGAACTCTAAACAGAATTGAAACAGCCTTTTCTTGTCCAGACAGAATTTACTCCAGAGGTTCCACTCAACTCTCTCAAACCCACGTGCATACTCTGGGTCCTTCACCTGCTCTTTGACATTTTAGTTGTTGCATTTAATTTTTTAAATTCCTGAATAAAATTCAAATAATGATCATCGTGGGTTTGGGTTTTTTTTATTAATTGTTTTCTTCATAATGCAGTTACTTCATGTGGAAATATCTCCATATGGAGTTATTTCACAACTAGTCACCATCTCCTGGATGTCAAGATTATGGACAAGTCCTCATATGTAAGTTGCTTGCAGTCGAGTTCTAGTAACAATACAAACACTGAAAGAACAGCTTGAGAGTTTCAACATCCTCAGTTTTAAAATCCTGTGAAGCAACTTCAGGTCAGTATTATTCTTCCAAGACTTAATGGAACTGAAAGTAGAACTGGTGGAAGTAAACAGTGATGGAATTAGAATGCTGAACATTGTGTTGTTAGAAACAATTTTATTCCATTTCCTAGTTAAGAGAACTGGCCAGAGGATAGACAAAGAATACACAGCAGAGCTGCAGAACAGTATAAGATTCAGAACAACCCCACAGCTTACCACATTCTGCAAATCTAGATGCTTACTAACACTATGCACATACAAAAAAAAAGAATCACTAATTCCCATACTGCAACTACTCGTCAACTATATCAGTCAACAATCAGTACATTTAAATTTACAAAGCTTGTAAGAAAATAAAATTACCAAAATGATGAACGCCATTTTAAAGTCAATATCTTTTTATAGTATTTAGCATCCACCTCCTCATATTCAGTTTAAGTTCTCCTAAATTATCATCTTCCTTCCCAGTGTAAGTAAATATGAGCATGTATACAAAAATAAGCCTTTATCCTGATTTAAAAACTGAAGTCAAATCAAGTTTATGAGAAGCTTAGAACGTGAACAAAATCAAACCTTTATCAAGAAAGAACATCAGAAATCCACTGCCCATATTTTAAGGCAGGGCACGGGGAGCAAACAGTTTTTCAAGCTGCCTTTCAGATCTTCACAGAATCATAGAATATCTTGAGTTGAAAGGGACTCACAAGAATCACCAAGGCAAACTCTAACCACCCAAAATTCAAACCCTACCTCTGACAGCACTGTCCAAATGCCTCCCGGACAGCAACTGGCTTGGTATTATGACCACTGCCCCGAGAGCCTGTTCCAGTGCCCAACCTCTGGTCAAGAACCTTTTCCTTACACCCAACCTGACCCCTCCCTGATAAGAAAGAGTGAACTACTCTATTAGCTCAGCGATCCATACTCCAATCCAGTTTAGAATTCCAGTTTCAAATAAGTTCACATAAGTAACCATAACAAGTCAATTGTCTCAAAATTACACTGCCGAGTCTGAAAAAATGGATGGCAAAAAAAAAAAAAAAAGGAGCAGGGTCTCAATTTAGAAAGAAGAAATCTTTTTACAGGGTTAAAGCTTCAGAGTGAGCAATCTCTAAGATGGGCTGACAAGGCAGGAGAACGTTTGCTGCAGGCACAAAGACGATGCAGTAGCATGTCAAGGAGCCTAGAAGTAACTTCTATATCCTGTCCATACATCTCTATCATGTCATCTGTGTCAAATGAATACTACTTCTAAATTTTAGAGATGGATGCTGATTCTCATCTTAACCATAAGAAAAAAAAAAAGACATTTTAAGTCTCTAAACACCAAATAACAGTACTACCTAAACCTGAGTTCTGTTAAGTTAGTCTCAAAGTTTCAAAAAAAAAAAAATCAAAATCCAAACTTAATACAGTTTCTAAAACAAAATACAGGATATTGTTCACTTATCTTAAACTCCTAACAGATGAGCACCGTGTTCATGAATTCCTAAAAGAAATTACATAAAAAATAAAAACTGCCATATTGGATCAAACAAATAGCATGCTGTGAAAGGGAGCGATTTTAAAATGCTTTTACTAGCAAGTACAACCAGTTTTGTCCCATTCCTGTCACATGCTATCTGCTGTGGTTGAATAGATAAGCTCTACTCTGGGGAAGGATAAACCAGAGAAGGGTGAACAGGGAATTCCTTTCTGGATTAGCTTAAAATGGGTCAGTAGGAACTGAATGGGGCTATCCATCCCTGAATGTAGCTGCTTGGAGCGTTTTTGCTTTTCACAATGACTTGACATTAACTTTTAACAATCAGGAATCTAAGAGAGGTCAGGTATGAAAAGACTGCTCATGTCCTGCCATAGGTCACCAGGGGGAGGCAAAGGGACAAACACCTTAATTAACACTGCACCATCAACTTCAGAAAATGTGGTTTCAGAGGCTGGGGCTCTTCTCCCAAAGCAGCTGCCTGCAGTTTTGGTTGGGCCAGTTCAACCACTTGTGGACATTTTCTGATTCAGGTCTCTGAAGCATGTGCCATAAAATGAGACTTACAAAAAAATGCACAGCTTGTCTGTTTCAACGCAGCACAAGGTCACAAAAACAGCAGAGCTGTCAGTGAGAGCTGAACGGGCTGAGTTTAAAAAACAGAAACCACTGGTGGAAGCACAACAAGTAGCTTGAAGCAGCCAGCTCCCAAACTAGGTCCTCTGCCAGCCATGCAGCAGAGTTTAACTCCAGCCTGAAAAGGCCAAGTGGATTACAAACCACAAAGTGCGCTGACTCACGTGCTTCTATGTTTAAAGCTTGGCTGTCTCACAATCTGTGAAAGACCAGCAGCTGACCAGAACACTGGCTTCTCTTGGAAAGCCTCTTAAAACAAGCATAGCCCATACCTACCCTTCAATATGAAGTCCTCAAGAGAAGATAGGGTTCTCCTGAACTTGAAGTACAAGCAAGAGAACACAGCAAGCCAAAAGTCCTGCTTCTTAGCTGAGGAAACCACAGTGCTTACAGTGCTGTTACATTGGGAGCTAAACACTTCTGTACACACATACCCACTGGCTGCTATTCAACCTGGTCCCTGTGAATACAGGCCATTATTCCCATTTACCTTGCTTCTCTTTTCTGTAAGACTAAATTCTCACGTGAAATGGTAGATATTTTTGGAAACCAGATGCATCTTCAGATAACAACATTAAAGAAACAAAGTTTTTTAAAGTTTTCCCCTTTTTTAATCTCAAAATAAATATAACAAAGACAAATACTTAAGTTTCACAACTAAATCACTAGATAGGAGAGGGGACATAAATGACCTATTCAGAGCTAAAATCTCCAAGTTATGCACCAGGCATTACTGGTTTGTACTCTGTTGGTCCTACATCATTAAAATGGACAGAAGATGTGCCTCAATTCTAAGTACCTCTGAAGTCAGGGAAGAATGACATTTTCCAGACCAAGTTTGGATAGCAAAGGCTCCTCAAACTGACTGCACTCTGTTTTAAAAATAAATTCAGAGCAAAACTTGATCTTCTCTCAACAGTCCCACCTCAGAACTAGCCCAGGCTCACGCCTGTTATCAACATTGCACTTGGCAAAGCTCAGCCTGGCAGCAATCGTGAACTCTCACCACAAGAGCATGTTCTAACAGTTAACAAAGCTTACAGAAAGTCGTTCAGTAGTTTTTCAATTTGCTTTACTTTTAATCTTCTTACACCACAGGATTTTCCAAAATCCCCCGAATTTAAATCCAATAACACACAGCTCTTGACTTATGCATTAAACCCAAACTAGATAGATCACCTAACAACTTCAATGAACACATTACCATATACAAACCCTACTATATGCTTATCAGTAGCAGCCAAGAATTGTCTCTTCATTGCCCAGATACAGTCTGTGACTATTGTCTAAACACAGCCAACATGAAAATGTGATGTACATACACACAGCAACGTTAACGTTATACATGAAATATGCAAATAAATTAGGGATCTTTAGTACATGTTCGTGTATGTTACATTGGCATATTAGATGATTATAATGTATGCGTACACATGATACAAGTGTGTACATTAATGTCTACATTTGTATATGTAAATTCATTTATTTAAACCAACAAAGATTTCCTCCTAAGCTACTTATTACTGATATTTTTTTGTGTGTGACATTTAAATTATACTCATTCAGAGTTTCGAGGATCAAATATGCAAGCTAAGCCTAGAAATAACGTGTTAAAAAAAATAAACAGCCTGTTGATTATAAGCCTCAATTCCAGAGATGAGCCAACCAAACCATAGAACAGGTTACCCATCAGGGTTACCCAGGCTCTGTTTCTGTAGCTCTGTCTTTATACCTGCCTGGAGAAAGCCCCAAGTAGGTTGGCTGAGCCTCCAGAACCTTCTCTGTTTCCAAGGTCAGACCAGAGTCCTCCTGAGAGACTCTGCGATCCTAACAACTAATTTCTTAAACAGTTCTCCATAATAAACAGTTTGTGTTAATTATTTTACTGAGCCACTGAAAAATGAACCTATTAAGAAAAACACCTGCCATTTCATCAAGCAGTTAAGCGAAATATCTACATTCTGAAGCTACTGTGCCAAGCTCTGTATTTTAAAAGGATGGACAATTAGAAGGAACCTTTGAACCTTCTCCTTGCATAACATATAAACTGTTTGTCCTCAACAGTTTTTCATGCCAAAAGAAAAGCCATCGTAAAGTTGACCTCCACTTCTTGTTGGTTTCCCACACGAATCAGAATACTGCTTCATTAAAGCAGTTAAGAAAGGTCACCTGCACTTGTCCCATAAATAGCTAATGGTGAAGGAGAAAGAAAAAAAAAATCCTCAGAATCTTGTCACCTTTATCATGCTTTCACATACATGCTCTATGAGAAGTATGGTAGCTGGTCACTTTTCCCCCAGAAAACACATCTGAAGAAAACAGAAGTCTAGAAATTGTTGCTCGTTTAACCTAAAAGAAAGCTGGGCAGTGAGGAAGAAGCTCCCTTTTACCTCCACTAATTTATCCATTTGTCTGCCAACACACCAGAATCCATAAAGCCTGCCCTGCCATTGCAGAATTTTAAGGAGGAAGTTCAAAAGGAATCTCTTGGAAGAAAAAAAAGAAAACCTTTCCCAGGGAAAAAAAAAAAAAAAAAAGAACAGAAGCAGAAGGAAGAACTCAAATTCTGTAATGGAGGCAAAAGAAAGGCTTCCTTTAACTGCCCATAATACAGGAAGTCATTTTCAAAGATCTACTTAAAATCAGAATGATTAAGAAATAAGTATTTGGAGACTTCGTTTAAAAAGAGACCAGAAAAAAAAACAACCTTACAAATCACAACATTAGACAGTTTTATAAAAAAGCTGCGGGGCAGTATGCTTCTTGTGAGCTTCCTTCCTGAGGGCCTGCTTGTTTGCTACCAAAGTCTTAGCGATTCCATTTCAGTTTGCTGGTATGAGAGTCCCGCTTATAAAAATGGATCTACAGCAGTACTAGGCATGACAAATCCTGACACCCTAATTGTGTGCTAATTAGAAGAAATCTCAACATACAAAACAGAGATTGCTCACTGAAACTCACAGTTGCTGTCTGTTGCGCTTAGGTACTGAAATCAGACAATACATAGGGACAAGATTAAATGGTAACTATTCAAGAAAGTGGCACATCACGAATTACTAGAATTCTTGCCCAGTGGACTTCCTACACCCCCCAAGTATGATTCACTTGGCTGCAAGTACCATGCTAAGCAACTGCGACATCACTGTAGCATCACTATGGAGTATTTCCTTCAGAGATGCACAAATATTAATCTCCCTGTAATTTTAGAACAGAACTTCTTGTGCATAATACTACAAGGCTTTTAATTTTGTTCCTGTTTTCCCTCTTCTTATACGAGACTCCCTTTGAAAACGTGTATAGGTTCTGCTGCTGCTTTCCAAAACGCATTTGTTAAAATGGCAGGAGAAACGGTTGAGTTCAGAGATGAGATCTCAAATCTAATTCAAACATCAGAATTTCACACTTTATCACACAAAGACAATGCAAAAGTGTGGTAAATGTATGCATGCAATTCCTATTATTAAATACTTACATATTACAAAAGCAGTCACTTCTTTAAATTATCAGCCTTCAGTCTACCAAGATTCAAAGCATGAATATTAACGAAAGCCCAGTCACAAGATGACCAGATGTTAGAAACTACCCTACCACCAAATAATAAAAAAAAAAGCCTCAAACGCTCATATGAATTGCCAGAACAAGACTGAAAGCTTCTGCACAAACATAATTGCCCATTGAAACAACTACTTCAAGGCAAAGAACGTCTCTGAAAATTCTGGATGCTACTCCAGCAGGCACCATCAAAAGGATGGGGCTGCAGAAGAATGCAGGCTCTCCTCAGAACGGTTTTGATGCAAAACCCGAGCTCTCCTTCTTGAAAATGCCCATAAGGTGCCTGCACCTTTATATACGTATCTGTAAGGTTAGGGATGGAGAGAACGAACGGAGCACACAGTGATGGGCACTGCTAAATGAAGCAGCGTTCCAATTCTATTTTTTCCTTTCTCTATTTGGCTCCACCTAAGCACCCAAGGCAGAGATGCCCTTCCACTACTTTCAGGCAACGAACGGTTGCATAAGGCTAGCACCCAAGCGACTTTGGTAACTGGAAGCCTCATAGCCCTGAGCTTCTTCACAACCGTTCATTTTTACGTCCTCAGCTCAGCGTTTCCCAGCCCGTGCGTCTGGAAGCGCACCATCGGGGACGGGCAGGTACCGGGTCCTCGGGAATAACCGAATCCCGCGGCTCCCCGGGGCGGAGGGGGCTGGGAGCCGAGGGCTGCGGAGGGGGGCGAGGGGAATCCACCCGCCCCCTCCGCACCGGGACCTCGGCGGAGCGCGCCGCCGGGTCGGGGCTGAGCGGACAGGACGGGGCCAGAGGAAAGGAGGGCGATGCCGCCCATGGCCGGGCCGTCCGCCGCTCGCATGACGGCGCCTCTCTGCTGCACTGCAGCGGCGCCATCTTCTCGCGCTTCGCCGCCGCGCAGCCCCAACCCGCCCCGCCGCAGGGAAACCCGCCCCGCAGCTCCGCGCGGCCCCGCGCTCCCACCGCCCGGCTGCCGCGCCGGCCCCGCCGGGAAGCTCCGCGCCGCCGCCCCGCGCACCTGCGAGGGTGCGCGCGACGGGGCGGGCGCGGTGCCTCCCCCGCTCGCCGCCCCCCGCCCGACCGGCAAAGTTTCCCTTCCCCGACGCTCGGCAGAGGAACCCCCGGGGACGCGCCCGTCCCCGCGAGAAGCCCGAGGGCTGCGGCGACGACCGTGAGAGCCGCCGACCCTCTCCGCCTCCGCTCTGCCCCCGCCGCCCCCTCGCTCGGCGGGAGCGGCCCTATTGTTCGCTCCAGCGACGGGCTGGCACCGGGGACCTCCGCCGAGCCCCGCCGCAGGGGCGGCTCCGGGCAGACAAAGCCTTCGGGAAGCTCAGAAGGACGGCGGGAGCAAGCCCCCGCCCGACCGCCCCCTGCCCCGCTTACCTCGAGGGCCCGGGCGGCGGCGACGGCTAGCAGCACGAGGGCTAAGTGGGGCAGCATCGCGGCGGCCGAGAGGGGAGGGGGAGGAGGGAGAAGGGCGGCCGGCCGGCGGGACGCGCTGGGCTACGGCAGTAAATCCGTGGGGCCGCGCCGCTGCCGGGGAAAGCGACTGAGCTGCGGCGGCACCACCGAGCGCCGCGGCGGGGCCGGTCAGCTGATGGCCCGGCCCGCCCCTGAGCGGGCGGTGCGGCGCGGCACGGCCCGGCCCTCCCGCCCTGCGGAGACCCCTAGCGGCCGTGCACGGGCGGAGCAGCGTCGGCGTGGTGCGGCGCTCGGCTCGCACCTGAGCGCTCGGGCCGCCCTTAGGCTGCCTCGAGGGTGGAGTGTGTGCCTGCTCAGCCTCTCACACGACGCGTAGTCTGTCTCCCAGGACACCTGAGCGCACAACTGAGCCCTCAGGCTCGTGCTGGGGAGATAGCGGTGACCCCCGGCATTGCTGAGCTTACTGCTGATTGCGAGGTCAACGTCAAATTCGTGGAAGTGCCACAGAGAAGTAGTGCATGCAGGAGCACTGACTAAACTAAGGCTTACAGCAGCTGAACAAGTCAAACTTCAGCGCTTTTTCACGTGGCTTGCAAGCAGAGGGACAGAGCAAACTTACCTCCTCGTCTTCTACACAGAACTGTAACAGTTGGTGTGGTATAGGGCACAAATGGGTGTTTGTGGAGCTTCGTGTTGAAACATAAAACACCTGAATCGAAAAAGATGTAAAACTATTAGAGCATCCATAGGAGGGCTATGAAGATGGTGAGAGGTCTGAAGGGCAAAATGTATGAGGAGCGACTGAGGTCCCATGGTCTGCTCAGCACAGAGCAGAGGAGCTGAGGGGAGGCCTGATGGCGGCTGCAGCTCTCCCAGGGAGCGGAGGGGCAGCGCTGAGCTCCGCTCTGTGTGACAGCGACAGGGCCCGAGGGAACGGCATGGAGCTGTGTCAGGGGAGGGGCAGCTGGGGGCTAGGAGAAAGTTCTTCACCAGAAACGGGTTCCTGAAGACAGTGGTCACCAAGCTACTGGAGTAAAAAAGCATCTGGACAACGCTTTCAGACATATGGTTCTATTTTTGGGTGTCCCTCTGTGGAGATGAGAGCTGTAGTCAATGATTCTTCCAAGTCCCTTCCAACTTGGAGTATTCAGTAACTCTGTGAAATTCAGTTTGATGTTACCTGGTGTGTTCTGTCTGAACTACTGACCTTGTGGCAGGCTTTCCCACTAAGGCCCACAAGATCACTAACTGACCTCTTGTGCAACAGTGGAACTTCAGCCTGGTCACAGAAGGAACAAGTGAATCTCCCCAGCGCGTGGTTTGGTGATGGAAGCCTGGCCTGCATTGTCCTCAGTGCTCTTCTTGGAGAACCACAGACTACCCTGAGTTGGAAAAAATACACACAGATCACCAAGTCCAGCTCCTGGCTCCACGTGGGACCGCCCAAAATTCAAAACCTATGCCTGAGAGAGTTCATAGGTTCATAGGTTCATAAGGTTGGAAAGGACCTACAAGATCATCTAGTCCAACCATCCCTGTATCACTATCCCTACCCACTGAACTACTAAATCAAATCCCTTAGCACCTCACCTAAACGCTTCTTGAACAGCCCTAGGGATGGTGCCTCAACCACCTCCCTAGGCAGGCCATTCCAGTGCCTGACCACTCTTTCAGAGAAAAAATGTTTCCTCAGGTCTAATCTAAATCTTCCCCGGCGCAACTTGTGGCCATTCCCTCTCGTCCTGTCGTTATTTATCAGGGAGAAGAGGCCTACCCCCTCCTCACCACAACCCCCCTTCAGGAAGTGGTAGAGTGCAATAAGGTCTCCTCTGAGCCTCCTCTTCTCCAGACTAAACAATCCCAGCTCCCTCAGCCGCTCCTCATAAGACTTGTGCTCCAGACCCCTCACCAGTTTTGTTGCCCTTCTCTGAACACGCTCCAGGGCCTCAATGTCCTTCTTGTAGTGAGGGGCCCAAAACTGAACACAGTACATCAGTTGTCACAATACATCCTGAACTCCAGCGGGATTTTGTCCGTGTTCTTTTCAAGTTAAAGCAGAAATCCACTGAGACTCAGTCTAAACTTCATCCGATCCAGAGGGATGTTTACAGGATTAGAGCAGACAATTACAGGGTCAGGTGGGCTGAAACGTTCAGGAAGACACCAGCACCACAGCATCTCACCCCCATAGGAAATCTGTAGATTCAGAAGACCATTCTCATGCAAATACGAGATTTCTCATACAAATGAATGAGCTGATGGTGTACAATAGCTTTGGGGAATTGCTCGAGTCACACTTGGTGAATTTGAGTGGTCTCCGACAAGCAACTAACAGCTGAGGCCCCTCCCTCCCCCTACGTACAGATGTGAAGTATATCCCAGTGTAATTAGAAGGTGCTTTTAAGAAATACACCCATGACACAACACAACTTGTAAATTAAAATTGGTTAAATAACAACAATGACAGGTTTAGCTGTAATAATTGAATAGTGTTATCTGCTTGTTAGGATAATGATCATGTGGCTTTAAGGGGTTAGGGAAGGATTTGCTATGCAAATGTTCCCAACCAGTTGGCTTCTAAACCCAGCCAGCAGAAAGGCAGCACAGTAGTTGCAAATCAGCAACATCCCTCTGGAGCTGATGGAGGTCATTCAAAAACAATTCTTCCCAGAAACAATGGAGGCAATCAGAAGGAAGCTCTTCACAAATTCTGAAAAGAAAAGAAAAAAAAAAAAAAAGAATCAAGTTTCCAAATGGATGGACGACCGAAATAGATTCACATCACTCTTTTATTATATATATACACTTCTTATTATTATTATATATATACTTCTTATTATTATTATATATATACACTTCTTCATAGCACTGAAATCCAACAGTATTTCAACTGTAGTTTCTCTGGATGAGACAAGCCCACATCCTCCCTCGTGGTGGGGCCCTTCTGCCCTTCACCTAGAGAGGGGCAGAGCCATGGGGTTGCACACCTTAAGGTGGAGGACAGGAGAGAAGGCTCAAGTGAAAAGGTGTGGAAAAGTCAGAGGTGAAGGGATGTAGGTCCAGCCCGTTAATACAAAACAATGACAGGACTCCTTTGAAAGTGTGTCGTAAAAGGTCTACAAGATCGGGAGATGACCTGCTGATAGAAAACAAAGAGATTATGCCCTATTTTTCATTCTCTTTCAGGATCTATACAGTACTGCTTTTTTCCTTGCTTTCTCTACCTGGCCTTATTTGAATAGAAATTCCTGGGATAGAAATTACCAGGCAGGAATTAGTCATAGCTGGAGTGCTATGAAGACCACTACCACCACACAGAAGGATGAGCAATGAACATGTCTTCCTGAAGAAGAAGGCAGCACCGGCTGGATAACGGAATGATAAGGGGTACATAAGTATCCATAAGATATTTTGAGCAAACAATTGCAAATTATATCCAGATGTTATTTTCTTTTTAACTGCTGAGTTCTGTTATTCAGTCTGAACATGATAGCTTTCAAATCAATGACCAAGCATGCATGTTGATCTTCATTTTTTGGCCACTTTCATTCTCTGCTTCCATATCTTTCTGTGAATTGGTGTCTAATATTATTATACAGCCTTTCACCTTTAATGTGAGATGTATATAGAAACATTGTTCATCTAGTTAATTTATTACTGAACACATCCATGAAGTAAGTGGATCTTACCTACAAATGCTGATATTCCCAAAAAGATAAATAATATAAAACACCCCAGTCTGCTTCATAACCTCATGAAATACAGTGATAAGGAAATAAATGGTTATTTCAGTGCACCAATGCCTTGCTGCCATGCTTACCAAAGCAGTGTGTTTTGGGTCAGACATATACTTCCTCAGTATAGCCCATCCATATCGTCCATTCAGAGGGGGACAGAGGGAAATTTCAAAATTGTACAGCTCTCCTCCCAACGTAATCACTAAGAGAAGGTGTTTGCTGGGGGAGGAAAAAGTGGTATAGCAAGACTTTGAACACTGAATTAATTTTAAGCAACACATTCCCCCTTAATGCTCCCATGGTTCTAATGGGAGGACTCTTAAGTATGTGTTGAATAAAGATCAGACAGCCTATGACATGGATGCACTTACAGCATTGCCAGATGGCTCCTCGTGTGTGCAAGTGGTTTTACAGAATACATTTCCTAATGTTCCCTGAATTTCTCATCATGGAGACTTCTAATCATGCACAGCAGCAAAATTGTTGTTATTAGCCTCAGCTGTATTTTATTCGCATTAGAGATGATTCCTCAGTCAGATTCTTTCAGGATAACGCCTAACAGCCGGTGCTCTCGCAGGGATGATTTCTTCTTTTGTTCTCAGGGCTGCAAGTTGGCAGACTTGAGTTTTGGTCCAGACTTTGATGCTGACTCACTGTCTTATTCTGGAGTCACTTCACTTCAGTCTTCACGTTTTCTTTACTGCGGATAACACTGTTTCCCTGCCTTTGTGATTCATGCGGGGAACAGAACAGAGCGCTAAGGTTAGTTATTTCTGAGCAAACCTTTGGAAGCTGAGGAGTTGAATCTTACTGAATAGGCACCTTCCCTGCTGATCCCAGCTGAGGAGCTTTTCTGTACTCTGGGAACTTCTACATGTGAATTAGCAATTTGTTCCAGACAACTCCAGCAGGAATTTGTATTTTCTAATAGCATGGAATTCATTTTAATGGCAAACCTTCAGGTTTCATGCTGCACCTTGAACCACTGCAGGTATAATTAATCTGCACACTGTCATACAAGTGTCCTCTAGAAACAATCCTTCCTTTTGAGTCAGCTGGCAGCCCTGAGAAAGAGTCTCTAAATATTAATCCAAAATAGGAAGAGAGAGATTGCTCCTAATCAAGCCTACACAAGTATGTGCTGTTAGCAATAACAATAGGCACGCATATTATCTCAAAGACTGAACAGTTGATCCTTGTCTGAATTCTGCAGAGCACCTTTAGTTTTTGGCTTGCACAGATCCAGTACACAGGTAACCAGTAGCCATGGCGACCTACTCAAATGCAAATGATTTGTGCTGTGTAGCACAGAAGTATTAGGAGTTGATGATATCTGCTGGAGCAGGTACACAATACAACGAATGGCAGAGCCAAGCAAATAACGAGATCACAGTCCAAAATCCCAGGAGTGCTCGGCTGAGGAAATGAAATGGAGATGTGAACAACAACAATTGCTCCAGAGATTAGATGTGAACATCTATGGACAACACTCTGCACCAGACAAGCAGGGTATTACTATGGCTTCTCCCCTTGTCGTTGCTTGCCGATGGTGTCAGTAGGGAGGTAGTGTTCAGAATGGCTGCTTCAAATAGTTCACTTTCCCTTATTTTGTTTACTCAACTGTTACATGATGCAAATATTCCCAGCAGAATCTGGATTTAACTTTAATTTCTTTTTTTTAATTCCCCACTGCATACACTGAACCTTCCTGGATATTTTTGGTCCCATGCATTTGTGCAGTCAATTTACCAGAATATAATTGCAGGTGCAGGCTTTCTGGTGTGGTTTTTCTTTACCATCTTACATGCAAAAAACTCAATACAATCATGTCTCTCCCAATAAATAAAAAAATCACCCTACAATACAACAAGTAGATTTCTTTTCAGGCAAGTCATGTCTCACGTTGATCAGAGAACAATAAGCATTTCTGAATGATTAAAGCAAACGCTTGAGAGCATCTAACTGCACAGCAACTATGCAAATGACAGTTAGTGATTTGCACCCCTACAACTGCGAATTTGGATGGACGTTTTTGTACGTGTTGGGAAGGCTGAAATGAAATACTTACTGTCCTCTCAGTCTCTTTTCAGCAACTTATTCTACTATGATTTTGCCCTCTCAGACTCAGCATTGCAGTTCATGGTGCTAATGTCACAAATCATTTAATGAAAATAGAGTCAACAAACAGGGTGTACTTAATTTCTCTCAATATTTGACTGCACTAGTGGGCTTTTTTAGCAGTATGCACAAGTCATTATGCTTTTTTTTTTTCTCAGATATTTGCTTTTTTTTTTTTTATCCCTTCCCATTTTTCCAACATGCTTTGCCTCTCTCTCCATAGACAAAGGTTTCTAGAGATTTGTCCATGTCTGGTTCTCCTTCACAGCACTGGCACTTCTGCAGCTCTGTCCAGAGCTGTCTTGCTGTCTGCCCTCTGTCCAGGCCTCCCCAAAGACCAGGAATTCCCAAACGCTCACCTCAGCTGTAGGGCTTTAGATATTTTCTCTTCCATACTATATCACTGAACATGTTAGTATACATTTCATTTCTTTTACAGACAGTTTACACGAGAAAAGATTGCTGCTGGTAAATCAACTAGCTGTACTTGGGTGTAGTGAAGTCATTAAACAAAGACCTTAGTGTTTTTGTATTGGCTTTTTTTTTCTAGGCCATACAAGCCTTCCACAAATGCCTGAAAGGAGCTCAAGTTAAAAAGTGGTTTCTGACTGGGCACAAGGAGGTGTTTGTACAAAAATTTCTTTCAAAATTGTCTTGGAATTGAAATAAAAAAATGGAAACAGGGAATTTAGCAGATATGTGTTTGTGTATACATATATGCAAAATATAATCTAAGATTCTGAATTTAGTTAACTGAACACTCATGTGGAATGAAAAAAATACATTGTTGTTTTGGTTCTTTACCATAGTATCTTAGATCCTGACATACCTTCAGCCTGCTAACACAGCAGGTTGAGATGGTTGAAGAGCCATCATACCACATGTGGGTAGAAATACAATGCTCAGCTTGAATTTGAAAGCCTCCGCTAGTATATAATAGGTAAAACAAAAACGACAAATTTAAGAACAGTAGCAGGCCCCTCTTAATTCAGAACAACTTTGTCAAAAATCCTTACAAAAGCATCCTCATTCCTCAACTTGCTTATATAGGAAGCTTCACCACATAACTTAGTCTTTCCTCAGCTGTCCCTGGAGAAAAAAATAGAGCAGTTTTTCTGAAGGCTGTGAAAATCTGAAGCAGTAAACAGAGACTATTTAGAGGAAGTGAAGTCTGAGACCTTTACATAATAAAATAACAAATTCAGTTAGAACACAACTCTATCGACGTTCAGCAAGCTACAAGAAAGTCTCTCGAGCTATAAGCCTGCATTTCAAATGTGGTAAAAAAGCAGCCAATCCAAGAAACTGTTACACAAGTATAGGGATTTCAGCAGCAGCTGAGTGCATAGGTGCCACTAGTTTCTCTCTCTTCACTCCATGTAGAGCCATCTGTAAGACAGAAAGCATTACTTGAATGGTCATGGGTCCTGCTGAGGAACAAAAAATGGGCGCTGTAAATGCCTGTGACTGTGCTGTAGCTCCAGACAAGTAGCTGGGGCTTACACTCCAGCAACTGCCACTGCTCTCCACAACACCATCGTTGTGTTTGCATTCCCAGTGTCATGCCACAGCAGCATTTCTGGTGCCACTTCTAAGCCAGAGGAGTAGGAGGCTGGAGTTAAAGAGTGCATCTGTAACTCTTATCTCTCTGTTTGTAAATTCATTTTATGAGCCTGTGAAAGAATGCCATGGAATAGCCTGTGCAATGTTATTGTTATTAAAGTGGAAAGAAACTGGGGAAAAAAAAAATCCCTCTTCATTCTTGTTTCCGAAGTCTGGTAGCTCTTTCCTCAAGATCTGCAGCTCAAGCCAAGTAGTAGACCTGAAAATAAAGGCAACACATACATTTTAAAATGCTGCTTCCTGTTCACTTCCTATATTTCTACGTATTAGTGAGATTTATAGTGAGTCTATAGTCTGTAAGTAAATTTATTTTACAGAGTAAGATGTAAGAAGTTGGAAGTGGAAGAAACCTGAAAATATTACATCCTTTCCTGGGTCCTGTTATGAACCCCCCACACAGCTGTAATTTACATGTGCTTGGTGTCTTCATCCAAGCTGTGCATGCAGCTACAGACCATGGGGCATCTCATCTTTTGCATGGTGCCCCAAATCATACATCTAGGCTAATATGCACAAATGAGACTATAGAAATCAGGTAGTTTGGCGGGACAGTTGATACTGTTGTGGGGCAAGGACCAATGTCATCTAACCTTGCCTTGAAAATTAACTATATCTACTAATATTGATATGGACAGTTCCACAAAGCATAAGGCACAGCGCAGCTAAGCAGATTAAGTCATCATCAAAATCTAAGTGAGCTCTTTTAAGAGATTAATTTCTATAGTCTCATCCTAAGGCTGAAATCACTGTTGAGAAGCCAGGAGCATAATAAAGCAGCTGCACAGCAGCACAGGAACAGACACGTTGAGTCCATCTAGGAATTGCAAGCATCCTTTATAAAATGCTCACAGTATTAGAAACAGGAAAGTTTGATCACAAGCACATAAATCAATGACTGGAGTGGTTTTGTAATGGATGGTTTTGTATTGAAGGAGGTGGGGGGGTGGAATTGCAATGAAGAGCTGCAGACCTTGATGTATACAAAAGTAATGCCATCCTTAGATCCTCTGTACTTTGTAATCACTCCGCAGTTTCTCTCAGCAATAGAATTTTAAAATATTTCTTCAAATTGATTTGATGTATGTCTGTCTGCCTTATTCCCTGACTTAGAGCAGAGACTCCAAAATGTGTTGAAGAGTCGGGGATTAGGTGAAGCTTCTTTCCCGTGCAGTAGGATTTGTGAAAGGCGCCCACTGGAACAATGTTGGTTTCATTGAAAAGGCTTTTAAACCAGACTGTGCATGCTGGCAAGATAAAGCAATGCTCCTCTCATCAGTTGCTGTCACAGCTTGATCACATCCACTGCACAGGGCTTGTACCTGTTGTACCTTCCGCCTCAGCACTCAGTGGAGCAGGAGTCCCCAGGATAGGGTTGTGTCCCAGGCACAAGGCACCTGTGCAGCTCACGTGGCTTGTTTATTCTGGCACCCATCAGCCAAGGTGTGAATGTCAAAATATTCATGGTAACAGAAATGCTGACATTATTCTTTGCATTTTTATAATGAGCCAATAGCAAAGCATAGACAATGATAGGGCTGCTTTTCTAAGAGCATGGAAATATGCAGCATTAAAGAAGATCAGTGTCATGTCATTTTTTTTTCCCCCAAACATCAGTGCAGTGTGGTAGAGAGAACAGATTCTGACACCTGCGTATGGAAGCTTATCTTTGTACACAAAAGAAAGACGGCCCTGGCAACTAACTTTTCAATTCAGCTGATTGCGAACTACTGCACTGCATAATCACAGAGTGAGTCAGAACAAACTGGAAAAGCTAATAGCCAGTTAAAGCTTTCTTAGTCCCGTTTTCAACAGTGATTCGTCTGAAGTTGACTTAATTTCATTTCAGGTGACTTTTGAAAATGTGAGAAATTATTCTGAAATCACTGAGGTTATTTGGAGTACATCACCTGACTTGACTTGCACATTCATTGCCCCAAATGGAGCATTAACCGTTTCTCATATCAAATAGCCACATTTTTTAAAAGGTGGCAGTGGTTGTACAGCATATGCAAGGTGGCGAATGTACGTGCCATTTCCTTCAGGAGAACTCATGCAAATCCATTTTTAAGAGACAGAAAGTGAAAATCTTATGGCAGAGTATTAATGAAAAGTTATACTGAAAACAACAACATTTGAAAACATAACGGACAAATATTTCTGTCATAATAACCATACAGTATATATACCTTACCATGGCTATAAAACTAAATATATTGAAAGTAATAAACAGGCATAAATTGTGATGATCCAAAATCTGAAAAAAGGAGAAAATTAAGCAGATAAATCCAACATTAACAACTACAGTTTCTAAGTTGTTTCATTTGGTTTCTTATGCTTTTGCAGCATAAGAAAAATCTTATACTTCTTATGGTTCTTACTGTCACACTGTGAAAGCATTTATTCCTTCTTTCTTTTCCTTCCACTTAAATATTATATCTATACTCAAAAATTTGTAACATACATAATTACATTAAATAGATAACATACCTATATAAATATGTATGTAATACACACTATTGTATATTTTATAATTGTCTCTTGGGGCAGTTGTAGGCATAATTATACATCTAGATGAGAAAAACAGCCCTGGTTTCACATGGGTTGATGGAAACATCTTAGTATTGTAACAGCAGTAGAGACATTGAAAACTGACTGAACTGTCGCTGATCACTTAATCTTAAGAAAAATGTCTAAGAAAAAAGGACAGTTGTTGTTATTATTACATGCTTACAGACTGATCCAAGCCTCTCTCATCATCATCAAACAAACACATTTCTAGGAACTAGCAGATATTGGACAGATTTTTCAGGGAACAATCTTCAGGTCTCCGGTTCATGTTAAGAAATACTGGAAATATTCTGGCACAATTCCACAGCCCTTTAAACCAACCAGTGTGTGAGTGACCCATGAACCTGCCTTTAGTCTTGGGTTTTCCATCTTCTGTCTTACTCCAGCACCAATACTTATGAAATGAGACCCCCCAGAAGCTGATTTAGTGAAAATAAATAGTTTTTTCAGGGGGTAAGATTTGGTTTTGCAGTCATCCCAACCTATGTAGGCTTAAATTGTCATGGAACCACACCCTCATTCTTCAGAAAATATTCTGAATCCAGCTGAAAAGAGGCATCAAAAATCAATGTGCTGAAATTACCACCATACATATTTTTATATATTTATGTATAAATAAACATGTATTTATATATGTGTGTATGTGTGTGAATACATACATATATGTTTACATATATGTTTACATATGGAATCACCATATTAAGGATGTTTTTTTCTGTTCCTGTGGAACTGTATCATCTACTATCATTATTCAGATGTTAATGGTATACTGTTCAAGCTCAAAAACAAATTACCTAAACTCTTTCAGACATCTGTATTAAAAAAGAAGAAGAAGAAAAAAAAGCAAAAGGAAAGGAATTACATGTAGCAGCAAGGATGCAAATGGTTGGTATATTTCAAACACATTTCAGCTAAACTTTGTAAGCTACATAACATGTTGTAACAGCAGCTTGAATTAAGCAGCAGTACCCGTAGGAAGGATTTGACTTATTCGGCGGTATGTCTCTGCCTGTGCAGACAAGGCACCCATGTTAAGGGGAAAATGTGGACAGAAAATATTGTGACATATTTAAATACATGTTTTGACTTAATATATTCACATTTTACCTGGGCAGCATTTAGTCAAAATGACACTTAAGCTGTGCTTTTCAAATCCATTCAGTGTTGACATAGTTCCACTCCCAAGTAAAAGTCAGTAGGAGTTTTACTGCTGACTTCCATAGAATGTAAGCCAATGTTGAGCATTTCTGAAAATAGCTTTCCATCTGTATATTTATTTAAATGAATAGGGACTGCTAGTAGAGAAAGTGGAACTGAAAAAAAATCAGGCTTTTAATTTTAAAACCTAAAGTTAAATACAAATTACTCCACTTAAAACTAAAACACAAGAAACATCTAGACAAATTCGTACACTTAGTGATGGAGAGCAGATCAGTTGCCCCATGTGACACATCTACAGAATTTCTGAGCTCATTGCATACCATTGACCCTATATAAATGACATTTCACACTTTCAGTGGGAAGATGAGAGCCCTGACGGAACTCCCTATAAGCTAGTCCCAGGTAATCAACCCCCCTCTAAAAGAAATCGTTTTATCAGTCATGGTAGTCGAGCCCTTCTTTACATTCAGGTAGATTTCTTCTTTGCCATTTTCCAAAGCAGAACTTTTCTTTTGCTACTACATGAAGTTGCTTTATTTAAAGGAATAGCTGTTTGTGTCAGATGCCCATTGGCTCTTAGCCAATATAGTCAATATTTAACATACAAGTAGTCTTTACTGACTTCAGTGAGGCCTTTGGCATGCTGGAAGTTAAGCAAGTACGTAAGCACTTTTCCAGCTCAAGGCTCTTCAGTTCTTGAAGTCTCAGTTTTGAACAGTGAATTTTACTACAGAATCAAGATCTAGAAAATTGAATTAATTTTGCCGTGGTTATGTTTTTTTTGTTGTTTCTTTGTTCTTTGTGTTTCCCTCCAGGTGCTGTAGAACCAATAACACTTTATCAATTCTGCTTTTACATTTGTGCCGGTATCTGACAAAAGTACAGAAAGCCTCTCATCTAATGCTTCCCTTGAAACAATTTTGCCCTGTGATCAGTGTAAAGTTGACTTAGTTTGAGTTGAAAGTACCCAGGTAAAATCTGTTAGATTTAGACCATACAATCCAATTGAGAAGAAGCAAAATAAAGTTCAAATATGAAATATGAAACTTGCTGCAGTTTTTAGTCATTCTGATTTTCCAGATATTATTTTATCAAGTTCTAGCACTCTTCCCTCAACCCAACATAGGATGGCCTGCCAAAAGAGGTAGTGGATGCCCCATCCCTGCAGACAGTCAAGGTCAGGAATGGACGGGGCTCTGAGCAACCTAATCTAGTGGTAGGTGTCCCTGCTCATAGCAGGGGAGTTGGACTAGATGACTTTTAAGGGTCCCTTCCAACTCAAGCAATTCTATGATTCTGTGATATCTTAAAAGTTACCCCAGTGCTTGTTCCTTTGGTCTTAAATTGAAGTTTGTAGCTGACAGACTGCTTCATCCTCAGGTACATTCTGCCATATAAGTATCCCAGTGTTTAGGCAAGAGATGGAGCTCTTGGGAGCTGCTCTGAATTTATTAATGAAAATTCCTTGAACACTTGTAGGAATTTAGTTCAAGAACTACGATAATTTCTTTCACCTGAATTCATTACTATATAGCAAAAAGTAACACACTCGCACATACACACGCAAATAATTACTGAAAAACCCACAGTGCCTGCACAGTTCGCTACCTGCAGAGAGTAGAATTGTGTTTTGTGTTTGCTATTTATCCTAAGAAAGTGTATGAGTCCAGACAAGTAGAAGAAAAAGGCATTTTTCACTAAAGAATTGTTCATTTCCTCTCATCTGTGTCACTAGAATCACTACAAGTGGACATGTTCACTGACCTTTATTGACTATGTAGCAATGCTATGTAAGCCTATTTATCACAGACCACATTGTTTATCTGTGCATGTCATTTCTGTTCATATTATGAAGTGTTTTTCAGTCTTTTGCTGGCAATACTTTCATAATGTCTTTTATAACGTGCAGTAAGTTATGAGCAGAGCTGGAAACTTCTCCATAGCTAGATCTACAACACAGTCTGTTATTGTTTCAGGATATGATTTAATAGAAGTTCTGCTTCTCTAGTCTCATACGCACATCTGCCAAAATGTTCAATTTAAGTAAATTGTGTTAGGAATGAAGTCATACTGTCATACACGATAGTAATGGAAATTGGCTGATTACATTTTGTACTATAAAGAGCTTGGTCTCATTATAGCAAGAGATTCAGTGCCATTTTTATATTAAAAAAAAAAAAAAAGACTGCCTAAAGTAACGACAATGTCAAGTAAGAAGATACTGGAACGTATTTCTTTAGGCTCAGGTCTGCATTCATCTCAACATTCAAAACAAAAAGAGGTTATCAACCTGAGCAGATCTTTCATTTCTCTGAACGCCAAATTTGAAGACAGGTTGTAGATCAATTTCCTAAAAAAAAATGAACAAAACAAAAAAAAAAAAACATAAGCATACAGAATTAAAAAATTTTCTCCACCAAAAGATATGCAAGTACACATAGAGAGTTAAAATTCAAGGAAGTTAATGTTGGTGTGAACTGGAATCAAAACCAGTAAATATCATATGAAGATATGATAGATTCATGCCAATAAATCAATAGTGACGTAAGAGTTTTATGAATCTTGGCAATCCTTCTTGCCCAGACATTTTTGCAGGCAAAACAAACTGGAGATGTAATCTCTTACTGTTACTGTGATATTATGATTTAAAGCATTTAGATTCTTTTTCTTTAGGGCAGACTGAGTTCACACTGAAGTGAGGGCTGTGTTAAGATAAATAACAGCAGCAAACAGAAACAAGCCAAGAATAATAAATATGTTTCACAAATAATAAATAATTTAAAATCAGTGCTTTGAACAGTGCTCCTGCTTTCTAGATATTTCCACCACTATTTAGTCGGATCTAACTTTGTAAATAATACTTCACTATGATGCTAAAAGCTGTGCATATAAAAATAAATCAAAATGGGCAAGTGTGGTTGATGAAAAGAGCAAGGTTTTATCAATAAAAGTGAAAGTGCCATCTAAAGCAGTGTGGAGTACCATTATTTTGCCACTTCTGGCATTTGTATTGGCATCCAAAGACTTGTGGAGATGTTTATGATTACTCACCAAGACAATAGAGAGCAGACCCAATCATTTTTGTGAGGAAGAGGAGTGCCAAGTAGGAAATGACGGTCAACCAAAAGAATGTCATCTCAAAGTTTTGATTCAGGAAGTCTTCTAAGGAAGTACACAACTCCAAGTACTTGAATGAATTAACTCAAATGAACAAACAGCATTTTTTTTTCAAGTATATACCTATCTCTTATCAATAAAACAATGAACTCTGCAGAGCTCAGTAAGATTGCTTGCATTTTTGGAAGAGAGACAACCAAATATCCCCGCCCC
This sequence comes from Cyrtonyx montezumae, assembly GCF_038088225.1. Taxonomy (NCBI): domain Eukaryota; kingdom Metazoa; phylum Chordata; class Aves; order Galliformes; family Odontophoridae; genus Cyrtonyx; species Cyrtonyx montezumae. The sequence continues at coordinate 62,232,420 of NW_027072034.1, read as the reverse complement.
TCCCTGAGCCTAGAAAGGTACAACGGTTTCAGTAAAAGTCCCCCTAAACTCCTTCATCTAATATATATTTTTAAATTATACAAGAACTCCTAATAACAATATTCTAGTTTATATAGTTAACTGGTTACCGGGTTTATTAAGATGAGCAGCATAACTGAAAAAACCTCCAGAGCTTAGCATCAATTGTAAAGTCCATCTGAAACCTTCAAACTTCCAATTCAAAGCAAATTGAATTTGTGGGTTTAAGGTCCTTTATACATATCAAGTCATGATTGTCCGTTTGGCAATTTCTTATTTGATGCACCATCTGTACCATGAAATTTCTCTGTAGTAGGTTGCTGAAGAGAAGACTGATCTTCTGTGACATTCTAAAAATGGGGACATTTCATTGTTCTTGTCACTACATGATAAATGCTTCTGGAGGATATAAATCTTTTATGTATTGTTCCAGTACCAGAATGGTACACTTAATGAATTGCTGACTTCAAAGTACATCAGAAGTCATATACTCAGAATTCTTGTATTTCAATCTTTCTTCTTTCTTTCTCTCCTTCTGTCTCTTTTTTATTTTTTTTTTAAACTACAAGGGACAGTAGTAGACTTGCAGAGTCAATCTGAGGCACATGCGTGATAGGGATACATTTTACTCTGTCAGGTTCTGACATGCATTCTTTTTGAAGGTGATTATTGATGTTCTGCCTCTGCAAGAAGAAATAACTTAAAAACAAAACAAAAAAAAAAAAAATAAAAACCAAAACAAAAACCAACCAGTTGAAAATTTTAATTATGTCTTACAGAAAAATAATCCCAACATTGTTCTTTTTAAAATATGTATATATTAAAATAGGAATGGGGAAGGAAATACTAATAGAAGTACTTTTTAATGGGAAGAAATATTGCTCTGATATGAGACTATGCATTACTTAACTGGAAGACCTGGACATTATTAGATGTGACAAAGCAAAGCTTCTTATGATGTCATTTTCTTTAGGTGGCTGCTGGGAGATTGCACTTAATGAGCCATCTCTCTGACATCTAAAAGAGATCATTCTTTGCTGCGTACTGTGCCTTTGGAAATGTAACACAATGACTAAAAAGGAGTGATAAAAGTTGTGTTTCCTGTCTGTCATAAAGATTTACAAATATGTTCACCTTGCACTGTTTTGAGATGAATTATGTCTGTTCTTTGCTGTGGGTTTTGTACTCCAGTCTCATCTCAGCTGCAGCTGCAACTGAAAATTACTGAGAAAATACAAACAAGAAGACAAGGATTTGATGCAGTGAATCTGTATCTACAATTATTATTGTAGATAATATTGGTTTGATCTCACACCTCCATCCAAAAATGTAATGAGAAAAAAAAAAAAGGTACATATGGGGAAAATTCTCCGAGTAAATAAAAAGAACATTTGAGTAATTCAGTTTTCCTGTAGGCGTCAAGGGTGATGTGGCTCTACAATACGATGAGATATAATTTAGATATGTGGTACCCAAGAAAGATGGAAAGGAAACAGAAGCAGGTAGCAGGAAGTTAAGAAATTAGAATGGAGGAAAGGTACCTGAGGGAGGCCTGGTAGGTGAATTGAAGAAATGCTCAAGAAATTAAAAAAAAATAGTAACATCATGAGTAAAAATCTGAATGGCAAAGACAAGTTAGTGTGAATAATTTGGATGGTATGGAAAAAGAAATGCCCTTGTATTCCTCAAAGCTTTTCCTCTTGGGACGGAAGAATGAAATCCCAGCAGGAAACTGATGAGATGTGCCTTTGTTATTTCACTGAAAAGTTCCCATGCTAGCTTGGCAACGTTTTTAAATACTAAATTTACTTTAAAATATTTCCCTGCCCCTTACTCCAAAAGAAAATGTCAGCTGAGAGGAAAAAAAAACCTCTCATCTCAAACTGCTGTTAGTCAGGAAATTTAAGTGATGGGGATGACTCATATCATGTACGTCAGGCACACTGAAAACAGAAGATACGAACAGCAAAATAGGAAGACGAGTGTGAGAATAGTCATCTAGAAATAACTAGCCAAAGTGGGTTTTTTCTTCTTTTTTTTTTTTATTTTTGTTGGGTTTTGGTGGATTTTTTTGTTGTTGTTGTCATTTTTGTTTTGTTATGATTCTGTATTTTGTACGGAGTACCACAAAAACCACCCCCCAAAAGACTCCAAACCTCAGAATGTTAAAAACACAATCCAGCTGACATCTGTCCCCTGAATGCTCAAAATTTGTTTTTAATCTGGGCAAATGCTAAACTGTTCACCTACCATGGGGCAGCATTTTTATCATCATACACAACAGTGCTGATAACATCACTTTTATCTTGGGAATAAGTGTCAGGTGTAGGCTTTGGAGCAGGTCCTAGAGAAATGTGCATTGGCCAGTGAAAGTGTAAGAAGAGTTCTTGAGGAGATGCTGAACCACAGCACGAAGGTTATCCACTTTGCTGGCTTTTACAATTTCAGATAAAAGAGAAAATGCCATTTTTTAGTGATTATTTTTACAAGTAAAAGGCAGTCCCTGGAGCAGTAACTCAGCCAACAGCAGTAAAGCCAATTCAGGGTGGAATTTTCCAGTCCTGTTGCACTTCCTTTGCACTACTGCGCACATGGAGCTGACGTGCTATTGAATCCACTTTTACGCTGTCAAGACACTGCTAAGGAAGTGCTTTTCACAAGGAAGGAGATCTAACACATTCACCATGCCTCATCTGCTTGTGTCCAGCCCTACCTATTTTGTGAATCCCTAAATGAAAATAACCATTAGAATAATTTACGCTGGAAGGAACATGTTAAGCACACACTGGATTCCATTGTCCAAATTGTAAATAAAGCCATTAACATCCTTGGCCCTAGTATCGATCCCTCGGGCATGTCATTAGCAATCAGCTGCCAGCTGGACTTTCTGCTGCTCATCACCACCCCCTGAGCCCAGTTGTCCTGCCAAATTTCCACCCACCTTATTGTCCATTTACCCAATCTGGATCTCTTATACAACACCCACTGCTCTCTCTTTCATTGCAGAGCCAGTGATCTCTGCCAGTGAGAAGGTAGGCTGGTCAGGCATGATAACAACATATTTCTTCTTCAGATAGTCCTTGCTTTCTCTCTTCTGGAATGTAAACTAAACAAAAATCCATGCAAATCCCAGATGTAACTTTGCCAAGAAAATGTGTATGCAATACATTATTATTACAGACATACGCTATTGGAACACATGAAGTCTCAAGTGCAATTACAGATATATGAAAGGATACAATCATTGCTGAAAGAGAATTTACTGTCAAGAACCAAGCTTTAACACAAATGACTTGTGATTTCCTGTTACAGTGTAATACTATTTCTCTCAGGAATGATTGTGCCAAGTATTTACTTGCTTAGCAAACTGTGGCTGTTTAAGAGTCAGCTTACAGTTTTATTTATCTAAGGATTCACAAAGCTAATAATCTTAGAAGGAGTTATCAAAAGTTATGTTTCCACTGCCCCAAAGTTAAATAATCAGCAGTGCCTCCCACTGATGATGAGATTTTATGCATATTCAGCCAAGGGTATAGAGCTGTGACTTTTTGCCTATCTATGCAGTAAACAAGACAAGGGAACAGAAACTTGTATTTGAGGGATGAAGTCTTATACTTCAGGTAGAGATGTTTGCCCAAGCTTTCCAAAACAGGAATCCTCAATGATCTTCACACCTACAATCACTGCTTCAGAGAGGAAGTAAAGGTTGTTTATCTGTGTGATAGATGTGTTCTGTCTTACGAGGAACACAAATCATTACTGTTATTAATCAAGAATGATCTCCAGGATACTGGTAATCTCTTTCAGTAGAGGTTTTTGTTGTCTCTGTTGGTTTCTGTGGAACACAGCAGCTATGAGTGCTGTGAATCCACTGCACAATCATCATAGATTGAAAATTAATTGTAAGAGAGCAATAAAAGCAAGTTATGTCCTTCTCTCTCTCCAAACTCAGTCAGATAATATACAAAATACAGCAGGCTCTGAAGAGAAAATGAGGTAACTTGGTTTCAGCTGACCTATCCTTGTAATCATCTTGGATATTAGCCATAGTTAATTTTGGTAGAAGTGCTTCTTGATGCGTTCTGTCCATATCATTCCTCACTCACACACATTTGACTACGTCAAAGACAAAGAAGTTCTCTGTCACTCAGCCTAAGCAGAGGAGGTGTAGCAATGGCCTCCACATGATATAACTGTTCCCTATCAGTGAACTGTCTGGATTCAAAAACACTTCTTGTAGTTAGGAGGAGCCCTGATGTCACCCACAGCCAAAGGAATGGAAGACAGGGCCTGGCAGGTGCCTGTCTAGCTCATGCTCCCCAGATATGCAGAACAGACAGGAATAATAGTCCACACAGCTTCCCAGTCTCCTAACAGTGACACCACGAGAATATTGAGGAGCTGAATGCAGTTTTGAGGAGCTGAATGCAAACTTCATTAGATGGTCCTATAGATGGGAGCTTTGCAGTGGTTCAAAAGGAAACTAGGCTGAATCCTTTAGATTTTTCACCAAAAAAAAAAAAAAAAAGGGGGGGGACAAGTGATTGCAGTATGATAAAGAAGCAGTGACAGATCAGGTCATCAGTTTCCCCTACTACTTGAGTTTCTTTACTACCTGAGTTTCCCTAAATTCAGTTTGCAAAATCATTATTTAGGAATACACATCGAGTGAGTTCAGTTTTTCAGTGAATAATACTGTAGTAGAAGGTAGGAGATGTACTGATTCTTATTTTCAAGCCTTTCCTTGGGCTAGACTTTATCTAGCTTTTATATGGGTTAGATAAAGTTCTAGCAAACCTGTTGTAACAGGAAGGGAAATGAAAAATTATTCACAAAAAAAATAAAAAGCTTAGAAACAAAGTCCTGCAAAAACCATACATATGGTTAAATAAATGGCTTTTCATGTGGTGTTTCCTTATGTAAAAGCATCCTGCTCTGTCCTCCAAAATCAACAGGAAACATTTGTGCATCCTTCAGGACAGCTTGAATATATTTTTACAGTACTGTCCTGTGTTGGTGCTTTTAGATTTAAATAATATGCAATGCTGAGTGCTCTGCAATGATTATGAGAATTTTCTTCTGAGGTTGTGGGTTCACTTCATTCCAGAACAGGAAGCCATTTTATTTGCTTGCTTAATACATCAGCAGAATGATGAGTGGGACAGCTTCCTAGCTGCAATTGAAAAGGTTCACTTTCCCCCAGTGGATGTTATGGCTCATAGCCTGGAATAGAGATGCTGGAGGTATTTAAGACCTTAAAAGTGTAAAGCTGTGTGTTAACTCGGATGACTTTCGTATTTTATTACTACGGATAAAACTTACAATTTAATTAAACATGCACCTATAAAATGTAAGTTAACTTCTGGCTTTATTTTAATACAACCTACACAGGTAACTAATGGTAATGCTATGTAAAGAATGAATAGCTTTCCAAGTCATAAAACACCTTGCAGCTGTGTTGTTTTCTCAATTTATAACAGCTACAATATTAAGCCCAGTTTTCTGCTCACATCAGGATTTAACCTTTCATCTTCCATACTCTTCCTTACTTGTCTGCTTAGTTTATCTTTAGACACTGTAATAGATGAATTGGCACAACGATTTTCTGTATCATAAGTGAATTTCATCCTGTGTGCATCCAAATTCAAGGCTGAATTTTAAAAAGAAGACATTCCACACTTACAGGAATACGTATGCAGAGCTTGCAGTCAGAACATTAAGAGCAGTAAATCTATATATATCTTTTACCTGGGTGCATATTGGAAAGTCAAAGGAATTGCGTGACAGAGCATCTTCTTTTGTGTAATGAGGTATCTCAAGGATTCATCTTTTACTTCAGAATGAAGTGAAAAAAATTTTTTTGATCAACAAGACTGAGTAGGGTGCTCTTCATCCTAATGCTGACTTAGAACTTCTGTTGTCAAAATAAAATCTAAAACATTGCTGCTGTGCAAACATACATTTGTCTCCACTTTGCAAAGTCAAGAGGCATGATCTTCTATGGAGATAAACAGGAGAAAACACTACAGCTGTTTTGAATAAATCCATATACGAGCTGTCACAGACTGCCTCCCATGGAGTACCTGTATTGTTACCAATCTATCAGAGATATTAAGTATCTTTTGCTGAAAACAAGATGTGTAGGTCTCCTTTACAAAAGAATACCAAGTTTTCTTAGCTAAGGGAGCCTTAGAATATCCCTTTTTCAGGTGCTTATTCTTCAACTACTTATCCTCAGAAGAAATATTCCTGTTTCAATAAATAATATTGGCTGATTTTTTAATGAGAAAGCACCAGTTAGCCTAAATTCTCTCTAATTTGGTTGGGCATATAGACTGAGTTTTCTGTAAAAGGAATAAAACAAAGAGTAACTCTATGCCTTGAGGCAGTAAGGATTATAATGGCATTTTATACCTTGCACATTTTTTTCTGATTTAAGATTATTCATTAGCATATTCAATCAGTAGTACATCTGGAACACAACCGTCTTCCTTCACTTCTATTCTCAGCACTTCTTACCTCTTGACTGGCTGGTTTAGAAACTTTAAGCATGCAGATGACCAAGTAAGATCTGCAAGTGCTTAGCTAACATTGTCCTGTGTCAAGAACAACACAAGTTTAGGTGGTGATACAGTGTACAATAAAGAAAGATTAATCTTTCTCTATGGAGATGACAGCTGGGACAAATTGGAGAACATGGTGTCCTGCCTCTCTAGGTCTGGAATACCAATACTCCCTTACTCCTCTTCTGCAGCTTTCTTGCTCAGGACCAGCTCAGACAACTCCACCCCACATATCATTACAGAGCGTCTGTACCTCAGTACTCAGATCTGTTGTTGAACAATATGCACACAGTACATTTCTTCTCCTGTTCTTGGAGTTCACAACCTAAGAGCTGGTGTCATCCTCATACTTCTTCTTAACTTGCTCTGCTGTAGGAAATTTATCCTGACATGTAGCAGAGTTGCCTAAGTCAATGCTTTAGCCTTTCAGTTGTAGAATCAGAATCATTAAGGCTGGAAAAGACCATTAGGATCACCTAGTCCAACTGTCAGCCCATCCCCACCATCAGTATCACATCCACATGGTTCTTTAACACCTCCAGGGACGGAGACTCCACCACTTCCCTGGGCAGCCTCTGCCACTGCCTCACTGCTCTTGCTGAGAAGAAATTGCTCCTAATACACAACCTGAACCTCCCCTGGCACAACTTGAGGCCATTACCTCTCATCCTTTCACTGTTTTATGGGAGAAGAGACCAACCCCCGCCTTGCTACAACCTTCAGGTGGCTGTAGAGGGCAGTGAGGTCACCCTGAGCCTCTTCTCACACTGAGGTGAGCCATATCCAAGACCTATGTGGAACAGAGCTTTTGCCCAGGTATTTTCACTGTAATTCCACATGTATTCCTTTTTTTTTATTTATTGTTTTTTTTTTCCTTGCTGGCTTACAGCATTTTTGCCAATAGCTTACAACATTTACTGCCATTTGACTCCAAGGACAGCTTATCAAATATTTATGTCATCTGTAGCTCCTCAGATTTCTAGTTTATGAACATATTTAATTAAGTTACTAAAAAGTAGGCTCAATACAATTTGCATGATAAAAAGGACATTACTGCATTAATGAAAACATTTTAATTGACATCTGACAGATGTTAGAGGAAATGCATTCCAAGGCTATATTAACTGCATTATCTTTTCTGAACTACAGAGAGACCAGTCATCAAATTATCTGCCTTGTGACAGCAGTAACAATCTCATTCTTTACAATATTTACATCAAAATCTTTCTTCGTTAAAAATCTATGGTCAATTTTGGAAGTCTAAAGAAAACTCTAGAAAAAGTTCTAAAAAATAACTTTTGTAGTAAGTTGGAAAGAAGTCTTATCAAAACCGGTTAGTGAAGAAATGTGAAATAGATAAAGACAAAACCTGCTCTATATCAGTGCTTTATGAATATTTAATCTCAGACTTGTGAGAACAGCTTTTATTGATTTGTCTTCTCTCTGGTGTGCCTTCCAAACCAAGCATCCACACACATGTACAAGGTTAGAAAAACAATTGCTGTATTGGGTAAACTCAGTGTCTTCCTCACCCTTTGCTTCCTGTTCTTCCTGTGTCTCTCCCTGTCTGCTGCTTTCCCTGTGATGAGGGAATTAAAACCAACCAGAATGAAAGGCAGATGGATTTTTCCATCCGAGTTAAAAACAAACTGTTAGAGTGATCCCAAAGGAGAACCGAAATCCATACGAAAAGCAATCTTTTCTCCCTTGATGTTTCACACAATGAACATTTTCAGTCAGGTTCAGTACTGGCATATTTGTGTATTTAGAAATGAAATCAATTCTTGTTCTCCTGCTTCTGCCCGCTCTCTAGAGCTTCACATTTAGTTTAGAGAGGTGTATTTAGCATCAGGTGCAACGCTTGCGAACAGGTAGGAGCTGCAATGATCATAATCATTAGATAAATGAAAATGAACATTTTATTCTCAGTTTAATGGGATGGTGGAATTTTTACTCCTAAATTTTGACTAGTATTCTGAAGATATCCACTTGTACCTACTTTCTTTTTTTTTTTTAGTTTGTATTTTTGTAATGGTAGTTTGAGAATTCAAGATTCATACTTATTTTCATCAGAATAGAAAAGGCTGCCACTGAAATCTTCTCCACATCTTCATTCTTCTAGAACTGGGGCAAAGTTGGACTTGTTTGCTTGATGTTCAGTACACACAGTATGTGCCCATATTCACTGATTTACCTGACTAACATTTCTCATTTCTTATGCAAAGATCAGACTAAATCCTCTTTCCCTTGGGACAACTTATAAACAGAAGTGCAACTAGGATGCTTCTGTAGTCAACCAGTGAAAATAAGTTTTCTTCAGAATCCTAATGTTTATGGAAGCCTTAACGAGGTTATACTCAAAGATCTGCATCTTTTTCTGCTTGTAATTTCACGTATATCAAAGGATCTAGGGCCTTTCTAGCCATATCTCTTCTATTCTGTCCATAACAGAGATGTATCTGTTTTCCTTCCGTTGGGTAGTGAGAGAAAAAGGAAGGTTATGCATGCATGTATAATTCAGAAACAAAGTTAAGATCTCTAGAGCTTTGTTTGACAGGGCAGAAAATCTTCCATAGAACCTTTAGTATCACTCCAAACAGATCTGGTTTGAACCCTATCTGTGTTGTCAAACTGTGGAGGGTGGTATTCCTGAGTCTGTACTTCCCAGAAGGAGGGAGCTGGGGCAGTCAGGCAGGGATTTGAACCATGGGGTATGAAGAAAACACTACTACTGCATTCAAGCTTTCTAATGTAGTTCCTTAGTTTTCATTTCTATTCCTTTCCTCTCTTGTCCCCAGTCACAACAGCATGCTGACTATGTGACGGCAGGTCTGCCAGCCAGTGCTAGAAGGGTGCTCCACATAGGCTGAGGATCTTGCTGATAGGGAACAGCAGCACATATCCACGCATATGCAGAGACTGATGATTTCCTGTTAGGGGCTGCGAGGAGCCATGTAGCCAAGCATGATTTTTCTTACACAAACCATCCACTCTCACAGAGGTTCATGAGTTTTTCACAGTGGCATTCTGTTTTGGACAGGAATTTTCTCCTGAAACTCAGCTTCAGCTTGCTGGAAGCAGTCATGACAGCTTGGGTCTCCCTCAGTGCTTGCTGCCTCCAGCACAGGACACATACAATTTGGAGGCAACCATGGGATGCAATGCCTTTGGGGTTGCAATCCTGTGGGGTGCAGTCGTGTTGGGGTCCTGCTGTTAGGCTGCACGACTGGTGGGGAATAAACATGAAAGCAGGAAGAGCAGCACAAGACTCGGAGCCTTTCTGGAGGCAACTTTGGGGACTTTGGGGCATAGATGGAGGACTGAGGGTGCTCCTCTGGGGTGGGTCTGGAGCTCTCTGAACAGTGGGTAGTATACAACCAGAGCATTCAGCACAGTAATAAAATAATTCAGATATTATAAAAATTCTCTATCTAAATCCATTGCTTTTTGCTCTTCAGATGCATAGATAAGCATACATAGCCCTCCACATGATCGCAAAGCGATTAGTGTCTGTCCATCAATGGAAGCAAAACACCGGCGTGTAAAGCATTTATGTCATATCTTGTCAACTAGACGTCTTGGACTATTACATGCCTAGAGTGCTTTGCTGAGCACACTGATGAGATGAATGTCCTAGCTGAGGTTTTCTAGAGGAAAAACAAAGATCTTCCCTGTTTTTCAAGGAAAATGTATTGTATACCTAGTCTGAAAAGCTGAGCACCAGCAGTTGTGCTACAAGGCAGCAGTTTTGGACCTCCTTGAAGTGTTGGCAATAAATGGAAGGCTACTTACAAGGCCGGAGCAATAGCCACAGTACTGTAAATATAGGGCTAGACTGATGAAAACAGATTGCTATGTACAATTTAAGTTTGCAGTTGCTAGCTAGCTTACAACTTTCCAAAAGTTTTTCTTACATTAAAGAAGGAAAAATAGTTAAAAACAAAAGTCTACAGCGACATTTTTCTCCACTTCAAAGACCAGTGCACTTATAGAGTTTATCAAGTAAAGCCTTTCTTTTGTGGGCAGCATTTACCTGTTATGACTCCTCCCTGTTATGTGGTAGTAGTGTAAAAACATCACTTCTTCCTGTATCACCTTTCATCATGCTGAATTAAGAAATAATTCAGGGTTGTTTGTTTCTCTTTCTATTTTCTTTTCTCTCCCCTTTTTCCTTTTCTTTTTTTTCTTTTTTTTTCCCCCAGAATTGTCCCTTTTTAGATACATCTCTATCCTCAAAAGTGAGTATATTATATATTTATCAGACTACCCCTGGAAAAATACCAGTATTATTTGTAGCATTTATGACATGAACATTTTGTGCATCTCAGCACACAGGTGCTCTTGCTGCAAGCTCATCAGCTTTCACTGAGAATGTCAGCATGGGGACTACCAAATTCAAAAGCTGACTTGGGCCCATGGAAACTATGTCACAAAAGATTTTAAGGCAGTTTTGGTCTCTGATGTTTAAAGCAGATGATTTAATCATGTCATATAAACCACTTGAGGCAAACTATAATGGCAATGGAGCAGGGAAATGTCTGCTAACAAATCAGTGCCTTCATTCACACACATGAAAGAAAGGAAAATGTTTTTTTTCTTGATAGCATGGTGAAACTTAAATAAATACTTACTCAGAAGATTAAAGATAATGAACTACTTATGGGTAATAATTACAGCCTCATTGCAATCAGGATATTTATTAGTATCTAGTAAATAAAACATCCTGAAGCACACGAAGAAAAATATCAATGTGTATAGGTTGCTCCAAAAGTAATGCATACTATTAATTTTTCAACATAATTGCCACCACTAGGTGATTCACGCAGTGTGAAAGCAGTGCATGGCCATCCAGAACATGGCTTGCCTATTGTATTCCTGTCAACACTGCTGAAACGCATGGCCCACCACCTCTCTGTGCTCACATCCACTGTCTGGTCTCCAGAAACATTTTTTGAGTGTTGATGAATGTTACTGGGTGCCATTTTTTCCACATGGAGGAATTCAGTGACACACCTTTGTTTCATACACAATTGCATGTCAGATGCTGTTCTGTCAAACTGCCCCTCTGCTGCCATCTGTTGCACGGCAGCAACAATTGATGGAATATTGGTGGGAAGGTTCAATTTCTACTGCCATACCACCAACATCACAGGCCAATGTAATGAAATAGGAGACATTAATCTCAGAGCAGCTCTTATACTGAAAATACAAAATAGGAATGCTACCACTTTAATAACTGCAGGAATAAAATAAAAAGAAACAAGTGAGGAAAGGAAAAAAGTCAACTGAAACTGTGTAATAAATATATTTCTGGTATGACTGTTAAGATCAGCTGAGCCACATCAGCTCACTGAACACAAATGAAGATGAAAAATCTCTCTCTCTCTTTTTTTTTTTTTTGGTAGAAGGAGGAAACAGACTATCCTTGGTAAAAAAATACAAAAAGTGAATTGAATGAAACATTCAGAGAGGGAAGAACTCATCTCCTTTATTGGATACATAGGGAAACAGATTAGTTCTAGGAGTTGGCAATTGTAGAATCTGCTTGTGTAAATTTCACAGTCTCCACAGCCATGGTACCCAGATCTCCACTCCTATGTATTCCATCAGCGAAGCAAAACAGAGGCTGTTGCTTGCAGTGAAGCTACGCTGTGAAGTTACTCAACTAGAAACCACCCTCCTCCACTGTCAGAAGTTATAATCTATAATTAATAGTTTCAGTAATGACAGCAACTCTTCCAATTTTTACTAGCTAGCAGGCTAGGAAAATATTTACAGTTATCATGAATTGCATCATAACAATTCTTTGACCAACAACAGACTTATAATTTAGGCTATAAGAAAATTAAATGAAAGTGAAGTGGAAAAGGCTGGAGCTGAACACCTACTTGAACTTACTTCCGCTTCTTAAAGCAAAAACAAACAGCTTTTTGAATGTTGGGAGGATCTAGCATAACAAGTCATTGTGTGAATCATCATTATATGATGTTCATCACAAGTGTGAATAATTTCATAACAAGCAGTAACAAATCAGAGCAATACCAGCAAGATTCCAACAGCTGCATGAAGTATAAAATTCCTGTACCTTACATAGTATACAATTTGAAGAACAAATTCTAATGTCATGCAGTCCTTACATCTACTATGCCTCATCGAATCTGCTAGGGCAAGGGCATACAGTGGGGACCTGAGACACTTTTCTTCTTCCTAGAATACACTAGTTACTCAGACAGGAGCACACATGGTATGTAGGAGTGTCTTCTGAGCTGTTTCATCCCTGTCCCACACACAGAATTTGAATATTATTACGCTAAAGTTATCATGTGGCCTGTGCTGATTCAACTCTCAAGCAATGGGACGATAAGGGCAAGCTGGGAAAATCACATTGCACAGGTAATAGCATCTTTCCAACAGACCTCCAACCTTCAATTCCTAAACTATTAATATTAAACACTTATCAGCTGTGTAACAAATGAAATTGTTATTTGCAGAGTCTTTTTTTTTCCAGTTAGTTTAATAAGCCAATGAACTAGCAAACAGAGGGAAACGGAAAATAAATTAGAACATCATACTTGTGTTTACATTAAATGGTCACTTGTATTAATGTTTATAGTTGGCTTATCATAGGGCAACATCCTAGTGATTCATTATTCATAAATACTAATGAAACTTTTGTCCTTTAATTTCTATAAAGAGGTTTGCTCATAATGGAACTTCAGTGCAATTCTTGAAGGATGTCTTGAGAACATCAAGGAGCTGAAATGGGAGAAGAGCACGGATGAGAAGGGAAGAGTACATTACAAAGATGACAAGGTTCCTACATCTGTAAATACAACTACCCCTGTTAAATATCAATGATGTTATTTTATCTACTGCCATTATATCAGCTACAAATCAATCCTTACCAGTGTCTCCTTCAACTCTTCCTCCAGCAGACTCTCAGATGGCACCAGACAGCCACTGACAGATTTGGGTGTGTTAAGAGCCTGCAGATTGTTAAGATTACAGGATTGGTAGAAGGAATGCTGCTACAACTCTCCGTAATACAAACTAACAGAATACAAAATATTTGATTCTGGTAGGGCCTGTTCATCTTGTTTGCTTCCCAAGAAAAAGGTCTAATCAACAGTCTGTCATGTATGGGAGAAGAAAAGAAAGCTCAATTTGTGGGATTTTCCAGAACTGTCTGAAGACAGCCCTGAGCAGCCCAGTCTGATCCTAGAGGTCGCTCTTCTTTGTGCTGGAGGTCAGACTGGTGAAACAGACCTCCTGTGGCCCTTCCATCCAAAAGGTTCCATGATGAAGAAAGCATAAAGATGAGGAGCCATAATCTCTATCCCTTTTGCTGGAGCTGTTAATGATCTGAGAAATGCAAATCTATGTAACTTTGCGTACAAAATATTTGTCTCTCAGAAAAATAGGATGACCCATGTTCCAATGTACAGGAGCAAAAACTTTCACACTTGCCTGTTAAAGCTTACAAAAAATAGACAAAAATAGTTTTGGGGCAGTTCTTTTAAAGATAAAAGAATCTTTGTTCTATTTTCTGCAAGGAAACAAAGAGAGCAACCATCAGATGCTGATCTGGGTCTTGGGATCCTAACTGGAGGAAGACATGTAGCCACAGATAAGCCCCAAAGCCCTAAAGAAAGATGGAATTTTTGAGGTGTCCATGTCCTCACTATTTTAAGTTCACATTTAGACAAAACACAGACTGAGAAGCTGTATAAGTTTTGGATCCCTTCTGTAATACCCAGCTCTTCTTACAGAAGGAAATGAAAAGCACTTCTGCACTGAGGCAAGGGTCTGGTAGTCCACTGTGGCAATATCCAACTTATGGGGACACTGCAGTCTCAGTGCTTAACAACAACAACAACAAAAGACCAAAACAAACAAAAATAAAAATCCCAACCCCACAAAATTATGTTCCACCCTCTCATTTGCAAAACTATGTTTTTAATGCAAAGCAGTGTTATTCTCTAGTCTGCATAGATAAATAGGAATAGGAGCTTAATAACCTCAATTTTATGTTGCACAGAACACCTTTTAGTTAGCTGAAGTATGTTCTGCTTGCTGAATATAGTTTGTTTTTTCTCATGGAGAGGCAGTTTAATTGGATTCCCTGTACTGCAGTAGACTAGCTCTAGAGTCAGAGGTGACTACTGTTAGAACATCAGTGGGTAAAGTAGTTTTCCTATGTAATATAAAGCACCTCACTGATATTTTCTCATGGAATAAGGTATAAAAAAGCCTGTTAAACTGACTCATGTGATAGCTGGTAGATGAAGCTAGAGAAATTCAGGAAGAAAATAACATCTCAGTATGTAAGGGGTGTTTATTCTTCATCCAAGTAAGTTTGTAAATCAGCATTATATGCTTAGAAGATATCTTCAGACAGAAGGTAGGGTTTGATGCAAAAACTGGTTAAGTTGTGGACTGAGCTGTGCAAGACAGAAAATTATTCCAGTAATGCCTCCGAGTGCATTAGTCATTTTGCTAGTAGCAGTGTTAATGCCACTGGGCTCCTACCATTAAAGCCTGCATGAAACAGAATATCACTGGAAACCAATGATCAGACTTTTTCTTTACAGACTGATCTGTTTTTCCAAACCTATGCAGTGAAACAAATAGATCTTTCCATCTCATTTGATCTTTCTTTAAACCTCTTTTCCTCATGAGGGATCCTTTTCCATTCACTCGGTGTCTTCAAGTAGGTCTTCTGGCCAAGCAATACATACATTCCTGGTGGATGACAGGCTGACCAGGAGCCAGCAGTGTGCCCTGGTGGCCAAGAAAGCCAACGGGATCCTGGAGTGCATTAAAAAGAGCGTGGCCAGCAGGCCGAGGGAGGTGATCCTTCCCCTCTACTCTGCCCTGGTGAGGCCTCATCTGGAGTACTGTGTCCAATTCTGGGTTCCCCAGTACAAAAAATCTGAGATATCCTCGAAAGAGTCCAGCAGAGGGCTACAAAGATGATAAAGGGCGTGGAACACCTCCCCTATGAGGAAAGGCCGAGAGACCTGGGTCTGTTCAGCCTTGAGAAAAGAAGACTCAGAGGGGATCTGATCCACATCTGTAAATATCTAAGGAGCGGGAGGCAAAGGGATGAGGCTGAACTCTTCTCAGCAGTGTGTGGCAATAGGACAAGGGGAAATGGTCACAAACTGAGGCAAAGGACGTTTCAAACAAATGAGCATGGGAACTTCTTCACAGTGCAGTGACGGAGCAGTGGCACAGCTGCACAGAGAGGTGGTGGAGTCTCCTTTTCTGGACAGATTCAAGACCCACCTGGATGCCTACCTGTGCAACCTGGGCTAGGGAGCTGCTTTGGGAGGGGGTTGGACTCGATGATCTCTACAGGTCCCTTCCAACCCCTACAACTCCATGATTCTGTGATAACACTCCTCTGTTCTCTTTACGTCTACAATTTATAGGGCTACATGCACTGGCTTTCTAATTGAGATCCAGGTCCCTGCAGATTGTCACCATGTTGCATGTTTTTTCTCTGGGCAGCCTCTTGTTACCCACAGCTTCCAATTACGTCCATCTCCATTAGCGGATGTTAAGTCACAAAAAGAACTTTAACTGTTGCATGAATTTCCTGTTTCTAAGAGAGTCTTTATGTGTATTATAACTCTATTTAAGTGCTTTTTGTGTGTGTTTGATTGTGTTAAGATTTGACTTTAGGGCTACAGTTTGTTCTCACCTGCCCTATTGTAGAGAATTTTGATTGTGAGTTTGTTTTCGAAAAATTTACACAAAGTACCAAATATGCAAACTTTGAAAGCTCTTTGATGCTATGGACAAATCACTGTGACAGTAACAAGAACTCTACAATTATTACACCATCAGGCTTCATAGAAATCGTTCACTGTACTTAACTCTGAAGAATGTAGTGTTTGCTTCTGTTTCTAATGGTGAAAATTAGAGGTACCTGATACAGACTTCCAAATTCTGCTACAGAAGTTAGTGTGGAATGCTTCATTTCATTCTTTTCTTCAGTGTTCCCAGTTTCTTCAAGAATAATTCTCGTTGTTCCATTGCTTCTGAATGTAGGGAGAGCTTTGTTTAAAACTGGTAAAATGACTGGTCCTAGGAATTATGCAAGGTTTGGATAGAAACCACAGCAGAGTTCTCAGGATGCAGACGTTTTTCTTCAGGAGTGCAATATACCGAGGTGGCTACAGTCTTCCTGTCTTCCTCATCTGCTCCTGTTCATATTTCATGGTTTATCACCATCTCAGATATATCCATGTGATACAAGAGCATGTTGCAATTCTGAAAAACACAGTGATCCATCTCCATGTAAAATGCCCTTCCTGGTGCAGGTCTGCCACATGTCTCAATGGCAAGTCTGAAAAGACAATCAGTTTAAAGAGGGCAAGAAAGGGCCTGAGCCTCTCAAAATTGCTTTGCCTCTAGAGAAATGGTAGTTTTGAAAGAAGTGATTCAATCTGAATACCACACATATGGATCCAGCTCCAATACTATGATTCTGCTGAGAACATTTAAAATATGATGGTAAAAATAGAGCTTTCAAGTATCCAGTTCAATAACAGCATTAACAGTAGATGCAAACCACCTCCTTTATCCCCATCTCTGTATTGTAGTATAGCTGCTGATTTAGTGAAGGGATAAAACTATGCCTAATTTTAAGGATATGAGGAGTCCCATTGGGTTCAAAGAGATCATTCATATGCTCAAGTACATTGCTGATTCAGTGCTGAAATGAAAATAGTTACATGCAGTAGCAAATGGGATGTTTAAAAAGAGAAAAGCTAATTGACAGGATGATAGGAACATTTAATTAGAGTGTATAGATGGAAGGAAATCCACAACCATAAATGATTATACAAAACACAGCACGTCTCTTGCAATCACTGTGGTGTCTTTAGCTTGTAAAGATTAAACTGAGAACCCAAGCAGGTGTATGAACAGCAGAGCACTGCAAGCATCTTCATGCA
The DNA here is from genome assembly GCF_038088225.1 of Cyrtonyx montezumae. NCBI lineage: Eukaryota > Metazoa > Chordata > Aves > Galliformes > Odontophoridae > Cyrtonyx > Cyrtonyx montezumae. The sequence goes on along the minus strand of NW_027072034.1, from coordinate 62,214,875 downwards.
CAGCTTTTGTGTATTCCATTTTTTACGTATACTTTTAGTGTAGTGTAAAAATATCTGCGTTGCAGTGTTCTTGGTTTTCTACACTAACGCAGCATCAGTTTCCTGGCACTGTACTGCTCAGATGGTAATTCTGAATTATTTGACAAGCCATTCCATTATTCCTGCTCTAGGATCAGAAATCTCTCCTGGACTGCTGAGTTATATTCCTTTCCCTAGTCCAAAAATTGGCAATTGCTGATTAAATCCAGCATCTTTTCTCCATGCCCACAGATATTCAGCCTTTCAGTACCTAGAGGGGGGCTATAAGAAAGAAGAGGACAGACTCTTTAGCAGGGTCTGGTGTGACAGGACAAGGGAAATGCCTTCAAATTCAAGGAGAGAAGATTTGGATTAGATATAAGGAAGTTTTTTTACAATAATGGTAGTGAAGCACTGGAACTGGCTGCCCAGAGAAATGGTGGTGGGTGCCCCGTCCCTGCAGACATCCAAGGTCAGGCTGGCTGGGGCTCTGAGCACCTGATCCAGCTGTAGGTATCCCTGCTCACTGTGGAAGGGTTGGACTAGTTGGCTTTTAAGGGTCCTTTCAAACTTGAATAATTCTATGATTTCAGGGATTTAATCCCAAATCTATCAATTGTAAAAGGCAGCCCTGGCAACCTTGTGAATGGAGGCCATCTTACATTGCAATGAGAGGTGAAATGAATGCCTCCCAATGCACACTGTGCCCTTTGCTCTTAAATTCCCACTTTTTCTCCTACAGGGAAGGGCAATTTGCTCATGAAGCATCTGAGCTTTGTCCACCACAAATTGCAATGTGATGTATTCAGATAAAACCTTTATTGGGAACTGCTTCAGGCCAGCACAGCCTCCATGCAGAGAGGGCAAATATACCATCTACTGTCCTATCAGAAGTTATCCTGTTTGTAGTTCAGATCCTTCAAATATGATCCAAAGATCAGAACAAAAGTACATGGTGTGCTCAAATTCTGTTACCCTCTGGATTTTACATCCCTGAATTATGACTACAGACAGATTTCTTCCTCTCATCTGTTTATAATCCACAGCCAGTGTCTGAAGGGAGAGGTCTACAATTATTCACTGAAAGAATGGGCCTGACCCACCTCCTGAGGTGCTTAGCAGGCCACACACTGCTCTTGGTCGTATCTAGTTGAGTCAGATACAAGGCCCCAATCTGACTTCAGCTGTGCTTTTGTACGTGCCCAGCTTCCTCAGCTGAGTAGCTGGTGGCTGCAGAGGATGTCAGCAATGTCTAACAGCATTAGTGAAGCTGGTTTGTAGCCGTGTATAATAAGGCTGTATGGCTGTGCTTACCTTCCTCTTTAAGTTTCTCACTGCTCCCTGATGCCATCCTATTGCACGTGGCAATCTGTCAGCGGATGGCAGTTCAAAAGTGGATAGGCCATCACTCCATTTTGCAAATCATTGCAGCTTGGAATAAACCTAGATAACATCTGTTTGTGTGAGGGTAGCATAAGTTAAAGCCCACAAGAAAACCTACTGCATTAAGAGGAAGTAATCAAGACACTCCTTATTTTGTTTGGTTAGTAGGCAGAAAAGGTTGGAGGTGGTTTTATGAGGGTGCCTGATGTGAGATACTTATTTTTATTTGCTCTTCAATTCCACTGAGCGCTGGCTCTCAAAAGACCACAGGGCTATCAAGCAGCCCCAAACAGTATAACAGTAACAACTTCACAATAAAGACTTAAAAATCACATCAATATGAAACACACTTGCAGAAATGCTTGGCAGCGTTAAGCTCTTTCATGCCTCACAGAACAGTTTTTCCAAAGAAACTTGCAGAAATACCAGCAGAGATCACCACGATCAATGGAAGTTAAGACAAGTGTTTTCTGTGGTAAAACTGAAACGTTAAAATCTTGTTGACAGATGCAATACATTGTGCCATATCCTTTACCTGTTAGAATAGCATCGTATCAGATTTCCGCTACTTAAAGTTATTGGAGGGCAAAATTCTGTTTTTAGAAGATGGATACTAGTTGCTGAACTTCAGAGTACAGATCTGGCACCGAACATTGATCTTTCACAGCTCGTTAAGCTTTTGCGACTTCTGTACTTGGTGTCCTCAGTTCCCAAATGATGTGGGATCTCATTCAGTTCTGAGAGGCTCTGGAACTAGGGACTGGTGACCCGGTTAGGAGTACACTGCTGCATTTGACACCCACCTTGTGACACTGTATAAGAACAGATGACTGAGAGTTCATTTAATCTAGCCATTTCAATCAAGAATATTTGTTGGCACTTTCTTGCATAAGCACTGCTAAAGAGTATTTTTGCTGAAGGGTGTGTTATAAGGTTTGCTAACTTTTCTTGTCAGACTTTAACTCCTGAAGAATTAGTATGAGAATGTGCACGTAAGTCACATTTTGCTGTTTCTCTTCTCCTGACTTACCTCCTCTAAATGGTGCAAAATGGTTGGTTTTGAGATGAATGAACTTCCTATTATTCCTGGGGGAAAAAAAAATACAAATCAAACCCAGCAGCCAGGGTTTCCCAGCAGGGAGTTCCGTGGCAGAGGGCTGCTCAGACAGAACCCCACAAAGTAGATGACAACTATCTCCAAATCCCCATATGCACAAACTGAGATCTTTATCTGAATGTGAAGAAAGCTCTCCATAAGTTAAAAACTCAAGGCAGTAAATCTTTAAGCAGCCTAATCCTCACAGAAAGAATACCTGGAAAAGTTGAAAGGAAGAGGTTTTTGATTTTAAGGAGTCCCTAATCTTCTGATATTCTCCCCATCAGGAACACAGCAGCAGCACCCTCATCTTGATTACAGGAATTACTGCTCTAGCAGCTGGCAAAAGAAACAGAATGCCTTTGTTTGGTCAGTCAGGAAGGGAGGAAGTTTTGAGATCAATTACATCCAGCCTCCACAGTTCAAGTTTATAACACCGCATAACAGTCCCCTGCAGCCTGAGATTTGCAAGCACTGAACAGATTTAAAGAAAGAAAAATAGCTCAAATGAGTTCATGCAAGCAAGCAATCTCTTTAAAGAAAAATATAAGCACTTAACTTTCATGAAAAAAGAGGAAAACAAAATTTAATGAGCCTTGCTTATAAAGCAAGTTTGATTTTCACAGTGTGAAGCCAAGCAAACTGCATCTTCATAGTGGGCTCTGATGTCAAATATTTCCTTAGGCCAGTGTCACTGCTCTGCTGTCCCAGAAACGTTCATCCCAATGAGAATCTTCGGAGATTCTTGGTGTTTTAAAGGTGAGTTTCTGGTTTTCCTAATTATTTTTTGAAAGTTAAAACATATAGTAAGTTGTCATGGAATAAGAAAGCACACCCCTTTCATCTTTCAATTTGTTCCCAGTGCCACCATTTTTTTTTTGTTTGAAATTGACTAAAGCAGTGTTTTTAATAAGAAAACAGCAAATTAAAAGATCTCTGAAAGACTTCAAGACAAGAGTTTGTACAAACTTCATAACTTTGCAATTTTTGCTTATGCCAGTAAGCTCTGATTAAAAGTTTCTTCCATATTTTTAAGTAATTGGTTAAGCTAAGTGTGGAACAGACAGATATTCTGCAAGCCATTCCTAGGGCAAAAGTGTTAGTTATAGAAAGGAAAGGAAATTCAGCACTTGAAATGTTCTTGCTCTATCCTGGAAATACCCTGGGTGTGTAAATCTATCATCAAATATCAACGATTCAATAACTGAACATCAAAGGTTCAACACAAATTACCTTCCTTCTGTGTATAAATTAGGTTTTCAGCCCTGGGATTAGGATGATTTTGATTTTTATTTTCAAAGAACAAACAAGCTTTTCAAAAACTCCAGTATTTCCATTTTTAGGGAGCTTTCATCACCCTCATGAGAAAGCCCTCATGAGAACAAGCTTTGCAGAATGCCAATTGACTGCAGAAGCATTAAGACGACTATCAGTGAAACCCTTCTAACTTTGCAATTATCTCTGATTAGCAAAAGGCACTTGAAGAAACACGATCAACTTTGCCTAGACATTTTGCTCCAGATTTCAGTGAGATGGAAGTAAGGGAAAGCACTGATAGAAAGGATTAGTTCTTTTAACAGAGTATGCTGTAGGTAGGCCAGTTTTCTCTGTTTCTGCCCATCTCTTTTGAGAGATTAAAATCTCATCAGGTTTTATTTGATGAAGAAATAAATAAAGCCCTTTATCATCTCTAGCTACCTCCTGTCCCCTTAATCATACTTCCATTTCCATTATACATCTGTCAAAGAGCAGCTGCCATCTCAGCAAATCAAAACTAGACCCCCCAAAGCCAGGGCTGATTGTGCAGGTTTTCTGGGTTTGTGGGCTCCAGTGAGTTTTCATCCCCAGCCTCGAGCAGTGGATTAACTGTGATTGCTGTAGGGCAGTGGTAGGCTAGGCATCAGCATCCCAGTGCAAGCACAATCCGAGCAGCTTGTGATAAACTTTCTCTCAGCAAGATGCATCTCAGCAGCCAGGAGCTCTCCCTCTGGCAGTTCACAATGCTTATCTTCCCTTGGTTTTGACAAGCTATCAGCATTCTTCTGGCCTCATATTATATCTGTCTGCCTGGCAGCTTCTGAGAGTTACAGTGAAGCTCTGAGCAAACAAATGGTGCATAAAATACTGTAAATTTTTGTGTGACCACCCAGGTGGGTCCATCTGAGTAGCAGGTGAGAACTGTGAAAGGCCCTGGGATTCTAGCCAGAGGCTGACCAAAGTTGTTCTGTTTGGTCTGTAGACCAAAACCTCTGAGAATCAAAAGGAAGACAAGGGAGAAGGGGAAAGGCTCTTGCTTCTTCCAGCCTCTCTCCAAGCCAGGGGTTCAGCAGTCCAAAGTCCTCTTCTTCAGTCACAGGTGTAAAAATATATACAGTTGGTAGCAAAAATACTGTGACTGTGCTACAAGGATGCCATTCACATCCTTGTATTTCAGGACTAGTAAGATAATTCATACCTAATAGGATACAACCAAAGCAGAGTATACACACTTGTATAATATACTTCCCTTCCAAGTCAGCTGTCTGCAGCCCAGCCACCACCTAAAGCCCAAACTGAGACTCCTCTGAAGCTTTCAAGATGTTCTCCTGATCTCTTACTTCTGTTGGGTCATGCATAAAAGCAGCTTTGTTTTTCAGCAGATAAAGTACCGTTCCTCAATAATCCATTTTACCTTGTATTTCCTTTAGGTACGTCTTCCAACAATATCAAAGTGCTCACTCTTCCATACTCAATTTGAACAGTATTAACATAGAACTGTCCCACAGAAGCCTAGCAGAAATAGGACTACCCTGCAGGATTGGGCAAAAGAAGAAAATTATTTTACAGAAATCCTGCAAAATCCCCGAAGTAAAATTCAGAGAAGTTAAATGAGATTTTTTCTTAAGGTGCAAGATTACAAGACTGGACATCTTTCTTTTCTGGTAAGGGCTTTCCAGGGACAGTAAAATACCCTCTTGTTTCTTGAACTTTCTATAACATATACAGCCAAGAGATCCCACTCACAAATGCAATGAGAAACAGAACTGATCTTTTTGGGCATGCACTGGTCATGGAATAGGGTGAGTTTACAGACTGTACTCAGCTTGTGTCAAGCAATACCATGCAGATCAGATTTTTGTAGTGGCTTGTAAAGAGTTAAGTATTAAACCAAGAGAAACAAGAACTGAGAAAGAATAATGCTGTTATGGCTACAATTACATCCTTTAACGTATGCTTCTGAGTTTACATATTTGGATGGGGAATTTTCAGACCATTAAGTACAATCCCTTCCCGAAGAAGACCTTCTTTACTCATGACATCTAGACATAGCTGATATTTGAGGCTATATATATATATATATATATATAACAGGAGCAAATTGCCTCAGATCAGGTTAAAGTAGGATTTGAAACCAATTCAACTACACTAGTGCAAAAAAAAAAAAACAACCGTGCAATCACCCTCATGCTGAACTGAATTGGATTGATGTTTTTAACAATATAACCGGTTGAAATGTCTCTGCTTCTTAACAAGGATGCAACAACAAATCAGAAATGCCAGAAGCAAAACACTTTTGAATGTATAAAAATAGGTTTTCTGTGTGACACAGTTATCAAGTAATGTATAAAAATCATATCAGCTTGTGCAAGACTGTATGCACTCTGAATTTCTTGGTTTTTTTCTTAATGACATTGTGGGACTTGTGAAAAAAATCCAAGCAGATAAAGAATACACAAAAGGGGTTAACACACTAATCATTAAATTCTTCTTGTAGGTATTTTTTTGTAAACACTACTAGAAAAGAGGGATTATAAAGTGTTTGTTTTCTGCTTCTCCTCAGTGTTCCTCCCTTCTCCCAGGATCATTTGGTAGCAATGAGAATACATGAGAGAAAAACCACCATTTTCCAAGCATACTGTTTTAGATCCTCCAAGGCCTTCAGCAGACACCTACCTCACCTTCCTGCTGAGCTCAGGAGGAAGGCATCAGACACGGTCAGTGGCAAGACTCACATTTCAAAAGACCTCCTTTTATAGAGGTCTGCTTATTTTGTCTATTATGTCTGCTTATTTTACTATTAAGATTAACGAAATAACATTTTACCTTACGCTTATATTAAGGAATTTAATGCTAGGAAAACACATCCATCTCTATTACCCAGCTCCATGTGTACACGCAGGATTCAGGTCTGAGCAGGCTGAAGTCATGCTGTGTCAAATAAACAAGACTATTGCGTTTGTTATTTCCTGGATGCATTTGCCCTGCTTCCTGGGGAGCAACTCATAGCATCAAATAACAAAGGTAAGAAGTTCTCTTTTCTGTGGTCCTACGAACATTCCTTCATAATGACTGAATCTTCCAAAATACAACACTGCTGTGAGTTCAATGGCCAGTTTGATTCTGAATGTGGTTTTGTATCCTAATGGGATAGGTACATCAGTCAAGCTTGTAACAAGGACTGCCTTGAGAATTTAGTGAAGTTGGCTTCATGCTTCCATTAAACAGAAAACATAGTTCTCCAGGTGTCTGACAATCACTTGAAAGGCAGTTTGTAGTTATTTGCACCCAGCTTGCATGGCATCACCCAAAGGGACAGCAGTAACAATGCAGGGCAACAGTGTAGGACAACATTGCAAGTGGGCTGCCAAAGAAAGGTGGTGGGGAAGCTCTTCCACCTGGAACTAGCAATTCTGCATTTCCACTCATCAGGACCCGGACTCACAGAGAACTTCATTTAGAAGCGAGGCAAAAATCACTAAGAGCTGGGTCAGTTTAGGATTCCCTAGAAGATCCTAAAAATAATTTGGTGTCCTGGATTTATTCCTAAAATTCTATTATCCTCCAATACCTATTGAGTTTTAACACTCACAGATTATCCTTATTACTCTTGTCTAGCTACTTCCTTTTTACAGTTCAGGGATTAATTAAGACCAGAAACTCCTCTTCTTCTTCCCCTGCCAGTAAAATAAGACCCCAAACAGTCATAACTATTTTCTTCTGAGTTTTACTCATCATATCCTTTTCATTTTCCAACAAGACACTGCTGTCACAAAGTCTGAGGTGATGCTACATTTGATTCCTGTTATCTTGTGACTTCATACATATAAAATGTACCATGAAATCCATTTTGTTTCTTAACAAAGGAATAAACTCAAAGTTAAAATTACCTATATGTTAGAGTTACATTCCTTGTTTACGTGGTTGTGAAGTAAACCTAAAGTGGAATGGTATAAATATATATGATTTATCCCCAAGTTTAAAAAAACAAGTCAAGTTGACAATTATGAACAAGTTATTCTAGCCTCTTTCCAGGTCATGTTAATCTATTCAGCATTCCTAACTTGCACAGGGCACCAGATGTGTTATCTGTATTTTGTGTCCTCTGACATCATTTGCACAGTCCATTTGGGGCATGATGAAACAGCAACCCTGACAGCAGGAAGGATGGAAAGCGTGCTTCAGAACACCTCAAAATACTACTAAGCACACCTATGGTGGACACTCCTAACCCTCCAATCTAGGTTCCCTATCTGTGGGGCAGATCTCTAAGTTGGGAGGGGGGGGTAAAGAGCATCCGTTGAGCTTCAGGTTTGGGTATATATCCCATTTCCCTTCCATGCACATGAGTTTTAGGCTTCAATCACCAAGAATAGTTTGATGCATTTGAGCAGACAAGCAGAAAAATCCCATGGCAGTCCCTTACCTTCCTCCAACATTTTCCTTGGGGAATGGGATTTGAGGCTGAATTACCAGGTGCAGCTATACCACCACATCCACGTAGCTTTCAACCTGCCTCTAGTTAAAAATGTATGAACACATCAAAGTTACAGAACTTACATTCTCTATCAACTCCCACAAGTAATAAGAATACCTCAGGTAGGTTAACGTGAAGTAGAAGAGCATTTAATGTAGCGGTTTGGTACACAGAATGAAAAAGGAGGCAAAACTGCCATCATTTATTCATTGTTCCTGGAGTCATTATCTAACATCAGTGAAATCCTGGGATAACGGCTCCACAGTATGTTAAGCTAAGTATCGCATACAGTATGCTTAACTTCTCCCCAGTTTGCTCAATACATTAGCTCAGAATCCAGATGTTAGAGTAGCAGACTTCATATCTTTTCCCAGCAACTTAAAGCCTGGCAGCAAATAAAACAGTAGCATTCATTCCTGAGTGAATGGTTATACCCAGGTTAAGGGATACAATCACCATGCTGCCAAAAGTTGGCTTTGGGGAGTATTTGGAAGCAAACCTTCATCTTCAGAAATATACTTGTCCTCCAGCTTGGACTCAGACTATCCAAAACAAACTTCTGCTTTAAATTTGTCTATTGAATATCCACTCCCTAAACTTCTTGTGAGCATTAGAAACAAATGAGAAGCCACATAAGGATAATATTAACCTTTGACTACATCCTTCTTTTGTTTTTAATCTCTATATAAAATGACAATCATAATGAGAATTTGCCGTGGTTAAAAAACAAGGTATTTCAGAAAATTGTTTCTTGATTTTATTAATAGAAATACCACCTCATCTTCTCTGGAAATAAAAATAACACTGCTGGTATCATGGTTTTCATCCATGAAAAATAAACTCTATTAAACTCTGATAGTTATTTTGATCTCCTACTCTCATTTCTCTTAAAAGACATTAAAAAAATGTAGTCTTCGCTCTGATATCTTAAAAACCACTAAGCTTATGGATCAGACAGAGAATGCTAAAGCAGTATTCTGGTGGCTCAGGCAGTTTCAAAGCTAAATTGTGTTCCCACAGAAAGTTCCAAGTGGAACAATCCATTTGATACAAATTCATCTCTGTATTTCCTTTTGCATAAGTTAAATGAGTAATTTCTCATCTTTGGCATCTTATGCCATTTTGACTGCCCTAAAGGGCTGATATTTCCTTCAGGAACTGGAGGAAAAAAAAAGGCTGCATTGGGCCATATGTTGGAAGAGGCTCTACACATGGTGAGAACCTGCTGTAAGAAGGCATCACAGTCCCTCTGTTACAAGGCAAAAAACAAAAAAACAAATAACATGTTCCAGACCTTACCTCATGCCTGACTGAAGTTGGTTAATACAGCCTGCATACCAGATCCCACTTCAGTATGATTTCTGGTTAAAAATAGGAGTGTTTGGACTAATCCCATTTTTTTTTTGTCTATTTAATTCCCAGACAAGTCATTTTCATGGGCTGAAACAAGGAAATACTAAACATAAGGAGATAGAAGTAAAAGGTATCCCAAAACGTAGTGCAGGAAACTCAAGGCATCTCAGAGGGCATTCTGCAGTGCACAACAGCTGAAGCCAGCCAGGTAAGTGACTATCCACTTGGCTTCTGTTGTGCTGCCAGCAGCAGCAAGGGCTGGTGCCAGAGAAAGGCAGCACTGTTGGCAGAGGCAGAAAAAGCAACCAAAGGAAAAACCCTGTAGCACCTAAGTCATGCTTTTTGCTGAATCTCCAGCAAGCAGCAGGGATGAATGTTAACAGGGCTTCAGCAGGTCAGGGTGCTCGCAGACCAGCTTTCTCCTCCTTTGTGTTTTGCTGGACCCTGACCTTGTGCCTTTGCATTTCAGGGTGCTTGCAGTACTCTGACAGTAATAAGATGGATACTCTCAGCTGCTCACACATTTTCCAGAATAACTGCTCATCCCCAAGCAGTATAGAAAACTCAATTAGTAATTCTTACAAGTCTCCGGAACATTTAGTTTCCTCTAATTAAGCTCCATCCCAAACTCAAGTACTCCAGCACTCATTTAGAGAGGCCTCTCCAAACAACTTCTTGTCAGGAACAAGAAGGAAGACAGTTTGTTGTAACAGACAATCTGATGCCTAGGAGATGTTTCATCAATTAGAGGCTTTGCTAACTCTAGGATAGCTTACACTGAGAACTCCTAGCATCTCTAAAGAAGCTCTCAGTATCTGTCTTAACTAAGGTGAACTCGTACTTATGTAACAGAAAATACAAAATACTACTTGTGATGCACGAGTGAAACAGTGCTGCTTAATGCCAGTTGACACAAGGCCACTCATTACTCGCCTTCCACGTGATGCCCCAAAGTACACCATTACCAGAATGCCCTTTTGTTTCCCACTGTGGAAAACCAGTTTTTTCTCCACTAAGAAAGTAAATGAAGTCATCATCTACACCTTTTCTATTTGAATTAACACGCTATTGCCTTCAGAATGATAGGGTTGAAGGATTCAGTCAGAGTTGTTTCCCTCTTCACCTAATACATTCCAGATGAATCAAAACAGTGCTCATCATGCAGTAATTGGCCTCCTGAAATAGTGCCCATCTGGTTTCTTCACACCAGCTCCTGGCTGAATCAAAGAACAACAAAATGGATGAGGTAAGAGTTCTCTCATCACTCGTGCTCATAAACACAATGTCTTAAATATGTACATCTTTGAAGACCTGGCCATGATTTACCTTTGAATCACAAGCAACTTTTCTATTCACCACTACCACTGTCAGGCATTCATGAATCATGAAGTGTCAGGAAAAGAATCCAGAGTTTAATAGTTTCATTGTTACCTGCAGACACAGGCTAAACAAGCACTTCCTTCAGCAATGATGTGAATGCAGCATCTGCAGTGACAGCCTTCTTTGACATCTCAGTTGATAGCTGCTCACCCCATATTAGTTTGTGAAACTGACACCCACACAACAGAGAGCACATTTTTAATCTCCACACTCAAAATGGATGATCAGTTTCCTCACAGTCATGGCTGTAAAGGCAAAGGGATCAGTGCAAACAAGAAGATGTTACAAAAGGAAGGAAAAGGCAATGCTCACCCATCTCCAAGTATCTAGGCTTGCAGGGAAAGAAAATCCAAAGGAGGGATCTCCAACAAGAGGTCCTTCCTCAGTGGCAGTCAACCCTTCAGTAAGGTCTAAGAGGGTTGGAGCATGGCTCCACCCCTTCCTGTTGCACAGGTGAATAGCTCTCACCTTGCTCCCAGGGCTGACCAGGTCTTTCCTTCAGGATCTCAATCATTACTTCAGGCTGTGACTCAGCAGTCTCCATACAATGATACGGAAACTATGTCCAACAAAATGCAGTCAGCAGACAGGGATATGCCTTACCCAGCCCTTCAGAGATCTGTAAGGCAAAAGCTACTAAGGCCTGAGTATTCATCCCTATTTCTGCACACAGTTCCTTGCCACAGCCCACAAAGCTGCATGAAACAGAGACACTGTGTGCAGCTTCTAATGGGCTGCACTAAGTCCACCATGCATTAGACACTGGCTTACATGAAGTGACGTGGGTGCACTGAGGATGTTCAGGGGCAATAATTGGGTAGCTAAACGCTTAAAGAAGGAGGAAGACACTTCACGGCATTCATCTTCCCGCCTCTTTTTTGTGAGATACTACTGGATTTGTTCCACAGTGCTCTCCTCCTCCAGGCTTACTCTCATTTTACTGTTCACATTGTTTACAATGGAAATGCAAAAGCATGAAAAATATGGTATAGAAAATGTCACCAAAAGAAAAATACAATTTTCTTCCTTATTCTTTGAACTTTTCCTTCCCAAGTACACTGGGGAGCAAGCAGACTTCATCTAATCTTCTGGGTTTTATGGGCTGAAGAGTGTGCTGGCAAGCAACTTATCTCCCAAGTATAGGGAAATTGCTGTCCATTTGAGTTAACATACGTAGGGTAAGACAAAAATGAATAATACTGAACGATAGAGTTAACCAAAATAGGTGGTACATCTTAGATGGATTATTCAGATGGTAAATAGACAACTGATAATAAAAGAAACACTCACCTGTCTCTGAAGAGTGAGGCTTGCAGTGGAAACACCACAGGGGAGGGATCTCCAACAGGAAATCCTTCCCCAGTGGTGGTCAGCCCTTAAAAGGGGTCTGGGAGCAGTGGAGTCAGACTGCACACCTTCCAGTCACATAAGTGAGCTGTCTTTACCTGTGCTCCCACAGCTGACTCAGGGCTCACCTCAGGTGATCAATCAGTGGTTCAGATTGTGATTCAACAGTTCCCATACAACATATCACTGTGTTAGAAAACCATTTATTTGTCTGTCTTTCCCCTGCCCCCTTCCAGTTTTCTATACAGGATTTTTACACACTTGCACACAAAGGTACACGGTTGCTCACCTTGCATATGTGGAAATACACATTCACACACCAAGCAGGTCTTCTTTCTGTAACTCTATAGCAAAAAGATTCAGTTGTATATCAGTCAATAAAACACTAACATGCAGTTACAGGTCTAAAACTAAATGGGAGACCAGCTACATTAGCATGTCATTAAAAATATTAATACATACTATTGCGAAAGAGCACATAACAGAGGAACTTCAGAAACAAAACTGTTGGCCAGCAGGATACTACTAGCTTTCTAGCAGAAGATCAGATTTAAAAAAGTATTTAGATTAAAAGAGTATTCTTGCTTTCTTAAAAAAATAAAATAAAAAAACAAAAAAACCTGTGAACTCAATAACTCCATCCACTTAAAGTTCCTGTACTCGTGATAGCACCTAAGAACTACTGCAATTTATAGATTCCTCCCCACAAACCCCTCATCATCTGATTTCAGTGCTGTCACAACAGTAGGGCTCAATGGGTGTTATTAGGACTATACAGCATACTAAGCACAATAATTGAAGTAGCAACAATTCCATGCAGCTTAAAGCGTGGCTTCTATTATGTATTAACAGAGCAAAAAGAGATCCAAATTACCTTCCTTTTCTTTTCAGGAGCTGTAGGTCTCTTATCAAGAGAAGATTTTTTTTCCCAGAGGCATACAGGGAGAAACCAGAGGAATACACACCTCTGCTAACTACTCTATTTCATATGAAAATCAACAGCAAAACCACAAACATTCAAGTACTTCTTATGTACTACGAGCTTAACCCATCTGACCTTCAAAACTACTGCTTCAGAAGAGAGAAAACACCACAGGTTACCCCTACCAGCCCCACACTGCTCTTCCAAGTAACCCCAAAGGGATAAGCTCATCTGAAGCCTTATATTTAAACAAGTGAATTCCCACCCCAGGTGTTGAGACTACACATATCACCCGGGATCTCCCTGTGGGCAATGAAGAGAGCAATATGTTTTCAGCATGTGATTTGTCTAACTTAACAGCTATCACATAATGAGTAGCTCTTTCTTCAGCTGCTCAAAGTTTTAACTAGCCTAAACAGGTGTATTTTAAAGAAGATGTGCCAAAACCTGCCATTTTTAGGAAGATCTGTAAGTTTTACATTTAACCACCTTAAAGATAGTAGTAAGAAAAGGAAAAAAAAAAGTCTAGGCTCTGGAAAAGCAGCATGTACATCCATTTCAGGTAATGCTTTCCTTTTTTATTTTTACATGAAATGTAGGTTGCCTGATATCTGATACGCATCAATAGTTCTATGTTTTCTTTTCTCATCAGTATAGCTTTAACAACATGACAGACACAGATTTTTGTTTTCTTGTTTAATTTAACAGCATGAGCATGACTGAAGGCCGGTTTGTTCGCCTATAAAAATAACATAAACACAAGGTGGTGAATTCACTGTGGTCTGAAGGAGACAATTACTCTGCTATTAAGTGTCAAATTGCATCTCTTGTTATCATACATCCCTGGGTATGTAGGCATCAACTTTTGTTGAAATTCTCAAACAAAGAGAACAAAAATGCCAGCTGTTCACTATGGTGTGTGCATTATATATATATATATATATATATATATATGTATGGTGCTAGGTGTCTCTTTTAAGAGTGGCTGAATATCTGCTCTAGAGACAAAACCACTCACTGGAGCTTGTGTGAAGCTCAGTACCCCCTGACCACCCCACTGAGGGATGGCTGTGGAGGTGAAGAGGACCCAAACTGTTGGTGTTGACCCCTGGTGATCTAAGGGCTGCTCCCCAGGAGAGTGAGGCCCTTGCAGTGGAAGGGATTTTGTGTATCAAGGAATGCATTGTGGGGGCATCTGGAAATAGACAGAGCAGTGAGATTTTCCTGATGTAGGTGAAATTCTAGCTGTGCAAAGGCTACAGCATTGTATGCTGGGAAAACAGGGGGTTCTTTACACCCTGGGACTCAGCAAGGTACTACTCAAAGTCTGAATGAGTATTCAGACATTCAGTAGAGGCTTCAGCAAAGCAAAGATTGTGGCTATTGGATGTGATAATAAATGAGATAAAGCAAATGAAGCTGAGAATGAAATCTGTGACTGCATTGCAGAAAGCACCACATGTTTTTCCTACCATTAATTTCTTAATTTCTGGAAGTTCTAGTATCTCAAGAATTCCTTGGGTTGATTTAAGACTTACAAGAATCTTTCTGCAGCTGCTTTATCTGCTCAACACTAATAATTCCAGGACCCTGTAACTCTTGTTATATGTGAACATGGGGATACTAATCAGGTTGGATGTTAGGAACAATTTCTTCTCAGCAAGAATGGTGAGGCAGTGGCACAGGCTGCCCAGGGAAGTGGTGGAGTCACTGTCCCTGGAGGTGTTCAAGAGCCGTGTGGATGTGGCACAGTGCGATGTGGTCAGTGGGCATGGTGGGGTGGGCTGACTGTTGGATGGAGCAATTTTAGAGATTTTTTCCAATCTTAATGATTCTGTGATACTAATAGGATTCAAAACATGCAAGACTTTTTTGTATTTGACTGAACTTTTTCATTTAAACTGGAGCAAATGTTGGCTAGTAGGACAAAGAAATGCCACAGCTGTTTAGTACAAATGATGTTTCATACAACTAAGAAACTACTGACAAAAAGCCAGTATTATTTTGCAATTATTTATTCCAGAATTCACTGAAGCTTTGTCTTTACCTTCAAACATGGATCAATTCCATGTGTCCCACAAAGTGTCTGCCTCTTCCGCTATAAATGTGAAATCTCATTCAGAAAAGAGGGACAGTTGTTTATTTTAGAGAACAAAGACTCACAATAAGAGCTCTTAGTTCCTCGGGCTGCTTATTTAAAACAAGGCTTACTGTATAAAAGAAGAATATAGAAATACCTATGTTTGAAGTGCAATTTCAAGGAGGACAGAGAGCAGCAGGCTCAATTCTAATAGTGTTACTTCTTTATACATGCCTTTGAAAATGTAATAAAGGCATCCTTTGTTCCCTCCCTATCTTGATCAGTTGAGGGAACTGCTGTGGGTCATAGTTCCTCAGATTTTTGACAAACCATAATCAGGAAGTCAAGAGAGATTTACAGCCATGCTACTCTTTTAGCCTCCAAATGATTTGTTTATTACATAATCACTTATGGCTAAAAAAAATAGATGTTGAAATTAATTCATTTTGTGTGTAGCATTGTGAATATAAATGGACACTTTGATCACTAACTGACACAATGGATTATATCCTTGAGAATAATTTGGGCATTAGACTTATGTGTGCTTGCTTGCCATCATGCCTGTAATAACTTAAGCTGCTTAATATGATTAGCTTCTGAAATGGAATTTACTGAATAAGAGAAGAAGAGAGAAAATGAGGAAATAAAATTTCCCTTATTGCTGAGCACTCCAAATACTGTGTGCTGTTTTGGCTGTACGAATCTGAGCTTTGTGCAGTTCTAATTTGTGGCAGAGGAGTCACACAAACCCTGTCTTCTCATCAGAATACAATTTAAATGATAGGGTATAAGAAGCTGAAATTCCAACTTAGTTTATGAAGAAGTAATTCACACAGTATGCTGGCTCTACCAGAGGCATCACAGAGTGAAGATTACAAGAATCAAGATTGCTGAACTGTTCAACCAAGGTTCATATCCTCTGGATCCACAGGGATAAATCTGAGACCATACTCCTGTCTCTGGTGAAATAGGCCCTTGCTGTTTGCCTTTCTTTCTGTCAAAGATCAGAGGCCACAGATGTTTCTCCAAAGAAGCAACCTTCTCTTCATGAAAAGACGGACCAACTTGTATTGCAGGGTTCAGCTTGATGTAGTTTCAGAGTCCAGATGTGAAATTTCTGTAATTAAATGAAAAGGAAAAAGACTTCCAGGTTTGTTAATCAGAACAGCTACACTGACCACTTCCACTGGCAGCAGTGGTATTAATTACTGTTGCCAAAGCAAGAAGTGGATTTATTTGTCATTAAAATTTTGCCAATAGTAGCTTCAATGCAAGCAACGTTCTGCTCAACTGAGTTCTTAGTGCTTTAACTTCCATGTATTTTTCATAGTAAGCACACTTTCAGGTTAATGAGGATCTAAAAAAGATGGAAGAAATGGGCTGGCCTGGAATACCCAGAAGATAGTCTTTATCCTGGAAAGGGTCAGACAGACCTGCTCTGGGGAGGCATTTAGCTGTACAGACTTCAGTTCAGCTGTGTGTGCCCATGCTGGTCAGTTTCCGGCTCCTGAGGTAAGGAAGTAGGAAGAACAAAATAAAAATAATAAAGAAATAAAAAGGAAACCTATTCTGAGGAGAGGCATACAACTAGCATAAATGCCAACATCTTGAGCCCCAGGGAATAAAGTTTTATGTAAATATAACCCATATTTTCTTAGTATTAAGGTTCTGGAGTTAGTCATTCCCCAGCTAAGCTTGTGAATAATTAGTCTAATTAAATGGAATAGAGTATGAGAGAAAACTTTCTTGCCACAGTCTTTTATATGGGGACAGCTTGTGACAACAGCATTTCAAGTAGTTGCAAACTTTTTGAAAATTTGTATTTGTTAATTCATTCTTTCAATCTCCACACTCTTCAGATGAAGGCAAATGGGGTGTCAGGGACACATGTAAATAACTATCAAGAGCTTCTAGGAAAGCACCAAGTCTTCTGGGAAATGCAGACTAGTAATCTTCTATTTTTGAGACAGAAATAATTATTCCAGTTCTGTTTGTACAGTTTCATATGAGATTCTTTTGAGAAATCATAATAGGAGGGAGAAAAAAAGATGGCCTTTCACCAAAAGCTAGAAGGCTCTGAATAATCTATTACTTATCGCTGCATAAAAGGCATACAGCATTCAAGAGAAGTCTGCAAGCTAGTTTCCCACTGCTTTGAGCCTAGTGTGGTTGGCAAGAAATAGAAAAAAAGTGCAAACATGATGTTGCACTGCAAAAATCTGCTCTAATGTTAACATGGACCTTCAGCTGGCATGGCTAAAGTTAGATGTTTCTAAAGGGCTGACTTGTACTGATGATGCAATGTTGTGAGAGTATTTGTCCAGTGAGTTCCTTGTTGATTTTTTTTTTCAATGTACATTATTTCATCCGTTACAGACCATTTTTCTTTCAGAGAAACCATGCGACATTAGACCGCTGTGAATTAGACTGCTGCCAAATCTCCTTTGTCTCTTCAATATTTAATTACAAGTCAGAAGAATGGCGCAAATGTAGGAAACTGTACTCTGAAAAGCTGTGCTTACTGCAACCCATTTTTCTCAGCAAGGACAACAGCTAAGTCACAGCAAGATTTTTAGGTGAACTGAATGATGAAAACCCTTTTGCAAGGATTTTCATTCACATTTTCTAAGAATTCAGCTGCTTACGCTTATTTTCTTGCCTTCCGTTTATTTCAGATTCCTTGTCAAAATGAATTTCTAAGACAAATGTCAAGAACATTCAAGAACATTCGTCTTGAAAATGAGATCCAGTAGGAATTTTGCTGACCCACGTAGCCAAGTGATCTGCGTGGCACAGCTGCAGATGTGACTACATCTCTGCAGTGTTCCCTCACTTGGGTCTCTCCTCTCCACTGGATTGCCAAGGTCTGCTCCTGTGACAGTCTCACACTTGCCATTACTTTAGCTGCGCTCGTGAATGTTGAGATTCACAGTGCTGCTGATCCAGTGGGTCTATATGAGTTCAGGTGTGTTCTCATCTTCCTTACAAGACCCCATGTACAGTTTGGTATAACTCAAAGAATTATTTTTTTAAACGGAAATGACACATTTTGATACACAAAGAGAAGACCTGAGTACAGATTTGAAGCTCATCGTGAAGGATACACCCATTTGGTTCTATAACTGATAACTTTGAAGGAAGATGAATTTTTAACATGTCACAGCCCACACATTCTTCTTTATTTCTGTTCTCCAGACCATTAAGTAGTAGGTTCCTAAAAGTACAAAGGAGATTCAAATACAATCTGGAAGCCTTTTTGCCCCCTTTCTGCCCATTTCCTCAGATCTTTTGTGCAATTTAATCCCTGGTGTTGCCACTGCAATGCTTCTGCAAATGTAAAACAGCAACTGCTTATGTACGCGTTTATGTCAGAAGTGTTGAGAACAAGAGAGGGGCAATCTGAAGTAACAAATGACCATGTTAATCTCAAGTGAAAGAGGGGACAACTTGCTGTGACGGGGATTTTAGGCCCGTGAATCAGCCTTGCTGGTGAGGCCTAAATACAAGCTTAAGTTTAGCACTGAGGAATCTCAGTTATTCTTCCAACGTTGATATTCACATCTTTCATGTTACTGTCCACATGAACAACATAAGCAAGCCTTTCTAGACCCAGGCCATCCTGGCCTGCTAACGCTCCTTTATGTGAGAAACACCTATTCTAAAGACTAAAGTTTTGGGGGAAGAAGGAGCTTCAAGAGACCTTGTAGAACATGCTACAGTTTTCACTGGGGATCATTATTTCTCCTGCAGAATCCTTCTATCTGTAAGCCAGGACTGGGGAATTCACCTTTTTGAAAAATACATTAAAATTACTCAGAATTATTCCATCTTCATTTGTTCCTACACAGAGATTTCCATGGAAGACAACTCACCACTGTGGTTAAAGACTGGTGGAGGTCCCTTCCACTTTGCATGGACCTCTGTACAGTCTTGCTTCCATTAACAAACACGTGCCCCCCCTTCTCCCTGGTTGTTACAGGTGTTACAAGTGATGTGGCTGGCATTCCCCTGAAATCTTTTTGCCTAGTGGATGGGGGCATGCCACTCCTGTAATCCATTCAAGTTTTTTAGCAGCCTCACCAGTTCCTGTCTCAGGTGATTCTGTTTTACAATAGCCTTGAGTAAGAGGAAAATATCAATCCTACTGTACAGACAGCAAGCTGAGGGACAGCAAAGATTAAAGGCTGAAAAATCACAGCTGTAAGCCAAGTTATGAGCAAAAGCAAAGTACTTCCAAAGTAAGTGTCCTATTCATTGAACCATCATATTAACAGTTATATATATTTGGAAAGAAAAACAAGGTTAAAGTAATGTGGGAAGGACACATCTATTAAGAAAGAGAGGAAATGTGGGAAAGAAAGATTTATCACCAACGTTTTGAAGGAATCAAGCATTTTTTTCTCCATTTTGACTGCTTGAAATCGTCCCTTTTTGCATAACTAAAATGGTATTTTGGACAACTTTTCATATTTCAGTCACTGCCCCCGAGAATGTGGGATGTGCTGAAATGACAAGGGACGATGAATGAGGTGTCCGCTTGGAGCTAGGAACTGAGAAGATGGCAGGAAAGGGAACATAACAACAGTGAGAAGAAAATCTCTGGTTACTTACTGAGAACACATCACACAAATGGGTTAAACCCTGACCACTGTCCGGGTGTTTCTCAGCAACGCAGTGCTAGGCGCTGTCTATTCAAACTGAGGCAATCTGAGGTCAGATTCCTGTTCTGAGGAAATATCTCAGAGCTTCAGGCACCCCAGCTTCAGAAGCTCAGGCCAAACACTTTAAACAGGAGGGAAAAAGAAGAACATGTAAGACAGGAATTCTCCAAAGTGAGCAAAATGAGTTATTGGTTGTCCCTTGGATATCTCATAAGTAGGGTTGTCCATGGACACTCACCTTTGGGAAGCTCTTTGAAACTCAAATGAAGGCTGTATTTAAGTAATTATGCACACTATAAATGTATAAACTACTCACACTCCCATTTTCCTCAAGTCCTCTTCTGCAATAGAGATAAGATTCTAGATATTAAACCACCATTTTCCAAGATAACGTTATTATTATAAATAAAAGCAGCAGGTTTAGGGAATTAATAATAAAATATAGACTGTGTTTTCTTTGGTAGAAAGAATCACTTTGTAATATATTGCTTGCAATAAAGGGTAATCCTCAGATTTGGTGCAGTGATATTAATTACTAAGGAGAGAATGGAAGAAATACATCAGATTAAGGTTCTTCTGAATCACAGAAGAGAAGGAGTGAATCTTCTAACAAAATGGGTTACGTTGCAGAGTTAAATTAGCAGACGATCCTCAGCTCTGCTAACGGCTCTAACAGTTCTCCACATGACTTCTTGTGGGCAGGCCCAGGGGAGAACAGCTGATGGCAGAATGATTATTTCAGCTTCCTCTATTATTGTGCTGTAGTCTCTCTCAGAAAGAGGGGATATTAACTATTCCACCTCTCCCCCGTGCAGCAGAAAAATCTGAGTTCAGATCAGAATGCAAAGCATGTGTAGCGCATCATTATAAAATCTTTTTGATACAAAGAATGGGAAATGTTACACAGAATAGGTGGCTTGCTGCTATATTACTGCTGGAGAAATGATATATTTCAAATAACTGATGTAAGATAAGATAACTATCAATCAAGATACATAATAGCCATGTTCCCATCCATGGAACCTACTTTACATGTTTCTGTGAGACTATTTCCACTGATTTGAGTGGGTTCAGCTATTGTCCAGACCAGGAAGCTGCCCCTCCAGAAGAGCACAGG
This sequence comes from Cyrtonyx montezumae, assembly GCF_038088225.1. Taxonomy (NCBI): domain Eukaryota; kingdom Metazoa; phylum Chordata; class Aves; order Galliformes; family Odontophoridae; genus Cyrtonyx; species Cyrtonyx montezumae. The sequence continues at coordinate 62,193,784 of NW_027072034.1, read as the reverse complement.
GCAGTGCAAAGGAGGCTGGGCCCTTCTGCTCTTTTGGTATTGCCCCTTCTTGGGAGCTGTTTTTTTGTTTTTTTTTTAATTAACCTACACATTTCATCCCTAATAGACAAAAAGTTTGGGAATGCCCTGGGCTCTGGAGGCTGTCCCTGAAAAGAGCTCTGCTTCCTGCTGAAGTGACAAAGAAACTATTAATTCCCATTGTGCCTGAGCCTGTCAGTATGCAGACAACTTCCCAAAGCCCCTTCTGAAGCCACAACCCAATAATTACTCCAACCTCATGCCTTCAAATGTTTCAATCTTGTCTTAATGGTCTTTTTCATCCTGCTGAGAAACAGATCAGGAATCCTCAAAGGGGTCCGTGCTGCTGAGATGCATCCAAAGTGTGCTGGAGGACCTGAAGCATTGCTGGCCTTGGCGCTACAGTCCAGCATCAGGGGGTGGAAGGCAGGAGGGATGGTGCACCCCACCACAGGATGCTCTTGGAGCATGAAGTGCCACACAGCGAATGGGTGGGCAATCAGTGGCAGCAGGCTGAGCAAAAGCAGGTTGATGGCCCCGGAGGTAACATGAACTCAGTAGCAGGGAACAGAAAGATTTACCCCAGAGCTGCTGTACAGCAGGGTTGGGGGGGGGATAAGCATCAAGCTGCCAGTCTACTCTGGATGCCAAGAAATTTTGCCTATGTATGTAAATTCAAGAAAGCCTGCTGTTCACAGTGTATGTCTAAGATAGCCTGTGGGGAACTCATATTAAAACAAAACATATTCTGAAATACTAATATTTCCTTAAAATACAGTGAGGTTACACCACCTCATACCAATGCAGTGTTCATGAGAATGTTTGTTCCTCTTTTTCTTAGCTGTGTAGAGACCTTGACCTACACCATTGTTATTTGGTGAAAAGAGCGAGAAGCTGCATAGAAGAAGCTTCTGCTGCAGAGAAGCTCTTCAAGCTCTAAACTTTGGAGATATTTTTTTTAATGGCATGGATTTAACTGTCCCTCTTAAAAGATGAATAAAATGAAAGTACTGTTTTTCTATTCAGAGCTGGTGGGCAGACTATGCTGTACACTGTGCTGTTCTCTCTCTTTCCGAGTGGCAAGATTTGTTTATGCCAATTTGTGACAGAGCTTTTCTGTGAAGAACTATAATTTACCCTAGGTATTCCACGGAGTTTTATGTAACAGAGAAACTGTTACTGCCTAGAGATAATGACACAGCACTTTGCCCTTTAGTAGATGTCATTTAATGAGGATTTAATCAGTCTTTGAAAAATGAATAAAAGAACATTTTGGAGATATTTTAACATTGATGTTTAAATCCTTCCCAAAAGGAAGAGACTGGCTTACATTATCCTTGTAGAGGTGCCTTGCCCTGTATCTGGGTGCAAGAGCTCATCTAGTCTGTATTAAGTCAACTGGAGGCTGATCTGTCTCTGGAGAAGAGAGAGCCATGTAAAACCCCCAAAACAGAAAGCATCCATCCAGACAATGGGGAAATTATGTCTACCTCTCTACTCACTTTGTTCCCAAGCACCACTGTCCCTCAAAAAACTCCTCTCACAGCCCTCTCTGAAAATGATGATCTTCCATGAAGAGAAGGTAAAAGGGAAAGAGAAAACAGAAAGGGAAAGGAAAAGGAAAGAAAATAGTGACAACAAATATTCTGATTTATTTCTGAAGCTCTGATAGTTCTAATAGTTCCCAGTTATTTCTTCACTTTCTTTTCATTAGAAGGGACAAACAACCTATAAAGCAATGATATGGCTTCCGTGCTAGTTTAGAGCCTTTTTTTTTTTTGTCTGAAAGCCCCCAGAAAAGGGCAAGGGCTCTGCCTTGAAGAATAACTTAAAGGAGATGCACAGAGTTTCATTATCTTTTGGAGGTAGCATTTAAAACTAAATGGCACACAATGTATTTGAAGAAGTAGAACTTTCCTTTGATATAACTTACAGTATGAGGTGTTTAATTCCAGTATAGTTGCTCCCACCCAGGAAGAACAGAGTGAAGTAGCCAAATGAGGCATCCTTATGCCAATATAACTGTGTCCTCAAAAATCCTAAACATATGTTGAGGAGTGGAGAAAAGGAGAAAAAAAAATCTAACTTACTAAAGAAGCCATTAAAATAAAATGGGGTTACTTCAGCTCAGATGAAATCAGGAAGGAAATATTTGATGACATGGTGAACTGAACACTGGACTCCAGTCAGCCCCTAAATAACAGGTTAGATCCCATGCTCCACTGAGGGCAGGGCTCTTTGCCGTAGTAAACATGTTGTCTGTCATCATTCCTGGGGATTGACACACTTGAGGCTTGGGCACCCATGAACAGACTACCTGGTGACAGCAAATGTGCCCAGGTCTCATTGTAAAATATATCCAACTGTAAGTTTTCTTCTTGCTTTCCTCCATGTGTTTTGAAGTGAGTTAAAGAATTGATCCTATCTATGGATGGTCCAGACACCTTGTGTTGGATTTCACTAGTCAGGGCATTATTTACTCATAAAAGAGAAACAAAGGGCTTAATGCTGTTCATGTCACTGGAAAGTTAGACTCAAATCAGAAGAGTCGGGTCAAGGGGCTGCTACTTATTTGCTCATGCTTTTGCTCCAGAGGCAGCCTTCAGAGAAAAAAGGAGAGGGCACTGATGTGTGAAATTCAACAATGGACAAAAACAGGTAACTTGCCAAACTACCTGCTGACTTCAGCCTCATTAAACTCTCATTTCCGGCAGTGTTTCATGAAGAGACAGTCATTTTCCAGCAGGGTATGAGGTACCAGGTACGAGGGACAGAGGCAGCCCAAGGAGAGGGGCTTGTGGGGTACCTGATGCACCCCATGGCTGTGTGACAGTGCCACAGAACAACTCCAGGACCCCCAGCCCAGGGCCCCCAGCAAATGGGGATGCTAATGGAGCTGTCATGGAGAGCGAGGCAGGTTGCTGCTGAGGAGCCATTGGGATCCATCCAGTTGGGTGCATAAAAGTTGAACTCACAGCTTCAGCTCAGCTTTAAATAAGAAGAGAGCTTGTCCTTTCTTGAGCTCAACTGATATTATTGAGACTGTATCTTCCCTACGTTAAATGTATATTTGCCTATTATTTTTTTTTTAAACTGTGAGATAGCTAATACCTGGCAATCATCTCACTTAAAAATTTTAGGGGTCTAGACTCCTGTTGTCTGCATAGTAGGGCAGAGGAAAGTGACTGTCAATATTAAAACAGTCACCCAACCCTAACTTTTATTTCCACTTTGTTTTACAATAAGATAACAGTATATAAATTTTCTAGGAATTTCTGTGAGGATTCTTTAAGTCTATTTCGAAGATAAGCTTTATTTACTACAGTGAGCAGGCAATTGGCAGCATCTGATCTGAAGAGCTATCTACCTGCCTATTTCCAGGCCCATCAAGGCTACAGAGGGGTATGAGCAATTGCACAGCAGATGATGGCATCTTCCAAGCAGATGCAGCCTTTCTGCCCAGGACTAAACAGCTCTTGTGCAGTAGCACCAGTAGGTCAACTGTGTGTTCACAGCAAAACTTGGAAAGTCCTCATAGTCTGCCCCAAAAAGCCCCCTAGATGGATAAAGAAGAGACATAAAAAGGCAGGAAAATTTGAAGACAAGGCAGTCTTAGTGCAAGTGGGCTACAGTAATTCTTCCTTTCACTAACAGTCTTAGTGCAGACTTGGTAGTCTGCAGTCATCACAAAAATTAACATTCACAGTAGCCTCACCAAAAGTCTAGGTAGTTAAGTTTCTGCATTCCAGGAAAAAAAATAAAGTTAAAGACCAGTGAGGAGAGCCAATGATGAACTTTAGCCATGCTCAGAAATCCCACACAGGTAACAGAAAACTTGTTAATCACCAGCAAAGGCAAATGCTCCATAGGAGCTTCACCTTTCACGTGAGTGGATGCTCAAACCAAAATGTTTCTTCAAGTAACATTACTTTCATTTTCACATCTACATTTGATGGGATGCAGATCTCATTCAACTCAACATACCAATCACAAATTTACCAGTAATGATATGAATAATGGCAGCAACAGAGGTACAAGAGCAAGGAACTCACAGGAGTGATCCTGGACCACATTACAGCCCCTCCAGAGCCTCTGTATGTGCCCCCAGTGGCTGCTCTGCTTGTCAGATCCTCCCTACTGCCCTTCCAGCTGTGATACAGCACGGGGAAAATCACACCTCCATGTCACCAGTGCAGACTTAACCTGAAGTCTGGCTGGCACATTTCAATCAACAATGCTAGCAACACATTTTAGCTGTTAATCCTGTATTTAATACTTCCGTGGGCAAAACTAAGTATTTTGTTATGCTCTATTACATTTCTAAGTTCAAGTTTTTACTCAGCCCTTGACAAGATGCTGAACAGCCTTCTTCCTGAATTACACAGAGAACAGAAAATCATACATAAAGGAAAAAAAAGAAGAAAGGCTATTTTGTGATTACACTGTCTCTATTAAGCAGGGACTATGAAAAAGAGTTACGCTCAGTATTGGTTATTCATACTTCCTACAATAAACTGTCATATCCTCAAGTAACAACTACTATTCACACTAGCTATAAAATACCATTTTCACTATGACTGGAATGGCTGCTACTGACTGTCAATTAAAATATATATCATGTGCCAGGCAATAGAAGCTGACAACACCAGGAAGAAATAACACTTGACAGCCACTTGGGAAATATACACAAGAAGGCAAGAGAAGACTGAAAATTGCTGAAGATCTTTATCTGCAGCTCCTTACTTCTAAACATTGACCTCCAAATATGAAGAACACAAAGATTTATCTGTACTCAAAGACTTCCCTTACCTCCTGTTGTTCAGTTTCCTTTTCATAACCAGGATGACTGAAATCTTTCCAAATTCCAGATTGCATTAAGTGTCTTTTAAAGAAGCAACACCAAACTCACTCCCACCGCCCAGCATGAGAAATTTTCCTTAACACAAATCTTTGGATGATGTTTTCCAGCTGTTGTATCCAGGATCCACTGGAACTAATTACCTTAAAGTGAGGAAGTGTTCAGGTGAAGCTAATTATCTGGAGCAAGAAAATCTTCAGGTGGAATCCAGGGAAAGTTTAACATTTTGTTTGGCCTTAGAGCCACAAGAATTGGACTATCACAGCACTATGTCATTTGGGCAGCAAGGAGAACTCTACTTCAGAAGCTGAAAATTGGAACAAAATTTTCTCATGTCTCCTGTAGCCACACAAGCGTAAGAAGCATTATACAAAGAAGCTATACTACGTCTCTTAAGTTCACAGTCTAGAAACTGCAGAGCTGTCATGTAATAGTCTAACAGTTCCCATGACTGTACGCAGAGCATCGCTCTCTGGGGATGCTCAGAGCAGCATCCCCTCCCTCTCTCTGTGCTGCTGCTGGGCTCTGCAGGAGGGCAAGGACAGGCAGAGCCACTGCCAGAGGTCAACTCCACTTTCTTACTCTTGAGGCACGGAAGAAGCAAATGGCAAAGACTTAACTGCCCTTTTGCACTTCAAAGGTCAAAAATACCAGCTCATAAAATTGATGTAAAATGAATAAATATATTTCTGGACATAGATCCCACTTTGCTTAATCCATCTTCATCATGCATGCAAGTTGTATGCAAGGGTCATGGTGAACAGGGCACAGGGAAGCCAGACACTTTGTCTAGACCAGCAGAATTATTCTCCTGTTGCAGACAGAATGGATGACTGTTGTCCTATTTCATTTATGAAAACTCTTATCAGATGCCTTGACTATCAGGATCAAAATAAGTCTGACACACACTGATGGGAAAGTGCTTTAAAACTTCTGTGAATCTTGAGCTCCAGCTAGTGGGATGCTTTGCTTTGCCTCACTTCCCACAAGCCAAGATCTACGATCTGAAAAAAAATTCCACTTATTATCCTTATTAGAATCATAAAAATCACTGTCTAAGCTTACCAATGAGCAGATCAGGCTTGGAAAGGAAGATTTTTGCACACACTTGGAGAGAGAAAACATGTTTGGCTCCTGATCTTTTTAAAATGAGTATGATGTGTGTCAGGGATAGGAAGGTTAGGATGCTCCCTTTTGGCTTCAGACACAAGCATTAATAAGCTACATGTTTGTGTTGTGTTTGTGGGTGTGCCCTGGGAAAGTGGAGTCCTTATCTCAATCCATGAGCCTTTTTCATTTTCTCCCTGTTTTTGAGGAATGCGGTGAGAAAGCAGTATGGTGGAGATGAACTCCACATCACTGGAAAACCACCACACCCACAAGGACTCACTGAACTGCTCTATTTTCATTATAATGGTATGGTGATGGCAGGTGCTAACTTTATTTTCTTCTACCAGTGATCCCCCCACCGTTCAACCCAGATGAGGAGCACCACCAAATGAGGAATAGTAAAACAGTTCATCTGCATCAATTTTCATTCCTATTTCTACCTCAATAATTTACCTGATTAGATCATGGCTGAGGCACATTAATGGAGACTGCAGAACCACAGCACTTCTTTGATGAATGCCCACAAGAGCCTTGCCTTGTTTTTTTAAACACAGAACTAATGATGATGATAATTGACAAGGGCAGCCTTGGATGATTTCATAAATTCTTGGTACGTGAGGTAGCAGCTACAGAAGCAACCTTGTCTCTTAGCTGCCAATAAATGGCAGGTACCATGATATCCCTTTATGGCTTGGCATGTAGTCAACCATTCCAAGCTCATTATCCTAACAAAGCAGCTCACTGCTACCAGTCTCTTAAACAGGACCAGTCACAAATATACACATTTATTCCATGTATATGTTCTGCATATCCTGATGTACAGCTCATATAATCTGTAGTTGTTAATATTCAAATTTCAAAGAATTAGGAAATATATATTAAATTTCCGAGTCTCGTTACATAGGTTGACTGGATTCCCATCCATAGATTAACATTTTGTGCAATTAAGCACAGGACAGTCACCAAGTTACCACTTGTATACAACCCAGGGATGTTAGATATATAAAAAATAAAGCCTAGAAGTGTATTGTATTTCAGAAACTACAACAAAAATGAAATTTTCCAGGTTGAGTGTCTGTTCACAGAAATCCAAACGCAAAACAGGGGGCCAGAGGTGCTGAAAATCACAGCATGGTCCAAGGTGATAATTGTGTTTCAGAGCTGTGCGGATTGCTGAAGTACACTCCCCTCATGTTTAGCTGAGCACTGACCAGCATCCCCAGGTCCATTTCCTCTGCACTGTATTCCAACCACTCTGTCCCAAGCCTGCAGCATCTCCTGGGGTTGTTGTAGCCCAAGAGCAGAACCTGGCACTTGGTCTTGGTGAACTTCATCCCACTCCCCTCAGCCCAGCTCTACAGGGAAGGCACTAGATCCCTGTTCAGAAATCAGGAACATCCTGTCAACTGGATACCTGGAAATACACAGAGCAAAAGGCATCTCTGGGAGCTGAGATAATCCTGAAGACAGATGTGGGTATGACTTCTTTTTCCATTTCCATTTACTCTCCCTAAACTTACTGCTCATATTCAAATTTGGGGAAAACCCAGAGAGTGGAGGTTGATCACTACAGCTCAGGATGAGGGTGATCTCAGGATACCAGGCAAACAGCTGATGTTCCTCCCCTGTGGAGGAGGTGATGCTTAAACCTGGGTACAGATTACTCCTGCAGAGCCTGATCCTCCCACACAGCTCCTGAAAAGTGGTAATGCAGTGGGGGCAGGTGAAGGGGCTGCCTGCAAACATCTTCCTATGATCAGCACTCCTCAGAAAGGCTCTTTGGCAAGTGGCAGGAAAATAAGGACACAGCCCAGAGGGATCTTGAGGGAGTGTGTGAAATGAGGTCAGTGAGGTGAGTCACTGGTGAAGGTGCTGTAATAGAAAAAGATGGGTCAATTTGGATAATGGTGAAAGGCAATGCCAGTGCTTAGACTGACCTCTGTAACAGTACTTTCAGTCAACACAGTATGGTATTTCCTGAGAGAAATTTAGAATCATAGAACCATAGAACTGTAAAATCACCAAGGCTGGAAAAGACCTCCAAGATCATCTAGTCAAACTATCCACCCACCAACAATATTTCCCCACTAAACCATGTCCCTCAGTATAACATCTAAATGCTTCTTGAACACTTTCAGGGATGAAAGTAGTCACCTCCCTGGGCAGCCTGTGCCACTGCCTTAACACTCTCTTGGAGAAGAAATTTTTCCTAATACCCAGCCTGAACCACCCCTGGCACAATCTGAAGCCATTCCCTCTTGTCCTATCACTAGTTATGTGGGAGAAGAGACCAACCCCCCCTTTGAAGTTCCCCTTAGCCACTTTACCTAAGGACTTGTTCTCCAGACCCATCACGAGTTTTGTTGCCCTTCCCTGGACACATTCCAGAGTCTCTATGTCTTTCTTGCAGTGAGGGCCCCAAAACTGAATGCAGTAGTCTATGTGTGGCCTCACCAGCACTGAGGACAGGAGGACAATCACTTCCCTGCTCTTGCTGGCTGCACTACTTCTGATACAAGTCAGGATGCCATTGGCCTTCTTGACTACTTGTTCTCACTGCTGGCTCACATTTAGAGGAGCATTGACGAGCATCCCCAGGTCCATTTCCTCTGCACCATCTTTCAACCACTCTACCCCAAGCCTGTAGCATTGCCTGGGGTTGTTGTAGCCAAAGTGCAGGACCTGGCACTTGGTCTTGGTGAGCTACATCCCACTGGTCTAAGCCCAGCTATCCAGCCTGTACAGATCTCTCTGAAATGTCTTCCTATTCTCAGGCAGATTGACACTTCCTCCCAACTTGGTGTCATCTGCAAACTTTCCGAGGGTACACTCAGTATCCTCATCCAGGTTATCAATAAGGATATTAAACAGGAAAGGCCCCAGTACCGGTTCCTCTAGGGAACATCACTCATGACCACTCACCAGCTGGATTTAACTCCAATCATCACCACTATCTGAGCCAGGCAATCCAGTCAGTTCTTTACCCAGCAAAGAGTGTACCTGTCCAAACCATGAGCTGCCAGCTTTTCCAGGAAAAACTGGGGACTGTTTCCTAGCCATGGAAAAATGGCTTTGCCTGTGTTCCTGAAAATGAACACACTTTATATGTGTGGTGAACACATTCTTACAGGCTAGAATGGCCAATCTGGCATTTGTGCAAGAAACAAACACTGCCTTGAGCCCTCACTCAAAGACTGAGGTATTACTCGGCTCCTGCTTCAGTCTCACTCCTTTGGGTACAAGCTGCTTCACACCAGCTGTCTGTGCTGGTGGCAGGTCATCTTGCCCCTCTTAGGAACTAGTTCCATGGTTCAGGTTATCAAAAGGCACTTTGTTCAGAAACACCTCAGCCTTTGCCTTTCCTTTTGTTTTTGTTGATTTAGTTCATTCTTAATAGCAATAGTACCCAAAGGCTGCTCTTTCCAAATCTTCACTAAGGATGCAAAATACTAGTCACACATACAGTATCAGAAGTTAACATTTTTCCTTTCCAGTGCTGTGCAAATACTGACCAACTAGTCTTCACAGCAAACCACACAGACCAACACGACTGCTCTAGGTACCAACTCCAGTCCCTTGAATTACATTATCCCTGAGTGTAGACACCTGAGTCTGAGCTTCCTGGGTTCTTTGGGCTTTCCTCTGGGTTGCATATCAGTTTATTAGCACATATCTCTCAGTGACAATGGCAGTCCACAGCAATAATGATCCATCCTTCACTGGTTGCACAAAGTTAAAATGTCTCAAGGTGTATTTTCCAAGCACTGCCATTCTAGTGAAACTCAAGGAACATATTCAGTATCTTCAAACTGTTTACTTCAACTCTACCATGAGGTGTTCCGTGTGCTGTGAAATACCTGTTGTTTTTTATTCCAAGGTGATCAAGTTACTAAAGCATCCGAGGAGCTTCCAGGATGAAAACGAATACAGAAACACAGAACATTAACTATTATAATAGACAGCTGTCGGTACTTTATGAACTATCATATTACGTCGACAAAGGGACTTGAGAACGTCGGCCTTAAACTGAAGAATGTATTTTTACAATACCAAGAATGCTGCTAGTATCGATTCAAGTGGAGCAATCTAATCTTTTCATTGTGGCACTACTGAAAATCTGGTCTTGTATATCAGTGAAACTATGTCTTTCAAAGCTAGGAGCTCTGAAAATATAAATCCTTACATGTTTCATTAATTAAAAAAGGCTTACAATTGCATTAACAATCTTTTCACTGGAGTGTGTCATTTGGGTAATGGCAGCCTAGCACATTAACTTCCCTTGGCTTTGCCTTGGCCTTGTCACTCCTCCAACTGATTATTACCTAATTTGTAAAGTCTCCCAAATGGGTCATTAGCTCTTAAATACATTTCTCCTCCTTCTTGGTATATACCCTAGAAACAGCAGACTGACAGATAGACTGGCTTGGAGGTAGGGAAGTGGTTTATTCTGGGGGAGAAAAACTTACAAGAAATGCCAGATTAAAATTAAATTTGTGAAATGAATCATGTCTTGAAATATCCTTGATACAGGATAAAATAAGATGCTACACAGATTTTTTTTCCTGCAGGAGAGGACTGGCATCAGAACATATGCAAGTATATGCGTTCTTGCAAGCACGTGCAGTTCTGCTGCTTCATAACAACAGTCCATAACCACGAAACCAGGCAATCATCTAATGTGCTAGGCTATGAAACCCAGAAGATTCACGGGACCAAGTCCTGTGCCCCAGCCACAGTAACCTTCTCTGTCTGTCTTCCCAATCCCAATTAGCAAGTGCTCCCATTTGTTTATGCAGGTCATATGCTCATGTTCTCTTCCTTCACTTCCATGAACCTTTCAAACTCTCAGTTTACTTACTTATTTTCAATGCAATCATTGTTTGTTTTTCAAAAGAGGCATTAGTTTTACCTAATTTGCCTGAAGAATGCCATCTGTATGTTTTATGCACTTAGAAAGGACAAGACCTGACATCCATTGAGAAGTAAGGTCATTGTTTGGCATAGCCCAATACATATGGTTCTACAGAACATATTAGCAGACTGAAATCAACATCCTCACTAGAGTTTTCATGTCAAACGAATAGCTAAATAGCTCTCAGTCACTGTGAAATTTTCAAACTGTTATTTCCATAATTTTCCCCCGGAATACTATGTATACATTCTTGTCAGCTATCTCACCATGACCTTTATGCAGTATCATCTGAGGAAACATACAACCTCAAAGCTGAAAAGCAGGACTCTGTGACCAAACTCTCAGTTGTTTTCCAGAAACACTTTTATTCAAGAAATCTGCTTTGTAACTTGTCCTGACAACTGTCACAGCTGGAGAAATTCTTCCTCTAAGGGGAGATTTATGATTGTTTTCTTTCTCTGTATTTTTTAGCTGACTGGATTCATCACGTACAAACTGCTCTTCGATTGGTGTATCTGAATGCTCGGTTCAAAGAAATGGAATACACATATGGGGGAAATGACAATATTTGTTCTCTATAGGTAACTTTTTGGCACAGAAATACCATCTGGTGCTGAGGTAGAAGTGTAGAATGATGTGGCAGAAGCAGGATTTCCTGAAGAAAAAAAAACATGCTTCTTCTGTTCTTCACACTGACCAATAGCCCAGATGGGAAGGTTGGTAGGCACACTCAACACCACAACAGATGATTCTGAGTAGGGAGTGGCAAAACCTGGTGCACAGAAAGTTGCACTTCACAGGAGGATTTCAACTGAGGAATATCTGTATCATAGGAGAGGTCATATTAGCAGCAGAGATGTCACAGGACGAAGTTCAGAGCAGAAGCAATTGTGAAGAAAACCTAGTTCAGGATTTGTTATCTCTGAACAGCAAAACAGAAATGAGAATGTAACTGTCCTTCCTTGGGGAAATCTCCAAGGGACGCCCAGCAACCAAAACCTGTGACACAGCCTGGGTTTCCTGATCAATTCGAGTCTCTAGTGTGATTTTTAAGGTAAGGATAGTCAGCATGGAAGGGACAAATAAATAGGATTACAAAATCTGAGCAAGAATAGTCACTTAGGTCTTGGATGCAAGAAAGCTACTGAATGGCTTCTTTGCTCAGAGTTAAAAGGCTATCCAACTCAAAATAAGAGAGTTCTAAATATCTTGAAAAGTGCCTTTGTGGTTTGCATATACAACTGAAAACAATGCAAGTTTTATCACTGAAGGATGATGCTTTTGATAACAGGATACTCTATTGCAAAACAGCTGCTGCTGAATAACAGCCCAATATGCATGTGGAATACCTTAAGCACTCAGGTTTGTACTTTTTGCAGTAGAGATTAAATAACTTTGAACAACGTGCATGACAAATGCAAAAAATACTGTTTGGTGAATAAGTTTTAGAATGCCTAAGACAACATTTGAAAGTAATCTGATGTTCACAGTCAGTCTTCTCACATCTTAGGTTAGACTGGATACCATTATTACTAGAAAACAGTGTGGGTTTTTTTTTAAACACCTTCATGCAATCCAATTGAAAGATAAACCTATGATGCTTTAATAATTGATTTATTTTTCTTCTCCCACTTGTGAGTATTCCTGAAACAACATTCTTTTTAAAAAAAATCAGCATACAATTTGGCTTTAGAAAGGCACCGAACCTTGTCTGATGTGCAGAGTTTTTAAATCCAGCTAAAAGTTCATCAGCTATAAATTAGTGTAATTCACATATAAAAATGCTCTTTACGTTTATATTTTAGGCCATAAACTAGTCTCAACTTTCTTAAAAGTAGGCACTTAAAACAACCTGTACTTGGCCAAAAATAACTGCCATCAGTTTTTGGTTGCTAAATAACTCCAACAGCACTTATCAGATCTTATCATACAGCTGATGATCATATATTATCATCCCCAAGTAGAAACTGAAGCTTCAGTCTTCCTTGTTCTTTCTTATTCCCCTTGTTTCACACAAAGGTGTAACACGTTTGAAGATAACAGCTGAAATTTTCCTGCAGAATAAGTCACAGCAGCTGTCTCCTGGGCAATTTGAAACAGACCTTGTGGAACCAACCACCTGAACCATGTGCATGTTCTTAAACAGGAATACCCCAACACCCATCTGCTCTAAGGGGCTGCAGCTAAGGCTAAGCACCAATGCTAAGCACTACTCATCAGGCACTGACTTATAGGAACTGTTTCTTTTGTCACACACAGTTTAGCCAGGAATTGTGATGGTCCAAAATGGACAGTACTTTTCTTTGTCCTGAGCCACAGGAAACCTCCTTGGTTACTTCGATGTCTGACCAGATATGCTGATGCAGAACCCATCCTACGTGTCCCTGAGCCAAAAATATTTGTTCCAATGGTGCTGGCTGTTTCAACAGGCAGTTAACATCGGGGTGAAGCCATGCCATTATTTTCCCGAATAACCAGGGTAAGGAGGGGGTGGGGGGTACTGTATCGAAGTCTGTGGAGTTGGAGTATAAGGTGGAGGTAGATCAACTGGGTACTCCATTTCATGTTCATAGCTGTACGGTGGTGGAGTCACTAAAATGGGAGAAGGAGAAAGAAACATTTAAAAAATAGTACTTGTCACACGCACGCATTTTCTAGTTGCCATTCAGACTTCCATAGAACAGACGTAGAATCTACTGACAGGGATTTACTTCCTTCAGACTCACTATACTTTCGCTTTATGTCAGTGCAAGTCGTTGTTCATTGCCCTTTTTCACTGCTTTATCCTTGTGATCACAGACATGTGCACAGTGTTAGAGTGGCCATATGGCAAATGATACCAGGATGATGTGGCAGAGAAACAAAGTTTTTCAGAGGACAAAGACTGAGTTTTCATCAGATCTTTTCCCACTCAACCTCTTAACTAACACAGATTAATGTTGCCTAAAAATGATGCTGTGTAGCCAGAGCCTTCACTGATCTTTGAAACATCCTTTGAATACCCAGGAGATGCATGACATGCCATGTCAAGCAGAGCAGAAAGCTCCTTGCAGCACAGCAGCATCATACCTTCTGGGGCAAATGTGGACATCTTTCTAGGATGCTCCCAGGCCTCAACGTGAGGAAGAAGAGACCCTTCATTTTCCCCCTGAAGGAGACTTCTGAGGAGAGCCCTGTGTTTGTAAACCAGATTACTCATTCAGGAAAAAAGCCACAAAAATACTTGGAAATGGCTGAAAATCTTTTCCTCAATTACTTCTACTAACCTTAGAGGAGGATTAATTCAGTGATCAAAAAGACAGTAAGTGCTGTGAAATTACAGTGTGGTAGGAACTGAAGGCTCATATAAAAACCCCATTACATTAGTGTATGTATTTTAAGCTTGAGTCTGCCCTTTCTCAGTTCATATCACCATGGAGGCCTTTCAATCCCGGCAGACTGGAATCAAAATATCACTTTAAGAGAAAGAAAACAGAAAGATAGAATGTTTGCACTAGGGAGAAGAGAGTCAAGACTCAGTGCAGCAAGAAAAGCACTCCCTGCTCTCTTAAAACCTGTCTGCTACTGTAGCTGAGGCCAAGGGAAAAGCATCTCCTCACTTGCTGTTCTTGTCCAAAACTGACAATGGCAGGGTGAAATACTGGACACAAACCTTACAGAAAAGCCAGTTTAGTCATTATTACAGAAGTGGTCATGACAATGGGGAATAAATATACCATTTTGCAGCTTGGCCCATCCTCCCTAAAGTGCTGTTGCTGCTGAGATGAAGAACTGCTCAGACAAACTGGGGGAATGCAGAGTCAAACTGCCTGGAGGCGGAGAGATGGGGGTGAGTCACAGAAGGAGCAGACTTGGGGAGGAAAAGGCTACAGCCCCAGAGCTTTCATTTTGCTATCTTTTTTACAGCTTGTGGTGACTGCTAGTTTCTAAAGTGGCTGTTCAGCAATTCATGGCAGGGAATATTGCAGTTTTATTTCATTATTCATCTCTCTATGCAAAATAATGTTGCCATGATAAGGATGATTACAGCTGGTTTTGGTTTAACAGAAAAGAAAGAGGATGAGGGAGAGAACAGACACTAAGAGCAGTGGAAGTAATGAAGGAAGACATATTAAATATTGCTTAGCTTGCCTTTAAGTATACTTAATGCATCTGGGGGTTGCAGCAACCTTTGCAACTGAAGGGAATATAAAAGCAAGGGATCTCTAAGAGTGGGAGGAGGGGACTTCATCTGTGAAAAAACATTGCCTTTTATTACAGTGAACTCTTAGTTGTCCCTAGGCAGTTGCTCCCGGATTTGTAATTAATCATGTCACCAAAGCAGAGGCATAGCTGCATTGCATAAACACTGACAATGCTCCTAGATCAGCTTCGCTCTTCAACAACATAACCATGTTCATATGGTGGGGGTCCCAGAAAAATGACCCTGGTAGCCTGATGGAGAACTATCTTCAGTGCTCCTATACCCAACTCCTCTAGAGCAGTGAGCTAAAAGGTGTGGTGGCAAAGATAGCTCAGAAACTGCCAGATGTACCAGCTCCCACTCAGCAAGGGCACAGCTACACAGGAACAGATGTATAAGGGGACCCTACTGTCCTTCGGGGTGCCTGGCTCCCCTGGTGCTGCCCTACATGTGAAAAACTATTATGTCAAAATTGTGTAATCCACTGACTCGCCTGTGCTGAGCACATCTGGTATTAAGCTAGAGCTGATATGCACTGTCAGACCCCTGCCATTCCACCAAGCACAACAGGCATCTCTGCTGCTAGCTCCAAGTTCCCATTGGTTCAGAACAAGGAAGAAAATCTATCGATTCCTCACTAGAGAGCTCTGGCATGTGGAGAAAGCCTGTGCAACACAACACAATGCTGCACTGAGCAGGGCTTGAGCATGCTTCTGCCATACAGCTGTGCTGATGTGGCATCTGGCCAGACCTCATTAGCACACTGCCCTAACAAACCCTGTGTACACTGAGCTATCTGACGATTCCCCAGCAGGGAGCTGTGCCATTCCCTGCAGATCAGGAAGAGCCCCCTCCTGCACCCACATCCCTGTTCCCTGTGAGGCCAGGACTACCCACAGCTACACCTCACCAGGAGCTCAGGCCCCAGTGGCACCTGGGCTCCTTACCTGGGTAGGTGCTGATGGTGTTGATGTGCGTTGTGCGGATGACCCCCACTCGGGTGCCACGGTTGTTCTTCATGCACGTGCAGATGCAGATGGCAATCCCAGCAATCACTCCCATTATGAATACGATGCCGAAAACAATTCCAGCTATTGCTGTGCCTCTGCAAGGGGAATGGAAATATGCAGTAAGTCTCAGCCAAATAATGTTTAAAAATGAACGGGATTCCTTCCTCAGGAGTGGCCTCCCTTTGAACCAAACAAAAAACAAAGAAGTGCATACTGATTACTGCAAATGCTACAAATTTTGGCTCATGAGGATATCTGAATAGAAGAAATGAAAGATTTCAGAGACCAAAAGGAGAGACTGTTCTGAAGTCACCTTTGTAATTGTGCTAGATCACTCTCCTGACTTACTGTACATGAAATCTAATTCCAGGAGCTTCTGCATTTAAACAATTAAATATTACCAAGAATAATTTCCTCCTTTTCTCCTCATCACAAAATACTTCTTTTTCCAAAAGGCATTGGTATGATTTGGTAGGAAAGTGCAAGCTACTCCCAGTAATATATTCCAGAAGCATCCCAAAGTGCCTGCTGTGCTTCCACAAGAATGTTTTTGTATTTATTTTATCTTGGGTCAAAAAGTCCTTCTGAGCCCAGTGATTAGAGAGCCTGCTCTTTTCAAGGGTGAGCAGCAAAAAGCAAAGCAAGTGCCCACCCTTTTGCACATCTGCTGCTGCAGCCAGCACAAGTATTTGAGGCTTAAATGATTTCTTTTAAAATGGTCCAAGGGAAGGAATTTAGCTCAGTCCCTGAAGCAACAAATCAGACTTTCCTTGAAATCACACAGAGAAAGGACAGGAATCCTCATCACATTGACACACAGGAGAAAAGCCTCACTAAGTGGCATCAAAGAACTCCCAATAACACTGAGGGCAAAATGAGCCTTTCTGATGAACATACAGTTTGCTGGGGTCTGTTGTTAGGCATGGGAAGAGAAACGATATGTGAACAACAGCATGTATAGCCTGTCCTTTTATGAAACAAAGCAGTGACCTGCCAGAAATGTTTTCACTCTGTGAATGACTTCTTCCAGCAAAGACTTCAGGTAGCAGTCTTGGTGGACACTTTATTTACTGTACATTTTATTCAACCCAAATTGACAGTTTAGTCAACAGGAATAAACTTCACTAGGAATTACTGTAGTGCAAAGAATCAAACAGGTACAGCAATACCACAAAGATAAATAATGAAAGGACTCTAAACACAGTTTAGCTTCCCCACACCAACATGGCAGTAAGCAGCAGGCCTCGCTTCCAACATGCTGGTAGCCCATTAGCTTCCACAAAGTCAACAAGAGTCAGGGTACACTCAATATTTGAAAACTCAGGATTGAAAGGTCATTTTATTTAGGTTCCTAAGTAAGGGTTTGTTTTTAGGTATCAGCTATTCAGGAACTTGGAGATGATTTGCAGTACAAATACAGTTGTACAGCACAAGCAAACACAATTTGTTATCTCACTAAGATACACTACTGGGGAACTAAATTGCTCTCTGTTGTTATGTAGCAATAAATGAAGGGTGTGTAGGGACAGTAAGCCTGTTAGTATTTTGCAGAACACATAAAAGTTGAACTTATGAAATGCTAACTCATGGCAGCAAGCACTTGGCCACAAAACCAGCACCTTAAAAGCCATTTTGGAGTACTGCTGAGACTAAGCACTTTGGTGTTCACCAGTATGGACAACTTCTTGCAGACATCTCCACTTCACCTATACCAAGAGCATTGTGGTGACAGGAACTCTTACACCCAAACCACTGCTCTCCCAGGAAGAAGAAACAGAAGCAGCTACCACTGACCACTGGCCTCGGAACCTTACCTGCAACCCAGGTAGGCCATGCCAGGCCAATCTCTGAGAAATCCCAGAAATCACAATGATTTTGTGCACTCCTGACTGGCTGCCCACTGAGGAAAATGTAAGCCTTCCTTGAAGCCCTGCAGGTTCCCCCTTGGGCAGTGCTGGCTGACTGGCCTGTTCTCCCCCTACACAGAGGCAAGGGCAGGGCAGGATGCAGCTGCTGACAGTCCATCCATGTCTGCCCGAGTCTAAAATTCAGAAAGAGCTAGGTTTGACTCCTATGTACATATGCCTGAAATCCATGGGCAAAGTTTCCAAGCCTGAAATGGTCTCTCAGTCTAAACATAACTTCTGCCAAGCAAGAGAGCCTGGATCAGTAAGCAAATTAAGGAGTATCAGCTAATGGCTTCTTGTGCTGGTCTCCAGCTTGGCTTCTGCTGGTACAACTACCAACTGGAACCAAAAATGGTCACCAAAGAAAATATTTATTTGCTTGGCTCTTTTGACAAAGCTGGTAAGTGCCAAGTCTTGTTTGCGGCTCTGAAACCAGGACAGAAAGTGGTTTAAATAGCCAGGCCTACTGCTGCTCCTGGATTCATATTTTCACACCGCAGTGGTAAATTTAGACCATCCATGGGCAGTTGCGCAAAGAGAGCCTGAGATACAGACAAGGAGATGTAGGTCACTTTTTAAATCTGGTTGCAGCCTGAGTATCAGCAGAGAGGCATTTGCTGGCTTTGGTGGGATTCAGATCAGAGCCAGAGTCACACAGGTTGAACTGCTACAGCAACTGAGCGTTCTACTTTAAGGGGCACTGGTGGGGATGACAAAGGGAGATGCGCTCTGACAAGGGAGCACTGGCAGTGATCAAGCAACATGCACACCCTGGTGCAGGGATCTGTGGCACCTGCCCCTCACAACGGCTCTGGTAAAGCCCTGTGATGTTATTTTCCATTTTATCTCCACCAAGGAGCTTTTCAAGGGAACCTGCTTAAGAGATAAAGCACACCATAGTGCAAAAGAAGACCTAGAAACCGCACAGCAGAGTCACGTAGCAACTAGGAAGTTTGAAACAGAGGGAAAACTTTGAAATTGAACCATTTAAGGGAAAACATTATGCAAAGTCATGGAAGCAAAAACATAGAATGAGAGAAAGTGCTAGAGAAGAACGATGCATGGAAAAGAGGGAGAGGGAGAAAACAACTTTAAAGTATGGAAATGTCAAGAGTCAGGGTAAAAATCACATACAAAGAAGCAGCTTTGGGAATGTTTTTAGCAATATCCCACTGGAAAGAATATGAATCTCATTTATGGCTTAATGATGCTGGTCAGAGAGAGCCCTGTGCAGGGGATCAGAGCCACGGGAGGGCTGGAGCCAAGCAGAGGGCATGGCCATGGTGCCCAGGGACAGGCATGCTATTGCATGCAGGGCCTGGTGACCTGGATGTTTCACACAGCTGACAGGGCATCACCAACTGCTGCTCCAGCCTAGCAACCCTGAGTGCTAGGGTTGAGATGACCAGAGAACAGGAGAGAGACTGAAGAGCAGCCTTGTTCCTTCAGGTCATACCGAGCAGGAATTTTATGAGATTTTATGCAACTATTCACCACAATTCCAAGTCTCATTTTTGAGAGGTAACATCAGCTTAGAGCCCATTGTTTTACGTGGGCTGTTTTTTTCCAATATGCATTAGGTAACGTTCATGGGCTCTGGGTTTCCTGCTATGAGGCTTGGATATGTGTCCTCTGCTGGAGAACATATGCTACTAGATCTTGAAAAATCCAGCTCACTACACAGCATTCTGTCAATTTAGAAACTATCACTGCAGAAGTGGTAGAGTGCTGGACACAAGATGCATTGCTATTGGCATAAAGGTCTTTTCATCCTGTAATAGCTTATGTTAGCAACCTTACAGAAATTTGACCGACTATGGCAAGTTGTGAAAAGCATCTGAAGATAAGTATTCCTACTCTGCATTCAGTGTATTTCATTACGCTTTGACTGCAAGAATGATGTGCCATTTTCAGTCTTCACTTTGCTCAGTTGATCTATTCCATCTCATCATCTTTCCTAATTTCCAGTACTTTTTTAGTCCTCTAATTAATTTCTTGCCAATCCTCTATGATTTGCTGGCACTGCATCTCTAGGATAAGAATAATAATGCACGTAATACATTTTGGAATACTATGGCTAATACTAATATACACTTTATTTTTTCTTCCCTTTCAAGCATTCAAAAAGGAATGGATAAGGTTTTTTTTTTTTTTTTTTTTAATTTAAATCATTCTGTGGGATAAAATAAAACATAAAGAAATCAATGATCTTTGATCTTCTGAGCCAGTGATCAACATTTTGAAAAACGTACTCTTCAAACTTTTAATCAGACTTGATGTTTCTTGTAGGGAGGGGGTACTATTTATTTAATTTGGTTGGCAAACCTGTTTACTCTGATAGCAGAAGTGCAGCAGTACCAAATGCAGTCTTCTCTTGAGTGCACTGGAGCAAGCAGACCTGCTCTGGGCTTTTTTCCCATCTTTGCAATTGCTCAATTCTTCTAATAAATGCAGAACCACATAGTGAGTGCTCCTCCAAGAGGCTTTGCTGCCAAGGGCAGTTTGACTTTATGTCCAGGGCACCTCAAGAGACCCTCTGCTAAAAATGAATTACAAATATTCTGTGGATTTTGTACTGGGATGCTGGAAGTCAAAATCTAGTACTAACTATAGCCATATTTAACAGATAAAACCAGCTTCCTGCAACTTACAACACTGCTATCTGGTTGAAGGAAGGGACTGCCCCATTGCTCTGCGCTGGTGCGGCTTCACCTCGAGTAAGGTATGAGACCCTGTGGTGGGTCTCTTCCAACTCAGAGTGTTCTAAGAATCCATGTTTGTTGATGATACTCAGCTAAGTGGTGTACTCAGTATAACAGAAGGAATGGATGCCATCCAGAGGGTCCCGGACAGGCTTCAGAAATGGGCCCATGAGAACCTAACGAGGTTCACTAAGGCCTAGTGCAAAGTGCTGCACTCAGACTGGGGCAATCCTAGACATGAATACAGGCAGGGAGAAGAACTCACTGAGAGCAGCCCTGTGGAGAAGGACTTGGGAGTCCTGGTGGATAAAAAGTTGGACATATACCAGCAATGTGTCCCTGCAGCCCAGAAGGCAATGGTATCCTGGGCTGTAACAAAAAAGGGGTGGCTAGCAGGGAGAGAGAGGAGGTTGTCCACCTCTGCCCTTGTGAGGCCTCATCAGGAATGCAGGGCTGGGGCCCCCAGCACAAGAAGGAGTAGAGCTGTTGGAGTGGGTCACGAAGGTTAGATGTTAGAAAGAGATTCTTCATTCAGAGGGTGAGGAGGCACTGGCACAGGCTGCCCAGAGAAGCTGTGGGTGCCCCAACTCTGAAGGTGTTCAAGGCCAGGCTTGATGGGTTCCTGGGCAGTCTGATCTAGTGGCTGGCAACCCTGCTCATGGCATGGGGATTGAAACTAGATGATTTACGATGTCCCTTCCAATTCAAGCAATTCTATGGTTCTATGATTTCAATGAAGCTATGATATAGCTATCAGTCCCCGGTATCTATGGCTGAGCCTGCAGCCTTCTCACCACAGTTCTATTGCCATAGGAGGAAGAAACCAGGATAACACAGAATGAAAAATCGTGTAATTCAGAAACCAGTGAAACAGCTGGATGCTGCCTCCTGTTTTAAATGAAATAATTAGTTTGCAGAGTAGCAGCTCATATAATCTGTCCTGCCTTTGCAGCTAACTTTGCAAACTGTACATAGACAAAATTCCTACCAGAACTTCCTTTAAAGGCAAGTTTTACAATACTAAGGAAGACAGTGATTGTGTCTGTAAACAAATCTTGTCTATTAAATCTGGGTACAAACTGTATTTGGATGGCATCCCCTTCTTTTGTTCCTATTCAGTTGGGTCTAAGGTGTGCAATTAATGTTTAATTCCTTCAAAGTTTTTTCCTCTTTGTCCATCTCTCTCTGCCTTATTATTTTCACAAGATTACTAACTCAAGCAGCAAAATATCCTGAGTCATAGGTGTACAATGAAAAGGCAGTGTGTAAACATTTTGACCTCTTTCTTTCCAGGTACTGATGACAGGTCACCATTTGAGACTGCTCCATATTGTTAAGCAACATAATCTTGCAAAGGGTTAAAGGCTATTACATTCTGTCTTTTCGTATTACCAATCCATGAGCAATAGGGTACCTTCTACGGCTTGTTAAGAAGCTGCAGAGCTAATGAAGTGTAACTGGTGCACTTGCAAAATCACAGAGAAAGTCATATAAACTGTAAAACAAAAGGCTGTAATTACAGCTTGCTCTGGTTTGGGCTATCCTTGCAGAAACTCTTTGGACAACTTGCCTTTTGAGAAACATGTAGATGTTTCATGCCTACCTCCTTTTTGCCAAACCATAGGCTTTTCTGCTGGAGCTGTTACTTGACCAGGAGGGGTGCAAAGTGCTTAAAATAAGTGATGTAAAGGAGTGTATGGCCCAATGTAGCAGCTAAAGTAATGGAAGAGTAGAGAAAGCAGGCAGAAGCACCCTTTTTCTTGTCACTGTTTCTGAACTTTTTCCTCTGCCTGTGTTCCATGAGACTGACACCCACCCTGCTCTTAAAGTGGAAGGCAGGTATCAAATCACTTCTGTCCATTTTAAGAGTCAGGGCCTGGAGCAGGGCAGACTCAGAAACAATGTCATAGACAGAGGGAACAGATGTATGAAACACATCTGGGAGGTGCACATTGCCATACAGCGACCACAGCACTTAACACACAGTAGTGTTATTAACTGACTGTGGTTAAGCAAATACATTTTGATCAGTCTCAGACTGTCCAGCATTTTCATCAGACTGGTTCTGAAACTCGGAGTCAGTCTGACTGACAGTTCAAAAACTTCAAAATGTTAAAAAAAATATATAAAAATGCACATCTGAATTAAAATGAGATTTAAAAAAAAAAAAAAAAAGAATAGGAGGGCGAAGGGAAAAAGATTTTTTTTAACTTATCTGAAGGAATTCTAATTAAGACGCTGTCAAATTTTCCACCTTCATCTCAATTACAATTTTCCACCCTCATCTCCCCTTGCCTTCCATCACTTCCTCTTGTTCTGCCTTTCCCTGTTCAGATATCCTCTCCTGTTCCCTGCAGTCATGACCTTCCCTCACTCCGTAACGTGCCTCATATGTTTTCCTGGAAAGGAAGCAGAAGCCATAATGCAATTTCCACTTTTCAAAATGTTCCCCATTGTGCTCACAAATTCAAGGTCCAGTCCAGTGTTGTCCTAAATAGAAAATCATGGCACAACTGCACCTAAAGCACCTTTCAGGCGTTTTTATTCTCTTCATGCCTGGACATTGCTGACTGAGCCTGCCTTTAAAAAACTTTCTGAATCAACAACAATGAAAGAGGTTGAAATTGCTGCCCAACTTGCAGTCCTCTGAGAATCAAAGTGCACTATGTCAGGATGATGTGGTAGGTTTCCAAGAAGATCACAAAGTTAGCAAACCCAGTGATAACTCACTTTTGGTACCAACTGGCTTACTGGGTAGAAACACTTCAGGGAAACCCATGAATGTTATATTTCTGGTAATTCCTAACATACTCTTTCTGACAATAATTTTATTTACACCAGATTCTGCAGATGTTTGACTTTGCAAACTCCACGAGCTCAGTGGAGGAGAATCCTGCAGTTCCCCTCTTGGGAAGTTCCCTCTCTTGCTCTATGAGCCCAAATTACTGAACAAGTTAGACATTAGGATGCAATTAATTACTCAGAGGGCAGTGATGTGCTGGCACAGCTGCCCAGAGAAGCTGTGGTGCCCCATCCCTGGAGGCACTCAAGGCCAGGTTGGACGGGGCCGGGAGCAGCCTGAGCTGATGGGGGCAGCCCTGCCCATGGTAGCAGGCTGGGGCTGGGTGGGCTTTGAGCTCTCTTCCAACCCAAACCATACTAAGATTCCACAGCTCCAGACATCTTGCCAGACAGATCCTGAAATCTCTGAGCATTTAACAGTCAGACCTATCTAGTTTTACAGGTTTTTTTTTTACCTAGTTGCCAGGTTTTTTTTTTTTTTTTGTTATTTTTAGCACACTTGCAACATGCTTTGAGCCTGTATCAAACCCTGGAGGCAACCAGTGATCTGCCAGGCAACAACCTGCACAGGGCTAACCAGCTGGTTGGTGGAATAACTGAGAAGTCACCCAGGGCACATAAGGCTCTCTCTTTCTTAGCATCCCTGCATGTGTGACCTAGATGCCAGCCCTGAGCACTGAGACACAAGCCAGAACAACTCTGAGCTAACTGTCCTTTACTGCCCTCTGAACAGAAAATAAGGAAAGACAATAAAGTACTTGTTGGAAAAAAACAACAAAATGAGTAGTGCTCTCCTCTATGTTTCATTTGGGTAGCAGGGTGAAAGAAGGCAGGCATCAGGGTGACCTTCCTCAGCTGCTGAGAGCTGGGACCTGATTCCTGACCATGGCACCATTCAGGCTTTCCCAGAAACACTTATGCCAGCAGAGTAGAGCACGATTGGGTGGTCTAGGAGGGCAGTGCTAGAAAAGCCTTCCCCATTCCCAGTGGCAGCACAAATTCACAACAAACTCAGATGTCCATGTGTTCCCTTGCCAAAACTCTATGACTGAGTCAACTGAGGTAACTGCACTTTTTTTCCTTTACAGCTAAATCCTTTTCAGGATAGAGCTGTTTTTGAGAGGCAAAATGACACCAAATATAACTCTGAGAAAGGGCTATTATTTGGTTTGCTAATGAGAAACCTGTTTGCATTATGTAAATGTGCCTCTTCTAGGCTGTGACCCTGAGGTTTCCAGGTTCCCTTCTGGTGCTCCCACGCAGGCTGTGCTTCATGTATTTCACCTCAAAATACTGTATAAGAGGGAAAAGCTCAAACTTGGTATCTCTCATTCAGTCCATGCTTCATAAAAATAAAATGCATGCTGCTGACTCAAGATCTTCTTCCCAATTATGGAAAAGTTGAGGCCAACTGAAACATTTTTTTCCTTTTTCGTGGTCAGTTTTGAAGACAAAAGTAACCTAGAAAAAAGTCTAGTAGTTCATGTAAATTGCTAAGTAAGACATATTTTAATATTGAAAGATTTCTGCCTAGATGCAGTGTAGCCCCTAAATACATACTTGGTGAATCACTGAAGAGAACTGCACTATCAGCACCCAAGAGAGACAGCAAAATCCAAATGTGAGCTTTCAGGGCAATGAAGACTGCAGTGTGCAGATGGAGAAGCTACCAAACAATTGCCCACAAACCAGATATTACAAAGCTAATGGCAGCTCTTTTCTTGTGCCAACTGGACTGGAAGAGCATTACAGATCTTGTCATCCCTGAAATGCTCCCTGCTCATTCAGCCCATTTTCGGGGAGCTCATCATTGTTCTGGCATTGTATATATATATATGTATAATAAAAAGCTGCATGGGACCTCAGGTTGCCCAGAACATTTCTTTGCAGGGGAGCATTTTTTCATCACAAATTACCTCCCTCTGAAACAAGTACTGTCCGGCGGTGCTGAGAGTGTTATTTTAGCACCCAATGGCTTGAATAATTGATAAGTCTACCAAGTCTCTTTCACTGGCAAGATCTTGAATTTTACCAAAACTGTACTTTAAACTAATGTTCCACCATTTTTGTTACTTCTACTTCTTATTAACAACAGCTCCTGCCTCTCCTCACCCTCCCTCCTTCAAGATCTTGGGATGCTTTTGGGGATGTCCCCCTTGGACTGTCTGTTCCAGTCTCCCCTGCTCTTTGGGCACTACTGCCTGCAGCTTCATCTGGGACAATAACAACCAAGTGAAAATAACATAAAATAAAGTAATAATGTAATTGAAAATGAACAGATGACTCCAAACAGTGCTACTTTCTGGATCTGAAAAAATGCTTCTGACTTTTCAGAAATTTGACTCAGAACAAAAACTGTACCCTCAAAATGCATTTATGATTTACTAAATTTCAACTCAGAATATTTTACTACTTACAGAACTCTGCCTGGTAGACAGACAAATGAAAAAGATGTAGGATTTGTTTGTTTGTTTGTTTTGAAATGAGTAATCTGAAGTAGCTCCTGGAAGATCTGGAAAGAAAAATCTGGATTAAGAGATTAAACTGCTTCATACATTATTTGATTCAATTTTAAAAAGAAAACCATAATTTATGTGCACTGTCTGAATAACAGTGAAATAGCATTTAAAAAAGGCAGTGCTAGCTAGTGTTTTTTGAGTCTGAATAAATCTATCTGGGCTTTGAATTATCCAGCATAGGGGGATTTTTCCCTCATATCTTCCAATAAAAGTAATAAAACACTGAGATTTTAATTTTAGAAATTCTGCAGCAGACAAAGAAAAAAATGTTTTTCATCTTCTCTTTCCATCTCCTTTTTCTAATGCACTTTAATATTCAGCTTTCTTACTCCTGTGAAAGCAATAAAAGAGCCATTTCTGCATTATTTTCTGCATCAGATTTATAGCACCAATTGCATTTTTCTTTCTCATTTTCTCTTTCAGGTGCTCTGTTGGAGGACCACAGAGATACAGGCCAGTGGACATTCTGGATGTACCACAGATCACAGAATCACACAACTGCAGGGGTTGGAAAGGACCTCAAGAGATCGAGTTCAGCTTTCCTGCTAAATCAGGTATCCTACAACAGGTTGCAGAGGTAGGTGTCCAGATGGGTCCTGAATATCTCTGTAAGTGGAGACTTCACAAATTCTCTGGGCAACCTGTTCCAGTGCTCTGTCACCCTTACTGTAAGGAAGTTATTCCTCATGTTAGTATGGAACTTCCTGTGTTCAAGGTTTAGCCCTGTACTCCTTGTCCTATCGCTACACACCACTAGGAAGAGCCTGGCCTATTTGCCTTCAACTTCCCTTCAGATATTTATAAATGTTTATCAGATCCCTCTCAGACTTCTCCCTGAGTAACCCAGGTTACTCAGCCTTTCTTCATATAGGAGATGCTCCAGGCCCTTAATTATCTTTTGTGGCCCTCCACTGGACTCCTTCCAGGAGATCCTTGTCTTTTCTGAACTAGGGAGCCCAGAAATGGACACAGTATTCTAAATGTGGCCTCACCAGGGTAGAGTACAGGGGGAAGGATCACCTCCCTCAACCTGCTGGCCATGCTTTTTTTTAATGCACCCCAGGATACCACTGGCTTTCTTGGGCCACCAGGGCACACTGCTGGCTCATGGCCAACCTGCTGTCCACTAGGACCCACTTTGTACTTCTCCACAGAGCAGCTCTCCAGCAGGTCATATCCCAGCCTGTATTGACGCATGCAATTATTCCTCCCTAGATGCAAGACTGTACACTTGCTCTTGTTAAACCTCATCAGGTTTCTCCCTGACCAACTCTCCAGCCTGTCCAGGTCTTGCTGAATGGTAGCACAGCCTTGAGGTGTGTCAGCCACTCCTCCCAGCTTTGTATCATCAGCATACTTGGCAGAGGATGCACTCTATCCCTTCATCCAGGTAACTGATGAAGATGTTGAACAAGGCCAGGCCCAGGACCAAGCCCTAGGGAACACCACAAGTTACAGGCCTCCAGCCATACTCTGTTGCTGATGAAAACCCTCTGAGCTCTACCAGTCAGTCAGTTCTCAATCCACCTCACCGTCCACTCATCTATCCCACACTTCCTAAGAATAGTAACAAGAATGTTGTAGGAGATGGTGTCAAATGACCTGTTGAAGGTACACAACATCCACTGCTCTCCTCTCACCTACCCATTCACTGATGATATCATAGAAGGCTATCAGATTGGTCAATAATGATTTCCCCTGGGTGCAACGCTGACTACTCCTGATAACCTTCTATTTCAATTGCTTGGAGGTGGCATCCAGAAGAAACTATTCCATCACCTTTCCAGGAATGGAGGTATTGCTGACTGGCCTGTCGTCTGACAGATCCTTCTTGCCCTTTCTGAAGTCTCTGGCTATCCTCCAGTCTTCAGGCACCTCTGTCATTTGACAAGACTTGTCAAAGATAATAGACAGAAGTT
This sequence comes from Cyrtonyx montezumae, assembly GCF_038088225.1. Classification (NCBI taxonomy): domain Eukaryota; kingdom Metazoa; phylum Chordata; class Aves; order Galliformes; family Odontophoridae; genus Cyrtonyx; species Cyrtonyx montezumae. Next base: position 62,165,844 of record NW_027072034.1, on the reverse strand, counting down.
CAGCAATTACTCTGCTAGTTCTCTCAGCACACATGCACATGTGCATCCCGTTGGGGCCCATGGATTTGTGTGCAGTGGTTTTGGCTAGATGCTTTCTGACCAGATCCTCCTTGTCCACCAGAAACTCTTCTTTTACCCAGATTCTCTCTCCTACACTCCATGGTCTGGGATTCCTGAGGGTTAGTCTTAGCATTAAAGACTGAAGCTAAGAAGCATTCAGGATCTCTGAATCAGCATCCCCTGTTACCAAGGCATCCACTTCATTTAGTAGGGGACACACATTTTCCCTAGTCCTCCTTTTACTGTTGACATACTTTAAAAAAAAAAGCCTTTCTTGTTATTTTTTACCTCCTTTGCAAGGTTTAATTCCAGGAGGGCCTTAGCCTTCCTCATTGCATCTCTACAGGTCCTGACAACATTCCCATGTTCTTCCCAGGTGGATAGGCCCTTTTTTCACTTTTCATGGACCTTCTTTCCTTTCAGTTTATCCATGAGTTCCTTATTCATGCCACCTTTCCCCAGTTTCTTAGCTTTACAGATGCACCGGTCTTGACCTTGAAAGAAGCGATGTTTAAGAACCAACCAGCTGTCATGGGCCCCCTTACCTTCTACCATTCTAATCCATGAGTCTAAATAGGTCTTTGAAGAAATCAAAGATGGCTCTCCTGAAGTCCAGGGCAGCAATTCTACTTACTACTTTGCTTCTTCCACACAAGATCTTGAACTCCACCATCTCACGACTGCTGCATCCCAACCTTCCCCCAGCCATCACGCCCCTGACCAGCCCTTCCTTGTTAGTAAAAACAAGGTCAAGTAGCACACCCCTCCTTGTTGGCTCCTCCACCACCTGTGTCAGAAAGTTATCATCAAGGCACAGGAGGAACCGTCTGGGCCTTGTGTGCTTGGCCATGTTGCTTATCCAACAAACATCAGGATGGTCGAAATAGGTGAAAAAACCTACAATGAACTTATTTACATAATACTTCCTTTGCAGGATTCAAGCCTTATTATGCACCATAAGCAAATTATGGTTTTAGTGATTTGGAATACCCTTGTTAAGTATGCATGAAGTGCCATTTACAAATTTAAAGCAAGTCAAGTGCTTCGGTATATGAATCATTTTATGCTTCTGAAGAAAAGAACCATGAGTCAGAAAACTGAAAAAAACTGAAAAATAAACTTTAATTACAAAAACGTTCTGTAGCTCTTGCAGGTTCCACAAAGTGGTAAAAGCTGCTGTAGTTGAAGGCTGCTATGCTGAGAATGCAGAATTCACCATGTGATAAAAACGTATGCACATGCTACATTAAGTAATATTGAGTTAGACATGACCTCTTTCACCTCACAAGCTCTTTGGGGGCTGGAGAAGAGCCAGTTCCTGATGCCTCAGCCGTATCTTCCCTTGCAAGCTCAAGAAATCCTTACTCACTTGCCTGCATGAACTCAGCAAAGGACAGGGAAAGCCCCCAGGCAGTGAGGCAGAGCAGACAGAGAACCCTTCCTCTCCTATCCCAGGAGATGAGATATCAGCTATTCTTGTAGAGCCATGCAGCAGACACCCTGTTGCCTCTCTAGTCCCTTCCACCCAGTCCTCAGCATCATTTCACCTTGCTTTTTATGCTAACGAGATGCAGCAAAGTATCCTGATGCCTTCAGGCACAGATCCCAGTGCCTTCTCCCTCCCATACAGGAAGGTGAGAAGCACTCTCCCTGAAGGCCCCACTTGGCAACCTCAGGAATGAACTTAAACATATGCTTAGGTTTAAATATAACTCTCTCAAGGATGTAACAGACTCCATGTACTTTGCAGAATAGAAGCTTAAATCTGCTGTCTGTCAAACAATTAAAATGTTATCCTTCCATTTTTGTTTTCCCTAAGGTAACTGCTTTGATGCTGGCTCAACTATTTGAAAAGAAATGCACTGCTCCCCATCTCTGCAAGGCAAGGCAGCCTGGCAGAGGGCTCTCCCATGCTGTCATCATCACATCTGACAGCAGTTAAACACACCGGGGAACACCGAATGCAGACAACCTTCAGGTGTCCTTTGCCACACTGCACGCTCTAGTAGGTTTGTCTCAAACAGGGCTGGGTGCTCGGTATCACTCTGCGAAACAACAGCATCCGTGAGCCAGAGGTGCTTTTCTCCATGCAAATATTTCTGGCAGCCAAAACAGTGATGTAGTGACAATCTGAGCTATTCTGACAGGATGATCTGTGAACATAACATTTTTTGAAGATTTCCTCAAGGCTTTAAGTACTGCTATGTCATGACCTGTTACTAATCTAAACTCTACACAATTTTGCAACAGTGTGAAAGAAGTAACTGAATACCATTATATGGCTTACAAAGTAGTCAAAATCAAAAGCATTCTCAACCACTAAACCACATATTAATACAGTTTTTATTAAGATATATGTTCATGGGGTAAATTTTTTTTACAAGTGCCACAGCCCATTACAGTTACTTCAGACATATGTGTATCTGTTGGAAGGAGTAGCTTGGTTGATCAACACCATGGTGAGGTAACACAGAGAAATATTTTCCCAGAAAAATGGATTGAATTATGTCTCTAGCCATAAGCAAACCATATGTCACATTGATTAAACAGGAATTATATTGCTTAATGAATAAATTCATATTAGCTTGTACCATTTACTTACGTACATAACAAGAACACTGTGATCCACGCAAGGGCATACACTGACACAGAGCAACTCCCCCAGACCATCCCAGTCTGGAAAACCACCACTCAAGAAGGAATGAAAAGAGCTATTTCAACAATTGCATATCAAAATAGGATATTCAGGGTCAGTTTAGAAATGTATCATCAGAACTAATATATTTGTAGAGGAAGCTTGCAAAATAGATTTCCAAAAGTCAGAAGAGCGCAGCTCTGGAACAGCATTTTGGTAGATGCAGCTGGGGTTAGCTTATGAGGTGTGAATATTGAGCTTGGCACATTTATAACAGCAACTATGTGATGCATTGCCTGAGATGGCAGGAGCCTGGTCACAGTGACCTGTGAGTGCAGAGCAAGCAAAAGTTCTGAATTCAAAGCTAAGCTGCAGCAGGTTTAAAAAAGAAAAAAAAGCAAAGACAGCAAAGACATCAAAAGGACTCATCCCTCTCTGAGTCAGTGCTAAGTCACCAAACCTAGGGGAAAGCTCTGGGCTCAGAGGCTGAGCGAAGGATCTAATTAGCAACCTCCATTTTACACTCTGACAAATTTTCAATACTTCTCTTTCAGAAGCATCTGCACACATCAACTGATTACATGCAAAACATAGGAAAGCTTTAGTATCAAGCAAACATGTAGGCCTGCATGTATGCTTTTACCCTGTCAGGACAAAGCATGGTACTGTCAGATTGGTTTTGTTGTGACATGAGAGAGCCATTCACATTTTCAGCTGCTGGTTGTACCAGAAGCATGGCATGGACCTGCCAACATGACCTGTCCACTCAATTAAACTAACTGTACATTTCATTGTCTGAAGCTCAAAATGGAATTGTACTTCCCAGCTCCGGAGGAGTGGTAAATAAAAGCAGAGTACTGAGAAACAAAAAGGCAGACAACACAATATGGCAGACAAAGCAAAAAATGGGAATCTAAGAGCAACTATATTAAGAAGCCAAAAAGGCTAATAAGAGGAAGTATTAATTGGTACACCGTGCCACTGAGAATCCCTCTATGTGCCTTTTAAACTTCAAAGGATACTTGCACTGAAACAGGCAGAGCTGAATGTGAAGGTCCTGACTCAACGAAACACTTCATCGCTTCAAGCTGAACATATGTTTAAATGCTTTATTGCACCGGGACTCCAGCACTTAAATGGAATGAGGAAAGCAGGAACAGAAAAATAAGCAGCAGTATGTTGGGCTTGGCAGTAGCAGCAGAATGCATCTAATACGTGACATTAACTGTAACAGAAGAAGGCTAGGAATAGAGTTAAGAATTAACAGGCTTTTAAGTACCAGTGGCCTAAATGACATAATGGCCTGGAAGGGCTAACGTGTGGTAAGGGAAACTCACGAGGCACAATGATTTCTCTAAAGCAGGGCTAAGTTTTACGAGCAGCAGTGCTTACTTTTGGTTTGCGCCTTGCTTTTCAAACAGAAACCTTGTCACTTCTTACCCTTTATGTACATAATCAGCACTTGAGCTGGACTGAAGGTTTGCACAGGCGCACCTTAGGGATGTGACAGCACCCTTGCACACAGATCAGGGCAAGGTGTAGGGTGGGAGTGATGGGAATGTCTGGATTCTGGTTGTCTGACATGAGACCATTGGGAAGTAGAAGAAATGCAGCAGAAACCTGTGGATCTATCATCAGATACATACACACTCCTACTGCAGAATGAGATCCCCTGCTAGGCCACGTGACGAAAGTACAGTCAGTCACAAACTGTGGGAAGGGCCATGGAGAATGGGAACAACACCGAGTAAGGTGTCAACTGCATTAATTGGCAAATCAGTCATTTTCCTATTTGAGCAACTTTAATCACTGCACAAAAGCAAGGAACCACCAGGAACACGAAGGAAAATTTTTAAAGTTTGGAAAAAGAGGAAAGCAAAACATTACTGACTATAGTGAAGCAAATAGAAAAAATAAGGGAAAATATGTTTCATGACGCTGTACTCATTTTCAAGCTTCTGCAATGGACAGCTTACACTCTTGAGAGTGTTTGTTTTCCCAGTTCCACAATTTCACATTTTCTTAATGTAATGCCTGAACAAAAACCATGACTTAGCAATCAGGTAAATGCATTTTTATCTGCCTGCCTTTAATGCCACCCTCTTGACTACAGCACTGAGTAGAAGGTGAAATAGATATGAAACCCATAAAGCACGAGAATACGGTGACTGGTATAAATGACTTAATGGTGCAATTTAAGGGAAGTATATCCTGCCATAAAAATGCACTTGCACATTTCTTATCCCCTGTCAACTTATGAGTAACAAAGTATGGGAACTTTAGTTACTTAGTTGTTGTAATGATTCTGTAGGTTGCTTTGCTTAGGAATTCTAACAGCTATTTATTTCAGAACTACTGTTCAGCACATGCCACGCAGTGCAATCATCACAGTAAGAGATAAACACTGCAGCTGCCAAAGAAGTAGCATGAAGCATCCAAGGGATCATTTCGGTTCCTCAGTGCTTTTGCTTTCCTTTTCCAGCAACTTCTCTTGAAAGGTGTTTCATCTATTTCAAAATGTTTTTACAACCTCCTCATTTCTTTAATGGGTTTGAGGATTATGAACAGACTCTCCTATCACTAGGGAATCAAATAATGCTCAGATAAACATCTGTTTCGGAGACTCAAGGTTGTGCTAGACCCATTACCAGATTACGGGTGGTCTGGAGACTCCGTTGTAAAGACTAATTTTTTTGGGGAAGCATAGAAACAAATAAATTAAATCCTTCCATTTCAAAACATCAATTAGGCAAAGTGCTTTTTTTCTATTTTTCCCCTCAAAAATAGGGTTCAGGGGATTTTAGAGGAAAAAGTTTTCACTATTAATGTGCAGCTCAGCCGAAAGCTCTTATGATTTAAACTATGGTGTTCATTTGTTCCTATTTAATTGTCAAAGAGAACAGTCATGTTTTACTTCTGGCTTTTCCTCATTTACCAGTTGCACAGAAAGCTATTTCATTTAGCTTATTACAGAATTTAAACTCTACAAAACCAAAAGGTGAATCAAGCTCAAGTAACAACAGTTCAGAAAACCAGCAGGTAGGCCGGACATGAAGTAAGGGAGAAGTTAAATGCATATCCAGTACTAAAGTCAAGACCAAAACCCCCTCTTTCCCTAGCCTTACAATCATGCTGTGTTTCCAGAGATGACAACCAAGAGACTTTTTTTCTTTTTTTTACATAATTCACTGACATTTTGCACCACAGTCCTGGTCCAACTATTCAACTTTTAGCCTCAGGCAAGCAAGATACCTTGGGGTGAGGCAAAGCAAGAGGCAAAGAGAAAATTTCTTTCTCAGCTTTCTAAGAAGTCTCACCATTAAATGACACAAGTCATATTACACCCATATACCCCGATGACAGAATGTGAAGGAGTGGTGCAAAGCTTTGCTGGGGAGGCTCAGAATGGGCATTAGGAAAAATTTCTTTGTTATGAGTGAGTTCACACTGGAACAGGCTTCCTAGAGAGGTGGTTGATGCCACATGGCTGTTGGTGCTCAGTATGCATTTGGATAACACCCTCATTAATGCACTTTAAGTTTTGGTTAGCACTGAAGTGGTCTGGCAGTTAGACTTGACATTTGAAGGTCCCTTCCAAGCTAACTATTCTATTATATATTTGAAGATATTCACAGTATGGAAAATAGCTTCTCCTTTCTTCTTTCCAAAGGACAAAAGTTCAGATCCCTGGGTGGCAGCAGAGGATACAGGTCTTTGAAGGTTAACAAATACTGCTGCAGATATTCACCAGCTAAGGATCTGCCTCAGAAGGTTTTGGCATACCTTTTTCCTCAGTAGCATCCAAATAACCTTTTCCTCACTTCCTCCATATAAAGTGATGGTAAGTGAGAGCACAAATAGTTCCTCTAATGCCTACAGCACTCTAACTACTGCAACTGTAGGGAAAAGAGGGAACATAACACATGGCAGGGAGAGAGGAGGAATGGTCCTGCAGCGCCCAGGGAAGAGCAGGAGGGAGTAGGAGGGGCTGCAGGTGCTGAACAGAGATTTCCCTATGAACGGAACATGGGAGAGCAGGGGAAATGCGTAGGAAGGAAGAAGCAGCAGATGAGCAGTTAGGTACATGGTCAGTTAAGTACTGAACATGGTCCCCACTCCCCAAGTCCTGAAGGAATGGCACTGGAGTTTTTATCTTTGTTTCTCAACATCCTACTCTACATTTAATTGGCAACAAACTACTATTCAACAAGTCTGTTACGTCCATGACAGTGATCTGTCTGCCTTTATCTTGACCACGAGCCTTACCATTTTATTTAATTCCTCTGTCCTGTTGAAGAGGGAGTGTGAGAATGGCTGAGTGCGCAGCTGACTGCCAGCCAAGGTCAACTCACCACAAGCAGGTAAATAATAGAAAGCTGTAGATCTAATTTTCTTCAGTGACTCAGACTTCCAGACTCACATGGCCTAGGATATCTATGTGCCCTGTTCCTATGCCTGGAGAAGACAGATTTTGAACTCATTAGCAGAGTACACCCAGCACTGGGTTGCTCCACCTGCTCCACAGAGATTCCCATCTTTGCTGCAGGGGCTGTTTCTGCCAATCACTTATCCAACTACCACAGGTAACAGCGTTGTGCATTAAGAAAACATGAAACTGGAGAGAGTTTACCTTAACTGCGCAGAACTTGACTGACATTTTGAGGCAAGGTGCAGTGGTAAGGCTTAGTTTTTCACAGAAAGTTTGTTTCTTTCTTTGTTTTTGGTAACCTTAATATGACCTTCAAATCATGGCGATGTAAAGTTCTGTCCCTTCCAAACATTTCTGCTTGGTGACAGAAAACACAAAGCAGTCCATTACAGAGATAGCAGAACTTGCACAGCCCATCAAAGAATATGCTATATTTAAAAATGTAACACAGGTGCTCTGAGGTTAAGCTCACCTATTCTGGTCTGCAGCTGACATGACATAAAATCAGAGGTAGAAAAGCTTTTGTGAACTGAGCTGAGGGAACAGGCCATTCATTAAAATGCCATACTGAAAAACTGCAGGTAAGTGACAATAGACTAAATAGAAAAAAAAAAAAAGTAGAATGAGGAATAAAATAAAAACCCTACTCGGCAGTTGAATAACTTTTAAAAAGACTTGATAGTAGCTGGTTAACCATCATTTCCAGAAAAACAAAAATCACCATGATTTAATGTGGAAGAAGAAAAGTAAATACTGTCTCAGTAGTACAAAACTAAAGGAAACACAACTCTTAAGACTAAACTTGGAAAACATCTGCATTGGTATCATCATAAAGTCATGAAGATATAGCTAAATCACATTTGTCATAAATAACTGTGCCCACCTTATTAACCTCCCACAGTGAAACCTCAGGCTTTTATTTTAGGATGTGTGCAGCTCTCCTACTATGTAGAGTTGTAAAGAAATTAGTCAGTGCCAGAAGTACAGCTCTGGGAAATGCGGCCAAGAAAATCATAGCATGGAAGCTACTGCGGTGGCAGAAAGATTTGCTCCTGTCCAGGGGCTAACAGGAAGAAGCAGATGATATCTAGACTCTTCCTGCCCTACCAGCCTCCACTCCCGAGGACAGGATCTCCATAAACCTGGCTGAAGCAATCAAATGAAATGGAGATATTATGGTGGAAAGTGCAGCATAGCTGGACAAACTAGAGGTCACAGAGTGAATTTCATTTTCAGTGCATGTCTTCTTGCTATCTGAAAAAAAACAAATGGACTCTTTATACATTCACTCCAATGAAGCAGGTTTTCTTTGCCAAGGTAAACATTAAGTCACTTTTTTTTTTTAAGCTGTGGAAGGTGATGCTGGTGTCCCTAACTGGGTTTTACAAATCTTGACTAGGACAGCAAATTAGCTTTATAAAAGCCCTCCTTTCAGATAACCAAACAACAAGCCTATTTTACAAAAGGAGAAAAGGAGACACAAGAGGTTGAATTGCAATAGTTCCTGAAAAAGAATCTAGGATTTCCAGTCCTCATATCAGCTGTTTCACACTGCGAAACTGCAAAACAAAACTTCACAACTTCCAAGTGTTTTACAGCACATGAAGTAGAGATACTGTGAATACTGAAAAGCTGCGTTCAACAGTTGGAGCACAAAGGCCTGAGGAGGAATGCAGAGTCTGATGCAGCCTGTAGAAACCTTTCCTTTCTCTTCATATATGAGTTCAAAGGATCTAAAGTTTAAAGAATGTGCTCCAGATATTGGTGTTGAGCCAAAGAGCCCTTCAGTGATTCAATCTGATTGCAGGCTTCCATTTCCTTAACTACTCGCAAGGAATTCTCAACCAAGAAGGCCAGAGGTCAAAAATAAAAGTACAGCTATTTGTGCCCACCAGCACATTTCCATGATGAGTCAGTTTCTATCTGGGCTAAATACAAAGCAAAGCTGGAGAAGTTACAGGTCAGGGCACTGATGTATAGGCAAGGCTGGCAATAACAAAGTGCACCCGCAGAACACACTATAAGGCAATTTCAACCTCTTTCAGGCAATCTCCACTCAAAATCAGACTTTGGGTTTCTTGGGTGCTTCTCCTGCTTCAGGTATGGTGGCAAACAGAAAGCTTCCTGAAACCTGGTTGTGCTCAGTACACAAACACCGCGGGCTGCAGACAAAGTGAGCACAACTGATGGAAGTAGTGAACTTCAGGCACTTTCCCTCTGCTTTGTACAGTGACCCTTCAGACTTTTTCTCCTCCTTTGACAGAAGGATGAATGGAGTAATTCCAAGGCGAAGCTATGCTGTAGATTTGCTTGTTGTGGTGAGGGTGAGAAAATCCTCCTGCTTTCCTGCAGTTGAGGTAAACACAGGTTACTGCTCTTATTTGGTAGTAAGCCATAGGGCAAGCAGCTGAGTGGATAGGAGTCATTCACCTCTTCCTGATAAGGAAGAATGGGGAGAAAAAGACAAAACATTTCTTATTCATCTGTTAATAATCAAGAAGAAAATCTGAGCGCATATCTGATAGCTTCACAGTGTTTTGCACTTCAGTGTGGTCATTTACATTCATGTGAAATGACAGTAAAAGGTCTGCAAATAAGAAAGGTGGGAGTTCACTCCATCATGCCCTACGGGCTATGCATGTCCCAAAGCCCCAGTCAAATCCCTGTGAAGCTCCTTCTTTCACACAACTGGTACTGTAGCAGAGGATGAGTTATCTGACAAGCATATATATACTTCACAGATCATTATTACATGCTCTGACCTTAAAAACCAGGCGTGAAATGGTGGTGAAAATGTAATACAAGAAGACAGCATCCATTCCCTGGGGAAATTTAATGGCACCGCTGTGCACTTTTGAACCAGGCAAAAAAGTCAGGAAGGTATGTAATAAAATATGAGTGAGCTTTTGTAGAACAAGTCCCATCCAAACCCCCAACAATGTGTTTTTCCCCCTTCAACATTTCAGTTCTTTTAATCTTTGTTTCAACTTCCCGAGTTTCAAATAAAGCAGAAATTATTACTGCATTTGCTTTGCTTTCATGAGCCAGGCAGGCTCTTGGCTCAAGAACTGGTGACTGGAAAAAATTTTCCCTCAGCATTGAGTCTTCATGAACATTAACATGCTTTGGAAGCCACGATGACGTTGGCAACATAATTCTTTCTGTTATCTACATGGTATAGATCCAATCCTTTTTTGAAATTCACTGCCTGACAGGCAAAACTCTTCATGCATAAAACATATCTTGGAGTTGGACATGAAATTACTCACATTATATTATTCACTATTTCCTTTGTCACGGAAGCTCTGAATTGCTGGTGAACAGAAAAAAAAATCTCTTACATCTTGCCTAAAGAAAGAGCCCTCAACTATTTTTGTATATGCTATTACTACTGAGCACCAACTCAAGGGTTGGCATCAATCATCAAGAGTTGCTCTTGTTCTTTTTTATAAAGTTTTAAATTTGTTTGTCTTGTTCATGAGCTGCCTTTGAAATGATGTTAAGGCAGAGCATGCTTTACAAAAAGCATAATCACAGTACAAGTAACAGCATGTGTTATGAAAAAGGTGCATATCAGTCATTCTTTAGGGTAATTCTAGCTGTAGTAAAGTAAAATGTGAAGCAACTCTGAGCTTAGCTAGTTAGTTCCTTTATAAGTGTACGCTTTGCTAATATTCTTCACACTTTTATAAGGCAACACAGAATCACGCTTGAGCTTTGCTTTGTTGTCTTATTGATCCTAAGTTTCCCGTTAACCACCTTGAAAATAGGCATTTGTTCTCAGGAAGAAATGACTGTGTACACAGTGCTGTCATACATTGGAAGCACAGTGCATACTCGATACAACAGGGCTGCAGAAAAAATGACTTAAAGCCATGCAAAACTAACTGCCTCTCTGTATGTCATTTGGTTTTGAGGCATGAAATTCTTAGCTCTGAGCAGAGATGATCACAGGTTGCCCAGTGTGGTGTTCATGATGGAAATCCTCCTGGTTATACAACATCTCAGGACCTAGCATCAGGTCGGCACTATGATGGCCCATCCCTACTCCTCTCACCCCCGCATCTGTGATAGCAGAATGGTCACAGGTGGATTTGACAGATGACAGTCTTCAAGTTACTTCTAGGGGACAGAACGGGTCAAATCTGAAAGAAATTAAGCTTTTGGAGTTTTTAAGACTACCTGTAAGTGTGTTCATCAAAGTGGTCTCACTGACTACTTGGGAGCGCAACTATTCACCTGATCCAAGTTTTTTTTTTAAGGTGTTTCCAAGAAGGTGTTTTTCAGGAATTCAGTATGATTTAAACTCTTAGCTTTGTTCTAGAAAATATCCTGCTAAATATGCAGAGTTAAATCATGGAGCAGAAGTCAAGCTGGAAACAGCTGCTGGCATGGGCCTACCTCTGACCCAAGTGTATAGGTATTAGTCACATTCGAGTTGGTATTTCTTTGAATATTTGCATGGAATGACATAGCCACATAAAGGAATTAATGACAATATTTATAGTAGCAAATTATGCACAATATAATGTGACAATTTTTTGTCAGTTTCAAAATGAGGAAATAGAGCTAGGAGTTCTTTAGCTTAGCTTTCATTGGGTAGTACAACTGCTGAGGAGATATTTAGCTACTCCATATTACCACAGTGATTTTTTTAAATAGACTTGTCAAAATCCAGTCTACTTCCACCTCAGAATCCCAGATGACAGAGCTCAAAGATCTTGCTGCTTGGCTTAAGTTCTCCTTTACTTCACTACATCTCCTTCCTCCTGATCTATATTCCTATGTATGGAGGTTTATTAGGTTGAATCCTAACATGAAAAGAGGATATTTCATTGGAGCTTCTTGGTGAGAGCAGTCTTGGGTCTGCATAGCACAGTTGTGGCAGGCCTTGTCTGCAGTTGAGTACTAGCATGCAAGGTGAGTTCACAAGACAAGTGCTGCTTCCCTCAGAAGCCCTTGTGCTCAGCTTTGTGGGAGATGTGGGGTTAAACAGGACAGGAGGACAATCAGCACCTGAAAGCACCTATTCCCACATAAAGATGGGCTGCAACAAAGGCCACTGCTGACTGAGGCACCTGGCACCTCTCCAGCATCTGAGAGAACACAGCTAGGTGAAAAGAGAATTTGAAGCTGTGCCAGAAAGTTACAGTTTTTCGAAGGATGAAATAACAGAATGAGCTGCTGCAGTGCCCCAGTCACGTTACCTGAGCTGTGGTTGTGCCCTTTGGCCAGTGGCCATGAACTTTTTGAAGGAAAACAGTCAAATGTGCTGGACTTGTGAAGAAGATCATCCATGCAACCCTGAACAACAACTTGCATTATTGCAGAGTGAACACACAGCTCTACCTGGCACAGCTGTGTTTGCTTCTCACTTAGTCCAGGTCTCAATAGCCTGCCTTGGGAAGCAAGAAGAAAATCAGTGGAGAAGATGGACAGCAGGGCACTATGCAGGAAGGCACAAATATGACTGACAGAAGAAAATAAATTCTTGCATGCCTTAGTTACTTTTAGTTTTATGCAGGAGTAAATTTAGTCCTACATCAGAAATCGCTTTAAATATGTGACACTCCCTTACCATTTTGTCAAAATTGTCTTTTCCCTCTAAGCAGCCTTTCAGGATTATTATTGTCCTGCTGACTTCCACATTTGGCTGGGCTGATCTCCTACTGCTGGGCTGCTGCTAAACTCTGTCTCTCTGATCCTCACAGCACCTCTATGAGCCCTGCCACTCAGCTGAGCATCAGGAGCAAGAAGGTGACCTGGACTAAGTCAGCTCTGAGAGAAGAAGACCACTACATGTGCCAACCAAAGGGAGACACACCATTGCAAGAAGTGCCTGAATTGATTCTCATGTGGGAGCTGTAACCATTTAAAGTCTTCCTACCACACTCACTAGAACATTTCTTGCTAGTGACCCAGGTGGAATAGAACTTCAGGACCAATGCCAGAAGATGAAAATGTAGCAGAAGACACAAACCACGTTTTTCCAGGGATAAAGTGACACAAAGAAAAGAAATTCAAAACCAGAATTTTTCATTAAAACATACACCAGGATTTGCAAACACTATACAAGCTCATGATTTTTACTGTTCTGATTCATAAATCAGTGATTTCCATCCCAGTGGCAAATAAAGGATTTATATTTGAAAGCATATTTAGGATTTATTGGCAGCATTTGTGCTGTAAAGGCAGGGAAGGATCTGTAAATTTAATTTTTCACTCATAAGGGCTTCTGAGGATTTTTGTGTGGTAAATCCAATTAATAAAATTTTAATATGAATAAAAATCAGGCAGCTCTGCTCCCCAAATTTTGAACTATGCCATATCCTCACCATAGCAACCCACTGGAATAGTGAGGAGGCCCTGCAATTGTGACAGCATGTCTGGAAAAGCCTCACGTACCTACTACGGAGATGGGAGACAAAGACCATGGCTTCCAGACAGATGGATACTGATGAAAAAACATTAATGGCAGACAGGTCCTTCACTTTATTCACAGTAACTCCCCTGTTTGCTCACCACCACCTTCTCTAAGACCAGAGAAACAGATGCAGTTCTAGCCCCACAGATATCGATGGGAAACTGTCTCCTCTTGTGCACCCAGCTTGCATCCCAGTTCATCTGGTTGACCCTGGGGGACGGCAGATACCAGGGATGGAACGTATCTGGTGGGTGATCAACCTGTGGTTTGGGACAGCTGTGGGCAGAGCATTTAAAGGAAGGGTTGGCAGATGATCTGTTATGGACTGATTGCAGCCCCTACTGCCCATCCATCGAGCTGTGAGATGGGTGGAAGAGCTGGGAATGAGCACAGATCAGCTTGGGAATAAAAGGGAGGTATGTGGAGGGTGTTTTCAGTTTTTATCTTTGTTTCTCAACCTTCTATTTTTAATTGATAATAAATGATTGCAGGTTGATTCTGTTTTGCCCACGATCATAGAATCACAGAATCATTAAGGCTGGAAAAGACCTTTAAGATCAACAACCAACCCCAACCCATCCCCACCATGCCCACTATGATGGTGATTGGTGAGTGATCTCCCCGTCCTCATCTCAACCCACGAGCTTTTCTGTCTTACTTTTCCATTTCACTTTCTCCACCATCATGTTGGGGAGGGCAGTGAAACAGCAGCTGGGTGGGCAGCTGGCTGCCAGCCATGGTTAGCCCAACATCTGCTACATGAAGGCAGATGCTGGCACAGTTCAGGCAGCTGAGATAGCAGCGCCCATGCTATCTGTCCTTTTTCCACCACCGAGGCTTTGCCAGACTGCCAGTGCTTTTACTTGTTGAGCAAATTATGAGTTAATATTTTTTTAGAGAAAAACAACTGTCACCCTCCTCAAGATGCCTGAAACAGCCGGTGCAAGACAAAAGAATGAATTAGAAATGAGTTGATTACAGTAATGTTAAAAACAACCTGTGTCATGTATGCACTTGGATTTCAACTCGTGTCTGTTTTCTGCATTCAGATTTGCCCATTGGTTTCAAAGTCTCGTGGGTCAGCAGCTAAAATGGCTTGTTTCTTTTCAAACAATGAAAGTGACTTATAAAGAAATAAAATTCCAGCTTTAGGACCAGCTGTCTAGAGGGTAAGATCATGGACTGAGTACATTTACAGTGTCAGAGCCTGGCAATTTGCATCTGGTAAAGATTTGCACAGAAATGCAGTTATTGCAGCAAGGGACCAGATATCAGGAGAACTGGATTATGTGCGGTGATATAATTCCACCCTTTGTTCAGTTAAAATATTTAGACAACTCACTTCATCTCACAGTGCCTCACTGGAAACACTGGGGGAAAAAATGATTTTCTGTTACCTCCAAAAGGAGCTGTAAAGCAGTATCTGGTTCCCAGCAGCTTTGGGATAGCAAGCAGTATAAAATGTGGAGGTAATTCTGATTTAATTTCACTCCTAAATTCTGTCAACGTGCATCTAGTAAACAGGGAGTATGCTTTATTATGACTAACAATACCACAGGGTTTCAACTGAGGCTATGAACTCACTGAGCCAGTAAAAAAAAATAGAAAAGGATACACACACACATGCTCATAGAATTGGGAACACTTGATTCCTTTAAGGCACTTGCAGGCCAAACTGACAACAGACTGCCCAAGGCTGCCCAGGACACCAGTGTCAGAGCCAAGCTTTCACCTACACTTTTCACTAGTTGATCACCCAATAATTCAATCCAAATTCTGTCCTTGATACTTTCACAAAAGGAAATCCCAGTATTAGCTGAGATAATTCTGATGAATCACAAAAACTACAATATGGCTAGAACATGTGTTTCTCTCCCACGCATCAGAACAAGGGATGATACAGAAAATCCCCAACAAACCACTGGCTTGGTAAAACAATTAATTACTGACCTTATAAAGGTTTAACTGGACAAAAATCCTGCTAACAGAGCAGCAAAATGTACAATTAAGTTTTATCTTTTGATGAAGAAACCTAGTTTGGGCTAAAATATCAGATAGTTTCTATTTTCCATTTCAACAAATCATTTAAGATTCAACAGATTGCAGAATAAATCGTTTAAATATGCAAATCATCTGGGCATTTTGTAGTATTTCTCCAAGGACTTTTTCCTTGTAGTTTTCACCAGATCATGCAAATTGCTAGTGATTCAGAAAAGGGAGCATATTATATTTTAATTGACAGGGTGTTTATTTCAGCTCCAGCTCTTTCACAGATTTTCCCTCACAGATAACTAGAAACAGATGACCTCCAGGAATACCCATATTCTGTGGGGCTCATGACAATATAGAGCATTGGGAGAGATGGAGCGCAGGAAATTAAGTGTTTTACATAGATAAAACGAGCTGACTTTGGAAATACAAACAGTATTCAATTGCAGAATACAGTGTGCCCTGTACAGCTGCATGGTAAGTAACGAGCTGTAATAGGCATTCATGCATTCATTGCACAGCATCCCCAGAACTCATTCTGCCTCTCCCAACGTCCAGCACAGAGGCAGCAGCCTCCATTTCCCCCTGCCCAGGGGCATCTCTGCCAACGCAGTGCTGGGTTCCCCACTACCTCGATGCTCACCCATCCTTGGCTTCCATGAAGCTTCAGTTCCACAAAGCACTCTTGACTTGATGTTTGGGGAGTCTTTTTTTCCTTCTCAGAGCTACAAAAAGGAAAGGAGGTTTTCTTCTTTCCCATAGCTGGCTCCTGAGTCTGCTTCTTTAATTACCCTAGTTAACCAGCAGCTCAAAATCTGAACCTCCGGGCCAGAAAAGAAAAATAAAAGACAAAAAAAGACAGCTTTTTCCTTAATGATTCATTCACTGATTTCATTTACTCACCACCTGGTGAAAAGGGCAATGCATTTGTTATTACATTACAGAATAACATTAGACACAACTTCTTTTTTTCCTGTTTTCCTAAAGCTCCTCTCTCTTCTGTACCAACCTAGAAAGCAAGTAACACATGCACTCAGTCCTCGTTAGCCAAATTGTTTTCCTAATATGCTTTGCTGAGAAACAAACCCTACTGAGGCAGATTTGGGTACGCTGTTCAGCATAAGCTCAGTTCCCCAGTGATCCACTTCAATCAGAATCTGAAAAGAGTGATGCCAGCCCTGCAGCGTGGTGTGCGCTCTGCTACCTCATGCATTATTTCTGCATGAAATATTTATAAATGAGAGAAAAGGGGCAGGCTTCATCTTCAAGAAGTATAATGATTTTTTTTTTAAATGTACAAGTGCAACTTGTAAGAATACACAACTTGTTTGACATCCTGGGCTTAGTAGACCAGTCCCCACTCCTCATCCATACTGAAGGAGCCAACATTTCACCTTGCTACTGACTTCTCTTTAAAAATAGAACCTGGAATAAACAGATATTTTTATATATGGCTAATTTTGCCTTTTTTGTTTGCTTGTTTTGATTTTACATTAGCTCTCCACAGTACACGTGCAACTCTTTCTGTAGAAAAAAAAATACTGCACTGTAACTATCTTTCCACTGGCAGCAGTTTGTTTACTGCAGTGAAAACAGTAGTCGCATTCTACAATGTCACGCTGTCACAAAGCTGGTCCCTGGAAGCCACCAGGGGACTGAAGGAGGAGGATCTGACCACTTAAGGGTCAATCCAGTAACCCTATAACAAATAGCAGTGTGGAAGAAGTCACTGACAGGTAGATCCCCGCGCTCTACCTGATTACACCCGTAAAATGTAACTCCTGTTTTAGCTGAAATCCAGAGCAAAACAGCAGAAGGTAAATGGGTCCCCTGGGGCACTGGGGTTCTGAGCAAGGGCAGCAGCCTCACAATGTGGAGGACCTGGGGCTGAAGAGCACAAATCTCTGCAAATTAACCTTCTGTCTGACGTGTAACTCGCTAATGAATTCTGCAGAAACAGTTACACAACTGACCTGCTCTCCGTAGCGCAGATGAAGCTTTACTCTTTTTCACCTGTAGATTTAGAATATTTACCAGTACACAACTAATTGACTCTCTGGAGAAGAAACCCAATTCTGTTTCCTTTGAAACATCAGGAATCTAATGCTGATTATGTGCCATCTTGCAAGCAGGAAAACAGAGCTTGTTACTGCCTAGCATTTCTCAGGTCATCTATTTAGGGAATAACTAGCTACTTTTATTTTCACAAAATAGGGTGTGATTTATTTATTTATTTACTTACTGTTCAACAAAACAAAAGGTCAGCTGACTCCCATTCAGCCCCAAAACACGGCCTGTTTCTGTCACTACCTAGCGTATGCCTTAATTTATATTTCCTTCAAGCCTGCATTATAAATAGTCTTCTACGGAGGTACTGTGTGTGCAGATACTTATAAATGCCAGAACCACTGTGACTCCAGCCCAGGGGGCCAAGAGACGTGCACAGAGCTGAGCTGAGCAATGGAGAGTGCTGCACAGCCCCTGCCAGCTAAGGGAACAGCTTTCTGAGGGCACGCATGAATCCTAAATGTACTGGCTTAAACAGATTACCAAAAAAATACCCACCAAAACTTAAGTCCACTGAGAATGCTAAACATTCCTTACACGAACTACCTGTGGAATAATAAATTCTGGGCTTGGTAGCTCTTCTGTTTAAACATCAGGACACAGAGAGTGCATTTGCATCCCCCTGCCAAGAAGATAATGGGACACCACTGTAATGAGTTGTTAAAAATTTTTCAGGAAAGCAAGCATTTTGCTCCAGTTGATACCATTTTCCCCACTTGCAGTCATTATTCCCCTTTGGTCACTCATTTCTTCTAAGTATTGTCTGCTTGACTGACAGATATTGCAGGGAGAGGCATTATGTGGGGAATAAAAGTCTATTCCTAATGTATTTCTATCTTACTGGATGTAGCCTCACCGACAACGCAAAAGGCTCCATTTCATTCAGTGCAGCACAGGCTGTGCTAAACCTACGCCATCTGGTGCAGAGGCACACAGTAAGTACCTATTTAAATTTAGAGAGTAGCTACAGTATGACCTACAGATCTCAGCAGTAGATGATCATGTCTGAGCAACATTACGTGCTTCCATTATCACCCTGCCTTTTAAATGGAGCCCTAAAGCTGACAGCACATTAGCTATTTTTGCAAGCGTTGTCTTATTACACATTGCCTTCTTCATGGCACTATAACTAATTCACTGGAAACTTCCAGACATGGACTATACTTTGCAATATTCACTGTCCTGTTTCCTGACATTACATTAATAAATTCAAAATGTAACAGCTCTACATCAAAGCACCTCTCTTAGAGCCAAACTGCAGCCTTGCTTTCAGTATATGACTTTGCTTCAGGTTCTGAATGGAGATTACACTGATTTTTAAATGTGCTGCTTAAGGGGGGCTTGAGACATCCAAGGGAGCTGTAATAAAATATACCTCCATGTGATTAGTTCAGAAATCGCTGCTGGTCTTAAAGCAGAAGTGATTTGATGGCTTCAGTCCACTCCAGAATTGAAAGGGATCCAACTCCCAACAGCCGTAACTGGCCATTAAGCCACCATAACCAGTTCCAGTCGTGATGCTGACCGTCCAACTCAGCAGTAAGACTGAAAAGCAAATGCCATTTCTGTTCAGATGGAGGAGGAGAGGGTAGCATTACCACTAAGGAGATGATAGTCCTCTAATCATTGCCACATCCCATGAAATACAGCAGGAAACTTTCCGCTGAATTTGCTAGGAGCTGGACTGGGACCCAGGCTACAAAACAAGCAGTGTTCAGGAGAATTTCATTATAAACAAAAAGAAAACAGAACTAGTCCACATGGTTTACAGCAAAGCCATACACCCTCAGCATAACCACTTGTATTTATGAAATTAACACTTGTAAAAAACGCTTTGTGTTCTGTAAAACAATTCAGGAAATGTTACATCTCCAGCAGTGAATGCTTACTCTTTATGTCCCATTCCTTGTGAGAACCACAACAGGCCATCCTCTCCTGTTGAGCTGACCCCATTAGAGTAAAAAGTTTCCTCCTGCACCTCTTCCTCCTCACTGCCTGGGTGAGGTGCTGCTGGGAGGCCATGTGTTCGAGTGCTCACCCTTGTGCAGGCACTGGCGAGCCAGGCATGCAGAGAAGTGAGCTCCATTTCCACACTCTGCTCATGCAGGTGACGAGACAGAAATCTGGCAGAAAGAGGAGCTGATTTATAAAACAGCTCTGGACAATTTCTCATATCCTCAAACCAGACCAGGCTTCCTGGAGAGGGATTAGGTGGCTAAGATTCCTCCAGCACCCCCATTCAGTTCCCTCACGCTGTGAGTTGTTCCACACCAGAAACGAAACATTCCTGGGAGCAGACCCTTCTCCTTGGAGAATGACAACTTCTGGCACCCCTTTCCTGCCTCTCTTTGAACACAAGGGACATCTAGAGGGGGCAGATGTGCTCCACTATCACCCTACATTTCTTGTACCTGCCTGTGGAGCCCTGCCGCCTCTGCGGCAAGCTCCTGAGGACCAACTGTTACCATGGGCTGATACAGGTAATGCAGAAGAAGAAGTAGTTACACGCTTTGAGAATATAAAAGAAGTGTAACAGTAAGAGTACTCTGACTTCCGGTGGGAGAGGCCTTATGCCAAGGCAACGTCTTCTTAAGGGTACTAGATCTGTGGAGCCAACAACGGGGAAGGCAGTCCCCTTCAGCGTGCAGCCTCTGGACAAATTTCTCCAGCCCATTTACTGTATGAAGGGGGAAGCTACGAACCCTGCTTCACAAACGCCACAAAGACACCACACTGATACTGAACCGCTCTGATGAATGGGCTCCAACCATCACTTCTGCCTATGTACTTCGGAGATTAAAATGGCACACGTGAACAATGCATCAACCGCTGCTGTGCACATGGTCCAGAAGCATTTATTACCAATTCAGTTCTATAGCCTTAACGAGATTCCTACCGACTTCAGGATAAATCAAGTTGGCTTTTCCAGGACCTTTGCAAATCTGTTTTCAGACTGTAGAAATTAAGCCTGAGACAGACATATAAAGGCAGATTCATTTTTTCAAAGAGTCCTGAAAATAACTTGCTAAAAATGCAACTAAAAAAATCCTATTTCATAGCTTAAATATAACACTGCTATGAAAAAATATGCTAAGTAGCTTATAAGAAAGAATATATTGTTACCGGAATCTATTTCAAATAGGATAGAGCTTATTTTCACTCTCATTCTGACCTTTATTTGAGAAGATGCTATGAAACTCCAGACAATTCCCATGACTTGAATGTGGCTATTGATGGCTACAAGCTGTTCAGAAGGGATAGGCAAGGAAGGAGAGGAAGAGGTGCTGCCTTCTACCTCGAGGAAGGAATAGAATATGAAGAGCTGTCCCTTGCCATGAGCAACATGACAGAATATGGGTGAGAGTCAAAAGACAGAGGCAACAAAAGAAGCCTTGTGGTTGGTGTCTATTACAGGCCACCTGATCAAGTGGAGCCTGTTGATGAAGCCTTCTTCCTCCTGGAGGCCAACAGCATCCTGGGCTGCATCAAAAGAAGCATGGCCAGCAGAGCAAGGTAGATGATTCTGCCCATCTGTTTTGTGCTGGTGAGACCTTACCTGGAGTACTGCATCCAGATGGGGAGTCCTAAGTACAAGAGAGATGTGGACCTGTTGGAGCATGTCCAGAGGAGGGCCACAAAAAAGACCCAAGGGATGGAGCATCTCCCCTATGAGGACAGGATGATGGGGCTGTTCAGCCTGGGGAAAAGAAGGTTGAGGGGAGACCTGAGAGTGGCTTTTCAGTATCTAAAGGGGAACTATGAGAAAGAAGGGAACAGACTCTTTAGCAGGGTCTGCTGTGACAGGACAAGGGGTAACAGCTTCTAACTAAAGGAGGGGAGATTTAGATTGGATGTTTTGGAAGAAGTTTTTTTACAATAATGGTGGTGAGGCAATGGAACAGGCTGCCCAGAGACATGGTGGATGCTCTGTCCCTGGAGATATTAAAGGTCAGGTTGGACGGGTCCCCGAGCTCCTGATGGAGCTATAAGTGTCCTTGTTCACTGCGGAGAAGATGGACTTGATGACCTTTAAGGGTCCCTTCCAACTCAAACAATTCTAGGATTCTATAATTCTTCATGTTGTATTGCACCTGATGGCACTAATTCAAAGAAGTTTTCAGCCTATATTCAACTATCAGAGATCACAGCACAATGCCCTTTACTCCACTCCCCAATTTAATTTTCTGCCTTGGACTGCTTTCAGAAATAAAACTGCAGTCACATCTGATTAAGAGCTTATTTATTATATTTCATGGATTAACAGAAATAATATAAAAATGTTAGCAGAAAAGTATGAAGGAATGAAAAATCTGAGTAACTGAGCCAGCGGAGAATGAAAAGGCTTTTCAATATCACAGAATCATAGAATCATTACAGTTGGAAAAGATCTCTAAGATCACCTAGTCCGACTGTCAGCCCATCCCCACTGTGCTGACTCCATCACAGAATGGCCCTGGTTGAAAAGGACCACAAAGATCATTGAGCTTCAACCGCCCTGCTGTGGGCAGGATTGCCAACCACTGAACCAGGCTGCCCAGAGCCATATCCAGCCTTGCCTTGAATGCCTCCAGGGATGGGGCATCCACAGCATCTCTGGGCAACCTGTGCATCACCACTCTGAGTGAAAAACTTCCTCCTAACATCCAATCTAGATCTCCTGTCTCAGTTTAAAACCATCCCTCCTTGTCCTATCTCTTGTTATTTTACATGTTTACCCATGTAAACAGTCATTTCCACTCATGTTCATACGTTCCCTTCAAGTACTGGAAGGCCACAATAAGGTCTACCCAGAGCCTCCTCTTCTCCAAGCTAAACAAGCCCAGTTCCCTCAACCTTTCCTCACAGGAGAGGTACTCCAGCCCTCTGGTCATTTTAGTGGCCCCCTTCAGGACCTGTTCCAAGAGCTCTGCGTCCTTCCTGTGCTGGGGGCTCCCAGGCCTGGATGCAGTACTCTGAATAGGGCTTCAGAAGAGCTGAGTAGAGGGGAACAACCCCCTCCCTCTCCCTGCTGGCCACCCTTTTTTTAATGCAGCCCAGGATGCAGCTGGCTCTCTGGGCTGCAAGCACACACTGTTGGCTCCTGTCCAGCTTCTCATTCACCAGAACCCTCAAATCTTTCCCTGCAGGGATGCACTCCAGAAGTTCTTCCCTCCAGTCTGTATAAACACCTGGGATTGCCTGGCCCAAGTGCAACATCTTGCACTTGACCTTTTTGAACCTCATTAGGTTCACATGGTCTCACTTCTCCAGCCTGTCCAGGTCCCTCTGGATGGCTTCCCCTCCCTCCAATGTATTGACTGCACCACTGAGTTTGGTGTCATCTGCGAACTTGCTGAGGGTGCACTTCATTCCATCATCTATGTCACTGATAAAGACGTTGGAGAGCACTGGTCCAACACTGGGGATTTTGGTCATGGACAGCAAGCATTCCAAAAGACAGAGGTGACTCTGGATGCCTTCAGCCCCAGGTGGTCACCTACAGAATGTCTGAGTTTTCTGCGACTTCCCAGTGCCTATTCTGTGTAAGTCTCTTGCCAGATGTATGAAAATGGGATCTGAGATCCCTAAGCACTTCTGAACAGAAAGCTGTAAAGCCATTTGTTATGTTTCTAATTAAGTTGCATAGATCATCTCTCTTTATACTGTCATTGAATTCCTGAAATATCACAACAAAAAAGACATTTAATTAGATTGCTGAAATTTTTATTACCATTTCTGAACGCACTAACATCACAGAAGAGGGACTCTCGTTTGTGTTCAGAAAAGTCGTGCCACAGAGAAAATGAGAAAAGCATCCCTGCACTGTCTAGGTATTGTCTGCTCTGATCAGGAGATACTACTTCTGCAAGCAAAGGGCATAAGCTATTCTATGGCCCTTCAGATCCTATTTTGAGCAATCCAAATAATATTTCATCTGGCACCAGCTGTGACATTTTGGTTGTAATCAGCAACAGCTGGAATGAGGCCAGCAACATATTTCATATGAGCTAGCTGCCAGCATCGAGACCTGGTGAAGAATTTTGGCCATCAGTGGCCCGAGATACAGCTCTGAAATGTCTCATATTAAGAATAGAGAGGAACTCTTTTGCACTACTACAAGCAATATTCATTAAGAGCCAAGTTTAAATCTGTACGGAGATGTACATATCCTTACACATTGAAAATTTCTCTGTCAAAGACATACAAATGTTGTAATCCCACTGCTGCATGAAAAAGATGCAATTGCAACCTATACTAGGAAGTACACTGGAAAGGAACAAACCAAGCTTACAGGACCCCCTTACACAAGTCATCTGATTATCTTCAAAAGTGCATTCATTTAAAGTGCATCTTTGTCACACAGAGACATACACACACTCACACACATTTTCAGCCAGGGATTTTGCATTCAGTTCCTAGGTCCTGACTGGCATCGGAAAACATTCAGTGCAAGTACTAATCCCCAAAGAACTTCGCCGCAAACAACCCTCATTACACAGTAATTCTTTGCCGCCTCTAATTTCTGACGTGTCAGCCAGTTCTTAATCCTTTTAACTTTTTAATGAAGGAGTAGTTACACAATGGCATCATCCTGTGGATGGTCACCGATCTTTCTCCAGTGAACACTTAGCTGGCACATGGCAGGGAGGAACAGGATGGGACCTGCTCACAGGGATGGGCAGCTCTGGTAGAAACACACTCTGCAAGGATGGGGCTCTCAAGATGGGAGAAGCAGTAGCAGGCACTTTGAGCACAGGAGAAATACTGACAGAAATCCAGAATTTCCTCTGAAGAGATCTCTGCTGGCAGTGACAAGGACAGGGACAGCAACAGCTCCCACAAAAGGCTGCAGACAGATCTGCCCTGGGATGGCCACGCAGATTACTACAGCATGAGAGGCTCAGCATGGTCTCCCTTGGGGAACAGCTGCACTTTCCAGGCCAAACTGTTTTTATTTTGGCTTCTGGGCCTGTTTGGAGCTGCTAAAACAGAAGAGCATGAGCCTGGTGAGGAAGCTCTTCCAAGCAAGCTGCTCGCTGCCAAGGCTTTTGTGTCACTGCAGACATCACAAGGGCCTTTCCAGCCCACTGGCATGCCAAGCAGGTGGACAGAGACAAAAAGCAAAATAAGCTGGCTGTTTTGTGAGGAAACAGCAGCTAAAAACCTTAGAATAAAACAGCACTGAAAATACTTGGCTATGAAATGAGGGTCAGTTTGAAGTTCAGCCTCAAGCAACTTCCTAAGTAGGTTAGACCATAAAATCCAAAGCATATGGCTTAAATTGACAGGGAGAAAACCTCCAATCCCAGTTTTATGGCTCAGGCTCCTGGTCAGATGGGCTTGTGTTGCTCTTGGGAAACTGGTCTGAGAATTTTGCTGACACTACCAAGAAAAAAAATTGCTTCTCCATTCTGAGCACAGGCAGTGGAGCACCAGGAACCCATATGGCCACGGAGCTGGTGCAGACCTCTCCTGGACAGGCCAACGATGGCCCAAATGATGTTGCCAGTCAGTTACAGGGGACAATATTGTAAATTCTCTCACACTGGACTGTATTTTCAGCCAGTGTAAGTCAGTGCAAATCAAGTGGGTTGACAATTTTGCTCACTTAATCAACAGCATCTCCCGATACAAGTTGAAAAAAACAGGACAGTGAGAAAAATAGAGAAACAGCCATAGAGATGCTACTAGAGATTATGAAGGAGCTGTTAGTTCTGACAGTTTTTAAAACCATTCAAGTGACAGATAACAGTGACATATCATCTGACTTGTTTCACAAATTCACACACCCCATGTTTTCTGTGAGCACAGCAACTACTCAGCCTAGAAAAACAATGACATCTCATCACAAAGCCCTATCAGCACCTGAAACATAGATAAAATTATCAATGCATGACGAGGCTGGAGTGAAAACTGTTCCCTGAGGCACAGCTCTTTCAGGTTTAAACTACAGCTGCTAACTGCTAACTGACTTCCTAGGTACTGGTCTCACAAAGCAGTTACTGTTTTTATGTTGGCTAAAGGACTTTCTGCATCTTCTCTTAGTGGCAAGGGTGTGTCATGACTGAGTGGCTCTGGGAGATAACTGAGAAGGTGCAAGAATGCACCCATGAAGCAAGCTTGCCCTCTCCACTTACAAGATGCCAACCTCTCTGAAGGGCCCCATCCCTGTCGCAGCCAAGAGGCTGAGAACTGGGCTGGATCAACACAGCCCCAGAGACTTTCTGCATCAGACACCAGGTGTCCCCATGGAAGAGTCACCTCCCCATGTTTTATGCACCAAGAACTTTCAAGTAACACAACTTTCTAACAGAAGAGACAAGTCAGTCTTTGACAAGGGCCTAACTTATTGGCTGTAAGCTCCTGGGGTAATCTGGGATTGATGGTAGCTCTGCAATAACAGCTCCTCTCTGGAAGGAAAATGAAGCAGCAGAAGAAACTTAATTGATGTCATCTCAAAAGTACTCCACTATAACTTAGGACAGATTTCAAATTACACAATCTACAGGTGTTACTTTCCTGAACTTGTTAAAATGTCTGACAGTCTAATGAATACTCAGCACTTCTTGATTCCCAAGGGCAGCAGCCTCCCTGCAGCTTCCCACTACTCCCCGCCCAAGCAGGGTCCCGTGGGATGGCATCAGAGGGGTCCACAGGGCTCTCCTGATGCCCACTGGGACATCCTTCTGGGTAATCGTTCACGGAACTGCAGAACAAAACCTCTCTTGTCAGAGGTAACAAAATTTTCCTCTAAACAAGGATGCATGGCTCAAAAACCAGAGTGACAAAGTTGCTTTATGACTTGCTAAACTGCAGTGATACAAAGCAGGGCTGCTTATCTAGCTGCACGCAGTCCAGCTCACACTCAGAGGTGACTCTGCCTGAGAGATAAATAATACCAACCACTGTCTGCCATGCAAACACCAATCTGGAGGTCAGCTTGTAAATAGCTGCTGTCAGCTTGCAACTTCACAGGACCACAGGATAGAATCCCTGTATCTACCAGCTGGACCAGAGCATCAGAAGGTGTGAACAGCCTGGACTCAAAATTCTTACTTCTGTGGCTAATGCAAAAGGACTTTCCTAGGTCATCAGATCCATTCCCTGTGGCACCAGGCAGCCAGGCAGTATCAGCCATCTCCTGAGCTGGCTGCTCATCCCCACACTGTGTCTGGGAAGAAAAGTTGATCGGGGATGGTGCAGGAAAAACATCCTGATACAGGATTTTAATTTGAAATAACTTAGGTTCGAAGATAGTGACAGTGTAAGTTTACTAAATACAGATGTTAAATGCCATAGCTTCCCCTTTAATTTCAGCATATTATCTTATTTTCTTGATGCAACGTGGTATCAGAAATGCACAGAACACACACCATCCCTGTAATACAGCGACTTTGAAAGTGTTACTGTCAAGCTGACATTTTATTACATTTCTAGAAATATGCTAATTTGATCACTGAGTTTCATTCAGCAGTACGAAGGCTCAAGAATGAAGATGAATTGTGCTTTACTTAAAACAATTTTAAATGGAGAATATAGGCATAACTTCTCAGCCATCCCCCATCCCCTTGAAGCTCTGTTCTTTTGCTCTCCTCCAGAATTTAATATCACATTATCTCTGCAAGGAGCCACGTGAGGAAAGCAATGCGAGGTAAGCAGACTGGCGATTCTGTCATCCATTTTCATAATTTCAATTTATGTAAATAGGCCATCCACTGCCAAGCCAAACACAGGGTTACCACAGTGGGCTGAACAAACAATATTAGCTTTCAGACGAGTAAATACATTAGCTATCATTGGACACAGCCTCACTGAGGTCTTTGGGGACAAGGACCACGCAGAATAGCAAGTGGTCAGCACACTGCAGTGCTGTCAGCAAGCAGAAAGGCAGACAAAAATAACTACTGCTGTTGAAATGTGCAACATCTGCACATGAGATACTCTGATGGAAGTTCTAAGGGAAGGTTGCTAACTCCTCAGATTAACACTATGCATCTCATTCACAACTGCAAGAGCTTTTGTGCTGGTCATGACACTGAAAGAGCCCTCACATGCAAGGTCACTTTCTGTCCCAGGAGGTTTTCATTGGAATATGCTCATCCATTGCATACTCAGTGTCCAAATTCACACATCAAGCTTTGGCTCCAAATAATCAAAAGTCTGCCCATGGCCTAGATAATCTGCCTTTGTTTGAGATCATTTATACTGTTTTATAATTGACTAGTCCATTCTACGTGGATAGCAGGCGTGCAATGCCCAAACGTTGTTTCTCTGCCTGACAGGCTACTGCGAGTATAAAGCTGTTTTGAAACCTTTGGATGATTGTTTCATTTTTTAAGTTGCGTTTTTTAATACAAAATACCATAGTAACAAAATTCTCGCCATTCTTCCAGGAAAATCTCAAACATTCCAAGTGATCTATTTCACCAAGGTCTTGTACAAAATATGATTAGCGTTGCTTTAGTCCCAACAATAATACATAAGTGATAAATCTGTGCTGGCTGCTTATTTCTTTTCCTGTTGGTTTACATTTCCAAAGCAGCAGATAAGGAGAGGCCTTAAAGCTCGGGGACTTGCTGAAGGATTTAATCCAAACAAAAGAATTAAGAGCTGCTATCATGTAACATTTAAACACCATCATATTTATAAGCGCTACTTGTAAGTAATTAATTTTGGGTCTTTCCAACGCTGTCTTCTGTCCCTGCATTCTCAGTACATTATCAGAGTGTTTCTGTTTCTTGTGTTCTCCATGCTCAGGGGTCTGTTGCAGAGGCATTGTGAAAGGAAGGAACACTGCTTACCTCCAGGTTCTGTCTCACCCTGCTGCTGGAAGGAAAAATACAGATGCACAGACAGCACAGGAGCAAACAGTGCTGGGGAATCACTGATCAAAACAGCAGTAAATGGCAGAACATCAGCACATGCATTAGGGACAGAATTTTATACGTTATTCCTTGTCTGCAAACACTGGTGTCTGCAAACACTGGTGCTCAGCAGCTGGAAATAGCTACAGGGCAACAGTGCCTTGGTTGTGCTATCCTTGGATCACCTTGACTATGGAAGGAAGGGGGTAGCGATAGCTTATACAATCCCTTTATGCTTCGAGAGCTGTGTAGGAAGACCACAAGGTACCCCAAATAAGGCTTACTGCAGCTCGGCTAATGAACAGGTGATGTTTTAACAATAGGAGATCCTTAGTACCTCTGGTGTTTGTTACAAACTGTATCACAGTACTCAATACAGAGAGAAGCTAGAACATTCATCATTAAAGCAAGCCTCCCTTGTGCGTAAAAGGAATAATTCCATTTAATGATATTAGTAAAAACCATTTATCTGTGTGGATGGGCCAAAATAGGGAGCTAAGATGATGGAGCATGCCTGCTGTCTGTGCTATCACTGCCTCGCCATCCCGTAATAAATACACATATAGTAAGAACCCAGACAAATCCTGAGTTTTACAAAAAATATTTCATTAAAGAAAAAAAAAAGAGCTTTCTGATATTGTAAGTTATTCAAAATGTAAATGCCATGATTTTTTTTTAATGGAGAAAAATCATTATGAAAACTTCACAGAGTTTCTAAAGATTACATTAACTACAGAATTTCCATCTAGTTGTAGTTGTCAATCTCAAAGGAACTTGTGACTGCCCTGTGAATTAGTTGCTCATTTCCTTTAATTTTTAATCACTCACTTACATGCTCCAAACTTTGTTTCTGTCTCTTGAAGAGATACATTTAAAATCACAATGAGAGTTTATCTTCCTAGGACAGTACTGTTCAAACATTGAAGGAGCGCTACAAGTTTTACTTGGACTAGTTGCCATTACACTGTGCACAGCATCATATGGCCCTCTTGCCTAGTTTTTGACCCAGAAGTATCTTCATTAATAATTGTGCTCTCAGTCAGCTTGATATTACTTACTACAGGGAAACCAGTACAAAATGGAAAGACTAAT
This sequence comes from Cyrtonyx montezumae, assembly GCF_038088225.1. Taxonomy (NCBI): domain Eukaryota; kingdom Metazoa; phylum Chordata; class Aves; order Galliformes; family Odontophoridae; genus Cyrtonyx; species Cyrtonyx montezumae. Next base: position 62,136,304 of record NW_027072034.1, on the reverse strand, counting down.
CCTCTGAGAAACCTCCAAACTCTGTGAAACTCAGAATTAGCCAATAAAACAGAAATTGCTCAGCTGAGGGTAAAGGCATGCCTTTATCTGCGAAATGCAGGGAATGGATGAGTCAGCTGAGGTGGGATTTGTCCCATGTACCTCCTGACCTCAAGAGTGATGCACTGTGGTAAGTAGCACCTGAAGTGGGAACAAGGGAGCACGGAGTGGCAGAGAACATTGATGTGAAGGAAAAAAAGTGTTTTGTTTTGTTTTTTTTTCTTTCTGACAGCTGGATTCAACAAGGTACCTGCGCTTACAAACTGTCCCATTAGAGCCAGTGCATGGAGTCCCCACTGAAGTACGTAGTAATTAGCTATTGATTTTAACAGGACAAACGATTCACTGCAACCACTCACTGCCTTGAAGTTATACACGCACTTAACTACCTTGTTGAATGGATGCCTTGCAGACTATCAGAATTTTCTTGAAAGCTTTGGATGTACAGATAGCTGAACAAAATTACAGTTTCTTATTGAATGCAGAGGTGTATCTTTCCCCTCCAGGATAAAGAAAAAAAAACAAGGAAACAACGAAAAAATAACAGACAGAAGATAACATTCTTACAAAGGACAGTCCACTTGTGATCAACAGACTCCTCCAGGCCTAATCAGACCACTACAAGTGATATACACAAAATTACCTCACCTTTTCACTGAAAATACCTTTTAGAAACAAACAGTGCAATAAAAGCAAGTTCATTTCACTGAATCCCTTAAGAATGTTTATTTCCTCCACTTCAGTGAGTCTTCTGTAAGCCACAGAGAGCATTACAGTGATTCATACCACAACACATCCATGTTCAGTCCAAATTCTAGCAGTCTTCTAAACGATGTAAAACAGATGATCCACAGAGATGTCAAGAACTCAGAACCACGCTGGCCTTTTTTCTCACTAATAACACAACTTGCATGCTTGCAAAAGCTTCCAGGTCATTCTAGTTCTTATGACTACTTAATAAAAAAACAACAACACTAAACTTCCAAAAACAAACCATCAAAAGAACTCAGTTTTGTTTAGTCCCAAACATTTACAAAACAGTTACTCAGATGCCCTGTGCAAAATAAAAAAGAAAAAAAAAAAGAAAAAGAAAAAAGAGGTGAAAAACAGGAGCTATCTTTTGATACTCCCTGTTTGGCAAGCAAAACAGTTTTTTTTTTCCATTTTAAGCTGCTTGTCCCAACACAGAGTCTGAATTAAAAGCACAATGGGCTAAAGAAGAGACGCCCTGTGTTTTAAATCTGGTGCTGACAAGGGTTTCCTCTGCATCCATCATAGGAGCAGACACTGCTCTGGTCGTAAATCTGACTGCACATTCTCTACTGAAGGATATGAGCTGGAACAATAGGCACGGAACAAAAAACAATGGAAGTTCAATCGCTTTGCAAAGGTCACATTTTGACTATCAGCTCTTTCTCCAGCAGATCCTACAATGAAAACGTGATTTCAGGTCTTTCTGTAAGCTGTAGTTAGTTAATCAGCCCCCTGCACAGAGCAAGCTGGATGCCCCTGTGGTGGAGTTTTCCCCAGGCTGAAGCACAAACAGCACAATTCCACAGGTATGGCACATGGTAAAGACCAAGGATTAAAAATCTGAACTTCTATCCCTCTCTTACCCAGAATGAAGGGAAATTGTTTAAGTCCACTTATTGGAGTCTTGTCCTTCCCAGCAACATGTTTACAGCCAGCCCAGTGCTTAAAAAACCAGCCTTGGGCTTCCGTTCTGTCATCTAGTAGTTTAAACTGCACTGCATGATCTTTTGAGGAGACAGTCCTGACCAGAAGCATCAACACGAGCCAGATGATTACTGAATCAAGCTTTTGTCTCACCTGCTGGCATTGTATCAGAAATTACAGAGCCAAGGGTATGAAATGGTAACTGTCAGGCAAAGTGCAGTTTTCCATACTTTCAAGAAGTGCTCCAACCACAAGAAATTTTGAACACTGCACCGATGAAGAGGAACCCATTTTTATTTTAAGCAGAATATCAAGCAGCTGAAGAGCAGCTACAGAACTGTCCCCGACCCATATGTTGCTTCACATATTTGTTGTGGGACGCCTGAAAGTATCTAATTTTAATTATTCAGAATACACAGTGAATACTAAGCTTCCTGATTTTTTTTTTTAATTCACTATAAAGTTTAGAGGCTATGCCTCTATATTCTCAACTCTTCAAATGTTAATCTATCCTTCAGTGTGCTCCTCCTCCACTCCCACCCTCCATTCCATACTGCCACATCAGGTAAATCAGCTTAAGGGACATTCTTTCTTGCATGAAGAAAACTGTCATTCTCTGAGGTCATCTACATTTCTCACAGTACTACTGGATGTGAAGTATTTCATATCAAATGCCACACCTAGAGATACTCACTCACTGTATACGGTTTTTAATTCAGCTTTGCAGGCTGAGGCCTGCATGTGATTTTTATGCTAACTGTACTTTCTGCCTCCTTTCCTCCCATTCTTTCTTTCTGCCTTCCTTCCTTCCTGCCTACACCATGCAGTCTCTGTACCTTGGAGCTTCTGAGGGGTGCCCAGATTTGAGGCTGGAGCTGAAGGCAGTAAGCAGATGTCTTCAACTCCTCTGAGTGACAGAAGGTGAAACACTTCTGGTTGGTTAGTTATGAAGATACTTTTGCTGGAGGCAAATCTGGAGCAGGTTTGAGAGAAAACGCACTGCAGTCCTCTTGGTCCCTTGCCTGACAGCAAGCTGCAGAAGCAGATGCAACACAGGCAAGCTGATAAAAAGTCAGTCACCCGTGATTCAACAGACACTGAAACTAGCTTCTGAGGAGGAAGGGAATTTGAGTTTCTTGATTCCAAGAGCTGGAATTATGCTGAAGGCGGGCAAGGGTGTCCCAGTGCTACCTTTAGATGAGAAGTAGAAGGCTGAGCAGGAGGAACAGTCCAACCATCCAAGTGTTCCTGCATCTTTTCATTTATTGATTATAAACAGTTCTATTACATTGCCCGTGTCCAAGCAGAAATCTGTAATTTGTCTAAGAAATACAGCATTTTTAGAAGGACTAACTATTGAGCATTAAATGCCTAAAAAGGAGGAAATGCATATACCTCAGAGGAAATAATGTCAGTTTATAATTAATGAAAACTCGTGGGAAGGGAAATATAGCTGGAACATTAAGGCTGTAACAACTTGCTCTGAAAGGGCATTGTGAAAAGCAGGGGGAGGAGAAGGAAGGATGGGTCATTTTACATTAGAGATGCTCATGAATTTACAGATCACAGATCTTAAATGCTTACAGATTATACCTGTAGTCCAGCTAAATGTGGTGTTATGGGATTCTCACAGTCCTTGAAATCCTAATACTAGTAAGCTGGTAACTCTGCATCTGTTCTACATGTGCAGAAAGAAAAACAGGCTAATCACAGATGCACACAGCCTGGAGGATGTTTGCAAAAACTTCATCTGACTAAAGAAAAAAATTCCCCGATGCCTAAAAAGATGACAATTTCCTCAAACAGAAAACTCCAGAACCCTACATGGAATATCTCAATGTTTAATCTCATTTTAATGAGTGAAGAGAATTAATCACCTAAAAGCTAAAGGCTGCCTAAGTATCAGTGATGAAGATGGCTAGGGAAGTGATCCTTCCCCTCTACTCTGCCCTGGTGAGGCCCCACATGGAGTACTGTGTCCAGTTCTGGGCTCCCAGTTCAAAAAAGACACGGATCTCCTTGAAAGAGTCCAGCGGAGGTCTACAAAGATTATAAAGGGCGTGGAACACCTCCCTTATGAGGAAAGGCTGAGAGACCTGGGTGTGTTCAGCCTTGAGAAAAGAAGTCTCAAAGGGGTTCTGATCCACATCTATAAATATTTAAGTGTAAGAGGCAAAGGGACAAGGCTGGACTTTTCTCAGCAGTGTGTGGCAATAGGGCAAGGGGAAATGGCCACAATCTGATGCACAGGAAGTTCCACACAACTGTATGTAGGAAGTTCCTCACAGTGCAGTGACGGAGCAGTGGCACAGCTGCACAGAGAGGTGGTGGAGTCTCCTTCTCTGGAGACATTCCAGACCCGCCTGGACGCCTACCTGTGCAACCTGGGCTAGGGAGCTGCTTTGGAAGGGGGGTTGGACTCCATGATCTCTAGAGGTCCCTTCCAACCCCTACAATTCTGTGATTCTGTGATGATCTAGTCACAGTGACTCTGTTTTAAAATCAGGAATCGGGATACATATTACTGGCTGGTGTTTCTATTCTGTTTGCACAATTGTTGGCATAGAAGTCTAGAAAAAGAAGATTGAAAAGCGTAAAATAAAACATGGAACTGTTTTAAAAGTCAACTTACTGCATGTTGAAAGGCTTTTCCAAAACTGCAAGGGAAAGTTACCCTTATGAAGAAAAAATGCCCTGGAGAAGATAAAGAACAGAAAGCTCAGAAAGATATGCAGAGAACGGAGAGGAGAAAAGTTAGTGGTAAACAAACAAAGAAGCACTGAGCATCTATAAGAAGCAGATGAGCCAGTAAAACACTAAGAACTACTAACAGTGTTTCAGACAATAAAAATGCACTCTAAAAATAGCCATGCAGATAAAGTCCACTCTTTGGAAGCAGCAAGATCAAAAATGATGATACAGGAAAACAAAGATATTGAAAGAATATAATTATGTGGAACTATCAGGGTCATAGCTTGCTGGATTAAATCTCTAAAAGATTTAAAAATTCAGTTGTTCAGAGTAAGACATCAAAATATGTGTCATTAGCAGTGATTTCCAGATTCCAAGGATTGTGTCCTCCAATGTAAATTCATACGTTCATCATTCTGGGGTGAGGTAACATGAAGCTTTTTCAGGAAAAGATGTCACATAAAACAAAGGCCAACATGGTGTGAAATGGGATGGTTATTGTTATGGTTATGGTTATAGTTAAAATTAGAATCTAAAGTCACTGGCTCTACAGTAGCACTAGATGCAAAGCTGGTAACAATAGCAAAGAGCAATCTGCAGGCTTAAAGTAGCAGACATGCTTTGAGGACAGCGACTTTAGGACTCAAACCTGGAAGAGACTGTTAGGTTCATTTATGTCTTCAGTGATGCTAAAATACAGAAGAAAGATACTTTCAAAACCCTGTGCTTAGCTCTGACTGCCCCATTTCCAGAAGGAAGTGAAAATACTGGAGCGAGCTCGAAGGAAGGCTGAAGAACTGACCCCTGAGCAAGACAAAGGAAAACAAAGCGAATCTTACATGCGAGGCTGACAGAGTTCAACCAGCCTACTGATAAAGTTAAGAACTGTCACAGTGATTATTTAGGGCCACATTTCAAACTCACAGATAAGTTAAGAGCTGACATTAAGAATTTCAGCCTTCATTTCCTGGCGGTATCTCCCTGCAGTGTTAGTAAATTAACTGCAGAAGAGTTTACCAGGGCAGATGGTCAATTCATTAATGCCTGAAGTTGTCAAAACGAGATTATGCATGTTCAAGAAGGCACACCCCATAGAGCTTTTAGTGAAACAAACAAACAAAAACTATGGCTCAATCACACAAAATGTCAGGTCAGAGGAGTAATAATGACTTCTGACTTGCAGAGTTCATTAACTGAAGTACTTCCCCATAATAAAATGAGAAGAATGAACTACCTCCTTCAAGTCACACTGAGACAAACAGCATCTGTAAAAGCCACTTCAGCATGCATACAGATACACACAAACCTTTCTAACATGCCAGTGTCACTTGCACTTCAGTTCTAATTCAACAGCTGCTTATGCTGGTTAAATAAGCGCACAGAAAAGTAGGTGTGAATGTGGTGTTAAGCATGGTTTGAATATCTCTGCAGTCACTCCAAAGAATCCATTGGTCAAACCTTTCCACAGCACAGCTCTGACGTCAGGCAAGGAAAATGCCAATGATGTTCACGCACTGCTCTGCTGCTCTATGGGAACCTTCCTTCTTACAATGTGATATACTGTGCTACTGTATCCATCTTTCTTAACCATGTATGAACAGGAATGAGTTATTCAAACGCAGTATATCTTCCCATGCATCTAAACAGGATGGTGATCTTGGATGGAGAAGGAAAAAAAAAGTCAAAGTAGATATTCCCTACATGAGAGGAAAATAAATCACTTGTCATTGTCCAAAAGTAATCAATCTTAAATGCACGCTTTTTTACTGCCAGAGGAATGAAGGATTCTGATGCTCCATCATCATTTTATTTACTTTAGCCCAGGAACTGTCTGATCCTCTTTAAATGCTGTGGATCAATTCTGTATTAAAATGCCATCTCTAAGCCTGCTCTTTCAAGATGCTACATAATAAGCTGAAGGCAACAGTGACACGTTCCCCAAGTACACCGCTGAAACAAAACCTGCAATGAAGGTGTCCTTCTAGAAAAAGCTACTACCTTTGCACTCACTCCTTCCCAAGCACTGAGCAGTCCACTTGACATACTACATATTCCTTCTCTGGTTTCAGCTAAGAATACAAACCCAAGATACATAGTCATGGAATCACTAAGGATGGAAAAGACCACTAAGACCACTAAGGTGTCAACCTACCACCACCATGCCCACTAACCAGTCCCTCAGTGCTACATTTATATTTTTCACAGTCTGAATGCTAGAGGGTAAAGAAATTATTGAAGAGATTAACAAAATACAAGGTTAGACGCCCTGTCTTGGAGAACATTTTATGTTTTGTTTAGGTTTGTCCTCACATACAAACTAAATACTTACGAGTTTTAACTTAAGCCCAGAGCCTGGAGTCAGGTCCACTAGAACACAGGCTTTTCTCTTCTTCCTCACCAATGCAGAGCTAACACCTGCATTGAAGACTATGACTTTTATCAATAGTTACACTTGAAATACTCATACTCACTCCATTTCACCTGCTTTGGTTCTCTCAGCATTGTGAAACGTGCTACTCACACCACAGCGTTAAAGGATCAGATTACCCTCACCTTGAATCTATTCAACAAACCCCATCAAAAGCCAAAATGCAATGTAGTGAAAACAAGCAAGTCAATAATAAGAAGAAAAAGATAGTAATCAAAACAAAAAGGATCTCAATTCCAAGATATTTGAATAGCAACTTGACTCAGGTATTTTAACCAAGCATTTCAACTAAAAGATACAAGTTTTCTACATATAGTCCTCTTAATTTGAAGAACTTGAAGCAAAGCTTTCAGAATGTCTACAGTGTGCTTCCAAAGGCTCCAGCAGGGTACAGAAGTTAAGGAAATAACCTTTAATTTCAGCAAGCTTTTGGTATAAGCATGCCTCAAAAATGTATGCAACGTGAGACCTTACGGGATTAACAATGTTTGTTAGCAGCAAGGAAAGAAACAACTAAAAACCCCAAACCCAACCCTGCCAGCGTTTATTGCCAAACATAGTTTCCAACAACCTGAATTCACATGTCCATGAACAGTGGGCATCAGTTGTTCTGGAAAGCAAATATACTTACGAAAGGACATTCCCAATGTAGGCATAATATGAACAGCAGTAGGGAGCGGTCCCATCACAGCAGTAAGCCTTGCAGTCATTATCACACTGAGCCAGACAATCTTCTGCTGAATAAAAATAACATTCATGCAGTCAAACAGCAGCAACAACAAAAAGCCATAGAGTACAGCTTTAAAGAAAATGCAATCTAACAGTTTTATACAATCACAGGACTTCACTTGAGGCTTGGCCTGACCCCACAATTCAAATGGCAGCCAATTCCCTCTCATTCCAAATTTCAGTCAGGAGTTCATATTTAGATGCATTGTGTACGGGTATTTTGTAGCTGGCTGTATCAATCTCTTCTTGTACTAAATAATTTAAAATTAAAAAAATAAAAAAGCATTTCAAAATGTCAAGACACACCAGATTATCTTTCTGTATTCCAGTGAAGATTTCAGAGAAGAACCTGAGGCCAAACTACCTCCCACACTGTGTTGCTGGGTCGGAGGAGAAGGGAATGAAGCCGTCTGCAGGCTGGATCTTGCCCCACGTCCCTGCTGGAGTGCTCCAGAGTGACACTTAGGGCTGCTTGGGGTTCCCCAACCAGCAGCCAGCATTGCCCTTGCTCAAGTACCAGCTCAAGCCCTGCTAGCCCAGCACAGCAGCCCAGCGCTCACTGCAGCCAAACCTGGGCTCTCACTCTCCCAACAGGTTTCACTCACATTCCCACTCATAGAATTACAAAATCATTAAGGTTGCAAAAGATCACCAAGGTAACACTGTCCAACCACGATGCCCACTATCCATGTTCCTCAGTGCCACACCTTGAACACCTTCAGGGATGGTGACTCCAGCACCTCCCTGGGCAGCCTGTGCCACTGCCTCACCACTCCTTCTGAGAAGAAATTGCTCCTAACACCCAACCTGAACCTCCCTGGCTCAACTTGAGGCCATTCCCTCTTGTTCCATCACTTGTTAACTCAAAGAGGCCAACCCAAATCTTGCCACAACCTACTTTCAGGTGGTTATAGAGAGTGATAAGGTCTCCCACGAGCTTTCTCTTCAGACTGAACAACCCCATCTCCCTCAGCCACTCCTTACTAGACGTGTTCCTGCCTGTCATCCATTCTGACCCAGTTTTTGATGCGCTGGGGTCTGGGCAACCCAACCTCATCATAGCAAGTGCTGTGGCCACCTCCTGCCCACAAACTCCCACATTGCAGCAAGGCTCCTCTACAAGTGGTTGCACAGCAATCTGCCCATGCTGCTGATCCATCCTAACCCTCACCATCCTGATTTCACTCAGCAGATTTCAGCAGGTCGGCTCCACCGACTGCGTGAGCAGTCACCCCTTTTAGAGAAGGGCTACACACTACAGGGCGGCATGACAGCCGTCCCCACCAGCCTGCAGGCCAGCAGAGCAGCGGGACAGGACAGCGACCCAACGCCTTTGCGACCCAGAAGGGCTTTTAGCACTGTACGAGAGAGGGACGACGAAACACCCCTCCTAATTCAAACAGCCCGCGCCCCGACAGCAGCGAGGAGCCCTTCCTCCCTGGAAGTTACCGCGAGTGCTGAAGTTGGGCAACGCTCGGTGTGCCACGGCAGCCCCCCAGTCCACCCCGCGTTACACGGGCCGTCCCTCCCGAACCGCACAACCACTCCAACCACGAGAGGCACGGCATCTCCCCCCCCGCCCGCAGCTCGGACGGGCACCTGGCGGCCCCGCACCGCCCCCATCCCCGCCGCTCCCCCGGCGCCCCGGTCCCGCTGACCTGCGAGAAGAAGGAGCAGGAGGAAGGCGGGCAGCGTTACCCCCCGCGCCCATCCGCGCCGCCCCGGAGCCTCCATGCCGGCAGCGGGCGCGAAGCCGCCGCCCGCCCCGTCGCGGCGCGGCGCGGAGGCGGGCCGGGGACGGCGGGCGGGCGGGCGGTGCCGTCGGGCCGGGCCCGCTGCCCCCCGCCGAGCCGGGGCCGCCCCCGGGCTGGGCCCGCGGCGCTGTGGGTGGTGGCGGCGGGGCCGCCCCGTCGCGGCCCGGCCCACGGCGCTTCCCCGCCTCCCCTCCTTTGTCCGCCCCGGGGCAGGGCCGCTCCTCTGCGGCCGTCGGGGGGTGAGGCGGTGGGCGGCCGTCCGTGCACGCTCGCCGGGCACCGGGAAGTTTGGCGGAGCAGTTGAACGTCGTATATGGAATCCCCCAGCTCCCAGCTTTGTTTTGTTTTATTATCTTTTCCGCTGCTGGGATCAGTAGTTACACCTTGTTTGGAACCGAGCGTCAGTGCACGGAACGTGATGTACGCGTGAGATAGCGGCTGTGGTAACCACAGCAAAATGAGACCTCTCCATGCGTGACCGCCTGTGCCTGCTCTGCTCCCAACAGCGGGGCAGTTGAACTGAGGGTACAGCAAGCCCCAGGCCAGCCCCACCCCGCTGCTCACTATTGGAATTGCTCCGTGATAAGACCTGAACTGTAATCTCCGAAGTAATTTTCAAGAGTGATTTTTGATAACCATTTAAAATGCTGCTGCAATTAACCCCGTGCAAGGATTCCCATCAACGGGGCCCGGAGGCCAAATGTTTGCCCCAAGGTCTCACAGAACAATAGGGCCGAGTCTGACCTTGCACAAAGTCATGAGTCAAGGAATGCACTTCGGGACACTGAGGTATGCACACAAAAATGAGAAAAATCCACAGGTGTTTCTGCTCATAAAGGGTTTCCTGCTCTTGGCAGCTTGGACGGGAAGGCTGACACAAAAATATCGTGATTTTTTTAACAAAAGGTTCAGCTATTCTCTTCCATTGACAACCCAACCCCCAGAGCACTGCATCAGATCAGCCAAAAACCAGTCGTGTTTATCAGTGCACAAGTATTTTTCAATATACAGATATACCTGAATGTAATCACCGACAAATAAGACCAACTCTGTGTGTTTAACTACCCTCCAGTGTGTATCCCATAGTTGATGTAACAGCCTGAATAAAAGATCTCAGTTATGTGTTAGCCATGGCAAGTAAAATGCCAGGTGCACAGCTTCGTGTCAGAGTGATCACATCAGCTCCCTGTGTCCTGCCTGGTCACAGGCTGCAGTTTGTTACTGAATAACTCCTTGAAAGAGCAGCTTTGCCATCAGACAGCAGCAAATAGCAGTAAAGGAAAAGGATTTATCCTTTAAAAATGAATTTCAGACCTGGTGGATAAATCCCAGCAGCTCCAGGTTTTAAATTTTAATTAATCATCTCCAGTCACAATTCCAAACTGTCTCAGGAAAAGCTTTTGTTGATATTTTTTATCCTGTTTTCCTTCCCTTTGCATTTGTTTTCCTTACAGATTCCTTCCCTTGCATGTCACATTTCAGCATTACCCCAAAATGACTTGGTACAATTGTCCAGTGCTTGCAGACCAGTGTAGTACATTTGAATTCAGTACTGATTTGCACATAACAGGTTTACAAACTTAGTGTAATCCTTTTTTTTTCTTTTTTATGTCTGTTGGTTAAGTCCTTTGTGCCTCTCTCAGGTTCCTCATCCCTAAATGCTATGTCCCAAATGCTGTCTTTTGGACAAATGACTGAGGCCCATCTGACAACAGGAAAAATGGGATAGTGTGATCAACTTTTCTGCTGCTCTGTCACATTTTCATTACTCCCAGCATTTTGGAGAACATTTTTAGAAGGCTGGAAGGAAGGAGCACCATTCGAAGGTGGTATCAACTACTCTGGATGAGGTGAGGGTATTCTGGGACCAAACAGTTTTATATTTTCAGGCAGAGATTTTAAAGGTAGACAGATTCGTAGCAAAGAGCAACAGAAGAAGGAAGACATAGATTAGATATTGGGAGGAAATTCTTTCCTCAGAGGGCGGTAAGGCACTGGCACAGGCTGCCCAGAGAAGCTGTGGTGCCCCATCCCTGGAGGCTCTCAAGGACAGATTGGATGGGGCCCTGAGCAGCCTGATTTAGTGTCTGATCTAGTGGTTGGCAATCCTGTCTGGAGCAGAGGGTTGGAACTAGATGGTCTTTAAGGTCCCTTCAAACCCAAGCCTTTCTATGAAACGATGGGAACTAAGGCCCTAGCCATGACAATCCTTACACATCACAACCTCACATGATACAAAATAATTTCTGATCAGAGATGGGTTTTGAAAGATGGTTTTGAAAAGCATGTGGGATTGATCAAATGATGATGCGTACCAACTCTGAAGTGCTCATCTTCAGGTGGAGTTCAAGGATAAAATCCTTCTCCCAGTGCACCAGTGTTTTGAAACTCACTACAATCAAGCATTTCTGTCTTCAGAAGCTTAATTAGCAGTTTAGAAACAGTAATTATCACACGAAGAGCACTAGAGGAAACTTAGTATAGAAAAAGGCTTAAGGCGAGCATTTAGACTTTTTTTTTACCTCTGCACTAGCTCTAGAGAAATCACTTAAAAACAATTACCAGTATAATTTTTACTCATGCTAAAGAGTTTCTTGTTGAACCCAGGCTGCTGGCTGGATGAGTGTGAGGAATCATAAATAAGTCCTCTAGACATTTTCCAGAACGAAACCAGCCAAGCAACTTCTCAGTACCTCCACAGAAGCCCCAAGTGCACTGTGTAGTGTAGCTGCTGATTTGGTCAAACTCCTCATTCTGGAAGGAATGGAGCCCACAAACACATCTGTTAAGCTCTGTCCCATGTTATTGTGTACTGGCATAGAATCTTAGAATCATTAAGGTTGGAAAAGACCTCTAAGATCATTTAGTCCAACCATCAGCCCATCATCACCATGCCCTCTGAACACATCCCTCAGTGCCACATCCACGTGGCTCTTGAACATCTCTGGAGAAGGAGACTCCACCACCTTACTGGGCAGCCTGTGCCACTGCCTCATTGCTCTTGCTGAGGAGTTGTTCCTAGTCTGATCTGCCATGTGTCAGCCACATCTGAGCTGCTCCTCCTGCCTCTGAAAGGTTTGTGTGGGTGCTTCCCTACCATGATTGTTGTCTGTATGCACTTCTGTACCTAGCACAAGTGTGAATACTACCCTTGTTTTTCAGCAGGTTCCTTGTTTCAATGTCCAGGCAACAGTGTACTTCAGATAGTAAATATGATTTCACTGTATGTTTAACTTAGTACCTTCTCTGTTCCTGTGTCAGGAAAGAACCATCATAATTAGCTGACAAGGATCATGTGCCATCCCCCATTGAAGTTAATGAAAGGCTTCTCAATGACACTGCCATTAGCCAGACCTGGCTTTTAATGTCTGATTATGTTCTGTCTCCTTATCCTTCTCTCACCACTGGTGAAAAACTCTTAATCTTTTTGCCTCCTTTAAATGAAAATCTTTTCACACTTCTGATCAGTTTCATTGCTATTTTGGGAAGCTCTTTCTGCTAGATCTTTTTCTGAGGATGGCCTAAATACTAAATGCACTATTTAAAATTGATTTTCAATGTTGAATTCTGTCCTTGTCTGAGAAGGTGCCATGTCTTTTCCTGACTACTCCATTAGCACATATTAGCTCTATTGCAGCATTGGCATATAGTTAGTTTCACACTATTAATGACTAACACAAGTGTACATGCTTTCTGTTTCACAACTGTTGTCTGTGATTACATTGCTTATCTCCACACGAGCCCCTTTATTATCTCTTTTAGGGTTTCAGATTTTTGCCACTATCTTTGACATTGGAGAATTTATCACAGAGTTCCTCGAATGCTACTGGACTGTTTCTCTTCTCCACAGACTTCCAGTCTGTCATATGATGGATGTGCTAAACACTCCTGCTGTGTAAAGCTCAGAGCACACATTGCGGGAAGTAATTCCTGTGCAGCAAGCTACGTATCATAGGGCCCCTTCAGTTACATCTGCCATGTGAAGGTGGATGTAATGGTGGTCATGTTCTATGGAACAGAACGATTCCACAGGTAGAAATGCATACTATATTCTTGTAAAAGGCAGATCAGTCTTTGCTTACATTTGGGATACTGAAAAACTCAGGACAGCAGAGGAATTAGGCATTTTTTTATGTACTATTTTCAAGTCAGGTATTTCCCTGTTCGTGTTATCTCTTATAATACTTAAAGCGTTTGCCTGCTGGATGGGAACTAATAGAATACCTTTGGCATTGTTTCTAGCAGGAGCAAGGTGTGTCTCACCCTTCTGGTTGAGCATCAGGCAGTTGTGTATGCATCTGCTGAAAGACTAACTTACATTCAGACTTGAACAACACTATTTAGAAATACAGGCATTTGCGTGCTTTGTTGGTTCCCTTAACGAAACATTTATTTAATAAACTAATCAGTAGTGCTTGGTAAAGCCTAGAAAACAGTAACAATATCTTGGGAAAATTTGTAGTCATGGAAGTCTTGAGTTTAGATGTTCACATTGATGTTTTCTGTCTTCCAAACTCTCTCCTGCTCAAATTATCTTTTTTTTCTCTCCCCATCCCACCCTGCCTTTCCCCCCTCCCCTAAATTCTGTGTCAGAATCCAGAATCTGAGTAATAACATTTCTTAAATATCTATATATCTTTTGAGGATGTATGATTTAATTGGATCAAAATCAGAAATGCAGTTAGTTAATCTAAACTAGACTTCCACTTTTTTTGAAATTAAAGATTATGTGTTTAACACTGATCTATGACATAAAATCTGTGGTTGAAATGAATTAACTTGAACTAAAAGGCTCTATAAGAGGTAGTTTATTATCTGACTCATAATTCTCTTTTTTCTATTAATTGAAGAAAAATTCTTTTTTTTTTAATTTGGACATTTTATCTTGCACGTGGTTTTAGAGGACAATATTTAGCTTTTATGAAAAGTATCTGGCTTTGGAATGACAGTACGTGAGAAAGGTGCTTAGGTGAATGGACAACCAGTTGGAGATTACCAAAGTTAAATTTGGTCACAACGCCCCAGTTGTTGTTATTTTCCACATTTCATCTACAGAACGTTTTAAAAGATCAGGCAAACCTTCAATTACTAGGATGGGGAACTCTGTATCCAGTTATTTATGTGACAGGATAAGCAATGTACACCAAGAACCAAGCAAATCTCTGTAGTTAGCCAGGGGCTATTACCAGCAGCCAAGATTATAGCATTACTTTAAAACTACTTAGTTTTGTAGCCTTAGGAAAAATCCATCAGCTGAGGACTTGGGGATCCAAGAATATGCTGATTCAAAGTTGACCATCTAGATCTAAAATTTTGTCCTGGAATTTTTAAATGAATCTTTTTTCTTTAGAAATATTTGTAGAAAAAAAAAATAGAAAATAGTAAATATTATTTTTTCTTTAATGAAGTTGGTTGTTTACAAGCATACAGTTCTGTGCTGTAACCATCATAGGAAGTGCAAGTCTCTCCCATGTACATGCAAACAAAGCAAAACCTGAAATTAAAGAACTACTTTCAAGAAGCAGATGATGAATTTCCTACTTAAAGAAATAATGAGCTCTGTAAACTTCATTTTCTGCTCCAAATGTAGAATGCTTTCTTTGTTTAAGGAACCATTTGGAGCACAAGCACGATGCCTCTACCTTTCAGTGCTATGTTGCTTGAACTTGACAGGAACCATTACACTGGAGAAAGCTCAACTTTTCTGCTTGAAGCCTAGAGCAATATATACATTGCCAGCCTGAAAGGAGAATGATCTGACATGCTGCTTGTGTTGGAATTCATTAAGCCCAGCAGACGTTCAGTGCTCAATGACTGGAGAATAGAAGCTAATAACATCATTTTATTAAGCTCTCTCACAAGAAAAACTTGGTTAGCTGTTAGCTGGACGCAATGCCTCGCCTTTCAAAATTATTTTGGCCTCGACAGCCACACTTCACATTCTTACATAAATTGTTAAGTGGAACAGCAGTGGAAGACAAGGAGTTGGTGGGATGGGAAAGAGAAAAAAGCCTGACTACCATAATCAAAGTTCTGCAGCTATGGAAGGGCTTCAGATCGTGTCTGACAGCAGCTACTTTCATTTCCTTCATTGCTTTGGTTTGCTCTAGTCACAGTGCAGTTCTTCCTTGAGCAAGTTTAGAGTATGGAATCAAATCTTTACCGTTTCTCTCTTACATAAGGGGTGCTTTCAGAAGTGACAGCATGCTTTATTGGAAAACAAAACAAAATGTTCTGAACTTTTTTGCTAAAGGAGATGAAAAATCTTTTGGAGTAGAGTAGAACTCATTCAAATTGAAGGCAGAGACGGGGGTCAAGACAGCACCATCTATATTCAGGAGTGTTCCTAATCATCATCACCAATGGCCTTGGAATTACTATTCAGACTGCACGCTCATTAGCACCTTGGCAGCCTGCTAGTTTACTAGAACTGGCAAATAGAAGCAAGTGCTTGGTATTAATAAGCTGCAGGAAGAAAACATCCTCAAAATTGCTAGATGTTTTCCAGCTTCCCAAAAAAGCTCAGCTGAATAACCTTCAATTTTCCATGCTGTATAAAAGCATCTTTGTATTGATCCCCATAACGTATAGTACATTAGAATAAAAATGCTGTTAATACTTTGGCAGTGGTGTTTCTGCTCCCTGATCAGTAAGAAACTGAGGTAGAGAGACTGCATGACTTCTGGAACTCAACCAGAGTAGTCAGTGGCAGAATCAAGATTTGAACCTAAATGATCCTGAGCTCCTTCTTCAGGAGCAATCATGAATGATACCATGCAGAGAGCATTAGGAATATCTGGTATGCCAGCTTCATCAACAGGTTCTGGTGAGAAACAAAGACAAAACTGTCAATGCACTGGCTACACAAATAGATTAAAAAGCTACTTCAAGAACTATGACTGTTATGGTTCCAAACACAGACATTTGTAATACCTTATAAAAGCTACAAGTGTGTTGTTGATTGGACTTAAGGAAGTTTTTTACAATAAGGGTGGTGAGGCTTTGGAACAGGTTGCCCAGAGAGGTTGTGGATGAGACATTTGAAGTCAGGTTGGACAGGGCTCTGAGCAACCTGATCTAGCTGATCATTGTTCATTGTAGGGGCATTGGACTAGATGACCTTTAAGGGTCCCTTCTGACTCAAACAATTATGTGATTCTATGGTTCTACTTTATTGTTCTGTTATCTAGATGGTAGGCAGTCCCAATCCTTACCCTCCCACTTTCAAGCCTTACAAAGTGTTACATCAAGAATGTGGAAGAGTGTATAGTGGGAGAAGTCTTCTCCATAGCAGATACTGGGGAAAAGTTAGGATTAGTTGGGTTAGTTTTTTTGGCTGTATGGACTCTGGGTACAGGAGCACTGCAAGATGCTTGTTGTGGAGACCCAGTGCTTCCAGCTATGGCAAGATAGGAAGCACTGGAAGATTAAATCTCACCCTTCTGAGAAATGTCCCACAGTCATTTCACAATGACCTCTTGCAATAATGACTTGCTGGTATCAAAGAGCTGTTAGTGCAATTAAAAATATGGTCAATAACAAAATGCCTAACAAATGGTAAATACCCTTTCTTTATTCTTCCCAAACATTTGGGGCTTTGGAAGTCCAGCTCTCTCCTGTAGTGTTCAAACCCTGCAGATTTTTGTTTAAAGAACAGCATTTGAAGTGGAAAACATTTTCCAGAGATTTAATGGCTGGCTGCCATAATAGTTCAGGTGGTCCATTTTCAAGCAGTGACCACTTTTCATGCCATACCTTAACTTTGGGAGGGGGTTCAATCTCTTAATGTTTTTCTTTATTGCAGGGTCTTTTGAATGAAAGGCAGTTTGCAATGTCCCCCTTGCCAGCAGCACAAAACCTGTTGATTGTATTCTGCAAAGTTCATCATGTGGTGAAAGATGATTTGGAACTGGAAAACAAAGGGTTGGAACAACACAGGAATATAATCAAAAGGGGGAGGGGGGGACGACACTTATAATCATGCCAGATACATTCAGTTTTGAAACTGGAAAATTATTTTTCCAGAGTGATGAAAAACTTTGTAATATGGATTTAAAGAGCTACGCTAAGAGATTACTAACTTAATCAGAAGAGAAGGCATCTCTGTGCTCATTTGTATTTAGTTGTATCTGTCCAGAGTGATCTTGTTATAATGGAGCACACAATGGATTACTCAGTGTACAATTGCTATTTTTTTTTCTAAAAGGCACATTAAAAACAAGCCTTTTCCTCATGTTCTAATCCATATGTACCGGATACTGTAGTGGCAGTGTTTTATCAAGTACTTCAACCCTCAACCCTAGAGACACTCTGAAGCTGCTTTTTCAATATCGCAATGGGTCAACGTATGTACAGAACTTTGTCCTCATGATATTAAGAAAGCAACAATCTGTGTACACTTAGTTAGGGTCCCAGGAAGGTAAGTGGCAGAGGTTGAAGCGATACTCTATATCCTCGCACTGAAAATTGTGCCTCTACAGGTATTAATTTAGCCATCCAGCTTATCCATTTGTCAAATATGGAAGGTATTTTATTTTTTCTGGGAATACATCAGTTATATAATTCACTTATAGGAGAACTGGCTAAACTCCCTACCAACTCAGGACAATTCTAGTGAAGAACAATGGAATTATGTAAACACAGACGTCTGTAACTCAGCTCACTCCTGTCAATACCTAACACTATAATTGCTTCCAAAATAAGTCACTTCTTCATCCACTCGTGCTGCCACTCTGCTCTTTGTATTTACTTCTTTTGTTCTCACTTGGGAATGGGTTGGATTGTCTAGTGAGCAGAGCTGGGGAAACAGCTCAGAGTTAACCATTGCTTTATTTTGTTACTTTTTTATTTTTAACTTTTCTGGTGGAGTGATCTGAGAGCAAAATGAGGCCAGATGACTATACAAGGCACAATGTATATAATATCCATATCCACATCCATTTCCTTTGCTCTATCTGGAGTCTCTGTGCATCTAAGATACCAGCGCTCTATATTGTCTGCATTATTTCCCTTCCTGTCAGACATTCCCATGATAAAGCATGAGTTTGAAATTCCATTCACTTTTTTGTGGTGATCAGAGGTAATTTTTGCAACTGGTTGATGACCAGTGAGGTTGTGTTCCAATCAGCTGGAAAACAGAAGCTATATAAGGTCATTTTAATCAATTTCTCTCCTGAAAATCTTCTCCAAAGGTTTCTTACTTCTGGTAGTATACACAGCTGGCAATACAACATTGATTTAAAAAAAAAAAAAAAGCAATGAAAATAAGTAATCTCAAAGACCTTTCATGCATAAGGTAACATGTCATTAGTCGAAGTACAGAGATTGTTAATAAAAATTAGGATTTGTAGACAGTTATCACACAATTATTGATGTTTTCTCTGTTCATAGCAGAAAATATTTTACTTGTTAAAAACAGTTGGCATCTTAATTATAACTGTATTTCACTAGCTGGCTAAATACAGTTTTACTGAAACACACAAAAAGGAAGCTGGGACAGGTAATCCATATGTGTTCGTAACTGTAATACTATTTTGGCTTCCTGGTCACCAATATCTGTATCCTTATGCCAAGCAGTCGAGGGCTGACCTCCTCAGGAAACAGTGATATTCTTCTAACTCCTGTTTGACACAGATATC
Source organism: Cyrtonyx montezumae (assembly GCF_038088225.1). Taxonomy (NCBI): domain Eukaryota; kingdom Metazoa; phylum Chordata; class Aves; order Galliformes; family Odontophoridae; genus Cyrtonyx; species Cyrtonyx montezumae. The sequence continues at coordinate 62,117,348 of NW_027072034.1, read as the reverse complement.
TTTACAGAGATAGTCATGGTCTGCAGGATAAAATAAATGAATAAATTGAAAATGTCCATAAAAAAGTAGTGTTCTTGAGGGTTAGGTAAATCCTACTTTAGCATTCAGATAAAAATTCCTTTAAATTCATGAAAGATATTTGAGATATGCCACTCATGTTTAGAATTTGTGTCTAGAGCCTCTTCTGATGTAAACAGCTGTAGTGCCACTGAAATCTGAGCAGTTACATCAGTCTACAGCAAATAATGATTTGGCTCATGATGTTTATACACAAAGCCTGCAGAAGGCACAAACTGCAGTAGTACATAAATGTGAACTCATAAACTGAGAAGATATTGAACCACAGGGTCAAATCTCAATTACTTTTTGGAAGCCAAAATGAGAAATTGAAAGGATAATAGAAACAGAGGACTGTAAGTCAGCAAAAATTGAGAGCTCTTCTGAGAAGGATTTCTTTCATGAACTCCCCAGTGTCTCTGTTCCTTGTTTATCAAACAGTAAATTAAATTGTCCAATAATAGCTACCCACCTCTGTAAGCACTCTTGCTTAGTTCTCTGTAGTTTTATATGATACATTGAAAACTAACAATAGAATCTGCAGTGGAAAGTAAGTTAAATCTTATGGCTGAAATTCTACAGGTATGATAAATCAATGAGTAATAAAATTGAATGCATAATGCTTTTAGCATTGTCAGCATGATAGTAGGAGAAAGAAGGATTTTGGATAACAACAGGTTTGCTGATGAGCTTGAGCTGTAGCAATAAACATCATAACCAAAATCCAGAGAAGAAAAATGTTGGTCACCTGCCAAATGAGAATGTAAAAATGAAGCTTCTAAGAATTTCCTTATGGTTTGTTCCTTCATTATACCTGGATAAAAGAAGTACATACTAATATACTATGTAAGGAAATGCATTTTTATGGTAGCATGTGTGTCTGAAGGTTAGAATGCGGTTGAATATGTCCAAAGCTATTTGTTATTTAGAGGAAGAAAATCAGCACCACCCATGTTTTCCAGAACAGAACAGAGGTTATTTTACAGATTTTAATAGGCTTTGATATTAAAGGTCTGTTTCTGGAAAGGGCTTTTTTAATTAGTATGATTATTGCTATGCATTCTTTTGAGCAAAGAAAAAATCTGTAACACAGCACATACTTTGAGCCCAAGTATTCCTGTTCAGTTTCTCCTTCAAATTCTACAACAAATACCATCACCATCATCCTTCTAGTTTCCAAAATGCATCTTGATTAAATTCTATTTCACAAAGGTTCCACAAAAACCTTTAGGAATACATGTAAAAATATAACTTGTTATGCTGAGGGAGGGAGGACAGTGTTAAAAATCTACAATGATATCTCACTCATTTGTCAAACCTAACTTCTTTTCTTTTTCTTGACAGGAAATGACTTGTCTGACTGTTGTAAGCTGCTTACAGCTCTCTGGAATATGATGGATCTGAGCATTCATTGATTTGAAAATACTTTTATTCTGCGCAAACTTAGAAATAGGGAGAAGCCTCATTTTTTTATAGTTCTAGGAGTGTTTTGACCTCTTCTGGTAATATGAGTGTGGTACTTACTTAGTCAAGTTAAGCCTAAAAAAATTGATAAATATATTCACAAAAGATATTTGAGATATGCCTATTTAAAATGGCATTTTAAGGCATTTTTGCATATATAATAAAATTAGTAAAATCAATAGATTTTGGAAGCCTCTAGAAATTATTTAAAAGTGATTATTCTTCAGTGGTGATGTCTTGAAAATTTGCAGAATGGATCAGATTGGAAAGACATTCTTGTGGTTATCTGGTCCACCTCTGCTCAAGCAAGGCAACTTAGAGCAGGTTGTCTAGATGGCTTTTGAGTATCTCCAGGAAGGGAAACTTGCAACCTCTCTGGGCAGCCTTTATCACTGATTAGTCCCAGCTTTCTCAGCCTTTCCTCATATGAGAAGTGCTATGGACTCATATCCGTTTTAGTGGTGGCCTTTCATTGGACTCCATCCAGTAAGTCCATGTGTTTCTTGCACTGAAAAGCTTAGAACTGGGCACCACACTGCAAGTGTGGCCTCATGACTGATGAGTAAAGAGGAAGAATCACCTGTCTTGACGTACTGGCGACACTTCTACTAAAGGAGCTCAGAATAACATAAGCTATCTGCGGCAAGGGCATGTTGCTGGTTCATGTTCATCTTGGTATCCACCAGCACCTCCAGATCCTTTTCTGCAAGTCACAGGGCTGCTTTCTCGATGTTATTGGTGCCTGGGGTTGTTCCTCCCCTGGTACAGGACTTCACACTTTCTGAACTTCATGAGGTTCTTGTCAGTCTATTTCACCATCTTGTCAACATCCCTTTGGATAGCAGCATGATCCTCTGGTGTGTCAACCACTCCTCCCAGTTCTATCATGTATAAAATGTCTTTGTCTGTACTGTAAGACATTCATATTCAGCTCTTAATAGCTGTTAGTTATTTTATATTTATTTTATCATTAGTCAGGAAAGGAATACCATAGGTTTATACCTCTTTCGCACATTAAGGCAGATTGTTTTTTGTGTCAGATTTCTGTAACTTCTAAAATGCTGCTATATGCCTCTCAGAAGTGATTTGGGAAGCTTGGAGAAACCCCAAGAGAGGCATCAACAGAAAGAAATGAAGTGATGTACCCTAGATGTAGTCTTTGTACATCACTAAGACTTCCATGACATATTGGATAACATGTATTTATTCATGCACACTTCACTAACAACTCAAAATGTATGCTTCAGTTGATTAGATGAGATATATTGTTGCATACAAAGATGAACAAGAGTACTATCTGTAGGAAACTTAATGGACTTGAATTATTTTTTAAAACGGTAAATAAAAATTTAAATAAAAGTTATAATTGCCTATTTAACAGATAGACGAGTAACTTCTGTATTGTCATTCTGGTCTGATGAGTACATAATATGCTTTAAAAAAGCATAATTACATACTTAGCTGATAGACTAATAGCTCCATTGGGAGTAATTTTGCCCTATTAAGTATGAATAAATATGTATTTACCCAAGATGAAGCATTGCTAGTCTCCTGAATGAAGGATAAGAGTTATTGCTCTCTACTTAAACATGAAAGAGTAATAATAATAAAATAAAAAATAAACAAAAATATAGAAAATGGGCCAAAATAAAATATTTTTACCTACTAAAATAACTACATAAAATAAATACAATAAAAAGATTTCATAGACAATAAAGCATTAAAGCACTTCTCCAGGATCTCCCCAGATACAGTCTTCCAGCTATAAATATCTGCAGGTGAGAAAGAAATTCTCCTTCTCTGACAAGAGCCAGAAAATAATTTCCTTCCTCATAGGACAACTTGTGCTACAGAGAAGAGATGGACCTGCCAGCTGGGACATATTTATTTCTCTAGGGCTTGGGTAAACATCAAGAAGTGGCTTGAAGAGATCGTCCTTCCAGATGTTCTGAGCAGCTGCATAAGCAGTTCCACACTGACCCAATTCTCTTTGAATACACTAGGGAAATGCCCAGCATCCTTTGCATCTCAGGACAGCTAGGTACTGTGAGTGTAATTCAACTCAAAGTGGTGCTAATTTCAAAATCAGATCAAGTTGATGAGGCATTGCACAGTCAAGTGTTGAGTATTTCCAACGATGAAGGTAGGATAACTCACATGGCAATACGTACCAGTGTTGAGAACAGCCTTATTACTATCTTTTTAGCTTATGGCTATTTCCTTCTGACTAGTGAACATTGCCTTCTACTCTTCTGCTGTGCACCTCCAACCATTCTGACTGTCTTTTCTATAAACCCCATAGTCAACTGAGGAAGGCTTAATTGGTCCCCCTGAAACCATCTCTTCCCCAAGCTAAACAAACTGAATTTCCTTAGCCTTTCACTGTGCAACACGTGCTCCAGCTCTTCTGTGTCCTAGTGGTCTGTTCCCAGACTTACCACAACGTATTAGTATTTCTTGTCAGTCCTCCAGGTGAGGTCTCAGAATTGCTGCATATAGGAGAAGCATCACTTCTCTTGAGCTGCTGGTTACACTTTCACTAACTTGGCTCAGTATGCAACACTGCTGCAAGGCTGCACTACTGCTCATATTCAGCCTATCCGCTATCAGCACCTCCAGCTATTTCTCTTCAAATCTTAGAATTATAGAATCATAGAATACTATGAGTTAGAAGGGACCCATGAGGATCATTGAGTCCAACTCCTGGCTCCACATATGACCACCTGTGTATGAAGATGCTTTCCAAATGCAACCCTGTCCGTGGCAGGGAGTTGGAGCCTGATGAACTTTACCTCTCTCCCAACCAAAGCCATTCTATGATTCTATGATTCTATTCTGCGATTCTTGAACTCTGACTACTTGGGACCGTGACCACTGCCCTGATGAGCCTGTTCTATGCCCACCACTCTCTGATGAAGAACTTTCTCCTGATATCCAGTGTGATGTTTCCCTGATGCAGCTCCAAGATCCATCAGGTCCTGTTGCTGTCAGCAGAGAGATTAGTGTCTCCTCTTCTCTGAGCTGAATAAACTAAGAGAGCTCATCCATTCCTGATATGTCTTGCCCTTGAGACCCTTCTCCATCATCACAGGTCTCCATGCGCATTCAGTACGTTTCTCAATGTAACTGTACACCCTTGGACACATATCATTTCTGTGATGAGACACTACAATACTAAATGACCAAGACTGTGACTTCCTGTACAGAAGCTCAGGAAGATGAAAATGGTTCTCCATCATCATCAGGAATGCAATCACTAAGATTGTTTTAAACCATTTACTAGTCCAAATCTAGACTGTCCCAAGTCTAAAAGTCTAAGATACCTTTTAACAATAAAAGGAGTTTACCTGCAGCTGGATTTTGACTCTGTTTTTCCCAAGAGTTTGCTGTGGAATGATGTACAATACTGGAAGTAGATGGCTAAAGGCATTCATGGTGTCTAACAAAAGACACATAAGATAGAGCACAAGGATGAGAAAAAAAACACTGTAATGTTTCCTCATTCTGAGATTCAGGCTTATTTTCTTTGATAATCCTTGAAGAGCCTGTTTTGTACTAAATTGTGTCAATTTCTTTTTGAATCCCTGGGAATGCTTATGGCACTCGCAGCCTTCAGTGGTAAGGGACTTCACTCCTGAGCAACACGTGGTATAAGGTGGTAACTTGTTTGCCTTCAGCCCATCACTTTCATGACTCATTTGCTGGCCCTATGTTTTATGCTGGAAAGCAGTGATTAATCAACTTTATTTATGTCTGTATTATCATGACTTTATAAATATCATAAAGGTCACATATCTTCTAGGCTGACAGGTTCTAGTCTACATAATCTCTTCATGTATGGAAGCCCCAAACCTTAAGCAGCTTTGTTACATTTTGCTTCACCTTTTCTAATAGTACAGTATTTTCTTGTGATGGGGAGGGAGAGGGCTACCCTCTACTAATGAGGATGCAGCTACCATCTAGATCTATATACATCAGCCTGGTAACATTTGTTCTTTCTTTTGTTCTCTCTTTTATTTGCCTTTTTGACCACTGCCAAGCTTTGAGCTGATATTTTCACAGAACTATTTATTATACTTCTGAGATCTCTTTTCTGAACAGTAATTGCTAGTTCAGAGCCCCTCATTTTATATGCAAAGTGCGGGTTGTTTTTCTTCTTGCGAATCACCTCACAAACAGTGAAATTCATATGCTGTTTTATTCACCTATCCTTCTTCTAAGAACCTTCTGCAGGCTGTCGTAACTGATTTCTTCTGTGCCATGAGTAACTTAGTATCTTTGCAAATTGTCACTGTACTCTACTCATTTTTTCGATCATTTGGGGTTATGTTTGTTGGCATAGGTCCTAGCACCAAGTTCTGCAAACTCTCTCTGATTGCAAAACTGTCATTTGTTCCTACCTATTGTTTTATGCCTTTTAATAAGTTAAAAATCCTTGAGAGGACTTTCTCCTTTTAGATATTAGCAACTGAGTCTGCTGAGTAGCTTTCTGCTTTGGGATGAGGAGGAAATCTTGCTGATATCCTTCCGAAGAGGGGGTAGGCCATGGGTCTGTGATTCCCTTCAATCCGTATCAAAGGACTCATGGACTTATGAGGCATGACCTCTCTGTTCATAAAAATAATGTGATCTTCCCCATTGTCATATCTGACTGTGCCTTTATGGATTTGATTCTTTAGCACAACATCTGCCACTTGTCCTCACAATGACATCAGGTCTGCAGGTCTTAATTTGCCAGTATACAAAGAGAAAACAACAGAAATGATGCTGCTAAAAGCAGTTAGGAAAACAAAGTGTCCATGATTTTCCTGTCTGATTGATTTGCTTGTTTTTTTTTTTCTGCCCTGACTCATCTTTGGTGAGTTCTCTTCCAGCATATCTATCCCTGGCTTCTATATAGTGTAGAGTCTTACTGTAGCTATTCTCCCTTTACTAAGATCATGTGAGATGCAATTAAGAAGACTGAGGAAACTCCTCATGTAAGGTCATGGCTGACTTTGGAGTCTTCATGCAGATCTTATACAATACTGTCATGAATAAAAGTTTTTCACATGTAGAAACTGATAGAAAGGCTTCAGATTTGTCTTTTTATTTATGGACGCATCTTTATATTGATGTTTATTGAAGCACGCCTTAAGATGTCTGTTTCCTTGTCCTTCAGTATTTTAAAAAGGTAAATAGTATTTTCATAGGATACTTGGAGCTTTGTGTGTGCCATATGACAATAAGGTTGCCATGGAGACTTCTGATCTTGAATACTGGTGTAATTAATGTAGAAGTATTCAGCTCCTTTTATCTGCATGAGACTTACAAGACGGTCTTCTTTTTTGAAGACTTCTTTTTCCCTAGTGAATATGCATGGTTGGTGTAATAGAACAAGGCATGTAGATCTGCAAAGCTTCCTGGTCTCTGAAACATGGCAGAAAATATAGAAATATAGTGTTCAGTGCTACAAGTCAAGACTAGGATTATAGCCTGTGTGAAAAATGCATCAGTAACAGCACAAGAGCAGCTACTCGCAGTTGGATGCATACAAAGCAGGAGGAAAGCCGGAAACACGATGAATCACAAAATGGCAGCTCCCCCACGCTTCTTTTCCTTGCAGCATCTGTAATAATTTGTCACATACGATATGAAAACATCTAATTGATTCTTCAGTAGCTTAGTAGTCACTGAGCATATGGAAACATGATCTGGAAAATTTCCTTTACTCAACATGACATTAGTAAACCTTGTTATTTTGACATGATCACCAAAAGCAATATTGTATGAACAATGTAATGTTCTGAAAAAACCTAAAGTTTCACATTTGAGGGACGCTGACTTAAAGCTACAGGAAAGATTCCTGTGCTATTGTGCATTACTCTTTACTTACATTTGAGATGCTCTCCAAATCTGGAGCAAAGTTATGCATTAAGGCCGCTTCATTTCTTCTTTCCACCTTATCTATCATTGGGAATTCAGATCTTGCCTGAACTGGGTGATTCTTTTTACTGCAGAAATAAAGAAACCATGCCTGCACAAGAGACAAGAAAAAGAAGTACCACAAAGCAATAGAGCTTCAATACAATTGTTTAAAAGTAGCTTTTGTTTTGCTTTTTTAGTACCTACTTAATTTTGGTACATCATGTTCCATATAAATCATCAAGGTGCTGTTAAAATTTCTACACTCTTAACATTTTACTCAAGAATTTGAAATAAACAGCCACTAGACTGTCTCCCAACAAATCACCCTTTATTTCTGGTTTTATATATTCCAACATATGCTGTTAGCAGAAAACAATATATGTTCTCAATTCACATTAATTAACTCAATTCAGATGTGAAAGGATAGTTCTCTCATGCTGAACTTATATAACGGTCATTTTTTCCTCATGGAGACATAAACCAAAGTACAAATTAGGTAGAATTTAAGAAGTGTAAAAAACATAGAAGGCATTGCCTTTCAAACTCTTTGATATGCTATCTGATTCAGTAGAGCTTCCAGCATTCAGAAAAGATTTCCTATTTCACTTGTATACTTCCATCTTTTCTGCTATTTTTGACGTGGAAATACAGGAGAAATAGCTACTGATAAAAGCCATGTAACTGCCCCTGTAATTTTTTTTTAATGAGATTAATTGAATTAAGTGAACCTCAGCTTTTCCTTCAAAATATGCCCCAGTCTTACATCTGCAATGAGTACATCAAGAAGACTTAGAAAGGAACAGAATTCAGGGTTAGCAGTCACTTCTTGTGTACAGCTAAGAGAGGCCAGACAGGCCAAGGCAGGGCATATTAAAGGGGCTATTGCTAAAAACGTGCTTTGAGATGACATTCCACTTCTGCTCCTTGCTGGCCTTTTGAGTAGGGAATATATTGGAAAACAGAGGATGCAGTCTCAGTTTCTGGCTTCCTCACAAGATTCTTGAGACCCATGTATTCAGTCTTCAAGGACCTTACACACAATGAATAAAGATGCTCAAAACCATGAGGGTGCTGGTGCCAGACTGCCTGGGCTCATTGAAAGCAAGCCTCTTATCTCTATCTCTTATCTCTCTAGCTTTCAACTTCACATTCATCCTATCTGTTAAGACTGAAAGTGTAATTTTTTAATCCTTACAATGAAGAACACCTCATGTGAATGAAACCCTGCTCTCTAATTTTATGGATAAATTAGCAGACAATGCAACTGGCACACATGTTGCTGTCCCTTGCCTTCATAACAATTATTGTGAACCAGATGGCTTCAGTAGTGTGCCTCATGCCATCAGCATGGGATTCCATTGTTGTCATACAATAGTATGGAAAAAGCACAGAAAGGCTGGAAATAAATCCTTTTAGGAGAAGGGAGTTGTCAGACCTTTGCACATAGGGTTACATTCAGGTATGTTGAACCTTGATATTAGAGTTACATTCTCTGTGGACACATTTGGAGGTGAGAGACAAGACAAGAGGAGGGAAGGAATGTCTGAATTCACAGCTGTGTCTGATTGACTGAAGTGTTGTTAAGGTAACCATAACTTGTCACCAAATACACAGCTTGTGTTTGCACTTGATGCTATTCTGATGTAGCCATTAAGAAACTTAAAACATCAGATTCAGGTTTCTGCAGTCCACATAGATTGTCACAAATGAGCTTCTCTCATGAAACGGACATACCCTGTATTTTCATTTCCTTTTTTATTTAATTTCTGAAGCTCCTTCTGTCTTCATTTGCAGAATTCTCTTGAAACGAAGTTATTAAATGATCTGATAAACAATCAGAGCCAGCCACAGACTGTCTGGCACTTGTAAGGGAGACTAATTACAATGATCCATATGGAATAAGTGATAGGACAGACCTTTCTATCTGAGGGACTTTTACTGACAAGGGTTTTGAGATTTCATTTTCCCTTGCAGAAAAAAGTTGCCAATAGAAGCAGATCTTGTTATACATTTAGATAGAAAGGTTACTAGCAGCATTTGTTGTCCAAACATTGCAGGCAGAGAGCTCAAATTGGGGAAAAGGGACTGTTGTGTGGTACATGTATAAAAATAAATAAATAAATAAATATTTTTTCCTGTTGTTTTTCTGCTCACAGAAGTTATGGAAAAGAGATGCAAGAGTTAGTGCTTATTATTGCTGCAAGGAAGGTGTATGGCCATGTTGGCAGTTACACAGCAAAAGCTCAGATAATACCAGTGAATTTTAAAAGTAAGTCCACGCTAACAGCCAAATTTCATTTTGTGAGCAAGAAACCATAACTGCTATACAGATTGATGTGAGAAGTTGGTATCAAATAGGACTGCAGAGAGGCTGTTGCTTGCCTGAAGCCCAGCTTTGTTCCTCATACTCGCTAGACCTAAATCTGCTTTGCTTTAAATCTGATCCTGAATTAGATTTTTCTGTAAAATTCTGTATCTCAGCAAATCAGACCTTTTAGAAGGAAAATGGCACTATTGCTAACCACTGCCAGTTGCCAAAGCAGCAAATATCCACCCTCAGGAGCCATCAGTGATGCTTGTTCTACCCTTGGGGACACTGGAGTCCCCAGCAGCAGTCACTCCTTGCTCTTTCCCCAGTCTCTGGCTAGTTGACCCTGTGCTGCTGCAGCACTAGGGAGTCACCAAATCACCTCATGTTGGCAGACACCATTGACACCCAAAGTTGCCATTAAAGCAAAAAAAATAGTAAGAATCAAAAAGTGAAAATGAAATACCTCTCCTACTCCCCTCTACCCCTGGTAGTCAAAGATTACATTGACTACATCAGCCACATGAAAGCACATTCAACTGATCATTTGCTGCCATCCTAAATCTTCTAGTTAGTCTACTCTCACCATGCTGTGACTTCTAGCATGATTCCCAGATGTGTGACTGAACTGCTCTGTACTGGGAGAAGTGTTGTCTGTTTGCCTCCCTCTTACCCAGGCAGCTCTGAATCAGTGACCTTAACCTTTTCAGGCTTGGCTGCTGTCCTGGCAGTTGCATCCATGGCAAACTTTGTCAGCAATGGTATTACAGAGCCCTGCAGGTCACACTTCAAATGCTCAATTGCACGAAACCAAGGTCACTGATAAAGACATCTTCAGAGAGAACCAGCAACACCATGAGTTGTCCTTTTTAACAATTTTAAGTTACGTCATCACTTAGACTACTTGATCCTGAGTGATTCTAATTTCTTGACCAAAGTACAGAATAGTATGCAGTTGTGCAAACTGCGTGAGCCTAAATATATTATCTATCTCCATATGTTCTGATTTACTTATAATGTTTTAAAAAGATCTTTAAGAAACATGCCTGTGCAAGTTCATGTATTATGCTGCAAGTTCAAAGAAACATTATTAGATGTACCATCTTTTTCATCATGAATCGGACATCCTTCCTATTGAGATCTTTGTGCTTGTATCTAATCCGGATTCATTCTGTGATATACACCTATATTAAGCTCCCAAGGATGGGGTAGTCATTTGAAGGATCTGGAACATTTTAGTTTAGCTTATCAAAAAGTAAAATCCCAGTTGTGCTACCTTCAGTCACAATCATACTTTATTCCTGAAAAAAATTACTTGAAATCAGGGAGGAAATTCATGAATTATGATCACACAGTGCAAAAAAAACCCAAACAAACAGACAAAAAAAGGATCAGGGCTCAGTTCTACATAATAGAAGCGTATTAATGCACATGGTATTTAACTATTTCATTGAAAGTAAAGGATGTCCATTAACCACTGAACAAGTAGAAGTCAGTACCACTGTCACAGGTAGAACAGCTTTTCTTTCTTAATGGATCGGTTCATAGGAAACCATCAAGCTTCCCTCTGATCTTTTCTGTCCCCTGCCTCCTCCTTCTCCCTCCTGTTTAAATAACTGAGCAACACTTCTGAAAATATCTACTGAAGTCTATATACCATATGCTTTAAAAAACAATAGGAGTGTGGGTTTCCTAATGCTGTTTGATTTCTTTTACAGCATCAAAATAGTTTCAAAAGACAGTAGAAAAGCACTCTCTGTGGCAGAAACAACCATTAGGAGCAAAAATATAATGATAAAATCAGTTTCTAATATGCTGACAGGCAGACACAAATGCAATACAAATCTTACATTTTCTCAAAGCTTTGCAATGCATTTTACAGCTTTAAGCGTTTGCTCTTCTCACCATGAATTTCCTCCTTATCTCTCCCACTGCTTTTTTCCATTCCCATTATTTTCTTCGGCAATCCAAACTCTTTATTTTCTAAGTGAATTGTCATTTTGGTAGAACACAGCAGATTGTTCACTGAGTAAACAACTTAGGAGGATACTGAGAGATGCATCTGCCACAAACAGGGTCCCATTCTTCAACTCTCTTCCCTTGTAAATAGCCTTACTGAGTAAACAGGATTGCATTCATTGCAGGGTTCTGAAAAACAGGTATAGTTGATCTCATTGCTTGGGCCCAGTTTTGCAGTCAAGTCCCTGTGGCAAGGGAAAGTCTGCACTCCTTATTCCAAGCCCCAAGGAAGACTTTTTTTGAGCAACCACTGGGTAATGCTTACTGACAGTGACAAAGCAGTAATAGAATAATGCTGATAACTGATCTTCGGTATATTTTATCTGTCTGGCTTGAAAACAGTGAGGACACACATGGCTAAATACAGTTTTGGTTCTTCCAGCTCATTCACAGAGCTTGGAAGGATTGCAGCTGATTTTCTGATGTTCCCTTTAAAACTCTCATCTTCCCTTACTTGTATTAATCACAAAAATTGTACAATGCTTATTTCAAAATTACTTTTAACAATCAGTTCTGTTCTGAAAGCATGCTGTTACTCTTTTCTAATGCATTAACATTTTGTATTTTATGGGTCACAGACTACAGTACGTGAAAACTTTCCCTTGTGCTGACAGTACATGACAGCCAGGCACAAATCCCCCCCCTCAATCTGAATTAGTCCGTCAGAACACAAAGTTTCTCTTTTGCTTCATTGCAGCTGCTCAGCACCCTGGCATAATTTAGAAACCATCCCAGTAATTTTATTCAGTTGATTCTTGCATTGTTGTGAGAAAAGAGAGTTGAGAAGATGAAAACACAGTTACCTTTGCTACAACATTCACTTGTATTTGGGTAGCTAAAACATTGGTTGTAGATGCAGGATATTTGGATTTTCTATCTGTTTTTCCTTGGATCAGGAGGGTTTCGGTACCTCACTGAGTCTCCCTGTACCTTGATTTCCCAGCCATGCACATGGGACGTAAATATTGCCTCTCTTATTGCAGAGTGCTAAGTGGAGAAATCTCCAGCTGCAGTAACAACTACATTAGGAAAAAACATTATAAAATGCCACATCTGTAACATGAGGCTCCACGTAGGTCTGATACCTTTCTTTCATAACAGTATGGATACACGGCCTATTCATAAAAGACCATAAGTCAGAATCAGTGGAGAGGAAGAAGTCTTTGGTTGTTTCTACAGATAAAGCAAGGTGATACATTTTGTTTTCCATTTTTTTCTAAAACTTGCAGTAGAGGTTTTTTTTGAGCAAATCGCTGGTCAGAGGAACTATGATGATTTCCTCCTGCTGAGAGGTCTGCCCATGCTGGGTTTCGTGTGGTCCCTGAGCTGTATGATGTGCTTTTAGAGTAATATAACTTTTGGGCTAACATTAAGTTCTTTTATCACAAAGTTGTTGTCATATCAAATACAGTGTCAGCATGTGTCAGAAGGAGAATCGTGATAATAACAACACTGAAAAAGACCATAATTCTATTTTTAGTGGGAGTAAAATCTCTTTGAAATGATTCCACATGACAAGAAATGCAAAAAACTGAGTCATACTGTAATGATTACAAAGAGATTGCTGCCTCTGATGAAAGTTTTGAAGCAACTGGAATTGCCAGGATCTTGGCTGTTAATTTAATACTAGTTTGCAATAGCAGTCTTTTGGACTATTTTACCTAATGACTCAGAATTTTGTCTCTTGCAGGTAGAAGCCATTAGCCACCCCAGTCATGATTCTGTCATTTTAAAGCACTCCAACTGAAATTCAGGAGAGGCTGTGTCAGTGGTTACCCAGAAAATTTATGCCTGGGCCCCAAGGGCATTGATGGCCCTGGCTGTCCCTGCTCAGACTGTGGCAGGGCCCAGGACCCCACATAAGCCACAGCCCCAGCAAGGCCACAGCAGGGCTGATCTCTTTCTCCTCATAGCCCTGCCCTGCTCAGCCATGGCCATGCCCAGCTGGGCTCAACACAGGACTGTATCGTCTAGGCTTTGTCCCAGCCTTGTCACTGGGTAGATGCCCAGTGCCCCATTATAGAGCTACCCCAGTGTCCCTGGCTGCCCTGCTGTTGGCTGGGGCAATGGGTTAGGCCTCAAGGGAGACCTTACCTCATCCAGTGCCCCGGTCCCCATGGAACTGCTGACCCACAGAGAGCCCAGGGTCAACCTTCCGAACACAGGTTCAATATTAAAAACAATTCTTGGCCAGACTGTTAGAATTCAAAGTTAGTGCAGATTTGCAAAACATTTTAATCACGGAATTGCTGAAACTATAAATAAGGAAAAAAGAAGTAGTCTCTATAAACCGTATTTCAAATTATCTAAGGAAGCTCCAATCTCATCATTTTTCAATATCTTAATAAGTGGTCTTATTCAGGACAGGTCACCCAAGTACTGCACGTGTTTGGAGAAATCTCATTTTTCAACTATGAAGCATGTAAATACAGGTTTTTATTTCAAGAAGTGTGTGTTCACCTACAAATGGTGATCACAGAGTGTAACGTGTAGTTGCTGTTGCAAATAGGAATTACATTTTACCAAACCAAGACCAAAAATTAAAAGGTATTCCTCAATAAAAGTCTTTGACTGTAAGGCTGAGGCACATTAAGAAGAGAAAATCTCCCACAGAACAATTGTGATTATTTAGAGAGTGGCCTCTTAGTAGAATATCAATCTTTAAAAGAGCTAACCTCTGGACTAACTTCTTCGCTTCTGTGTTTGTAGTTCTTAGGAGAGATGGGAAAAGTTTACAGAAGGCACATTTCTATAACTTGGCAATCTCAATAACTATATAGATAAATGTTTCCATGAATCAAATAAGTGTGTAATGGTTTAACACGAAGCTTTTGCATGGACACAGTGTTATCTGGAAGCTGATACTGCAATGGATCTGTTAATGAAGAGTCAAGCATCCATGTACTAAAAGAGTTATCAGTTAACAGTGATGTGTAATTTCAGCTGGATGAAAAACATGGTGGAGTGTAGATGTCAGAGTGACAAAAGCAACCACAAGTATTATAGTCAAGAATATCATTAAGCAAAGCCTAAACATGTAAACAGAAAGAGAGCATTTGCTACACTGCGCTACGTTTCTCTGTATAGGTCAATCATACAACACAGGAAAATGTGCTTATGAGAACACTGAGTGTGGAGGAACTCATGCTTTGTTTTATTTACTCGTCCTGTACTTGGCATGGGATGTGTCACTTTGGAGAAGAAAATGCCTAACACAACTTCCACGTTGCAAACACATATGCTGCACTATTATTTTGAGAACACAGCATGGTGCCATTTCCCCGTGGTGGATTCTTTCTGTTAGAGAGGAAATACATGGATATTGCCAGACTTCATCACTCCCTTCATCTTTTGGGATGGTTCCAGGAAGGAAATAGTAACTTTTCTACCCCTTAATTAGTAAGAATTTCTCATTTTCCTTCTATCATATTATGTTTTGGGAAACATGGAATTAATTCCTCGTTGATTTTTACAAAGATATGTGGTCTCTAATTAGATTCCAGTAGTTATATGAACAAATCAGGCTCCATTATGCCTCCAAAATGCTGTTAGGAAGAACATCAACTACAAGGAAGGTCAAGGATGGAAGAAGTTCCATAGAAAAGAGAAAAAGACTCAAGCACGCAGGGCTATTCAGCTATAAAAGTGAAGCTGACATTAAATTGCCTCTGGGAAGCGGCTGTCATATTTAAATGGGGAGGTGGAGGCACGAGCTGACTTTGAGGCAGTTAGGATAAGGACAGATAGTCTGCCTTGTGAGCAAATGAGAAAATCATAAGAAACCTCACAAGAATCTCATTAAAAAAAATAGTGGGCAAAGGTGTAAGCTCACTTGTCTGTTAATCATTTGTATATAATTACAATTTCTTTCAGACATGTTTTTTACTAGAAGTTAGCATATGACACCAGAAAACATTGACACGTGGACACATGCTGGAGACAAACTAGGAGAAAATATTGATGTATGAAATAAGCTGCTTGAAGGACCATGGTGGTGGAAACTGAAAACAAGCTTGATATTTTGGATCCGAATAAGCACTTCCTAGGAGGTCAGAGAGGCTTGCGTGCCTTTGAATTTGAAAACAAGGGCAGTAGTTATAGATCAGAGGTCAAAAATAGTGTTAATATATTTCCTTCTTTTTGCTTTAATTGTTCAGAGACTGAAATGATAACTGCACAACAGTAAATACCTCAGAAGCTGCATTCACACATTCAGAAGAATGATCATGTACCTCTTTATTCAATAACAGTCAGCAGACCACAAAAGAATGGATGGGAACTTCACAGCATCTTAATAATGAATCAGGAATATGCCACTGTTCCTTAACAATGACTACAATCTTTTCAGTTCCATGTAAGCAAGTATCTCAAAAGTACTGAAAACTTACACTGCCTTCTGAGTTATGCCTTAATATCTCAAGAATGTTAGCGGAGAAGTAGAAGCACCAAGTATTATATGACTGAGTTAATAAGCAAAATCAATAACAAATCTAGAAACAGAAACTGGGGTTTGTGATTTCCAACCTTGTTTTCTCAACACTTCATTGAAAATGGGATTGTTTGCTCAGCACTCTTTCAAAAATTGGAGCAAAAAGCAATCTAAATGAACATCATCTCGCATTAGGTCTGGGTAGGTGTTTTGTACAAAAATCACCTTTCCCAGCTATCTGTTTATGATTAGAGTAATGTATATTTGCATTGGCAGCTTCCCAAATGAGATAGGAAGAGTAATCAGTGTTTCAAAAACAACCTCTTATGCACCAGGGCTAAAGAAATTTCAATAACAAAGAAGAGAAGCTCATGTTATTTCCTGCTCTATTATTTGTGCATGTGTTGGGTTGAAAGTTCAGAGTCTGTTTTAAGTTTTTCCACACTTAGAATGGCTTATTTCACAGAATTAGAACCATGCAAGCCTCAGTCCTTCCAAAACACCCGTAAATGTGTTGTCATATGGAAACCTGCTGACGTTCGCCGATTCAGTGTGGATACAGTGCTTGACACTGCTTCAGGTTAAGAGATTCTGAATAGTTCTGATTAATGCTCCTTGACTGGTTGAAAACATACAGAGAATCACTGTACATTCGGGTGATCAAATTCCCTCATGGAATATGAATCAAAATATAATAGAGTTACTAGTGATCATAAGAAGAGAGATGAGGAGCCCAGAAGCTTACTTTTCTACTTAATGTTCCAAATCCCTTGATATCTAGCAAATTGCAAAAGATTCCAGGTTTTTGCCCAAATGCAAGCTGGATTAAAATGTGAAACCTCACGGTTTACTGGATATAAGATTTCATAACCCATTTTTAATAGTTTAAGATTAATTTTAGTTTTGTATTTCCCATTAATCTGCTCAAGTCTGAAACTGTAATCTGGAAAGAAATAAAATATAGTTTGTATTCATCATGCCGTTATTTTGCCTGGACTCACTTCTCTTGATTTCATTTCTGAAATTCCAGGAATAACGTACAGGTCATTCTAAATTAATTATTGCAGACTAATTATTTTTAATTAATTATTTTAACACCTTTTTGCTAGTAAGTCTTCCTATAAAAACAAAATGAACAAAACAAAACAAGAAAAAAAGAAAAACTGCTGCATTTAAAAACTCTCCCAATTTTACAACAAAGTATCCTATTAACTGCTTTACTATAAAATTTTACATCTTGTACAGATGGCCTCATTTTCTTGATTGTATCTGATTTTCTATTACTGAAGTCTACAAAGGATTTCAGATGTCTAAGGAAGTCAGTGACTGTACAACATGCTGCAGCTTGTTGTACATGTTAAGTGTTGGGCACAGTAGCTATACTTAAGCAAGAAAGTACCAAAGGAAAAAAGTAGGCTTCTATACTACCATGATTGCCTGCATCCACAACCTGACCTACATTATTTAAAACCACCTCTAATACTACTATATTGTGACTGTAGGGTATTGTATATCTTTTCTTCCACTGAGAACTTCAGGGGGAGTCATACAACTTGCCTTCAAAATTGTGTTATTTCCTTCCCAAAGGGTAAAATAAATGATAAAACATGTTTTAAGTTCATGTGCTTTAAATGCAGTGCTGTTCAAAATTCAAAAGAACCTATTCAGATGTGGCCTGCAGTGACACGGCAGGATAAAGATGAACCAGTCTGGCCCAGAAAAGAAAGCAGAATTTGGACACAAATTACGATGAGTTTAATACATATATTAAAATATAATAAATAAAATAGAACCCACCCATACCCAGTCAGTGATGCACAGACACAGGAGAAGAAAAAACTCTTTACTGACTATTCCTTTGCTTGAAAAAGCAAGAAATCAAATGATGTGCATGGGAGATTTTCATAAAGGATTCACATAAAGCCTCCTCTTCTTCAACATATTGCTTAGAGCTCCTCAAGAGAATAGAACAAAAATTGTTTGAACTAAGAAGAACTTCCTCCCCATTATACTCCCAGAGCACGGTCTATATTATCTTCTACTAAAGACTACCCCCCAGAGGCTCTGGAGCACAGTGTGTTCATCTTCCCTGCTGTGGCCAATCCCTCTACTTAAGTATCGCTACTGCAACAAGGACATAATTTATGCTGACTTTATACCCACATACATAAAATGCACGACAGAGAATCTACCCAAAGTGCTGATCTTAACTTCTTGCCTTAAAAAAAATAATATATATATATATATATATATATATATATATATATATATATATTATATATATATATATATATATTTATATATATAAAGATGCTAATACTGGATCTTTCTGATCCAAATCAGAGGATCCCTATGAAACAATTAAGCCTCTAGGAAAGATTGTTAGTGATAATTTACCTGTAGGGAAAACTGTAGGGAAAACTGTACCCTTGGTTTGAGTTGGCAATGTTGAAGTGTTTAGTGCAGCCAACTATATTGTAGTAATGTTGGTATCATTGTGTTATACTATTTGAAGATACTATCTACTACTAAATATCAGCAAGATAATCAACTTGTCACACTTGAGCACTCAGTGGCAGATGGCACGTCGTTTTTGAATTACAATAAATCTAAAGAAAAAAATTGATCTGTTAAGTGTTTGTTGAGTTACTATTCATTACAATATGAGCGTTAAATGTGGGGATTAACTTTCTGAAGGGACAAATACAAACCTTATATACTTACAGTTCACTTGTTTTGAAATATGAATGAAGAAAATTAGAAGGCAGGACTCAGTTGATGTTCCTGCATAATGTTTTGAGCTTAAAAATTAGATCAAACTCCAGAATACAAAACAAAAAACAAACAAACAAACAAAAAATGACAGACAAACCATCAAACAAACAAACAAACAACAAACAAACAAACAAAAACAAACAGTGAAGATCTGAGAAACTGGATGTTATAGCTCATCCAGAATTTGTGCTAATCTGGGCCTTTTTCATCTTTGCATTCTTATTGCAGCTGAACCCTGGAGTCCTACAGACTAGCACTTTGTCCACAGTGATAGGGAAAGGTGGTGACTGTGTTCTTGAAACTAATCCTAAACTTTTCTTGCTTTCTCACTTGCTCTTACAGGAAAGGTTATTTGCTTTGACCCTATGCCAAGAGGAAGATATACCTATCTCCTTTTGGTTCAGCCACATTATTTTCTTTAGTGAAGGAGTTAAAAACAGGTGCCTATGTCATCTTTGCTTTTTCTCCTGCCGAATCATCGCCAGATAGAGGTAGGTTTATCATCCTACGAGATGGAATCAGGCTTCTGCTACAGAAAAGCTGCCTCCTCCACTCCCCCCATCTCACCATAAAATATTCTTTGAATTTTACTTTGGTAATATATCTAGCGGCTATTAATTGCTGTTAATTCCATCTGCTGTGGATTATGCTCTTGTGTAACTCCTTCAAAGGCTGCATGAAACTCCCCACCGCATCTTGAAGACAATAAAGGTGTTTACCCTGTGCTCTCAGCAATTCCCACCCTGGCAATCTGGCAGCTCTCACCTCCCTAATGACCCATGGAGAGATTAGTTAGAACAGAGGGAAGGGAAAGAAAGGCAGAGAAAGATCCTGGAATTTAAACTGAGGAAGGACTGGGGAGGAGAAGGAGGAGGAAAAATTTACAGATGAGGCCAGAATTGATGAGTGTAGTATTCAGTAGAGAGGACTCAGTGCATGTTTGGGGCGCTAGGATGTATATGGATCAGTATTAGTACCCTGTATAGAGATTAAAAGGTTCCCAAAAAATCTTTTTCCCTCCACAGTTGCCTCACTTACGTTTATCCTTGAAATAACAGATCATATAATCTGTCAGTTCACTGCTCAATTCTGCAGTCTTTAGTCATGTAGGTTGTACCTGGAATGTAGACAGTACTGAGGAAGTCAGGTTAGAGGCAGCAGACTAAAATTCAAAATCATTTAAGGTTTCTTGCTCTTTGCCAAATAAAATTTTCAAATGTCTTAAACATGCCTTCATAGAGCACTATTTTTGCCATCTATTTTTCAGTTTCTACAATCCCAGTCATATGAATAAAGGAACAAAAAGACCTGAATGAAAATAGAGGAACAGTCAATACTAAGCATGGGCCCGAGAAGGAGTGGCAGTACAGCACAGGCCTTCTCATTGCTTGTCACAGCTGCATTTATTCCTGTCATATTCATAATAATAGAAATTGTGTGTACTAAATTCGGCTTGAAAACCAGAGAAAAGATAAATATGAAAATCAGAGAAAAGAAGATAAAAACAGTATTAATCCCATATTTTTTTTCATTACTCTTCATTGAAAGAAAAAGAAAGGGAAGGGAGGTTAAAAAGTGAAATTGTTTTGTGCCTCACTTTACAAATAAAGCCCTTTACAAATCCCAGCCCTCCTCTCATAACTCCAATTGCCAGATGAGTCTTCTTTTCAGCTTTCAGAAATATCCTTTATTGGATATTTCTGAAGAAAGTTACTGTCTGGCACTTCTTCAGGATCTTCTTGTTAAAATTTACTGTAAGAAAATAAAATATTGCTGATACCCCTTTGCTTGCCTTGAACTCTGCAGTAAAGATGATAAAGATCATAAAAAGGAAGAAAACTAAGTCTTACCTCCCCTAGCCCCTAAATTTAACCCAAACTTATGACCTACTACCATGACAGAGAACTTCTTCTACTTTCTCTTTTGTTTGTGAGTGCAAATCCAAATCTGACAAACTGAATGGTTTGTATTTTATGAAGTGAAAGAAACAAACTGTCCAACAAAAATGTCATTCTCTTGCTGTTCATAGCTGCAGGCTGTGTTCACTACTCAAATACCTTGGGCTTACATGGTCACTGAGTGACACAAAAATGTGGGAAATCATGAGTTAAAAAATGTAGGCCTGGGTGTAAAAAGGCTCTGTTACCCCTCTTTATATGATCTGACAAAGTGCTGATAATATTCTACTAAATGTTAATGGTGCAAGTCCATCAAAGTTAACAGTATACTTAATATTACAAGCCCATGCTAATAAGATACACTCTGTGAGGCCCTTATTATTACATTATGCATTGCTATCCTTAAGACATGAAGAGAAGGGCATCCATTAGTCATTTAATGTGTCTTTTAGGTTCCCAACGAACCTTTAACAGAAGCAAAATGTTTAAAGCCCTGATCCATCACTGGAACTACTGGGATGAATGAAGAGTGTGGAACCCAGCCATCAAAGAAAAAGAGCACTGGAGTCATCCTGGCTTGTCCCCATAAAATGTGCCTCTGTGTGCTGTCAAAGGGAAGTGATCTGCAACTAATTCCTTGGGAGAAAAGTTCATGGGCCTGCATAGCCTAGGATCAAACTTGGGTTTGTTTGTAACATAATCATCTAGAATTGACTATACAGCCTGCCTCTTTCATGTTTGACCTATTTACATTTTATCTTTTAACACCCCTGTAAGTATGGTGTTTAAGAATGACTTTTTCAGTACCACAATAACTTATTAAATCCCATGTGTATCAGAGAAGTCTAGGTGTTTAAAGGAAGGAGGCAGTATATAGAAAGTCAGGGAAATGATGTTCTGCTGATGTAGCCTGAGTGGTGCTGCACAACCATCTTCTTCTCCCTGGACCTGTGGGCAGAGGCTTGTGTGTGCTCCAAGTGGTACAGTGGACATCTTGGTCAGAAGGGATTTCGTGGGCATGCATCAGCACAGTACAGGACTGTTTCTTGTCTGCTTACTCTTTGCAAACTGAAGTAATGTAACATGAACAATTAAAAATGTTTATTTTCTTTTCTTTGAAAGGCTACTTCAGAGCCTTTTGAAAAGCTACTCACTGACAGGACATTTCTTCTCTTAGGCAAATATTGCTCCTTAAAATGCAGCTACTTTGGGAAGAGTTAGCAACTTCTATAAGCTACACAAAATACTGTGAAAGAATGATAATAGAAGTACAGCGTAACACCGTAAGTGTGCCAAGCAGCAAATAAAATTGTCTGCTTAATCTTGAGCTGGATCACATCCGTCCCTTTAAGCATCATAGCCTTTTCCTCCACTGGATGCTCGGCTCCATGGTTAGCATGGGCAGAGGCAGGCCAAGAGTGTTAAGGAAAATGGAGACAGAGTATAGGCCAGAAGCATTAACGGCACTCTGGTCACCTTTGTAGGATGTTTCATAATTTTCCCCCTAGAATCACAATTACTTTTACAAAGAATGTCAGAATCATCATTTTGTTGAAGCTGACATTATGCAGTCTACTTTCTTCATTCAGCTCTGATATTTCTGCAGAATCAGAAGTGAATTTTCCTTTCAACACATCAGCCATGCTGAGGTGAGGCTCTGGGAATGGAATCCAGCTGGCAGGAGAGAGCAGCTGTCCTTTTTTTCCCATGGTGTGTGGGACTTTTGAGTAGCAGTGGAAAATATGGCTCATTTGTGATAACTTCAAGATGCACCATGATGCCAGGAGGACTTGCAATTTGGTAGTTCAGAGTGGGTTCTAAGCTTGTCAGTTTCACGATATCTTGTTTTCTTTAAACCCAAAGCTCTGACAAAGCTCTGGCAAATGATCATAGACAACATAATTTAGTAGTATTTTTTTCAACTTAGCAGCCATATTATAGAGTTTACACAGTCACGACACCAGAAACCCTCAGCATCACTGCACATTGTATTGGTGTAAAATGACATGTGTCTTTTCTTCTAGTATAGATAAGGCTATGAATCATGCATATGTCACAAAATTTCAGGTTCTGGTATTTCAGATTTAACAGCTTGGTAATCATACTGTTCAATGCATGTACTTATGGTAATATCAAAATTACTTGCAACTTTCAATCTGTGAGACTAATTACACGAAGGGCAACTGAACATATTTATTTCTAAGTGCACAGATTAAATCCTAAGCAATATAAGCCAAATGTGGATGTTCTTACTGAGACTTACACTGAAATCAGTGACTATTTTGCTGGAATTAAGGTCACAAAAACATGATAACGAGAGAGCTCTCATGCTGTTTTAGAAATACTGATGTCTGTAAAATAATAAAAGCTATTCATGATGTGATGTAAAAATAATTTTGACTAATTTAACTAATTAAAATATATGGCCAGCTGCTTATGTCTTTTTTTATGTCTTGCAGAGCCGACAAAAGGCAATGTTGGCCACAAGGGTACCTCAGCTGGGAGGTAGCGGTTCATTTTTCTAAGAACAGCATGTTATTTGCTTGAAACTGTTCATTATTCAGCTTTCTCTTAGTTTATGAGCAATCTCTTGCGACTCTCTTGCATTCAAAATTCAATCAGTTGTGCTGGATCTCACTACTGAAACCACTTGGGTGAACAGTTGTGGCCACAGAATGCAGGATCAGGGCATAGTCTACTTAGCCCAGACCCCAGGGTCTCTCTGCTTTCCCACTAAATGCAGTTCTTAGACTTTTAAATGATATTTATGAATTCAAACATCATTTTCATGGATATCTTCTGTAACTGCACATAATTGCAATGCTACAATGACTGTTCCCACTTGTAAACTCATTTGCTAGAATATTCATGGATGCAAACATCAAACTGCAGGTAAAGCCATTTCATTTTCTGAAAAGCATTTTCCCAGGTTTTCCATTCAGTAATTTGACAATAAATAAGCACTGAAATGCTTGGTATCCCACGGGGGGGAGAACTGAAGTGATCAACCGATAGCTGGCTTGGGGCTGTTTATCTATGTAAGATTTTTCCATGCTGCATTTGATTCTGAGCTTTGCTATTTATGAGAGTGGAGAGCAAATGCGTCTTGCCCCAAATTTTCATTACATCCCTCTGCTGTGCAAGGCTCCAGGCCTGCACCACTCTCAGGTGGACGCACTGCTGCTATACAAGGAGGAGCCCACAGCACCAGAGACCAGAGCTGTTAGGGAAAAACGAGGTCCTACAGGCATGGGGGATAGGAGGGAAGGAAGGACAAGGACCATGTGTCCAAACACACCACCTCATTAAAAACATCTTAAAGCTGTATTAACCAATGAGTGAGCTATGAACTCCATTCTTACTTCCATTTTCATTATCTTTTCTCCTTTCACACAGTCCTGGCCTTCAAAAATAACCAAACTAAAATAGTAACTCTTAAATCTTTCTGCCCCCCTACTCTTCTCTCTTAAGACTCCATGTGGAGTACTGTGTTCAGTTCTGGGGCCTCCAACACGAGAAGGACATGGAGCTGTTGGAGCAGTTCAAAGGAGGGCCGTGAAGAGGACTGGAGGGCTGAAGCACCTCCCTTATGGGGACAGCCTAGGAGAGTTGTGGCTCTTCAGCCTGGAAAAGAGAAGGCTCCAGGAGGACCTTACAACAGCCTTCCAGTACCTGAAGGGGGCCTACAGGAAATCTGTGGAGGGACTTTTTATAAGAGCAGGTAGCAACAGGACAAGGGGAAATGTCCTTAAACCAGAAGAGCATAGATTTAGACTAGATGTTAAGAAAAAAATCTATTTAGTGTGAGGATGGTGAGTCACTGGAACAGGTTGCCCACCGAGGTTGTGAATGCTCCCTCCCTGGAAGTATTCAAAGCCAGGCTGGATGGGGCTTTGAGCAGCCTGGTGTAGAGGGAGGTGTCCCTGCCTATAGCAGGGGAGTTGGAACTAGATGACCTCAGAGGTCCCTTCTAACCCAAACCATTCTAAGATTCTATGGAAATTATCTACCCTGTTTGATTAATGCAAATCTTTCCTCCTACTAAGAATCTTCATTGTCTTTTGAAAGAAGAGATCAGAATACCTATTTAATGAAGATTTTTATTCCTCCATATCAATAGATAATAGTAAACATCATATAATTTTTATATCACTGATATGATTGTTCTTTGTTTCACAGTTGCATTGGCAAGAAGCAGCAACTTCGAGTTTTTAGTGTGAGGTGCCTTGTGCCTTTCTCGGTGTATAAAAGTGCAATAATAACAATAATAGCAAGAAGTAACATCATGTGGGCAAGAATGGATAAAGTACACCCTCTAACTAGGAACAAGTTATTATCACTAGACATTCAAATTAGTCATAGCTGACTTCAGCTCTCCTCCCACAGGTCCGCTGTGTCTACAGAAATTACTCTGAGTGTCAGGCAGACAGCCAGTGCTACCATTACTTTTGCTTTCAAACCTATTCTCACACTCCTTTACAAATTGAACAACTGAATGTATCCTAAGGTGTTTCTGTCTGAGGAAAATTGTAAAGTTGACTAAATTTCTTCATTTTTCATCTTTTCTGTCATCTTTGTAAGTGAGTTCTAGTTTGGCTTTAGCTTTACCACAAAACTTCTAATGCAATGGTGTTTGAGTACTGATACCTTTTTGAAAATAGAATGTCATTTAGAAATACAATTTTCTCTCTTTTACATCACCAACTTCCATGACATTACTGATGAACCCGAGAAAATCATTAAGGATCATATCTATTTTTTAAAGATTGGGTTATACATCTCTCAAAATGTTTTATTTTAATCTTACTGTTCATCCTAGAAGGTTGTGGGTTGTTAACATTGACTAATCTTTCCCTGTCACTGGAGGGTCATATCTTTATAAAGTAAACTGTGCCAATCACTGCACTGTGCAGCATTAAGAGATGTGGGAGGAAAAAACAGCATTTTTCACCAAACATAATGATTGATAAACACCTTTTCTCATTAACTCTGTCAAAGAAATTTTAACTGTCCAAGAAACACAGGAACTAAAATATTAAAATCTCTTAAAGGATTCTCCTTAACAGCTTGAAACTGAAAATCTGTAATCTTGAAGCACGGCAGGCCTGACTACTGTACTACTGACTACTTTTCCTACTGTAGTATGAAAGCATGACTTCAAGGAGAATTTCTCCTGGGAAATATGGGACGAGAGCCACTTCCTGCTCATGACTGTTCTTACTGATTAACATCGTTTCCATATTATCTTCTCTGTCCTTACTACTTCATTTTGTTCACTTGCTGTGTCTCAGCCTTACAGCGGTCAGGTTTCTCTGATATTTTGTGCCAGTTACTTAGATGTCATTATTTGCAAAAAGTAAATCTCAGTCAACATCTCTTAACTGCACACAATCAAAAAGGGAGGCAATGGTCCTCCACTGAAACTAACAGCTCTGACCAAGGGAGGTGTTTGTGTGAGTGAACAGAGCATCTCTAGGAAGTCGTCCACAGCCACCAGGTCAGCACGATTACAGATACCAGCTTCTGCCACTGGGGCCCTGGTTCTTTGCCACACAGGGCCAGCCACAGTGGGAATCCTATCCTCTGAGCTGGCACATCAGGCACAAGTAGGAGTAATTTCAGTCATTTGGCTTTTTATCAGCTTTATTTACTACAGACTCAGTTACGCCCTTGTGCTGCTTATACGTGTCTGGGATACCAAAGGCTGGCTGCAGAAAGATACAGGCGAGGATGTATCCCCTATGTGAAATACTGTTTAAAGTGAACATTTTCCTCTTCTGTCTGTCTTTTAACTTCAGAGATGGAGAAGAAGAAATTGTTTGGCCATGCTTGCCTTCTGTGTGTATTTACTTAACAGCCTTAAGAGATACTTAAAAAAGGACACTGTGGCAAAATCTGTTTCCAACTCGTTTTTTTTTTCCCTTTGATTATTACTAGCAAGCATTCCATGCTACATGAGCAGAGCAGCTTACACGATCACCTACGCAATCACGCTGATCATACCTTCAAAGTTTATAGCTGTATTAGACAGAAAGAAAAATGGGGAACACAGTCTAGAAAAAAGAAAAGTGTGTGGGAGAAGATGCCAAAGATGATTTATTATTCTCATTATTTTATATAAAACAAAGGCTACTCAAGAGCTCTTCTTTGTGTTTATGAGACAGCTCCACCAGCACACCAGGAATGTCCCACATCCCTTGTATCTAATACAGGCTTGCACTCGTACTACACATCCATAGCAGCTCTCACTTTTAAATAAGTGAATGAAATCAGGAATAGAAATGGAGAAAAGTCAGTTCTATATGCTGGAAGTTCTTCAGTGCAGGGACTAACTTGTTAGTGCTCTTCACCAATATGTGTGAGCACAGCACAGCAGGCCCTACTGCCCAATTAAAGAATATAAGTGGCTGCTGCAATAGAAGAGTACAACAGAAAACCATAATAACACTGGGGTAAGGAAGGGTAGTAGGGGAAAGAGTACATAAGTGGTTGCTGAAATAGAAGAGTGTGGTAGTAAACAGTGATAACACTGGGGTAAGGCTGTTTAAATGGTACTCAACTGTTCTTTCTGTTTGCTTGGTCTGGCTTTGCAAATTGTATTAACTGTATGTGGTTTCATATTAGGCTCATTGATCTCTCTTCAAAAATTCTTTTTTATCATTTACAATGTTTGATGTGATTATTTTACTTGTCTTTTTTTTTTTTTTTTCCTTCTGTTTATTGGACTGGGAATGGGAAGAATAGAAGAGAAGTTGGGCTCTGTAACATCTGTTCATCATCCTCTTACACGGGACAGAGACATTTCATCTTTCCCAAACAGAAACAACATGAAAATTTCCAGTCATGAGGAACAGACGCAAAGAAAATAACAAACCAAACATGTATTTCTTATCAGCGATTTTTATAGATTGTATCAGCAACTTGTGCCAGTGAATTTGTATTCACTTGAAGCTTCAAATCAGCTTTTAAGTACTTGTTACCTGTAAATTCAAAATCAATCTTTTTTTTTCAAGCTGTGGTGAGTCCGCATAGGAAGGGAAAATATGATGGCGTTTCTTTGAAGCTCTGATACTTGAGAAGTGCTAATGGCAGAACTTGAAAGGAAAATTTACATTTTTGACATGGCCTTGCTTTTGGTACAGAATAACACCTAAGGAGAAGAAGAGCTGTTTGCACTGAAGTGTTATTGGACAAGTGTGAAAAATTCTACTTGAAGGGAAGAAGTGTTTTGTCTGAGATCAAGCTTCATCTATGAGCTAACAGTTGTTTATTGAGTTCTTATTAGAGATTTCTTGACCTGACTGTATCCAATTCCTACTGACTTTCTCAAATTGTTTAAGAAGCATTTCAGGTTCAAGTAAGATTTAACAGCAAGTAGCATAACTTTAAGCAATTCAGTTTCACGAGTTTGATGATGTTATTGCACGTGACCAGTAAAACTCTTTTTCTGAGACAAACAGAATTATAGTGACAATCTGACCTAGCTGAGGGGGGAAAAAAAAAGAGTAATCAGATTAGAAAAGCAATTTTCTCTGACTGCCTTAGTATTTAAATTTGTGTTGTTGTGGCCTAGTATTTTGTTGCTCTGTGTAACTGTCCCGATGTTTAGGATTGTCTTAAAAATAATATGAGTAAAAGTACGAAATAAAGTAAGTCACTGCTGTGTAAGGATTCCACCTTTCCTTTTGTGACTCCTATTAAATAAGTAACTAGAACTGCCTTCTCTTTCCATAGCTTTTTATAAGTTTAGGAAACTTTGCATTTTCAGTTATGCTGAAAAAGTCAGATGGGGCTTTTCCACTACTATTGCCTGGTGCTCGTCCACACAGAAACCAATGATACTGCTGATGGAGATATGGAGCACATCTGGAGTGACCACATGGCTCTGGGAGTGGGGTTCAAGGGCACAAAAAGTGGCCTCTCCTTGGTACTGTTAGTGTAAAGAAAGGTTTGGGAAGGAGTAAATGCATCTCATGGGCCATACATACAATATATGTACCTTATGAAAAATCATACAATACTTTGGATACAGTCTTACTGCAAGACTAGGGGTTAACTTTTACCACTAGCACAGTTCATACACTACTACGAATATATGCTACAAGGATTTTCTTATTGTCTATGAAATTCTGAGATAAAAATTAAGAGACAGATCAGTGATTTCTGACATGGTTTTGACACCAAAGACTTTCTCCAAAGCACTATTTATGTTCAGTTATGAAAATATTTGTTAATTTGCACGTATTTCTGCAGTTGATTATACTGCTGTGTCAGCACATTCATTAAAAAAATCCATACACAATCCTTCTATGAAAGGACAGGCTTTGAATACACTTTGGCTGGCTTTTTATTACAGAGAAATGCACATATAGCTAGAAAATGAGACCATAACCTCTAATTCTGTTCATTCAACTATTTAGATTCATCTTTGTGTTCTGAAGCCGTATTTATAAGTATTTATATTTGTGTTCTGCTGCAGGTATTTTTCTTTAATGACATGTGAGCCTTCAAATAATAGTCAATTTTCCTTTAGCAGAAGTAATAAGCTGAAAAATTCTCAATATCTTAACCTAAGCCAATACAAGTAAGACTTCTAGAGAAAATATTGTAGAAGCCACAGGGAAATACTAGTCTGGACAACTGGATATTAAACACAATAAAAATCAACTCCCATACTAAAGCTTTGCATTGCCATATATCTCAGTTTCTTTTTATCTCCTGAAGAGGCAAACAGAGCTCAGCACTCAGCACTGAGAAACATCTTAGCTCAGTATTGCTAATTACAAATATTCCAGATGAAAATGTACTTTCCTACTGCCCCATTCCCTCACTGTCTTGAAAAAGTAAACACACTTTAGGTATATTACTAACTTCTTGTTATTTCTGTCTTTGTTTACACATTGAAAAGTATTCTTACCTTCCAGTTTCCTTCCAGACACATGAGGCTTGGAAGTTTTTATTTTGATAAATAAGAGTCTTATATCCACACGATGCAGAAAATATGACATCAAAGCAAAAGAGTGAAACCATAAAACTCAGTAAAATTGGCAGTCAATCACAGTACTGTCAGTCAAATATCATGTGCGCTTATAAAACAAAGCAGTGTGATTTCCCAGGTGGGAAATCACATGGGAACTAAAAATGTGTGAACTAAACAAGTGTTCTATAATGGTGTTTCTAGGGATAATACTATAGAATCATAGAATCACAGAATCATTTGAGTTGGAAGGGACATCCACCACCTCTCTGGGCAGCCTGCTCCACTGCCTCACCACCCTTACTTTAAGACAGATTTCCTTAGATCCAATCTAAATCTCCTCTGTTTTAGTGTGAAACCATTTCCCCTTGTGCTGTCCACACCCTGCTAAAGAGTCTATCTGATCTGTCTGCACTGTTAAGTACTGCAGAACCCCTTGCCAAAATGAAAAGAATTAAATGAAAGGAGACACTACACAATCACCTATGTGCTCCCTTAAGAAAGGTGAAGTAACATCTCCTTAATCTAATATCTGATTTTTATAACAATGGAGAAGGCCTCAGTCTTTTATTTTGCCTCAGAGGAAGGTTAAAGTTGTCTGTTAAAAATTGTCTCTGTAGAGAAGAGAGGACTGTGGATACGTAGATCACTCCAGACGTAAAGCCTACCTATTTCCATGGAAGCGACAACAGACACAAAGAGCAAAATAATGATATTTGATAGAGCAAATTCAAGTGATTCTATTTTTATTTGTCTCATGACTAAGTCTTATTCTGACTTCTTATCTGGGATTTTTGTTTGGCTTTCGGCATCACGATTATTAGGCAATTTTTCATTTCTTGCCTGATGTTACTGATGTTCTAGAAGAAGAGTGACTTTTATATACAGGTGACACTAACATCTTTATTGTATATGTTTCTAATAGGAAACAAAATTCTTGAAGTAGTTAAACTGCAGCAAAATTGAAGTTGAAAAAAGCAAATCTTATGCCAAGTTGCTCCCTTCAGTTTGTGAAGGTGAAATTACCTCCAAAAAACCCTGAGGAAGCTTTGTACTATCTGCTCTAACATTTTCTGAGAAGGCAGAAAGTACATAGCTAGTTTTCTAGCTAGCAGCCAGCAGCCAGAAGAAAGGTATCCCAATTATTAATTCCCTCCATCTCTGGCACGTTGTTTCAGAGATGGCACTTTCCTTTCCCTGCACTTTCTTCCTTCCCAGGAGTTCTGAGGCCATGACCCAGACCAACTGGCCTGGGGAGATGGCAGTTCTGAACCCATAATCATTACTTCAGGTTATTTCTCAAATCTTCTGCTCTGATGTTAAAGATATTGAATTTAAGGCCAGACAAACATCTATGCCTGCAAGAGAGTGATGTGGTTTCCCATCTTACAGAGCTATCTTTCTGTAGATGGTTGTTAAGCTTCAAGCATGGGAAGTTCATAAGTTCATAAGTTCATAAGTTCATAAGGTTGGAAAGGACCTATAAGATCATCTAGTCCAACCATCCTCCTATCACTATCTCTACCCAACTACTAAATTAAATCCTTTAGCACCTCATCTAAACGCTTCTTGAACAGCGCTAGGGATGGTGCCTCAACTACCTCCCTAGGCAGGCCAATACCTCCCTAGGCAGGCCAGAAGGCTGCAGGCCACAAGACCATCTGTATTAGGTTGCATGCCATGATCCCTGATTATTTTAGAAATCATTTAGTAAATATATTGCAGTTTCACTTGTGCTCCCTAGCCCTTATGACTTTTTTTTTCTTTTTAATTCTACTTTGCCCGTATCCCGTTTGAGCTCATTGACTTTTATCATGCCACCCTCAAGTCACCTCTCCTCTAAGCTGTACTTTGTGTCTCCACCATCATAAACAGTAGCATAGCAGGGTCATCCGGTATTGTTCTCTTTCCTAAAACTTTCCAATGTGCTGATTTTTTGGTGGACAGGCAACAAGGACATGTATTTAGAGCGCTGTCTGTAGCATCTATAACGTCTCCAAAACGACTATTTTTCTCAAGGACTTATGATTGTGTATATAATGTTGGAGTCATTTCATTTTACACGTGCTTCACATTTTTTATACTGACTGCCATCTGACACTTGTTTAAATCACAGTGCTGTGAGATTCCTCTGCTGCTCTTTAAATCCCTTGAAGCTGATTTTTATATCTTTAGCGAATGCTGTCACTTCACTATTCAATTTCTTTTCAGGTCTCCTTTGTCTGTGTCGAACTTCATAGAGTTTCTGCACGTGTGCTTGCAAGGGCTGGCTAGCTGCAGGGTGCCTTGTGGATGAGACTGCATTTAGGATACACAAAGGTATCCAGCTGGCCTGGATGGCTCCTTCAAAACTAAACAATAAAATCAACCCAAAGTAAAACCAAAACCTAAGATGAACTTCTTAGCAATAGCTGACATTCGTTCACGCTGTTTCTCCTAACATCTGCTTTGCAATCTTATGGATTATATGAGGGCTGCTCTGAAACTAATGCCTCGTATTTTATAATGTTGGCCCACAACATCAGGGGCAGATGATGATGGTATGGCACTAGAGGCTGAATCTTCCCACCAATAATTCAGATCATTTTTTTTGCCATGTGACAGATAGCAGTGGATGAGCAGTCTGTCAAAATGATATTTGACATGGAAGTGCATATAGTTCAAAGGTGTGTCACTGAATTCCTTCATGCACAAAAAAAAAATTGCACCCCCTGAAATACATCAAGGCTTTCTGAATGTTTATGGAGACCAGACAGTGGATGTGAGCACAGTGAGGTGGTGGATGGTGTGTTCCAGAAGTGGTGACAGCGAAAGAAAAACAACATTCCAGATGGACATGTAGATTTTTATGATCACAGCATGCAGGCTCTCATTCATGACTGATGAGAACACATATCTAATGGTGGTGACTATGTTAAAAAATATCATTTTGTAGCTTAGAATTTGCTCTATCAAACAGTGTTATTACGCTGTTTGTACCTGTTGTAGTCCCTGTGGAAATAAATAGGAGGCACCACTTTCTGAGCAACCTATGTAGAATAATTGGGGTTGGAAGGGAACTCTGGAAAACATGTGGAGCAATGCTCTACTCAGGGCAGTCTTTTTGCCTAGCAAAGGACAGCACTCCAATGCCCTGAGCATCTGCCTTGTCATCACCGATCACTCAGAAATACTGATTTCAATAGATATTTTTTTAATTTTTATTTTGTGGAGAGTAGATGAAATTCAATATAAATAAAGTAGAATAAAGTAACTCCAGCAACACATACACAGTGATAGTTCTGTAAGCACTCCAGTACTATGATAGGTACATAAAACAAGAGGACCCAAACTGATCCTGGCTCACTTGCTGTTTAAACATAAACTTTAGAACAGTGCCCATTGTAAATGGGCTAAATAGTACACGAGTCTCTTCTGATGACGCTTTTCAAAAGCACAAAACCCTGGCCAAATTCCAGTCTCTGAAATGTCCAGTAGCTTTCCACTGTAGTACAATGCTAGATAACACTGAGCATTCAGCAGTATTTCAGCAGGGGGAAGAGTGCCTTCACATTTTATAAAGGATCCATTTTGTAGCTGCAAGAAGATTTTTGAATGACTAACGTAGTCAGAGGCTTTGCTATATTTAATAACAGTGTTTTTTCATCCTTATTGCACAAACTGGCATGTGTTTACTTACAGACTATCATTTACTATAAAATATGGATATGAGTTGACTACAAAGAGACAGACACACTCAATCTTTTAAAGAAATAGCTGTACAAAACAGCTGCATCTTCAGAAACGATCAGCAGAATGTTAAATACTATCATGTAATGCAGTGAATATCCAAAGCCAAACATGTACTGTGACTGATTAATAATATCAATCCATTTAATTCCAAATGAAATTACACTAATTTCAGAAGAGGACATTTAAAAAAGAGTAAGTATAGCAGCTGAAACACTGGGAAGCAAGCTCTGCCAGCTTGAATTTAAATCCCTCTATAACATCAGCTATGCAGGAGATATGGGATAAAGCTATGTCATTCAGACTGGCTGTACAGAAACACTAGCACGGCTGAGCCCTGTGTGAATGCTTTGCCACTGCACACTGTAGTATCTGTAGTTAACACATCCCAAAAGGAAAGGCAAATATTTACAAACATTGGAGCCTTCTGCTTCTAATCAAATGATTTTCTTCTTGACATGCAAACTGAAGTGTGGGATGGCCTGCAGCATGTAAGAGGATCAAGCAAGGAAGCAAATGTGAAATCTGCTGTAAGGGCATTGCTGATGTCCTGAGCTCTGCCCATGCTGGTCACATGCAGCCCAGGCACACGCTGAGTGTGTACATACAGCCATAGCCATGTGGAACTGCTCAATTAAATTTCTGATTTACCAATACTGCTGTTTCCCCTGCCCACTTACAGAGATCCCATAATTAAAACAGTGTCTGAGATCAGTCATTTAATCTGAAGACATTCAGCTGGCAATATTTAGCAGCTGAGGTTGAACAACACTCCTGGTATTTAGTCAGCGTTCACTGTAATCAGAGGTGATATTCAATGTCCTATGGATCACTGCAGTAACAGGTCTCATTCTAGGGAGAGTGCTGGGAGTGTGTTTTACTGCATTCATCCAAGTTTGAATGCTGAAGCCTTAATGTTCAAATACACTTATCCTCCAGTGTGTGTAACACAGTGAACGCAGCAGAACGGTGTTGCTGCAGTGGTGCTGGAAAATTTACATACTCTTGAGGAAGGAAAGAGGATGAAATTAAAGATACTTGATTTTATTTATCTTCACTGAGGTGGCATGAAATTTATGACATCTACCTACTAATATGGGCTCATTTTTATTGCACTGAACTAATTTAGAGGCTCATCCTTAGTCCAGATACCAGTGGGAGGGTTTTCATTAGTCTCAGTGTGCATTAAATCCACAGTTCCCACTGTGCTTTTCTCTCCTAGAAGAAAGCAGCTGCAGGTATTAGACATTCTGCAGGGGAGGCCCTGGGACTCAGCACAGCATTTCCTGTGATCAGCTGAATATGAGGGATCAGTTCAGGTTATAAGAATAACCTTTCTGTAACACACACAGTGTGTGTAAAGTCAAGCCAAGTCAGCCTTCATCTGAAACAATGAGAAATGAGGATTTTCAGGATTAAACAAAATAATTTTTCAGGATATTCCATGAGAACCGGCTAACTCTCCTGTGAAAATATACTCCCAGAAGTACACGCTACTTCTTTGCTTTCCATACACTATGTCGTTTTCATTCCTCTCTCTAGGCTTCCCTTCTTGATCAAACTGATCAGCCATTGTACAAAGAAACATCTGTGGAAAACATGTACATTTTGAGTATTAGTTGAATCAAATTAATTAGTTTTAACTTTCTCCCCTCCACAATCCTATCAAATCAAATTCTCTTTCCAAAATAAAAGACATATATATGCACTTTGCATCTACCTTGTTATGTTTCAGATGGTCTGTTCTTACTTATGGGATTTTTATCCTGGGAGTCTTATGTATCTAACTGCTTAGAAGTCATGGGTGCAACCCTCTGAATTATGAAATGGGACTGGATATGACGTGACAGTTTGGAACTGTCAGTATCTTCCTTGAGCGAAGAGTTTATGGTTAAGCAGTGAATTCATTTCTTTTCCCAAACTGGAATGAAACTTTGCACTTGTAAAGTTATAAAAGTATGCAGAAGGACTTCTCTGAGTTCCACTGGTTAAACATTTGTAGTGTCAAGATGAGAAAAGTGATTATTATGAGAAAACTTAAAACATCTCATTGAACTAAAGAACATTTTCCTCCAAAGAACAGGCAGAGACACATTGCCAGAGTCATCTCAGTGTAGATCAAGCATCCCAGAGTACTCTTGCTTGAGTGATATGTTGCTAAAATTATCATGTATTTTGAAAATAACAAATAAACTTGAATTTGTTACGCCATTTTCTTATAACTGATAATTGATGTTAGCATTTCTATTGGCAGTGAAGAGAGATGGGCAGGGGGAAAAGGGGCCACCTGACAGACCACCAACATTTTCAGTCCTTTTACTGCCATCCTTCCTATTGCTGATTTTTTCCCTGAAGCTCTCCACAGCACTGTAGAAAGAATACATTAGTTCCCCGAGTACTGCCATTGCTGGGTATTTAGAAGGGACACCCAGATCTACTGACAAACTTTATACTTCAACAAAAAGTTCTCAGTTTTCCTTGTGTCAATGCTAATAGCTCCTCCATGGCCATGATCCTGACAGCACTTACACAGATTGCCGAACAAGATTTTGATGGATTAGTTTAGTCCAAAGTTAAATTATTCCTGAATACCTTTGTATAGAAGATATAACCATTCCAGTAAGAGAGTAGGTCTCATCTATCACTCAGTCGCCCTTTCCTATAACTCCAGAGAAGATAATCTCCAGACAGGAATAGATGCTGGGGAAGGAATATGGGGATTGACTGATGAGTATTCTGATGTTATTTACCAAGTAATTATATCAAATTAAAAACCAAAATATTTTATTTTCAGTTTATCAAAGCAAAATATAAATTCTTTTTCGCCTTCGCATGCACAAAAATTTGAACTCTCCACAAAACACCTTTTGGAAGATGGAGAAGAAATTTGCTACAATTTTATATACATGTATGTATAAACACATACATACACTGACTCCAGAGATGATGAGGGGAGAAGTTGTCCCTCAGCTTTGTAGGTCCTTTACCCTAGACACTTTCCTAAGCCTTTACATTATGGAGAGTAGTTAGAACACCTGAGATAACTTGGGAGCCCCTTCAAAGTTCACATGCAGATTCTGGATCTCCCAGGTGGGTACTTGCTAAATCTTTTACTGTTATTCTTTTTAAAACCTCTATTTTCTCCAAAAGCAGTCACGTAAGTACTTCTAAAAGGAAAAATACCGCAAATAGTACAGAATAGCTACCTTTTTACTATGCGCGACCCTACAGAATAAGAGTAAGTAAACTAAACCTCCAAAGCTCCATGCCTGCTGCTCAGATACTGTACTTAATTAGTCAATTCACTCAGCTGAGCTAAGGTGGTTGTGATGACTGGCTTCTCTAAGATGAAATGGGCCATCTAATTATGCACTTTTATGTCTCATTATACCTCATTTTAAACGTGAAGTGCAAATTAATTCAGAGGAACCCAGTGGCTGTGTTAAACAGGAGGCCACACTATGAAGTTGTGGAAGCCCTGGTGGATATTAAGGATACGCATCTCTGAGTCTATCCTAAATCCATATGCTCGACACTCTGTGCTACTATTCCGTTTTTAACAGCGTTTGCCTCAAACTAGTTCTTTGAAGCCGCAGCCTGGCAGGTCTCACTGCAAGCACGGTACGAACGCGCCTTGCTGCTGCGGCTACGAGCAGCCTTTAGAAACGCAGACCGTGCGCGGAGCTCCAGGCCCACCCGGCCGCCCTCAGCCAGGCGGGAGAAGCGAAGGCGAGCGCCGTGCGCCACCCCGCGGCCCGCCGCGAAAATGGGGCTGCTGCGTGCTCTTAACGCCGCCTCATTGAGCCCCTCTCCTCCTCCTTTAATCATGGAACCTCAGGAGGGTTTGAGTTGGAAGGGACCTCAAAGCCCACCCAGCCCCAACCCGCTGCCTGGGGCGGGGCTGATCCCCACCAGCTCAGGCTGCTCAGAGACCCATCCAACCTGGCCTTGAGCGCCTCAAAGGATGGGGGCACCACAGCTTCTCTGTGCCAGCACCTCACAGCCCTCTGAGTGAAAAATTTCCCCTACATCCAACCAGCGGATTCAGTCTGCTGTAACATCTAGCTCATTCTGCAGGTTGGAGAAGGTTAAAAGGGCGAATGCATCGCCAGCAGAGCTGTGCATGCATACACGTCTGTCTCTCTATGATTTTTTAAATTTTTTTTGCTCCAGAGCTAAATGCATTGCACTATTTGCAGCCACACTTGACTAGACAACAGCTGGGCCCATTTCAGCAAGTGCTGTGAAGTGCATGTAGATGCCTTCGGTTATAATTTATTACCTGAGCACTGACTATCTGTCAGGAACACTTCCCTGGACCTTCATTTTCTGCTCCTTGCCATGAAGACATCAGAAAACATATTTTATTGGTTACATGTCAAAGTAACAGAAAACAATTGTGACTGGATATTTCATTACATCAAATCAGATAAGTCAAAATAGAAATAGCCAGCATCTGAGGGTCTACATGAAAATTAATCAGAAAAATCTTGGATACCCACTTTGCAAGTAAAGTCCTAAAATTATGAAAAACTCTATGATCATACTTCTTATCCTCTCAGAGATGTCAGACTAGTTTTCTCTTGTCCTTTATTAACCCCGTCTTCAGACTAGATATGTGCTGGCCCTGTCTAATATCACCTGTAAGGTTTTCACTATTTTATACAGTTTGAACTACTTTCCAAGGTCCTCCTCATTTCTGTAGCTCCTGTTTTTGAAGCTGAATGCAGATTTTGTGGATTTGTAATGTAAAAAAAATGGTGCAAAAATGTACATGAAAATAAATGATACTCCCAGAAAGTCACTCTCTTTGTTTAAATCTTTTAGCATTCTTGTCTTCCTAGTTAGGAAAAGGAAATTAGAGAGGTACATTTATGCAACTATTTCCATGCTATGACCTGCAATTTATTTAGAAACATAGAATTTTGAAATTTTCATCTACTGTGGTGTTGTCATCATGAATGTGAATCCTCCGGCAATGGTTTGCGTCCACCATGCAATCTAGCACATCATGCAGAGCTCCTTAAACACCAGTGGCTTGCTTTTCTTTGGTTGTGGTGAGGTTTGTCACTTATCTCTCATTGCAGAGGTTGCATGCTCACTTCCAAATCTGTGTGATTCTTCCCAAGACCAAAAACTCAGCTGCTAACATGACTGATGGACAGTTTCCTATATACGTGGTTCCAGAAAGATATTCTAGAGGTAAAAGAAAATACAGTCACCTTCCACTTCAGAGGATCTCCAGTGTGATTATATTTTTTCTACTGTCCTTTCAGACTTGCTCCTTCTGGCTGTCTATCTGATAATACTGGCACTATTCCTTTTGGAACTTGTTTGTCTCTTATAAATAAGATACATTTCATTAGATTAGAGGCTATTAAGAGGGATCCCTTGAGTAGTTGCTCTTATACCTGTCTCCCCAAATTCACCCAGTTCAGCTGCTCTGGCCAGCAGTAGGAATTACAAGCAGTTTGTACAGTGAACTTGCACTACTTTTTTACAAACTTACACATTTTGACTCTATATTGCTAGTATTGTATTTTCCATCAAGCTAATCCATCTGAGCTCCTCAACTGTAGTTGTCTTCAAGCACAAAAACTAGAGACCCTGTTAACTTTCTTTCACCCATTGCTGAATTCCAACAGCATCCAAAGTTCCACTTCAGGAGAGATTTTGTAAACATGAGGAGAGAAGAGGCCCTAGTAGACATTTGAAAGAATGTCAGAGATAATAGCGAAGCACTGGGACATGTTGCCCTAAGAGGTGGTGGATGGCCCATCCCTACAGACACTCAAGGTCAGAATGGATGGGGCTCTGAGCAACCTGATCTAGCTGTAGATGTCCCTGCTCATTACATGGGAGTGGAAACAGATAACCTTGAATGATGCCTTCCAAAACAAATGATTCCAAGGTACTGTGATTTTTTGTATCTGATTCTAGAATCATACTGCTACCTACATACTTCAGTACAACTACTTCAAGCAGAGACTGAAGAGCAACTAACTCAGCAATTAAATGCTGATGAGCAAGAGTGAACAGATATGCTTCATATTCAAGGCACAGAAGTTTTGCACTGTTTATGTAGTCATTCAAGTAAACTATGAATCAAATTTCAATGCAGAGGATCCTTTTCTTTTATTTACATTTTTACAAATCATGTAGGATTTTTTATTTTGATAAAATAAATGCTGGATGCTGATATTGTTTACCAAATATCTTGTTTATATTGTACAAAAATAGCTACAGAGAAAGAGCATCATTCACCAGTAGTGATTAGTATGACAAATACCCTGTTAGGCTGTAGCAGATGAAGCCTTGTCTTGGAAAGCCCAGAAGATCCTTTCAAAACCTGCAAACCTCTCTACAGCATATTGTTACTGGCTGTACCTGAGATCAAGGTGCTACTGAAACAGGCATTGTGCACAGACAGACAATGATGGCCATGTTGCACTTTGGTTAGTCAAGGAGGGCTTTGCCGTATGAGGGGAAACCAACAATAGTTTGTTCAACTTGCTTTTGAGTGATAATCTCAAGACAGTTAAGTTCTGCAGAAATTCAGTGTAAAATTATATACCTGCAATTGGTCTGATAATTCTTCCAAAATACACATAAATCCCTGTGGGTTAATTTAATTTTTGAGCTGTTTATTTGCATGTTTTCTGAGACATACTTCGAGGCCAGAAAGAAAAGTAAAGCCATGCCTTGTCTTACATGTGAAGGAAGAGACACGACTAACTTCGGGGACGTGCAAGATGCTTATCTGCAATTCACATATGTTTCATCAGTCTGACCTGAATGAACAACTCACTCCCCAATTTCCATTAGTTAAGGAATTGGATTGCCTCATGTGAGCTGGACTGTTCTGTACTGGAATCATTTCTGTCTCCCTCACTCTTAACTACCCAGAAACACATCCAACAAACGTCTCTGAACAAGGGCACGGAGTTGACAGGAACTGACACAATGCTGTGGTACAGCTCTTATTCACCCTCTCATCTCTCTTGAAAAGAAAGCATGGATGACTTTGGTTGTTCTTGATATGTAAGTTTCTGTACTTACAAAACTAACAAAGCATCTGCTTGAACAGTTGATTTTATCTATTTCCAGTTAAAAAAAACAAAACAAAACAACAAAAAACCCACCCTAAATTATTATTCAGAAGCCATTCTCAATGTTCTATACTGTTCTTTCAGAGCTATTGATGTTCTCATCCAAAATAATATATACGATGTTGTCATTGGCTGCAGGTAAATAGCTATACAGAGAAGCCTAATAAAATACTGCTCACATTTCAACAGATTCAATTTTTCCTTGCAGGAGAAGCACACTTCTCAATGCTTTTACAGTAAAAGTTAGAATCTTCCTTTTCAAATGCACTCGAAAAAATAAAATAAAATAAAATAACAACTCCACAAAGCCCAGGTTTCTCAGGCAACAGCAGAACCCTCCAAATATGAGTGCAGCAAACTGGCTCTTCTGGGTGAAGGCTTTTAATGTACAAGAAAGGAAAAGAAACAGAATCAAAATTAATTCATGTGTGGGTGTTTCTCAGCAGATCCAAGAAGTCAGAGCTTCAGCTTTTTTACTTTCATAGGAGCATGGAATTGTTTGAGTTGAAAGGGATCACGAAAGATCACCTGGTCCAACTCTCCTGCATTGAACAGGGACACCTACAGCTAGATCAGGATGCTCAGAGACCCTTTTATTCTGACCATGTGTGTCTGCAGGGATGGGGCATCCATCACCTCTCTGGGCAGCCTGTTCCAGTACTTCACCACCCCTCTTGATCTTGAACCTCATGAGGTTCTCCTGGGCCCATTGCTGAAGCCTGTCTAGGTCTCTCTGGAAGGCATCCTGTCCCTCAGGCAAGTCGACTGCAACACACAGCCTGGTGTCATCCTTTCTTTTTCTTGTTTTACAGCTCTGTTTTCTTCCACAAACGCACTTTTAGTGGTCCTCCTTTTGATAACTCTGCAGATAGCCTCACTCATAAGCTTTGAGCTTACAATTAAAGCATTAGTTTGTTCACACTGAGAACAAAATTGATTATGTAGGATTTTATCATACAAAATACGTGAAAGATATGTCTCTGAGTGTACTGCTTCTATCATTCAGTCATTCACATTCATATCTTTATGGCTACGACACGAAATAGTTTGGCAGAAGCAAGCAAATCTCTGCTTTTTTTCAGCTAACATAGAACACATTGTCATTCGGAACAAAATCCTTAGCTCTGTGAAATGAACAAGTTTCCTCT
Organism: Cyrtonyx montezumae; assembly: GCF_038088225.1. Taxonomy (NCBI): domain Eukaryota; kingdom Metazoa; phylum Chordata; class Aves; order Galliformes; family Odontophoridae; genus Cyrtonyx; species Cyrtonyx montezumae. The sequence goes on along the minus strand of NW_027072034.1, from coordinate 62,075,528 downwards.
TTGAAAGCTTACTTCTATCACATTTATAATGTCTTCCACATAACAAAGAATGGAATTGGAAAACATTGCTTTTGTCAAGGGATAAAGGCTCTAATGAGAATTTCCAAAAGAAAGAAGAAAAAGGCATATGAGAAATTGGTAACACTGATCTTTTTGCCCTGTCGTGTTCCTGCCTTAAGTATTTGCTTCCATAAATAGAGAGTTTTAGCAGTGGTGATTAGATGTTCCTGCCCTAACTTGTTAATGATGCAAAGAGCAGCTTTCATATCAGTTTTCTGAAGCATGCATAAAGCCATAAAAGTGCATGTACATCCTAAAGGAATGATTTTTCAAGAGCCATTTGCTCACCAGTGCTAACATTATAGTGATAAACTATCATCTGTTTATTTATTTAAAAAAACACAATCCTTTTCTTAATGCTAAAACAAAGTATGTTATAAACAATTTGAAGACACATTACAGAGATAAAATGCATGCACAGTATTACTTATGTGCAGATACAGAACTAAGATGATCAATAGTCTTACAAAAGGCATGTGGAAGAATATAGTATCTTTTACTAGAACAAAGGAGAGCTGGAAATAAAACTCACACAGGTTATTCTTCAGGTTTGAAATGCATAAAAATCTTTGCAATCCTGACCAGAGTTGGCAAACTTCTACCAGCAAATCATTTATTTGTTGAAAAATGTAGTTTGAGAGCAGGCAAAACTATTTGCCAAATCTGAACTATTCACCATGAGCTACAGCCAAGAACAGAAAACACTGGAATGTCAAAGGGATTCATCTTAGTTCTTCTGAAATGGAAACAGTGACTGAGGTCATAAACTTAAGTCCTGACACAGCCACAGAGCCACATGCACAGAGTGAGGGTCCTATTCATGAAACAGTAGGCAATCCTCTGCAACATAAAGCAGGACATCTGGGAAGTCTGTCCTCAGGTACCTTTGTCACACTTTGTACATCAGAATTTTCTGTATTCTGGAGAATATCCTAATGATATTTCAATGACTCAGTGTTACAGCTTTCCTTCTTCCACATGTAACCTGTGTTATATTTTAACCTCACCAGACCACTGAAAGGGACTGAACCAAATTCAGATTTTGTGTGACCATACTCAAGGCTGAGGAAGTAAAAGGAAGAGAAAAAAACAACATGTAACAAGCTATCCTCTTTGCATTTCTGTGCCATGGCTTTTAAAAAGATAATTTGATTTTAAAAATGGTAATGATAGAAAATAAATGATTCTGTAGAGCCTTTGATGCTTAATTCCCTTCATTTCAAAATATGTTTCAATAGGATGTGCAACCAGGCACCCATATGCAGTACTATTTCTTGTTAGACTAAGCAATAAAGATTTCTTCTTGAAAAATGTTCCCTTTTCATGCCAGTATATAATTTCAAGTGTTTTCCCATTGTTGGAAAGGAAAGAGAGTCAAGGTGAACTAAGAAACAGCATAAACAAATTAGATGCTAGAATGACATGATTTATTAAATGAGACTAAGTGATTTACTGTTTGCAGTTTATAAGAAGAAAAGCAATCACATTACAAATCTTGATTTCTGGTGCATTTGTTATCTCAAGAGATAAACACTCCATGAAATGAACAGAAATAAGCACACGCAGCTCATTCAGTAGTGAAATACAGCTGCCTCTAGGATGGAAAGCTGCAAGAACCATTTGGGACAGCAGCAACAAACCTCAGAGACCTACAAGGATGGAAACTAAATGCTGTATGAAGCAACATCTGCTTCCACAGTACGGGATAGGGGATGACCTTGTTAGGCCCAAGTCTAACCTGAGGTGCTGGCAGTGTAGAGAGAGAAGCAAACATCAGTCCTCTCAAACCACTAACTCCACATCTTCACCTAGCACCTGTTCCAGCACAGATGAGATCTAGCTCAGGAATGGCGATGCAAAACTAACTCCTGGTATTCAGTGGGAAAGCACCAGGATGAACTCATGACACAGCTCAGAGCAAAGGGGAACTCGGACATCTCTTCTGGCAGGACAACTGCCAGACTCCTCAAAGGACAGCACATACTATCTGGAAGGTGTTTCTAAGGCACACACTAGTTGCAGCTGAACCCATATCCCTTTCCCAGCACCACAATCACCCACTGGTTCTTTTTAACAGACCTTTTTTTTTCAGAACTTCAGATTAAGACCCCACGATTTTGTGGCATAAGAAATGGTCTCAGGTGGGGACAAGACCTTACCATTGCTGTTGTGGGGTTGTATGAGAATGAAATAGCACACCAGGGGATCCTGCTCACAACTGATGGATCAGTGGCACACCTGGTGTTTCACACGTCACTCTTCCTTCCTGTGTGCTGGTAGGCACCCTTTCAAATACATGAGTTTGTGATGTGTATTTATTTTCTTCAAGTTAAACACTTCTATAGCAATAGGAGCACAGGAGAATATCGGGTAGTGTAGTGGCTGCTTGTTTGCCTGTCTTTTGCCCCACATTTTCTTTCTCAGTCTCCTGAGGGAGAGCAAAGACTCAGCAGCTGTGCAGCAAAATCTTGCTCTCAACACCTCCAGCATACATCAGATGAGGAAATCAGCTTGCAATAAGCAGAAATATTTCCTGACCCAGATTCAGGCATTTTATAAACTTTAAACCTCTTTCCAGCTGTACAGATAAAGCTCTGCACTGAAGCAAGAAACAGTGAGAGCTGTCACAGCCAGCCATCTTCACCCTCTGTCACCATGTGTGGCACAACCATGCAGAGTATTTTTATGCTGTTTCACAACAGAAATGATCGTGTGCTTAAGACCTGAAAACCTCAGTACTTGATTTTTTTTTTGTTTCTGCTGAGCAACACACTGCAAGCTATGCTGAAATGCAAAATGTTACACAACAATTCATTTGCCTGGCGCTCCAAGAGAAAGGCACCTAAGTAGGGAAATGGCATCCTCCCAGCTTCAAAATCATTCTGCAGGCACAGGCTGGCTCCTCCAGACTTACCAAAGGGCTCCTGTAATAGCTCATTGTGTGCTGTGCTGGGTGTCACCCTGCTCCACTGGGAGCTGAGTGGGGTCTTCATGTTGCCTGGTGCAGAGCACAGCAGTGACATACACTGCAGCTGCCCAGAGGCCTCCATTAGGAAAGACCAAGAAGTCTCTGAAAGACAAATGCAAATGTTTCTTTGAAAAAAAAAATAAATATATATATATACCTATAAAGTAATTCTCATAAAACCTGGATACCTGCATTTTGCAGATAGTAAAAATATAAATTATGAAAGATTACATTATACATTATCTAGAAGCAAGATAATACGTTTCATTCAACAGTTTTACTTTTTTTTTTCTAACGTTTTCTAAGAACAGATATCCACTCTTTGAAGACAGTGATGTGGTTCATTATTGTCCTCACTCACTATCATAACAATAGGATCTTTATACATGGCTATAGCACAAATGGTAATTGATGCTTGAGAGTAATACTGCTGGAGGGATAAATTATATGGAATTGCTTCAAAGGTTTTTTCTCTTATTAATGAAATCTTCTGTATTTATTCCCTTCAAACAAGAATACCTTTTTATGAAATTCTCATGGCCATACTGATGGTACTTTCTTCTGGATCAGGCACCTCAAACGTGCAGGTGTGACATTTCACAGTCACATTGTAGAATCACTGCTTGTCAGACATATTTTACGGCATCTGTTGTCACAGCACTGACACCCTGCGCTCCACTTAAGAACTATGCAGAGGCAATCAAAAGGCAATACTAAATGCCAACCTTAACTCCAGCCTGCTTCTGCTAATTTAAAGACCGATGAGGTGGGATGGCAGCAATGTTACTGGGGCACCTGATGATGCTAAATCCCTCAGTTCTTTGCCAGCCTGTGAGGAGCCAGCTCCACAATGCAACTGATCTCCAGTGGGAGCCTACAAAAGAGACCCACTGCCATGAGGGTCACTGGAACAGAGCTGTGAGTCAGTGCTGGGAAACGGGGCTCCTACTTTTGTTTTTTTTTTAATAAATTTTTATATATTTATATATATATATTATATATTTTTATATATATTTATATATATATATTTTTATAAATTTTTATTTTTTTAATATAAAATCAGAGAAAAAACAACCAATCAAACAAGCAAAAAAATCCAAAACCCCCAAATGCAGCAGGGGTTGAAAACGACCAAACTGAAATAGTATAATTGGATTTGGAAGAGGGAAGCTTGTTTCAAAAGAAAATTCCTGAGATGCTTGTTTTTAAAGTGGCAGCAGCTACCTCGGGAAAACAACAAACCATCTGCTAAAAAACAAAGGGGGTAATGTAAGGTCTAACTTCAGGACATACCCTAGTACAGCTCTGCTGTCCCACAAATATGTCACGTCCTTGAGAGCAAAATCATGTGCAGGATAACAAAGTAAAGGTAAATTGCTCCAGACGTTTCTGAATGCAATTTTTCACGTAATATGATTCCCATTGAGGTAAAAAGGGCATGTAAAATGGGACAGGAAGACAGCTTTCAGCCAACAAAGGTGAGCAATATTTTTGGGCAAAAAATTTAATACAATTTCTGAGATTCTAAATAACTTAAAAGATCAAGTTCCACTACTGCTTAAAAAGGTTTTTTTGTTTTTTTGTTTTTTTTTACTATGCAGATGAAGACAATACAAAATGCTGGCTTCAACTGAGCCTGGGGACCTGCTGTGCTAAATACACTGCAAATCAAAACCTAGAAAAAAAAGACAGCCTTCCTAAAAGGGCTTATAAGTCTGAACAAACAAGAGGGGAAAAAAATACTACTAATAATGCTCTCTCTTCAGAGAAAGGAACAGTGGCAGATGTTGTCTTGCATCCAAATCAAGAAGCTTCCAGGAGACTGCATGGCTTTGTTCATAGAGAAATAGGGTGAGCCAAAATTAGAGAGAAATTAAGAGATGGCAAAGTGCTGAATGTCTCTATTACCCAAGTGATTTCTTCAGAGGGCAGAATTATTCCTAGCTTCTGGAGGGATTTGGTTTATTCTACAGTATTAGTAGTCTGCCTGAGAAAGCCACAGTTAAAAACTGCCTTGCTGAGGGATTCAGTGAGTGTTTCTGCATATCTTTGACATTTTTTGAAGCTGAAATATTTGGTTTTAAATCACTTGATTTGATTCAAAATCTTCAGATCACGCGTGTTAACTATAGAGTTCTTCTCTGTAAGAATGTACACAGGACACACATAAAGGAAAACTGTTAATATTTGGCTGAATAAATGTACAGATAGAATGGATTTTCTTCATGACATTTGTTCTTCTCAAGGCACTACTTCAGATCAACTGTATCTGACACAAACTGAAAATTCATAAAAGATGTGCAGACAAAAGAATCTCTGCATAACAATTTTCAGTCTGGTCATGAAAATAATCTGTGTTATATAGTACTTACTAGCACTAAGAGACAGCAGTGCAAGAAAAACACAATGGAGGGATATATGGCAAATACAGACATGATAAAAAAGAAAAGAATGATAAAATCTCTGGATGCCAGCAGTTCCAGTGTATGTTTTATGTTCACTTTTTACTACACCCTTTTCCTGTTTGCCTGAGAGCTTATCTTTGATTAAAAAAAAAAAAGAAAAAAAAAGATAAAAAACCCCATAAACATTGTTTAAGGTCTGACTAATACCCACAAAAACAAGGACAGTCACAGAAGGAATTCTGTGTTTCTAAGGACAAAATAATTTCTTTGCATTCTCTCATGTCTTATGAATTGGACAACACTGTTGAGTGACACATAGATTTTTCTTTTGCCTGGAGTAGGATCAGTTTTTACATGTAAACCCAAAATTTATTACTGATTATACATAAGCGAACCACTCTTAGTAGATCACCTGCAATGGCTAATGATAGGTATTCAGTATTCTTAACCTCCCTTTGTTGGTATTTAGGCTGACATATAAAGCAGGCTTTTTCATTTAAGAGATGAGTGACATTTAAAATCAGGCATCTCAGCAAGCTCTTGTACTAAGGATTTCAATATTTACTTTCCATAAATAACCTCTTTAAAATGTTCTGTTTCTTTGCACTTCTCTACAGGAAAAGCAATTTGCTAATATCAGGCATCCAGGAAAATGTGCACAAAGATGGGTAAAGCAAATCTCAGTTTTGTTCCAAGACAGCCCCCTCCTCAATTGTTGACCTCCTTTATTTGAAGACCTGTAAGCTATTCAATTGCATTTCTACCTTTCAAACTCAGCGAAATAGAATTTCTCACCACTTCTAACCACTCAACTTTGGGAGTAATCACATACAAATTTACAGCCAATAATCTCAAAATGTGTATGTTTAGTCTCAACTATTTCACATTTGTTTTCAACTGATTTACTGTGTATAAAGTTAAACGAGTCTCAAAGCATTTAAAAAATCAGAGGCCTTGTTTGTCACTAAGTTTACAGTCACAGAATTACAGAATTGAAGGGGCTTGAATGAACCTCAAGAGATCATCGAGTCTAACCCCACCCTCTGCTCCCTACAACAGGTCACACAGGTAGGCTTCCAGACTGGTCATGAATGTCTCCATAGAAGGAGACTCCACAGCACCTCTATTCAACCTGTTCCAGTGCTCCATCAACCTTATTATAAATGAATTGTTCCACTTGTTTGTATGGAACTTCTTAAGTTGAAGTTGAAGGCTGTTACTCCTTGTCCTATCACTACTGTTACGGTTTTATGGTATTTCACATCATAACATCATGTAGTGTACTGGTTTTAAAGAGTTCATAAGTTCATAAGGTTGGAAAGGACCTATAAGATCATCTAGTCCAACCATCCTCCTATCACTATCTCTACCCAACTACTTGAGTTAATGCTGCAGCTCTGTGGATTTTCAATATTTCTAGTCTCTTGGTCTCAGAAGAGGAGAATGAACTAGGCCAAACTAGGCCAAACCATGACAACTACACACCACCAAGAATAATCTGGCATCATCCATTTGCCTTCTATTTGCCTTTAGATATTTATAAACATTTATCAGATTCCCCCTCAGTCTTCTGCTCTCCAGCCTGAACAGACTCAGGTTATTCAGCCTTTCCACATACGGAAGACGCTTCAGGACCTTAATCAACTTTGTGATTCTCTGCTGGATGCCTTCCAAGGAGATCCCTGTCTTTTTTGAACTGGAGAGCGCAGAGCTGGATGCAGTTATCTAAATGTGGCCTCACCAGGGCAGAGTAGAGGGGGAAAATCACCTCCCTCGACCTGCTGGACACACGTTTTTTAATGCACCCAGAATACCATTGGCCTTCTTGGCCACCAGGGCACACTGCTGGCTCATGACCAACCCGCTGTCCGTGATAATCGTACTTCATTCCTTCTTTGAAATTCTTTCTATTCCTTCATAGACAGAAATGTATCTGACCACACAGTGTTCTCCATTTTCAAACACTGAACATCAAAATCATTCTGATTTGTGACTTTTCTATTTGTGCTCCCTTTGGTAGGTTTGTTACAGGACATTTAATTAAAGGACAGAGATACTTCACCAAGGCTGAAAAAAGGGTTTTAAAAGAGTTCTGCACTCTCATTAATTGGACCATTCATCACTGTAGTTTGTCTTTAGAGACAGTATTTGCTTCAAAGATGATCACTGGTAATTTCACAAGGGTGGATGCATATATTAAAAAATGTTATCGGTCAATAATTTTACACATTTCCGCATGAAGGCAATTATGCATCTGGTAAATTACTATTAATAAAGCTTCTTTCCATAAATCAATCAGCTGTAAGAAATATTTTGGTGGAGCTTCTGTATTTTAACATTTCTGACTTTTTTATACTCTGCATTTTTGCAACCTTGTTTTTGATGAGGAAGGAAAAGCAGGACTCTGACCATCTTAAACACTCTTCCAAAGCTGTGATAGCTAATCTCTTTGAAGAATAACCTAACTGGTCAAGAAAAACCTATGACAAGGCAGAGACCTAGTAAGCCAACTTTATGGTGCATCTAGCACCATCAGTTCACAGGGCAAAGGACCAGAGGTCATTGCTGAACCTTAACCTCTCTCACAATAGCATGCAGAACTGCCTGGCCAATTTCCTCTTGGTTTTATTTAGCAGACATGTGGCCAGCATGAGAAGCAGCCTTTCCCACAGATGTTTAGTATAAAAGAAGCTATTTGTCAGTGTGGGTTATACAGTCAGACTGTGATTAGAATAGATCAGGTCTGTTTCTTCAGTATGCAACACAGCAGTTCCCATGTTCTCTAAAACAATGGGTTACAACAGCTGAATTAGTACTAATTTCTGCCTGAAGCATGTTTTCTTGCAATATTCTCTTTTAGAGGACACAATTTTACACCCATTTCTCATCAGGCATCATGTTGCCTGGGAAGATGTGAAGGATTACAGGGAAGATGGCAGTACTGTCCAAGGTGACTGGCTGTATGGACCTCAGGAAAACATCAGGGATTTTGGACAGTCCTTGCTTTGCTATCCATTCAAGCAGCATTTGTGTTCCCCCAGAGTCTTCTAACATGGTGATCTTCTTGCCTTCCTTAAAAAAAAAAAGCAACAAAATATATGCAAGTCAGCCTAAGTTCATTTCCCCAAACAATAGAACTCTCTCACATTTGCCATTTGTTAGAAGTATCACTGTACTTGTTTCACATGCGAAAAATACATCAGACAGATATCATTAGATTCTTCTCAGACCTCAAGGACTACAGGTATTAACCCATGGCAAACAATTGTCAGATTGGACAAATTCACCATCAGTCCTATGAATGTCTCTGAATATAGGACTTACATCTCTCCCATGAGAGATGGATTAGATACACTTTTTTTTTTTAAGTTTGTTTTTGTAGATCATTGTAGAAAGCATCTAGATTAAGTTTCTCTCTCTTTAATGATTTATATTTACCTAAGATTTTTTTCACTTGCAATACCTGCATGAAGCCAGTGGTCTTCAAGAACTCCATAAGACCTTATTAGTCCCTTTGTTTTATCTAATTGAAACAGAACCACAGAATCATGGGTGTTGAAAGGGAGCTCAAAGCCCACCCAGCCTCAACCCGCTGCCCCAGAAGCTCAGGCTGCCCAGGGCCCCATCCAACCTGGCCTTGAGCAACTCCAGGGATGGGGCACTACAGCTTCTCTGGGCAGCTGTGCCAGTGCCTCACCGCCCTCTGGTGAAAGAATTTCTTCCTTATATCTAATCTAAATCTTCCCTCTTTTAGGGTAAAACTATCCCCCCTTGTCCTATCACTACTCTTTCTGATAAGGAGTCCCTCTGCAGCTTTCATGTAGACCCCATTTGATAAGCTATTCCCTTGGTTGATTAGTATTAGTGGACAGAGAATTCTTATTTATGACATTCACTCTAAAGCCAAATGGGTCTTTTATAGCCTCAGAGAAAAAAAAGCAAGTTAAATATGATCAAATTTACTGATTAATTGTACTGATTAGACTAAAAGCACTGTAAAATAATGCTTCTAGAAGCTGAATCTTAATTGGGGTTAAGCAGTGCACATAATTTCTGGGACAGTAACTGAGCCGTCCTAAACTTGGGTATTTCAGGAGACTAGTCCTTGCAGAAGAGTTTAAGAAATGAATGCTTTTGTCTTCATATTCTTAAATTCTAGAGTTTTCCTTAAATTCTAGCACTTTCAGATCTTTCAGGTTTCAGTTTGAGTTAGGAAGAGTAGAACTCCCTGGATGAGAGGTACAGAACTCAGTCTCCTTCTTGAGTCAAACCAGATCTATTCCTTTTCTCCCCAAGTACTTGTTAACCAAGACAGTGCTTGTGCTCACCATGCTGAGGCCACATGTTCCCTTCTGGTCCCAGGGCTCGTAGAAGGACTGTGAGACCCAGAAGAAACATGTTCCAGTCCTTGGTCTGCTGCTGTATCAGCCCTGAAAACTGCTGGATGCTACATTGCACTCAGCTTAAAGCTTCTCAGCCCACGGAGATGGAGCATCAGAGCTTTTGCCAAGAAACCCTAGTGAGTTTCAAATTCTCATAGTAGCACAGAGATTCTTCAAAGGCTTATGTATTTAGACACATTTGGGCAAAATGTCATGAGGAAAGCTGTTTTTCCGGAGACACAAACAGCTTTCCTTGTCCAGACATTAAGCTGTTGCTACAAAGACAATAATCTTTGTCTTGTCCCAGTTCTACTTACTCTTGTAAGAATTTAGGAGCATGACAAAATGCATCATGCAACCATTACCTTGAGAACAGATGATTAGTTATTTATGGTACCTATTTATGTATTTATTTACTCATTTTTTTTTACAAAAGATAAAAAAAAAAGCAACCAACCATCAAGTAACTGTACAATAAAACAGCAAGCATTCACCCTGAGGCAGAGGCCTGGCATAAGAAATTTCAGAGCACTGTAAAATAATTTACCCCAGCAGAAACAGGATTTTACAAGGGAAATTATTGGCCAAATGTAACTTTTGGCGGCACTGCCAGCTCTGCTTATATGAAAAGAACGTGCCTATGCAAATCAGCCAGTTCTCGAACATTTAAAATGCCCAAAATGTTATACCTCAGTCCTATAGCTGAAAGGAAAGTTCATTACTTCAAGAGATGCTAGCCATATTTTGAGTAATGTCTTTTCAGGAAAAACTTGTAAAAAATTACGGGAAAACAGAACTCAGCTGGCATAGCGTTACTAGAAGTCTTGGTAAAGTCTGCAGCCATTCCCCTACCACACTTCTCTGCTTCCTCAGTTTCAACAGGTGTTACATTTTCCCCAGGCAGGGGAAAGACATGCCTTCTTTGATGTGAGCCCAAGTTTTGCTCAGAGGGAACATGGTGAGCACCTTGGTAATCCCTTTAGGACTTTGATAAGTGAGAATATATTATCTTTCTCTTCTCTTCACTTTCCTGTAGAATGCATAGAATACAGAAAGGCATTGCAGATTTCAACTTCTCTTTGTCAGATATAGAATAATAGGATCATAGAATCTTTTGAGTTGGAAGAGACCTTTAGAGGTCATCTGGTCCAAACCCCCTGCAATGAGCAGGGACACCCACATCTAGATCAGGTTGCTCAGATCCCCGTCCAGCCTGACCTTGGATATCTGCAGGAATGAGGCATCCACCATCTCTTTGGGCAGCCTGTCCCAGTGCTTCACTACTCTTATTAAACAATATCAAAGAATACATTGGAGTTCACCCTCAAGGCAAAGCAATATATGAAAACAAAGCTCATAGTTTTTGCTGTGCATTGCCATGATTTGCTTGTTATTTGGCAAATATATGGCAAAGTGTACACAGGACTGCAATTTCTGTTTCTGCCAAGCCTAGATATCAAAGTCCTTCATTCAGTTATCACAGACCAGCAGCAGTGCCCCGCATAATAATTTCTATCACAGGACACATTGTTCCCATTTCTTTGGCAGCTTTCATATTGGCCCACATTACTGCCCATGGTGAAGCAATCAGGAGTAGCTAAAAAATTAAGTTTGGGGTTGATCTATCTTATGATACATGTCTGTTGTCTCACTTCTAGTAGACTCAGTGCAGCAGGCACCCTGACTCAAATCTCTGCGGCCTGGACCCTTCTCCATTCCTGCAGGCTGGAATAGTGGAAGATCTCCATTTTTTGACATTCACTCAAGTGTTTGCTATACATTTCCACATCGCTATCCTGCTTAAAAGAGTCATCATAGACCAACTGTGAAATAATAAGTGGAAAAAAAAAGTCAATAAAGAGAGAAAGGAAAAAGTGGAATCACCTCATTTCTGACAGATAGAAAAGTGCAACAAACCTAAAACCTCTTCAGATCCTGAAAGCAATGAGTATAATTTGACAAGGATATAGTTATAAGCTTCAAAGCTATTTAAATTTTAATATTTTTAAGCTATCTCACATTTTGCATTTTGTATTCTTGCAATAGACAGACAAGGATTCAATCATTAAATACATTTCCCCCAGTATGCTCTTTTATATTTTACACACAATTTGAAACATCTGGTAAATGAGTTGTTTTCCTGAAGCACAGCAGAGAGCATGCTTGGATGATCCTTTGCTGTTTGTAATATGTTTCTCTCTGTGGAACACTTTCCTTCTTCCATTTCCTCTCCATTTTTGCTATTTGCTTATTCTGAAAATAATAACACCAGTGTGAAAGCACCATAACAGATTAGAGTATTGATTGTGCTGGACGAAGGAAACAATATGTAATGGATGCCTTGCTTTATTACTGAAAGCCTTTACTACTGAAAACTTTCATAAGATGGGTCCTTTACAAAGAAGTATGTTTCTATTGAGACTGGCGAATTGGAATGCCACACTATTGCAGTACAAAACACTGTGCCATAGCTTATTTGGAATTTGCCTTTTATTTTAAGAGTGATTATTTGCTGACAGCCATCTTGATATGGAGTTGTTCTCTGACTCCTATTATTCAGAGCTTGTCATTTAATTTCATTTATCCTTTAATATATGCCCTCGTCATCTTTCCCACTCACTAAGCGATACCTGAGAATTTTCATTTTTCAGCTACAGTTCTAGGCAGTCCTTAAAATTAGTTTGACTTCTTGTTGCAGTAAAATATATCCAGGCTGGATGGGGCTTTAAGCAACATGGTCTAGTGGGGAAAGCATCCCTACCTATAGCAGGGAGGTTGCAACTAAATGATCTTAGTGGTCCCTTACTGCTCAAACTGTTCTATGATTTTATACAGCCTATTATGTACCATAGATCCTGCTCATAGCTACTGTTTTGAGAATGCTACCATCAGCCTTGCAATAACTAAGAAAGAACACAATCATAAACATGGTAGGACCTGCAGATTGCTAGTACAGATTAAATCTGTTTGTCAGAACAGTGTGGGAGTTTGTGGGAGCAGCTCCTCTCTGCCCTTTGACTTGAAAAACTGTAAGAGGTACTAGAATAAACAAATATTTGTAATGCATTTATATATCTAGCCAATTATTATACTGTATGCTCATTCTGCTTCCTACATCTTATAAGCCCCATACTTGTTCTCTTTCTTCTTTTTCTTTTTTTTTTTTTACAATCTTAGCAATAGAATTATGGCAGCCAGCATGCTGAAAGAATTTGCATTGACGTAAAGTAAATAATACTAGCCTTATACAAGTGTGTTTTCTGCTGAACCAAATTCATCTATTCAGTCATTTTAATGCCATCGTTTCTTTTTTTTTTTTTTGTTTGGAAAAAGATTAAGAATGAGGTGAGCAGAAAGTATCAGTCACCACAAGCCCAGTCTTGCAATACATCCAAGAATGATGCTCTCTTGAGATGAATAATTTATAGCAGTGGGGTTTTGCATACATGAGTCCAGTGAGTGCATATTTGAGCATATATGTTTCCAGGCAGAAATTATTTCTTTTCCTTGTATACATGTGAGAGCATTTCCAGCTTCAGCTAACACTGAAGGCTTTCACTTTCCTTGTCTTTCAAAAACAGGCAATTATTTATTTTGCGCACACACAGAACACTCAGCTGGCTCAGGAACTAGACAGGAAATACAGAATTACAAACCTTTCACTGTAATTAAGACAGACCCTACATCAAAAGCAAAGCACTTCTTACTTGATAATCATTTTATGAAGTCTGGAGAGGGCAGAGGGGAGTGTCTGATGTGTGGGAAGGAGGTCACAGGCAGGGCAAACTCATGGGGAGGGGGGAGAACTTAGAGATAGATATGGTCCTCTAGGTAGCATATCATTTAAAAACAAAAAACCTAAAACATTAATTACCATGAGATTCACCCAGGGTGACTAATGACCACAGCTACTATCACATTATATCACAAAATATAAACATATGTTCAGAGCTGGACATGAGGAGTGATGAGGTAATGGGGAGGGATCCAAGGAATCTCTCTACAGCCTGCAGCAATTGAAGAAAAGTGCAATCACAGAACTGCAGCACATTTCCTCACTAAAAAAATCTATGGAATCTGTGAAAACTTGTCAGTTTTTCTGGCTGGTAACTACTATATTCAAAAACATAGTGAAAATAGCGCTGCAGTCAGTAGGCACCTGTCTATTTTATATTTTATTTTGTAAATTACAAGTTATTCTCTCACTTAAGTTTATAATAAATCTATCTCCCAAGTGTAATTTGATAGTCCGGTTAGGTTTCAAATACTCCAGTCTTTTCAGATGTTTTGCAAAGGCAAAGAAGCTGTCTAAGAACTTCAGGTCATTGACAGGGAAATGGTCAAAAGTAGGAAGGAGAGTGAGGACATCCACAAGGACATCTGACACATGGAGTCCGGCTTCTCCACATCCTCTTCATGCCAGCTGGAACACTGAGATCACTGAGAAACGAATCAGTGATGAATAGAAACAAACAGGAACATAAATAGCAATTTCAAAGTGAATAAGAGATGTGAAGGGAGAAAGACATATTCTGCATATTTCTCTTCAATAGTTGGAAATCATACTGTCTCTTGACTCTTGTACCTCAGAGACTGCCCACATATTTTAGGAGAAGGCAGATTCAAAATAGATTGAATGTTGTTTTATCAAACATCTACATTAACTTGAGCCAATTTCCTTCATGCTATGACAGTTTTCTTTGCTTTTTTTAACAGATCCTCATTAGCGCTCTTAATCCAAAAAGTCAAAATGACAATTTATTTATTACTCCATTTCTGTTGTTACAAATGGTGTTGACTGATGTGTAGTCATCTAAACCTCAAAGAAATTGTAGAGATACAAGTTAATGCTGTGTGGACTACACAACAAACATAAAATTAAATGGCTAGAATTATCTATAATAAGTAAAAAAAACCAAAAACACAACAAACCCAAAAGAAGAAGCTTGGTGAGGGGAGCAGATAAATATAAATCTGTGGGCATCTACAGATCAAGAACTGTGAACCTTAGTTACACTAATGGAAAAGCAGAACTTATCCCTTTCTTGAACACTACCAAGCCAATACCAATAGTTTCAGTATTAACCAAAATTGCTTTCTCTTATGTTGTGGGCACCTGACATGAAGCCGACCAGTCACAGTTATTTGAAACTGCTGGTATAAATAATATATCACCTGGTCCCTTATTGTATTTATTTCATTTTGCTGTGGAGGACAGGGTTGAAAAGACTTCCTTTCCAAAGTGTAAGTGGGTCAGAAAATCTTAATCTTCTTGTCTGAAATTGCGCAAATATTGAGTGAATAGTGGAAGAAATATGAAAGTCAACATGTATATTTAGGAAGAAGTGAAGTCCCTAGGTGGCAGCTGTGTTTACTGACTAGAGCAAGATTTGGTCATTGGAAACCTACTGTGATGATCTGTATTCAGCAAACTTCATCTCAAATGTTCTTTCCATCTCAACATACAGACATGGAAACTCTCAAAGAAATTTGCATGAAAATATCATCTAATACACTGAACAGATTCATAATACTTAATGTGCCTTGCCAGAGAAGTCACAGGTCACTTATCACCAAAGAATCCAGAAAGGAAAATGGAAACTGCTGGAAATATGCCTCTGAAACACAGAGTAAACCCAAATAATCTGACATAATTGGTCAGTTCCTGTGGAAGCTGGAGAAAAATACTAAAAAGGACACTATGAGAATCTGTCAGTCAAATAGCATGGGGGATAACTTACACGCTTCATAATATGCTGGACTTGCAAAGGGGATCCTCAGTGGTCAGGGGCAGAAGAATCTTGTTTGTATCCTCAGAGAGAGCTGAAAAGGAGAAAGAATTTAGGCTGGGAACAAGAAGGTAAAAGGACTCTCTGCTACGTGTGCACACAAGCCAGGCACTCATCCCCAAGAGGCAGTGTACTGTGAAATAAATACTCAATTATCCAAAATTAGAACCAGTGACATGGTTAACATTATTCTGCAAGCTGCCGCCTTAGGGCATGCTTGAAATTGAGAAGATTCATTTCCATTCAAGTATTTTAGCCAACCAAACAAAATTTTAATAAATAAATGTTGCGGTCCTGTATTTTCGAATGCTTTTATGCAGATTTGAAAAATCAGTTTGCCATACTGCATGGATACAAGGTTATTTGAAACTGAATGCACTGGCAAATTGTGCAAGATCAAGTGATGAAGAAAATAACTAGAATTTCATATAAGCACTGGCAAGGGGGAAAAATGATGCAACTACACGGACTGTGTGTCCTTCACAAACCTTTGTAACTGGAAATACAGCTAACTTTTAAGGAAAAAAAACAAAAAACAAAATAAAACATAGAGATTGAAAGTCAAAAGACTTTTTGAGAGCCATAAAGAGGCTTTATTTTTTTTTAACATCTGGCATTACCTATGCTGTGGATTTCATGCTGTTTAGCAAAATCCAAAAATATGGAGACAGAATTGCCCAAAATGAAGCAGAAGTGCTATCAATTAAATCTAACACCATAAATGATCTGTCTCTAAGATTTCAGCAGAGACTGCTTATTTTTACTGATTTTATTTAGCTGAAAAAAGGGATAAATGGAAGAGTTTCTGGACTCAAGACCATTAGATGTTGGCTTAAGAATACGCAGTGAGCTGACGTGTCAGTACTATAAGTCACATCAAATTATGCAACACGTGAACTCTTTTCAACTCCTTTTCCCATGTCTCATTGATTTCATAGACTCCCATGCCATTTAAATGCTTCTTTGCAAAACTATTAACATGTTATTGATTGATAGTATTTCTTGGAAAAATAAAACTATGCTGGAAAATCAAAGCATGCCTAACCATACTTGTGGTGCAGTCCCCACTACTTGGCCACATGGGCTTGTCTAGTTTTAGAAAATTCTGAATTTGAAAGCGAACAGAGGTATTCTGCATGAAGTTTTGGCACGTGAATTTTAGAGCTTGGCTTATAATGCGTCAGTGCAAAATAATTATTTCCACAGTTGTTTCCAAAAGGCTCCATTTTGTTAAACTCCTTTTTTGTTTGAAGGAGGTAGAACTAGGGACAGGAAGCTGAAGACACTGAGGCCTAAATCTGCTCTGACTTTCTGCAGTGTGATATTTCTCTCTACCCTGTTTTTGAGACCATACCTTTAATGTCAGTGGAAGAGGAGAATGGTCTCACTGTGTCACAGGGATCCTGAAATTTTACCCTTCCTTGTGAGAGGAGACTTGATGGTAGCCACTTCTCACACTAATCCTGGCAGCAAGAGTGACGCGAGTGAACAGATGTACTGATCATTTAAATTACCGCACCTCCTCAGCCATCTCCACCTTTGTTCCAGCATGCTCATCTTTCTTCACTGAGCATATTGGAAGATGTAGTTCTCCATGATGCCCCTAAATTCGTACTCTAGAAGGTATTCACAGTGTCTTCTTAACAGTCAGGGCTATTTAGAGGATATACGGCAGTTCCGTGTTTTCAAAGAAACACAAGTTCTTCCTTCTTTAACAGGGACTTTACAACTGCCCTGGAACCCTCATCATCACTTTGGGGATTCAGACATCTCTTTCTACAGTCTTTAAGCCCCTGAAAGTGAATTATCAAGTTTGATTTGCTTCTATTGCAATAGGCTTTCAGCTCAATCCATCTTAGCTGTACATTGCCTGGGGCAGCCATAATGGATGGACAGCACCACCAAACATATTACGTTCATCTTTACCAAAATTTAAATTACTACTGGCTGATCACACTGTGCTAAGGCATGAGAGTCACAGTTGTGATCTGAAGCATCTCAGCACTATGTGCTATACTATTTCCTACATCCCAAAAACCTGTCCTTGCCTCTTGATCTCACGGCAATGCGTGTGCCAGCGCTGCTGGAGTCAGTGAAATGGAGCATTTATTTTATGATAGTATGATCACAGTCTTTGTCAGTGTGATCAGCACTAGGTCAGTCAGCAGCCCAGAGCCACAGAAGATATGTCACTCATCAGTGTACAAGCTAGCAGAGGGAACCTGAGACATGGAAGTATCTCATAAGTTCACAGGAGCTTGCTGTATATGCCCTGTAGCAGGTGATTGGAATCACAGAGATGTATCTACAAGAGGTCTGAGTTGTGATGACCATTAGCCATCTGGATACTGTAAAATGTAGATGGAAAATCACTATGTAATTACTCCCAACAAGGTTTTTTTCCTCACTGAAAGTTCTATTAGTAGGAAATTAAAATAATATCAGGAAAAAATGAAAGGAAAGCACTGCATTCAGGCCAAGTCTGTTCAATAATCCTGAATGTGGAGATGGGATTTCCCCAAAGCATTTTCAATTCCGTGCTTTCCAAGGACACATTTGATTATTTCTTCCCTTCAGTGCTTGTTTACAGGAAGGGACTCTCCACAGCCAACTAACTCTTAGTTCACAGGCATCATAGAGGCATCACCTCTGGAGCATTTGTGGAAATTTTTGAACAGATTTTTTTTTAACAAAACAATTGAACAGACTTTCTATTGAGGGGTCTTAAAATTATTCTGCAGGACAAAAAAATTCTGTCCATTCATCTGCTATTAGTTTACTTTCTTCCCTCACCCCTTCAAAACCACAAGTAATAGTAATACAAAAAAAAAAAAAAAAGAAAAGAGAAAAAAAAAAGAAAAAGTGGTACTGCTGCTCTTGGTGGTTGTATGTAGAGCTGTTGACCCAACAGTCCTCAAACGTTTCAGCACACACTGTGTTTAGTGCTCTCTGCTTTCTCTGGGACTGCTCATGTACAGGATAAAGCACAAAGCCCCTGTTTGCTAAAGAGGTTCTACCCTGGTTTGACTGAAGTGGAGAACAATCTAGCATTGAACATATCCTCTTTTTGGTTCTTTTTGTGAGCATCATCCAGGTCTCTGTTTACCTGGCTGTAGGTTAAGGAAATGAAACTTCACACTCTTTTCAGTTAGGAGAGACTGGAGAGATGTAATGGTGGCAGAGATAAATTAGCCCACGGCAAACATGAAGAAAAAGAAGGGAGGGAAGAGGCTCCAGCTGGCCTGACCGGTTAATTTGTCCCAGCTCTCATCCTGGGATCAAAGGGACCATAAAGAACCAAAAGTACCATAAAGCCAGGGATGGGAGGAACAGGTGGGGACATGAATGCTGAGAGGATGTGGTGCTGGGGCAAAGGGCTGTATGCTGGGCAGTGGGACAGAGCCCTTCAGCAAGAAAGAAGATGGAAGGGAAAGAAATGACCAGCGCATCTGGATGCTACAGCTGCATATTGTCCAACATGCAGGGATGGTAAGGGTGATGGAGCACTGGCACAGGCTGCCCAGGGAGGTTGTGGAGTCTCCTTCTCTGGAGACATTCGTGACCTGCCTGGACGCTGAGCTGTGTGGCCTGCTGTAGGGAGCTGCTTTGGCAGGGGGTTGGACTAGATGATCTCTGGAGGTCCTTTCCAACCCCTACAATTCCGTGACTCTGTGACAGAGTTTTATGCTGTGCTGCTACGATGAAAGCACAAGGACACTTGTTAATGTGGAGCCCATTGCAGCATTTAAAAGACTCACTCAGCCTCTGGCAAATAAAAAACTCTCTTCATTTTTTAAAGTAAAAATTACAATAAAATTAGAATATTTACCTATTTGCACAGCTACTGAGATTTTTTTTTATAGAATAGTATAGACAATAAAGAATACCTTATCTGTACTCTGTGCTTCAGCCATCACAAATAAGCTATTCAATATTTCATTCAGCACCTGTTAACGGTTCTTCAGATTTCCTCTGATGTTTGTAAGACATGCACCATTGCACAATATTTACATTGCAAACAAAAGCGATAGGTAAGCTTCCTGCTCTTAAAAATAGTTGGTTCTGATAAAGCCAACTAAAATACCGTTCTGGCTCTTGATCTTAAACTAGCCAGCAGCATCATTTCACTGTTTATTATGCACATAAAAGAGTGTGAAGGATGTAAAGGTAACAGAAGGCAGGAAGTTCAGTAATTAAAGACTTCATCATAGTGCATCTTAATCTCTGCCACTTACAGCAAACCTTGGCCTGTAATTATCCTCATTATGGCAGCATTACAGCATACAGCAAGTTACAGGCAGAAGAAGAGAAATCTTCCCCTGAATGCAACCGACTACAGCTAACACAAGGGCTGACTCTGTGGCCTTGTCCAGCTGGGCTAGCCCACAGATAAGTAATGGTGAGCTACTGAGGCTAAATAAACACTCTGACCTCAGCCAAATCCTGACCCTTGCTGTAGTCCCCTCCTTCAGAGGGATCAGGACCTTCTTCTTTCCCATCTCAAGCAATCCCTGCCCCCAGAGCAGCTCCTAGTGCTGCTACCCTACTCCCTTGCATGGAGGAATCCCAGTCAAGCGGGCTCAGGAATGGGGCTCACAGCATGGGCTGCCGGGCCACACTTCTCAGCTTGCCTCTAATGGAGGCTGTGGTGATGACGTTCTTCCCTGTAGCCCTGCTCTCCTTGCTCTGTGCACTGTTTAGACAGATTGAGGAACCTGGAATATTTCAAGATGTACTAGATAAGCATTTACAGTTGTCATTGTGGTTTGTACAGACCTTCCTAAGAGACACGGGCTTACTCTGCTTATAGGAGGCATCTCACAGAACTCACATGGCTTTATGTGATATCCATCGGGTTGGATTCCTTCAGCAGGACATTGGGCTTTGCATTTATCATTATTGTGTGCTGTTAGCAAATGCATTTCATTCCCCATTCTCCCTTCATCTGCCAATACGCTATAGCAAAGTGTTGTGGAAAATCACTTCATCAGGAAGGAATCAAATGTTGTTGCGAAATTTTCCTTAGAGTAATCCCATAATCTGGCAGTTCTTTGAGGGAGTCGTGCATCCGTAGTATGTAGACATCTCATTGCTAGGGAACAAAACTTGCCTGCAATGACGGTATGATATTAAATCTAAACTTAAACAAGACTGCTTCAACTATTGCTTCTGTGCAACTATGTCTTCACATTCAGATTTCAAAGGTTTGTAATATTAATTTGTTTAAAAAAAAACAAACAAAACATTTACTGTCTGCAGAAATAATGCTGCCATCCTCAGATTTTAAAATGCTGCTTGCTGTGCCTTGTCTTCTGAGGGTTTATCAGTGGTAGTTACTGTCTACAGCCAGCTGAAGTGGCAGAAATTTTGACTCTTCTGGGTATTGTATGCCTATTTGTGTAAAGTTATGCCAATTACAGCATTTTTTGTTGGAGGTATCAGTAAACTTCATATGCTACCCAGTTCATGGAATATTTTGAAATCTCCTCCAAGTTTCTGACAGCATGAGTATTTAAAAGTAGTGGGTAACTAGCAGAAACATGGGGATAAGTGAAGACACATAACACAGCCTCATTTACAAACCCACCACATTATAGTTTGAAATGCAGGAGAAAAACAAGAGCTGTGGCCATGTGATCTCCTGCACTTCTGGACAACAAGGAGGGCTATTGGAGAGCATAGAGGTTTTTCTTTTTCTTCCTACCCAACATGAAAACCAAGGGGAAGAGCCAGGCTGAGTTTCTCATGCACCAAAGACAGAGAAAGCATTTAATGCTCATCTGTATGTAACTGGGTTTGCCAACACAGCTTTAGCCGGTGGAGTTATTTCTGCACATGTGAAAGTACAAACCTAATTTAGAGGGGCGAGTGAAATGTCCTTGTTGGTATAGCTTAGGTCAGCTCTCAGAATAGAATAAAGGACTTAGGCCAGTGTAAATGCTTCTTCATTAGGATTTTTGCTGTAACAGCTATAACAAATTGTGTTGTGCTTTTCTTTTCCATGTTCATCAGTGACATGACTATGCCAGCAATGCTTTTAAGAGCAAGCTTTACTTAGGCAGGTCTTGTGGGAGTCTGTCAAACACCTCCTAGCAAAGTCAAACAAGCTTCCACTAGTCAGACGCGTAGGCAGACCCAAAGCAAGAAGAGAACAGTCTGGCTACAATATTCATCATGCTCCATTGAAAGGTAACATGACGTAGATTTAGGTCACTTGGTATTCTGGATGTCAGAAGATTAGAGTTACTGTTTAAACAAACAAACAAACAAGCAAACAAACAAACAAAAAAAATCTATGACCATGTGAATTCTGTATAAAGCAACTAAATGGTATGTCCGTACATTAAAAATTCTTCCCCAGGGTCTTGAAAACTTATGTGCCAAACACTTATCTTTTTGTAGTTGAGGTCTTGAATAGAAAATTATTTCCATTCTTTGAGGCACTTTCTTGACACCGAACTGAAAACTGATTGCAAATGGCAGAGTGCATTTTCCTGGCACTGAAAATATCCACAACCTTTTTGCTCTCTGCTACACATTTCCCAGCGCTGCTACACAACAGGTGAGATCATGGGCTGCAGAACTGGGGCTGTCTGGATAACAGCAGGTCAAACCTCACTCTTTAAATGAGCTCTCTCAGAGGACCCTCTGCTGTCACTGACATTAAAAAAGAAAGTATTCCTCCTCTAGAACAGACAGCTGGAAACACCTGGGTGGTAAGTACACCAACTTGATGTAATTGTACTTTCTGTTCTCTGACGAATTGTTCCTCTCCAGGCCAAGTCACTAAACTGAATCTCTTCTGGAGACAACAAACAAGATTTTGTCCCCTCCTGATTTAATGAAGTCTGTTGTAGTTGCAACAGCAAAGTTGATTGAGCTGAATGACTGGGACCTGTTATCGCTACTCGTGAAAGTTATACCCTATTCATCCTTACAGGCAGCTTTGTTGCAGCACTTTAGATAGTCGGCCATTTCCAATGGGATGCCCTCTCCTGGCATACCCAGGGAATGTAGTCTGCATGCTTAGACATTATTTTTCATACTTTGAAAGAAGAATTTGCATGCTACCAAGGCAAACACATCCTGAGAGAAATCAGCAAAGTGTGGAATTGATGACTCCAAATGTGCAACTAATTTTGGTAGCTCTGAGCTCAGAACAGCAGCTCGCCCTGTCTGAGGGTTGCTTATGGTTCTGAATGGTTGCCCTCCAAGTGTGCTTCAGTTGGTTTGTGGCTCAACAGTAGTTCCAGTACTTAAAGAAAAAGCTAGTGCCTGCAGATGGTGCAAACAGCATCTGGGTAGAGGTGCTACTTTGCAGAATCTCAGAGCACCACTGGCATGAACTGATATTACCAGCTTACTTCAAACTAGATGTTGTTGCTAGGATTTTCAATCTTCTCCTTCAAATCTTTACAGAACTCTCTCAGTCTGAGGAACTGAAACTTCCAAGCTGCTGTCAGCAATGTGTGGATTGTTTCAGGCTCTCACAGACCAGTGAGCATGCTGAAGGTGTCTGGCAGGAGTGCCGGCTGCTGCCCCTCTGTGCACCCTCATTCACTGCTTGCAGTTAATCCTATCGTGCAGTGAGAAACGCAGATCCTCAGACCTAAGTCGTAGCGATCTACTGATTTTTAAAGCCAGACCAACAGGAATCTAATTTTAAACCTGGAATAAAGATGTAAACGTGTGACCTAGACTCACTCAAGCCAGTGTCTTTTTGTGTGTAATGTCTATTTCTTCAGACTGAGCTTTGGAAACAGGCTTATACAGGTTTTCAGCCCATTGCGAATGGAAGCACTGATTCTGAATTGCTTGGCTTTTGCAAGCTTATAGCAGATTCAAAATTATTTCATGCTGATTTTTAATATGTAATGCCTCCAACCTGTTTGTCTGCCGGGCAGCTGTTAGTGTCCCCTGGGGTCTGCTCCAGCTGGAGCTGAATTCAGATATCACTCTGGGGGTTTTCCTCTCCGACATCAACTATTATTCCTTCAAAAGGGCAAATAAATAAAACCATAAATTAAAAGAATCAAGAGGAAACATGTGCAGAGTTTTTAATCTTTTTATTTTTATTTTTATTCATCAAAGGCAGCTGAGTCCCTCTAGTGCTTCCATGTTGCGCTCTGCACTTGTTCCAGCAGGAGGGTGATGAGGAATGGACACATCCGTCTTAATTATCTTAGCATATTGCCAATTGTGACTGTTGGTTTACCGGAAAAGGAGACTGACATTGCCTTACTTTTAATTCACTTCTAAATCTGCCCCCAGGACTGACTGTGACATCTAATTTTGGATATATGTTCCAATAGTTTTCACAACTGACAACTCTACACAATTAGCAAGTCCTGTACTTGTGGACTTCATCTGCTAGTAACAGTTTTACCCGTATGAAAATCTTCTAATCGCAGTTTGCCCTCAGGAACTTGGGAAGGTCAGCTTTGTCTTTGCATCCCATTGCCAACATTCAAATATCCTTATAACCTTTTAGGGTGGTACTTAGATTCAGTGTTCTGCTAATAGCTAAAGAATTCAAAAATACCAAATGTGGTTGCTGGAAATGTTTTTTATTTTTATTTTTTTTCTTTAAATAAAGAACATATTTGCTTAAAGCATGCTTAACAATTTAATTAAAAATCTAATATCTAAACTATTGCCAACTAATTACCCTAAGCATTATTTGTCATCACAAACTGTCTAGGTACCAGCATGCCTTAACACGAGCCCCTGAGAAATCGCAAACGTAAATGCTGTTAATTCAACAGGCAATTAAGATCCAGATTCAACAACAGGTTAGCTTTTATTTTGTGTCTCTAAAGTTTACTCAGTGCCATCTTAAATCACAATAGGTATAATCATGTGCTTAAACACCCTGCTGAATGACAGCTGTACCCCCAAGGCCATTTTTCTCTTATTAAAGTGGCTACAGAGGAGGCCCAGCAGTTTTGTGTCTCACTTTAAAGAGTACTTCATGTTTTTGCTGCTTAAGTGAATTATTCAAACCTCTTAGTCTGCAAAAGTGGACCATATGTGTGTGAAGCATAACAAGTATGGGTTTTCGTAGGCTGTGGTTGGGATCAATGCAACGTTGAAGCCATTTCTAACATAAATAAATGATGTCAGGTTTAGCCACCTCCCTCTGACAGAAACTGCAGAACGACCCACTTTTTTTTCTTGCTGTCTGTGCCTTCAGTGCGTCTTTGAGCAACACTTGTTCACGGTGCTGCAGCAAGCAGATTTGTCTGCCAGAGCGTGACTGCTAGAAAATTTCAGAAGAGAGAATGAGGAAAGTGAATTGTTTTAAAACTGCATAACTGCTGATAGCATTTGCTATGAATTATAGCAGAAAATTAGAAAAGTTTCTCCCTTAACGTGTTTTGCATGACAAAGAAATCTTTATCCAAACAAATGAGGTTCAGGTCAGTTCTCATCCCTAATCCATTTGCATTTTTTTACATAAGAACCTTATAAAGTGGCAGTATATATTTAATTTGTTTGCAAGAAGACAGGCATATTTTCCTAGTTATCCTGAAAACTATATTGGTGCACAATTAAAATGGCCACTGCTTTCAGCTTGCCTGATTATAATCTCTACCATATGGCTCCCTCTCCCCTCTGCATTGGAACAACTAGCTCCTTTTTGTGCTTATAGGAAAATATGTTACATTCAAGTGCAACTAATATTGGATAAAATATTCATTTTCAAATGGAATATCTGGGAAGAATCATGAGCTGATAGAAAGTCAAATTAGTTTTGTAGCTTTCTTACACAAAAGCCAGGGTACATCGGATGACAGATTTTGTACTGGTTCAGTCGAGAGTTGGGATGCGTAATTTTAAATACTGTCCAGACATCTGGGATCTCATTAACTTATGTTCCTAGGCTGAAATAAGACAAAGGACAATCCTTTAACACACTGAAGCTATCAAGCAATTGTAGCTAGCTTATGGGCAAAGGCGCTGTGTGAAATAACGCTTCTGCTGCCCATGACCAAGCCCCTTGTGCAAGACCTTCCTGCTCTGTCTGGTACTGTAAAATAGACGTGAGAGACGCAACAGTGCTATTTTCATCTCTAGCAATAATCAGCCTGCCCCAGGCTTTGAGCTCACAAACATTTATTGAAATATAATGTTGATATCGCTGCTTGTTGTGAACCCGATAGCTATGTTTTGACTTCCCATCTGCGGGCGTAAGCTGTTCTGTGATTTGAGGGTGAGAACCAAGCTTGAATGCATATTTGTAGCTGTTGTTTCACTAGGAAAATAAAAAGGTTTGAAACAGCTATGGAACAGATATATGAAAGGGCAGTGCTAGGAGAAGTGGCAATATTTGGCTCTGTCCTTTCCCTGGCCCCGCAAGCTGTAACAATGAGTGTGGTTTATGCAAAATAGGGCAAAATAGTGGATGGGTATTGCTGAACTCCTGTTGTAGCCCAGGCATGTCTGAGGGATTCACCTCTGTTCTGGGGGAGTGGGGAAGGGCAATCCATTTGCTGCCGTTGTGTGGTCTTTACAAGTGAAAACTCTTCGTCTAGTTATGACCACTTTGCCTTGAGGTCTGAGCAGCCGTGACCATATCACATAAGATCTCTGCTCCAGTGGTGGTTTGTAGGCATGTTTGCAATTGCACAGGATGAAAAGCGTTCCCAGGTGTATGAGGCCCATAACAACATCGGCAAAGCTGTGCAAGCAATTTCATAGCTAGCTGATGAGCAGAAAACAGACATTAAATAAAGGTGTTGGCTAAAGAGTCTGGGCTGTTCTTCTGAGGCTGCCTTTCTAAATTTCTTTAGGAGCTTTTTCTTCTCAATTCCCTACCTAACCAGTGGATTATGACATTCTGTCTCTTTTTTTTTTTTTTTTTCCTGGACCACATCACTGACGTATCCTATGAAATCCAGAAAACAGATCAACTAACATTACTTTGCATCTGTTTTCCCACTTGTGATATGACAAGGATAAAAGCAAACCTCTCACTTGTTTCTCTGTACAAGGTGTGCCAGACTTTTATCAACACATATGCAGTGCTGGGAGACTGAATGAAAACTGCTGTAAAAATACAAATAATTGAATCCAATGGCCATGTTACATGGTACTTTGTTTCAGAAGATGAAATTCCAGCTTTGCTATCACAACTAACGTAACAGCTGGGACATCTATTCTGAAAGCCAATGTCCTATTGCTAAAAGCACAGCTCCAGATTCGCACAGGCAACAGACAGCTCTAAAATGGAGGTATCAGCTGCTAGAGTATATAACAGCTCCAAACAATTTCAAGATTTTTCCATACTAAACACATGCAGTTATTTCTTTACTATGAAAGCTCTCACACAGAACCATCTGCTATAATAGCATTCTCTGCTCTTAAGCCACATGTATTACCATTAGTGGCAAAATAATTACTTAGGCAACACCAACATCTAACATCTTTACAACAGCCTCAGAAGAGGGGAACAGAAAAGCTTAAGGATCCTATCGCATACATTGTTTTTTTCCCCCTATTTAATGCTAATTCTGTTTTTAGCAGTAAATTGGATCATTTCTCAATTTTAAAAGCAACTACTCCAAATTTTATAGAATCTACACTTACAGCACTTATACAGCATGGATGCCAAAATGTTACACACAAATCAGCCTAAAAAGTACTTTTGAATCAGAAATATATTTCTCCTTGAAGTCCCAATTATTTTTTTAATTTAGATGCCAAAGTTTGAAAATTGGGTCCTGGAGATCAAGCAGTCAGGCTGGACTTTACTCCCAGCTCCAAGCTCTTTAAGGCCATTGTGGAGGGGAGTGAAGAGTTTTCCTCATAATCATAATGCTTGAAAATGCAAAGAGCTACGCATAGTGATGTTACTTGATTTGCCTCTCTCTGCCAACAGAATGATTTGTAGCCCCACCAAGAACTGGAGGTTAGCTCAGCCTTGAAAGCATTAAAGATTAATGAAGACACATTTCATTCATTTATACACCTGACTCTCCCCATATCTCTGAACATATCTGAAAATAGCCATTTCATCTACCAAGCCCACATTACTTACCTACAGCTGTTTACCATTTCTTGTCCCAAGAGCATTTCTGATGAAACAGTAAAAGCGTGTTGCAATTTCTGCTCACACCAAGCTTGTGCACAAAAAAACCCACTTAAAACTCCAGCCCTTTCTAAAACAAGCTATGAATAACCAGACCCTTGGGGCAAGGGACATGTTTACACCTGTAGTCCTGAATGCCACACAGCAGCATCAACTTGTACTGTTTTGGCTGTTTTCCACTTGCTGGGTCACCACAAGCAGGCTGTCTCATAACCAGAAGGCACTTAGGGAGGGCAGAGCCTTTGACTGCATTGTATGAGAATATAATTTGGAGCACGTCACAGAATCACTAAGGTTGGAAAAGACCTCTAATATCACCTAGTCCAACCATCAGCCCACCCCCACCATGCTCACTGACCACGTCCCTCAGTGCCACATCCACACGGCTCTTGAACACCTCCAGGAATGGTGACTGCACCACCTCCCTGGGCAGCCTGTGCCACTGCCTCACCATTCTTGCTGGGAGGAAATTGTTCCTAATATCCAGCCTGAATCTCCCCTATCTTCTGTAACTCACCCGTGTTAAAAACGGGATATATTTCAAGAACCATATTACTGTCTAACAGATGCAACTTCTAAAGATTCTTGGACTTGTCAAAGAAAAATATGTCATCAGTAAATTGATTTGGAAATGCAGTCTTGGTCACCTGTGCTAGAGCTATGGGTTATAATGTGTTATGGACACAGCTGCTGCTGTGTTCATGCTCTGAAGAAACGAGTGCCACCATAGAAATTAGGCCATCATTATGTTATAGTCTTTTATTAGTTCACCACTCACTTTATTATGTAACCTTCTGCAAGAGCATAAAAGGTGTTACTGTTGCCATTTCTTACTGTAAAACACCAAGTGTGTTTAATTTCCCTCACAACTTCCAACTCCTCACTTAAATCACTCAGCCCTGTAATTAACCAGAGCTAACTCAGGAATACGGGCACTTTGGAGAGGCAGAACACTTCAGCATTTCTTGTAAAAAAAATGGTAAATTGCTGCATTTAATTGGATCCAAATTCCCTTCTGTGTGAAAGGCGGTGCCTGTGAAATACCATAATTTCTTCCCAAACAGCCCCAAGTGCTACTGCAAGAGGATGTCAGCACCTCTGGCTTGCTTTAATTGATATTGGGCAGGTCTGGGGGAAGCTGTTCTGTCTGCAGGGCTTTCTTAGCCCTGCCTTGAATCTCAGTTGATGAGAACAAAATCAGGCAATGACGCTCAACCAGGAGTCAGGGGACCTTGCCAATTTGGTAGATATGGAAATGATCTTGTAGTCACAGGACACTAACTCCTTAGGCTCTTACATGAAGAGCGTTTCAAGCAATGTCAACAGACAGCTTTGTGTTAAGATACAGAGTCTACAGCGATTAAGAACAACAGCAGGAAATAAGTTATTTCTCTTGCAAATGTGAATATATATATTCCTAAATTAAATGTGCTGCAGTATGCACATGCACGTTTATTGATAGGTAGAATCATTTAGGTTGGGAAAGACCCTTACGATCTCCAAGTCCACCACTAAACCATGTCCCCAAGCACTGCATCCACACATCCCTTAAATACCACTCCCAAGCCCAGCCATTCTGTATGCAAATATATGCAAATATACTCCTTAAGCATTTATGAGAAAGGAAAGTGACTGACTCCTAAATAACACTACACGTAAAATGTTCCCCGGTATTTCTGCATGTCAAAGACAAAGTAATACTCAATGATTAAGTGTGACACGACGAAATTTTTTTCTATGTGCTTTAGAAGGGCCAGGATTTTATCCGTGGAATAAAGTGGGAACAATTTCTGCAAGACAGAGTCCAAACATTGGCAAAGGAAGTTTTAATAGATTTTTACATGACACAAAGCCAGAAGTATTCATAGATGACTGATGTCTCAAATTCCATGGCAAGAGTCCCTCTGAGCTCAACAGAAGATTTTCCCTCAACTGGAGCAGTCATGAGATCAGAAATGAGGGAGCAAAAAAATCAGTTTCTTAACGCTTAGTATGTATTTCAACATTGTAAAACGTGTTACCAACAGTTAGAACAGTTCATTCATACAGTACTTTCACAAGTAATTAGAAGAGCGTGATCATGAGGCCCTCCAGAATTTCGTGAGGGAAACCTCTGACTGCTAGTTAATGGCTTTAAATTTCAAACACATCTTTCCCAGTAGGGTAAGGTTAAGTTAAGTGGAGCAGGTAAAATTGCTACTTTTGTACATTTTTTTCTGGTTATAAACACCACTGACAGCAATATTCCTTCCGTAAGCCCTTATTAAAATCAGTGGCATCAGTCTAGCAGCAGTCAATTCTTCTGAAGCTGAAGCAACAGTACTGAGCACCCAAATAGTGGTTAAGCAACAAAATACAAAATTACTCCTTTTAACATATGGGTGGAGTTTTCCAAACCCCTTAAACTAGCACAGTCATTAGTAGCCTAAGCTACCAGTATCTTCAAAATTCAAAAAATGTGGTTTAGTTTTCGTCGTAACACTGCCTTAGAATCCAAGCTCCTTTTCCTCAGAGTAGTTTTGCTCCAGTGAAATAAAGACACTCCGCTTTCAAAATTTATAGGGTTCATTTATTACTTCTAGTAACATATTATACTGTATAAATACTCTATCCTCGTTATATGTCCTTTTAAAAAAGCGATAACTTAGAAGATCACATTAGACAAGAAGTATAAAAATAAATATGCTCATTATATGCATTTATTACAAATTATAACCCTTCCCAGAAGGGAAAGAAATATAAAATACTTATAAAGTACGTAACATCTATAGTAATATATTTTACTATATGCAAATGCAAAGCCATATTCTCTCATTGTCTATGGACTGGCACAAACTTTAATTATGCGTTTGCTGGCGTACTGCTGTGGATGGACCTGCTATCCTTCAGCTTTGTCTTCCTGCCTTATCAGTGATTTGAGCACTACAAACCCATCAGAGGCCGTTAGCAGAGGTTCCCATTCATAGCGGGATCTCTTTGATGTCTTTATATCCAAATGCAAATAATTGCTATTGGCTGGGGTAAGGGAAAATAATATGAGAGCACTGACTGAAACGCCCACTGCCACTAGTCTGGTTGGTTGACAGGATGGTAGAACCAAGTTCAAATCAAAAACAGCCAGTGGAAGGTATGCAGACGGCACAAAGAGCAACTACACTACCTGCGCCATGAAGACTTCCACTTTTTCTAGCCTCTGAATTAGATGTTACCACCACAGTGGCATTAGAGTGGATAAGAGAAACAGACAGGAATAGGAGTGACATAAAGATGCTTTACAAGAACAATTGAAGAATTAACATTCTAGTTACTTGTGGAGTTGACTTTTTGCCTTTTTTTTTTTTATACACTTTACAGGTAGAGAATATGGCTTTATTTTTATATAAAACTGTTCTCTGAAACAATAGCAGCCATGAATGACTTAGTTAAAGCTCCTTTTCTAATCCTGTGTTTTGCCCTTCGTGAGGTAGGTAAGCCCTGACCAATTATTTTAACCTATCTTATCCACTCCTCTTTGTCTTTTCTTACCGCATGTGGGGACTTGATCAGTACCACAATATAAACCCAAAAGAAGGGAGAATTAACCAACCCCAAAATGTTTGCTTACACATGCTCTGGCCACTGCTCTTGTTTTAATTTGTAACAGACTTAAAAAAAAAAAAAGAAAGTTCTAATACTCCAGGGCCTTCTCTGCTGAAGATGAGTGAGTGACATTGGTCTGCTATCCTATGAAATCTGCAGTTGGCAGGGTAGTTTTAAGATGGAATGCCAACTAAGGTTATTTGCACTGTCCCACCTCAGTGGATCCTCACCATAAATTCTGTACGCAAGACGGACGCGCTACCTCTAACCCTCTTATTTTCAGTGCATTGTTCTGAAGGAAAAAATAAAATAAAAATAGCTTTCCCAACTTATACTATTTAACTGCAGTCCGTAACATTGCAGAAGTCTATCAGGTGCTTCGGTTTCTTGGAAGGCTCACAGCTTTCTTGTGGCAGCACGCCGCCATCGTAAGAAATGCATTTCAACAACCTCTTTTTGAAACCCTTCCCGCACGTCTTAGAGCAAGGCGACCAGTCCCCCAGCTGCCACTGTGGGCAGGGAATATCGGCACAGGGACGGATATCACTGGGCTTCAGCTCCCGGGCGCAGTCAGTGGCCGGCCGACCCCGGGGGTCCCGACACTCCACTGCCCGCCGCTGCCAGCCCGAGCCACACGACTTGGAGCACTCTCCCCACTCCTCAATGACCCACTCAGAGGAGATGATCTCCTTGATGGCGTTGAAGGACTCTTTCTTTTTACTGGGCACCTTCTCTGACGCAGGCTGAGCGGGCTTCTTCACAAAATAGGTGAACTTGATCTTGGGCTGTGGCAGGTCCCCCACTGTGAGGACTTGGATGGTCAGAGGTTCCTTTAGAGGGCTAAAACTGCGGATCCTCTCCAGAGCAGCAGAGGAGCCACTGTATCTCAGCACGCTGCCCTTGTAGGTGATGTCCTGCTCCAACGTTGACAGGGTGTAATCGCCATTGAGGACGTAGGTGCCATCTGCAGCCTTGATGGCCAGGAAGCTGCCATCATGCCTGGCACCTCTGTGGTTCCTCTGCTTCACTTCGATATTGGTTGCCCCAGCTGGAATGGTGACCACGTCATGGTAGCCCGGTCTGCCCAAGAGAAAAAAGAAAGGCTGAGTTCTCCACTCATCCCTGGGACAGAGATAAAGCTGCCTCACACAAGGCTGAACTTCATTTGAAGCCAAAGCACAAAGCTGACCTAAAAGAGCCAATGGATTAAAAGATTTACAAAGTCACATCCCAAGCTATTGCCGTGGCAAAGGCATGTCCCATGTAATGGGTTTCCTTTAGCACTGAGATCTGACTGTGAGTCATCATCAGTCAACTGTCTTTGACAGAACAAATCTCAGTTCCAAGGCTAAAACGAGACAGTATCTCACTGACATGGAAACCAAAAGCCACAAAACATTCCCCAGAACAAAACAGCAGCTGCTGTCATGCACTCACTTTGCTCTAACAAGTGTGCCAGACACTTTTTTGCAAGTGGATCCATTGCCACCGCAGATCCCGCATTTGTCAAATTTCTTATTGGAGCCTATCATCCGGTCGCAGCCAGCCTTCACACACTGTCCTTGGACACACACAGAGGTGGAGTCGGGGCTACACGGGGTGCCATCCACAACCTTCAGAGGAAACAAGCAGGAGGGCCTTCAATTAGGAGATGCACGTTTCTTTGAAATCGCAAACAAAAGGCATAGAGAAATGGAGAAATGTGAACAGGGGGATATGCCTGCAGCACCCAGATTTTCAAGGCTCTTCAAGCTGGAAACCAAAGCAGGCTGTAGGTAGTTGGAGCTACATAATGATTCTTCAATTCACTTGAAAAATAAATAATGCCATGGCGACAAAAGAAAGCAATCAGTTTCAGTTTTTATAAACACCCACCCCCGCTCCAGAAGAATTAGTTAGTAATTCTAGTTACTGTTAGTAATTCTGCATAAAGGACATTTTTGTTCTCATGACACCAGAAGTGAGAGTAAAAGGAAGTACAGAACCAAAATTGCTTTTAATGGTGTCCAATCAATCCTTTCCTTCTAGGACTACTCCTCTACAATAAATATCTGTGTCATCACCCTGGTAGTTACTGGCTCTCAACATCTAATGACAGTGAGTTCAAGTAGCTATGCGAGATGAATTATTTTTCCTTTTGTTTATTTTAAGCTGTCAGCGTATTAGTAACTGCTATGACAAAGCACTGATATTTTGGCAAGGAACCATCAGAATTCTCCAAACATATCTCAGTGTAATCAAATTAGCGGAAGGAGAGGGAAGGAAACTAGGGTGGAGTGGGCAGAAGAGGTGGTTCGTGTGAAGTAACTGCAAGCTCTGTGCCTGAGTATTTAAAGCATACTGGCACCAATCAGACTGTACATGTAGGGAGCAGAAGGGAAGAATACAGCTTAAGTACAAGATGAACATGATCTCATTTCTGATCTAGCTTAAATACAAGAAGAGCATAATCTCAGATTCCTATACTCCTTGACTCTTAATTTCACAACAAGTAGGAGAAAATAGAAATCTTATTCACTGAGAGGATGAGAGGTAACTTCCAAATACCTTTGGCTGTAGAACGAAGAAGTATCCTGTTCCTTTTGCTCTGCAGACCAGTTTGCATCTGTCCTTTGGAGACACACCAGCATACTTGGGTGTCCACTCCACTGCAGGTCCACTTCCAAAGGCAGACTTGGAAAACTCATTGTGCTTCTCACATTGTTCCTCTCTAAAGGTTTTTCCTGCGGGCAGAGGAAAGACAAATGGACATTAGATCATCTTCTGTCCATGGTCTTTCTCCAGAGGATCCCCTTCCTTCACCTGAAAAATGCAGAAAAGATTACCGTTGTTATCTGGACAGTCCTCGATGTTGCACGACCTGTACTGCACCCGCTTCCCCTCACAGTACTTCCCCCCATTCCTTGGAACGGGATTGTCACACTCCCTGAAAGAGTACTGCACACCGCCACCACAGCTCCTGGAGCACTCCCCCCATGCTCCCCAGGACCCCCAGCTGCCATGCACCGGGGTCTGAAAGGACAAGCAGAAGGAGACAAAACCAGTTAGATAAACCCACAAAAGCCACCTTTAACAAAAGCTGTTTGTAAAAATAATAATAAAAAGCAACAACAAAACCTTCTAAGCCTGGAGAATACTTACATCATAATGCTTCTTCTCAGTTTTATTCACACACTTGCCATTCATGCACCATTTCCCTTCCCCACAACTGGTACCATCCGCCCAAGGGAAGTGTTTGGTTTGGCAGACGAGCAGTCCTCCCGAAGTGCCGGTACACCACAGAGTCGTGCACGTACTGGCTGCATCAGGGCAGTGCTTAGATTCGTCTCCAAAAGTGAACTGGCACTGTCTGTTGGCATCATACAGTGTTCCGGGCAGGTCAGAAGGAAGCTGGATCGGTCTGTGGGGCTTGTCCAAC
This sequence comes from Cyrtonyx montezumae, assembly GCF_038088225.1. Lineage (NCBI taxonomy): Eukaryota > Metazoa > Chordata > Aves > Galliformes > Odontophoridae > Cyrtonyx > Cyrtonyx montezumae. The sequence continues at coordinate 62,040,836 of NW_027072034.1, read as the reverse complement.
AAACACTCACCTGAAAAGGAATAGAAAAGGAAAACAGAGCAGATGGTGCTGTCAGTGAGTTCAGTTTTAAAAAGGGAAAAAATGTATTTGCTTCTCTGAAGCTGCATTTACATGGCAGCATGAGCTTTCCAACCAATCTGCGCCACTGCCTTTGTGCAACTAAGGGCCTCCTGAAGGCATTGGCAGCATGCAAAAGGTTAAGGCTGTCTTTAGCAGAAAGCACTCCATTAATTAAAAAAGGGGGAAAAAAAAAAGAAAGCAAAGCAGTAAAACACAAATGCACAAATGCCACATGAACGGAAAGTTTAATCATCTTACCGTGACCGTTATCCAGGAACGTTGTAATCATATAGGCACTACACGGAGACCAGGGCTGGCTGCGATCCAGGTTGGAAAGCATGGATGCCATCATGTGGAAATCCCGGCTTATTCCATTAATGCCAGCACACTGCTTTGCATCGTCATGAGGCATGTTAAACACGTGGCCTTAGGGAAAAAAAAAAAGAAAAAAAAAGTTTGTGATTTCAGCAAGTCTGTCCTTTGCATTACTGATGCTATTGTAACTCTAGAGCTACTCGTAGTCTGGTCTTTAAACACTAAAAGAATAGCGGGATCTGAACAGTGCCAAGTTTTAAGCAGATTACAGAGCATCTTCTCTTTCCTCGAGGGCTATTTTCCTGCAGTCTCAGTCCAACACAGCTCTCACAGACAATGCAGAGCAGCCTGGAGCTGCTTTCAGCAGTGGAACCCTGCTGCACTGCCAGGCTGTGCTGCTCCCAACCTTGCCAAGGCAGCACAGGGCGCCCAGTGCCTGTGGAGCCAGGAGCTTCCAGCCTCACCACATCGAGCTGCCTGCAATTAATCAGCTGAAACTGCATTTTAGAGCTTCAAGTACCTAGCTCGTGGGCTGTTGTGAAGGCAGCCTGCAAGCCGTCGTCCTCTATGATAGAGCAACTGCGGTTTAGATCACAAACGGTTCCCACATCGGCCATCCCAAGAGTATCACATGTCTTGGCACCACAGAGGTCCTGCAAAAAAAGGCAGCTCATTATTAATCAGATCAGAGCCTTCACCTTGGCAAGAATCACCCCATCCTGGCAGCTTGCCTTCACTTATGGAAAGAGCATAAATATTCAGCACTTCAATGGGTACGATGGCAAAAATCTGCCCTTGGAACATACACAGGGCTTACACGTATACACAGGATGCATGATTTCCACACTGACTCCGCTAAAAATACACAGCAGAAACACGCTGCGTTATCACAGAATATCCCAAGTTAGGAAGGGACCCATAAGGATCACTGAGTCCAACTCCTACACGGTAAGCTTCACCTGAGATGGCACAAAGGATACGGAACACTACACAACAGAAACTCATTTCAATTGCAGACCGCTCTGCGGAGCCTGCAGTGCCTCCAAATGCTTTCTGAGGCTCCTCAGGGGGTGGGGAGCTATGGGTAGACATGGCCTCCTCGTCCCTCACCTGCCTGGTGAAGAGGATGGCGGTGTCGTAGTGCTCGGCGTGCCGGTCACTGGGCGGGTTGTGCTGCTTCTGCCAGCTGCAGAAGTTGCGCAGAGTCAGGGCGGCGTTGGAGGAGATGTCGGGTCCCTTGCGCTCCTCGTAGATGACCATGATCTTCACCACCACCAGGCTGATGGAGTTGCGGATGCTGGGGTGTTTGTAGAGCTTGGCCGCCACCGAGAGCAGCGTCAGGAGGTAGTGCTTCAGCCCGCTGCCGTGGAACTCGGCCATCGACTGGTCGGCCACCAGCATGGTCTCCACGTAGCGGGGGCTGGAGACGAACCTTTTTTTCCTTTTACTTCTCGTTTCTGCATCGACAAAGAGAGGGAGAGCGCGCGCACGTGAGTAACGCAAAAAAAAACCACTTAACTCCGCGCCCGAGGGCAGCACTCGCAAACCCGTTCCCACCCGCGCTCGGTACCTGCGTGACCAGAGGGCTCCGGCTCCAGCCCCGGCTCCTCGGCCCCCGCCGCCGGCTCGGTCACGGCGCAGCGGGATGCGACGGGGCCGCGGGGCCCGCGGCGGCGGAGGACGTGGGGGCCGAGGTGCTGCCGCGCGGCGCCGGGCGCGGGCTGGATAAGGTACTCTCGGCCCCGCAACGAGAAAGCGCCGCGCATCCCCGCGCACAGGCTGAGCGCGGCGGACGAGCTGGGGTCGCCGTTGACGGTGCCGGAGTAGAAGCAGCGGGCGAGGTCATCCCCCAGCGGCGGCGGCGAGGAGGAGGAGGAGGAGGGAGGCGGCGGCCCGCCCAGGTACTGCAGGGTGAAGTCCGGGGCCAGGAAGCTGCTGTCGGGCTCCAGCTCCAGCGTCAGCCGCTCCCCGAAGGCCTCCAGGCGGAAGCGCTCCCGGCCGCCGGCAGCGCCCAGGCGGCGCGGCAGCAGCACGGCCTGGCGGGCGGCGGGACGCTGGGCGCTGCACAGCCCCAGCAGCCCCAGCAGCGCGGCCAGCACGGGCGGCGGCGGGCGGGCGCCGGCTCTCATCGCGGCGCGGTGGGGCGGCGGCTGCGGGCGGGCGCTGAGGTCGAGCGGGCGGTGCGCGGCGGAGCGCTCGCGGCGCGGGGCTCTCTCTCCCGGCGGAGGGGCGGCCGCGGGTCCGCGATCACTGCGGGGACGGCGGAGACTTTCCCATGGCCGACTTTTCGGGAGGGGTCCCGCTCTGCGGCTCTCCGCTCGCCGCTGCTTCCTCCCCCTTCGCTCCTGAGAAAGCCCCGGGACGGCCTCGCGTGCACTTCTACGTCGCGGGACCGAGCAGCCTCGTTGCGAGCGGCGGCGGCGGCGGCGGCGGCGGCGGCGGCGGGGAACGGAACGAAGGCGGCCCGCTCCGCCGGGATCCGGACGGCTCCGCCGAGCGGGGTGAATGCGGCAGCCTGGCCGCCGCCGCCCGCCTTTATGGGGTTTGCCCGGGCCGCCCCCACCCCCGGCGCGGCCCCGCCGCCCCCCCACCGCGCCGCCCCCTCGGCCCGGGCCGTGAGCTCACTGCGTGCGTAAGGCTGCGGCGGGCGGCCCCCGCCCCCGGCATCCCCACCGCCCTCGACGGGGCGGGACGGGGCGCGGTGCGGTGGGGTCCGAGCCCGAGCTCGAGCTCGAGCCGCGTTGCTGGGCAGGGGGATGCAGCCGGCACCCGCCCGCCGCTCCTCGCTCCCCCGGCTGGGCTCGGGGTCCCGTTACCTCTTGGTTATGCTTTTCCTTCCCCCCCCCCCACCCCGACCAGTTTTAATTTCTTTTTCTTATTCCTTCTGAATCCTTGTCCGTTGTGCAGCTCTAATGACTACGGTCAGCCGTGCACCTGTAGTTCTGGGAAATGGTTCCTTGTAAATCACTTAAATAGAGTGATCTACATAGATGAAGGCAGCGTTTTCCCCGAGGCAGCCCCAGCGGTACAGTTAATCCACGTTGTAGTGTGCAGCCCCATCGGCAGTGTGCCTTCCTCCTCGCTGAGGCCTTATTAAGGATCAGGGCAAAGAAGTAGTGAGCAAACGTGGTAACAGAAGCAGAAGTGTTGTACCTATCCATGACAGATCCTTTGGTGCCAGGCAGTGCCGTGCTTTATGCCAAGGCAAAGCTCACAGGCCGCAGGCAGAGCAGCATGCAGTATCCTGAGGGTAACATGTTTGCGAGTGTTTCTGAACCTAAACCAGAGGATTTTCATCATTTAGATAGTGTTGCATAAACTTGGAGACGTGTCAGCGGCAGTTTGATTAGCTGTCTAGGTCAACATTTGTATCCCACAGTACTGCAAACAGATAAACTCCAGTTTCTTATTCCACAAAAAGTGCTGTCATCCCACAGTGATGACCAAAAACCAAAGAGGGATGATTACTTTACAAAGCATGCAAGAGGGATGCTCTTTACAAAGAGAGGTCCTTACTTCTTTAGCAGAGCCTTGCAACTCAACAGCTGGAGCTGTGTGCCCATCTCTACCCTTATTTTTGAGATCTGGTGATGTGTGCCCAACTCTGCTTTTCCAGGATAGGAAACGCAACAAAGGCACAGTCCATTTATGCTGTTTTCTTTTGCATCTGATCCATACCTACCGGTTTTTGCAATTTATTTTTGAACGTAAATGTTCAAAATAGTTATGCTTGCAAGAATATTAATTAAAAATCCAGAACTGTCCTGGGAAATGTTGGTAGAATGTATGGATCAGGAGGGACTGGAGCCTCAGTGACCACCACCAAGGATATCCTTGAAGCCACAGGCAGCTTTGTCACGCTGTTTGGCAGTTCCTTTTTGACTTTAAATCAGAGATTGAAATTCTCCTGACGACCTTAAAAACACTTCTTCCCTGAGTAAGGTCTCCCCTGTGTTCCACCAGGTGGCAGTAGCCCATAACGGATATTTTTTGTGGTTCATCTCCGTGTTTCCAGATCTGCTCTGGTTGAGTTGTTTTACATTTTAGTGCTGTTTTGTGATTAGGAGAGTTGGTTAAGAGGTTTTTTTCGTATATAGCGTCCAACAAATTAGATTAGTTCAGTGGCACCCACTCAGAAATTGCATTATTTACCCATTGTTACTTCTGAGAATGCACAGTGTGCTCTGAGCATGAGTCGAGGGAATAATGACAATTAGGAGCAAAAAGTTTGGCTCCTGACACAAGCTTGTAATGCTGCTGCACGCTATGTGTGTAGTTTTTATTTCTGCAAATGATTCTAATGTCTAGCTGTGTATTTAAGACTGGAAAGCATGCATGTCTATTTGCAATCCATATCCAGTGCTTATCAACCGCACATTTTGTACAAATGCAAATCCATGTAGTGCACTTATGAGTGTTTGAGAAAGCTAAGCATACTGAACTCATGCTTAATTTCACTCAGTGGAAAGAAAAGTTATCTTTTAGTCCATTTCTAGTGTTTCTTGGGGAAAATGCATTAACTTTTACTGCAAAGATAGCCGCCAGATGGAGCTCACTGATCATTGTATTCTAGTTTGTAGTGGAAAGAGCAGTGTTTTTATTTATGGATTAGCCCTAATTGTATCTGAGCAGTATTAACAGTGGTGGAGTTTCAGCTTCTTTTCCAGATTTGTATAAGCTGTGGCTTCCAAAATTAAAAAACAAAACAACAACAAATGCAACAGGATTTCAACCTGTTTAAATGCTGCGGAAGGAAAGCATCATTTAAAAATGATTGAAACAGCAGATGGCGCATTAGGCTCACTGACCAGAGAGTGGATGATAATGCTCTTAAAAAAAAAACCAAAAACACTCAGAAGAGCACTCCCAGCAATCTTAAGGCTGAGGGTTTTTTATTTTTAATTTATCTAGTTTTGCAGGACTTTTCTCCCATTTGAAAAGTTCACTCATAATCACCAGTTCTATTTGCTTATTAGTTTGTGAGCAGTCTGAGAGGTTTGACTTCATGTGCTGTCATTCAGGATGACCGGTGGTACTGAACAAGATTACTTATAGATTCATAGCTTCATAGATACATTAGGTTGTAAAGGACCTTCAAGATCATCTAGTCCAACCATCCTCCTATCACCATCCCTACCCTCTGAACTACTAAATCAAATCCCTTAGCACCTCATCTAAACGCTTCTTGAACAGCGCTAGGGATGGTGCCTCAACCACCTCCCTAGGCAGGCCATTCCAGTGCCTGGCCACCCTTTCAGAGAAAAAATTTTTCCTCAAATCTAATACTTATTGATCCTGGTCCACTGATGTCTTTTGTAATATACATGATTGCGCAGCTTATTGCCCTTTTCCATTTCTTATTGATTTTGATGTTGTTAATACTTGGTTTTTTTCAAGCAGGATAACTGGATGTTAAACTAGGGTAAGAGAGAAAAACCCTGGCTTTACATTTGCATTTTGTAATTAGCAGTAATGGGATAAAGCAAACCCACGTCCATCATCACTTTGATAAATATCTGGAACTTTTTTTTTTGGAACAGGAGGAGGAATTGTGAATCAGTGTGGTTAACAGTTTCCCCACAGTTTCTCCTTTTACATGAGCTAATAATCAATGTTGCTTAAAAAAAACCAACCACGAAACAACCCCATTTTGAGCCCAGCCAAATTTTATTCCTAAATAGCTTATGCAGACCTGTTTACAGTCAAAACGAGGAAGCACTACCAATTCCATTGGTAAATTTTCATCAAAAATGAATTCAATAGGAATTCACTGTACCTCTGGCTGCATGAGTCAAAGATTTTATTATTCAGCAAATGCAGTGCACCATACATTTGTCTTCAGGGTTTATAAAGGCATGGGCAACCAAGAAGATTGATTTAGTTTCAACTAACAGCATTTTAGAAATCAGAACCCACTTATTTTATACAAAAAGGATATTAATTCACAGATAACATCTGTAGGCATTTTGCACTGACATAATGTAACACACTTCAGTGATTTTAATACAGTTACAGGCTTTATAAATGATGGCATGATTTCTGATCATTTAATATTTTTTGTTTTTTACTAGGCACAGAAAAAAAGCATACGTAATCCAGGTCCCCTTATAACTCTCCTAAAGACTGTATTATCAGTAGCCAAAGCAACTTTTGGTTGATGGTTTTTTTTTCTTCATACAAGATTCTGCAAGTGCTTTACTTGTTTAACTGTTCCTGAAATAAGCATGATGAAAATTATATTGTTTTGTCCAAAGGTTTGTATCCATTTTGTTGTAGGGCAAGTATGGAGGGAAATTAAAATCGAGGGCAGATGTCAGCTACGTTGTACTAGTGCAGTCATAGGTAGTAATGTTCTTTTAATGATAGGCAACTGTAATACCCATGGCCTTCAGTGTCCTTCTTGTGTTATAGCCATTAGTCATAGCTTTCTCCTGACACTACTAGTAGGTCAGGTCTGATGAAGATGATGAAAGACGTGGAGCTGTTGGGACCAGGACTTAAAAAGTGGGCCCAGATGAACTTAATGAGATTCAACGAGGCTGTAGTGTTAGATGTTGCACTTGGGTCTGTGCAATCCCAGACATGTACTGACTACAAGGAGAGTTCATTGGGAGCAGCCATGTGAAGAAGGACTTAGGGGACCTGGTGAATTAAGAGCTGGAGATGGGACAGCAGGAAGGCCAATTGTGTCCTGGGCTTCATCAGAAGAGGGGTGGCCAGAAGGGTGAGGGAAATGACTGAGAAGTAGAACACCTCTTATATGAGAACAGGCTGAGAGTTGGAACTGTTCAGCCTGGAGAAGGGAAGGTTCTGGAGAGACCTGAGAGCAGCCTTTCAGTGTGTAAAGTGGGGCTATAAGAAAAAAGGAGACAGACTCTTTAGCAGGGTATGTTGTGATAGGACAAAGGGAAATGGTTTCAAACTAAATGAGGGGAGATTTAGATTGGATATAAGGAAGAAGTTTCTGTAATAAAGGTAGTGAAGAACTGAACTGTTTGCCCAAAGTGCTGAATGCCCAGTCCCTGCAGAGTTCCAAGGTGAGGCTGGATAGGGCTCTGAGCCACCTGATCTAGCTGCAGGTGTCCCTATTCACTGCAGGGGGATTAGACCAGATGACCTTTAAAGGTCCCTTTGGTCTTCAACGACTCTATGATTCTATAATGTAGGTTGTGCTGGGACAGATGCAGAGCATCTTTGCTTCTGTAGCTGAATGTGACCGAAGGAGGTGCACCATCACTGGTGTATGCTGGCTAACACAGTTGAGCTGAATTGTCTCTGGGGGGAAAAGTGAGCCTCTGTCTTGACCAACAGCTGCCTGCATTCGTTACTACGTATATAATTGTCTATTGTTAAATTCCTATCTGATCCAAGACATCAAAGACCATTAACAGCTCCTGGCTGTTTGTTGATTGATGTACTTGTTTGGACCTGTGATCTAGCGCATGTAAAATAATACATTTTAAGACTAGTGGAGGCAAAGCTGTGCATACATTTAACACTAATTTTCTGGCTAGATCAACACCTAGGGGATGGCCTACTTTTATGCTACCCTCTTTGCCCAGCTATTATCAACCACGTACCTTAGAAAAAACCTCTTACCAAAGCACAGTGAGTCTGAAGAGGGAGGTTGTATAAGAATGTGAATTCAGATGTGACCATACCTCAGAAAAGTTGTTCTAAGGACTGTTGATGTCTGACACTGTATCTCAGTTACTGGAGGTAGAAGTATTCCTACTGAGGAATTTCTGTCACTATCTAAATGGCTTATGAACAGCTGACCTAAATCCAAATTTTCATGGTCAAAACAACTGCTAGTATCAAGTATACAAAAATCTCTCTGAAAAGAAGGGATCAAATAAAAAGGATTTAGGCGAAACAAAATGTTGAATTATACTATGTCTGCAAAAGCATTTCAGAAGTTAAATATAACCATAATGTTGGCTGCAAAGTCCCTCAGCAGCTGGCAAAGAGAATGGAGCACATTCGCGCATACCCTGAGTTCCACTGACATTTTGATATTTTTATCACACTATTTCAACAGATACTGCGCCTTCTTGGTGTACTTTGGACACAGGGTTTCACAGGTGCTGCAAGAAGTGTTACAGTTTCCACGAACGTTCTCGTAACAAAAAGTCATCACTATGTCCATTAATATATACTTTTTTATCTTCCAGACATTTGTGTAGTGGAGGAGACAATTGTTGCCACTTTGTAGATGAGGGCATGTGACAGCAATTCCAGGAAGTTTCTGTCTTGCTAGACAGTGCCCTCATTGCTGTCCTAGACATGTGCTGGTCTTTCTTTGTGACCAAAGAAGCCTATATAATGCTGATAATCATTATAAAATTATATTTAATTATAATATATAATTATAATATTAATATAGAATGTTAATATATTAATATTCTATATTTTAATTAATCCAAAATAATTTATCTACATGTTTAGACTCCATGTTTAATCCATGTTTTACTAAAAGTGGGATTGGATGGGCTTTCCTTTTGATTTGCAGGGATGGGTCTGGCCTCCTTGAACTGCAGTTTTTTGAGCTCCTCTTTGTATTGGTTGTCCTGAGAGGGTCCCTATTTTCTTTCCTCTCCCTTGCCAAAGAGACTTACCTTTTTCCTGTATGCCTGAAGACTGATACTTGATAAATAGATTTCACTGTGGCACTTTATTTTTGTCTGGCACAGTTGTTTTATCCTCTGGAATAACTTTGCAATCTAGGGAAAAATTAGACCATTTCTGAGTGGTTGTAAACTCATGTATGCAGGGTCAGTGTATTGTCTACTTGCTGTTATAGCCCAACATTGTGCTTGAGATTGCCTAAAAACACAGCTTAAAGTAAACTTGTATTCATCATCAGGTTCTCCATCGCCTATGATAGGAATAATTACAGTTCTTGGTGTAGTGTTCAAAACATTAGATAGCAATGTTATCCCTCTTTTTCTTAAACATGAGTCTTGCCTTTCTACACTTTGTGAAATATTTTTCTGCACTTACTGTAATGAAGAGTTCCCCAGACATCAGTCCTGAAAATAATGGGTATCCTTTCTAGGCATTTGCTGTCTTGCATTTTTAATATATAAATATCTTTGGCTACTCTGCCACTGATAGTAAATAATGCCCAACTTATACCACAGCAATGTCTACCACTTAGTAGGAGAATTTCAGTCATTTCAAATACCATCTTTGAGGTAACTTCATGCTGTGAACATGATCCTTGAACTTACTGAGTGGTAATCAGAAAGTGCAGAATTAACCTTGCATCCTTTGCCTTCATCTTCCTGCTCAAAACAGAGTATCCATAGACTGTGTGAGGCCAGAAGATGCTACTCTTTTTGTCAGTGTTGGCACAGAGGTGGATGTTAGGAGCACTAACCTAACCTTTGTAACAGATATTTGAGTACCTACTATTATGTACTAGGTCATCAGCAATTTTTGTTTTTGTTTTTGTCTTAAAACCTGTCTTGATTTTTAAGTAAGACTGAACACCCACTGACTTCCATGAAGCTAACATCACAAATGACAAAACAACCTTATAGACTCCTCAGCTTAATGTTGGGGTTCTTTGGGTACAAAACTGAGAGGATGCACTGATACACCAGAGAATTATGCTGCCATGCAGAGGGACCTGAAGAAATACATTAAGAGGTATCTCATGGAGTTCAACGAGAAGTGTGAAGTCCTGCACCAGGGGAGGAACAGCCCCAGGCTGTTGGTACATATACTGGGAACTACTCATCTGGAAATCAGCTCTCTAAAAGGGACCTGGGGGACATTAAGGTGAATTTGTGCCAGTTATATGCCTTTGCAGCAAAGAAATCTAATGTTATCTTGGGCTAATTTAGGCAAACTATTGCTAGAATGTTGAAGGCGAAGATCCTTTTGCACTGTTCAGCACTGATGAGGTCACATTGGTAGTATTGTATTCAGTTCTGGCCTCTCCAATACAAGAGAGATATGGACACATGAAGAGAGTGCATCCAAAGGGCACTACTAAGATGCTGAAGGGACTGGAACACATCTCCTTTGAGGGAAGGCTGAGTTAGCTGGGATTGCTCAGTCTATAGAAAAGAAAGCTTAGTGGGGAATCTCATCAATAAATAGTTGAATAGAAGGTGCAAAGGGGACTGAATCAGGCTCTTTTCAGTAGTGACAAGACAAGAGGCAACGGGCACAAGAGGCTCATGTATGAACATCAGAAAGCATTTCTTTACAGTGCAGGTGACTGAGCAATGGAATGGGTTGCCCAAAGAAGTTGTGGAGTTCCTTCTTTGGAGATAATGAAATGCTTTTTTTTTTGCAACTTGCTGTCTGTATCCCTGACTGAGCAGAGGGTTGAACCAGTTCACCTCCAGAGGACACTTCCAACCTCAACCATTCTGAGATTTTGTGAAATCTGAGGCTTCAAATGAACCTGCCACAGTAGCTATTTGAAAAATAAATGGAGAAGTGACTTCATTACTCAAAAAACAGAATGAAACCTTGATCAAAAAGCAACAGTTATGCATTTTTGCTCGCAACAGTTGAATAATCAGAGTTTGTTATGAGTTGAATAATCTGAGCTTCACTCTTCTGTAGGGAAGGATTTTGAAATATGCGTCAGTGCTACTTTTATGAGGCCAAAGAGTTGTTAGTCCCTAGGCTTTCCAGTGATTTTAATAATCTCAGCACTACCTGCAAGCAACTGTAATGGAGATCAGCTGTTAGCTTCCATCTTGCTGCCAAACTAGGCTTGTATCACAAGTGGAGAGGTGCTAGACAGTCAAGTGTGAAATTCTCTTGCCTGCATCTCTTTTATTCAGACCTGATGGAAATAACATGTAAGCAAGTGAAAATCTCAGCAATACACACCTCAAGAAAGAGAACCTTAAAAGGCAGCTTTACTTAATGGCAAATTTGGGGACTTACATCAGCATCTATATTTAGATACTTTAATCCAGTCATTTATCAATTTATACTGTGACCTAAGCAAATATTTCAGAAGTGCTGCAACAGATTATAATGCAAAGTCATGGTTTTAAGTAAAATTCTGTGTGTCTTACTTCGATACTCATTGTATACCAAAATAGGATGCCTTTTCTTTAATATTCATTATATACCAAAATAGGATGCTTTTATAACCTGTTGGAAAACCTAGCTCTGCTACAGAATCCTTTTAAGATGAGAAGCAAATCACCTAAGCTTAAGTTCAGCAAAAGCCTGAAAAAAATGTAAAGATCAGTTCTTAAATCCAGTAGATGACTCAAATCTGTTTTTTAGAAGTTTAATGGCTTTCAGGAGCCATCATTAATTGCCTCCTTCTAAATATTGTATTTTTGACTTGTTCATTGTATGTATATGGCTTTAGAATAGGCAACTTGCAGTCCTTAAGGAGCATCTCCTCAGCATCTCCCCTCCCCAGGCATGCCAATGTGTCTGCTGGACCCAGCTCACCTAACTGGAAACAGCTGTGTCTCACATCATGGGGCAGCCCAGGCTTTGTTTCATGCTGCAGTCCTGCAGCCCACCACTGCCAATGGGTGTACACATTAAAAATGGTACAGAAAGGCAGTGCATAAGGATATCCTGTACTTTTCAATTTCTTTCATTGTCTCTTCATTGAGCTTAGAAGTCTTTATCAGCTTCTGCCCTTCCTATTTGCCTTTTCCTTCTAACAAATCCCATTCTAACCAGTGGCACCAGGGGAAACATCAGAAGAAATGGGAAAGACTGCTGAAATGGCATGATGTTTTTTGCTCTCACAGAAACTAATATCCTCAGCATTTCTCACTTGCCTGTTTACAGTGTAATATTTCCCAACTCCTGCAAAAAAAGTAATACTTGACACCTTCTCTACACCTCTATAAAGAGGCCTCTGGCTGCCCTCTGCTTTCCTTTGTGTTCACTTTCTGCTTTCTCTTCCACCTAATGAGTACTACAATTGGTATTTTGACCTCTGAAAAAGTAAATGCCTACCTACAACAACACTTGAAGGAGTAAATATTGAAAAAAACAAACAAACAAAAAACAAAAACAAAAACAAAAAACAAGCAAGTAAGCAATGAACCACCCAATAAAAGAAAAACAGCCAAAGAAAGAGGGTATTAATTCATCTTAAGAACTTCCAAAAGATTTTTGGAAACAGTGATCATAACAATAGATTGTAAGACTATAGAAATGGTTAAACCAGTAAAATAATGAGCAGTGACCCACAGAACATCAGGCTGGATCAGACCAGTAGTCATTAGCAGAAAGAATTCGAGCTTTGGGACAGTGTGAGCTACTCTCTCCAGTTATTCAAAGATTTTAAGTTACTGTCATAGTTCATTGCACAGTCACACTTGCTATCTCTCCAGACAATCTGGAGCAACCCATGTGAATCCCTCCTCTGGCACATAGCCTTGTTTGCACAACTCCATATTAAGACTATTAATACTCTTTGCCCACATGAGGAACTCTTGTTGCGGTGATGTAACACACAGCTCAATCATATAATGTTAACAAAGAGAACTTGAGCAGACACGTAGACCCCAATCCTGGAAATATTTATAGTTAGGCTTGAGTTCTGGCATCTTATTAACCCCTTGAGTGTTTGCAGGATTGAAAACTTAATAAAATGTTGGCTAAAGTATTCTGTTTACAAATGATATCAAGAGGAAGCATGTGCAATGACTTAGACAAGACGTGAAGTTTTTAAAACAATGTGTCCTTCCATCCATACTCTGTATATGTCAGTTTATACCATAGAGATTATAAGAGAGCACAGCCAGAAATAAACAAGTCCTAGTAGACCAATACCCAGATTTGTATTTTCATTCATGTTACCAGTAGGTCTTCTGGAAAAACATCACTGCTTTTTAGATTCCACTTATTGTTATTAACATATTACCCTGGTTTTAATGCAAATTTTTGCAAGCCTTCACAGTACCCATATAAACAGGTCCTTTGTTTTCCCGTGGGCACATAAGCATGTGATCAAATGTTAGTAAGAGATTATTGGGACCTCTATTGATATCCTGCCTTCGCTCTGCCAGCTACTTTTTACATAGTTTGTCACAGGTTATTTTATAGTTTGGGATGTTAAAGAAGTGAAATCAGGGAGCATAGGTCATAGATTCATTCTGTTTCCATGAGTGTCATGATGAAGTCACAGCTTCTCTGACTGAATGGTTTAGATTGTCAGATATGTGCTTTAAAATTAAGATCTGTACTTTAGGTAAAATTTAGATATATGACCAGGTTCATCGAGAAAAGATTCACGTTTGAAATGTTTTGAGTCTTCTAGGAATACATGGGCATGTATCTACCAATCAGTCTTTTGACTCATTCTGTTGAGTTCCACTTCCTTTTTATTTAGAGTATTGTGAATTTTATGCATGATTAAAATACTGTGGACATAAAAATGCATTGTAGTTTCACACAGGGTATATATTTTCAACATAATAATTAATTTCATATCTTCATAAATTCAGCCATCATTTCTGATCGTAAGCTGATCCTAACTGGAAGACAGGTATCACATGCTGCAATCCTCTGTTCTGTTGTGAAAGAGAGCTGGGTCTGATGTCTGGTTTGGCATGTGGCTCCCTAGGATATGGAGGGAGCACAGCTGAGGTAACCCCGCATTCTTTGGAACAGCCATGCTGCCAAGCTGTGAAAGAAACCTTGGATTGCAGCCGCCTCTGCATGGGTCAGCAGTGTGCTGAGGGACATTTTCATGCCCCTTACAAAATGCTAGTGGGTGAAGAGGCAAGAGGGTGACCTCCAGCTGTTTTTGCTTACTCTAGTCTGTTTCAGGCTTGGAATTGCTTCTGGCCTAAGTCCAAAAGCAGTCTGGAGAAGTCCTGTAGGAACTAATGAGGGATGTTCACTGGGAAGACTTTCTGAGCTTCTGGGACTGACGTCCCATGTCCTGAAAGCTGGTTGTGTGTCACGTATCTTCAACAGCATAATGACAGCAGTTAGAGAGATCCCTTCCCTGAGTCCTAAGTCCCATAAGAGTGTTCCTATGTGAGCCTGGACTTGTTCTTACACATAAAAAAATAAAGCAGTTCATGACCATCTAGAAGATATAAAATCTGTGTTATTATGCGTTGCTTTTCTTTCTTAAACATTCAAAATCTCCATTCTGTTGCTCAATAACATTTATGAAAGGGAAGTAATGTAAAAATACTAGCTACTGCACAAATATACACAGCTGTAACATGCAGCACACCTTTAAAAAACAAAGCATCGTCGTGTATTTTAGCAAAAAGTAAAAATAAAATCCACTTCATAAAAACATGTATTTATGTTCTGTTGATGCTAACTGAGCTGTCATTGCTTTATATGGTAAATGTATGAGCTAACATAGGTTGTCTAAATAAAGAGCTAATAAGACAAAAAGCGAAACCAAAGTTAACTGAGAGGGCACTGCCAGCTTTATTAATGCACATTTCAAAGCTTTCCAAAAAAACCCAGTCTCTTTTTATCCTTTCAAAAGGACTGAAACTCAAACATTGAATGGGAAACAAGCTGGAAAACTATAAACACTAAAAATATGACATAAGTCGCTGAAAACTCAGAAATTGTTAGTGGCAGCATTGACTCTTGTTGTTTGTTTCAGGGAGGGCAGAAAAGAAAAGGTCAGTTAAGGAGAGAATATTCGCCACTCAAACTGCCAGCATTTACTGTTTTATGTTAATCTCTGTGGCTCTAATCCCACAGTATTTTTTACATATCGGTGGACAGCTGCACTTGAACAGAGGCCCATTGACTTGTCATTTGAGCATCCCTTTTGCATTCAAGGACTTTGATGTGTGTGGCTGGAAGGAGGAAGCCCTCAGCCCACAGCAGCATCCTGGTACATGCTGTTTTCTTAGCACACTGCAATTCTTCTTGACTGCTGCCACTCTGCAAAGAACTGTGGAAAAAAATGCATGTTTTAACTCCCACGTGGATCATTTGGTTGTGCAGTTGTGATGTGAGAAGTACCAAAAGCTGTAGCAGTGAGTGGTATAAATGGTAGTTGGCCACAAGCCAGGCTTTTGATGACTAGTGCCAGTGAAAGGACATCAGGTTACTGATGTTGGAGACTACATTCCTATAGCCTACAAGGACCGTTACAGGTGCAATTTCACGATAAGGCTCTCTATAGGAGTACACGTGTAAATATTTTTTCCAGGAGGAGGGATGGAAGCAAAGAACACGATGGCTGTAAAAGTAAGCATGATGAATTTCTGAACTGAATAACACACATCTACTTCCTATTACAGCAGAGGAAGGAATACATTGTGAAGGAAATGTCTTCCAGACACATATCCCTAATATGCTATGAAATATATGTGCATAAACACCCTGCTTAGGCTTATATCAACATCCAAACAAGCTTGTGAGCAGTGTTTGATTATCCAAGAGTAGGGGAATGCAAACCTTCTGACACCTCCAAGAAGCTTCCAACAAGCACTTGGACTTGGAATTGATGCCTAGGGAGCATTTCCACACAGAGATAAGCTTAATTGCAGACATCAGCATTTTGTTTTGGAGGCTGCTTTGTCCAAAATTTTGCAGTGTGTGCATATGTCATCTCAAGCATAACAGCTAGCAAAAAAGGATCAGCTGGTGCTCTAGACTTCAAGGCCAAGTGCTGTAAATATCTACGATAAATGTTACACACTTGAATAATCCCCTTGGCTCAGTCTGTGCTGTCTCTGGGATAGTGAGGGAGTATGGTATGAACCTTGACCTGCTCATGGTGTGCATGCATTGCTGGCAAAGGGATACCCTAAGCACAGCTATCTCCAAGTCTTGTACTTTCCCTATCATCCATGAAATGGGGGTTTTCCATGGGGAGTAGCCAGCTAGCACATTAATTCTGGGGTGCATTGGGATAAGTAGTTTAAAGGCGTATCTGTTCTCATTAGAGGAAAAAGAAACCCTGTGGAAAGAATTGCATACTTCATTCCACTGAATTTGTTCTTGCTTAAGATGAAATCAGTTGACCACGTTGTCATCTAATCCTATTTTAGACCATGTGTAAAAAACCCCAGAGTTTTATGGCTAGAGTTTGTCATAAGTTATCACATATGAGGGTTCCTGGGTGTGGTATTTCATGTAGTTATTTAATTTTATGGCATCAGTGTAGGTGTTTAGTTGGATTTTTGAATGCTTGATTTTTTTTAATGTTCGGCATATGATATATTTTTAGAGCTAGCAAGAAATATAGATTAAAGATAGAATATAAATAATTCATTGAGTTTACAGTTGGTCTGATGCTATGAGTCAGATGGAAGAAAGTTGGTGATAAAGGGTGTGACTGGGATAAATAGATAATTATCATGTAAAATAGCACAAACATCAGCCCAAGTTGGAAAAAGACAGTGTTTCTAAATTGGAAAATATTTTTCAGCTGGGGATTTGGAGATTTGTATGCTAAGAAAGGGTTAGGGGATTTCTCTATTCAGCATGCAAACACTCCCTGCAATTCATTGTTAAATTGAGGTTGTCTGTCATCTGACCATTGCCACTCAGCCATGTACGGTATTCACTTAACTATGGTTATGGAAAGGCTAGAAGCCTTATGATGCTGGAAGAAGACTAAAATCTCATAATTAAGGGCATGTACTGAAAGAAACCTCCCCTGAAAAATTAAAAAAAAAATAACAATTAGAGCAGACGACTTCAAGTGTTACGTAGGTGTCTGCTGTCTATCAGAGTAATTTGCAGTTATCATGAACCAAACATTCTAAGTAGATGGTGAAATTTAATTGATTTTGCAAGAATACATGAATACAGCTACACCATAGGAGTGCTTTAGAAGAGCTTGTAGAAACTGTAATAACAGTCCTGTTTCAAAGAGGTACTGTGAGGGTGGCTCCCCTCAGCCACTTTTCCCTCAATTCTGAAAGTTGGTACAAGATTGATAGAGGCACTGTCCATCCCCAGCAACTCCACAACACATTCATGCCAGGAGAGGTCTAAATGCCTATTTTTTCACCCAGGTAGAGGGTGTAAAGTTGACCTCTGTGGCACTTGTAGCAACTGGTCATATCTGTTGTATTCATTCCACTGATTCTGGCTGGTTGGCCCAGTGGCAGCAAATAGGGATCCCACTCTTGTACCCCCAGCCAGCACAGACTGAAACTAGTGCAGCCCCCCATTCAACTCTGCCCTGTATCCATTTGTTCTTTATACTTTTTATACTCTTTACTCCTTACACATTTATACTCTTTATGTACTTCAAATACTCATACACATTAGGAAGCAAAATCTTATGGAGATCTGTAATCTAGATAAAAAAACAAAAACAAAAACCAATAATAGACATTCAACTACACACTGATGAAACCTGTAATATGTGGCTAGGGACTGACAGCAAATGTGTAATTTGAATAAGCTGTTCTGTAGTATTAGGACCACCCAAAAGATGGCACTAAACAACCTTTAGTCACTCTACCTGGGACAGGAGCATACATCCACACATGCACACTCACATTTTTAAGAGCACTCACTAAGATCAGTTTGCTAGCTTAATTTTGTAATTTTGTGTGCAAAAGTAGAAATTCTCGTAGATAATTCTATGTTAGACCGACAGGAAAACTGAGGAAAACTCATTTATATAAGCAGATAAACTTTGCACTGTAAATACTACTTTTCTAGACCCACATGAAAGCATTCATATTTTTGTAAATGTGACAGTGTGACATTTGGTGAACAGCATAATTGCACTAAAATTATTCAGGAGTCAGGCACTGCAGTTAAAATATTTGATTATTTCAGAGCTACTGATGCCACCGCTATATGTTGACTTTGGTAAATATGTGGTTATTGGGCCAGAAGTGCTTTTATTTATGTGAGTGTAATTTGAAGTCATTTCACCAATGCAAACAGAGCCGCTTGGAATAGCAAGTGTTAGCAAGGGAAAACTCTGGCCTATTGTCACTACCTTTTTAAACATCTAGGGCCAATGATTTTGATTTTTAAGTCAGTGTAGTAGGTCTTTGGTGAGAAGAACAAGACGTGTTTCTACTAGTCACCTTCCAGTTTATGATGGAATAGTTGAAGGAGGAAAAATTCCCTTTCATATTTATCAACCTATGGAAACTCATATTGCTATCTAATTTACAAGAAGCCCTAAAGATAAGAGTGTTCAGAAGAAGTGCTGGAGGAAGAAACCTGACATCCTTGAGTTAGTTTTTTTCTATGATTTCAGTTTCATGATTGTAATCAAATACCACATTATTAACAGTAAACAACACAACTGCAAGAACACCACCTTTGCTTAGGGCAGAAATAATTTGGGTACCAGAAGGATTTCAGAAGCTTGTTGATTTCCACGTATGTTTGATTCCTCTGTGTTTTGAGGCTTCTCTTTTAAATGTGGTTGCCTGTTAACCCACAGCTGAAGTAGAAGGATATAAAAGAAACATCCCAGGAACTGGGACAGATGTGGGAACTGAACAAAGTCTGCCTGGGTACAAAAGCTTCTTTCACTGCATTTTCCAACGCTTGTCCTTTTGTGAGCTTCAGTATCTTGCTCACTCCTGCATTTCTTACTGCCACAGCCAGAATGGATACCTTGTAAACATGGAGTTCTCTATTCTTTCATGAACTTAAAGGCATTTAAGTTGGCTGTATCAGCTCAGAAATGGAAGCCAAGGTTTTATGTTAGGAGATATATATATATTTCTTATTTTGACAGTTCGAGAAAGGCATTTGACTCACATAATCATTTGATTATAATAAAAATAGAAGTGAGGATGTTGAGGTTCTCTTAAGGAAATGAACTGGAATTTATTCAACAGAACTGAGTGGCACTTGCAGAATAGCTGTGCATAGACACGGAAACACTAATGGACTTTATGTTTGTTCACCATGGGCAAAAATGACAAAAAAGAAGAGAGAGGAGAAATATACAGAATGAATAGGTGAGGAGCTAGGTTCTCTTTGCTTTTGTAGTAAAATGAGGTTTACTCATTGAAAGAAGGAGATTCTGCACAGCAAAGTGTTAAAAGCCACCAAGGAGTTTTCAGGTAGTATGTGGTTACATTTTACCATAGCTTGTTGTAACTAAGGGCTGACTACTATTAAATCTAATACTATGATAGGACTAGGCTGCAAGTCAGTATTAATAATATACTTCAATAATTAAAAAATTAAAAGGTTTGTAATTAAGTAATTAAAAGGTTTGTAGTAACATAATACTTAAATATAGTGTACCAAGACTAAATGAAGTAGGTAGATTTGTGTGTCTCCAAATCCTTCATAACTTGATTTTAAGCAGTGTCATATTAGTTAAAATCCTGCAAGTAACAGGAAGTAAATGAGATCACTCTACAGAAATATATTTTAAAGGAGGCGGGGAGCAAAGAATTTTTCTGGCAATCACTGTAATTTACATAACATGTAAATTCTGAGGAGTTTTGAACACCGAAGAGGATGTATAGTTTCTTACATAAGCTTAAGGACAACTTTGCAGTGAAGTAAGAGCTGGAGGAGGTAAGGGGGCGGGATGACAGGGAGGGAATCTGAACTGGAACGTTATGAATTCTCACAATGGTAGCTCACTGAAAAAAAATGTTGCAGAACAAATCTTCCTTCATCCAGTCAAGTTTTGGAAAGAATTATAGCATTTGAAGCTGAATTTTTACTTGAAAACTCTTCGGAAACAGGATACTGCTCCCAAGCTCTTTCAGTCCTTTTGAGACCTGGAATGAGATTCATCTCAGTCAACTTCAGACATGTGCATTGTAGCTGTGTGCATATGAATCCCACATCCCTTTGTCACTGGAAGGAAGTACACATTTGTCATGTGCTAGTCATCTCATTTATTAGGGACATTTACTGTATTTTCTTTCTATAATAGAAAAGCAGTTATAAAGACTATTTCAGATAGAGTTTGTAAAGTCCGTGAGATGAACACCAATATCAAAAGCATTTTTACTTTTGATTTTTGAAAGACTATGAAAGAGTTGCTACAGTTTTGTATATTTGGACTAAAAAAATTAAGAAGTGTAACAGTGTGATACAGTCTTGGCAGAGATCGTACTGCTGGAATAATTTATGACAGCAGTGTTTGTCTTCATAGAGCAACTTACATAAAAGTCAAGCATTGAACCATGAAGCAGTCTGTAGAGCAGTCTGAGTCCAGGGATGGATTCATCTGATCAAAGGTGAAAGCCTCCTCCACGTCCAATAACCTAGGGACAACTTTCTACTCCTTTATAGACATCAGAGAAGAAACATGAACAGTTAGTCTCATCCTAACATCAGTGGCAAAAGCCACAAATACTGCACCTTCCAAGTGTCTGCTTTTCTCTGCTAACTTGTAAAGGTTCCAGGGTTGACTATTTAAAGACACTTTAAGAGTTGTGCTAGGCAGAACTAGTGTTCCCATCTGCAATAGGGAACTGCTTTTGTGGATGCAGTTGCAAGAGGAGATTTGAATAAAAAAATAACCAAGGGGATCAATTTGATGCTGAGAGCATCTGTAAAAAATCCTGATAGGGGAAGAATAGTTGTTTTGTATTGCTGTTTGGAAGTCCAGCAATCTATGGTACATTTCTGGCTGTGTGAGCAGAACTTGGACCCCTGTCTCTGAGGTTACTTTACTTTCCCCTCTATTTTTTGCAATTTCAGGCTTGTGTGCTTATGCTGCCTAGGCTGTGCTTCTGCAATTTATTTGCAAAATACCTTGTAGGCTGAAGCTACTAATTTTTAATGACAACGAGTGCAAAACCTGATTAGTACCAGAACTCAAGCCTTATCTTCTCACTCCAAGCTAAAAATCTCAAAGTGGCTTATATCACACTGATGGCACTACATTAAAACAAAAACAAAACAAGCAAAAAAAAACCCCAAAACAACAAAAAAAAAACAAAATAAAAAACAAAGAAAAAAACAACCAAACAAAAACTTCCAGATTGAGTCTGTAAGAGAGCTGCTTGTTTGTGAGTGATCCATCTCACCATTATCATGACTCTTGATTCATTTCATGTTTTGATATTCCTCTACATTTGTATTCATTCTCTGTGTGGGGGCTTGAAAGACTATCTGCTGGTCTGTTACAATGTTTTCTCAAAACGAGAGATGATGCTATCATCCGACGATCAGCTGGAAAATGCACTAATTATTTTCAGAGTGGGCAGAAGGTCACAGCTAATGGGCAATGGAAAGACAAGCAAGCTACATACAACTGTACAATGGAATTAAGCTCAGGGAGGAAAAATAATATTTTTAGATCCTGTTCAGAAAGATAATTTCAAAGCTTTTTAAAAGGCTTTGCCATGTTCTCAAATGGGAAACTTAAGAATTTTTCTGTGTCAAGACTAGAAAGGCCAGCTCACTATAGCAGAGATTCAGTAGTAGTAAATAGTAGAAATGCTTTATTTTTGAAGTCACAAAGCAAACTTTGATCATCATACAGGAAGTACAGTAGATCTAAAAGATCTTGCCACTGACCTCTAAGGTAGAATAAAACTGAGAGAGGAGGGGAGCTAACTCACCAATTTTTAATTACTGTTATTCCAAGACTTCGAGAGAGTTTGAATCCCAAGCATGTACTCTAGGAAAGGAAAACATTTCCCTTCCCTGAACAGCCCTTAGGAGGTGGCTGGCTTTTTTTGCCCTCTCCTACCCCTCCCTGATTTTTTTTCCCTTATATGTACGTGTAAAAACACGTACAAGTCATATGTAAGAAGTTCACTTAATTCCTCACTCTCTGCTCACATTTGTTACAGATTTTGTTTGGCTTCCAGTTTGCCAGAAGGGAAAGAAAGAGTGTGCTCCATCCAGGGAATGCTGCTGTCCACTGAAAAATGTGTTTGGATGGAGGAGCTCTTTTTCATGGCCAGATTGTGGCTTTTGGCAGCAGAGGTGGCAGGAAGCAGTTGCCATAACAACTATACCATTAAAGAAAACCCTTTAAGTAAAGAAACATCTTTGAAATCATGCTATTATTAATGATCTTGGTAGAATCTATCAGTTCATGGTAATGGGTGACAGGATACCGAATGTGGTCTGCTGAGTGCACACTAACCATATGCTTTTTGGGCTATATTCAGGCATTGGCTTGTGAGGTACATAGAGGAGAAAAATATGTAAACAGGCAGAGCACTGAACATAGTTTGCCTTGCGTGGGATTTCAAGGCTTGGCTAGACTCACAGTATGGTGTTAAATAGCATGCTGAAATGTATGTATATATGCATATATATTTATATATATGTTTTGCAAAAACTTTAAGGATGGGATTTACAAATTCATCAAAGCGATTTGAAGACGTGATTTATGTTTTAAGTCAAGGCTAAGGACTCTGCCTTAAGCATAGACATAATTTCATATTTATTTGGATTCATGTGGCAGGTACTACTTAGATAAAAAGCACAGATGCATCTGGTTAATGCATCTGAATTTTACTGCAGTAGACTCCGGGATTTTCTACAGAGGTGGTTTGTACTGGGTCAAACCCAGCGGAAGGTTTTTCATCCGCAACATTATACCACACATTGTTGTCACTGGCACACTGCTTTGGCACTTCTTTTTTTTTGCTCTTGGAATCAGAAAATATTTAACACTGCTAAAATAACTTCAGTCTGTTGCCATATGAGTACCAACATAGTTTTTTTGTGGTCCTCTAACTACTTTCCTGCAGTGCTTTGAGATGTGTCCCCGATGACCAGGCTATTTTTTTACTCACAGCACCCTTCTGAACTAGTCAGGTGAACTGGAATCATCCCCCTGCATTGGTTCCAGCAAGCATTTATACCTTCATTCTCATGCATGTTTGAGATCAGCACCCATGAGTCTGTCCATCAGTGAGCCTTTTCTACCTGTGGTGTCATTGCACCTACTGAGGTCTGGCAGAGAGGATGAGTGCTCCCACACGCCCTTTCTGTTCATCCAACAGCTTTGTCTTGAGACATGAAGAGCCTTGGGGTGTTAGTTAATCAAGCTTCAGTCTAAACCCCAGTCTGTGAGGTATTTTACTTACAGTGCATCCTGCTGGCACATGTATCAAAGGAACTTTCTAGCCTGTCTACTTACAGCTTGCTTTAAAATAAAGTTTTATATTAGCAAGTGCGTCAAGAATGAGTGATACACTCTCAGCCATTTGTGAACTGCAATACATATTATAATTACAATTGCTCCAACCCGAGTAGGAACTTTGCTAATTAAATTAGTTAACCACTATTTTATTAAAATCTGAAGGAAATACTTAAACTTATAAATCCATGTTGGCTGTAATCTTCATTTTTTTTTAATAACAATATCCAGAGTCTCATAAATAATGGATCTATTAATTCTTCATCTAGTATTTCTAATCAAAATCTGTATGTATTCTTATAGAATCTAATTTTTTTGTTGCTTCCCTTTACTGGGTACATTTAATCATGTATGAAATTACTCTATTCTGAACTATTTTCTTACATGTAGGCTCAAGATTCAAGAGATTCTGTTCATAGATATCATTCCCTCTTGGATCTTTTTTCTCTTTTATTCTTTTGTAGCTTTGTAGTTGGAAATAAGAAATAACTGTCTCTTTTACATATTCTTACAGATTTCTAGAAATCTGGCTAGCTCTGAAGACAAACCAGGTGATGATTTACATAAACGTTATGAGTAAAGCCAAAGGAAATGGCTCTTGGAGTAGAACATGCAGGCTCCAGGGCCTCAGACTGGGATCCCTCTGGGAAGGCCTTCTGCAGGGTAAGCTGGGTAGAAACCTTTTGGAGGAAAAGTTGTTCCATAATAAACTCACAGTTTGCCTTGGGTTCTGGCTGTCTCTGCCTTGCCTTAAGAAACTATTTTAGAGGAAAATATAGCCAAAAATACATAACGGACTCATCCTAAAATAATAATTATTTTGATGGATAAAGAAGTAAAACATCCTTTGGTTCTTTCTCCTCTTCTCCAAAGGAGAAGTTCTTAATATAATAATTCAGTTCACTGCTTCTTTTTAACCTGATTAAGGGCTAGTGTTTTGCTGATGGTTTCCTGTGTACATTAAGAGGCCGAGCTTTACACAGAGAAGTCCTGCCATTTCCCTTCTCCCTTTGAAGAGCCTGTATGGCCAAGAGTCTGACTGTGTATTTTGGCATTTGAATGCCAGACTAGTTGGTAATTTCCCCTTAAATCTTTTCATAGCTCAAATTCCTATCAAAAAAGCCTATCTCTTCACAGCCGGTGGTTCACCATACAGAGGCTGTCTCCACTATCCGCGTCCTCTCTGTGGCTTGACTTGCCCCCGCAGAGTCTGCCATTTCACATGCTTTTAGCTGGGAGTTCTGTGCAGCATATATTTAAATGAAATATTGCCTGAAAGCCCTCTGGATGGCTGTTAGATCTTTGCATGCCACATAAATATTAGTGTGAAAACATTCCTCTCAGCCCACACAGAATGCATGTAACGCTGTTTTTTCTGGACAAACCATGGCTAAGTACAGTGAGGCCTTCAGAAAGGACCACTTTCAGTGGGCAGGGTCCTGTTTTAAATCGACCACTTTAAAGTGCTCAGAAAGTTTCCAGTATAATTTTCGCTACCCTGTAGTTACAGACCACCTTTACTAGGTAGCGCAGCTCGTTTGCCAGCCCGTTGGGAAGCTGCCATGTCAGCAATTGCCGCGGTGGCCGGTCGCCAGGATTCAACTGTTTCAAGATGTGAGTTACCTGATGCTGCTGGGGATGGTGCTGGGGCAACGTTCACCTCTCAGATGACTTTCTGGTCTACGAGCAGACGCTTCTCTGCGGTGCCTTCACTGCTTCGTGGCTGCGTGGGGGCCCGTTTCCAGCCGACCTCTGCTGGATCGCCTGTTGAGGGCAATTTTCACATTCTTTGCACAAACTTTCATGGGTCTAATCCATGCGTGTGCCCTTCAGTAGTTATCCACACGGCTAGGGCGAGATTTACATCTGCAAATCTCATCAGGGCTTCGTGGCCTTCGATTATTAAATAAACAAAATTATCAGTCACCGTGAGACCACCTGGTTCCGTCAGCAGAGGGGCCAGGCAGAGCACCTGCTGCCAGGCCTCTCGCTTCACACTGCGCTCCATTTCTGCGTACAACGGAAGTTTCAGCTCTGAGTGCTCTGTAAGCAGGCACAAGTGCCCGAGCTATTTTGATCTCAGCTCTGCAAGTGAGCGGCTCTGGGCAAGCAAGCTTCAAAGGAACAAGAGCCTCAGTGCCTCCAGAGCAAGAAATGTAAAGTCCATCTTGACCGCACTCTCTCAAAATAACACCACAAGCGTGTAAGGGGGAGGGGAAAGGTGGCTAGCAGAGCTGCAGCTATAAAAAGAGTATATTTATGGTGCACACCTGCGTGAAGCACTTGGCTGTGCTGGAGATAGGCATGTCCTTGCACATACGCAGGGTCTGTGAGTTCAGTTTCACCTGCTGGGACATGGCCCCTCTGGCTCCAACCTGCTGCATTCAAAGCTTACTTGAAAGCATTGCTACCAATGTGGGTCAGAGCAGCAGAACTTGGGCTGCTGCAATCAGAGGGTGTGGTTTTAGTACTGTAGGTGCAGATCCTTTAGGTAAAGTCTTACTGGGAAAGAGGAACAGAGAGGACAGATGAGTAAAGAATCTTCAATGGAATAAAAAACTGCAACATTTGGACATGTGAGACTTCTGTGTCAATGGATGCAATGACCACTTTAATGATCTAATTCTTTGGTTTCATGATTGCTAAAACAATCAAGCATTTTCCTAAGGAAATATATTCCTTTAAGTGTATTTTTTATCAGAATAATCAAGGAAAAGAGATTGCTGCCCTGCTTCTGGAAGCATAGAAAATAATAATTTTCCTTGGATTTTATTAATTTTTTTCCCCATACATTTTCTCTTCAATCCTCTTGTTGAGTCAGTGTCGAATGCTGGGTGGTGTAAGTATGATTAATGTATTATATAAAGCATAGCATAAGAAGAGCAAGATAATAGTATAAGCAATGTGGAAAATCTCAAATGTTGTCTTGATTAATTATTTCATATATTTTGATGTCTCCAAAATTCTTTTTTTTTTTTTTTAAGGTTCAGTTTGGCTGAAAGTCTAAAATTGGCCAAATGGATCTTGTATCCTAACCTAAAAATGAGATTTGGGTCTAGAAGTTCAGAGTCTTGGGAATAAAAATCTCCCTGATTGTACGTAATTCTGTATAGTTCCTGAAGAGGTGAAATGTCACATTACAAAGAGATGGAAAATGCATTAAGAGAGAATGAGTTCATCTTCCTGATACAGAACAGTCTCTGCACAGTAATGGAATTATGACAGCCTTGGATGTTTGAGGAAGTCTATACTGCTGTCTGTGCTGCGTATGATTTGTGTAGGAATGGATTTCTATTCACAGTAATGGCTTTCTCTGAGCTACTGCAAACTGTAAAATGAGAAATAAAACCATAATGTTGGGAAGATAAGACCTGCCTCAGCCACTTGGGAATACTGCAGCTTGCACTGCAGAAAAAAACATACAGAAGAGGCACTGAAGCATTCCTGAGATATGGAGTTCTGCCATAGACGAAAAATACATAAAAGCAGAGGACAGAGTTCTGGTATAGTTTGTACAACTGCTACTTCTACCTGCAGGAGGGCAGGGGATGATGAGGAGTGGGTGCAGTTTTCACTTTGCCCCAGGATCCTGGCTGAGGAGAAATGCAGGGGAGGAAGAAAACATGTTAGTTGGTTATTGTTGAGTAGAGTGTAGAGCAGATGAATCATTTCCCGAAGCCTTTTAGGCAGGATAAATGGTAGAACTGCATGCTTGTACAGTGTGTTCACTGCATCCTTCACTGATATTGAACACTGTATTCCTTCTGATGGGCAGTGACCAGTCTTATATAGTGTAAATCAGTATGTAGTGTAACAGACTATTAGACACGTATTTCTGAAGGCCTTGGGCCTATTTCTCTAGGTACTGGCCACTATGTAAAACTTCGCTGCCACAGTAGGGGCAACCCAGGAACAAAAGCTTTTTCTAGGTAGGAAAAGACTGGTTTCTATAAATAAGAATCAACACTGTTTAGAATTTGTAAAGCAAAATAAATTAATAAACTAAAAAGGCAAAGTCAAAAATCCATAAAAATATTAACAATCAATAGATCAGACTGAAACTTGTAATAAGACATAGTTTTTGAGTTGAATTCGATTTCTGTTTTGGAAAGAGCACATCATTTTAGGGAACAAGAAGAACTCCAACTTTTTGTTATGGAATTAGTAAGGATGTGTAATAGATCAGCATGAAAATTATATTTCATAATAATCCAGTTCTATTAGAAAGTCGTGTTATCATAGATTCATTAAGGCTGGAGAAGACCTCCACGACTATCTAGTCCAACCATCAACTAGCACATCTTAAGAGCTATAGGTGTGCATATGCAATTCTGGTTCACCAGACACATCTCCTTAGTTATAGCCTTAATCTTGCCTTGAATATATGCACTGTAGTACCATGTTTATACATCATACACTTCTGCCACCTGCTCTGGCAGAGTTTTACTACTCTTAGATGAATTTATGTTGCCGATTATTAATCTAATTCCAGCTATCTTCATCCACTGTCTAATTCTGCCCAGTGATGTTTTTGGACAGATCTCGTGTTTCATGGGGGCTTTGTACAGGCTCAGGAGATCACCAGTGTATGCTACCTCTGTTGGATGGCAGCAGACAAATTTATTTCTAAGTTTTTGGAAAGGCGCTGAATGCTGTTTTTCTTCACTTTTCTAATGTATTTGAAGACTCACAAGAACAAATCCATAGAAACTCCACCCCGCCATATATTGCACGAAGTACAGTCTTTACATGTAGAAATAATATTTCTGCCTTAATTTAGGGATCAGTCAGCTCAGTGTCTTTTAGCTCCTCTGTTTTTAGTGGGAGATGTATGGCAAACAACGGCCCACAAATACACCATATGAAGCAAGTATTTGGACCTATGATACAGTTTATTACTTTTAACTGAAATCACAGAATCGAATGTTTTAAGATTACAACTGGTAAATTATACATATGTAATAGTTTACAAAACAAAATATTGGCCTTCAACGTGTCATAGTACAGTGTAGACCTTGTACAATTCAGTTCAAAGGAATTAATGTTTTGCGTAACATTATTTATGGTGTAAACTGGCTGACATAGTAGTGCTCTAAAACTGTTAATTCTCTTGGATTAGTCATGTAGAAAAATGAAAAAAAAAAAGTCTTGTGACACATCTTGGTTTTCAAAGGGTACTGGTATTTCAGTCAAGTTATCTGTAATGCACAAAGTGACACCAACAGAGTGTACAAAGAGGCACATGAAATAAATTAAGGAAAAAGGAAAGTTGCACTATCCTGCTCATCTTCCCTGGAATACCTCTCGTTTTATCTTATCTGATGTTACACAATGACCTGACAATAGAAGTGAAACTTAATTATTGCTATACAGGGTAACACGTTGTCACCAACTTATTTGGAGTATATTATTTCCTTTATCTCATGAGATTTTATCAATGCATATATGCTTGACTGTCAAGGAGTACGTTTCATAAGATAAAACTATCTGAAAGTTTCACAGTTCATATAATAAATTGTGTAAACCAGTTCCTATACATTAAAAAGAGAAATCATGCTGTTACTTAAAGTGGTATGAGTCTGAAGCAGCTCCTGCGAAGACAAGTGATGTAATGAAGTTACTCTGAATTTACATAGGTCCAGCTGAAACCAGTGTAACTATTCTGCCCTGTGAATGGGATTAACAGAGACCCAAATACTCATTTGCTTGTATACAGATGTAGATATGCTTATACATACACATGTATACACAAACACTAACAAAAAACCCACACACTGCAATGGAGGCACAGTTAAGTTTGATGTGTACACCTATATGTTTCAGCACAGACTATGTAGGATTCTAGCTGATGCATGTGGAAATGCATGAAATATCCTTCCATCTACTGTGAGGCTCTACAGACAAATCTCAGGGCAAACAACACTGAGAGTTTTGATTTCGCTCTGGTAACTCTGCAGCGTGCAGAGTGGCTAGACACTATATCAAATGTTTGGTACAGGGTGTCTGGAGAGAAGTTCTCCAGCCACTCACCTACATTAACAATGTCCTTGGGGCTTTTCAAATGTTGCATGCTATCACTGAAAACTGTCACTTGTAATACAATCTTGTAAACCCCAGAGCTACGTCATGAGATACCGGTTGAGGACCTGAAAAATTGTCTCAGATTATGTCATTAACAGTACTTGCAATAAACCAGAAATATTTGCATTGGCAATGTCATTTTCAAACAAGAATGCTGAACTAGTTTTACTGTACAAACTCTGTACCCACAGTAAAAAAACAAACAAACAAAAAAAGACTATTGTAAATGTTACCAATGACAAGTATGGGTGCAGCTCTATAAAAACTAATCAGTTAATTAAAAAAAGGAATAAAGGCCTCAAAATTGGTAACTCTGTTTTTGCTATTTTTTTTCTTTTTTCTTTTCTTTTTCTGAAAATTGCGGCCCAGGCTTGAAGAATCTTTGTGTCTTGCCATGGGCTCCATGTTCCTCAGTGACAAAGAACAGCACAGCTTTCATGAACATGAGGAGTAACAGCCACCTGAACGCTTTGCTGAAAACCCACAGTTATCAATGTTTCAGCTGTACAAGTCTCACTTAAAGCCTGCCCCAAAGGTCATCAAAGTCAAGGCTCATTGCCATTTCCTGGTGTGCTGAGTGGGCTTTAATGGAGGAAGCATCACCATCATAACTTCATCTGAAGCCTTGTGGTTGGCTGTGGGTGTCCTGTAGGGCCTGGACAGTGGCAAGCACTGGGTAGAGAGGATGAGTTGATGAGTTGGAATGTAACATGTGTGAATACGGGCACTGATGAGGACGATACTTTTTCATAGCTTATTTGGAACTATTCATAGTTCTATGAAATATGAAAATCCAACTATGATTTTTTGCCGTCTGTAGAACTACCCTTAGTGGCTAGAAAAATAATTTGTACTGTTAAGTAAATTGATAGTATGGGTTTATCTATATTGTATTTTTTTTTACCTCACAGCCCAGTAGAGTTTCCCTGGAGCTAAGCAGAATTTGGACTAGCCAAAACTGTAATCAGATACTGTTATTTTCATGGAAATACTGGGACTGCATGCTTGGCTGGCTTTTTATTTGTGTCTCACTGCCTGACGTGGTGCAAAGAGCTAGAATAAAACAGAAAAACATTGCAAAGCCTTACAAATTGTGCTTTTGACATTTCATAGCTATAATAAATAGATATATAAGTATATAAATGGTGAAAAGATTGAAAAGGTAGCTTTTTTAATGGTTCACTTTGCATAAACCAAATCGTACATCATTTAGTCTGCATTTTCAGAGAGGCACACAGAATAATTTCTCCGTAGTGATTTCACTTAAATATTGGAAGCTGCATAAGAGAGTACTCACTTGCCACCCTGACAACTAAGAGAAACTTCATTCACATACAGAGGACTCCCATTTACTGCAAGCCTGAGCTTGCCCCTGTTGGCGCAAATGGTAAGACTCCTACCAACCTGAGTGGTAAATTACTAAGGAGTAGAGCACAAACTGCACACACCTTCATGAAGCAAAGCTGTTGTTTAGAACCTGCGTGCTTGTTTTCTTTTGCCACAGACCTCTATGACTGAGAAGTTTTAGAACTGAAGTGTTAACAAGGAGCTTTGAGCATCAGGTATCATGAACTTCTCTAAGATGGCAGCGGAAGAAGAATATACATCTATACAGTGTGCACACATGTATACACATATACTCCTGTTCCATGCAGAAAGCTTTCTAAATAAAAACAAACAAAAAATAACCAGTGCCATACATTATGTAAACTCACTTTCAACACAAATTTGAAGCATAAATTAAAAGAGAGCAAGAAAGAGAGACAGAGATGATAGCAAACATTTTAAATATAGAATTTGCACAATTGATATTTTCGTTAAATAAGAATAAATAATTTCATTACATCCATTCACATACTAGTCGTAAAAACAAATAAATTATTTTATTTTTTTTCAGTGCTGTGCTTTTTTTTTATTATTATTTTTTACAATTGTAACTAATCCACAAGATTATTCCCTCTCCCAATTGTGATAAAACTGTTTCCACAGGAGGGCAGAACTTCTTGTATACAGTCCAACTGCGGACGATAGGCTTTTTCCTAATCAGACTGTTTCATTTGAAAAGCAGATGTTCAAAAAACCCACAGATTCTAAGGGGAGCCAATTTAAGGCACTAGAGATGTGTCCCAAAAAGTCTACGGTGAATTTAACACTGAAACTTGTTTATTTCTATATTCTGGGCTTCTGAGACAGTGCCTCCACTGGAAGCATTTTATGAATCTTGTTTGGCAAGACTCAGTAGTAATGTAAGCAATGATGTAACTGTATGACCAACAAGGAATTCTGTTTGGAGCACAAGTTATAATGACAAATTCACATACCTTGCACCAATTTTTCATTCATCAGTTACATGAAATAGCTATAAATCAAAAAAGCAAGGTTGGGAATTGCAGTCTGGTTACAAAGATCAGCTAAAAAGCAAATGTTGGGTATAGCAGGCTGCCCTAGTTCACCTTACACTTTTAGGATGGCTTCCTTGGTCTACTCCCTTTCCATTTGTCTGGATGGGGCTTTGAGCAACCTGATGTAGCTGTAAATGTCCCTGTTCATTGCAGGGGAGTTGGACCAGATGACTCTTAAAGGTCCCTTCCAACTCAAACAATCTTATGATTCTATGATTTTACATAAAGGCAACTTCTTTTTGAACATTTCCTTCACTACCACACTGGTGAAAATGGAAAAAATCAGTATAGTGGTTCGCTCTCACATGTATTTACTTTTCATAAATAGACTCTTTCTTTGAAAAAGATAGTCTTGATCTAAAGAAAATTTAAATTTGTACCCGTCTATGGTATTACTCCTCTGGAGTCTGAATAGCATCCAAAAGCCTTACTCAGTTTGTTGACTATGTAATAAATGATTTCTATAATGCAAACACAAATACTTGCACATTCTGTCTCTATTCTGATACAACACAGGAAAATTAAATACTAATTAATTAAGCAGCTGTAGCCCTAGACAAATGTCAAATCTATGCTCCTTATCTTTCTGCTCGTGATGGTTTCTACTTGTTATGACCTTCCTTGAGAGTTCTAGAACATGTGTTTATACAAATAAAAATCAGTTTACTTGAAAGGAAAATAAGACACTTCAAACATAATCATAAGTTAGAGAAGGCATAAGCATTTCCAGAAGTTTGCAAATATTCAGAGACTTGATTTAAGTTCTTAGGGTGGCATCAGTTATTAAGTAGTCAATTTCCTCAAGATCCATGTTTTGCACTTTTATTAGAAGGTCACACCATTCTCGAAAGCTGAAGATGACTAATAACATTCCTTTGTAATTCACTTTTAAAAGGAGGCCCTGTCTCTATTGGTGTTTACTTAGAATAGAGTACAAAAACAGATATTTCTCCAGGTTTCCACTCATAGATGTAGCAACTCTGTGCTGTTTTAAAATCATCACATGCTTTCTAGAATTCAAACAAATATGCCAGAGTTGCAAAAACATGTTTATGTCAGCCTGGAGTGAGACCTGCCCTTCTTGCGACACAAACAAGATCTCTTTACTGATTTCATGACTGGATTTTCTGAAGAGCCTGGGGAAGTGCAGTGCTAAGTACCACTGAGTCATAGCTGCATCTGAAAATCTTCCTGCACTCTCCTGTGTGGACAAACTGAGAAATAAAAGATGGATAGAGCCCTACCACTTTGTACCTGCAATTTTAGTGTGTAGTTCAAAATGCGCTGATACAAAAGGAAGCCATTCTAACAAGTGTTGGTGCCAGGCCTCCCCACTTGTTACCTGCATATGGTGAAATGTCCTTCCTCACTCACTGACCTCCACCAGACAATAATGGGATTCAGAAGCTGTGTACAGGGGCAATTATTACTAGCTACTGCCTGTACTGTGGAAACAGTCTTACTGATGTTGGGCAAGTCCTCCACATCCTGATGTGGTTTGACCTCCTACTGACACCTCTTCCTCCCAAATGTGGTAGATGTACAAAACATGAAAATCAAACAGACAAAAAATCAAACAAAAAAGACAAAACAGTTACAAACTTTTGCTGGTAAGATGAATACCAGAGTTAGACACGATGGACAAAACAGTGATAAAGTATTAACTGCTTGCTGTGTTTTTGACCTTTATAGCCTCTTCAAAAGATGTAGGTACATTACACATTGTTAGATTCAAGGTGGAAGCCACAGAGAAAATAACAGAGAAAGCAGTCGAACATAGCCTCAGAATATCTGAGTTAGAAGACACTTGTTTATCATACCTGTAATTTTTGGTTCTCTAACTAGTTTCTACAAAATACAGTATGCCTTTGTGTTTTGGAAAGAAGGAGCTAGCAGCTATTGTTCAGCAACAGGGACCTCATGCTGTGACACAGCTGGAACTAGTGGAAGATTTACCAAGCAAAAGGTACACAAATTCTTTCCCGCAGACAAATCCTCCTTCTAAGCATGTCTGACATACACATGGTAAGGAGCTGCGGATGGTGCTGGTAATTGAGCAATGTCCCTGTGGGGATCCCTGGTCTGCAAATACTTGCAATGCTCCTCTGAGAATTTCTTGGTGGAAACAATAGTATTTGCCATAGAATTATGATCTGCTATCAGGAAATCCCTAGAACAAACACGCATTTCCCTTTGTCAAAATCAAATTACTTTTTAAAACCAGCAGCAAGCTCTTCATTTTCCAGTAAAACATCTGCAGCCATTTCTGAAGACAGGACCAAGTCCACAAGGGCTACAGATATACTTTGGTCAACCACTTTGCTTAGATAGCTTGTCTTTTGATTTTCTTTAGTAGAACCAAGTGATATAAAGTGACATACCAAAGGAAAAGTATTTACAAAATAGTATAAAATAAGCTTCTGTGGTATCATGGGAACATGTGACATTTTCTAAGGACATACTGTATTAGAGGTAGGTGAAAAAGGGGAGATGATTCTGTAACCTTCAAATATCCCAGGATCCTCCATTTGCTAGTTTTTCTTCTTTTTCGTTATTTTATTTTATATTTGTGCAGACACAGAGGGCTTATAACAACTTTAATGCTTTTTTTTTTTTTTTAACAGATCAAGGTCACCCTACTATTTTTCAAAGCAGTGCACATCTTCATTTGGTCCAAATAGGCAGATTCTGCCCATAACTTGAGACTTTATGTAAATACAGTGAAGCCTTTGCTTCTCTCTGTCAGGGCAGACCTAATACCAGTATGTCAACAATGGCTTCATCAAACCTCTTTTAAAGAAGATCACAACCACAGGTTAACACTTTTTCAGCAAGCACTGTTTAAATGCTGACGGTCTCTGAGAGAGAAGACATCCTTTAGCTAGTTTTCCATTCCCGTCTTTGCACTGGACAGTTCTGGTGTGCCATCCTGTGTCACACGTTCGAGAACAAGAAAGCCACGGCCCCGTTACCCACCGGGGTTGCGTGAGCTGTGGAGTTACTTTGCTGCTGCTGCCACTGCCAGTGACGGAGTTGGTTATTTGCCCTTGCTTCTTTGGCACAAAGAAACTGTAACGGACGTCCACTGGCTGAGTTGGGTCCGTTGCAAGTATCTGGACAATAAGAACCTCCTTCGTGGCAGAGTGTCCCATTGCATGCAAGAAATCATCTTTGTGACTCCAGCCACTATAATTCATGACAGTCCCATTGATATCGATGATTGTTTCGGAAGTGGAGATCATATATTTTCCATTGACAAGGTACTCACCATTTTTCTTTTTCAGGGCCAGGTAGGCAGTAAACCTGCTCTGGTCCTTAGTCTTGAATTGCCGAACTTTGATGTGAGTTGCTCCTTCTGGGATTTTCACTATGTCTGTGTAGCCCTTACTGCAGAGGGGAAAAAAAGGAAGTATTCAGTAGCTGCTGTGAAATAAACCTCAAATCTTACTGTGAAGCCTAATCACTAGGAAGATGCATCTTGCTTCATTTTCATTCAGGGCCTGAATCCATCTGGCTTGAGGCACATCTAAGATTAATTTAATCAGATTCCATGATTTGTATTTTGTAACGCTATGTTCTTGAAGAAACTTCTACTTCACTTAATTCAAATTGCTTAATCTTCAGCTTCAGGAATGATTTTACATGAGTCAGATACAAGAGTAATGAAAAATAACAGATAGTTTATATACTTCAGCAAAGGGTGGGAGATACGAAATATGATGCACATTTTCCGTGCCAACGAAAGATAATGAGATATGCATTGGTTACAGCTGTTTCTCACTGTCCTAGCTATCATGATTAAGGAAAGCACGAGCAGAGTAATGGCTGGATAGAGGTACCTTGGGAACATATAAAAATAATCTTGATCACTGAGAAAAAAACTGTTTACTTTGAAATTCATAAAGCTGAAGATTAATTGTTCAGTGTCTAATAGGAGGTGCACTCAAATGCTTCATTTGTAGCACAAAGTTCTCTTAGTAGGTACTTCTGAAATGCTTTAATGCAAACTTAGGAAGAGATATTTCACTTTTCTGGTGAAAGTGACAAGCATTCAAAACCTGCAGTGTACCAGAGCTTTTACTATCTCTAGTATGTAATTTGTTTTAACCATAGTGATACACAGAGAACAAGGCTGAACACTATACATAGCTATAGGCTACCAGCTGGTCTTGGGAAACATTTATTTTCATTTCTAAATCTGTGACAAAACCGTTCCGCAAGTACCTCATATCTTAAGTGTCTGGTGCTGAAACAGATAGAGAAAATGAGAAATTACACATGCAATGTAGGAAAGCAACAGTCTCCTGGAACTGTTTAAAGAACAGAGGAGCACACTTCTGCAAATTTTTGGTTGCACAAGTAGAGACTACAGATTAAATGCTTGTGCTATTCCCATGCTATTTCAAGCAGTTACGGGACAACAACTAATAAAACTCTGTTAATTTATCACCGCTATAAACCTGAAGGAATATTGTGCAAATAACAGGCTGGGTGACTCTGCTCCACAGCACTGCAGAAATACTTTTACTTAACAGTTGCCAAAATAACTCTGTTAAAACACGTTATTAAAGTTACAAAATCGTTTGTTCCAAAATTAAAAGAAATGCTAGAGAATGCAACATTCTCTGCAACATCCCATGTGCAAAAAGAAGCATGTGCAGCTTTAATTCCCCTATTACCCAACTTCTGACTATTTGACTTTACAGCCCTTTGAAAAAGTTCTTAGGAAAGTTTTCCAGAAGATTGGATTTTTGATCTTTTTAAGAGAAAAAGGCACAAGCAATGTTGTTATCTCAATTGTTTTCAATGGAAAAACACTAGTTTTCCTCCTGCACATTTAATAGTTTCTTTGCACACTTAATGTTCGGGTTGCTGCGGTCTGGTTTACAGTGGGCAGGAAGGTGGGGGCTGCTCCTTTTCAGTGGACTAAGATAATTTCGCTGTAGCCACTGCCTTTTTATATGTAAGAATAATTTACAGACAATTAGGATTTTACTATTTTAAAGTAGGGTTACTTTTTACTAGCCTTGTTACTTACAGCTTGATTACTTTCTAAGTGAAACAACTCTCTGAATACACCAAGGTCAAATAAGTATTTTACTCTCCAACTGGTCTCATTTCAGTTAAAGCCATGACTTGAGGAGTAAGACGTTAGGAATAATTACAGTAGAATCTCACTGCTCCTAATGATACATGTACTACAAATGTGGCCTCAGTAAAATTCTTGGAGTCCCTTTAGTATTTTTGCTAATACCTGGACTGCAACATAAGGGTTACTACTACACACAGTCTTCTTCGTTCAGGCATTCCATAATTTTCATTCAACATTTAATATTCAATATTTCTTCAATATTTATAAATTAGAAAAGATTTGGTTTATGTAATTACCTAATAGGATAGAAAGTCATTCTTTCTGGAAGATGTGCTTCAGCATCCTTAGGTGAATAATCATTGGTTTACCAGAAATAAGATTGCTTATGGTTATTTTTAGAACAAATTCATTTAGGAAGAAATCTTGGACTACTATTACTCAGTGTGTCAAAATGTATAGAAATAAAAGGTCCCTTTAGGAATGAGATTTCTCGTGGTGTTTCACATGCCATGTAAGAATTTGTAAGACATGAATTTTATGTACATTTTAAAAGATGTTGCACATCGAGTATAAATGTTCAACTGAAAGTTTCTGAGAGCAGGTCACTGCAGAAGTCTAGCGAGACCTTAGAATCTCTGTAAGTGGTGGTTAAAAAATAGTAATTCTTATACAAACCTTAAGGGAAACAAGAATGCATACAGAAGGCAGACTTACTTGACATTGGTAATCTTAGTACAAAGCTTTCTTCTGCTTTGTATAGACAGGAAAAACCATGGAGAAGTTGCTTTTGTTTTACTTGTATTAAGTTATACCATATTTAAAAGCTGAATTCTGACAGAAAAATGGTTTACGGATGACTACTATAAATATTTTAACTTAAAAAAATATTTGTCCACCTGGAGAGCAGTATCATATCAGTGAATACTAAGGGATATAGAAAATGTCACATATAGGTCTGTGTACTTTTGACATCTTGCCTAGTCACCTAAGCTGCATGTATATTCAGCAGTGTGAAAAGGCATTTTTAGGGTATAATCCCTCTCAGCTACTGAGGATTACTTTTACAGCTGTGCTCTAATGCTGTCTGCTTCTCTTTGCTAACTATGCAAGGAATCTGTTACTAAATCAAGTGGGCTGTCCTCGTTGTCATTTGAAGTTAGATGATATTAAACACATTCCCAGCATGTGCCTTGCCAACACAGCATCACCCAGGAAACCTTGAGTTTCAGATGTACCTAGATATACCTCTGACACCAATAGCATTCTGTTGAATCACTGTCTTCCCTTCCCTCTCTCCTCTAAGAGCCACACACTACCTGGCACAGCAAGGGTGGCAAACAGCAGAAGATAGTGTGCATTAGAGAATTCCTGTGACCTGTTTCCCTGGTACATTATGTCAGAATTGAACTGGGTTCAGTGTTTTGTCAGGTGATTATTTGGCAGCTTCAGGGTACTGTTAAGAGGCCAGTCAGTTCAATTAAACACAGGCAATGTACACTTTTGCTTAATCTTCATATGCAAGTAAATTGCATTTAGAGAAAAAGGAAGCACACAAGTAGAGCTACTATTTGCACAACAAGATACATTTACTATTACTTAAGATTAATACCTCTTTTTGGTAAAGGTTCCCATGACTTTTGTGCAACTTGAATTGTCTCCTCCACACACCCCGCACTTGTCATACTGGAGCTTTGAACCAATGATTCCATCACAACCAGTTCGGATGCATTTTCCCCGGACACAGACTGAATTACTGTACGGCCGACATTCAG
This sequence comes from Cyrtonyx montezumae, assembly GCF_038088225.1. NCBI lineage: Eukaryota > Metazoa > Chordata > Aves > Galliformes > Odontophoridae > Cyrtonyx > Cyrtonyx montezumae. The sequence continues at coordinate 62,002,109 of NW_027072034.1, read as the reverse complement.
TACCATCAGTTACCTAAGTAATCAAATGCCTGTTAGTTAAAATCACCACAGGAAAAAGAAAAATTGCTTTTGTGAATCTGACTGGCAAAAAACCTTATTTGTGTTATCCATACAGAATGGGTTACTACCCTGGCAACCCAGACTGAGTTTCTCTAGCACTCCCGGTGCTAAAGCAGATTAAATTTACTAAAGGGATGAAAGCAGTGGCAGTAAAGCACTAAAATGACCCTGACTGTAATGATGAGGTTATATCTTGCTAATAATAACAGTACTTGTAGATTGCCTCTCACTTGAGCATTTTAGTTCACTTTATTCCTTATTAATGCACATATTTTCATAACAGAGGCAGAAAACTGCAAAGTGTGGGTGATATTTCAGTTCAAATTGCATCTGTTATAACAAACTGACCACAAATCGCACCTATGCTAATTGGCAAATTAAATTTTAATAATTGCATTTGTATGAGTTACTCCTGAATTCCTGAACATCGTTCATGACAAAACGTATACTCTACTTGTGGTACTCTCTCTCATCCAGAAGGCCCCAGACTCATCATGAGTGTCCAGGGAGAAGTCCCTTATCCACGACTGAAAAGAAACTACTGCAGAGTGCAGGCCCATATTTTTATGGACTCACATATCGAGGTGTGGAAAAACTTGTCTAATTTTAGAGGTCAGTTCTGGTCCTAATGTTTAACCATTGAATGTAACCATTACATCTAATCACATAGTTAAATCTTTAAATCACGTGGTTAATGCATTCTCCCCTGTTACAGGGAAGGGTTTTTTAAGATACAGAACACTTCTTAACTGGAACGTGAAATCATGACTGGAGATGCCATTACCTTTTGAGAAAATACTACGTAATATCCCGTTCCTTTGGCTCGGCAGGTGAGCTTGCAAACATCTCCAGGAAGCACTCCAGCATACTTGGGGACCCATTCAACAAAAGTTTTGACACCCTTTGCATCAGACTGATAGCCATTCCTTGCTTCACACTGCTCTTGTCGAAAAGATTTAGCTGTAGAATGATTCACATGATGAGTGACTATTTCAGACCATGCTGCGAATATCATTATGCACACTTATTATTCCAATTTCTTTTTAACAAAACTTTTTAAGTTATGATACTGCACCTCTCTACTTAGAATAGGTCTTCAAATCCTTTCATATTTTAAAGTTTGGAAACCTTTCCATGACACAATAAGTCATGAAGGACGGAAGTTAGCATTATGATTCACCTTCTAGGACTGAAATTTCTTTACATTTGATGCCCTTTACTTATGAGGTATAAGGGAAGAACTATCATATTGCATTAGTGATGAATATCTTCCTCAGAAAGCACATATTAGAGAAACTACAACAAATCTTGGATGTTTCCTTTCTCAGTAGATGTTCAGTATTTCCTATCCCGGAACACAGCAGCTGGAGCAGCTAGCATACCTTTTGCAGGGCAGGGTGTGACATTGCAGGATCGATAGATGGCCCTCTTGCCAGTGCAGTACCGGCCGTTGTTTCTAGGAGCTGGGTTATTGCAGTGACGATAAGCAAACTGAACGCCCCCACCACACGTACGGGAGCACTGTCCCCAGGGTCCCCAGGACCCCCAGTTACCATGGCTTGATGCCTGAAACATACAAAAAATAGGAGGTAAGGATATCGTTATCCAAGTGTGAATAAGTGCTAGATTTCAAAGGCATTGCTATTGTTTTCCCCAAGCGAAGGTGTTTCCTTGGTCATGTTATCACAGATAAAAAGGTGTTAGGAACCTTCTTCCTACCATTGAAATTAATTTCTTTTATCTGCAGTATTATGGCATCTGATTTGGCACTGATTTGCCTCTAACAGGCCCCATAAACCATCTCCAGAGGATTTGGCTCCAGAACATATGAATATCTATGAATAATAAATGCAATTATTATTCTAAGTAGATATTGCCCTGTATTACGAGATCTAATTAACAAATGTGAGCATTCTTAAGGGATCTGAATGTTGAATTCTAAAGGATAAGATAAAATGATCACTTACGATGACGAGTTTTGTTTCCAATTATCTACTTCATACATATGCTACAACTATGACAAAATATCCATAGTTTCACCATATACCCAAATTACATTAACAAGATTAAGCAGTTGCTTCAATTTTGACTTTGTAAATGAATCAGACTGCACTTCAGAGTGTTTTAAAGGCAGGAAATGAACACATAAATAAAAAAATTTGGGCAGTGAAAGTGAAGAAGCAGCTCCTTCTGAAACAACAACATAACATTTCAAGAATACTAGCAAGAGATGGAGCTTTCAGATACAGATTGCAACTCCACTAGTTTGACTCTTTAGCATATTGCAACAATTAACAGATATTGCACAAAGAAATATACCAGTCTATAAAAAAAGTCATAAAAAGGCTGCTGCTTGATTTGAATGACTCTTGCATCTTGTAAATATATTCACAAAGCTCTACAATGCCATATCTCTCCTGTAGGTATAACAGAAAGAGCAGTGCATTTGCCTTTCCAGGTAATTTCAAAGAATCTGGACTGTGGAGCTGTCAGTTCTAGGCCTGAGGACTCTCATGAGCCTGGGGATGCTTCAGGGGTATTAAGCTGACAGAAAGAACTCTTTCACTGTAGGTACAAACTTAGCTGCTCTAGAAATCATATCCCGGATGAATTCATCAATTTTCCTCTTCACTAGAATTACCTCCCTGGAGACTTTCAGATGAGGGCCATAAACTAAGTTTTTATATCTAATTTGCCTCAGAGTCCATTGCCAAGAAGTCAGGAAGCTGTGAATTGTTCTTTGACAATCTTTCCACGCATCCTGACACTTTCCTTATTGAATAGGTGCCCTCTAGTCTGAAGCGATGCTCTCAGTTTTCCAGGACTGTAGGCTTCCAAACTTAAAGAAGAAAAAATGCTTCCTGAAACTCAGTAGCATTTTCCCTGTATCCTTCACCAGTAACACTTCAATGACATGCTAAAAAAAACTAGCAGCTTTCAATCTGACTTTCAAAATAAAGTGCCTTTCACTCCTACTTTGAGGATTACGCCTTCTAAAGTTCCCTGGAGTCACAGCTGGTAACTTACCGAGTAGTATTTCTTCTTGGTTTTGTCAACACATTTTCCCTGGAGACAGATCCTCCCTTTTCCACATGGTGTTCCTTCCACAGCAGGCAGCTTCTTAGTCAGACACACCATTTGACCTTGACGAACAACTGCACACCACAAGCGAGAGCACACATCCATCCCGGGACACACTGTATATTCGGATCCAAATGCCAATTTGCACTGACGAATGGCATCATAGGTTTGTCCTGGAAGCTCCTCAGGGCCCAGGATCTGCTTTCTTGGTTGGTCCAGCAAACAGTTACCTAAAAGAACAATTCAACCTATCATTACTCATTATCTACTTTTTCTGCAGTGCTGCAAATCTGTCATTCAAATTAGGGAGACCGATAATGACAATGAGCCTCATTCAAAGGACGCTGATGTCATTGGAAATACTCTCTGAGGTGTCATTAGACTTTGTATGAGGTCATATTACTGCAACTGTGGTCTCTCCCCGCAGCATACCAGGTGTCAAGCTATTTCCAATCCAAGAAAATAATTGCAAATAAGTTTTATTCAGGTCCCTTCCATTCTATTTTCATCTATTTGAATGGACTCAGAACACATTCCACTTTACCAATTTGTGTTTTACAAAATGATCAAAAGGAGTCCTGATAAAGTAAGCAAAGCTCTCATTTGAATTTTGAACCAGAACATCACAAATGGTAATGCTTCTAAAGCAAAGTCTGAAAAATTACAAAATGCAGACCATGCACTTAAAAACAAATAAATGAACACATCATCCCCTCCAAAATCACACACACACACACACACACACACACACACACACACACACACACAGAAGCAAACAGATCAAAGGAAAAACATAAAATGAATATCAAATCTAGTGATGGTGGTAAATCTAGACTGGGCTTCCATTGTAAAGAATGATACTTGACTACTTCTGGAATAAGTTTGAAGAGGGCTATAAATTTTATACAAAAAGTAACCTATTTTACACCCCATGAAAGGGGTATGTGGTCTTGGCAACTTCCACTTATCCTTGGCCAAAATAATGACAATTTATATAACTTTCCAACCTATACTGGTATTCTTCAGTTGGATCATGAGTGAAAAAAAGCATCTCTTAAAAATGTCTCTATTTACGCTAAACGGATTAAAATCAAACCAAATACCCCATGATTCTACGACTTGTGTTTTCCCTCCAGAACTGCAATTATCCCTTTTTTACTCTTATGACTAAGATCAACTATTCAAAGCAGGAAAGAATTCTTTCTTCATCATCTCTTGCTTCCAAAAAACTATCATGTTGTTAAACTTGTTGTTCTATTTGTTCTTCACTGATTTACCTTAGCCTTATTTTTAATCTGGATTACAATGACATCTTTACTAAAGAAAAGATGCACCAAAGCAAATTGATGATCTGAGTACCATGAAAAAGAAAATTAATAGTATCCTAGCATTCAAATTCTTTAATAGAGTAAAACATCAAAGACATGGTGAAGAGCCAGGAAGCACAGATGTGTTTTTTCTTTTCTGAGAGTTTCTGAAAAAGAAACCACTGGCTGTAGTAGCTATCAAAAATACATTACGTAAAAGCAAAGAACAGCAATTCACTACATCACAGCATACAGAGCATATGTGCGCTACTGTTCCCACTTTTTGTCCTGAGTATCAAAGAACATCTGGGTGCCCTAGACAAATGCAACATTCTTGACTGATGACAATGTTAATCAAGCCATCTCATTCTCATTCTGTCTCCTCAGTGTTATGAGCAATATGGCCTTGGAAGGGAGAATAAAATCTGTGCAAGAAGCAGATAACCAGGATATAAATTAATTACAATAGAAATAGGCCTTTTTACAGGTTACAAAGAACACCAAGCAATTAGACTAAACACAATAAACTGTAAGCAATCATACCACGGTCTAGTGGTTGGCATGACAATAAAGGCAATTAGTACCTTATAAAGGGTTGGCTAAAAGCAGATGGTAATAAATGTCACTGCCTTCTGGACACTAATTGAGCATTTTCTTCCTAAACGTCAAGCTGCTGTCTGGAGTCACCTTATGAGTATAAAATAAATGATGATATGATGACAATGATGATTACAGTTCTCATAGTGGGCCTCAGGAGACTGAGAATCAGCACTTTGATCATTCCCAGACCTCCTGGTTGACCTTGGATGAGGCATTTCTATTGAAATGTATTTAGCTGACCATAAGAGGATATAATGATGACATCTGCAATTCAGTCAGCAGTCAGATGTTTCACTAGTTAGTACAAACACATAAGAGTAATTCAGTACCACTAATACAATTGAAGGCATCGGTCGAATCTCTGATGCCATTACTTAGATCCCTCCACACTATGATGGGAATTAAGCACGTGAATTTTGCATACGATGAGTCCACATCCCAACATCACTTTCCAAATGTGTAAAATAGGATCCTCAGCACCCTCAAAAGGCTGCTACAAAATTAGAATTTAGGAAACTTAGTTAAAGGTTTGAAAAAATATTGACTGTTTTATAATAAAATAGTGCTCACAGATCCAAGTTTCTGGACATTCACATTTCATTTTGCTTAGTCATAAGGAGCAGCAAATGAAATACTTCATTTATCTGCTTCCTCCCACCAAATCTGCTGTGTCTCAAAAAGCAGACACATGCTCATTCTGAAAAAAACATGGAAATATGGCACATTTGCACTGTCTTATTATCAGTCCAAAGCAGCCTGAAAGGTGTCGTCATACTCTACTAGGGTTCTTTGGGCTTTGGTATACTCGGTGCACATTACAAATGGGAATTACAGCTATGGATTCATTCACTGGTTAGAAAAAAAAACCAAAAGGTGTTCCATTGCTAAAATATAACATGTACTTTCAGCATAATAACTTGAAGAAACTTCAGTTTAAATCATTGTTCATCCTTATTTCATAGATTGTACTTTGTTAAGACAAATCTTTGACTTAATGATTGCTAAAAATCGATAAATTTCAACAGAAAAGGAACACTGTAATTTAGACAAGGTCTATGAGGGTCTATCAAGAAAGCACATTTCCTAAACACTATGTTTTTAAAAGCATACCAGTAACACCGGTAATAAAAGTAATGTGGAGATAAGACCAGAGGCTCACATTTCCTGTGAATTATTTCGTACCATTTATAAGTCTCTGGGACTACATGACCAAGTGGTAACTACTCATGAGTCTCAGAAATGGCAATATACCCTAACCTATCTGTTAGTAAGCTGACAGATCCTAAGCACCTCTTGTGCAGCAAAGAATACATGAGCTTGTGAAAAGTGTCAGAAATGGAGGAGTGCTAAACTTCTTGTACAGGAAGTCAACACGTGCTGAACAGGGAGACCACAATGGAGCTCTGAAGAATTCGAAGCTCCTACCCTCTTCTACTGAAAAAAAGACAGAATTACATTCTTACACTTGTAGTACAGATTGTTACAGCCCCCCTTACTTCCTTCTTGAGAGACATTCCATCATGAATAAGATTTTCCAAATTTCCAAATTTTCCAAAGGCGAGGTGGATGGGAGAAATGTTGTCTATCATTATTATTGGAGGAAGTAGTTGTCTGGATGCATAGTGGAGAGAAAAATCCAGATCATAATAAAGGGGAAAAATGAATACAGCACTTCAGTTTGGAGAAGAAAGGAACAGAAGATCAGTGATTCTGAGATAGCTGCACTCTCTAAGGGGTCACACTTTTTTACTCCAGGGAATTTGTATTGTTAAAGTCTCAGGTAAGACAAAAAGGAGTGAATGCAATTAAACTCAAAAAGGAAAGGTCTCTTCACATGTGGAAACTAACTGAGTAACATGAAGTCAGTGCCAGAAAATTATGGACCGTAAAACAGGACAGTATAGATTAATGAATCTAATAAAACTTGAGAGAAAAAAAAAAAGAAGTAATTCTCCAGATAGGAGAAAACAGAAGAAAATATTTCAGAGAGTATTGAAATTAGCAAGCAAAATACCTAAAAGCAAAAAACTTTACATTCAGCAGACATATCATACTTTTTATCCATAAGTATTTCAGTTACCATAACAACTTGATCCATTCACTCAATTATGTCATTTTTATCTCAGCATTTTGGAATTTGAATGGCTCAAGAAACTGCAGTTGCTTTGGAAGCACAACGAAAACTTTAAAATTCATTTAAGAGTTCAGACTATACTTTATACTACTACCTGTTGGAAAAAATGAAAATTTTGTACTTACTGTCCAAAGGGTAAATGACATATTTAACAAATATTAGTTACATGAGTTGAAGGTAAGCTCCTGGAGCAGAAGCAGCCTTTTGTCATAGACAGCACAGAGAGGTCTCAATACCTGTTTTCAGCCCTTCTACATAAACAAAATAAATATAATGGCTTTATAAACAGAATAAATTCTGTTAATGATATAAGCACATACCCTCTGCTCCTACCTGTAGTGTAATGCTAAGTGGACCATATTAACCATTTTAATTTCTGTGAGGAAAATGAATTTTATTTTGTCCTCTGTTAGAAGTATTCTCTGTGGCATTTGGGAAGACAAGATTAATTTTGTACTTTAAAAAGCCTGAAACTCTCTGTGTCTCAAACCAGATTATTTCCATCATGCACTCCATCATGTCTTTATTTTCTCTTGGATTTGAACCACACAAAGTGGGCATGAGACTGACAAACTTGAAGATCTTTGCCTGGTTTTGCAAGCACTTTTAAGATAGTCTCAAGATATCTTAAGTAAGAAATAAAAAAGATTACATAAAATATTCAAAAAATGTATCAGAAAAAAAATGGCACGCAATTGATGCAAGGTGTGATAATACATACCATGACCATCATCAAAAAATTCTGTTATAGTTGCTGATGTGCATTTGGACCAAGGCTTGGAAGCATCAATGCTAGTCAGGATGGAGGACATGAGGCGTTTATCTTCCATGGAGCCAAAGTTCTCCTCACAAAATTTGGAGTCGTCATGGGAAAGCCCAAGCAAGTGCCCTATAGAAACAAAATGAATAAATTAAATGAAACAGTGACTTGTAACAGTCAGTTTACTGTGCAAGAGGTAGAAGCCTGAATGGGTACCAAAGCTGCAGGGAGCTCAAGCCTGAACTTAGTATTCACTGTCTTGAACCTCACCCATGAGATGGTTAGTCAAATATCCAGAGTTAGACTATGAGTGCTTTAATAAAGGCAAAGACCACCCATCACAGTCACTGAAGAGAAATAAATACGATGCACTCAAATAGCCTGTGTGGCTGAAGAGACACATTTCGTTATTCAGCAATAACTAGAAGTCTTCTACATATCCTAGGCTTTATGTTTTAGTATAACTGCTGTATACTAGCTGAAAGGAGACAAAAAAATGAATACTGATGGCAGAATTGCATATTCTGATATCCATAGTAACAGCCATTACAACAGTAAAAACAATAATGCCTACAATACAGGCTGGAAAAAAGTAGAAAATCAGCAAAAATCTATTTGCCATATACAAACTTTATCTATGATATGTTGTTTTCATCTGCTTTGAAAGAGTCCAAGAGGAAGAAGATAAATGCAGCACTCACTGTCTAGCTGTATCTGAGACTATGAAAGTAGTTATCTGACTATGCCATGATATGAAAGTAGTTATCTGAGTATGCTATAAGGCTGGAGAAGACTAGGAAAGGGTTTCTCGCAGCCCTGTTCCAATGATGCTAAGTTCCTGATCTGAGGATGTAGCTACAGAAGATGTGAAAAGAGAATCTTGAACTGTTATCTCATTTGAACCAATGATGACTAAGAGCAGCCAGTCCTACTTTCACTGCTTCCAAATTCCTACTGGAGGGGAGGTGGGAAGGAGAATGAAGCAAGCATTTCTCTTCTTCTGCTGTCTTCCTCTAATATGTAGATGTTGACCAGTATTATTTAAATACAGCTGTTTGAAGAAAAGACTAGCAAGAAAGTTTACTCATGTATGATGAGAATTCATAAGTGGGTTGTACTGAAAGTAATGCCTCCTATTTATTTCCATGGAAATTTCAACTGATACAAAGAGCAAAATAACACTATTAGACAGAGAAAACTCTCAGCTACAAAACGCTATTTCCCAACACAGTAATCCCCATTAACTACGCATTTTTATCAGAGATAAACAGGAGCCTGCATGTCATGCTTGTAAAAATCTGCACTAGTGGAGGTGACCTACTATTTCAACACTGCTCTGATGGCATCAGTGGGAGGAAAATGTTGCCCACAGTCCGTCTTTCATCATCCCTGACAAATGTAAGTCAGAAGGCACCGAATCTGGACTATACAGTGGATATGATAAGACAGTGCAGCTGAGATCAGCAAAGTACTCCGAGGTCTACAAACTGGTATGGGGACTGGAGTTGCTATGTTGCACAAGAAAGGTTGTCTTCTCCTCTGCCCTGACTCTTGAAATTTGAGCCTTCAGCTTAAGTCAGTGGAATGATGTAGTGATCAAAGTTGATGGTTTTTCTGGGTTCCAGGAAATCCAGAATGACCACACTATTTCATGTATCAAGATTCAGTGAACATCACTTTACCCACTGACAGCTACATTTTGAACTTTGTCTTTGATCAGGAATTTACATGTCACTTCACGGACTGCCGTTTTGCCTTTGGCTCATAGTGGTGACACCTCATCTTGTCACCAGAAATGATGAGATCCAGGAAACTGTCACTTTTAGCCCTATATTGGTTCAATGGTCCTGGCAAATTTGCATACAGTGGTCTTTCTTTTCCTGTGTGAGCATTCAAGGGACCTGGTACAAACTTTGCGATATTCCAACATCACCACCATCTTTTCCAACACCCTGGAGCTCATATTTTGCTCCATATGCAGTTCCCTGGTTGTAATCCACCAATCCACGTGGATGAGCTCATCGAGATGCTCTTCATTCTGTGGTGGGACAGCTATACATGGTTATCTTTCACATCACTGCTGCCACTGTTGAAACGCCCCACACATTGCCTCACTGTACTCACATCTGCTCTTTGGTTTCCATAAAAGTTCAGGAAGAGTCAATGAATGCCAGCAGGTGTAATTTTTGAGGAATAGAGGAATTCCATGCCTTCGCTTCATGTGCACCTTCATGTCAGATGCCATTCAGTCAGACTGCCCCTCTGCTGCCATCTTTCACATGGCAGCAAAATGTAACAGAATACTGGGGGGAAGGTTTAATCTCTACTGCCATGTCACCAACATCCACCTCTGACATTGTGGATCAATATAATAAAATAGGAGGCATTACTTTTGGAGCAGACTTTTCCTTTTTGATATTTACTATTGCTGTGTCACACTATTACATTCACAAATACGTACCTGCAAGAACATAACAATTCAAATTCTTATACAGAAGGCAAGTTTAATGACTGACATATTTTATGTGTACAATTTGGGCTATGTTTTTTTGGTAGGTAAAAACACTTTCCTTTGTTCATACAGTATGAGCCAGCTAATGCTACTTTTATTCTGCACTGACATGCAGTGGAAAGGCAGTGTGTGCGTTCAGTTTCAATAAGATATCGTGTTACATAAATATGTGTTCTAAGGAGATGGCATTTTTTTTTAATTTAAGCCAAATGCTGATGCAGAGCAGAATAATTATTATTTCAGACACTTGTTTCTCTGACAGAGTAACCAAATAAACAGTGCATCGCTTCTAACCTATTGAACAAATTATCTGGAAATGTCACAAGCTAAACGTTTAATGAATGTTCAGCTACTGTGCCAGTGAGGACTACTACCTTTGACTTTGCCAAAATCTAAATACACCAACGACAAGAGTTTTCAGGAAATATGAAGATGATGTTGGTTTTGGCTGCCTTTCTACATAATGTTATCATTATGCTTGCCTTCACTGTAATGCAATGAATGGCACCAGGTCATACTTCATATCTGAGAAGCACAGACAATGTGTTAATGAACCTCAACATATGCCTACTAGTAAAAAAACTAGAATGGTTCTCTGGTGACATTAAATAATCATTTGTAGCAATTTTTCTGCTAACTTAAGCAAACATTTTCTGGAAAGGGCTTTAGACACGTCCGCTAACTTTTGCTGAATTGCTGACCCTTGTATATACGGTGTGGTTCTGCACTTAAATCAGGTCCACAAACACACTGCTTTGCTGAGTCGCTCTGGAGTTTCTTGTGATTTACCTCAAAATCCACTTGAATATTCCAATCAACTAATCAGAAGCATTTGCATAAAGTTAGTCCAGCAAGCATGAAAATGCCATGCTGATTAGACCTCAGTCCCACAGTAACAACCTTCTCTGACACAATTTTTATGCTTAAAGGTTGCAGGAAGAATTTTTGCATTTGTTGTCCCAAGAGAGCACATAGTTGTAACATTGCAAGAAATTACTTAACTGCAGCATGTTTGTGAAACAAAAGAAAAAGGACCTGTTAGTGAAAATGAAGTTTCATTTTAAGTCACTGGAATTGGTACTATTTTGAACAACAAAAGATGGAAAACTGTTCTAAAAGGCAGAATCATAGTACCATAAAGGCTGGAAAAGACTTTTAAGATCATCCAGTCCAGCCATCAACCCATCACCACCATGCTCATGAAACCAGGTATGTCTGAACAACTTTACAACATGGAGTCTGTGTTTGATGTAGTATATGAGTAGTATCTGGGCACGAATCCACAAATAGAAATCTGGGAGCTTATTCTGAGTGCTCAATATTTTGTAGTACCACCCAAGACTGAGTGTATATGAAGAATTTAGTGTTGTAGGGTGGAATTCTAGTTTCTTAACACGCTCTGGTACCACTCTGCAATGGTCTTTCTATTGAAGGTACTTCACTCTCTATTCTCTCTGAATCATTTTCTTGCATAATCTTTCTGCCAGAAATCCCACAGGAACATATAATCAAGGACATAATAACAGGCATCATCAATAAGATCAACTACGAGACTTTCTGCTGCTTATGACATTCACTTAACCAATTTTTTGTAAGTGTAGCATCTTCCTTGCAACAACAGCATCATTTTCAGCCTCAGAAAGAACTCTTTGCCTATCCTACACATGTTTTTCAGCTCTTGCAGTAGCCCCTGCAATGAGATATGTAAGACACTCAGCTTGAACTGCCTGCTTTCGGAACAATGTGGCTACAGTACATTAAACCATAGAAATCCTACAGCTGGCAATGTGAATGCTCCTGGAGCAGGCCAGGGAGTTTATTGTGCTTTAGTTAGTACCTGGCTTCCACGCCTAAACATGACATAGTTTCTGTCCTTTTCTCTCCTGCCCACCATCCTCTCTCATGTCTCATGAACTGAGCAGAAGGCAGGAATCGGCACAGCTGGAGGTGAGGCATTGTTGATCTGTCTGTTAATGGGCATCCTGCTGAGGCTGAGGGAAGGCCCTGACATGCCAAAAAGCCTTCAGTTGCAGGACCTCTGAGATGTACTGACTGTGCAGATTTTAACTCCTGCACTGCAGGAAGTGAAAACTACTGAAATTGTTCTTCCTTTCTTTATTCCTCCTTCACATAGACAAAAGAATATCCTTCGCAAACATGGAAGCTTGCAGTCAAACTTCAAGCCCATTGCTTTGAGCAGAGAAGCGGCCAGCTCCCGCATAAAATGGCTGCAAATTAATCTCCCCCTCAGAAGTGGTTGGACAGTCTCTGTAGTTCAGAATAAATAAATAAAATGAAACACTTCTCAGGCGACTATTCAACACAGAACGTTTCAACCCAAATACTTTGGCAAGAGTACAAGAAACTGAAACAGGGTCATCTTCTAGAAAGTGTCGAGCTACTGGCTTCACCTTTAATTAGAGTGCACTGTAACTCTTATCTTCACAGTGATAAATGGGGTGAACTGAGGACATACCTCATTAACAGTTGCCTACTTTGTGTTATTGAACTGGGCCTTTGTTCTACAGCATGATGAGAATTAGTCACTTACCTGGCACACTTACGCTTTTTGAGAGGTTCCCAAAGTCTTTATGAAACTCTTGTTACTTTTAAAATTTTTCAAAATATATTTTTAACATCATAAGAAAAGAGGTAGTGAACAGTTTCCTAAATTCAGAACTCTGACAGTACTTGAATTTTTAAATAAGCCATCAGTTATATTAGTGAGGGTAATAACTGTTCAAAGCATTAGATGTATGAATTCTATCCATGCATATTGATTTGCCTGTTAACTTTGTATGTATGTTTACAAACACTGAGAATGTAATTTTCAAATAATTTTGTAGAACTAAAATTCCTAATTCTTATCATGACCTGAATCTCTCTCTGTCCTAACTTCTATTTTTAAAACATTACGGTCGGAATTAGATTAAGATATATAACAAGATTTCAACAACTCTTGAAAATGTTTTGGCTTTTGATTAGAAATTATCAAAATCCAAAGTACCACAACAATCTGTAATCTTTAAGGTATGCTCTTTTTAAGACATAAGTGAGCGCAACAAAATACTTCTACACCTGTGCCTTTCATCCTTTTGCATCCAAGAACAAGAGAGCGGACACTTCCCTTTCTATCTGAAAAGTCCCCTCTCCACCCATGTGCATGAACATGTTGGTATTGCTCGGGACATTAGCATGGTTATTGGTAGGGTGCATCCTGTTATAAGAACCGAAGTTAGAAGATTATGGGTGATTCTTCAAGTGATCCTGCATGTGAGCAAAATTCCAGTGACAGCTTTGGGCAAAAACTAAGAGATATAAGGGACACAAATCTTAAAATGTAAGCTTTTAAAAAGGATACCATATTTAGTACCTCACAATTCTGTACTACCATGAACTTCATACCAGGCTACTGAAAAAAGGATGAAAAAGGGCTCCTGGCAGCTGTCTAAAACGATGACTGATTGAGAATGGGCTGGTAGATCATCTGATGTTTTCTACTTAATGAAGCATCTTACTAGTGTTGACAGTTCCCACTGAGTGAAAATGACATAATATAAATTTACCAGCAGGATGGTGTTTAGTTAAGTTATCCTGTAGGAATGCACAAAATGGTAAAAGAAACAGATGGAGAGGGGGCAGGGGTTTACCCTCATGCAAGTGAAGAGAAGCTAGCCTTGTAAATTGTTTCCTTCTCATAAGGCAAAAAGACCAACCAGATAATAGGACTGACATTCTTTCTTAACAGCCTTCTTTCTCCCTCTGATATGAGAGTAGGTGTGGCTGCATCAGTAAACTATCAAAACAGTATGAATACAACTTGAAGGCTCTGGATCCTAAAATGTTCTGGAGTGCAGTCTTCAAGGGAATCTAGTGCAGCTCACTCTGTTTAGATGCTCAAGTGAGAAATAGAGTCATCAGCAGTCATCAACCCCTGGGCTCTGGTTCGCCTTCACTTTGTGCACTCCTGGTAGTGGACCTTGCACTGCACAAGGTCCCATTACTATCTAATTAAGGCCAATGGCTACTGCAGCCCAATAGGAAACAATGACCCTAACGGGAATAAAAAGAATCCCTGTAGCTTGTAGGAATAGGGTATGTATTTCTGAAATAAATTGGGAATACTCCAAAGCATTTTTGACAAGTCATCTAAAACTTCTATCTTCACTAAATGCCAGAATACAAAATGCTCTGCAGGTACATCAGGAGCACATGAGAACTATGTCGGATGTGTTATAAGGCACATTACAGCAGCTATTTTCTTCCCAAGAGTACTGGGAAACAACAATGTGGATATTTCTGAATTTTCTTAAAATAGTGGGACTATCTGTAAAGGTTCTCTGAGTCAGTAGGGTACAGAAGTCACATAACCTAATTTTCTATCGATATCTCAAGTATAGGAATACAAAAAGCAAAAAGGAGCATCAGTGTACAGCAAGTGAAGCTCAGCTTTTGCTAAATTATAAATGGTGGATCATTCTTCTGGAAAAAAGCATCCTTGTTTGTGAACATACAGAGATCTCCAGTGCTTAAACTCAAGACCATATCTAAGTACAGCTCTTGCAGTGAACTTGACCACAGAACACATGCAAAATGACACAATATGATAAGAAATCCTACAGGCATTGTCATCTGTTTTCTTAGAAAAGCTCAGTGCCGATGAAGCACATATTTTTCAGTGAGGTCAAGCCTTTCACCTAATTTTCAGTGAAGACGACTGTGGTACAAAAGGTCAAGTGATTTAGCCAAGGTGACCCAGTGAGTCTCTGCATCTCCTGGAATCAGGATTCAGGAACCTCCTGGCTCAACATTCTTTAGTTTAATCACCAGGCCGTGAATTCTGCACAATGTTCTTGCGCTCTCCTTTTCTAACAAGATTGCCATTTCCTTCCACAGCATGGACTGTTTTTCCAACTTGTGCAAGTACTTGGCTTGTAATTAAGAGCCACATAGTGATATCAGTCATAAATGGAAATCCTTTTGAAGTAACGAGAATTTTGTGTAACAAATGATGAACCTAAGCAATAATGATTAATGAAATTGTTGTTTTTTGGTTTTTTTTTTGTACAAAACAGCAGTGTTTTGAATTACACAAGCTTACAAAAAACATGCATAGAATGTAAAACTGGCTCTTCCCCTTTCCTCATATTTGAACTTTCCTTCCAATGTTCTTTTCCTTGACTGCTATCCATCATTTACCAAAGGAAAAAAAATCACTCTCTCTTTTAAATCTACAGCACTAATGCAGTTTTTAATATTTCTGGCTTAAAAGAATTCCTCAGGCTGAAAGAAACAATAGTCTGAAGTGTCGTTCCTCTTCAGAAGCATACATAAAAAAAGCCACAATCAGACATTCACACACCAGTCCCGTAGATTTTACACAAAACAAACGTCTATTGAAATGGCTTGTTATAACAGAGTTCTGTGGGAGATCACAGATACATAAGCCCAGACAGACAATTTGCAGACAAAATCTGTCCAGGCAAAGCAGATTAGGCAATTGGAAACCACTGTGTCCACATCGTCTCAACTGATCATTAAAAGATGTCATCTTGTAGGGCCATTCCACATTTGCTATTCTGTGTGCCACATATAAGTGAAAATTCTAATGAAGAAGTGGGATGTGGTGATTTCAATTTCATGCCTGTCCAACTCAGGGTAACTCACGAGGAGTATAATTTGCTGTAGCTCACAGTAAATGAATGAACTCCAGGAAAGTAGATAGTGCAAGAATGAATGCATTATATTGCCTGCTAGAGTAGTTCTGCTTGAAGTATTGTCTGTACAAAAACTACACGACCATATCAGTACTGTGTATTTGCCAAGAGGAAAAGCAATATGGGAGGCTGTGGGGTTCAGGCACTGCACACAGCCAAAGTGAACTTTTATTGATAACAACTGTTCTGAAATATTAGGCAAAACCCAGCTTCATTTTCAATTCCATTAGGGATACAGAGATCATGATAAATAATTCTACCTATTTCTCCTCATGTTATGATGTTTTGTGACCCACAGCAACTTTTCAAAACATAGTATTGTTTAATCCAATTCTTCATGAGGTTATGCATATACAAAGATCAGAACAACTCCTGAGAACCTCTGAAAACTGCTGCTGCTGTGTCCAAGTTGCTTCCTGAAGTCCCTGTTTGAAAATTTTGTTCTCAGCCCCCTCCCTTCTCTGTCAGGACAGCTTCACAGTTAGTAAGAAGGCAAAGATCCCTACTCTAGTCAGATTTAGAAGTACAGGGTAGAGAAAGAGAAGCTCAAGCATATTTAGAAAACAAGGATTCAATTTTTCTACATCACATAACTTTCCCCCTTCCATGTTTCCATTTTTCCACACAAAGGCCATTATAAAATGGCTCAGCTTCACTAAAAAGTGTTAGTTTTAAGCACCATGTGTGCTGCAGGTGGAAAAATTATGTACTGCATATAACATTATAAGCTAATCATACTTTTGTTGGGTAAGTCAAGAGTTTTTTTAGTCAAAATTTTAAGCAGTAAACCTTTGTACAGCTGATGTTTGCATTTTGAAACATCATGTAAATCTTCTGCCCTACTCTTCAGATTGTTCCTCTTTTCTCTTAACCAAAGGGAAGGACTTAAATCAAGTTCAAGCACTCTTGCTAGCAGATGTTTAAATAAAAACTTGAAAAAGGTTCAAAGAGAAGGAATCAAATAATATTCCTGATGTATGTCATCAGACTAGATTTGGATGACTCCAACTCCCTTTTCTTTTTTTTTGTTTTAAGAATGCAACTCTGCCTAATTATGATTACCTGGATATTTGCCTAAACTTTGTCTGTCATGAAAGAAACATAATATGAAAGTCAAATATCCTTCACCATTTTTTCATGTCCCTATGATATTCTATGCCCTTGGCAATGTATCCCCCTTGAAATGAAAGTCTACAAAAGATCTGTTTTTGACAAATCTGAAGCTTGCTGTTATCTGCTTTATCTTGACAGCCTTGAAATCAAAGGACTACATGTTCAGCAATGGCAAAGAAAAGATGACTGTGTATTTAATTACTTTGAGAGTATACAAAATGAACACGTGGTAAAACATGGAATTAGAGTTTTTTTGGCTCCCCTACATACATCAAAGTACTACTTAAATATCATACATGCTGTTCTTGGTTTCAGTTTCTCCTAGAGAAGGATCAGAGTCATGAAACTCTTTATAACAGTTACGTAGGTTAGCTATGGTAGACATAGCTCTTCTTCTACAGAGACCTACAACTCTAATGCATGCAGAGGTTCTGAAAAAACACTCTGAACCTACTCAGAATTCAGACTGATTGTATTTTGATGTATTTCAGTAAATGGTTTAATGAGGACTCCAGGAGTGATATCGCACTTTTGAAGTGGTCTCTTTGCATAAAATAATGCTCTTTAGTAAAGCACTACACTTTGCTGATAGCATTCATGTTATTTTCATTCTCTAGTGATGGTAGACGCCACACGATGATGGCAAGCTTAAGAAGATTTTCCTTTCCATATTATTTTCTAGTTTTAGTTTCTGTACTGTTCCTTGATTTTAGGTGTTCAGCTGTGTAATACAGATGGAGAAGTAGTTGGAATAACATCACACAATCACAAAAAATGAGGCTGAGAAGAGAGCTTGAAAAGTCATCTTGTCCATCTCTCTGCCATAAGGTAGGATCAGCATCCCCAAAGCCATAGGTGTTTGGCCAGCTGACTCTTGAGAGCCTCCAGTGATGGAAACTTCACAGCCTCCCCAGACAATTCATTCCTGTGCTGAACTGTCTTTATGGTTAGATGACTTTGGCTAATGCATAAAGGAAAGCTCCCCTGCTGCAATGCAAAGGCCATTACCCCTTGTGCTGTCCCAGGTAGATGCAGAGAATGATTTATTATGTACATTTCACAACAATTACTGAATATACTTGAAGACTGCTTTTATGCCTCCCTTTCAGTCTTTCTGGCTCTGAAGTCACATGTAAGAGATAAAGAAAATTAATGACCAGAGGTTTAATTAGTTCCATGTAGCAATTTTAAGCTATAATCTAAAAATAAAATACTTGGAAAGAACATCAGTAAACCATATTACTCAGGAGGATACAAGGAATAATAGCATGCCAGCATGATTACACAACAGAGAAATAGGAACTTTGCAAAAGGTCAAATGAACATTACCACTGAGCAAAAAGGCAGAGCTTTCTCTGTATCTGCTCTTAAAAAAATCTTAAAGATTGATGGAAAGAAATAAAGATACATATAATTTAAGTTATTAAACTCATGTAATTTTCACTGAGCTAAATTGGAGCTTTGCCTGCTTATAGACTGCAGGAAGGATGCTTTTGTATTTAAGGACTAGACTGAAACTCAAGAGTCAAGTTTAATTCTCATCTTTCCTTAAGACTTCCTTTTGATTCTGGGAAAGTCACCAAATCTCTCTATCACAATTGCCTACTGATAAAATGATCAGTAGCTCCACTTCTTTTCTCCTGAACTCTTCTTTCCTTTTGTAGATGATAAACCCTTCAGACTTGTGGTTTGTACTGAAACCTGCAAGACTCCAGCATGGGAGAGACTGAAGTCAACAGAACTTTTTGAAGGCTACTGCACCACAACATACAAAACCTGGCTACAAAATAAAGAATTGCGGCATATATGGGATCACCATGAGAGATGTTAAATATGACTTGACATTGACTGATTGTGTCTTTCAACCATGTTATATCAGACATCTTTGGGGAATGCACAGACTGGGTCACAATTTAGCATTGTAAAAGCAACAAAAACTCCAATCAAACAGGATGTCTCTGTGATGCAGAAAAATGCATAAAATAACAAAGCATCATTTTTTTTACAGTCCATAGGCTGATGATAACAAATAGTTGGAGAATATTTGTATGCTTTGCCTAAGCTAGTTCTGATACATCTCAAGGGCTATGGAGGCATACCCTGAAACTGTTGCTTAAAATCAGAAAAGACACCTCTATGCCACAACATCAAGCTGAACTCACAATTTGAGGCAATAGTACAGAAGACTGCTTTTTGGCAGCAAAGCTGCTACTGTCTTAACCAACAATAGCACATCCCCTGTGAAAAAATAACCATACTTGGATTTACCATTGGTGGTTGAATGCCTTGATAGGCTACAATTTAGAAGTTACATTTGTACTATTTACATCCTCTCTCTTTATTCTGATGCTGTATTGTCACTTTCAAAGCTAAAAGATATGCTTATCCATACTGTTTTTTGCTGTACTGTTTTCTGCACTTGACATCAGAAAAATTATTCTTGATTTTACTACACAAAACTAGGGCAAGATTCAGGTTCTACCTCACTGATCTTCATATACTGGTTTCCACAGCTTGCCATCTAACCAGTGCTATGAATTTGGCTGAATCTATTTCTTCCTGTGTTTCTGTTTACATCTCTTTAGAGATCATGCCTGTTGTTGCCTCATATTCATATCCTCCCCATCAAAAAACAGTGGTCAAAATATATCTACTTAATCTAAAAGGAATAAAACAAGCATCTAATACATAATGTGGTAGAAACCCTGGCAATTGAAGCAGTAGCCTACAATTTTCAGCAGGGTGTTTTTTGTCCTCCTCTGCTCATGTATCCAATTTGAACCCTTGGGTTGTGCATCATCCTGCTTTGTTGAGCTGCAGCTCCATTTTCTTTGGTTACATTCCAGAGAAAAAAACATGATCCTCCAAAATGCTCTTGGAATACTCAGAGAGGAAACAGAAGCATTCAGATCATCTTGAAGCCAAAGTAGGGACACAGTCTTTCTTCAGATCAAGTCTGTACTAATGATGCTGCATCTACTACAGATGCACACATGGAAGAGTTATTTAAAATCTGCAGACAGTAACTGCAGTATGCTTAGCAACTCACCTCATTCCTCCTATTGACAAAAAGGAGCAGCTTAGACTTTGAGCTGTAAGAACCTCTTTCTATCTTTCAGGGCATCTCCTATCCTGCAAAACAAACTCTGCTGAATAACTAAGCTGCTGTAAAATTAAAACTACACCTTGCCCACAGGACGGGGGGAACATTAAGATTTCTGGATTGAAGGAAGAAATCTGGTCTCCAAACAAAATAAAACAAAGTTTTCCCCAAAGTCCTTAACTAAAGGGTATCCATGCCACACTTTTATATTTCATCCTTTTTTGACCTTTAATTTAATCTAAGTATGCACTCAATTTTAGTTGTGTTTTCGTCTCAGCATCTCCCACTTTAGGCCACACACACAAAAGTCATTCTGTGATTTGACACTCTTCCTTCCTTAAAATCTTATGGCGAGAAGAAAAAAAAGTATATTATTTGAAACAACCTCAAACTAGAGTTATTTGGACTATTAGGATACTTGTTTAACCAACTGCTTCAAACCATTCCTTTTTTACACTGAAAATTATAGCTTTTATGGATTCCTGTAAGCTTCTAGGTATGAAAATGGATCTTTTTTAAAAAAGTGCTTCTAGATCACTAAAAATTATTCACTTGTGTTTACACTTCCTTTGAGTGGAATTCGAGGCAATATGTACTCCTCACCTGTATCTTAGCTAATCTATGTTCTCTCATTTTTAACGTATTTGCATCTATTTGTATCTATTGTTGATAGAATGGTAGTCAAGACACCTTGCCCACTGCCTCACACAACAGGAATATACCAACACTGGCATCTCAAGGAGGTCCTTCACCCAGATTCCAACCTCACCAATGCCCATAAACGATCAGCAGTAGATATCACTTCGGATAATAGAAGCATTTCCTCCAGCAGACTGGCCTTCGAATGGTAAATTAACTTTTCCACTCTTTTTGTCCCAGTTGTAGACCACATTTGTGATGGGTTATTAGCTTTATAGCATCCAGGTACAATGCCACTACACACATCTATTTTTAAGTTGCATTTGATATGTTGCTGCATGTTTCTCCAAATGCTCTAAACTAGTAATTTCAGATTGCTTTTTCTCTTATTAGAAAACTATTTTGTTTATTAAAATAGAAATTTTGGTCTGGGGACTCATTCTACCCTAATATATTTATACTTCCATTCAACACATGATCTCCGTTTATCCACAGCTGATCTCATTTCTTTGTGGCACTGTGAAAGCTGTAGGCTTAGGCTCACTAATGGTTGAATGATCTGGACATTAAGATGCCAGCTGATTTTTCATATTTGGTGACCTCCAGTTGCTGAGCCAGGTATATATCAGGCATGGAACTCTTAGGCTCTACCTGCTAGTTACTTGAAAATTGAACTACTGCAATGATACTCCCAAAGCAAACTTTACTTTGGTTTGGCAAGAGGCACAAGGCAATTCAGAAACTGGCTCCCTCTGAAAGTTCTCCTTTCCTTGTTATTTCCTTCCAAGAATATTAGGGAAAAAAAAAAAGAAAGAAAGAAAAAAGAATGTTCTCCCTTTTTAAATTGCTGCTCACTCACCAAAGCGAATAGCCTTCATACTGAATGTATTTCTAGTGAACACAGGTCATGAAATATTAGAAAGTTAAAAATAGCCAAGAAAGCAGCAGTCTCCTTCAAGGAATATATCATGCCAGATGTAATGTCCCAGAATACAAACTTTCTTCTGTCACTAATTCTGTTTCAGATCTTTCTGAATTGTGTGAGTAACACTCCTACCTGAAATTGCTGTCCACTAAAACAGAGATTAAAGCAAACAGTTTTTTTGAAAAAAGCATTACCACCTGAATACTATTTCACTTATCTCTGGATTCACGTTAGTACTCCATTTTGCCATAAAATTTTAAAGCTCTTAGAAAAAGATTTTGTTCCTTTCCACAAAAGCCTTCTCTGCAGGCAATACATTGTCCCATGTATAGCTTCATAACAATAGAGCATGCAAGCAGTTCAAAAAGGTGAGTTATTTCCATGCAGTATACACTAAATGTGTGTGAATTATAATAGATAAGCCAACCACCTTCTCAGGAGGGACATGTATTGACGTTTTTAGACAGTAGCAGCAGCCTTTGAATTTTCACTTCGACTGCTGCTTAAAAACGACACTGTCGGAAAGGAAACACCTACTGTGCACGTTCACTTGCCTTCTGATCCCTTATTAGTTAACCCTGAAGTGCATATGTATACAGCCTTAATCCCCAAGTGAGTATCTGGACCAAGGGAAATCTGGAATTAATTGCAAAGTATTTTGGTTACTAATGCAGCTGTTACAAGTGTTTGATTTGGCAAGCGAACAGAAAAGGCACTGCATACCAATTTCGTGAGCCACTGTAAAAGCTGCATGGAGGCCGTCATCTTCAATCACTGCACAGCTGCGCTCAGGAGAGCATATGGTCCCAACGTCTGCCATTCCCAGAGTATCACATGAATGATGCCCACATAAATCCTGTCCAGGAAGGAAAAAAAAATCATTAAAATAAATTTTTACACCCATAAGTAACAACAGGCTAAAGCCACCAGCCTTTCGCAAACAGCAGAACCTGGATTGAAACAGTCATATAAGCTTTCATCTAAAGATGCCAATGCAGTTTAAAAGCATGATTATTCAATCCAAACCCTGCTAAAGACACTGGGAAAATTTTCACTGAGTTAAATGGGTTTGGATATTATCTATAATTAATTAGTATTATTTATATGTCTGCAGTACATGCAGATATCCAAAGTTGCATTGAAATAAGTGCACAAAACACATGCCATAGAAACGTTTCTTCACTGAAATAAGAATAGAAGAGACAATCTATTTACTAAAGATTTAAAAAAATTGCAGAGAGAAAGTATCTCATTCCTAAGTTTCTTGAACTATAGATTGCCTTTCTTTTCAAAAGGCAAATCTTAGACTTGCACCTAAAGAAATCAGATGATTGTTATATATTAAACCTCATGTGACACCCACCAAGTAGTACGATGATTAATAATGTATCACCCAACACACCAAGTATTTAAGTACTTCTCAAAGGTTGCTTAAGGAGTCAAGGACAGAACAGAGTGCAAAATCCCCTTGATTCCTAGTTCAAATATTACAAAAAACTAGGTCACATGCCAATTTTCTATTTGTAGATATGGAGTGTCTCCAGAATCCATTCACTATGTTTTTTTTCAATTCCAGGATACTTCTACTACCACTACTACTACTAATTACAAAAAAAAAAAAAAAAAAAAAGGAAGCTTTGGTCAGACATATTGGGTTTTTTTTGGTTGAGAAAGAAAAGTTGGTACCGTGCCACTTGGGACACTCCTGTGGTTGACTGAAAACACTATTTTCAAGGCAGTATTATCAATTGCTACTATCAAAATGATCTGAGTTGTTTTTTTTTTTTCTTTCATTTCATTCCTTCATCCCTTCTTCCCTTCAGATCTCCATTATAAAGAACTTAAATGTTTCATAATTAATCCATCTACAGATACCCTGTATGAGGCTCCAGGTCAACAATATTCACTGATTATAGTAGTTTCAAATTCAGGCAAATTTCAAAATGCACAGTAATCAAGTCAGAGCTCGCTCCAAACCCATTATGTCCTATCTGGATATCCAATTAGATCCCCACATTTCTCCAAGTTATGGGAAGACACAGAATAAGGATGTATGCTTTCAAGTATTTTAAAAGAAATACAATTTTCTTAAGTTTGACTTGGTCAAATGTTATCATTTGCAGCGTTTCTAGACCAAAGCTGGAAGAGGTCCTAAGCAAGGTGTCAATGGTTTACAGGCCAGTTCAGCCTGGTTCTGTGACAAATGGGGTGAGGAAGCCATGGACCCATGCCCTGGGAAAGGGGAGAGTGGAAAAAAGGGAAAAGGGTAAGGATATGGGCCTAAAAACAAAATAGTGGCAATGACATGAGGAGGAAAAGTATTTTACTAAATAAGTTATTTGAATGTAAAATAATACAGTATAATACAATATAATTGGAATTGAAGCTAATAAGCCAAATAAAGTGAGAGAGAATATCTGAAACCAAAGGCATCACATTAATGCTGAAGGCGAGAATGCGAGGGAACCTCCACTGCTGAGATGACCAGCAAAAGAGGAATTCTCAGGACTTGCGTGCAATTTTATCTTTCCCTATGCAAAAGTCCTCTGGAGTGGTAGTAGTTCTCTTCTGAGAGCCAGGTACCCAGAAATTCAGCAGTTTGCAGAACTGGAGCAGTAACTCCTTAACTCCAAGCACCTTACATGATGTTATGATGTGGATATGATAGCAAAATCATAAAACCATGACACAAAGTCATATTACTATAGTGTTTATGATATGCATATTCAGAAAGGAAGATGCAATACTTAAATTCCTATTACTTTTCTTGGGTTCATTTTCATTTCCCTTTTTATGCACCATTTCTGAGTATGGCCCTTTCAACCAAAGGGTACTTTTTACACAGGGTAGTTTTAAGTGGTCAAAACTCAGAAACATGCATGAGTATAGTACAGGTATAAATACCTTTTAATGGTGATATAATTGGTCTAAATAGAGGACTGTAAGCTGTACAGGAAGTAAGATACCTTTATGCTTGTTTAATTTTAACTGGATCCATGCAAGCAGTTGAACTGAAATTCTTATGCAAATACAGAAAAGCACATAAATGAGACAGAAAGTTGCTCAATCAAGGAGGTCTGAACTACTTTCACGTTGATAGTGTCAAGAATGGTATAAAATACACTAATAGAGACCTTGTATCTACATGTAGATTCTGTGTCATTTGGTCCTCTCTCATGCCTGTGGTGTTTTTATCACTTAGATACTTCCAATAAGTACTCCTCCCAGTATGGTACAATTATATCAGCACCCATATGCCTCACACATAATGTTTACATGCATGATTTATTTTCTTTTGCATACAAGAAGAAGCTAAATTATGCTATGTTATATAGTTATGGCTATGGAGCTATAACAGCAGACCCAACCAGATCTCAAAATTATTGTTCAGATTTGACAATGCAACTATAATTAAAATAATACAGTCTTTCCAAACAGGCAAACTCATAAACTTCCTTAGAGCTGATGGGATCTCTGGATTTTGGAAGATTATAACAAGGATGATAATAGTAAGTATCCGTTCCGACTTTTGGCTGGTTAGTAATACCATCCTAAAAAATTCCAAAGCTATGCATTATGCCACCATCATTAATCATCAGAAAATAGCTATGCACATATGCAAGCACTAAAGGAAACAGCAATGTTTGATTACTTTTCATACGTTACATATTACTGACATTACACCACATTACATGCCCCAGTTTTCCTGTGAATTCCAGTCACTTCATCAAGTTGTTGTTCCTCCATTACCATAATTTCCAAGAGTATGACACATATCCAAACATCTCAACATCTTACTAGTAGCCTTCAAGCTTATTTGCATAACAGCTGTCTAGACATAACAAAGCAGGCTCTATGCTTTCTTTAGGAATAACTGAACTTTGGGTCAGATAGACTTTATTACTTAATGGTCACCCCTAAGCTTCCTGCTTATTAACTAGCTCCTCCAGCACCCCACAGGCAGTGGGTAAAGAGCTGTCCCCAAACAGAGGTACAGTGGTGGTGTGGGATCAGAGATCCCCATAAGGAAGAAGAGAGAAGAGAAAATGTACTGTGGACAGAAAGCAGTGAACTGATACAATACAACTGCATTTCCAGCAGCCAGCTAAGTGACCACATCTGGAATTGCCTCCCCAGCAGACTGAGCAAGATGGCATGGAGAGTCCTGTTGCCAGCTACTGAATTCCAGCTAGGCAGCAGTGGAGCAGAGTTGTAAATGGTTTTGGGACAGGAAATATTTTCTGGTATTAGCTTATTTGCGTGAAGTTGTTATTCAGAGAATCACAGAGGAGTATTAACAGTTACTAGAGGGATGTCTACAGATTGCTCATCTGCTACTAGAGCAGCATGTGCACTGACTAAGCTCTGAACAGAGAACATGCACAGAGCCTTCTGGTTTTCACTGCAGAGCTCAGTCCTCAGTGACTGCATGAGAATGACTTTTTCAAGCTAGACTGGACACTGTCCATAACCAGGCAGATTACTCAGAACTATCATGTCCTCAACTCTCTCTTATTCTTAATTTCTCTTACCCATGTATGATTTACAATATTTCTACTCACAGCAGCCCATATTATATATTACACACACAACTGAAGCATACCAAGTGGCATCTCTGAGATAAATATTCTGAAAATTTTGCTATCAGATGTTTTCCTCCTTAATCCATCATTTCCTAGTAAATGGTCTTCCTCCACAGCACGACTTTCAGTGATGTTACAAAGACCACATCTGTCGACACTTTCACTCTTTTACATCTTTATGGCAAATTTTCTTTTGACTTACAGTTTCTCTAGACATGTTGGGCATGGATGATTTGTTAACAGCATCAGTATCCACATTTTCAGTTTTCCTAAGCAGTTTTGGAAGGCCGTCACAGACTCTTTTGAAGTGACGTTTCTGGGAGTACATTAAAAGTTCTTATTTCCTTAGAAAATTGTATTTTCTTAAAAAACAGGCCTTGATGTAAGATGCAATTAACAAAAATCTGCTTGGGTCCCCTTAATTTTTCAAACTTTTAAAGTTTGAAAAACTTTAGGAAGTCACATGATACTTAAAATCAGTTTCCAACAACTATTTTGCTGTGGCGTGTAGCTTCCATTTTAAAAAGTCAGTCACTTATTCAGACGTGTACACTCATTTAATTGCCTCTAACCAGCAGCAGAAACTTCTAAGAATATGTGTTTCTTGATATTTCTGATGAAAGAATGCAGGGTCTGGCCTTTGATCTAGATTACAGTAGTTTCAAAATGGAAGAATGAACAGAAAATGAGTTTGCTACAGAGGAGACAATAGATGTTAAGCCTAAGCTCTGGCAAAGAAACAACAGGAAAAATGAGCTGTACATCATAAGACCAGTAGTTCATTAGACAGCTTATTAAAGGCCAAGTTTTCCTGGCATTCGTAAGTATATCAAGAGCAGCTGGCTGTTTGCCAGACATACGTAGCATTGTAATGAATGAAGATAACTGCAGTGGCTTCCTGCTGAAGTTATTAATTTATTTTACCTGAAAATCTTTGATTTGTGCGGTAAGGTTAAAAATGAGAATAAACTGTTAAGTGAAACCTGATAGCAGACCAGAGCCTATGGACTGGATCCAAGTATTTAAGTGCCAATGTGGACTGTTTGATGGAATGTAAATGCAGAAGGACAAAACCGATCTGTGTCCCCTGGTCTTTGAGTTATCTATCCTGCCCGGGGCTTGTAGTTTGTGACCTGACAGACCCCAAAGTAAACAGTTTTACAGCCCTGAGCAGCTTAGAATTTAGCTTACACTAAAGCTCAGACACTTAGTGTTTCTCAATCTTTGTCCCTGTGGGAACTCAAGCATACACATGTTCTCAGATCAGATCTAAGAGACACCAACAAGACTGAACTTTCTATTGGACGTGGTTGCACATCACCATAATTTAAATCACAGCTGACAGTTTTCACATCACTGTGTTTGTTTGCATGTTTTTTTTTTGGTTTCATTACAATGGTCCAGCAAAGCCTTTGACCAAAAGATTCAATTTCAAATTTCCATGAAGGATCAGGATATTTAGAAGCGTGTTTCTTAAGAGACTGCCCTACGTGCCAGACTACAGTCTACAAACGAAGGTATGCATGTGGCTGTGTGTGAAGGGAGTTGGGCTCCTCCTGTTGCCGCCCATGTGCCAAAGGTTTCCATAGCCCAGACTGCACTTAGTGCTTACAGCACCTGGTGAAGGGATTTCATTTTTGGTTGCTGTTCCTCAGTCTGCTTCTGTTATTTTACATTTAACAGCCTTTCAGTAAATTACGGAAACACTCTTCTGTATGCTTTGGGAACACAGGCTTTCTTGCTCTAAGCAGAGCACTCCAGTCAGCAGCTTCAGGTCATGATTTCTCTCCTTCTCACCACATGTATCTTGAATTACTTGCTAAACAGTGACATAGCTTTGGTCAGAGAGGTGGAAAGTTTCCTTAACACCTGGAAAAGCTTATAACCTACTGGTTAAGGACCTCTCCTGGGAGGTGGGTGATGTAGGCCTAAAATCCCTCAAGCAGAGGAAGGAATTAAACATGACTTTCCAACTTCCTTCACAAGTGTTCTCACTGCAGGTCTGTAAAAGGAGGGTGGAGTTGCAACATACTCAGGACCCACAAATCCATCCTTCCGCACTCAACCTCAACGCTGGAATGTGTGTGGAAGTTTATTAACATCACAAAAACACAGGACAGAACATTTGGAGAAAATGTTAATACAAAGGAGACAGAAAGACTAAGGCTCAACCAAACAGAAAGGATTACCAGTATCACCCAAAGAGTGTGTGATGTCTGGAGGATAAAAGGAGCTCAAGATTGGAACTGACATACCTCAAAAGGTGTACTGGAAATAAGGAGTAACTGAAGAAAAAAGTAATGAGGGAATGGTCTATTTTACCTTTCAGCTGATATTATGACAGTTAAAAAGAGAGTGTACATGCCAAAAATGGTGCAAAAGGGGGAAGCCTGCTATGGAAAGTCCTGCTCCTGAAAAACTGCTAGGTCTTGCTGATGTGAATGTCCAGGTAAGGGCATTGGAACAGGGCTTAGTCATTACTGTAAAAGAAAGAAGGACTTCAGCTAGACCCACTGAGATACTGCTTCACTCTACCCAACGTATTTTGAGAGAAAAAAATGAAGTCTGGTTAACTTTTGGGAGAAAATGGAGTGGTGATACCTGCCTCTTTTACCAAACCAAAGTAGCTCAACCTAAAAATTCATGTCACATTCCTTTCAGGTTACCGTGTTAAAGCCAGAGATGAGTCAGGGGTATTTGAATCTGAAGCACAGCGAAGTGTCTTTCTGAATTCTAGGTAAGGAGAAATTCAAGAAGTTTCAATGTTTTGATGATATCCTGTCAGAACCTCCTCACAAGAGGGATTACTTAGACATGCTCTTACTCCCCCCTTGTATGACACAAGGAACCTAGGCATCTGTCATCCCAGGACACTCCACAGTGAAGCATTAGTAACAGTCTAAATTGGATTTAAGCCATTGTGATCTGAATGGACAAAATAAAAAAAAACTTGTACTTCTAAAATATACACAGAAAATGCAGCGGCAGTATGTAAAACATAGATTATTTAAAAACAACAGCAATAACAAAAGCACATAAAGCACTCTGCATGGGGAGTGGAAGGGCAAACAAAATATCAGTTATGGAAAAGGTGATTGGTGAACAGGGAAAGATGTTTGATTTAATTTGCCTATCTTCGATATCTTTTGCATGGGAACTCTGCATAGCCTCTGTAGATTAGCATGAATCATACTACTCCTCCCACTCAACTTTATTTTCCCCTGGGACATTAACTAAATATATTAGATTTGCAACAAAAATAGTTAAAAACCTACAGAACTGGTAGACATATCACATCACAACTTCTTCAAAGTAATAATAATAAACATTAATGAAATCTATTTTATGGACAATTGTTATGGTGATCTGCTTTACATATTAAGAATTGTGAGGAGATGATTATATACATATATATATATATATATATATACACATATATATATATATTTATATACAAAGAACTAGAGCCAAAGAAAGCATGTGCTCCACTCAATGAAAAAAACATATATTGAGTTGAGGTAATCCAAAGCTTTCTGTTAAATTTCAACAGCACTGTCAGACTGACAGTTAAACTAAATCACATACATAAGATCCATGTAATTACTGTGTGGAAAGAAGCAGGACGGTGGCCTTTGGCTTCAGTGTGAACTTCTTGTTAGAGTCAGGCTTGCTGGTACTACTGTGGATGACGCTAGCAAGCACTTAAGGAAGTACTTGTTCTTGGTCCCTACATCTAGTGTGAGAAGTATCTTCTTTTATTTTTTATTTTTTAATTTTCACATGATTCAGAGTAGGAGGAAAGGGAAAGGAAGAGAACTGGATTTTGTCCAAATGCGCTCAACAGTTCACTTGAAATTTAACTAAGGGTCACTAATGAAATAGATTGGATGCATTCTCGAGGATAATTACAGAGCAGGCAAGATCTCAGCAGAGAACAATCTGAGTTCAAGTACAGTTTGCAAGTCACAACTAATATGTTTTTGTGCTGTGATAAATAACCTGGCACGTATTTGTTGCATTGATAGAAACCTAAAGACTAAAGATAACCTGCTTCCAGCTTCAGAGAACTGTTAACGAGATGAACATTTGAAGGAGATGAAATTTGCTGCTGGCTTCACTGACATGGAGAACAAAGTGTGTTGATATCTGGGGGATCGGGGCTCATAAGTTCTTCCTTCCCACCACACAGCCACACCTGTACTGCCACGCAGAGACTGGGGTCTCACCTGGCCACCAGATGATCAAGTCCTCGCATCTCCACTCTGAAGGATGCTCTGAAGATGCATGTGACCTAAGGATTTACAGCTGCTGTCAGGGACTCAACCACAAAGCAGTCTGACAGCAGGGGAGCCATGTTCTCTTTTGGCGGTCAAGGCCAAACTGCTTTAACAAGAACTCTCATGACATTTATTGTGGTTTAACCCAGCAGGCGGCTCAGCACCACACAGCTGTTTGTTCACTCCTGGCCTTCTCAATGGGATGAGGGAGAGAATTGGGAAAAAAAAGTGAATCTTATGGATAGAGATAAAACTGCTAATTAAGACAGAAAAAAAGGAAAAGGATAATAGTAATGACTATATATATATATATATATATATATATATATATATGAATGTATATAAGAGGGGATGCACAAGCAATTGCTCATCACCCCTTGACTGATGCCAAGCTAGCCCCTCACACAGCAAAAAGGAGAGAAACTTCAACTCCTACCCTCTTCCGAACTCCTTCTGCATGATGTTCTATGGTATGGAATATCTCTTTGGCCAGTTTAATTCAGCTGTCCCAATTCTGTTCCCTCCCAGCTCCTCTGGCCCTTCACTGTGAACGGCCTTGGCTCTGTAGGACACTGCTCAGCAGTAGTTATAAACATCAGAGTGTTATCAACACTGTTTCTCTCCTAGGACCAAAACATCATACCAGGCAATCTGAAGAAAACAAGTATGTCCTAGCTGAAACTGAGATACTTTCCTATTACATCTTGGTACTGATAAGTCAGACCCCTCTCATACTTCATAAAGGCCATACTGAGTCACAGCAACAGATTGGTATCACCAGGAAAACCAGACATGGGGAATTGAAAATAACTGCTATGGAACCCAACTGAGTTTCTGCAATATTTAGTGATAATTTTTGTTTTCACTGATGTTTATAGGTTTAACAGCAATAAGACATGTTACCGTAGCTTTTCTGGTAGTTACATCTGGGATTCATTGTAGCTAAGGGACAGAGTTACACTGCCCTTGCCACTGCTGATAGCAAAACAGAGCACTAGGAGTTTTATCATTACCACCCGTATCACCCAAAATGGAACTCGAGTACATATTTATTTACTATTTATTAAGCTCTGCAGCACAATTGCTTTGAAGCAACTGCCAAATTAAATATATACTATGCCCAAAGGTGAACTGATGTTTTAACAGTAACCATCAGTAAACCTCCTTCTAAAAATCTCCTTGCATGGGAGATATTTCCAGAATGAATGATGATGATAGTAGTTTAGACCTCTCATACTAACTTAAAGAGAGAGAGGCCAGCATCCTTAGTCTATCAATGGTTATTAATTTATCTTGCAACAAGTAATGACAATAGAAGAGGAAGAAGCAGTGGTGCTGAACTGTGAGCAAGCATCTTTTCATGTCAGAACAACATCCGAGTCAGTGTCACTCCAGAATAAAGATAATTATTACTTTAGAGCCTCGTATGGCAACAGGCACACGTAACTGAGATTCTAGCTCCACGTAAACAGTTACATGCAGCTGAGGACATGTGTTCGGCTGACAAACGATGTGCAAATATTATTCTGTTGACGCAGAGACACAAAGTTTGAGGTGGCCTCAGTTAGTAAACAAAGATGGAAAATGTACCTCACACATTCACTCCATGCCTCAAAAACAAGCCATTTAGCGGAAGACATCTGGATGTTCAAAAATTAGCATGACGGTATTCAGAGCCCATCAAAACAGGCAGCCATGGCTCGGCGTCTCGTAGCTAAGCAACGTGCTTCATACGTTCAAAACATAGTTGTAAAAGTGAGATCCTCCTGCCAACTGCTGCCACTCTCATTGAAAAGCTAAACTGGAAAAAATCTTGCTGAAGCTCAAAGTGGGGCTGTTTTCTGCAGGAAACATCTCCACTCCTTTTTCATTCTTTAACCCTTTTTTGGTGTGTGTGTTTACATTCCAAGATGAGCAAATAGATTCATGTTGACATTTTGACTGTAAGCATATAAAAATTGTGTGGATTCCCTGCAAAGAACATCATAAACACATGTGGCAAGAAACTCCGGTCTCGTCCTTACTGAACCCAATCCCAACATACAATGCCAAACAATGTGCCTGTGCACACAGCCAGTCATCAGAACAGATTATGTTAGTCTGAATTCCTCTGCTGCATGCACTACATGTAAACCAGGAAAACTGAGGCCCGTGCCTTTCTTTTGCAGAGTGCTTACATCCCTAAGTAACAATGAAAACACTATTTGCACCTTAAGAGTGGAAGGAGACTTGGGGAACGGTGACACTTAGTTGATGCGCTACATCCATCTGAAAGCAGTAACCCTGCCCATGGAAGATGTGTTACTTGGAAGTAATTCAAAGTGGGTTACTGATTAGCACTTTTGTTCTGGCAGGAGGGCATCCCTGCAAAAATCATGGATAGTCATCTGTAAAGCAAGTGCACTTGAAAGCCACATCCTATCCTACCTTAGTCCAAAGAAGTTAAATCATTAAGCTAGGACTTACAGCCTGCCACCATAAGAGTTTCTGAACCACAGTAAATCCCAAAGAAATAAATGGGAATTCTGGCAAAGACACACACCCTCTAGTGAAAGAGTGATGGATTCTGGCCCAAGCTTAACCAACTAAGCCATAGGAAAGGATGTTTGTAGCAAAAAGCAAGAACAGTATGACCCACCCTAGGTAGCCTGCTTTCGTTTAGATTGTAATGATAAAAAAACGAAAGCTTGCAAATTGGAATGATGGGTTTTAAACTGCTAAAAAAGGCTCCAGTTACACAAGGGACGCCTGACCGACACAGAACCTAATGTTTCAACTATTTACAGCTATAAAAGCAAGCCAGGCACTTTTTTTTCCCCTCTTCTGGAGCAACTCCTTCCACAAACCATCCAAAGCATCCTTTTTGGCAGGCTCTGGAGATGTAGAAAAGCAGGAGTACTCGAACCAACGGAAAGTCATGCCGTTATTTTTTTCATACTTGAGGAAGAAAAAATTAAAAAAGAAAACACCAAACCCAGACCGCTGAGGGCAGAGCCTTACAGAAGAACTTTGCTGCATAAACTCTACCACATGTCTACTACAGCAATGTCCCTTAACGACCTCTGGCGATGCAATTAATTAGTGAGCAGGCAGGGAGTGAGGTGCAGCTCCGTGTGGCTCAGGCTGGTGGGTTCTGACCCACGGCTGGTTGGGACACTCATGTCTCACTGCAGAGCAGGACACTGCATCCCCTCGTCACCAGCCCAGCTCACTCCACTTCTGCAGCTCTGTTTGCCTGTGGTTTCCATTCGCGCCCTACCCTTGAACCACAGAGCAGTGGCCAGATTTCAGAGCAGTAGAGCTGGCCTGTCGTGCTGGAAATAGCCCGTCAACCCCCTCACTGAGGAAGTCTCATGTGCTTTTATGGTGTCCTGCATGGTTTTGCTAGCAGCTGAGCAGGTTAACTGGGAGACCTACATGGGCTGGAGAATGGTCAGCTTGTGGAAAAAATCTCTCCCTGAGAGGGGTTGTATATGATAAGCTCAGTGGGAGAGGACACAATGTGACCTCCCAAAGGGGTACAAGGCAGATCTGGCAAACCACCACCACTCTGCCCCAGCAGCAGTCCTAGCATCATGCCGAAATGGACAGACTCGTAGGGAAGGGGACACACACCAACAAGCACATGACATGTTGGGTTTCCAGCCCTGCTTCCCCACCCCAGCAGTTGCACATCTGGGTGCTGGTCCCCGGGCCACAGCACAACCCAACCGCAGGGCCCAGGACATGGGCAGGCAGCAGCCACCAAGCCAAGCATGTGCTGGACAGCGGCCGTGTCTCCACTGCCCCGCGAGGAGCCACACGGGTCTCCGGGCTCCAGTTGATACCTACCTCGCGGGTGAAGAGTATGGCGGCATCGTAGTGCTCATCGTGGTCGTCGTCGAGGCGGTTGTGCTGGTGCTGCCACTTGCAGAAGTTCTTGAGGGTGGTGGCGGCGTTGCGGTTGACCTCCAGCCCCTTCTCCTTCTCGCCCAGGACCACCACCTTCACCACGGCCAGCCGCACGTGGTTCTCCAGGCTGGCGTGCGCGTAGAGCCGCGAGGCGATGGAGGCCAAGGTGAGCAGGTAGTGCTGCAGCCCCTTCCCGTACTTGCGTGCCATGGACGCGTCGGCCACCAGCAGCAGCTCCACCTGCCGGGCCCGCGACACCGAGCGACGCCTCCTCCGCTTCCGCCGCCCGCTCTCAGTCGCCGCCGCCGTGCCGGCAGGACCGCGGGTCTCGCAGCTGGGGCGGGCCGGCAGCGTCTCGAAGCTGAAGCTCTCCCTGCGAAAGACGTGCGGGGCGCGGGCCGGGCCCTCGCCGTAGATCCGCGGGCCGCCCTCCTCCTCGTCCTCATCCTCATCCTCCCCGCCGCGCCGCGCCGGCCTCACGGTGTAGCGGGCGCGCCCGACGGCGAAGAAGCCGTCGAGGCCGCCGCAGAGGTTGAAGACGGCCAAGGAGCGCGGGCTGCCGTCCACAGTGCCGCGGTAGTAGCAGCGCGGCGGCCCGCCGTTCCGCGGCGCTCCCAGCGCCTCGTCGCGCTCCAGGTCGAGGAGGAAGCGGCGGCCGCCGGCGTAGAGCACGAAGCCCGCCCTGCCGCCCCCCGCGTAGGTCGGGTCGAGGCGCCGCACGACGCCGATGGCCCCGCGGGGCGGCCCCGGGGGAGGGCCGGGCCGGGGCGGCGGCGGAGTCGGGGCGGCCCCGGGGGGCGGCGGCGGAGCTCCGGCGGCGGCAGGTGGAGGCGGATGGGCCGGGGCGAGGGGCAGGAGGGCGGCCAGCAGCAGGGAGAGCGGCGCGGGGAGCATGCCCCCGGCAGCAGGGATGAGCGGCGGTGATGGTCGCGGCGGGGAGGGGAGCGGGGGGGGGAAAGGAGCCGGGCGGCGGAGGGCAGAGGGGAAGGAGAGAAGGGAGAAGGGAGGGGGGAAGAAAAGACGAAGGAGAAGAAAGTTCTGCCTCCCGAGCGCGAGTCAAGTGTGAGCGGGAGAGGGAAGGATGTCAACAAAAGCCGCTCGCGTGTGAACTTTGTGTTTCTCTGCAGGGAAGAGCCAGGAGCACATGGAAGGAGAGAGAGAGCCGAAAATCCCAAATTCCCGCTGCTGGGGAGGCGCGGAGGTGGGGGGAGAGAGGGGAAGGAGGAGAGAGGCTCGGAGCCGACGTGCAGAGAAGTTTGAGCGCTTCCCGCTCCTCTTGCACTTCTCTGCTGGAGTCAGCGGCTCATCCCCATCAGCGGCAGCATCGGGACGAGGGCAGCTCTGCTGCGGCTCCGCTCTCCCCGGCTCCGGCGGCTCCTTCCTTCCTTTGCCCACTTCGGTTTGGAAGAGAGGGAGGAGAAGGGGAGAGGAGAAATTCAGGCTCCAAACACCGCTTCGATCGTCTCCGGTGAGATGATGGTTAAAAAGAGAAAGAAAAAAAAAAAAAGGAAAAAAAAAAAGCCGAAGAAACGGAAAACGTCCCGGATTTTGGTGCGAGCCCTCTCCTCCCCTTCTCCTTTCTGTTGTTGTTGTTGTTATCCCCACTCTGCCGATGTGAACAAGAGGAGAAGGGAGAGAAATGTGAAGATGAGAGGAGGTGGAACAATGAATTTATAGCGGAATGCCATCCTGCAATGGCAATTTCAACAATTCGTCACTGCAGGCTGCCTCTTAAAGGGAGAGCTTCAAAACCACCACTCCCACACTTCCTTCTCATTTAATCAGACAGAGAAACTTGAGGGGCGGGGGGAGGAGAAAGGAGAGAGAGGGAGCGAGGGAGAGGGAGGCAGGAGGGAGGAAGCCGGGGAGGGGAGAGACCGGCAGAAAGTGTTTGTGTCTGAAAAACACCGCGTTTCCTTTGGATCACTTAAAGCCGCAGAGCCGCACGGTGTGTAATACTTCGCGAGCGATCACCTCTCGTCCTGCCAAGTTTCCCCCTCCGCTGCAGCCCTGGCTGGGGGCGGAGGGGCTCGGAGAGGTGGGAGCGTCCCGCAGTTCTCCAGGGGAACCCCGGCCCCTCGCTACCCCGAGCTGCCCGAGGGCTTTGCACCCGCCCTGGGGCAGCAGCGGAGGCACCGGGCTTCCTCCCTTTGTCCCCGCGGCCCGCAGAGCCCAGCCTGTCATTAAGGGCCGGCAAGCTGTCATCTCGCTGCGGCGGGCTGCCATTACCCCGAGCCCCCGAGGAGGAGGAGGAGGGAGGGTGGGGAAGAGTTAGTGCTCCCTTTGACCTTACGAGTGACTTCAGATGCTCAGCTCACCCCCCCGCTGACCGACACGCGCACCCACGCGCTCGATCCCCTCTCCATCCTTCCCCATCCCCTCGCCCGACGGGGACACCACAAAGGGCAGACGTCTGGGTGCACTTTGTCATCGGCTCTTTCCACGCTGAGACTGCCCGCAGGCAGAGGGGACAGCACAGAAATCCTGCAGAAATCCCCGTTGTTTCCTTTCCGCGTGCCTCTGAGTCCCGCGGAGACGGGGTGACCGGAGCAGGTGCTCTCTGGCTGCGGGACGCACAGAGAGATGCGGCTTCCCCTCCTCCCAGCCGCTAATCAGCACCGCAGCCCTCCGCGGGACACACAACGCGCACCGGCACCGCGCTGAATGGGACAGCGGCTGCGCTCAGAGTCCAACGCGCTTCGGCAAAGAACGGGTTAACTCACACCACGGGCGCTTCACAAATTAATATTCCCGGGTAAATTACACATTAACATACGCCCGATCTGTAATTAGATCACCCTGAGGTTATGCTTATGAAATATTTAACGCACCGAAGGTTTGCAGGTGTTCTTTATTCTTCGGTTTTTTGGTTTTTTTTTCTTCTTCTTCTCTTCTTTCCCCTTTTTTTCCGGAAACGGGGAGACGTGCAAACAAAAGTTCATTGCTCAGACTCACGGTGCTTGTTTTTCTGCACTTCAGCTTTTTACCATCACCAAAAATTCTTCACTAGAGTCGGTGAATTCCAAAATTCAGTCGTATATTTGGGAGGTCACTTGATGTTTTTTGGGCATCGATCCAGAACTCTTCAACATTTTTCAAATTTAAATATTTTTCTCGGTTATTTTAAAGTGGTTATAACATTTGAAAAGGGAGAGGAAGTGAGAAGAGTAAGGTGTGTTTTGATGAAAAGAAGAACCTGTAATTCATCTCTCACTTTTTTCACGGATGGCTTTTACTTTTCATTTGAGCCTCATGGATATCTCTTCAGCAACAGCAATATTTTTATTGACTTCAATGAGACTTGATCAAGCCCTGGGTTCACATATATGTTTGCGTCCAAACTCCCAAATGCCTTTGGGAGTTGTGCTAAGGATGAGATCTAGGATAAGGAATGTAGTTTGGATAGCAACCTCAGAAACTCATTAAAAATGCGTTAGTTTGTCCATGAATAGGCATAAAGCACACAAGAGGCCAGTGTAATGTTCTCTTCTGCTATAGCGTAATTCCAAATGTCCAGCTAGATAGCCTAGGAAAAAGAAAATTGCTTAGAATGGTCAGTGGTAATTGAATGGTGCACCTCACTGCTTGCCTGTTGTCTTGTCCTTGATTTCCCAAATGAGACAAAAAAAAAAAAAAAAAAAAGCTGGCTAAACATCCACAGTGCTGTGTTTCACTAAGCAAGGATCTAGGCTTTCCAGGAAGATGCAAATTAACCTGTGCCGATCACCCCATGGATTATGAAGTCTTTCCTGTATAGATGTCAAATGGATGTAGTAACTCATTAGTGCAAGAGTGGAAAGTTAGGTCAATCATGCCTCATCTAACAAGAGGAAACCTCTTCTAGTTTGAGAATCTTGAAGGATAAATCACTTAAACAAGTTGTCTTCTTTTTCCTCCCAAGTTTGCCCTCTTAGACCCTTTTTACAGTCACAGCATTCCCTTTAAACAAGAAAGCCTGTTAGCATGTCCCAAGTAGTGGATGGCACTAAATCCTTGTCAAACAGTTCTGACCTGGAAATCACAAATCTGACCTTTCCCAACTGAGAGACAGAGAGTCACAAATCCTCAATTATCTTAAAGACACAACACGAGTTTTGTGCTCTCTGGACCAAATTCAATCCTGATGTAAAAAGATGCAGTCCCCTTGAGTCTCCAGACCTGCATGCTGCTCACATTAAGTCTGCAGTTCAGCCCTTGGTTTTGTCCATGAGACTTAACTCTTAATTAAGCTTAACTCTTACTCCTGGAGAACTAATTCCTCTTCAGGATTTGTTGTTTGAGTGTTAGGAATTCCTGATGTTTCTATATAATTGCACAGGAGATGAATTGCTTTGGGATATCTAGTTTTTTTCTTTCTATAATAGTGTAGGAAGACTGAATCAAACCCAAGAAATCCACCATTATATTCTAAAATAGCACCAAGAACACAGCATTGAATGAGCTTGTGATCAACACAAGCCAAAGGGTGGGAACTGGACGCAGACTTTGGCAAATTCCTGACTTTGAATCTACCTGTTGCAACATGCTTCCTAACATGGGGCAGCTTGGTCTCTGCTGAGAATAGAAAGGCTTTGTTTATGGGACATTTTCAGTCCCATTCAGCAGGCTCAAGCTCACTTGCAAGAGGAAGCTGTTCAAATCTTTGTCTTCCACAAAACTATCAGTGATATTTTTTACCATCTTTCAGATCCACCACGTTACCTTGGTCTTGTCAGGATTTTTAGCACTCCAGACATTATGATTATAATGTTCAAGTCTATTCGTTTTAGAGATTTCCTATGGTGATGCATTAAAACCACTGAATACATTTATTTCTCAACTGCTCATTGTTAAATTAAATACTCATTATAAATCATTTTGCAAAGAACATTTAAAAATGAATACTTTTGGTTAGTTTTCTGGAGAAGTCTAGATATGCCAGTGTTTGGGCTAAGCTGTACAGCCTTTGACTCCCACTCCAGAAAAACAGCATAGTGAACACTGTCCCTTACTTTGGACTGTGTGTATTTATGTGGCTTAAATGCTCTTGGAAACCCATTTAGGATGGAGATCTCCTGGTAGCTGTTTTGACTGAGTCTATCTCTTGCTTTTTGACACTGATGTGTGTTTGTGGTTGATAAGTGAGCCAACATCACCGTTACTGGTGTATCCTTCCCACCAGTCTTACCAAATGAATCAGGAATTGAGTGATTCTGGAAACTGAGCTAACTTCATATTTCTCATTCTGGATGTGGCAGTGGCAAAGGCAGTAGTGAGAATCTTCCTCTTGGCTGCACATTTTCTCATTTTCAGGGCTGTCATTTCCTCTAAACAGATTATCTTTTCTATGGAGTTCAGTTCCGAACTTTTGGAGACCCTAAATTATTTATTTAAGCATCAAATAATGCATACCTCAGAAAACCCAAACAATTAAGAAGTATTTTCTTAATAAAAATACATAGTGAAGACAGACTGGGAGGAGTACAGCTGATCACTGAGAGCAGCTGTGTGGAGAAGGACTTGAGGGTTCTGGTGGATGAAAAGCTTGACAGAAGCCAGCAGTATGTTCTTGCAGTCAGGAAGGCCAACTGTATCCTGGGCTGTGTCACAAGAGCAGTGGCCAGTAGAGCAAAGGAGGTCCACTCTCTGCCCTAGTCCCATGGGACCCCACCTGGACTACTGCATTTAGCTCTGGGGCTCCCAGCACAGCAAAGATGTGGAATTGTTGGAGTGGGTCCAAAGGAGGGCATGAAGATGATCAGAGGTTTGAAGCAGCTCTCCTATGAAGATAGGCTGAGGGAACTGGGCTTATTCAGACTGAAGAAGAGAAGACTCAGGGGAGACCTCACTGCAGACTTCCAGTACTTGAGGAGAGCTTACACGCAGGGGAGGGACCAACTTTATACAATTATATAATACAATGGAGAATGACTTTAAACTAAAAGGGAAATTTAGATTAGATGTTAGGAAAAAATATTTTTTCAGAGTGCAGTGAGGTGCTGGCACAGGATGCCTGGAGAAGCTGTGGTGCTCCAACCCTGGAGGCACTCAAGGCCAGGTTGGATGAGGCCCCGGGCAGCCTGAGCTGGTGGGGAGCTGTGTGGGCTTTGAGCTCCCTTCCAACTCAGACCATTCTGTGATTCTGTGATTCTCTAATTTTACGATTCTATGGAAAGACAGAGACTGGTATTCTCAGGTGTGCTCCTGAGTGGCAGTATCCAGATCATACCTTCATGTCCTTGACAAGTCATGACTACTTATGACCACCAACTGTGGTTGCTTTAACTGGTCAGTTTTACAGAAAAATGTCTTTAATTACAATAAAATAATGAGCCTAAAGTAGTTGTGCTTATTAAAAATGTCTTATTTATTTATTTATTTGGGTGTGAAACAATGTAGCTTTAAGGCAAATGTTTTACTTGCTTCTTTATGGTCAATAATGACATCTTCAACTACAGCCATGTGGGAGAGAAGGAGACGCCTTTGGCTTGGGGTTTATGTTTTTATAAGTGGCATGTGTAAGTAATGTATCAAGTACGTAAGAGTTCCAGCAGGCTAAAAATTTTACATTTGACATCAGCTTCATTATTCTATGAGGACTAAGGAGGCAGCCTTAAGGGGTGTTAAAACTGGGTTGGAAGCGCTTTAAATAGTGACGTTTCAGTATAACAACACAAGAGTTTTGTGAGTTTGCGGGTACAGTATCAACTCAAGAAAGAAAACTGGACCCTGGTTAGAAATCGGACTG
The DNA here is from genome assembly GCF_038088225.1 of Cyrtonyx montezumae. Classification (NCBI taxonomy): domain Eukaryota; kingdom Metazoa; phylum Chordata; class Aves; order Galliformes; family Odontophoridae; genus Cyrtonyx; species Cyrtonyx montezumae. The sequence goes on along the minus strand of NW_027072034.1, from coordinate 61,960,680 downwards.
TTAGGTTATCCACTTAGGAGGAAGGAAAAGAAGGAGCTAGTGAGAATTCTGTAAGATTAATAGTATATAGAAATGTGTCACATAACAAAAGTATATCTCTTGCCTTCACAGCAGGATCCAGTGGAGGGGCACGTTTGCTGATCAAGAATTGTGACACTGTCCAGTCAGGAGGAAAAGAAGACACAATTGACAAATGATATTTCCTAGGTGGAATGGGGTCCCTCACTGATGCAAGAAATGAACTCAGAGAAACCATAACATAAATGAGTAATTGTGACCATTGAACCTATCATGAATGTTGTTTAAAAACACATGTTGAATGGAGGTAGCGTTCTGCAGGGAGCATCAGATGTTGGTATACTATCAGACTATCCTTTTATTTATTTATTTATTTTCCTTTCCTGAACAGCAGCAAAATAATCAGAAGGGTAAGATGTTAAACTTTCCTTATAAAAAAGTGACACTTGCTATAAAAATACCACATTTTGAGAGTGCAAAATATGCACATGATGTATTCTACAGCTGTTCCTTCAGAAGACTAGAAGGCCTGAAAAAGTCTGGAGTCTAGTTCATATGAAGAGCAGCAGACATTTAATTAATGTCAGACCTAGAATTTTACAGCCAATATGTGGTCTCTGAACATCTCTGCTCTAGTTAGAAGAACATCTGTAGTAGAAAAAACAGAGCTTAAATAAATCTGAGTATACTCATACCCCTCTAAACCTTACCCCTTTCTATCATTATTCCTTTAAATATTTTCCCAACGATCTGTATGTTCAGCTTCTCCCTGTCCTCTCTGCTTTAATGAGCCATGTCTAAACAAAACTCACATCAGTATCAGTTCAGCAGACAAATAACCTCCCCCTCCTCCTCTCTACTCAAATCTTGTTCATTATTTTTTTGTGCATAGGCTATGCATATACTATTGCATGTGTTCTGAAATAGCTGGGTCTGAAATTCTGAGGCAGATATAATAAATGTATGAAATGAGTTTGTTATTATTATATATAAATATATATATATATAAATAAGCATTAATCAAGTTCTCAGCTAATGCAGACTGGGATAGTTCCATGTGGGCAAACTGTTAGAGGCACAGCTTTATGAATTCACACACCTATAAATGATATTCCAGTACTGTGTGTGGAATATCTTTTTCCATGTCATCTGAGGAATAAACCAGAAAATGTACATACCTAGACTTCAAAGTTAAAATTGAAAGAGAGATTAAAGAGAAATTTAAAACAAACATTCAATTGCCAGATCTCACCTGGCATTAATACATACACGGCACCACTTAAGATATCAAGTTCTGGTTGCTGTGTGCACAGATTTTTCCATCTAAATCCTGGTTGCCCTGAACATGGGGAGACAGAATTTTAGCAGGTCCTCTGAAGCATTAATTGTTGGGAGCCCTGTCATGTGGCACTGCTGCCTGGTGCAGAACTTTTGTTACTTGTCCTCACTCAAAATACAACCTTAGCCACAGCAGGGAAAGTTGGAGAGCCTGCTTCGTCTCCCACATACGTTTGTAATGTCAACCCACATGTAGGAGCATTTTGTGAACTTAGTTTTGCCCTTTGTCTGAGAAGAGACAAGAAATTGCACGTGGTGCATCTGTGGTAGGGTCATGAGTATGCTTTGGAGTTACTCAACCAAAAATATCCACTAACACTGATGCTTACTAAGTAGAGCACACAAATGGGATCTCTTTAGGACAAAACTAAAACAGAAGATACGCTTTGCTGAGTGTACAAGGTGCAGGACTTCACTAGGTCCAGACTAGAGTCCATCTATCTGCCTCCTGTTCTGCACTGCTCCTCCTCCAACTGCATTCCTTGCAGAAGCAAACAGTCATACTGCTACTGTTGAGAAACACCAGAAGGACACAAACAAGCTGCAGTGCCAGGCAAATGCTACACAATATCCCTTCTCTGATCAAATATTTTAGACACTTCTGCGGGCTTGGATGCTTTACAAAGAAACTATAAGGGAACACATTTGTAAGACAGGGAGGTAGTTTTTTTTTGAATATATTTTACAGTCTCTAATGGTGAAAAGCATACATTTTAATGATTTGCACATATCCTGTAATGCACATACTTCCATCAAAAGGGCCAGGAGGTCCATGTAACATTTAAATGCTTTGTTCAGCTTATTTTGAGGGCTTAGATAGGTCTCAAGAGGTGCGTAAGGCTTATACTGGCCTTGGGCATAAGGGCACAATTCACCCTGAAAGAAGAGACCTAACATAAGTCTCATCACAGCTGCAATATTCATTTCTGGAATGCACCCAGCAGGTCTTATCCAAGCCACTACAGTCAGGCAGTTTGAGTTTTTCCAGTTCCTAATGATTACACAGTATCCTGGAGTCAGTTGGACAATTTCCACCAAGAGTGAAACTCTTTGTATTTAATATCCCCCTAAAATAAAAGTGGTATAAGAGAAGGGCCTCAATCGTTTTCTTCTTTTATTGCTTGTGCTGAAAAGGGTTAGCCCACAGGGGTTGGAGCACTAGGCAAAACTACAAAATATGCAGTACATCCTGTCACACCAAAGTGGGCAGATCCCCTCCAGTAGCAACTGGACTGGTACAATGGAAGACTTTGTCTGGTTTTCCTGCTCATACAGTACTATAGAGTGCATGGTATTTCATTATGGTTTCCATTTCAGGAAGTGAAATGGTGGAAATCCCTAAGTATCATGACTCCATTTTCACCATTGCTCCAGGGGGATCGGGGGTGGGGTGTAAAAGGAGTGGGCAAATCTCACTGGAGCTGTTATACGTGATACTGTAATGTGCAGCAGGAAATTATTTCCCACTCTGCTGGACACCCAGAATATCATCAAATGTGAGTCTTGACAACCTTCAGTTGCTATGCTGCAAAGAAATTTTCAGATAAATAAACCAATGATGTGCCCAGAAAATATCTCATATATACAAAGCAAAGAATAACTTAATCTTAAGTTGGTCTGAAGAACAAGTCCTATAAAAATCCATGTATTATGAACTCCAGCAAGTGAAAAATCAGAGCAGATCCTCTAGACAACAAGCATAACTTCACTGTGCATCATTCTACAAAGTGTCATTCCTACCTCAACTGACCTGGAACAGATTTGCAAAGCAGTGTGCAAAAGACATGCACCCATGGAGGCAGCTTATCTTTAAATGCAATATAAAAACTAGGAAGTTAGAGTAAGGGCAACACAAATCTCTGCTCTTCTATTTAATCTGAGTTATAGAAAGCTTCAAGACTGTTTCCCAAATAACCTACCCTCTCTCAGAACACTTCTGCGTCTCTGCTCCCCTGCCTGTTTTTTTCAGATTTTTTTTTCTCCCAAGAGAACATTTTGAAATGTTCATGTCATGGTCCAGATCATAACCACACCAGGCAGCCTCCTTTCCTCTTTGGCATTTGCTATGTTTTATATTCTCCAATATGAACTGAAAAATGTGTGTAATCAAGCCCTTGCCAATGAACAGCATGACTTTCTATGGTTCATAAAACTCACCCATCCCCTGTGTAGGAAAACCATTCTCTCACAGATCACTTCAAAACACAGAAACCATATGGTGATGTGTTTTAAAAGAAAACATGTCTAAACAAAGTAAAAAACAAAACAAACCTTCTTCTCCTACCCATTACCTTTCCCAACAAAACCCCATCTTTTTCATTCAGGAAAAATGACCAGCGCAATTGCCATAAGGTTCTGGTTGGTGTTGCAAAAGGAAGGCTGACTGTTAGCACCGTGTTTGTCTTTGGCTTCTGTACGTCATCCTGTCGTCAGCTTTGCCACCTTCTAATGTGGTCAGTCTGTCATGTACCAGGCAGTGAGAGGGCAGATGGACATTAAGGGGTGCTTTGTGCATGAACATCTTCCCCTGCTGTGAATGGGAATGTCTTAAAACTGAGACTCCAGGTGTACGTGCAAGAGTGTGCAGACAGTGTTGGAGTCAGCGTATGTTTGGGCTTGAGAGGGACCATGTGCTCACACCCAAAATAGTCAAGTTGATCCACTGTGTAATGATGCCATTGGACTTCTCTGATTTTTCCCTATCTGGAACAGACTTTTCTAAGGTTTCTAATCACTATTTTAATATTTCTTGGGAAGAGATGACAGCCTTTGGTAATAAGGTTAATAAGTAACCTTAACTGCTTTAAACTCACAGCTTTTAGTCTGAATTCATTTAGCTGCTATGCCCAGCCATTACACTCCATTAATCTTTTGCCTGCTAGTCTGAAGAATCTGCCACCTTTTCTCCTACTTAGTAAAACTACAAATAATAGACACATGACTCTAACTTTTTTGGGGGGGAGGCTAAAAGGCAATAAAAACCTTGTACCTATGTAAGCATTTATTTTTCAAGGCTGTAGTCATTCTCAAGGTCCTTCTTTTAGCCTCCTTCAGTTCAGGAAAACCTGCTCTAAGCTGTGGCTATTGTATTTGGGTATGGTAGTGCTGTTCACAGCAGTGTGAAATATGCATACAACTTAGCTTGCCGTAATTCTGCTGGGAAGAACATTACACTGGGAACTCATATAAGTGCCACAGCCTCTTCCTCTCTTTAGAGTTTCTTCAGAATCTCTGCTTCTCTGGAGAGCATGTTCTTCTTCTAAGGCCATGACTCACTTTTTTTGTGTCCAGTTGTACTGCTTTATTCAGTACTAGTTCTTCAGGATCCTAAATTCATGTCAGTAACCAGTCTGTTTTAAAGCTTACTTTACCTTCTGAACTTATCTTATGGCTCTACATCTATTTCTAGGTCACTGATAAATATACTAAATTGCATTGTGCCAAGAACAATTGTCTTTGGCATGCAGTAGCAAAGTCTTGTTTGATATTGAGCTCTTCTTTACAATCACGTGTTGAGGTCTATCGGTTTTCAACAGTCAACATTTGCTACATATTTTTTATGTAGGCAAATCCACATGAACCACACTGAGTCACTACACTGTTATAAGCCTGATTAATAGGTATCTTTCTTACAGTGACTTTATTCTCCTATTCATCTGTCTGCTGGAGTGTTAGGGCCATGACTCTAGTTTGAATATTGCTGTTGGGGTTCCACTGAACAAAGTCAGGTTTCCTGAGTAGTACTGACATAGATGTGTCCTCATCCCATCTCTATTTTGTTGTCTCGTACTAATGTGCTTCTACTGATAGGGCTCAAACAGGCCTCTCTCCCTCCTATACCTCTCAGAGACAGCAGAAGGACTTATCTTTTCTTTTCTGAATCTTCTAAAGAACTCCTGGTAATTTCTCATTGCAGGTTTTTTATTCTTACCAATCTGTCTACACTTGTTGTGTGAGCTTCAGTTCATCACTGCACTCATCTACTGAACTCAGACCTATTTCTAGTGAAGAGCAATATATCCATCTCACTTCCCATTATGTTTTAAGAATCAAGGGGAAAAACATTTGGTGGTAGAAAGAAAATGTGCATATTCTCAGTAAAATGACAACGCAAATTGTTGCCTATACTGAATTCTCCATTTTTACTTCCCCTTGGGGAGTCAAGGTTGAGGCTCTATACTGATTTTTTAAAATCTGGATGTTCATTAACACTGATACAGAGAAGTGTGCATTATAGCTGGCTAGGGAATTATGATGCAACAGTCTTGCTCCCAGTTTGCACATGAGGAAATTAATGATCGCTCAAAAATGCAAGGCAGTGATATACCAGACTGCCTGTTTTCTGCTGTGTAGTACTTGTAGGCCTCTCTCCTCTCTCATTTCGTGAAACCTGTTTTAACAAGCACCCAGAACTCAGCTCAGTTGCTTTTGCTGTTCTATCTCTGAAAACCCAATGTGACTCCTTCACATACTTCTGAAGCAGTGACATGCGTGTGGCAGAGGCAGAATTCCAAAACAAAGTAAGCAGACGCTGTTGGTCCATGAAAGCCACATGAAGTTGGAGCTCTGATGGCTTTCATTAAGTTGTGGTATGAGCACTCTATTCACATGGCCTTATGAATTTTAGTAAGCTCAGCCATTATTTTGTGTTTCAGACTATCTGCAGACTTGAAGACACAGTGTGTGCATGTTTATGTGGCTGTACGTGGTACACATAATTTTATTCTTCAGTGCTGGAAAGCAAATATCTCTCATTTTCCAACCTCTGCAGTTATACTTCGCTGGGATAGCAGGGAAATACTAGAAGAGTTATTGGTCAATAGCTCTTATAGTAAAAGTAAGTAATGTTTCCCAGTAGTAAATGTGGTGGGAAAGACATGAATTCCTTTAAAGTTCTGAGTCAGATTTCTTTTTTTTTTTTTCCTTCCAGTCCTTTCCTCAGATTTGGGGAATTCCAAAAAGAAGGGTTTTCATACTCAAACCAAAGCTATCTATATTGTAAATGGAACTGTCAAACTGCTGTTTTTACAGTGTGTGATTCAGAGAACTCAGCCACCCACATGCTAGTTGTAACCACAAGAGGCAACACTTCAGAGCATCCTATCTGAGAATCCATCTATACGGACATTTGAGACAGACCTGAGGCTTCTTTTCTTCTGCTCTAAGCTTCTTGGACATACTCCAACTCTAATTTAGGAGTTCTGTAGACATGTTAGCTCAGTTTTGTGCTTGAGCTAATATCAAAGTTCTTGCAGTCATCTGTGTTGAGAAGATGCCTTGTAGGTAAACCTCAGTCTTCAGGTGATAAAGAGGTATGTTGCCTCCATGGATTTCAGAGGAATTTTACCTCAGAAGAAAAACTAATAAGAGAGTATGTGTTCTACTTTCTCCTATGCACGTAGCATAACCCTTCCTCTTGCCCAAACTTTTTTCTACAGAACTGATGCTTATTCTACACTGAGCTTCAAAGTGGCTCCTTGCACCCACAGACTCCCTTGAGATGCTCAAGCAGCTCCCTCACCACCCCCACTCCCAGCCCATCTTTCTTTTCCTTTGTACCCACTCACATCTGGACAAAATCCAGTCCTCAACTGAAGCTTGTAGGAATACTTTCCTAGTAATGCACACTTTACAGATAAGAAAAGTAAGTCTTGCATCAGAAGAGAAAACAAAAAATCCAAGAAAATACCAACCCCTTCATGCATGAAGTCACGTGTCACACCCAGCAGTGGTATAAAAGACTCTTGGCTCTTGGTCTCTGTAGACAAGTTTGCACCTGAACTGGAAGTGAAATCTTTTCAGAAAAGACATCTGCTTCAAAATATGGCAGCAAATCCTTCATTTATTTTAGCTGAATCCCATGGTCTCCTGTTTTCATCCCTCAATCCCTCTTACCAGAGTAACAAATCTCCAGTAATTTGAACACATGTATGCTCTTCGCTAACTCCCAACAATGGTAACTTGTTCCGTATTCTCAGTACCATTTGCATTAAATAGTTCTGCCACATTCCCACCCTTAATCTCAGTGCAGAGAAACAGATGGGTAAACAAAGCAAAGAATGGCCACGTCTCACTGCACTTCTTTGTTGCTGTTGTTGTTTATTTATCTGATTTTTTTTTAATCTATACAAACTTTGAGACTAATTAGGTCATTTTGAAATAAGGGAAATTCCTGTGAAACCTTTTTTACTTCTTCAAACAAAACAAAGCGTGGAAGCCTTCTGGATTACAGCATGTAAACTGATGGGGAGATAAGATAGCCTTTGTTTTTTTTTGAGGCTCAGAAAGATACCCCAGGTAAAGTTCCTTTTTGTTGGCAGCCTACTTACCTTACCAGGATGGAATTTAAAGCTATCACTTTCCATTGTTTTATTTATTTATTTATTTATTTATTTTTCAACACACTTTTACAGGAGCAGGAGGAAAGCGATAGTGGGAATGATAGTACACAGAGTTTGCTGAATGAAAAATTATTTTTTCCAGAATAAATCCTCTTTTTTTTTTTTTCTTTCTCTCATTTTTTTTTCTGAGAAGTCAGATCTACATCTATTACATTATGTTGATACAGCCTATATCTTTCAAAAACTCACCTGAACAAAAACCAAAAATAATGAATCCTCTGTTCTGTAAATAGGGTGTACTCCAAAAGAATGCTAGGTAGCATTTTAATCAGAGGTTGAGACAGCTGGTATTTTCCTGACTCAGGTGACTGCTTAATGATTCTTAGCAGTATCTAGCAACTGTGAATGTTCAACCTGTATTTGCTTCCCCTCCTCTTTTGCTTCTGACTGCCTCCACTGAAGAAAGGAAGGAAACTCCTCAAAACCCTCGGAGACCTCTGTGACCTTTCAAGTATATTTGCTACACTGCCCTTTCCATCCTTCCAACCTCTATCCAGAACTGTTAAAATGCCACTGACAGGTGCTGCCTCCGGGTTCCCATTTGTCTCTGTTACAGATACATAGTGTCTCTGCTTGGGCAGCACCTGTAAGGTGGCCTCCTGCTGCCCTAGTCGGGAGGTTTGGCCATCTCCTTCCAATGCTCAGAAGGCTGTTTACCTTCAGCCATGTCCTGAAGGGAAGGACTCATAGTTGCTGCTAGCTTAACTCCTCTCTACAAAGAGACTGGGGAGGGAGTAGGAACAAGACAATGCAAGTGTTAAGTCAGTGGGGGTGAACAGCAATAGTACAAGGAGGAATGATAGAAGGTGGAGCAGGAAGAGCTGCTTTACTATCAGAGTGATGGAGCACTGGAACAGGATGCTCAGAGAGATTGTGGATTCTCCTTCTCTGGAGATATTCAATGCGTGTCTGGATGCCTACCTCTGTGACTTGCTTTAGGGAGCTGCTTTAGCAGTGGTGTTGGACCAGATAATCTCTTGAGGTCACCTCCAGCCCCTGCAATTCTGTGATTTTGTGGTTCTGTGAAGATAGGACCTACTTATCATTGGGATTGAAACTAATTGTAATAAAAACAGACAAACAAAAAACCTTCACAAAATAATGAAATTGCTAACGGTTGTCTTCAAATTTATTTATTTATTTATTTAAGAGTGGGGATTTTTCTTGCTTAGCATTAAACCAACAGAAATTTCTCAATGAAAAATACAGATTTTGTACCTGGGAAGGCAAATTTCTGCTTCTACAGCCTTATTTAGATTGCAGCTTTTGGTCTGAAAACCAGAGAATTCTCCAAGCTGAATGCCCACAGCACCGTGTTCTTGAAATATGCATTGCCTCTTGAATATACATAAAAACCCATAGACATTACAGTTTTAGTACTTAATACAGCTTTAGTACTTTAATACATGTTTGGTAAACATGCATTTTCAAAAGCTAGCTTTTAATATCCCACCATTGTTATGCATTTTTTTTTTTGCACCAGATTCTCTTATTCTCTGGCCACCAAATCATCACAGCAGGAAGCTACACAGATTTAGTAGATAAATATGAAATCAGGCAAATAGCAGGTGAAATTATTCATAAAAGGCATGGAGTCTGTCACAGCATCTGGAAATCTCACAGTCACTTGTGCTGTGGCACTGCACCACAGGGAAATTCACATTACTCTGCTTTTCAAGCTAGGCAGCTGAAAAAGTCTTGTGTTTTAACAACAGGTATTGTGGCCAGACTCAAAAAGGAAGTCTGGCCTGGAGAGACAAGCTCCCAGAGCCAAGGTGAGGCCAACAGAGAAGCTGCTTTCATTTTAATAGGGATAGAAAGTCACCTCAGCAAGGACGTAGCCAAGGATGAATACGTCAGGCTGACCTGGGAACACTGTAACTTCCATTACTGTAAATTCATTTCCTCCCAAACCTGCTGGCAGGCCTATGGAATTGGAGCTGGCTGTGCTGCAGTCCTGGCCACAGCAAGTGCTGCACAGGCCCTGCTTCACCACAGGTACAGGTGCAGGGCAGCTCTCGGTGAGCAGCAATGAGAGGCAATGTTGATGCTTCTAATGATAGTCTGGTCTCATTGTTTACCTCTGTTAGACCCCCCAGGTACATCATGCTGCTCTGGGCCTTGTCTTTTGATTTTTTTGCTGTGCTTGGGGTCATATTTTTGGCCTTCTGTCTTGTAGATTCATGGGTGATCGAAGCACAGACAAAGAAAGGAGCAGGCAGGCCAGTAGAGTGTCAGCTGGACATCTTGGCTGGATATTCTGGGCCTCAAAGCTGGGAGAAATGAAGAATCTTCCAGAACTCCATTGTCTTTTCTTTTGTATTAGTTTTTGGACTTATTCAGGATATGTTGACTATGGCAGAAGATCATCCAAACTCTAGAAATGTCCAAACTTGCAATAAGTGGGAGTTTGAGTGCCTGCAAATTATGTATATGACAGCTTTTGGGAAATTGTAACAAAACCTTTTTCACAGGTTTCCATGCTCACATTCCAAATAAGTGCCTGAGGCCTTCCTGGAAATTCTAAAAGCCATTGAAAGTCACTGAGAAATGGCTGTGGTGTTTTCTAAAATCCCAAATAATTTAGGAATACATCCAGCAATACTTTGGAATGGTGTACTTTGGAAAATTCCAGTAATTTGGATTTATTGTTCCAAATCAGAGATGACGTTGAAAAACCTATGAAAAGGATAGTCTTTTTAGGTCTTTTGGAAGACCTCAGTTAGCATATTTTATCTTTTCCTGCATCTCTACAGTGCTTTGTTCTCAAGTCTTGGAACAAAAAGACTCTTCGGTACCCAACAAATTTCAAGCAACGGTTTTCTTACTTATGAAAGTACATGTTTAAAACACGTGCCTCTTGAATCTTGATATTTTGCCTCTTGAATATTGATATTATCGTATGCTATTGAAAAAAACTTATATTATTTCATGCATTTGATATTAGGACCTTGCAGGCAAATATACGGCTTTGCCTAATAACAGTAATAAAAAAGTAAGATTTTAGCAAGCATTAATTTTACGTGACACAATTTTATTTTTATCATTCTGTTTGCCCAAACAAAAGCAAACTTTCCCTGCATAATTTCTCCTTTGCTGGTGTTAGTCATACAAATATTTACTGACTCACCTAACCTAGCGTTTCAGCTAAAACAGTTTTTATCCAGCTGAATAAGGTAATTTAAATGGTCATATAATATTAAAAAGAGGAATTTTCACATACATCAAAATGTAGGTTTTACTCTCAGTAAAAGGAAGAGCAATTTGCCACATTCCATTCTGAACCGTGCTTTATTATATAATTCACTAAATACATTTATCTTGCTACCTATCAACTCAAACCTGACTACAGTGACACTGGTATATGGACTGCCCATTCAGAACCTTATTCTGGTCTTGTTTTGGTAAAGAAACTGGATCCGTCTTCCAGGATGAAGGGGCAAGGAAGGCAAACATTGTGCTAGCTGTCTGAGAGATCATGACCATAATGTAAGCGCTACTTATAAGGATCTTTTCTCCCTGTTCTCTTATTTTTGTTTGGTTTTAAAAACAAAGTATAACAATGTAATACCATTATTCACAGTTAGAAAGAAGCTAGCACTAAATCTGTCTTCATCTTAGTCCCTGTTTTACGTTTTGGTGAAGTGAAAAATGATAGAATCACAGAATGATTTTGGTTGGAAGGAACCATAAAATCATGTAGTTCCTACTCCCTTACTATAGGCAGGGACACCTCCACTAGACCATGTGTCTCAAAGTCCCACCCAGCCTGGTCCTCAATGCTTCCAGGGAAAGAGCATCCAGAACCTCGCTGGGCAATCTGTTCCAGTGTCTTTTCACCCTCACAGTAAAGAATTTCTTCATAATAACTAGTCTAAATCCACCCTCTTCCAGTTTAAAACCATTTCCCCTTGTCCTGTTGCTAACTGCCCTTATGAAAAGTCACTTTCCAGCTTTCCTGTAGGCCCCCTTCAGGTACTGGAACGTCGCTATAAGGTTCCCCCAGTGACTTCTGTTCTCCAGAAACGAGCCCCAGCTTTCTCAGCCTGCCCTTGCAGGGGATGTGCTCCAGCCCTCTGATCATCTTTGTGGCCCTCCCCTGGACCTGCTCCAACGCTCCATGTTCTTCTTGTTTTGGGGGGCCTAGAACTGGATGTATTATTCCAGGAGGGGTCTTTCTAGAGCAGAATCACTCCCCTCAACCTGCTGGTCATACTTCTCTTGATGCAACCCAGGATACAGTTGGCCTTCTGACTGCAAGCACACATTGCCAGCTCATGCTGAATCTTCCATCAGCTGACACTCACAAACCCTCCTCAGTGCTGTTCTCAAGCCATTCTCCATCCAATCTGTATCTGTGTTTGGGACTGGCCTGATCCATATTCAGGACTGTGAACTTAGCCTTGTTGAACTTCATGAGGTTGGCACGGGCCCACCTCTCAATCCTGTTCAGGTCCTTCTGGATGGTATCCCTTCCCTTTAGCATGTCAACTGCACCACTCAGCTTGGTGTTTGCAAATTTGCTGAGTGTGCACTCGATCCCACTGTCCATGTCACCTACAAAAACATAAAATAACACTTATCCTTACACTGATCCCTGAGGAACACCACTTGTCACTGTTCTCCACCCGGAGACTGAGCCATTGACTGCAACTTTCTGAGTGTGACCATCCGGCCAATTCCTTACCCAGAGAGAGCTCCATCCATCAACTCAATTTTTCTCCAATTTGGTGACCAGGATATTGTGTGGGACATTGTCAAACACTTTGCACAAGTCCAGGTAGATGATGTCAGTTGCTTGTCCTTTATCCACTGATGCTGTAACTCTATCATAAAAGGCCACCATGCTTGACAGGTGTGACTTGCCCTTGGTGAAGCCCTGTTGGTTACCACCAATCACCTTGTCTTTGTTTTCCTTGTGCCTTAGTGGGGCCTTCAGGAGGATCTACTCCATGATCTTGTCAGGGACAGAGGTGAGACTGACTGGCCTGTAGTTTCCTGGATCTTCTTTTTTTTTCCTTCTTAAAAATGATGCCTATATTTCTCATTTTCCAATCAGTGGGAATGTGAATTCAAAATGCCCATTGCTTGTTCTGTCCTTTTATTTTTCTTGTTCTTTTTATTATTTATTTTTATTTTTTATATAACTGTAGCTCCAATTATCTGTTTCTAAGGCCATGATTAATGACAGTAACCCATGTCCTTAAAAAAAACCTGGGAATGGCTCCTTGACATTTTCCAAGTCTGCACCAGATACAATATTCCCTGAGCTCCAGAGGAGTCATCCATCTGACCTTGGTGGTTTTGAGCTCAGACTCAAGGTGTGTGGTGGAATGTGCCAAAGAGAGGATCTGGATCACATTCCCCTTTAGTTTCTACTTTATAAAGGAAGGATGGTTAGTGGGCCTTCCCACTTCATGTCTCATTTCTCAACAATTTCATCATCCAAGAAAAGGAGAGAGCTATGAAGAGTCTCTAACTGCTGCATTCAAAATGCCTTTCTAATGCCTCTGCATTAGAAACATCTGTTCTTATTTGTGAACTTTTCCATATACAAGAGGATATCACACATTTTCATTTTGGATTGCTTATTCTTGATTAAAAAACAAACAAACAACAAAAAAAACCCCATATGAAAATTAAAAAAGACTCATACTGTGAAAATGCCTTCAAAGCAAGTGAGAAAGAATGCCTGGCTTCTTGGTGAGGTAGTGTCACCCATGCTGGCCCTGGTTCAGCAAAGCACTCAAGCACATCCGTGAGCCCTGCTCACTCCAATGGGCTGTTAAGTCTGGGCTCATGCTAGACTTTATGTTACAGCTGTTGAAAAAACTCTCAGTACTGCCTCCCACGCCATGATGCAGGGAGAAACCTGATTAAAGCTGATGTAAGAGGCTACCAGTGAAAGCCAAGTGTTCTGTACAACAACAAGTTTTATTGATCTCATAAAACTCAGGAACTCTTCTGTTAGCCAGCCACCTATTTTTGAGTCCCATATACAGACAGCTAATTTACTGTTCACATACATAAAGGCATAGCACACTCTTGCAATAAGTCCTAGCATTTAAAGTACACCATAAAAGAAACAGCAGCAGTATCTCCTCTTGTGCAGCTACATAAACCTTGACTCTTGTTTGGATATGTCTAAGATCACCTGGGCTGCCAAAGGTTGCTCTGGCTGTTGACTGTCCAGTGCTATTGCAGCAGTGGCAGAGAGGTCAGAAAACAAATGTTACAAATGTTTACAGTGCTCAGTGCAGTCCCAAATTACCAGGAGAAACACTCTTCATTGTCATTGACCACTCTTTCACAGCTCCCTAGTATTTAAGCAGAGAATGAACCACTGTGGGTTTTAAAGTCGTGTTGCTTTTTGGATGGTATTTGGGCATGTGAGATTTCCAAGTTGGCAGTGTGAAGAAAAATAAGGCTGTAGAAGAAACTGACCCAGGATGGTGGAGAGAACGAGGATAAAGCAGGGCAGTCTCCTTCTGATATGTCACATATTTAAGCCATTATTATTACCTGTATAATTTAGTTACTCATTTACACAGTAACTAAAATCTGTTTCATATATCTTGGCCTGGTTGTACAGAGGGCTAGCTAGTTCCTTGACAGGTTTCAACCTCAGCTGAAATCAGATACTAGAGGAAATGAACTGGATTCATGCATGTGTAGAAGGGTTGGTCAGGCAGGATCTCTGTTTATTAAAGCACTGTCTGGAAATTCTTGTAGGGTATCTTTGTACCTTGTAAACTTATAACACGAAAGGACATTCAAAATAAAGGCAATAAAACAACAAGGTTTACAAGTTCATGCATTTATCCATCTGCAGTCCTATAATCCATCCTTCTGCGGTGACCTGAAAGATTCCGGGCTGATTTGACAACCCTGCTCATGTGGAAATACATATGCTCATATGAATAACTGTTTAAAATCAATGCTGTTTTATTATATGGTTTATGAATTTCAGAGTCAGACCTTCTAAGAAAAAGACAGTATTGTTTGCAGATAAAATAAGTAAAACAGAAAAGTATTACTTGCAGTCAAATAACCATGTGGAAGATTACGCATTGATTTTTTTCATATGGGGAAAATAGAGCAAATATAATGTTTTTAGGGTGAAAGGAGTAGACTTAAAAAAAAGTTCACTTGAATTTACAGCCATAAAATTAAATCATGGAGAGCAGTGAAGTGGTTATCTATTTCATGTTTCCATTGAGGATTGATTTGTAGTGATAAAGAATGAAAAGATAACTTTTTCTGGTACTAATTAAGTTTATTAACAAAAAATACAGTTTTATTTATTGGTGATTAAATCTCGCATTCCTAGAAGAAAAAGATTCTGCTACTATATGGCCAATAAACCTTTAGCTTAAGCATGATTATTTCAGATAGTCTCCTTCTTTTCAGTGTATGAAGTGCTTTTCCAATTCTAATCTAAAAATAATTTTTGTTGAATGGGTATCCTAATATGGAAAACTTAAAGTGAGCAGGCAAGTATATGTTCATTTGCTTTTAATTTCTGTTACTTATTCTACTAAAAAGATATAGTCTGCCCCTCTCAGTAATATTATCAGTTACTAAGAGCAGGTAATTTGTAAGCAAACACAGGCAACATTTGGGCTGAAATAAATAGAAATCTCTAGTTTTTAGTGGCAATGAATTTCTTTTCTGAATCTGAAAAGAAAAACTATTTCTCACTCACTAAACTGAATAACAAAACACTGAATTTTCACTTTCCCGCCCTTCCTGGTGCAGTCTGGAATAAATTAAACTATAGAAGCTTAACTAGGGAGGGCTCATGGTGTCTGAGCCTGCTTAGTGAATTGCTTGAAACAACAGATTCTTGGCACCAAAAACGATTTGAGATGCTCTTTCCATGGTAAAAAGGATTAATAATAACCAAATATTGCTATTTAATCTCTCCAGAGTCCTTAAAGAGTGGAAACAGTGCATAGATGAGGTAGATCCCTTCTCTACGCTCAGTATTCAAAACCATGCTCAGTACTCAGAGTATTGGAAATGTCTGCTTTTAATTATGCACATTGCCTTTCTGCCAGATAGCAGGTGGAATAGATTTCAATTCAAGTGGGAGCTAATACAAACTCCTCTCAGCAAATTCTCTTTAAGAGGATTCTCTTTCAAGGCTGCTTGTTTCAAGTTGAAGTTGTAGGTGTGCTCAAGAGAGTATTCTTCACTCAGTTAATTGCACAAGAAACAGTCTTCTCCTATGTACTGATAAAAGTCAGGAAATCTTGAACTTCCCCTGTTCCTCTGTTATCTGTCTGTTAACAAGATACATGGCTGTGCTTTACTTTGGTGATACAATACTCTCCCTTTGTATCCAGCTTGGCAGAAGTAATGTAGATGTGCTGCTAGTTCTCATTCATTCTCACCTTCAAATGAGTACATCAGAGAAATTTTTTTCCTCTAAATTTCCCTGCATCGTCTGCAGACAGAAAGAACACAGCTGCATACATAGGCACGACTGAAATTCAGGCATTCAAACTCCCTATTTTGATCTGAGATTGCATGTGCCAAAGGGCTTTTGTGCACAGGCTTCTTGTTGACAGACATCAAGAGGTAGAGGTTTGAAAATTCCTGGAGATACTATTACACTGTACCAAGAATATCTGTCAAGAATCAGGATGACGTACTACATAACCAGTGTCTGATCTTTTGGAAGGACTCAGAGCACTTTGGTAAAGTTTACTCAGAGAAGATGTAGCTGACTATGGACTGAAAGAACATTCATTATTAAAACCCTAATTCAAGAAAAGGCAGGCTCTATTGCTCTACTGAGTAAGTGTCAATTGAATTTAAAACCCAACAAAATGAAAATAACCAAATATCCCCAACCTCCCATAAGCCTCTTGTATCCTTGGTCTTTTGCACAACAGGTAAAAACCATCTGGTATGGATGGAAGAGGAGAGTTTGTGAGAAGACAGCATGTGTTTAGAATAGTACAACTTCTCAAAGTATTTCTCTTGCAAATCAAATGAAATATATAAGATGCAACCATTCAGCAACTGGATTTTACTATGAGGGCTGTAATAACCAGTCCTACGGGATTCATGTTAACTTCTCAGCGCTGGAGTATGGCAGAGTGGTTTTGCCAGTTCAAGGTCTTGGTTTTGCTATCAAGACAGGAACAACGCTCAAGGATAGGTCAACAGATACTCCACATAATAGACTCATTTTTATTCGGGAAGAAGGTTTTCCCAGAAAAGATTTGTCTTCTGATACTATGAGGTGGTAATTAAAAAGAATCCAGTCAGGGGCTTACTACCTCTATAAGAAGTCTGTAATGTAAGTGGGTAAATAATAATTGTTAGAGGAGAGTGGAATAGCAAATGTAAGATAGAAGAGAACCAGCTGCATTTTACTCAGTAAGGTAGTTTTGAAAACAAACAAACAAACAAATATTAAAAACAGTTCTTAACTTCACTGTCCCAAGGGTTATTATATTAAATTCCCAAACTCTTAAAAATTCAGTTTCTTATTCAGGTATTAATTTTTCTCAGATCATGTGGTCAACTTCCCAGCTATAGTACAGAGATGTTCCTGTCAATTTTCACTAGTTGGAGATGAAGCCAGAAAAATAAAAGGAGGGATTAGATGTAGTTTAAGGTGGGCATAAGCTCTTTACAGAGCCAACAAACAGCTGGTATGCAATGTAAGTGTAATTCAACCATCATATAGCAATTCTATGTCTACTCTCCTTATGTGAACATCTTCCTGAATAACCTCTTAATCCCCTCTGTGATACTGAACACCATAAACAGTATGAGGCCCAGGCTAACTGAACACACACACAGCTATGAAAATACTTATGTGTAGATTGGTAGTGAGACCTAGCATATTAAAAAAAATACAACTTGCAAAACATGTGAAGTAGAAAGTATGATCCTGGGGACTATTAAAGGCTCTTTCTGACATCAATATGGTCATGAAATATTGTATAACTATGAGCCCTCATGAGTCAGTGCTATTTGACATTTTCTGCACTAGACTATATAGTCATAGAATCCTAGAAATGCTTGGGTTGTAAGGGACATTAAAGATCACCCAGTTCCAATCTCCCCTCTATGAGCAGGGTTGCCACCAGCTAGATCACAGAACTGTGGTCATTTAGGTAGCTATTAAAAGCTATGTATAACTTGAAGAAAAATATGAATTAAATGTGTGAAATTTGTCAAAGTGGCAGGCAGTATTTTTTGAGCGCTGTCATTTATCATCATTTCAAAAATTACCTATTAACTGCAGTACTTGAGTACTTAACATAGGATGCTAATGTAACCAACTAAGAAAGAGTCTTATATGCCCAGATTGTTTAAAGCATGTTCCAATATGCAGGATTTTTCTTGTGTCCATATTATACTTTCAGTATTAAGAGGAAATGGATTCTTGGAAGTACTGAAAGCAACTCACAAATTTCAAAGAATTATTTGTACTTGAAACTACCTTCCATCCAACCCAGAAATTGCTTCCATCTCTCACTTTATTGAACTGAAATGGTGATGTGCTAAGAGCCATGCAGGGGTCTAAAAAAAATCAAGCCCCATGCACTAATATAAAATAACTGCTGCATTCCTTAAATACTGTATTACTGTTTTAGTCCTACAAAAGTGAAGGAGAGATTTTAAGGTAATAAACTCAACCAGCTTTTTTTTATTTTATTTTTCTTCTGTCTTGGTTTATGTAAAAACTTCAATGGTATTTGAGCTTTTTTTTTTTTTTTTCAAAGACATGTAATTGACCAGATGATAAAGCTGGATGCTGTGGCAAAAGGCATAATGGAAGGAATGTGACTCACTTCTCACCTGTCTTTCCCAAAATGTGCTGGCAGCCAAGTATGACATTTGAGACAGTTTCAAAAGACTGTTTCTCTTCTCAAATAAAATGAAGCTTTATTCAGATACTCTTTAATTCTGAAGTCTGAAAGAGGCCATGTACTTAACATCCTCAGAAGCTGGGCTGGACTGGAGTGGAAATGGAAATATTGGAGTTAGCACATGTGTTGCTACTTCTTTTGGCTCTATTATTAAAAAAAAAATAAAAATTAAAAAGAAAAAAAAAAAGGAGTCAATTGTAAAGCTGAAGTTTTTGATTTTGCATGGTGCTAAGTGACCTGAAACTCTGGAAAGGCAATAAAAGTTGAGAAGCTGAGAGTACTCGCTTGCTTTTGGGAGTCTCCATATGGTGCATGACAAGCATACAGCTTCCTGGCATCTGCTGAAGCAGCAACACCTGCAAAGCAGTGACTCTGCTTGAAAAACTCAGGGAGCACTGGAATCCAACTCCTTAAAGATAAACATCACAAATATTTCAATATATCAAATAACTCCTGACATTTGTAGAAAGGAGGGACACTTAACGATGCAGTACTGGGTAGGAACGAGCATGGAAATTTATCTTTATATTTAAATGAAAACAAACATAAGCATATATCTTGCACAAATTTACCTTCCAAATTTTCAGGCTGTGCAGTGAATTGCAAACAAATGTGTTGCCCTTGCAAGAGGTTGTTCAAGAATAAGTTAAGTTAAAGTGAAATTATTTCCTTAAGCTCTGAAAAAGCAAAACAAAACAAAACAAACAACAAAAAAAACCCAGCAAAATCATCTGATGTAATCATAAAATTGTATAAGATAACATTAAAGAAATTTATTTTTTTGTTTCCCACACCTCCGTCCCTTTAGAAAACTGGAAGTTTTTGCAGAACAAATCCAGACTCTGTGAACATGAGATTTCCTTCTAAAACAATAACAAAAAAAATCTTTGAAAAAACAAATATTTCCTCTGTGAACTATTTTTTATGGCTTTCACAGATTTCGAGTGCTTAAATTTTCTCTGTGGCTTCCAGAATCTTGTTTTTATTCCTTTTTTTTTTAAGAGGCCAAGGTTAATTTTACGATGAGAAGTAAATATTTTTCAGTGATGATTTTATTGTGCACATTGGTATCTTTCATCAGAGAGTGGAAGTATTTTCTCCTGCCCTTCTCGTATCTCTTTCATATTTATTGTTCTCTCTCACAGTGGAAATGGGGCAAAAAGGCGAAATGGATGAGTACCAGAATTAGTCCAGCAAGAATGACCATGCCCCATGCCAGCTTCTCACCCAGTCCCTCAGACAAAGTATCTGTCACCTCATGGCTTTCCCTTCTGTCAGTTTACTGTTACACCTTTATTTTCACAGTCAGACAGACTAGACTGTAACCAGTAGATGAACAGAACTCCATCCAAGTTGTCCTGACCATCCCACAAAGCAATGAAACACAATCATTATGCTGAGTACATTGTGCTGCTGTGTATCAGCTATTGCAGAACGTCATTCTGCATCTCTCATTCCCCAGATCAGCTGCAACCTAAAGTGGATTGTACTGAGAGTTTAAGATAATTAAAAAAAAAAAAAAGAGAGAGAAAAGGGTTTTCTATGTTCTCGTGCAGAGCAGCAGTATGGCTTTGAAAGATACTCACCTTCCTGCCTCCAGTTCCTGAACTTTGATTCAGTTCTCAGGGAGATTTCAGTACCCATGAACGAGATTCATTTCAGAGGTATCTAAGCCAAATGTTCTGTTCCAGTATTTGTTCCATCAAATGTATTTCAATTTCTTAAGAATGCAACGACTCAAAGCAACAAAGAGCCCTTTTTGCAGATTCAGATGAGATGGGGATGTTCAGTTCAGCAGCCCAGACTAAATCTTGTCTAAGGTAAATAGACTAAGGTAATTGTCTAAGGTATAACATGTAGAGGATCGAGTACCATCTGCACTTAGTGTCAAATTGCTTTCTAATGTGGAAGCAGACAGAGTTAAACATGTATTTGCAGAACTGGCCAAATAATTTGTTCTCTGCCGGGGAGTTTAAGCTTCCAATTTAAAACAAGCTAAAACCTTTATTAACAATGACATGATTGCTATTATTAAACCTCCATTATTTTTAAGTTTGCTTCTGAAAAGTTATTACCCTATAAAGCATTTTCATAGTTGTAAGTACAGTACTTGTCAACAGGTGCGTTTTACTATGCATGAACCTTGTCTGCTTTCACTGCACTCAATTCATTAGAGCATTTTCTTGACACAATAGTGTGGCAATGAGCTGAGAGGGAAGCTTGCTCTGCTTTAGGAATTGCAGAGCTGCCTGAAAATTGAGTAATTTCTCTGGCTTTACCTCTCTATTGTTTGGAAACCTTTGCTTCCACCACCCCTTCCAGCTCCAAATGTACTTGTCTTGTTACTCCTTGTCTTTTCCTTCTTTTTCTCCTGTGGCTTTCTACGCAGTCACACCCTCAGCTGGTGAAATAAAAAGTCTATAATGTCATTTTAGACCTCCTTGCAATGGAGAGTGGCCCACATCAGCCACTGTCCCAGTGCGGCATATTGACTCAGTCAAACAAAGTCATATAGAACTCCTCCTTCCAAGATTTCTTTTCTCATAGAAGTAGCTGCTCCCCATAAGGATCATTTAAAACTGAGGAATAAAACATCTGGAAGATATACTCACATTGCTGTTTTAATTCGTACACCAATTAATGGCACACAAAATTAAGGAAACCTATAGGAGTACTTGCCTCAGATCCTGAGTACTTTTGTATGCAAAATTTACATTTTTGTGCTTCCCTAGAGAAGTTCAAGAAAAGCTTTCAGAATTGTCAATAAAATGGAGCTGTAGTTCTCTTTCAACACAGAACTGCTGTTTTTTTCCAACTTTTATTAAGGGTGGGGAGCTGTCTCTTAAACAGCCTCTTTCCTCGCTGACAAACTATTTGCATACTTCTTCCTCATACTAGCCTTCATAAATAATGATGTACAAAGCACATATAACATTTGTGTGTTTTTTCCTTTTCAAGATTAATTCTTTTTACACCTGAAGGTCACTGATGCCCTTGCTCTTGTAGCTGAATAAGAAGATGGTTTGCATGAAGAGAATCTGAAGACTGAAAAAGTAGAAAAGCTGAAAGCAACCACACAGTAACTTGCTGATTACAACAGCAACTCAGAAATCTTGGTGCTGTGCAGGAACAATCCAAGGTGTCAGAATTCAGATGCTTAAAGAGGCAAGCTGTGTCATTGGAGATGTCTTGTGGTAGCTGTGACATCCATGCAGGGTTAGCAGCATTAGCAAAGTTCCTGTGGGAATGATTTGTCCTCATGAATCAGCAGTTAGAGGCCAGGTGGGATCCCAGGGGCATTTCAGTAGTCCCCAAACACCTGTGTTTAAGCAAGTACAGAAATGCAGCCCTCCCATTACTGAGAGTATGATTTCAATTCTGTGTGGTGTGGTTGACACACTGGAGGGGATGTCATCCAGGGACCTAGACAGGCTTTAAAAGTAGGGCCATGTAAACCTTCTGAAGTTCAACAATGTCAAGTGGAAGGCCCTAAACCTGAGTTGAGGCAATTCCAAACACAAATACAGATGGGCTATGAGAGGATTGAGAGCAGCCCTGAGGAGAAGGACTTGGGGGTATTGGTAGATGAAAAACTCAACACAAGTTAGAAATGCGTCCTTGCCATCCAGAAAGCCAACTGAATCACGGGCTACATCAAAAGAAGAATGGCCAGCAGGTTGAGGAAGAAAACTGTATCATTTTACTTTACCATCGTTAGATCCCACCTGGAATACCGCATTTAGCTCTTGTGCTCCCAGCACAGAAAGTACACAGACCTGTTGGATTGGATGTAGAGGAAACCAATTCTTGAGTAGCAATAGCTCTGCTATCTACAGTCTTTCCCCAGTTTCATTGCTGGGCTTAACACCGTATGGTATGGAAAAATTCCCTTGATCATTTTGGGTCAGCTGTCCTGTTTCTTTCTCATCCCAGCCATCTTGCTGACAGGGCAGTAAGAACAGTTGAAAAGTCCTTGAGTTGTTATAAGCACTGCTCAACAACAACTAAACTACTAGTGTGATATCAATGATATTGTCATCCAAAATGCAAAGCACATCACCATAGTAGCTACTAGGAATAAAATTCATTCTTTTCCAGCCAAAACCAGGACAGAGAGTTGGGGGGTCTTCAGCCTGGACAAGAGAAGGCTCTGGGGAGACATTACAGAACTGTTTTCAGTACATGAAGGAGTCTTCCAAGAAGACTGGAGAGAGATACTTTGTCAGAGAGTATAGTGATAGAATGAGGGGCAATGGCTTTAAACTGAGAGGGTAGATTTAGATTAGACATTAGGAAGAAAAATTTACTCAGAAAAGTGATGAGGTGCTGGCACAGCTGCGCAGAGAAGCTGTGGTGCCCCATCCCTGGAGGTGCTCAAGGCCAGGTTGGATGGGGCCTGAGCTGTTGGGGGCAGCCCTGCCCATGGCAGCAGGTTGGGGCTGGGTGGGCTTTGAGGTCCCTTCCAACAATTCTATGGTTCCATGATTGGGGTTGGACTCGATGATCTTTTGAGGTCCCTTCCAACCCCTATGATTCAATGATTAAACTTATGCTGATGATGCTTGATAAAGTTAATGAGAAAAGGATCAGTTTTTAGATTTCATTGTCTGAAAAGAATTACCCTGAAATGTGAGTGCTGATGTCTCTTTAATTTTAACATATAAATCAATGTATTTTCTCATTTGAAATTATTACACTTTATAAAAAATGATCCACTATCTCTTTCCAATTTTTAATTATCATTTTTAAGATGTTAAGACACCCTCTTTCTGTGTTTTTCAGCTTCTCTATAATTACAAAGGCTTGGAATTTTTTTTCAATTTTTTCAAAGTTCCAGGATGTACATGGTTTTAGGAGATACATGTCTAAATAAGAAAAATTGAAAATATCAAGCAGTAAAAAAAAATCTCACAAGTCTTTACAATACTGGAGCTACTAGAGCTATTCTGAAGAAAAAAATGACTTTGTATAGCTCAAAATTTACAACTGGATGTATTAGTATGAGTTCCAGGAAAGCTTGCATGTTTTGTGGAAAGCTTAGCAAATACTTGTTACTCCATATACATTGCAGCTCTAGCTGCCTTTTAAAGGAACTTAAATAAGTAACTCCAATGGAGTTAAGTATTGCCTAATTAAGCATCACTTCTGATTGTGATTTGATTATATCATGAAGGTGCAGAATAATTTGCAGAAGTCTTGGATTTGTAGCATTCACTTTCAGCTTTGAACAGACTGTGTGATAAAAGTAGAAAGAATATTTACAAAGATGGTATTTCAGCAAAACATAAACTTTCATTCTGAAAGAGCTGAAATTCTGAAAGAACAGAATATTCATTTATCACCAAGGAGAAGTTAAAGAAGAAAAACTTAATATTGACCACTAGTTACTAAAACCTTCAAAGTTTATTCCCTTTCTTTTCTGTTTTTTTTTTGGGGGTTTTTTTTTTTTTTTTATTAATTGAAAGAAGTAAATGAACAGGCATTAACTTGTATACCTCTGCAGCAATAAAAAGGCATGTCTAGATGCAACTAATGTAGCTTTAATAATGAGTTGCTTTGTGTTTCAAGCTTGAGAACTCCTGCTATTTGATTAGATCTTGGATTACTGCTTTCTGGAGGACAGAGAGCAATCAGTAACACTGAAAACCTGGGTGATTTAGAGGCTTTATGGAAACTGCACAGGGTTAGGCAGTGGGGTCCAGTAACTCTTTCTTTATAAGTTCAGCTTGGTATCAATGCTTGCAGCAAGAAAAGTTTTATCAGGCAGGTGGCCCTGACAAAGAAGGTTCACTTGGTGGTAATCTGATCTTTCAATGAGAGAGTGTTTTCAGTTCCAGAAAAGACGAGAATGATTCAAAAAGCCTCTCACTGAGAAAACTAAATAGGGACCAAAAAACTATTAAAATTAATCTTAAAACAAGCTAAACAATGGGCAGAATTTGTCTTTTGTTTACATGTTATGTGAAACCACACTGGAAACAGTGATAACAGGTAAAGAAAGAAATTTCATTATAAATACTTTCTCATGTTGCCTGCCTGCCCTGTTAGACACTAGCTAGCTCCAAAAAGAGATAAAGTTATCACAGTAGCCTTTCTTTTCAGTGAACTGTTGTAAGCTTTTCTGCTGCAGAAAGTATTTTTTCTTTTGATTGTGCTGCTTTACATGGATGGCTGAGAAACACTGGGGAAGAGAAATCTTGCATGGTACATGGCACAGAATTTCACAGACGTGGAGTTAGGAAGGCTAGCATCATTTCCATATTACTGCTGCCCCTGAATCTCATAATGGCCACTAAAAAAAGTTTTATCATCATATCTGCAGTCTTAATTCAAATGTTCTTCACACGTGGTTCACTTACTTAAAGCACAGAAGGAGGTTTGGGTATAAAGACAATACCTAAGAACCCTTTTACATGTAGGAGCTTACTTAGCATGCTTAAAGCTCAATTACTCACATTTTTACAAGGTATCAGGCTGCTCTGCTATTACATCTCTTAAGTGTCTCTTTAGTCTCTTTATACATGCTTCATATAGAACAGTGCAGCACAGTTAAAAGAGAAGAAAAACACGACTGTCTACAAACAGGCGATAGCAGACAAACCTAACTCTAGTCCTGCATTAATTGTGAAAACAGTCACTTTGCTGGCTAGGAGTACGTTCATCTCTGATGTGTGTTTTTTCCCTGATTTTCATTTAGTCCTGCTTAAAATAGATATTTTGTTTCTGTCAGGTACAGGTATCATCTGTTTCTCAAAGCAGAAGTTTTATCTTGTCCAAAATTAATTAAAAATAACAGCTTGTAGTACTGATTAAGGCACATATTCAAATTAGAAATTTGGGAGTTAGTATGGTACTCAGCTCACCTAAAGTGGGAAGCCTGAAAATGTCTGGAAGCCTGCTTTTATTCTCTTGATTTTATTCACTTCCCTTTTTATTTTTATTTTTATTTTTTTTTACTTTTTACATCTGCTTTCATTGGTGAGCCTAGGAGCAGGACAGGCTTGAAAGTGGTGGCCAGGCCCAGTCAAGAGTCCACACTGTAAGGCAATGTTGTGATGATGAGAAACATCTGTGACAAGTAGGGAAGTCGATCCACAGATCTGAATCAGGATCAGAACCTCTGGTTACTGGATGTGGCTGTGGGGCTGGGCCAAGGCATGGTCAGGATATGATCCAGCAACTGGGTATGACAGGGCTGTGGGGAGCTAGAGACTGGTCCTGCTGTGGCTTTACTGGGACTGATGTGGGACTCTGGACCCTGGCCATGATGGGGGAGCCCAGACTTCATGCCTTCATGGTTAGAGTATCCTAGGAAAGTAATTGACCTGAATTGAAGAGTCTTTCATTACTACATATTCCTTTATGCATCTATTATCCTTGTCACAATACTTGAAGGAAGGAAAAGAATAGTCTTTGGGAGATCATTTGGACCACATAGTGTTTGTGCCACAGAGGAGAGAGGGAGGAATAACATAAACAGGAGAATCTGGCACAACAAAACTTGTAAATACAGATCAGAGGAAAGTACACTTCTTTTTTATCTATTGTTTCTCTTTTCAGAAAGTTGAGGGCAAACAGTGATAACTTATCTGGACACCGAGCCATACCCAAAGACTTTCAAGGAAATTAAAAGAAAAGATGCATAGCAATTGTGTGGGATTTAATGTGTTTGTATTTAAAATATGTCTTCTAGTTAAAAGCTTAAAATATTTTTTTCAAGTGAAAATAATATGAAGAAAATGATTACAGTAATATTGCTGGATTGAACAGCAGAGTTTCATTATGGGTTAACTAGACTTTCACTCATCAAACCTCATCTGACCTGAAGCCTTTTTTCTAATTTTGGAGTATATGGAATTCAATTTTCCATGAATGTACCTGAGAAACAAAAATGGCAAACCTCATAGTTGCAGACCTTTCCTAAAAGCAATTCTACTCCTCTACAAGCTCTTTTCTACTCAGTTTTACTCTTAAATGATAGTAGAACAAACTATCTCCAACCAAATATTAAAGTAGCAGCAGAAGAAACTGACACTTCATTCAAAAAAGACTCGAATCAAATTAAAGATAATCTAATTTTCTTTTCCTGCTGTCTTTCAATTAAATCAATCTTGTAACTCTCAAGAGTTAATCCTTTGCTTTTAAAATAATGCTTTATCTTTAAATAAAAATGACCCTATATTATCTTCAGAAAATTCAAGATCATTTACATCCCGTTTTATATCACCTTTAAATGCCGTAAGAAGAGAAGAAAATAGTGACTGGCATCACTGCTACACAGAGCTCCATCTAAAAGCCTTTGTAATCATTCTCATGCAATACTCACTGTAAAATGATATTTCCGCCCAGGTCTGGGAAGTTCTGACAGATTAAACAATGTCCATTTAGCAGAATGCAAAGCCCAGATTTCCTCCTTTTCAAGGCCTCCTGTGCTGTACACTTATTACAAAATCCAACTTGCAATGATGTTGCTTTGTAAAAATACAATGAAAGGATTTGAAATAGCCCTTTTAAGTCAATTGCTTTGCATTATTTACTGAAGCTTGTTGGAAGGTGCGTGTCATTATCATGGCTATTACCATTATCAGTCAGTTTTTGATATAAAGATTACTCTTGTATAATGAGCACGATGAAAGGCCTGTTTGTGTTTCACATATCAAACACACTGAAGATCTCAGATCTCTTGCACACTAATCACCTTTATGAGAGGACTTGGAAATACAAAGCACTCTTAAAACCAGAGCTCATACTGCTTATACTCATACTTTTCTGTATGGAAATATACTCAGACCTTAGCTTTAAAAGAACTACACTTTAATTTACTCCTAAAAAGACAAGAATAACATCTCCAGCTTCATTGCAACTTTGTACAAACCTAGGGATCTTCCCAAATGGATTTGATTAAAAGTGTAAGGCTTTATTTGTCAATTCATCAACACCAACATGGTAAGGAGTCATCTGGGAGCTGTTGTAGATGTAAAACTACACAGAAATAAAGCTGTGGTTGTTCTTCAACCTGATGCTATACTAGTATGATC
This sequence comes from Cyrtonyx montezumae, assembly GCF_038088225.1. Lineage (NCBI taxonomy): Eukaryota > Metazoa > Chordata > Aves > Galliformes > Odontophoridae > Cyrtonyx > Cyrtonyx montezumae. The sequence continues at coordinate 61,932,990 of NW_027072034.1, read as the reverse complement.
TGATGGATTCTGGCTTAAAAGAAGAGCAGCTTTAGACCAGAAATGTCATTATGGTACTTAGACAAAACTCTTACTATGTACTGCAAAATGTACAATGACATTATTTTTTCTCTAAGTAAGTCCAAAGCAACTTAGCACAAGGTCATAAGCATAAATTATGATAAAGTAATAAATTATGGTAAAGTAACATCACTGTCTGGTTTTAATATCCTTGAATCAAATCAAAGCTTGCACTCTTCCAGAGTTTTTAAATTTAGAAAATAACTGCAAAGGAAATAAATCTGTATCTGACTTGAAGTCAGTTAACCAGTGGTAAGTTTCCTCTCACAGCTGTGCTTATTCTAGGGTTGTGGTTTTCTCTCTCAGGAATCCTCTCTCCTCCTCTTTCTTGTTTTGAGCTACCTGTAACAGATGCTGCATGATAATAATTACAAGTACTAAATAACAGGAGAAGATTTTCAAAATCATGATGCCAAACATGTAACAGCAGCATAAAAAACAACTGGTTCTATTATAGAAGTAATGCGTTGTCATCAATTAGTGGGCTCACTGTCTGAATTATGCAATGGAGTTACTGTAAAAAGAAAATTATACTTCAGAACATAGAAAACTATTTAATTAACAGAAGAGACAATGACAGTATTTATTCAGCTACTATTCAGTTCCTTTAGAAGAGGACAATAAACTAATTCTTGCACAGTAGTACAAAAAATTTGTTTTGTAGGAGCACAACATTATTTTCAACAGGTATGCCAGTGGGAGAGACCCAAAAGGGCAGTTTGCATAGATGGCAGAGAGAAGCTAGTTGTGGGTAAGAGCTCAAGTGAATTAAGTAGTGAAGAGGAAAGAAAGAAAGCAGAGGAGGATGAGACAAGTTTGACAGGTAGATTGAGCAGCTATGAAGATGATTTTGGCAGGATGTGAGGGTGCAGTGCTGAATTCAAGAACAAAAGGAAAGACTGTGGTGGAGAGAGAAGACAATAGAGAGAAAAGCTGTTTGGTCAGTGGAACAACGTCTTTTATAGAGCTTGAGAGGATAGCAGAGAAGGGCAAGTAGTGAGGTGATGAAAAAAGCAGTGACAGCTTTTATCTTATTTGTTGGGGTAAGAGGACAGTAATATTCCCACCGGTGATAGAAAGATAGGGATGTAGAGTGGGATAGGGCCCTGGCCACGATATATTTTGTCAAACTTTTCAGGAGAAAGTGTCAGGAAGACAGTTATGTAAGAAATAGTTGAAGGAATGCAGCCTGAATTAAAAACAAAACAAAACAAAACAAAAAAACAGCACAACAAAAGCCTGAAATAAGGCTGAACTTTCATATTCCTTCATTTCCAAGCAAGAGAGTAATATGTTCTTCTGTATTAGGACATAAAATCATTTATCTTCTGTCTCAGAGGTTTCAAGAAGGAGGAGAAAGACACGGAACAAGCAGTTTTGTGACAGACACGTTCACGCTGCTGCCCTTTAATCAACACAGCTACTGTACCTGCCCAGTGTTATCCTGAACCACACATTTCTATGATTTCTATTCAGCCAAGCAGGATTTTATTCTGTTTTTCACAGTTTGGAGCATGCTTCAGGTCTGCACAGACATGTGCAGCATAGGAATTTCCTTTTTACCATCAACTAGCAGCACACATGGCAGTTCATATAGCTTGTGTCAAAGCAAGTCAGAACTCATTACAAGTTAAAGGGTGACCATATAGTGTTTTCATTAGGCACTCCATTAAAGGCAGGTGCCTGGCCCCTCATCAGCTGTAGGTGGTCCTTTCCTCTTGGGTTGTTTTTCTTTTTGTGGTGGTGACTCAAGAGCTTTCTTCACTTTTGAAACCTATAAAGCAAGCCATGATCATTTTGCAATATTCTCTCTAGTTACATGTGCAAAAGTTTCCAAGGAGCAGTCAGGACTTGGTAAGTAATTTTTCTTGCTTCTTCTTCTAGGTACACATTTATTCCAGATTCCTGATGGTGGTTAGTGATCTTAAGAGAAACAGAATAATAGATGCACAAGTGTAGATGGCAGAGATGCCAGTTTTCCATTGATGAGTTCAGAGGACACTGTAAATTATGCTTGCTGCCAGAAGACCCCAGAAATGGAACAGTCAATCTAATGGTTCCTGCATTGTTTATCCTACAAATCTGGGAAATGAACTCTAACCCTTCTTTTTGTTCCTTTATCTCAATAAGAAAGCTGAGAAGGCACCACGTGTTTGAATTTAGCTGCCTTTGGATGTAATTGCACAAAATTCACGTTGCCTCTGGGACCTTTGCCAGAGTACATGCTGACAGAAGACAGAAAAGACCTTGGTTTGATAATGAACCTTTCTTCAGCTATCAATATTTTACATGAAATAATCTAGTGGTAGAGTAACAATGTTAATATGAGAGTGAAGAATTGCAGAGATCCAGGCTTGGCCTTTGCTTAGCACAGAAAGGTCAGAGAATACTCATGGAACTGTAGGACTAGGATCATTCGCTGTAAGGAATATTTCATTTAACATGAGCTGTTTTACCAGTACCACATTACTAGAGATGAGCTCTCTTCTTTGAGGGGGAAAAAAAAAGGAAAAGAATTGTTCTTCAGGAAACATTCACTGGAAGTTGAGTCACATCATGCCAAACTAAAATAAAAAACGCTAACACCTGCCATAGCGTTACATTGCTTATTTTAAGCAGTGTTGCAGTAGTAAGTTTAACCTAGTCTTTATACGGCTGTGTCTTGTAGGAAATGGTACATGGAGCTGCTTCCCTCACCTTACCCAACTCCAACCTGTGCCCAAATCATGCGATCTTTGTGCTCTGAAACTGAAGGGCTTGTCCTCCATAAATACCTTGGTACAGAGCTAACTGAAAGAGGGTGGATAGGGAAGGATTAGAGGGGTAGAGAAAAGAAGGAAAAGAGCCTGGCCGTGCAAAAGGGACTTCCAGATGGCAAACAGGCCAGCTGGGGTAAGAGCTGAACCAGGCTGCCTGACACCCAGAAGTCCAGGACAAATGGCTGCTGCATGTGCACGGTTTGCCCCAAATACATTAGATTTGTCATGCATGTGCAGGCCATCTGTGAAACAAATGCTTGAAAGGCCTCGTGAGTTGAAATGGAAACAGGAGGGCCCCTGCAGAGCACAACTGTCACTGGAAAGCAGCTCCCTCCTAAAGTGAGTGAGGAGGGACGCTGTCCCTCTGTGGCAGCCATGCAGTATTTCAGCAGCAGACTGCCAGCACTGAAGGTCTTTTCATGACCATGAAAATATTATATGCAGCCATGATGTAAGAAGGATGTTAAACTGTGCCCACAACATGCACTTGTTTTCAGGATTGGGTAATTGCATACAGCAACAGCTCATTTAGTCAAACTTAACTATTCACTTTCACTGTTTTCTACACAACACCAGCTGTTGCCAGTGAATTATTAACCTTTCATGCCCTCCCTTCATTACACGGCACTGTTGGAGTGTAAGGAGAGCACGTCCAGTAGTATGTTTGTAATTTAACCCATAACTACTGCTATTCTGAATTCTTCAGGAGCTGATTATAATGAGATATTCCAGAATCACAAAACCAAGAGTGAAAATCAGTTGGGAATGGACCTCTGGAGGCTAGGTTGTCCAAACTCCAGCTGAAAGGAATGTAACTGCAGACTTACACAGGGCTTTGTCCAGATGAATTTTGAAAAATCTCTAGAGATGGAGATACCATGGCCTCCCTGGGCCAGTGCTCAGCCATGCTCATGGTGAAGCATGGCTTCAGTCAATGCAAGCTATGACTGCTGCCTCTGATCCTTTCACTATAAACATTAATAAGAACTTATCTACAATGTATTCTCTATAACTACATTTTAAATAGGAAGGGGAGAATTCTAAGTAACATTTCTGTCTTGCTTTATTTTTCTTCACTTAAAGTCTTCTACTCTTTGCTAATTCTTTCAGAATTAGCAGTAGGTTAGTGCGTGGTTGTGCTTAGCATTTCATACCCAGGCTCATTTCCTGACTCAGCGGAGTAAGTTCATTACTGGAGAAAATGAATAGAAAATCAAAGCTAGGTATTAAAGAAAACAAACAAACAAAAACAAAAGCTTAAAAAAATTAACTATTTTTTCTTTAAGAATATTTTTGCAAAGCACAAACCAAATCACTACACTACTATTTTTTTGCTTGTTTGTTTCTGCATGGCATTGCACAGAAGTATTACCACTCTATTTTGCCTTGGATGTATGGACTAGGAAATGGGACATCTTTAGGTGGAATTTTTACTACCTCACAATGATACGTGTGTATAAATGCAAAATTTGCCGTATACCTGAAAGAAGAAAAGAGCCTTACCAAAAGAATTATTGCATTCTTTTAGAATCATGGCATCTTTCCTAAATCCATTCAGGAAAATATTCAAAGGGATAAAAAGCACTTATCAAGCCATCACTGGAAATATACAGGGAATTACATAATAATTTTCCATGTGTTGCTTTGAAAATATTATTTCTTCAGTTAATATCCTCCTTGAGTTGGTTGGAATCCATAACCAGCAGAGTGGAATATGAAGATTTCTATAATTCTCATTACAAAATTGCTGTATCTTAATTCAAAGTCGATTATTTTGATTGTTGTTGAAACGTTTGTGTTTAAGTTTCATGACTTGACAATGCTGCATCATGATGCAAAGACACACAATAAAAACATCTTGTCCTTTCTATTTGTTTTGTTACAACAATACAGTATGTTCCTAGCTGGACATCAGAAATGAAAAGATGGAAATGATGCCTTGTCTTAAGCAAACACTTGGTTTTCTTACCATATATATAAACTGAACATACACATGTATATGGAAAATGCAGATTCCACAGAGATCTTCACAGTTGCCCTCTGGTACAAAATTACGGTTGTTTCCCTCTGCTTAACGTAACCTGCTACCACTTTGTATTTTCATGAATTTCCACAATTTAAATTATTTTCTAGTGTAACATATTTTTTTCCTAAACACATCGCCAAGCATATTAGTGACTGACTTGCTAAACATAAAGATATGTGTTACAGTCTATCTTTAACAGTTTATCAAAGAAAAACATATCAGGGTTATTTTTCATGACAAATATTCATGACAAATGCTCTGTCTTTTCTTAGAAATGTTGTAATGAGGTGCATTCACACCACAAGATGAGATGAAAGCGACTCTTCATGTAGTCTTCATTAGTCATCTTTGTAACACAGGTGTAATACAATGAGATGCAGAGGTCCTTCAAGATACAGCAAACATTTTAATTAGGAGCAAGAGTACAAACTAGACAAACAGAAAATATTTATACTCTACTAAAGACATGTAATAAGGCTGTAATGGAGAGCTATAGACAGGCAATGACATAGTGACTAATGAAAAGAAATGGGAAAAAGCAGTTGGAAAATTTTCTTCCTTATCCCTTCTATGAAAAATAAGTAGGAAAAAAAACATGTTAACTGGAAAAAATGCAGATCTCAGAAGTGTCTGATATCCTTCCTGTTATGTTAAAAGAAATGAAGACCTGGAAGCAAGCAAGAGAGAAAAATACCCAAAACAAATAATCAACTTGTTTATAAGAAAGATCACGGCTGTTGCATGAGCAGCAGGAATGGAATGGGACAGGATGGTCTAGCCCAAGCCCATGCTCCAGACACGCACAGCCCCCTTCACAGGAGTGACATGATCCTCAGCCAATGACCTCTTTGACAAAAATAAAACTTCAGCACTCCTCCCACAGACTGATGAGTAATGCTAAGCACGGGGTATGCAGCTTCTGAGGCTGGATTAACTGTCTTGTGGGTTTCCTTTTTTGCTTTCCCAGCTTTCCTACTTTTGATCGTATAGTTAGATCCTTCCCATGTGCTGATGTACTTGCTGATTTCTAAATCAGTTGCTGAGCCAGATGCCCCAGCACAAGGGCACATCTGACCTGTCACCAAGGTCTGTAACTCCTGGAGATGCACCCAAGCCTGTAGGGGTGCTGCTGGCTGTGCTGTTGGAATAGCCTTTTAGCAGCCTGAAAACAGTTTGGGCCCTTTGCCTGCTCCAAACTAAAATGCAGGGTGATTTACTTCACTTGCTGTGTATCTATTTCCCTTTCTCTTCTTAGGCAGTCTCTTTTTCATTTCTCTTTTCTTTTTGCATTGCCTCTTTTCTTGTTCTGTGCTCAGTGTAATGCTGCTATCTATCCCACTTTGTACTTCATCCCCCTCATTGTACTCTTTCTCACTTCCCCTTTTAACTTAACTTTTACTTCATTTATCCAGCACTGCTGCAATTTCTCCTGTTCCCACTTTTTAGTTATCCTCACCTCTGTCTTGTCAGATACTTCTCTTTGATGAAGATACCCTGTAATCACTCCACTTTTTGAATTCTCCTTTCATGGCTACACACAGAAAAACCACTCACATACTGCATAAAGACTCAGAGAACCTCAAACAGCTGAATCTGTGCTCTTGAGAGGGCCCTGACTTATATCAGTCCTGTGATGACTACTGATGAGATGAGCCTGGTGAGACAGTTGGGCATAGCGGCCTTCATCACTGCAGTCCCTTCTGCCCTCACACATACATTATCCTTTTGCCTTGCTGACCGTGATGGGATGCTGAAGTGGTCAAAGCACATAAGTGTTGAATTTGGCTCACAGTGAGTATAGCAGTCACAAATGGCGCCAGAGTAGCTCAGTGCTCAGACACACAGCAGCTGAGTCAGGGAGGGAAAGGTTCACAGAAGGGCACCATCTACAATCAGAAACATGTTTTGGGCCTGAGGACTAGAAAAGTTAAAAATAGCAGCATGTGGGCCTAATTGCAGAACAAAGGAAAAGAGGCTAGAAAATGGAACAATTTAGGGAAATTAGGAACAGTTGATCACCACGAGTTTTGCAAGCAGCATCAGATAGTGCTCCTGCTTTCCTTGCAGAAGAGATGTGTGTTATGTAACAGATGACCCATCCTCTTTACACAGGAATAAAATGTACAGGGGACTGAGAACATGGGACATGCCCTTGACAAAATGGTCTTTAAATGGAAAAAAATTCTCATAAGATTTGCCCTCATAGAAAATCCACAGACAGAAAATCTGTACTAACCTCCAAATCCTACATAATATAAATCCTCCCTGTGCATGTCTGCCTGACCTGTTCCTGAGAAGTCAGTTCCTATCTTCTTTCTCAGGTCCTCTCCACCTTGCTTCCATTTAAGCTACAGAATGCAGAACTGGATGTATGAGGGCTGCTCTGAGAGCAGTGCCTCCTATTTTAATATTTTGGCCCACAGTATTGGAGGCAGTTGTTGGTGGAATGTCAGTAGAGGCTGAACCTTCTTGCCAGTATTCAGTTACATTTTGTTGCTGTGTGACAGATGGCAGCAGAGGGGCAGTCTGACAAAATGGTATCTGACCTTGAAGTGTGGAAGAAGCAAAGGTGTGTAATTTAATTCCTCAATGAGGAAAATAGCACCACTGATATTCATGGACACTTGGTAAACTTTTCTGGAATCCAAATGGTGGATGTGAGCACATTGAAGTGGTGGGTGGTGTGTTTCATCAGTGGTGACAGAGGGCCACCTCCATTGGTGCAGATTTTCTGAGTGCAGCACACAAGTTCTTGTTCATTGCTGGTTGAAATGAATAGCTAATGGTGATGACAATGGTGTTTTGTAGCTGAGAAATTGCTTTATCAAATATTATGATTGTACTCTTTGTAGTTTCCATGGAAATAAATATGAGACAGTAGTTTCAGTGCAACCTACATATTTTCCTTAGATTACTTCCATTTCTTTTGGTTTAATAAAATATATATTTCTGCAGCACTAAGACTTTGAAGATTGTCAGGTTCAACTATACTGTCTCTTTTGCAATAAGGTGCTTCACCCATTATATCTGTAGGTACTGAACATTTTCTAGACATAGATACAATCAAAAATCAGTAGCAATTGTACAACAATATGAAAATGCATGGCCTCATGGTGGCAGGCTGCAGTTGAACTTCCTTTTGATTTGAGTCGGAGTCTTGCCTTAGGGCTTAGATGTCTTGACCCAATTATATTTTCCTGTTTTGAATGGCCTCCATTCTTGTACAGATGATAGAAGATTGTCCGTGCCAGGAGGCAAAGAAAAACCTATCATAGTATAATAGTGGCCAAACTAAATGTGGAAGTTACTGAATCAGTGTATTATACAGTTACTTTTCTCTCTTTTCCCTATTCCAGCAAGGCATGTTTAAACTTCTATCTGGCTCTATGCACTACTCCAATGCTCCAGCTGGACTTTTGATTTCACATTTGCCAGCATCACTTAAGTGTAAGCACAGTGACTCCCTTGTAATGTCTTACAACACTATTATAAAACATCATCTTTTCATTCCAGCATTTATAACACAAAGTTTAGTATACTGAGTCTACATTAAGATGAGGATTTTAGATAGTTACGTAAGTCTTTCCAGAATAAATCAGAGAAATACCGCAATAGTAACATGGTAAAATCAGAGTCGTTATAAACACAGGAAGTCTTTATTACAGAAATGTCATCTAACTGATGCAGAAGCACTAACAATTTCAGAGATCAGTTTTGATAGTCAGCTCTGGTGCTTACATAGGAAAAAGGTAATTTAATTTCCTCCCCCAGCCCATTTTTTTTACTCTAAGTACTGACCCCTCAGAAAATGAAGAAATCCCTGTCAGCCTTGAGAAATCACACTCCTAACCAAACTCTATCCAATATAGAAGTACAGAAACTAATGTAGCATGTGTCATGTTATTATTTTTCTCATGATTGTTCTTGGATACACTGATGTTCTATCTAAATTCTCATAGGTCATGTCATTTTTGTCACTGAAACCTATTGCTGTGCTACTGCTGAATGACACTTGCGCTGCTCAGATAAGGAATAATTAAGTACTTCGGAGTAAGCTGAAGAGATTTAATTTGATTACTTTTCCTTGGAAGACATCAAAGGAAAAATAACAGCTAATTTTTAGAAAAAACTCTGACTCAGGAATTACATAAATTGTCAAGTGCCTCTGGAAGGCATTGTAGAAAAGAATTATTTATTTATTTTTATTTTTCCAAATTGATCAACATCATTACATTTTATTTTATGTCTGTCCAGTTTGGCTTGGACAGTGTAATCTGGCATCTGACTGTTTAAAAATCTATGAGTTACTAATGGATAGGGATGCCCTCTGATTCACTCTCTTTCCTACGGTTGTCCATCTAGTACGCAAGAGTTTTCTTCTTGGCATCCAGTTGTGCTTGAGAACAGAGGTCCACTGCAAACACTGCATCATCCATTATACATTTACTGCCCAGCACTCATGGGTGCTATACAGCATTTCAAATGGTATGAGGTACCTAAATCCGGCCTCTGAGGTAAATATTCAAGGTAGGTAAAATGTACAGTTTTCATCAAATAGCTGTCACTTTGGAATGGTTCATGTACTACATATATGCTTGTATCAGTTCTCCAAATAGGAGTACATTACTGTCTTGAGTTTTAGATAAACCTTATTATATGGGAATGTCAAATGAAAATCTGAAAGCACTTTTTGAAAAAAAAAAACCACCAACAACAAAAAACAACACCAACAAGTGGAATATAATTCAGTTTCTGTTCTTTTTATTTTGCTGATGAGTTCTTTCAACAGAATAAACGTATTACATGATAAATACCAGGAAAGTATTAAGAATATAGAGTTTAAGCACATCCAGCATTTTTCTGAGAGTTCACACCTTAACTGAATTGTTGCATATCTCTATCTCTCATATCTTGACATGTAGAAATGGTGGAAGATAATTAAAAATATATATTTGAACTAATTTCACTATGAGAAATATTTAAAAACTTTTCTCTAAAACCAAATGTTCCTTACTTTCACCAAATAATAAAGAAGGAAACTTTTTTGGTCTAAACTATTTCCATGGCCAATCTGACTTTTATGCTTTTATATATATCTTGTGTGGACACAGACACATGCCTACATGAAGCTGGTTGTCTCCTTCAGAATGTGTCCATAGATAAGTCTAACATCTTTATATTACTGAGATTATTTCTTGCCAAGAAGAAAAAAAAGAAAATCAGTTTTGGACTACAGTACAGAAAGTAACTCCTATGGATATCAGTGAATGGTGAGAAACAGTGTGAAAATAGCATTTTCTAATTTCCAAAGGAATATTTGAAACAAACTCCTCCCTGAGGTGTTACTGAAATGACATTTTCTTATTTCCAAGTAAATACATTTTCCAGAAATGTTTTCTTGCTTAACCCCAATATATTACTAAGACAAAGTTTTAATACTTAGTGTCTGCAACTCCCAGAGTTTTATTTCTCTTTTATGTGCAAAACTTGATCTCCAGTGCTTAAATGTGAAAAGGCTGATAACTTACAGTAGAAGTAGCACTTGGGAAATCTGAATGTCCAGAGAGCTGGTTTGAAAAGAGATCGTAAAAAATCACTAAAGAGAAAAATTGTCAAAATTAGGCTGCCAAGCTTAAAGATTTTAAACACCAAGATTACTGCATGATGGACTGATTAACTACATTTAATAGAAAAATATCATAGCTAATTCCGGTCTTCTTCAAAATTACACAGAGATAAAAAATGCAGCCAGCATTTGAATGCATAGACATAAGCTTCAGGGTATTCTTTTAAAATATATTGTCTCTTCAGTATTATGAAGTACTGGACATGTTCAGACAGCACTCTACGAGGGGGGTGGCTGAACAGCCTCTTCAGTTTGTCCTCAGGGCACTGTTTTTGGTTCAGGCTTACCTTTTTCCCCAGTGGCTGTGGATTTCAACTTTGCTTCAGTGGGAAGGTATGCTCTAGCAAGCTGGGAGTTTTATTTCCCTGTTCCTGTAAAAAATTTCTGAATCTACGCTCAGTTGTGATAACGAGGTTCCTGAATATCATGAGGAAATTTGTTATCCAAATACTTCATCCATTATACTACTTCAGCTAGTGACTTGGAAATATGGTTGGGAGCTTAATGTGAGGCATTAAAAGCTCAGAAACCCAACCTAAATTCTTCGATGAAAAAGCTGTAGGAGGTTACAGCTTCTGCTTCCACAGATATTTTCGCATCACCTTTAGCTGAGAACCTCTTTACTGCTGCCAAAAAAGAATATCCTAGCTTGTGAAGTGGGCATGGGTAGATATGTGTAGATAGAGTACAGTCATTATTTTATCTCTACTGATTCTACAACAGTAAGAGATCAGTGGAATGAGACCATGGACACTTGAGGTTGCAGTGACTTAGAACAGCAAGGTTTGCCTCAGTCTTGCAGTGATGACTTCAAGTTTCTTCCTAGATGGTTTCCATGCTGTCAGCTCTGACAGTGCAATTCATTTCAGGGACATTGTCTGTTTGTCTTTGCCAAAACTAAATTATAGGGTGCAAAAACAGCATTTAGAATGAAGCAGGTGGAAAAGATCTTGGATTTTGAAAGGAAATGACACAAATGGATGCTCACTCAAATTATATAGGTTCTTTTTCTTGAGATTTGTATTTGTAATCAAAGCTTTCTTAGTTAATGAATTGAAACCTTGAAAAGCACTTAGAAAACGTAAACACATTCCAGCTTTTAAATTTTTTTTTTAAGTTGTGTCCATAAAATTTAAAACAGTTGAGCTAAGTGAGAAATGAAGAGGATACCAACAGAAATTATTCTGTTTGAGTTTCAGGTTTCACCTGTGGATGCTGTAAATGAAAGACATTAAGTTGGAGCATGAGAATTTCTTTTACTTACCAGCTCCTTCTATTCTAAGTTGATATTTCAGTTTTCTCCTATTGTGTCACTTGCTGTTTCATATCCTATTGTGCTCATTGGCACCTACTTAGGCAGCTTACTTACGGACATTTGACAGCAATTACAGCAAGTGAAAGAGCAGAGAGTGAAGAAGGAACTGGTCAGAGAGACAGATGGCGCAGTTCTATTTGATGCAACTATTCCTAAAAAGCTCCTTTAGATACCAAACTAGAAACAAATAACCTTGTATGATTTTCACTGACTCTGAAACTTGCTTTTTTAATTACTTTAAAGGAGCTGTGTTTGAAAAATGAATATTATCAATTGAAATTAGTCACTTATAAGATGTAGTAGAGGATGGGAAGAGAGTCAATTTGTTTAGTTTAAAGATTTTCTTTTCCTGCCATGTTCTACCATTTGGAGTTCTCTTAAATAATGATAACCTTCCTAGATGATATTTTTGTCCAAAATTCTTTTATTCTGACCAATGTGTAGGAAGGAACATAAGAATGTGTGTGTGATATTTCCTCTATAGAATGCTTTAGCAGCTGACAGTAGTTTGTAACTAAGATTCCCCAACTCTGTGCTAATGTTCTTATGCTTAATAGTCTTTAGTGGGCTTTTTATTCTAGGGCTTTACTTGCTTTCTGAAGTCAGATGAGTTCTCAGGATTCACGGAATATTCCACAGGTCAGCAAGGTAACAGAAAGAAATACCACCTGTTCTTATTCCCTTTCTTTATTCCTTCTTTCTTTTTTTAAAATTTCTTTTTCTTTTTTGTTTTGCTTTGTTTTGTTTGTGCTTGATTCTGTCACCTTTTAGCTTAGATCAGTTTTCCTACAACAGGTGCCTAACCTTAAATGAGCAGAATATTTCAGTGAAGACCCTCAGAAGCAACTCATTTGATGTTATAATGAACTCACATCAGAACCGCTGTTGTGCTTCATGCCTAAAACTGCAAACAAGATGCTTGTGTCAGTAAGGAACTAAACCAGCCCAAATAATTTAACCCTTGTATGTTGTAATATTCTGGACCCTGTTGTTGCTGAGTGTGATTCCCATGTGCTATATATTTTCTGCATGTAAGAGGGAAAAGAAATTTGTGTATAGATGATTTACAACGGCTAAGCAGTCAAGGTAGGATAAAAAATAACAGTTTACTGTTGAATTTGGGTGCTGAATGCAAAGTGCTGTTTTCAAGGAAAGCCAGAATTAATGTAGCAGAAGCATCAGGACTGATTTTTTTTTTTTTTTTGAGACAACACATGTACTGTAAATCTTAAGAGTCTAAGACACTGTTAAATTTATTCTCTTTCCATCTTTAGTTTACTTGAAACTGTCAGGAGAAGGAACTTCCTCAGAGCATGCATATCTTCACACTCAAGTCAATGGAGAATTTGTATGAGCTAAGGGCTTATGATACTTTAATAGGATTAATAACCAGTAACGGATTACATGGCAGCTACAGATAGAGGTATTTAGGGAAAGACTTAAGAAAGAAAGACATATGTTTCTATTGTCAGTTTGGCAAAGAGAGAGAGAGAGAGGGAGAGAAGAGCACAGAAGGGTCATGTCTGTTCCTTACCTTTCCTTTTTGTAGTTTGAATTTTTTGCAAGCATTTTGGGTTTGGGCTCTGCACAGAGGGAAGTAGTCTTTTCAATATTGAGAAAAATGTAGAAGGGAAAATTGGTATAGTTCTTCAGCAATGATGGGAAAATGAACATCAAGAATGCTGTTAAATAATAGTAGAGGATATATGGAAAATCCTAGGAGTTTAGCTGGACTTCAATGAAAGACAACATTTTCCTTTACAGGAAATATAAAGCACTGGAAAAAATTTTGAAGAACTATCATTTAAAGTTTCGGGTTTAGTGGGAAATATCCCTGCCCTTATTGTATTCACGATAAAATCACTAACTTTGGGAACAGTAAGTTCTCTTTAAAATTTTGGCCTTTCCTCAGTGTATATATTTTACTCTTCTATATCGTATAAATTTTTGTTTGCTTTGAAGAGGAAAACAATCTTAGTGTTTCCATTTCCCTCCCAATTCTCTTCATTTAAAGAGATATTGACTGAAATACCATCCTCCATGTCACTGTCCTAACTTTTTGTGCTCTCTCCATTATTTTCTCTGGCAACATCAGTCTGCTTTTTCACTAAATATAGCTAAACATGTTAGACTTAACAATTCTCAAATCACCACCCAAACCATAATTTCTGTTGCCTGTTGAGCATATATTTTTTTTATTTCTATCAACTTAATCTTCCTAATCTATTTCCTGTTTGTCCAGTTTACCTTAGTGGATTCTCTGTGATGTTTCACTCTATGAAGTAAAGAACATAGTGACCAAATACCAGTAAGCTGTTTACACTGCCAGCTTACTAGTGTTCATAGAATAATTACACTATTTTCTCAGAACCAATCTTTCACATAGACCATTTTTCTGAGATACTTCAAGCTATATTCAATCTTATTTTTGGCAACTACCTAAGCAGACAATTTAAATATTTCTTATATTGAATATATACAAAATTTAGGTATGTAAATATGGGAAAATGATATGTCAATGTATAATTGCAGATAGTGCTTCTATCACCTCCTTTTTCTACTTCAATTTTGATTCCTTGATTATCTCCCTAGCTGATCCTTAAAATATCCACCCACATTTGCCTTTCTTCCATTATAATTGATTTTTTTCTGATTTATTTTTTGTCAGTTGGGATATTTTAGCAAACTGTGAGTTCACTTCTTAAGTAATTTTGTTTTATTATCCTGAAGTTAATTTATATCTGCAGTGCTAAAACTACTTGCAGCTATAGCAGATTTGTTTATTTGGACTTCCCATATTGGATAGATACTGCCTTCTCTATATATCATCTGCTAAGAAATGAGCCAATTGTTAAGCCGTTAAACAAATACAGCATTCTTGTTAGAGCTACAGCCTTCTGACTGGAAAACTCAATTTATGAAGAAATCTGCTTTCTCAGAAATTGTTCTTTAAAGAAAAAGGAATAACTTTTGTCAAAATAGATACGTACGACTCAGATATTCTGATTTAATTCCAGTTCAGCTATCAAATACAAGCCTTTATTTATGAATATCCACATTGTTGAATGAGATTCTTTGTGAAAGAATTACCTCCTGTGATGGACAACTTCCAAATTAAAAGGGAGATTTTGTATAACACTGAAGATTCATTTTGAGCTGAACATTAACTAGGAAGAGAACACGAACCACCCAAATTACAACACAGAAATTTGGCAGCAGCAGTTTCCAATTCAAATTCCCTAGTTTCCTGTCAGAGTCAGTGAAACCTGCACTAGTTTCACAAGATGAAAAATAAATATTCAGTTGCCTGTCATGTTAAAATTCAGATTATAATCCAGATTACCTGAAATTTGTTTATTAAATTGACTAAAACTTCTCTTTACTAAAGAGAGAAGTTTTGTTACTCCAGTGTGAATGCAGTAAAATTCTGATAAAAATCATTGGTAAAATCTTAGCAATTACTGCATATTATTTTCAGGGAAAGCAGTTTTTGCACAAGCAAAAACTCAGTGAGAATTTTAAATTCATTTTAAAGGTGAAAAAAATTTTGAATTGACTAAATCAAATGGTATAGATTGCTTTCTCCTTTTTCTTAGCAGTCAATATTGCAGAAGTATTTCAGGCAACTTGACATCTGTATTACATAAGCAGAGAGCAATTCAGCTGCTTGGAGAGTATAAAAACAACTTTGACCTTACATTGGAGACATGCTTCAGAAGATTAATTATTCATATGACCAAAATTTCTCGAAAACAACTGTTTGAAAGTATTCTCAGAAAAAAAATTAGATTGTTCTGTGGCAATAATGTAATTTTGATACAATAAAATTGAATGATATTTTTAAAAAATTCCTAAGGCTTTTTCTTTTTTTCCACAGTAAGTATTTTAGCTGGTAATATTTGAAATATTTTGTCTTTGGAGTTGTTATTTCTCCTGTTTATTAGCATATTTGTTATGTTGCTTGAGTGTACTTCTTTAGGATGTTTTGTAATTGCAAACCATTGCTCTTTAGATACTAATTAAAGAGTTTAACCAATGTCACCTCTTGATATGAAAAGAAAAATCCATCAACTGAAGGGTTAGAAAAGCTTTCTGACAGTAGGAAACTGTGCACAATTGTCCATAAGAAAAAGATTTACATTAATTAATTTTCAAAATATTCTTGACAGAATTCTAAACAGCATGAAATTCTGGATTTATTTTAAAGTAAGATTTTCTATCTGAAGTAAGCCTAGTCATCTGGTTGAGGTCCGGAGTGGAAATTCAGGAAATCTGGGTTCAATTCGCAAGACTGCTACTGATTTCCTCTGTGATGCTGGGTAGATATTTCAGGATCCTTTCCTAAAATAGTTATGCAAATCTCTAACTTCCCCCCAGTCAGCAATGGGGTCCCACCCTTTCTCTGCACTGTCTTAACCTTACCAATGCACTTAAAGCACCATGTCTCCCAAAGTGAATTTGATCGTTACAGCACATATGAAAGAACTGGGCTTTAATTTTGACTCCATGCTCTCAAACTATGATGAAAAAGCCACATAATCTAAATCATGTTTCAAAATAGAACTTCTGGGGACTTTCACCAAGCATTTGTGGAGCTCCCAGCATTGCAGAGGATGGTTTGTGAGTGGAGGCTCCATACACTAAAAGAAATATATGCTTTAATCATTATTATTTTTTAGCTTTATTCAATATATTAAGAAAAATGATTTTTTTTATATCTACTGATACAAATATCTTGATACCAATGTAAATGTGGAAGCAAAAGGTTAGTTACTACCTTTTACCTCTAAGCCAGCAGAAGTCATATGACAATTGACATATATGCACTGATTTTCTTGCATCTCTTTTGATTCAAAATATATTATGCAATAATATGCATATATAAAAATGGTTACAGTCACTGTTTATTAAAGTGTTACTTCAACAGCAGAATCCAACTCTGTAGTTGGAGAGTTGCAAGGTGCAAGGACAGTCCATCTACGTGTGGAAAACCCAACAATGGGCAGAATACTTGAGTTCAGGGAATTAATGGACAAAATAACACACTTCAAGTGATATTTATCTTTGCTGTTCAGGACTGTGACAGCAAACTCCTATAAATCATCTGAAAATTATTTGTATGATAGTTTCTCATGAAAGAACAGTACATGTATATCACTTTGCTTAAAAAACAAAGTGGTTCTAATTGTTCTTGTAGATCACACCTTCAGAATAACTCTTGTATTTTTTTTATGATTATTTTGCAAGTGCATGCTGAGCTCTTGGAATACAGAGAAGGCCATCTTTATCATTTAGAGAATGGTTTCCAAGGAGCTGCAACATCAAGCTAAGCTTCAGTCTATGAGCAATCTGGATTACAATGTCTGGTTCGTACTCAAGTATCTGAGTTAATTTTTCCTTCAAGCCCTCCTTGATGGTACTATACAACGATCATACTTCCTTAATAACAGTATTGTTTTCACATAGTTTATTGAACATTAACCAAGTCAAAGAATCATAGAATCAAAGAACTGTAGAACAGTTTAGTTTGGAAGGGAGCTCAAAGCCCACTGCCATGGTCAGGGCTGCCCCCCAGCAGCTCAAGCTGCCCAGGGCCCAATCCAACCTGGCCTTGGGCACCACAGCTTCTCTGGGCAGCTGTGCCAGTGTATCACCACCCTCTGAGGAAAGAATTTTTTCCTAATGTCTAATCTAAATCTCCCCTCTTTTAGTTTAAAACCATTCCCAGTGTAAGAATCATATCCCCCATTGTTTATAAGCTATTTTGTGTACTGGGAGGCCACAGTTAGGTCTTTCTGGAGCCTCCTCATCTTCAGGCTGAATAAATAGAAAGGAGCTCTGTATTGAAGATGAAAGGTTTCTGAAGCTTCTACTGTACCACGTCAAGATTTCAAATGAAACAGAGTTAAAAAATTAAAGTAAAATCAGAAGAAGCAGAAAACACAAGAAAGTTGTGTCCAGGCTGTTCACCTCAGTGACAGCATTTGAGACAAGGGTTTTCCTTCAGTCTCCAGTAGTCTAATTCCATAGCTCTGAACAGTGATGCACTGTTCTGGTTAAACACATATTAAACTTATTTTTTAAAATCACTTGGTGTTTTAGATGTGTATCTTTATTTTTTCAGTACAGAATCAGAGTAGAATGAGTTTCTCCAGTGACAACATCTAAGCTTGAACTGTTCTTTCTCTACTTTACATTTTTTGAATACTTTTTAAACCCAGGCAAGGAATTCTGTACTCCCAATCAAAACAAGTCAGTCAGCAGAATTGTTTAAATTTCCAGCTCCTAATAAATCACACAGATGTAAGTCAGATTATTGAATTCCAGAGTAATTAAGCATTTATTTCCTCAGTTTCCATAACAGAAGTTGCAACCCAATGGGAAAATTTGTACCTTCTAATAGTCACCTGCTGAATTTCCTTTCAGACAGAACTCATTCATTTATATCTGCTAGTCTCTCCATGGGGAAACGTTAAAACTGCTTATTGTCTCATGCATTTCTCATTGGCTTCAGCTAAAAAGAGAGAAATATTAATACCTCCTCCCTTTTCTTTTAACTATTCTGTAATTATTACACAGCATATCTTCCTATAAGTATAGGTCAAGAAAGGACAACAATAAACATCATTCACACCCATTGGTTTACAAAAGCAATGAGTAGGAATGTAAATCTTGAAAATTTCTCCCCATCAACAAACACACAGTGTTACTTTGTAAGATGTGTAGCATGGCCACTTGCTCACCCAGTGAACATCTCTCCATTCTGAATTAGCCCTGCTTCACATTTAATTGATTACTTAACTTAGGCATTTTGATGAGAACTGCTTCTCTTCTCCAAAGGCTGACACTGCCAGTGTCTTTTCCCTAGAGCCAAGATGAAGTCTGCTCCAGGCACTCATTGCCAGGGATGCTGAACATGAAGCAATGGGGTCCCACCCTTCCTCTGTGCTGAGTAGGGGGCTGAGGAATCCAGATTGATTCATTCCACAGAGAAGGTCTCCAAGTTCACAGAATAATGTTCTGCAGTCATGTCCCTAAACTGGCTTCCTATCAGACTTTAAAATGAAAAATTATACTTTCTCTCTTCAGTACTAACTTTGCCAGAAAGGAGTTTTTAATTTAGAAAATAAAAGTGTATGTTTGTGAATGTGTGTGATAGAAATATTGGAAAAAATTAACATCTGTGACCTGATACCTGTGAGCTAGGAATTACTAGTGTCACTGAAAGTGCATAAACAAATGAATCAATGAATTCAGCTCCTTCCTAAGGAACACCATATTTAGGTTGTCTTCTTTTGATTACAAATGTTGTATGATTACTTTTAATCCAAAAGCAATACATTTGTACTGAACGTGTAATCTTATCTGTAAGTTCAGCTTTCTATTTTCATCAGTCACTGATTTTCTACATTTTTGGGAGATATCAGCCAATGTTCGGTGCTGCTTTGTCTAAATACACTACATCTTTTTCATTTCTTATTATTACTACATTTCTGTTTACTTGAATTCATTCTGCAGACAAATTGAAATCTGTAGTTATCATCTTTGAAGTTCCAAATCTATTTCTTAACAATTCCTTTCTGGTTTTTTTTTCTTCTTTTTTTTTTTTTCTCTCCAGATATTCCACTTGGGCCACAGATACAGTACCATGAACCAAGGACATTTCAGACCACACATCTTTAATCAAAACTCTGAATGCATGTAAATTTTCTCTGTGCATGTCTTACAATTGCTAAATTCAACATTTCACTCTGCCAGAAAATCCCAGGTGTTAGAATAATTTTAGGTACTTTCTTAACTGTACTCCAGATGATGATAACACAAATGATAGTATCAAACGTGTTAACTTGTCTCTAACCCAGCTTGCACATAGGGTAGCTGCAAAAGGCTATTCATTCTAAGTGTCTGCCATGTATTGTGCAGTGTAGAATAGATATTCCAGCAAAAACTTGGCCCTGAGGTATCCAGGAAGCACCCTGGTTGAAATTCCCCAATGCCTAAAACAATGGAATAAAGTCTTTACTTAATATTTTGTGGTTATGATTTAAAGTGAAACATGTTAAGAAATTTGAAGTTTTCTTTTACTCAGTAATGTTAACAGAACCTTTTTTGTTCTATTGTAGTCTATATTTTCAACTGTGCTCACATGTGTTTCCAGGTAGTGAAGACTCACAATGACTGTATTAGACTGTGATATCCAGGAAGTCCCCCGCTTGGCTTATTTGCTGGATTTTGCCATAGATCTGGTGTAAAGATGACTATGAAGAATTGAAAAGTATGCTGTCAGTGCTTTAACCATGTTTGGTGGCTTGTTCCTCATCTAGTACAATCTATATCAACGTTGTTAGTAAATGAACTTATGCTGGTTTAAAACCAGCTTGGCATATGGTCCCATATCTCCCTTTACACAGATCTCCTGTCTAAGCCACATCTTCTGTGAAGGAGATTGAAATGATGAGTGAACTTTAAACAGATTGTGCACTGCTCTTTCAAATGAATATTTTATATAACAAAATCACAATTAAAGACTGTATCTTTATTTAAGAAATACCTGGATAAAGGGATATTTGTTAATTACTCATCTAAGAAACATCGCAGGAAACCATTAAAAACAAACCTGTGAAATCAATGATTTAAAAATAAAGAAAAATATATCCCACCTCTGTTCACATTTCTGGGCCCTGGAAATTTTTTTTCCTTGAGACCTGATTTTATGGATTCTCCATTCTGCATTACATGTTTTAAGAAGGAACACTGGGGTATTTCAGAAACTATACTGGAATAAAGTCTTCCAAATTGCAATATCAACGTGGTTTGCCCATAGTTTGAATATGAGAGTGATTCATTCCAAATGCTCTGGAGAAATATCTCATTGTTTAGCCTTTTCCTCCTTCCCCCTCAGTTCCTTCTCCAGGTTTCTTTAGGTTATTTCCATTTTGCTTTTAATGGAAATTCCTTCTGAGCCTAATCTGATTCTTGAATTCAAACTCTCACATGAAACAATCATACTATTCTTTAATCCAATTTATAGGAAGCCAGGGAGAACAGAAAGAAGCAAAATAGTAAAGATCAGTAGAACCACAATGTCATGATCAAAATCCACTCCCAAATGGGAGTAATTAAGCAGTCTTCTAATTCTGGTAACTGAAAGGCTTTTATATATCTTGCTGAGTTTTTTTATGTCTTACCTGAGTTTGAGCCAATGATCAGGATCTTCTACACTCATCCAATTTTGGACTATAGTTATGCTTCCAAAGTCTGCTTGGCAGTATCTCCGGAGTGCTCATGTAGCAAGGTCTCATAGGTATTGCAGGCCTCTGGCTGATCTCTTATTGAGTATGCATAGTTTGCATGCCTGACTGCATAAGAAATCATTGTGTCTGGTATCTGTCAAAGCCAAATAACATGTCCAGACAGACAGCCATCAGCACCATCTTGTGGTACTGGCATCACCAAATCTTTTAGTGCTGTCATGGCACATAAGCTGTAAGATGGGTCCTTGAAAAGTTAAACAGCCAATACCTAAAAATCATACTGTGAATTCAAAACTCACTTGTACCTACAGCCTTGTTGATACTATTCCCCATGATTTCTTCATATTAAAAATCTATTATATATAATAAGAATAAAGTTATAATAAAAATAAGTGAAAAGATAACTATACCAATAAACCTACAGTTAATATTTTCTCTTGCAATCAACTGTCTCTTCATTGCATTTATTTCTGCTGTCCTGCATTCTTTTATTTTTCTATGGAACTGGTTCAAAAGTGACAATGAAGCTGTATGTATTTCAGAGGATATGTGTGGTACTTACTGTGATTTTGCATTTAGAATTCAAGAACATTGGCCTCACATCAGCCTAAACATTGGATTTGTGAAGTCCACAGTGTGATCAAGAGTTCTGCAGTACATGTGCCCTCTAATCTTATCAGTTTTGTTTGTAAAATAATCATACGATTTATGAGGTTTACTCCAATCTCTAGGTTGAGTCTCGTGGCATGATGTGGTGAAAATAAAATAGCAAAGAAAAGTATGTTACACTAAGGCTAATAAGAGTTTTATGGTACAACTTCCAAAATTTCACATTGGTAGCTGCTTTTAAGTGGAGTGGAAAACACAAATCACCAACCCACCAATATCAAACAAAGATTTCAGGAGAGAGATTTTACACAAAGAGTGTGACAAAATCCCTATTGGATTTATATTACAAGCTTTTATACAAAAGTTCCACCATTTTCTGAAAACAAAGGGAAGTTTTTAAGCATTGTGCAGAGAAAGAGAAGACAGAGAAAAAAAATAGGTAAGAAAAATCTTAATGAAGCTTCTTCCAAGACAGTGGTTTCTCACAGCAAAGTTCCTGCAAAATATGATCCAGGTAAGATGTGTTATTCATTCATGTGCTACAAGTGCAAAGGAGGAAACAAAAACTCTCTTTGGCTGATCCGCTAGCAAGATGACATGTGCCATCTACATACAATTATTTCTTTTTTGTTTGTTTGTTTCCCCCAGAAAACATATAGGAAACTTCCCAGATCCAAAAAACAGCGCAGCTTCAATGAAGGGGTTGAGGGGTGGGTGAGTGAGGGGTCTGGCTTTCTTTGGCCTTGTGAGGCCCCATCTGGAGCACTGTATCCAGGTCTGGGACCTGCCAACACAGGAAAGATGTTGAGCTTTTGGAGAGGGTCCGCAAAGGTGATCAGGGGGCTGGAGCACCTTTCCTATGAAGACAGGTTGAAAGACAGGGCTTGTTCAGTCTGCAGAAAAGAAGGCTGTGGGAAGACTTCATTACAGCCTTCTAGTATTTAAAGGGAGATTATAAACAGGAGGAAAATCAACTTTTTACATGGATAGAGAATGATAGACAAAAGGGGAATGGTTTTAAACTAAAAGAGGGAAATAGGGAAGATTTAGATCAGATGTCAGGGGGAAGTTTTTCACTGAGAGGGTGATGAGGTGCTGGAACAGATAGCTCAGAGAGGTTATGGATGCTCCATCCCTGGGCAGCCTGATCGAATACTTCACCCAGCAACTGGGAAGTCTGCCAGTTGGTAAACCTTCTGCTGGGCAGAAGGTTTGCAACTTAACAATTGATCATATGTAGCTATTTCAAGTTCAAACGTCTAATGTGATTTCTGTTAACGTTTTATCCATGTGATAAATTTTGATTAAAGTCCATAAATAAAAAATATAAAAGATGTATATATATACTTTTATCTTTCTATATAAATATAAATATTTTATATAAATATAAAAAGATAAAAGTCTATAAAGCTTAAGAACTTCCTCATAGTGCAGGTGATGGAGCACTGCAACGGTCTGCCCAGAGAGGTTGTGCAGTTTTCTTCTCATGTTATATTCAAGACCTGCCTGGACATCTACCTGTGCAACCTGCTCTAGGAAGCCTACTTCAGCAGAGGGGTAGAGCTAGATGATCCCTTGGAAGGTTGGTCCCTTCCAACCCCTACAGTTCTGTGAATTCTGTGATACTGTGATCTTTGAGGTTTCTTCCAACCCTTGTCATTCTATAATTCTATGAACTTGCAACTAAACATTAAATCAGTATAAACTACATAGTATCTCTGTTGTTTTCAGGTGAAAAGACTTGTTTTACAAAACTAAACAATTTTACACAGCATAGAATTATCAGAATCCAGTTCAGAAAAGCTAAAGATACAATAGACTTAAATACACACAACAAATATTTTTTTTCATTAGACGATGGGAATAGATTTCCTCAAACTATTAAATACGCCATATGGCGTGTTGCATGACATGCTGAGAAAGGATTAAGATTCTATGGAGGGTTTCCCCACATAGAGCCATTTGAAAAGAAGACAAATCTTTCCTTTTGCTCTCTGGACTGACAGTTCAACTTGTCTACTAATTTCCTTACTCTTCTACCTGCTTTACTGTATTATAATGATATGATATTTACCGAGAAAAGAAAAAGATCTAGTTGATGAGTGAGAGAGACTCTTAACTTCCATTTTTATGGGATGTAACAAGAAATTACTGGACTTGTTTATAAAATGGAGGAGATGCATTCTTCCTCTCTTTACGTGCACATAACTATTTTCTTTTCTGAAAAGAAAGGATAAAGGGCTTATTTCCAAAGGAAGTAGAGTGGATGAATAGGAAAACTAACTAGAGTAATTGTAGCAGTATTCTTCAGTAATAGCTTCAACGTCTCCCTGCCCCACAGGAGCACTGTATCATGAAGTAAATATTACTTTCTTCCACTATAATTACTTTGCTTTCAAAACAAAGTAATCCTTCTAGGAAAGAAGAGGGGAGAGGGAGGGAGTGCAAAGCATTTATTATGGGTTATGATCCCAGGAGTTGTTCCATGCAGCACAACAAAGAATTTGCCTGAACGAAAATACGCTTTTTCCAGGATACATGATGGAAAAAAGTCTTATCATTAAAAAGCTGGATAAGAAACAGTTAAAAATGAGGAAGAAAAATACCCAACCCCCGAATAAATCATACACTGCCTTTAAACACTTCTTATCAACATAGCCCAGACCCAACTGTTGCCCAAAATAAATACTATTATTTTATCAATGATCCCAAAGAATAAGACCAACTCAAAACACCTTTGGAAAAGAAATATGTGTATTATGTAAGGCTCAGATAACACACCAAGTTTTTGAGATGTTAACAAAGTATGTTAAAGTACTTTTCTTTCTATTAGTTTTGAACTTAATCCATTCCTAAAGATGTTTTGAGAGAAAGTGTTTAATTTTAGTTAAAATTGTAGACAAACATTGCAATAAGCATAATCATTTTAATATTTTTTTTTTTGCTGAGAAGTTTTTGGGTAAATTTGCAAAGCACTGAAAGTTGCAGACAGAATAATAACAATGAAGACACAAACCAGAAATTCTTGAAAAAGCATTAGTTGTGCTAGTGCTGAGAAAAGGTTTAGCTGAATTATACAAGGGAGTAAAATTAGCAGTTAGATTGATTGTAAGAAATCTAGTTTCTGTGCAAGAACAAGACTCAATTGAAATTGTTTATTTTCTTACTTTTCTTGAATTGTTAGTATCATATTTAAGTCACAACTGATTTTGGGCTAATTACACTTTAGAGACGAATTTTCATGGTCTCTGGTAGGAGTTCTTATTACGTTATTAACCACAGCCTAAACTTTAAGGAATTATAGTGGAATTTTATGACAGCCCAACTTGTTCAAAGAGAGGAGCCTGTGCAGACACTGAGATGTTTAAAGCAGTCATGGGGGTCAAAGTACTAATCAGATTATATTGTCTGATCCTGTTTTCTAATAACAAGAAATTGTGATGGAAAGAAAGACAGATTGCCTATTCTAATTCTTGCACACATATGTTGCTGTAAATGAACTAAAAGAGTATGAAACACAGCAGGCTAAGTAATAACCTAAAATTAATGGCTTAAAAGGTAAAATAGAAGTATATAAATAATATATAGTGGAAAAATCATAAATATTGTGTTTTCAGCATTCTTGTCTTCTTTGGGCAGAATAATATTATGTCTTCTTTTTCTGTAGGTGGTGATGGTAAGAGGGAAGGAAAAGAAGAAAGGAAGGAGAGATTTCTTGGGCATAATTCTTCAGGTCTTGTCTTATCTTTTTGAACTACTTGTTAGAAATGGTTGAGAGGTATTTTTCTTATTGATCCTCTTAAAAGCTTTGTTATCGGATATGTGGGTTTGCTATGAAAAGTGCATAGTTTTTGAAAGCTGCAACTCTTATCTAAAAGCTGTTTTCCTTCAAAAATATGGCTTAGTAAAATATTTCAGCTGTAACCTCCAATATATTGAATTACACACAGCAAGAGTGATAAACACATTTATTTTCTCTTCAACTTTTAATTTTATAATTAAATGCTTTATAATTTTCTTTAGTGTAGCATTCTACAGACCTGTCAATAGCTTAACTCTCCTTTTTTCCAGGTTGTTTGTGTTTATATTGTACCCTGAATTAAATAATGGATGTAACAATAAGAGACCTTCTATTTAGTGCACTCCTACCAAAATAAGGCACAATCAGTCACTTGATAATTACCTTGCCAACTGACTTGCTAGTAATTTATACAGTTAAACTTGAAGCATTTCTTTACAGTGTACTAAAAACAAATCCACACCAAAAAGGAAGTAAGGAAGTATTAGTGTGGGTCAGGCTACTCATGGCCTGCACTTAACTCCCTTGTTGTGCCACTCCTTCAACCTCAAAGTTCCGTATATGTAGGAAGACACTAGAAAGACAGGTATAAGAAATGATTTTGCTCTCTCAATGACAAATTGAATATAACACATATTGCAAGACAAATGTAATTCTCACTGCAAGGATTTCAAACTTAGTGTGTTTCCTGGAAGAGATCCTCCTCCTTGGGTAAACTAACTCTGTGGAATGATGTACTCTGGCTAGATTTTGCTGCAAGAAGTCAAGTTTCTGTCAGCCTGAAGATGAACAGACAGTGTATGATGAAGATATGTCAATATTTATAGCCCTCTGCAAAATCAAACTCCTTGTCGCCATGTGTACATGGTAGGAATCATTTCCATCATCCCTAAAAGAAAGACTCCTGGTGGAAGGGAAATTTGCATTTAAAAAATACAATTGTTAAAAAATATTATTGTTGCATGGAAGTGAGAGAGGAATTGAAAGAGTTCTGCTGAATGAAGTGTTGGTATTTACAAAAAATTGTAATATAAAGATGTCATGCAGGCTATCAAAGGAAGTGTCTGCTTTCTTCCTTCTGTTACAAGGTTTTTGGAGGTGGACAGTTTGGGCCTCAAATAAAAGCCATATTTTATAAGCTGCACAAAACTACTCTGTAGAGTTAAACAAGCTCATCAACTAGCTGTAACTAGGAAATTTAAGAAAGCTGTGGAAGAAGCTTTGTATCACATATTTTGTCCAATGGCTGGCTGACTGAAGCATGTTGAATGATGTGCTATTACAGATTCATTCTTTATTACACTTCAGAAGACAGATCTAAGCTGTAGTCAGAGTATCATCTGTATTCCTTACTCACTGCATACCTACAAAACAGTTATGACAGCATGAGCAGTCACCTTGCTTCATTCTGCAATAGTTTCTGATTAATTCTTACTTCTGTAAAAAGTGACCTATTGTGTCATCACAATAATCACAATAATGTCTATTGTGACATCAGCAAAAAAAGCCTCCTGTAATGTGTATTATTTTGCTGCGGTCAACCCAAGCTATGCATTTCTTAATAAATGTTATGCTCACATTTTTTTACCCTAGTTCTCATCTCATTGATGCTGGTTTTACAGCACTATATAAATCATCAGAGTTACAGCTCATGGCACCTCAGATACTTCTGTGATGGAATGAACTGCCCTCTGGCTTTGATTAGCTGCCTGCCTTCCAAAATCTTGTCAGGCAAGAGAGTTTACAGAAGCCCTTGTCGAGAGTAGTATTTGCACTTCGGATTCTAACTGGTTTAGATTTAATAAAAAGGTCACAGGAGTGAATGATATTACATTTCTGGTGGAAATTGTTCACTAGCTATTTACTTTGGTCACAACTATCTACTGCTGCACAACAAATATACTGTCATTTCTGGAGGTGTTATTTGCTCCCCTCTGTTCACTTGAACAAATTCATATTCTTGACCACTGTGCCTGGAACTGTCATTAAACAACACAATATTACCACAGAAGTCAGGATGTGTGGCAGTACTGCAGCAACATTCCTGGAAGCACTGTTCTCACTCTTACCTCTTTGGGCAATCACAGATGACAGCAAAGTAAACTATTTATTTGAAAAGATAGCCACCAGTAAAACCACACATTTACTTCTGGCAATAGTTTTCCAAAATCTGTATGAATTCATATAATCACCTTTTCCTGTCCATGACTTTTTCACAATCCAATGATCTTGCCAGTGCAGTGAAGTAAGCTACATGGCAATTATTCATGTACCGTAGTTTCAGGAAGTCACATTTCCTCAGATTCAACAATTTCAGTATCTTCCATGGTGGCAACACTGTACTGAAATACCCTTAAATAGTTTGTTTTAAATATTGTGGTATGGATTACATACTAAGTGGTATCCTCATTTTCTCATTCAATATTTATGTATATAGCGACAGAAGTAGTACTTTAGTAAGCAGTAATACAACTAGCTCGCAAACAAACCTGGCTCATCTGTCATTACTGAATCCAATGAAATTTTTTAATAATGTTATAATGCTTTTGTACAATTCAATATCTTCCTTTATTTTCACCACTACTATCATATAAGCAATCCTTTATGACAAAGACATAGGCATGTATAAACACAGAAGTGTAGAGTCACAGAATCATTAAAGTAGGAAAAGACCTCTAGGATCACCTAGTCCAAATGTCAACCCATCCTCACCATGACCACTGACCACATTCCTCAGTGCCACATCCACACAGTTCTTGAACACCTCCAGGACAGTGACTCTACCAACTGCCTCAGCAGCCTGTGCCGGTACCTCACCGCTCTTTCTGAGAAGAAATTGTTCCTAATATCCAACTTGAACCTCCCCTGGTGCAACATGAAGATATATTGACTGAGATAACCAGGGTAACAAGCATAATTTTAACTGTGTTATTTGGACTGTGTTATTTTGTACAGGAGGGCAAAAGGTGCTGAAAAAGAGGAAATACTCATACTGAAAAGCATTTCATACCATAGAACAGTCTCTATTTGCTGAGGTTAATTTTGTCCGAACCACACTGATTTTTCTTGGTAGAGTTACACAACATCTTCTAGGCACAAGCCAAGTAGATGACAGATGGTATAACAAAATTTTATTGTTTAAAGATATTCAAAAACATCTATTCCAGCAACACACCTCTCAAGTCTGGTGGTATGTAGTTGCTTAAATGGAAACTACAAAACAATCTTGGGGACATTTTTGTTTAAACGTGATTCATGTAAGTACTTGATGAAAAACTTGAAAACCTGAAGTTTTAAATATTTACCCCATGGGGTAGTTTTATTACACAACCTGTGTAGGACAACTGTAAGTCCTTTTCTTTTTCCCATGGCTCATGAAAATGAAATTTTTAATGTGGTCAATGTCTTTAAACTCATCCTGCCAAGTTGCTGTTGATTACTGTGAAGGAACACTCTCCAAGCTGTAGCAAGTATCCGTTGTCAGTCAGAAATGGCAGTGCCACAGACAGACATTATGTTGAAATGCTTTGGATGAAGGGAGGGGCTGCACAGCTGCTACTTTGCATCATAAGCCCAGAACCCACATTTGCTGGCATAAGAGAGGGTGAGAAAGTTTTTGGTGAGAGAGATAGGGGCACAGACAGTGAGAGCAGTTTTAAGGGCCAGCTATAAATATGCAATCTCAGTATACCTACTCCTTTGCTGGTCCTCTCTAGATGCAATTTGCTTTTGACATTTCCTGGCTGACAGTAACTCTTATAATTCTACACACATACACACCCTCTCTCCCTCTTTCCTGAAGGAGAGGTAAGGCTTTAGTGTTCCCTATGGTTAAGTCTAGACAGACCAACTTGCTTAGCCTTATGTTTTTTTCCTATGCTATAAAAAGATTCATGACTTTTTTTCTTTTTCTTTTTCTTTTTCTTTTTCTTTTTCTTTTTCTTTTTCTTTTTCTTTTTCTTTTTCTTTTTCTTTTTCTTTTTCTTTTTCTTTTTCTTTTTCTTTTTCTTTTTCTTTTTCTTTTTCTTTTTCTTTTTCTTTCTTTTTCTTTTTTTTCTTTTTCTTTCTTTTTTCTTTTTCTCTTTTTTTTTTCTTTCTCTTTTTTTCTTTTTCTCTTTTTTTCTTTTTCTTTTTTTTCCATTAAATGAAGCCATGGAAGGAGAAAAAAAGAATTAAAAAGAGTAGCCTATACCCTCAGTGCCTGATTTTTTTTTAGATTTTTAAGTCATGCAATGAATGTATTAAAAAAAACTGATCTGTACTATTTTTCATCACTACCTAACTGCTAGTAATGATTTTTTATGCAGAAACTACATTGAGATGTACAACCTCATATTTGACCATAAAGGGCTAGATTATCGATGTCTCAGATCTTTCTTAAAGTTATTATTATTATCTTTCTTTTTTGCCCTAAAATGGGGATAAATGCATATTGTATTCTTTCGTCTTTGGCTTGCAGGACACTGCTAAGTCCTCTGCTATTTTCTGGGTAAATGGTCAAAACATATTTCCTTTCACAGTGCCCAGTATTAATCTGCAGAATTAGTTTACCTGCAGTCAGTGAGCTTCTTGATAAATATTATACTTCTGTTTTAGTAATAATTTCAATTGTAGAGGGTATTGCCTATGTTTAGGAATATTTGTTTATGTGTGAAGATGTTTAGGTGTCCAGAATTGATGGAAAGTCATCGAGTGAATCTTGCCAGTGCCCACATTCTTCCAGCAGTCTTAAGGTATCTCACCTTATGGGTAACTTTCTATGAAGTTAATATATACCTACTCCCTATATAAGTTAGTTTCTGTCACTCAGCTCAGTGCTCAGGCCTGCTTGTTCCTGTATAGTTAGGCATGCCCTTGCCAAAAAAGTTTCCAAACTGTTCTATAGCTTTTTAAATTGCGATACCAGAAATGGAGACACCTAAAAAACCTGTATCTTCAGAGTGATCAAGAAGCACTGTTGCCTGTGTACTTATACAGTGTTTGTCATCCTTGTATCAAACATTGGCTATGAGTTGGTTTACTGACTTTCCTCATCTTTTTCTCTGTAGGAAAAGCATAGTTAACCCTCAGATTCAAGCATATTTTCATACGGAATAGAGGGTCCTTTAGAAAAGACTCCAGAATCCGTGAACCTGCAGGAAGGTCCTCTTGAGTGGTGGACTAGAATTTTATGAACATTATTATTTAATTTATGAGTAATTACAGTTTTCAACAGACTGATTCTTGTGAATTTGTAAAACCTACTACTTGAAACATATACAAACCAAATACTTTTTTCCTCATTTTAAAAGGAATGTTTTCTCCTGGCAATAACATATGCCTTTCCTTCATAATATGTTAACATGCTTTCAGAGTTAATATTAACTGTGGAGAACTGTAAAGAGGGATGGGAGTTAAATAGGAAGCAGGATTTTTGGACACTGCTGCTAATGTAGAATTTACAGCATCCAGTGCATATTAGATTGTTTCTGAGTTTTATCTCAGATTAGTGGTTTGAATTCTTTTTCTTACTCAGCTTTACTACAACAGCTCTAAAAGTGCTCTCTGTCTCAGCTGAAACTGTATAGCATCCATAAATGTTGCAGAGGCTTCAGCTTACCCTCAGAAGCTTGTTCCTTGGTTACAGAAGATTTTTATATTGAACATACTGCATTTTAGGCATTATCTAGCTTTTCTTAATCCAGGTTGGGCCTGGCGCAGAAAAATAAAGCATTCAGATCTTTAATTTCTCACCCCAAAGAGTATGACTATGTGCTAAAGAAATGCAATAATGCCCATGTACAGGGTGGGAAAGAATAGGAATAGAAAAGTTTAAGAAAGCAGATTGAAATATGATGAAACAGACTATTTTGTAAAATGTTCTTATTTGAGCATACACAGACATCATTGCTTATTTTTAGTCTTCAGCCTTAGATAGAAACCTGACTCACAAGGGAAAATACTTTTAATAGGAAATGGATGCTACTCAGAAAGAGGTCCAAATGATGCACAATAGATTATGTAGGCCACCCATTAAACCAAGGAGAAAATGTTCAAGAAAGTGAGAGTGCCTCTCCACCATCTCCCACTGTAACTGTTAATGTTGCAAATTGCAGCAAAGAGAGAATGTATTTTTTACACGGCTTTGCAGCTGTCAGTGAAATCAGCTTAGAAAAATGGTTATATTCTTGGCACAACTCCCTAATATTCTGGCCTGAGGATCTGCAGTGGAGGTTTTCTTCTCCTTTGGATCCAACTTGCCTCTCTTCCGTGCTCTGCTAGAACTTTGCTTTCCTATATGTCATGAAAGACAGATTGTGGTGTTTCAAAGAAGGAACATGATTTAAAGAAAGGGAAAATAAACTTCAAATAATAACTAAGAGTATACTGAATTGCAATTTTGCCATTCTGTAAAAACAGATTAGTAAGAATTACTAAAACTTAAAAATGAAAGCATTAAACCTTACTCAGGAGTCTACAGTGCAGCTAATGAGTTGAGGAACTGGATTTTCAGGTTGAGTTTTAAGTGTCACAGACAGAAGCAACGGCCATAGAAGCACTGTGGTCATCTGTGAATCTGCCTTTTAAAAAGTAGAATCTAACTGCCCTAGAAAACTGAGGTTCTGGTCTTGTGGTTACATTTATGTTATGTTACTTTTTTATTTATTTCTTACTTAAGTGTGGCATAACAGTAATGGAAAGTGAATTTATATTTCTGTAGCAATGATAGTATTTCTATTAAAATTCTGTTCCATTAATTAAATCCATGTAGAATATGGAAGTCCTGTTAGTGATATTTTAGGGCAAGTTCTACCAGTTTAGCAATGATTGAAGAAACGGAGGATTAATAACAGTAGAGGGAAAAACTGGAGAGAATCCAGAACGACATACACATCCTCAGTTTGATATAAAAAATGTTAAGAGAGTGTGAGGTTGCTATGTCAAACCTGTAGAATATAATATGTAAGGTACTGTTATATTATGAGAGAATTGTTTATGAATGACTTTCTTGAGTTTCCACTTAATGAAGTCTGTATTTTGTTATTGCAAAGGGAAAGCTGGAGACAGTCTTGCGTATGCACTTTCTTTATGTGTATTCCTGGTTAACTATCCCTGAAGTCCAGGCTAGATGCCAGAGCTTTTCATGAAGTATTACATGGAGCTTAATAAGTTTTAATGTCATGTGCATAATTCCTACTCAATTTTTTAAATAGAGACTATGAAACAGTTTCTAAATAAACAAAAACTTTGTGCATCACAGAGATCTCACTGTGCACTGTAGATAAGACAAGTAATACTTGCTCTAGCATACATTGCCTACAACACAGCTGCTATTTTCTCTTTTCTTCCTGCTCCTTCTACCTCATTCCTCACTTCTCATGGGATGCCCTAGAGGAAAATTGGATGATCATAGATTCGTATAATCACCAAGGTTGGAAAAGACCTACAGGATCATCCACCCACCCATCACCACTAGTTCTCACTAAACCGTGTCCCTCAGTACAACATCTGAACATTCCTTGAACATTTCTAAACATTCCTTGATTCTTGCTGTCAGTATAGGATTTTGGACTGGCTCCCCAGCACCTCCTTCCCTGCTCTGCAACTGGAACTATGTGTGGCAAATAGACAGAAGGGGACATACTCCCCCAGGAGGTCTATTTTGAAACTGACAGGAGTGTTGCCTCTTTAGTCCAACAACTGTCATAGAAATAAATGTGCACTGTGACATGAACCAGAGTGGTCCAAAGCTGGATGAGGAAGATAACAGTAGGAATTACAGCTGACTATTGGAAGACAAGCAAAATTCTCACAACCTACATTGCCTGACTGATTTCTGTATGTTCCTGGATCTTGGAGTTCCTAAGACTTTCATCATTTTCATCATACAAATAAAGAACAAAATTAACTCCTCTATTAGTTAATTTTCTCTCTACTTTTGGACCAATTAGGACAGAAGCACATAAACAAACAACATGTTTAAAATGTGATGTTTTTCATATACCTTTGTATTTAAAATGTGCTCAAGTCTCTAGTCAAGAAATTAACAGTTTTGCACATTGTTGTTCCTCAGGGATCAATTAAAAGGCTATTATTTACACTGATGGAGCAAGATGAAGACAATAATACCTCAAAGGGAACTTTTCATAAGACATAAATTGAACTTAATGAGAAAAGTCCTTTGACAAATGATGTTAACTGCAAGATGCATTTAGAATCTTGTCAAGAGCTGTGTTTTTGACTAGACTAATATTTAAGTTAGAGCGTGTCACAGCCTGTATTGATGTAAATGAGACAAGGTGCAGTGACTCTGGGAAGGCCTGAGAGCACTGGAGAAATCCCAAATTAACCCGTATTAAATATATGAAGGAAACACTAGATGAGCAGTCATAGTCTAGGTTGAGCTGAATTTTAGAGGAACTCTGCTGTCTTTAATGCAGTAAAATACAAAATACTTTCTTCAAAATAAACATTAAATTCTCTGAATACAGACAACAAATATGAGAATTAGAAGTTTAAATAAATGTTTCTGTGGAGTAGAGACTGTTTCAACCTTGCTTTGAAAGTACTCAGACACACAAATGTACTATGACAACCAACAGGAGAACTAGTCATGCACTAAATTTAAGGGACAAAAGTGCATAGAAGATCTTGTATGACTTACTGTCATGTAGCCGAGCTTCAGATGAATATCCACAGGAATCATAGAATCACAGAATCATTAAGGTAGGAAAAGAGCTCTAGGATCAGCTAGTCCAAATGTCAGCCCATCCTCACCATGACCGCTGACCATATCCCTCAGTGCCACATCCACATCGCTCCTGAACACCTTCAGCGACAGTGACTCCACCACCTCCCATGTGCCAGTACCTCACCACTCTTTCTGAGAAGAAATGGTCCCTATTATCCAACTTGAACCTTTCCTGATGCAAAATGAAGATATTTTGACTGAAATAACCAGGATAACAAGCACCTTTTTAACTATGTTGTTTGGTCTAGTACAGGAGGGCAAAAGGTGCTGAAAAAGAGGAAATACTCATATTGAAAAGTGCTTCAAAGGTAACCATAGAACAATTTCTGAAAGAAGTAACTGAAGAGAACGACTTAGATAATAAGGCCATATGAATGTGTGGGAAAGACCAGTGACTTAACAATTCTTCTGTTGTTGATCTTCCTTAACTTTGTCTGCCCAGGAATTATATCCTGTATTTTTTTTTCCAATAATTAAAATTACAGCAAGTACACATTGCAAACTAACTTCAAACCCTAAATAGATATAGAATGTTTTTTGTCTTTTTGTTTTGACTAGAAACCCACAATACAAACATCTTATTATATAAGGATGCCACCAAAGCCAGAACCACCAATTCCTTGTCAAGCTGTGTATGAAAAGCATGTATACATGTTTGTCTTTGGGTTTGTGTCACACCACTGAGTGTGACACAGTCTTACTGTGGTGGCAAAGCAGTCAGAAGGCATACAAGTGCTTATAACATTTGAACTGAAATTAGTAAAATGTATGGAAGGAGAACATCAATGTCATATTATAAACTGTTCTTAAACACAAACTAGAACACAAATTTATAGTAAATTTAAAGCAAATTTTAATTAAAGCAAATTAACTTTAAACAAAAATTAAGAAAACCTATAAGCTAAACCGCAAGTTGAGAAAAATAAACATTAAATTCTGAGTTTCTCTTTACCCCCCTTGTTAAATACATAACATCTTTTATAACTCTGCATGGACCTATGAGATCCAGTTCTTTGTTTATCACTTAGTCCTATATAGAGAAAGAGGACAATGCAAGACTCATAGTGTCCCTATCATAAGGGTAACACTGCTGAAAACTGTGGTTGTCCCTTGGCTTGCTCCAAGCTAGACAGATGACAGCCAGCATGAAAGGAAGGAGGAAACATCCATGTCTGGACTTGAGCATGAGCCTGAGTCATGGATTGACAAGATCCTTGATCCTAATTTTTCTATCTGTGTATATCTATTGTTTTGCACTGAGCTGCTGCTGAGATTGAGTTTGTCTTGCTGAGGAACTCTACCAGCTTGTCAGATTAGCAGCAATCTGCTCCTCTTGAAGAGCTTGTAACTGCTCGTGGAGAAGCAATCACTAAACTGAAGTGCTGTCAGGTCTGTCTGAATTCTCTTATGTTGTGAAGATTATTCAACATAAAAATGGGTAGAAAAAGGAGTAAGTGACGACTCTCATTCTGCAGCAGCTGCTCTGAACTTGGCTCTAAGATAGACAGGCATCAAACTCCACAACTGTCTTAGAGATCCATCAAGGCTGCACTTAAAGTGATATAATAATGTTTAATCTTTCAAAACATAGAAGGTGTATTTTGCCCTTCTCCTTATGTCACTGTATCTTCAACATTTCTAAACTTGCCAAAATAAAGAACAGTTGCAGTGCAAGCGATTTCATGGGCACTTGCTTAGCACAATTGGTAAAATACATATGTCTCTCCAGTGAATAACTGGGATTCATAGAAGAAAACTAAAAATACAGTATCATTGCTTTCATTTTATGGAAAGATTTTTAATTTCCACAGAAAAATTAATATCTGAACTGTTTCTCTAGAGACAAATGTGATTACTACATGCTCTAGTGCAAAGAATAGGGAGAAGAATCGTGTCCCACCAGCTACAAATTAGAGCAATTAGTAGAGTCAGAGGCCCTAAAAGAACTACTCCACCAACACATTCAAAAGTCACATGCAAAGGCTCAATTTTCTGTTTTTCTCCACATTTAAATACCACCAGTTTCCTTATCATCACAACAGTCTGATGAATTTACACACATAACTTCCATGGCAGGCAGGACAAAGAGTACTGTTATGAGAACAGAGCTAGCTAGAGCTTTCTTGCAGGCCTCACACCTATATTTCTTCCATAAATCTCAGTCAAATCTCTATTCTAAGAGGCAATTGCTGAGTTGGCTGCTGGCCCTGGAAACCACAGTTTCAAATAAAATGCAATAGAAGAGAAAAGAAAAATCCGCATCTTCTTAAGAACAACAAAACAAAACAAACTACTGCTACAAAAAAGGGAAAGATTTTAGGTTATAGCAATAAAAATGAGTTCAAATTCAAACTACAATGAGAAAACCATTCTGAAAAAAGGTTTCTGCCTAAAGGTCAACAGGCCAAGAGCCTCAAGTGCTATGAGACAGCTCCCTGAAGTTAATACAGTCCTGACTGTTCATTCTAGAGGTCAATAAAAGTCTATTTTCAGGAGATTCACCTCCATGCATGCGAGTTGTAGTGAAGGGTCAAATCTTTACACTGCGACTTCCCACTCACAGCCTCAATTTTTGATTGATTTAGCAGCCACCTGGGCAGAAACAGAATGAGAAGTGCTTAATTAATGTCACAGGAAATGTTCCAAATATGTTTGTAAGTAACAAGGATAACATTAACACGTCAATAAAAATGTCATAGATTTACAGTCCTTTCAATTTAGAATGTTATTGACTATATACACAAGTATATCCCTGGACTGCCTTTAATCAGTTTATAGCTGTGTGGGTTTTTCTTTTTCTTTCTTTCTTCCTTTTTTTTCTTTTTTTGTTGTTTGTTTGGTTTTGTTTTGAAATTGGACCTATAGATAAGGGGAAACAGGAGAGAACTAATTTCATGCATGGAGGCATGAGATGCTCAGGGGTTTAGCAACCCAAAGTTGCATCACCTCAGACTATTTTGTAAGCTGTTTACAATCTAGGGCTTGAAAAAATCCTTGATGTGAACAGAAAAACAAAACAAAGAAAGAAAGTAAAGGAAGTGGAAGAACTTTTGAGTCCTCTCTTTTCAAAAGTAAGACAGAAAATACTACCTTAACAGTAGAAAAATTTAAACTGCTATACCAAAGTCCATACCAAAGCCACATTTAAGACAGAAGAGGTGAAAATGACCCTTTATACCTGACAACTTCTTTTGAAAAAGCATGACATCTTTCCATACTCTTTTCAAAACCTTTTGAATTATTCTTAAAATAAAAACAACCCCCCCCAACCCCCCTCCAAATCCAGCATTTTGGCAAAACAGAGTTAAAGCTTCTATTTTGAAAAGCTCTTGATTGGAAAGCCATGTTAAGCATGAATTTCCACCTAAATATAAAGAAATGCAATGCAGGAGAGTCCCAGCTGTGATATAGAAATGGTATCTGCTTTTTTTGCATTGGTATTTGTTATGGATATCGTTTAAAAGTTTATAAAAACCTAATTTTTCAATAACAGAAATCAAAGAAAGAAATATTGCAATACTGTTACAGAAGACTGAAACACTGCTTGTGGATTATTAGATGATTATTAGATGGCTATTAGATGAATATTAACCCAAGAGTAACACTAGACTATTTTAGGCCTGCAAAGTTCTGAAGTAGCTGCCCAATACTCAAAGCCAAGTGGAACAATTTCTGCAGAAAGAAACAAATCTCTCTAGGTTTAATATGAAATGAATCTCAGCTCTGTTCTTATCAGACTCCAGTACCTGCAGGAACAGTTATAGCTTGCTCTGAGGAAAAACACTTTGACTTGGCATACCAACACCTACTTTTATGATGCCTTTTCCTGAGGAAAAGTTAAATCAGTTCACTCTATAACGTCAGCTGAAAGGTACACAAATTATAGTTGTGCATATGGGGTGCATGTGAAATTAAATATGAAATCAGTCTGCCACTGGAATGGAAAAACAGACATGGTAGTAGCTCAGTGAGTAAAACACTGGAATTCTAACTGATGCAACATACGGATGCATCAGCTTTCCAAATAACCTGTGTTTGACCTCTAGAGTGGCTCTCTCTGATATCAACTTTATTTACATAATAATACATTTCTAGGAAATTTAGAAAAGTCAGACTTTGCTACTGATTTGAAAGCTTGTGTTTAGAAATAAATTTGCTGTTGTTATTGTTTTTAATTTGAGAAAAAGTGAACTATGAGCTCCGACCCACCAATTTAAGTGTGGAAGATCTAAATATCTTTGTCAATGAACTCTGGTTCTGCTGCCAAAATAGTGATCTTCTTTGCCAAAGGCTAACTAAAAACTGAAATTCTCAGGGAACTACAAGACTGAAGGATTTGTTCCCTCTCCAGAAAGGGTAACAAAGATATCTTTATATGCACTGTTCAAACAACTGGAGCTGTGGGAAGAAGAGGGGGAGTTAAAGCAGAACAAAAGATTCCAGCAGTTCAACTGAGCATTAGTTAGAGAAGAGGGAAACTGAAGTCCTTGCAAATGAGTTATAAGCAGCAGCTGACAGTATCCAGGTTATTCAATTGCATAGAGTGCTTTAAGATACCTTTTGATGTTTCTGGTGACAGTTTTTTTTTTTTTTTAACCTAAAAAACAAAGACAATGGAAACAGAAGAAGATAGATTGGAAGTGCTTTAAAGCATAAACAATAAATTTTGATCTGTGGCCTTTAGATGCCTATTTTGGAGGGCATATTGGTGTGTTGGTGATATATGATGCTGGTTCTTCCTTGTTTCCAACTACAAAAATGCATCACTTGGCATAAAAATTATAGGAAGTGACTCTCTAATATAACTTTTTTGTAAGAAGTGAATAGGTACATGAACTTGAATTCAAATCAGTGTCTGGACTGGAGAGTTGAGCAGGGAAGAACCTGATGAGGTTTAACAAGAGCACCTGTGGAGTCTTCCATCTGGGGAGGAATAATTGCTTGCATCAGTGCAAACTAGGGAATCAACTGCTGAAGAGAAGCTCTGCAGTGAAGGACCTGGGTGTCTTGGTGGATGACAGGCTGACCATGAGTCAGCAATGTGCCCATGAGGCAAAGAAAGCCAATGATATCCTAGGGTGCACTAAAGAGTGTGGCCTGCAAGCTGAAGAAGGTGATCAACCCACTCAACTCTGCCCTGGTGAGACCACATTTACAATACTGTGCCAAGTTCTGAGCTCCCTCAGTTCAAAAATTCAGGGATTTCCTAGAAGGAGTCTAGCAGAAGGCCACAAAGCGGGCTTGGAGTATCTCCCTTAGGAGGAAAGGCTGAATAACTTGAGTCTGTTTAGACTGGGGAACAGAAGAAAGAGGGGGGATCTGATAAATATTAGTAAATACCTAAAGGGAGGTGGGGGGCAAATGGATGAGGCTAGGAACTTCTCAGTGGTGCACAGCAATAAGACAACAAGGAATGGCATAAAACTTGATCGCAGAAAGTTTGGTACTAGTATGTGGAAGAACTTCATTGTAAGAGTGATGGAGCACTGGAACATGTTGCCCAGAGAGGCTGTGGAGTCTCCTATGGAAATATTCAAGACATGCAGATCATCAGCCTAATAAAAAGGACTATCTTTATCAAGCAGTAAGAGATTTGAAACCTTAAAAAATAAGGTAATTTAGAGAAATCTTAAAAACATGTCGATTTCTGAACCTAAGGGTATATTTGAAATAAAGTAGAAGGGAAAATGATTACATACATACTACAAGAGAGACTTTCCAAAAAGGGACTAAAGAATGGATACTTGATGGAAATATGAACAAAGACTATAAATGACTCCATATCAGACCTCTCAAATGTGTTAGAAGGGGTGAACAGTTTTTCTGCCATGTGTTTAGCTGAAAACAAGTGTTTCTGAGTTACTGTCATAATTTGAAAAGGGAATAATCTCTCCTGTTAAATGAAAAAAGGCAAGTGGCTTGTATTTGAAATGAAAGATGGTAGTAAAAAAGGCTTTGAACAAAAAATCACCAAAAAAACCCAAAAAGAAACAAAAACCACCTAAACATTGGTACTTGCTTGCATTCAGCCATGTACATTTCAGGGTCTCATATATTAGTAAGCTTCAAGTAGATTTAACAGTGATAACAACATGGTAAAAATGATTAAGTGAACACTCTACTTCTGCATCATGACAAAATTTTCTAAGTCTTATTTTTTTGTCAAAAATATTTGTGGTGGCTACAACTGAGGCCAGACAGAAATAAATAAAATCTTCAGAAATGTCATGGGAGACAAAATACAAAGGTAAAAAATGTCCTAATTTGATTGCTTTAGTGAGAAATACTATTTCAAAGACTTTCTTGGTAGAAAGGAGCACTTAAAATGAAATTGCCGAGAAAGAGGATTATGAAATTTTAAGTGTTTTGAAATGTTTTCAGATGTAATACTGAGGCCTATCCTGAAGTATCATTCCAAGGAAAAACAGTCTGTATAATATTCGCTAGGTGGGTGGGCCATTGTTGTTTTTTTGTGTGTGTGTTTGTTTTTGTTTTTTGTTTCTTCTGTCTTTATAATCACCAGAAGCAAGCATAGCTGTAATCTTCCTGACATGGATTAATTCAGATCTTTATCCTGCTCCTTTCATCATCTCCATGTTAGAGATAAGGACAAGAGATTTAAAATTTTATCTACAAGGACTATGAAGACCATTAACATACAGAGAAGACCTAATACATCATTAATTAGCCAGTAATTCAGTTTGAAACCAACTTAATGCATGTGCATATTTCAAATAATATGCTGTTGATCAGGAAGCTGATACATCTATCTCAGAATCAAAGTTACTAGAAAGGCAAGTGTCATTCAACACATTGTTACATCTTGGTATGGAAATCTTGGGTGTGCTAATTCAAAGCTCACACAAAACGGTGTGAGTCTTTGAGTTTGTTTCCTACAGTCACTGAGTTAACTTAGAAGATATTATGTCCATCTCATCAAAATGTTTATCTCACAAGAATAAATTTATTCTGAAGTTGACTGGAATAGAATTTTTATGACTGACTATACCATTTCAGTAACTAGCATAACTAAATTTGTCAGAAAATAATGAATGTTCTTCCCTCTTTAGTATATGTTATTTTAAGAAAAAAGGTCAATAAATTTCTTGAATGAATTATTTTAAAGTACATCTGTCTACAGACACCCAGAATTTTGTGTCTGTGTGCATCTGTGGGTACAAAGGTTTGTTTCTCATTTAAGCAGGGAGCTTACTTTCAGAATAATGTATTTTCATTATTCAGAGTGTGAAAACAATGAAAATAAACACCTTTAGCGATGTAAATAAGCACAATGCAGTTTGTTCCAACTTGACCTATGTAGCACATTTTGACACTGTCCTGAATATATGCCACATGTCTAAGGGATACAGATAACCTACAAAAGGAAATCTATTTTTTTTCTAATATTAAAAAGACCTGATATTTTTAATTTGTATATCCTAAACAGTAACAATTTTCTCAGACGTAAACATTCCCTGTCAACACTGTTATTCTAAAATATTTCGCAATAAAGAGGAGGCAGCATTGCTTTACATTTCTTGCCCATCCTTCAGCATTTTTTGTGTAGAGATCAAAACATTTTGATTAGCTATCCAATATTTTCTGATTATATCTGTTTATTTTCTCATGTTTATTTTCATTTTGGTTTTGAGTGTTAGTCTTTGTCTTTTTCATTATGATATTTCCCCTGCATCAATCAGAATCTTTGCAGATTGCATCACAAATAGAACTGGTAAAGTATTCCTGCATTGGGAACACTCAATTCCTAACCCACTAATTTAAGGGTGGAATTATTTCTGGAAGTGTTGTGAGCCTGAGTGCTGTAGAACTTCTTATGGTAAAGGCATTAATACTTTCATACAAATGGTTTGTGCATTGATATATTCCCTAAAATTATCAAAATGCCTCTAAAAAATACCCACCTCTTACTAAATTTGCATGCTGATTTTGACATCCAATTTTCAAATGCAGTGAAAGAGAAATACAAAAAAATATTTTATGCTTTTACATCTCATTTAGGAGTGGTTACTACATATTTCTTCAAGCCTATAAGAATCATAAATATTTCGGGAATTGGTCAGTTTTTCTGTCACTTAAATTTATCATTTAAATGGAATTAAATGGTCATTTAAATGGAAAATTCAGAGCGGTGGGAAAGGGTCTAGAGTCCAGGAAGCAGCATTTGCCCTTTTTTTCTCCTCCACAAGTGAAGCAAAAGGAGATGGTTTTACAAAGAAATGATACTACCTACCCCTGGAAAGCAAATACCTTAGGACACAGGCAGAGCAGGTCACTGAGCAGGCACCGTCTTCAAAACAGCAAGAAAAGGGAGAGGAAAGGATACAGAAACTGCAGGTGGTGCTTCTACAAAAATAGATGTTGTTTGCTGCTGTCATTACTCACAGAAAGCTTTTCATCACTCTCAGCCTACTCTAACTTGATTCAGAAAAGCAGAGATGGAAAAAAAGCTATAAGTGGTCTTTGGACAATATCTTCTTTGCGCTACGTTATAACTTACTTGCAAAATTAAATTCTCAGAAGGGAATGTCAAACTTGCTCTTTCTTTAATGTTTTGTAGAATATAAGGAAAGGGACAAGGATATGGTAAGGTTAAAGTACAGACTCCCCAGTTCTTGCCTGAAAGTGATTGATATCTGGACACTCTCCTCTGTATCTTGTCTTTTCACATTTAAAATGAGGATTTAATGCCTGTGAGAGGGGTTAGTCTGACAACCCAAGAAACAGAGAAACAATCTCCAGTACTGCATGAATCACACCCTTTGTAAGGATATCACAGCATACTCTAAAATTAAATTAGATTTCTTGTTTTTCCCACAGATCAAATACACCACAAGGACCGGGATCTTTTTCTCTGCTACCCTGTAAAAGTGCTTCAACATCAACTCAGAAGGCTTCCTCAAAGGCTGTGGCTAATTATGTTCCATCTCCAGACCTCTTTAATAAAGTCTGTAAAAAATTATGCAGTCATAGCTAGGACGAGTTATGCTGCTATTTTCTGTACTGTAAACACCCAACGGGAATTGGTCTGTACCAGTTCTTACTCCCAGAGCCGATGAACTGTCCAGATGGTAACACAGCACATGCATGATTCAAAAACTCTTACATTTGAACCAGAGATCAAAAAGTTGTAAAAGGCACCACCGTGGATAACCTCCAGAGGATTAATCTGAAGAATCACTGTCATACTGACTCTGAGGAATATATTTAGGTACTTGTGTGCTCTAGAGGTTCAGACGTAATTTTAAGAGAAGTATAAAACAAGAAAACAAGTTTGTTGTTGTCCTGTTATTTCCCTAGAAGAACAATTAAAGATTAAGAACAACACTTCAGTTTACACTGAAAAACAGAAAAGCCACAGGTGGATAGAAAACTCTGAAACAATGGTGGAAACAATGGAACAAGCAGATTCCAGAGGCTATTACTGTGAGGAAGGGAATCAACTACAGCCTAGTAACTGCCCATATTAGAAGTCCTACACTCCTATTAAAACATTTGCACTCCTATATTTGTTTATAGACTTTAAATATCCTTTTGTGCCCATAACACCATTGCAGTTCCCCCATAGGATGCTAAAGATGTTAGAAATCTTAAATCACACTGTGGTCTATCCCTAACCATGAACATAGCTTTACACATTGATATCTTTGCCAATTCTCCTCCAGCATCTCACCCACCTTTTCTTGGAACGAGATTTTATATCCTCGAATTCCTTGGACCCCTATCAGTCAGATCACAGACTGGAGCTAAGTGTGGAGACAGCATAGCTCTCCATTTTCTACAAGCTCCCCAGGGCAAAACAAGAATTAATTGTTTCAATGGTACTACTTGGCCTTGTGTTGACCTTTCATTCCAGGTGACTGCTGTTGACTCAACTGTGGATTCTCCATTGACTAAACAGGAACAACTAGTGGGTGACCCTCCTTGATGAGGAGCAGAGTTGAGTCCTAGCACACCCACTGGGGACTCTCAACTACCACATGTGAAGCCATCTTAGCTCCTGATTCTTCTCACCTCCAGTACCAGCTGCACTGCATCCTTAGGGAGAGACTTTGAGGAGATGCCATGCATAAGCTGTCAATACATTGCTAATGCTTATTCTCACCACCTACCCCAGAAGTATCAGACCCAGATACATCAGATTTCCTATTTCCCGTTTCTGTCTAGATTAGTCACTGAG
This sequence comes from Cyrtonyx montezumae, assembly GCF_038088225.1. Lineage (NCBI taxonomy): Eukaryota > Metazoa > Chordata > Aves > Galliformes > Odontophoridae > Cyrtonyx > Cyrtonyx montezumae. Next base: position 61,888,613 of record NW_027072034.1, on the reverse strand, counting down.
GTTGATCTGTGAAGGCTCTCATCCAGTGTAAATAAAATAGAAGTTATATTCTTTATCAGGAAGATGTCTTTCACATGCCTATTTGGTTGACTAGTTTGACAGCAGATATCACTTCAACTGTTAGCCGATTTATGTATTGCTCTCATTAGTGATATTAGAAGTGAAATTCTGGTCCAGAAATAAAAATTTTTGCTCATGCACTTAGTCGGACCGAAATTTTACGTAACAGAGTAAAAGCATTTTTCATCTGATGTACAATTTGTAGCATTAGATGTTTATAAAGGTTTGGATGTACGTTGCCTTTTACTTGTCAATCACACTGCCTCAGTGCAATCATGGCCTTAGGGTCTTCACTAATGAGCAGCACTATTACATGCTAAATTGTTAAAATTAATGAAATACTGCATATAATATGGGAAAATAAAGAGGAAGACAATTATTTTCCATAACATAATAAAAGAGAAAAGATTGATAAGTTCAGCTTTAAGAATCCCAGTTACTTTCTTTTGACTTTTTTTTCACTGGGAAATAGGGGGATGGAACAAGGCCAAAATAAAGGAAGAAAAAAAAGAAATTAAAAAAAATCGTTTGAATACTTATTGCAGAAATAGGAAAAGAAAAAACAAGCACTTAACAAATGTACAGAAAGACCTTTTTCTTGGAGTAAAAGATATATATTTTTTATTATCTCTACATATTTTTTATGTGATTTAGGGATATAGAACAATGATCAGGAACAGCATATATCTGACAGCTTCAAAAGATACTTAGGTCTCTACTGAGGAAGGCAAAATGTGCAGGGAATGAGTATGTATAAATAACTGATCTAGAGAGACAATTGCATTGTCAGTGCAGATAACTACAAGATTTTGTCAATAAAATGACAATTTTTCAGATGTATTTATTAAATAAGTATATTCATGCATTTAGGTCTTAGTGCATCTGATCTAATTGAAACAGTAAATAAATTTATGATTAAAAACTGTGGAATCCATTATTTCATTCATTATGAGACGCAGAATGGTCTGTTTAATCTGGTTACTACCCAGTGAACTAATTTTTTGTGCAATCCATCCAAGATGCAAATGGATTTTTCACATGAACTCAAAATTATTTTATTGTTGCAAGCAGGCAAGTTTATTCCCAGTGAAGGGAGTGATCTGGAAAGCTATATGGAAACAAGCCTTTCCCTTCTGGGGAGCCAGTGGTCATATTCTCCTAATAAAAAGAAACCTGTTGTTGTAGTGGAAAAGACATCTAATAAGAGAAAGCTGCTTAAGTAAGAAAGTACAAGAAGTGTTGCTCTGTATGTATTTTGATCTATGAATTTCATACTGGCTCAGCATATATCAAAGGACAAGAGCTCTCTTTCTACTTCGTGAAAGAATTTTTCATTAACAAGTCAGGCACATCAGCTATACTTTTGTGTCTCAGCACAAAGTTTCCACTCCTACAAGCAGTTCTCTGAGCATAGGTAAGTAAATGTGAAGATTGTTAGCAAGACAAAATATCCAACTGAAGATATGTACTTTCATGTTACAATCTGGTAATGATATAAAGAATCTAAATCTTAAATTGTTTAAGAAGGAGCTAAAAACACCCTAACAGCTAAGGTCCTTGCTTTCAAGTTTCAAACAAATCAGATTCATAATTTTCACCTAAAAGATATCATACTTCTTCTCCTTCTTTTTACATTTTGGAACCCAATTCTAATTTATTTTCTTAGGTTGTTGGGGTTAATTTTAAATATATTCTGAAATATTTTTGTATATTAGGGTAAAATATGCTATTAATATTAAAAAATGATTGAATAAATATTAGAAAGAATTTTCTAAGATGTGTCCCAGTAAATGCAGAATATGTTGCTGGAAAGCTAAACTTTTTGGAGGGCAAGAACTCATGCAGGAAGAGCATCAGTATTAAGGAATTCAGTTCCTTTGTGAATTAATAATGACAAGTTATGCCAATACACAACCAACATGCAATTTTTCAGGTTTTGTAAATGTACCGTTCTACAATCAGAAAATGCAGTATACTTATTAGAATTAATACTATTTTTCATAAGTTGTTGAACTGTAAGTCAAATAGGGTTGACGGGAACCACAACACATTTTTCAGAACTGAGTTATATTTTGGGGAAATTCCTCTATCTAGTCCCATGAGTCAAAACATAATTTAGCAGGTCAGTATTTTGTATGTATACATTTGATCCATGTTAGAACTGTTTTCTACATCTAGTACTGCAATTAAAAAGTGCCATTAAACTAAACAATATTTATTAAAGCAGTGCATTAGTTGACCTTTAATATAAAAGAGCTTAAGGCACTACGATCAGTGGTTAAGTGATTACACATATCTATTTTTATCATAAACAAAGGTCAGCATGGGAACCTCACCCTCAATTTGCAGCACAAGAAAAATTTCACCTCACTGTATTTCTTTCAGAGCTTCACAGATTATGTGTCAGATCTTGAGGCAAGTGCCAGATTTGAAGATACAACTTATAAAATATTACAAAGTTGTTTTAAGATGGCCCAGAAATCTGACATACAAAATGATGCATTATAAACATACATGCAGATGGGAGAAAGAAATCACAAATGGGTGGAATTTGATTTTATAAACTATCGGCCTATTCAGTATAATGTTTAATTTCTTCTATTTACTAACTTTGTTTTCCTCATAAAACTGTTGGTTTCTTGCACATATCTTTGTAGTTTAATAACACTTAATGTTTACTTGGCCCTTACAAGTTAGTGTGAGGTGTTATTAACTCCAGCTGTGAAATGATGAAATGCATGGCATGCATATGTGGATTGCTCATGAGGTCCCTTATTGTGCTTGCATATGATTATAGCTGGTAGTCGTATGGTTCTGCTGATAAAGGAAATGTGGACAAGGTGCTTGCTGAGGAATAAACCTGGATCCAGGCAAGGTCCTAAAAATGTACTCTTAAATGTTGCTACTATTTTCACACATAGAAAAGACTGCTATCCAAAGTTTCTATAATTCATCCATATCAATCTGGGAGTAGGTAATCAGGGAATTGTTATGTAAACATTATACCAGATGCTGATTGGGTAAGAAACACTCTTACTCATACAGACTGCAGTTTCATCACCAAAGATTCTTTTTGTACCATGGAGACTTTTGCATACACAGCAAATCAGGCTTTGAAAAGACATACATACGGTTTACTTAACCTGTTATCTTTATGACACTTAAAATGTAATGTTTGTATTTTGAACAGGTGACTTGGGTACCATCAATTATGTTTGTTAGCTCTTCCAGCAAGTGGCTGGAAGCAGTCATTATATTTATGAGCTCAAGCTCTAAGGCTTTAGGGCAGTAAATCTAAAAGCTGCCAAAAAAACATGAGTATGTTTAGCAGAGCTTTGATGTTACAACACAGAAGCTTCTGAAATTTTTTTACAAAATTCTGACAAAGTTCTTTTCTACTCCTGCTGTTCATGTCAGCCATTGCACAGTACTTGAAGACTAGACTTAGGCATAGTAGGGGCCTATATCTGAGCCCTGATTTTCCCAACCAGCTGAGCCCTTGTACTTTAAAATCTGTACCTTTCATAACATAAATTGCAGATTACAGATGCTATTCAGCAGTTTGGGAAGTCTGGTTCCTGATGTGGCAGAGGACACTAAATTTGGTCAGTCTGCTACCTTTTGACTGACATTAACCATTCTGTCTGCTTTGAGGTAGCTCTTGGAAAGGCACGCGAGTTTCAAAGGTGTTTTGTGGAGGCACTCCAGGGCAAGAAACCCCTGTGCTTTTGCAGTGGGTATGCCAATAAGTGCTGTGCTAGCTGCAGAAGCTGTGGAGAGTGCAGACCTGGATTTAGCTTTTACCTGCATGGGGAATGAAAGCAAACACAACAGGTGTCCCCAGTTCTTAGGTTTCACACAACCACTGCAGCTCACATGTGCTCTATAGATAGATTATCTACCACAACACAGAGTCCTTTCAGCCATGTCCAAAGACATGCATGGGCTTTTGCTAAACATTTAAAGACTATCAGATGTGTGTTGAGAAAGGATCTGAACCACTGGAACACATCTCCTTGATCTTTTAAGCTCTGTGGTATGCCAGCAGTGAAAGTCTCATATAACCAGATACTTTTTTTTTTTTTTATTGACTGTAGGGAGGAGAAAACTTCCTTAATACCATTGGGAGTTAATTAACAGGGCCAAAATCACTACCTCAGTCTTTCCACTTTAAGTTTCTGCATGGTTCCAGTATCCCATTGTGCATAATTCTATGCCTCAGACAACCTAGCTAGCAATTCATGCTCTAATTTTGGAAATATTCTGAAATATTCTGTACTTTCTATGAATTGCAGAGATTTAAAAGTAAACAAAAGCTTAGTGAGAAGAAGACAAGTTAGCACATCTAGAAACCTAATGCTTGCATTGATTCTCAGGGGGTTGTACTTATAAGGTAGGCAATGAAGGGTTTTAAAAGGATTACGTTTTTTAAATTATTTTATCAGACTTCTGTTTGAAATAGTTCAATGATGGTATCATCATACCCTCTCTGATTGCTGTGCAGTGAAAAGGAACACTTGCCATTTTCATAACTGATTATCTTTTCATCATAGCAACTGTGTTCGATTGACATGTAAAGACAGGAAATCTGTTAGATGCACTGTGTGTACCTCATTTTCTCTGAGAGGACTTGTATCCAAGAGAGTACTGAAACCTTTGCAAATATCTTTAATCTCAGAAAAATTTTACCTCCCTCAAAAGATGCGTAAATCTTCCTTATTTCCTTGCATTTTCCTATTCTCTCAGCAGTCTAGCTTGAATGGTTGGAGCAGCCTCAGGACTGCTCTGAATCCATCCAAGTGAATTTCTTTGATGTAAATGCTCCTCAAGATTTTCCTTGAAAGCTCTGTTTCAGGTAGACCAAACATTTTGGTCAGGCTCATTGAACACTTTCCTCCTTCTGGAATATTTGAGTGACTGTAGGCAGTGGTTTTGCAGTGTGTGTTGAAAAATCATCATAAAACTGTAAGATGCTGCAGTACTATCCAGGCTATTTGTAAAGGCTGAAGAAGCATTATGTTTTATATTTGAAGATTTATAATTACATGTTAATTAAATGATTGCCCTGAAAATTAAAAGGAAAATATTATTGCTAGTGTGCACCAGTGAAGCTGACAATGCTGACATCACAGCATATGTTTTCCCTCAAAGATTGTTGATTATTACAGGCAGTTTATTGTGATCTGTGATTTTGGTTTTCTACTTGTGACCATGCCAAATGTCATTTTTTGTTTTGTTCCAACAGTGATCAAGAATGGTATGTTATCAAGGCACACTGCTTATGACCTCTGGGTTTAAAGTGAATATTCTAGCTACTTGGAGCCAACACATATATTAAATTCTAAGGCTGGAGAAAGGGTGAACAGCAGGCAGCAAACTATATGAAGCACATTTCTGAAAGGGATTAATAGCAAGTCGTACTTTCAGGATGAATAAATACTTCAGTTTATTAATTAATGCTTCACTGTAACACAGAATACACTCTAATGACTTATTTTCTGAAGATATAGGATAGATATTCATAATATTAAGTCCATGTCAATCTTTTTTTTCTTTTGTCTACACTGAAATTATCAAATTTGGGAAGAACTACTTGAGTTAGTGTGTAACCTCTAATTCTGGATTTTCTGATAGAATTAAAGTAGAGTGAGGTTCTGCTTATTTTTAAGGTATCAGAAAACAATAAACAGCTGAACTGAAATAGAAATAAACATAATTCTCTACAGTCAGTTCATATCTTAATAACAGGTCCACAATTACAGTTTTAAAGTCAGACTTGAATGGGCTTTGGTGCAAGCAGTCTGAGGATATTATTGAATAAATATTTTGGGGGGCAGGATGGGCTCATACAGTCTCTAACTCTTGCTATCTACATTACAACAGCATAGTTTTTTCTTAATGATGAGGAAACGAAGAAATAGATTGAACTGTATTTCAGTCAGATTAATTTCTCATTAGATCTGTCTGTGCACTAGTACAAGCATTTGCCCCAGAATAATCTGAGAACTAATGCAGGAAAAAATATGTGTCTGTAGAAAGGGGAGATTGCTTAAGCAGGAGCCCAAGAACCATGAAAAATCAGGTCAGTGAAGGCTTTATAGATTCCCTTACTAATATTCCTAATTTGGATAAGAAAAGAAACAGCATTACAATCTAAAAAAGACCCAAAACTTCAAACCAAATCTTTCTGATGAGCATGACTGACTACATGAGTCTCTGTGTATCTTGACAGCCATGAATTCTATTACACATAAACTCCAGTGAATAATAAAGCCTAAGTCCTTCGTGCTAGAAAAACACAGCAGAAACATAGCAAAAATGCTTCTAGTTCTTGCTAGGTTAAATAAAGACAAACACACACCTTCCAAAAGGGAAATTTTAGTACTTGAATTTTAAATTCCCACCTGTAGTTGCATATTAAAATGCATCTATTTTAAAGACTAACTTCTGAAGCAATTTGCAGAATTCAATGACAGTGTTGCTAAGTGGCGTAAAATGAATGAACTAAAGCAGGTAATTCCAGATGACAGGTTTGTTTGTGTTAATGATGATAGCAAAGGGCCCTGAGAAGCTTTTATTATTTGTTTTTTCCAAGTGCAGTTCATTGACTCGAACACTATACAATACTGAAGGACTTAGGCCTACAATAAGAGATAAGACAGAAGATAGCTTAGTCAAGGTCGCACAAATTCTTGGAGGTATAGTAGCAGAAGTTTAGTCAGCTAACTAATCCTTCAGACTTAAACATGTTTTTGAAACATTTCAGTGTAGGTCATAAGACATTCTGTAGTTTTTCCCTGTTCCGGCTATTGAACAAAGGAGAATTTCAATGAAACAGTGAAAAAGAATTATTAATGACTACTTATGTGAGTGTGTGTGTAGATTCACATGTAATAAGAATATCAGATCTTCAGATGTGAAGCAAGATTTAGCCTGTATTCTTATCTGATTTTAGTTTAAGCCCAAAATCTGTGGATCTAGATACTTAAATTCTTAGAAATCGAAATACATCTGTCTGTACTATAATCACAGAACAGTATATAGGAATGTTTTCATTAATTCCTGATCTGCCTGTTTTGACAGCAGCTTAGTTGCCTGATAATGAAATGAGACAAATTAAATCCTGCTTCAGGCAGTATGCAGACCACATTACTGAAAGAGAGAAATTAAAAACTGTTGAACATCTGTTATTACTATGGATTTAAGCTGTAGAACAACTTCATTATTTTACATCACATGTTTAACTTTATTATTGAGGAAAAAGATAATGTATTATTGCTAGAATATACTTTTTGGGAAAATAAAGATTTTTTATTCCCTATTTGCCATTGAGTCAGAAGTAACTTTGCACAAATAATCTAGTCTCTTTGTACCTCTGCTATCTCATCATCAAACAGGGAATATTACTACTTTTCACTTCATGAGGTGCTGGGAATATTAATTAGTTTCTAATTTACCCCATCTGGAAATGATACAAAGTACTTCCTTCCATTAAAAGGGCCTTGAGACTCATGAATAAAGAGTACCATATATGTAGCCAAACATTACTAAATTTTTGATGGTAGAGAGGCCAGTAAAATCTTCAAATGTGATAGAAAATGAGTGATGTATTTCACTGTCTTGGATCATGTCTCTTCCAACTATAAGATATTTAGGTACAAACTTACTTTAAATAACACAAATAATGGAAAATGTATTAGTTTTACAGATTATTTTCAACCTAGATGACCATGTTTGATGATGACACATGGGATCATCATTTCTGCAGAACAGGATGTGGTTTACTTTTCTGAATAAATGGTATTCACTACAAAAACAAATGGTACAGCACAATGAACTTTAACACACCTCTCAAGACCTCTGTTTTACTGTTTGTCCCATGAAAACAGGATTGTTCATCTGCAGTCCTGGTAACTTAAAGGGCTGAAGGTGAGTCACAGGAGCTGAGATGTATGGAGGAAAATGTTTTCTGTACTGCACTCAGAACTTGCACTGTTAGAGTTACAATGCTCTGTCAAGGTGAGTTGGTATACCATTTAAATTAAACACTCATTATTATTATGTGTCTGCACTGTATGTGGCTCTATGTGGCATTGCACAGTTTGAACAAGTGCCAGGGAAAGACAGATAAGACAATACATTTGCACTTGAACAAAATGGCAGAATCATTTTTCAGCTGAAATCATATGCAATCTTTCAATTGTTAACTTAAACCACTAGCCCCTACCCTCCCCTAGACTCATAAGATATGAAAATATATTGTTTTATTGACACACTTTCTCTGGATGTAGACTTGAGCTAGATAGAACCTAGCATCTTAAATCAGATGATTCTCACGGAGCTACAGTGCACTACTTCAATACATTTAAATGAACTCAAACTATTATTCTGTTCAGTATAGGAAGTATTTAGTCCTATTTTGTAGCAGAGAATTACTGCAGATGGAATCCATTCATGGGTATTGATTAGAAAATATTTGAAACAAAAAAGAGAGAGATAAAGGGAAACAAAAAAATAAAATAAGGCATAAACATGACAGAAAAAATTAGAATTTAAGCAGTGATATAAAAAGGATAGTATGAAACTGTAACATGAAGACAGTAAGTGTTCGGTTTTGATGTACAGTACAAATATTATGTGCATATTCTAACTGGATTCTTGAACGCATTCATTTGAATTATTTTTATATGATTAAATCCTGCTGTATTAAATTATGTGTTACACATGTTACAGCAACACTAACAAAGCAATGTAAATGCCAAGAAAGGGAAATTTGTTCTGAAATGTGGAGACAATGATATCTTGCAGTATGACTTAATCAGAATCATAGCAAACAGGTTTTAATAATCTGTACCATAAAAAAAATACAATATATAGTTTTTTTATATATCAGATAAAGGAAGGGAAAGCTATAAATGCTATTACAAAATAAAAAGTATGAGTGTTTTATAAGGAAGGATAATTTCTACTCCATGCAGCTTCTATTTGGTCATGAACAGCTCAAATGAAACCAGTAAGAAGCTGGAGATGTTTGTCTTTGAAAAAGATAATAGATTACTTCCAAGAGAGACGATCTTTCATAAGTATTGGAGATAGGTTCTCAGACATCACTTTTTTCCCATCTACTATTCTTGAAAAAAAAAACAAACAACAAAAAGAAGATTTCTTTTCAAAACAGTAATACAATTACTACAAGTCTGCAGAACGTTATACGGGATTTCATAATGAACGGAGTTATCATGGGGAGAACACATGACCACACAAGATTGTGGAACAAATCATCCTCACTGAAGATGGACAAAATATTATGATGAGCCTCTAGAGTTTGTAATCTGTATTGTTGCTTTCAAAAGGAAGAGGATACTACAATTAATCCTTGTTTTGAATGAATTAACCAACCTCCTACATCCTTTTATTTACTTTTTTTCCCTCTGAAGTATGGACATGAATCAAATTCTGGAGGTGCGATAAAAAGCTGGTAACCCCTCCTATCTTCTTCCCTCCCACAATTTCTCCTCTCATTCTTGCAGCTCATAGAACTTCAGTTCATTAAAGAAACTCCAGTATTAACCAATCAGTTCATAATATATGATATGTCATATCCTACTTGATTCTTCATCTCAGCCAATTGAAATCAGAGCTAAAAACTTTCTGAACACTTTCCATCTTTGCCTCTTCACTAAATGAAATGAAATACATCCTGGAGAGTTTAAATGTACTGCAGATTAAGCATTTAAAATGTATCTATATATACAACTACTACCTGTACTATGTTATAATTAGTTTTCTCTATACCTTCCCAATTATGTGTTCCCTGAGCAATTATTTTGTAGCATAAAATCAGAGTGATGATCTCTTTTCAGTAACTCAATATTCTTCTTTTTATGAAGCTTAAAAGGAATCTTATGATTATATTTTCATTCACAGGAGTGATATTTTATCTGAAATGAAATAGGAGGAGAAAGAAAAACAATTTCAGGAAGATTTCAGTGTTATTTCAGCCTCATTCTTGAGGTTGTGTAGCACAAGAGGTCTATGTAACACAAGAGAGGCTGTAGCTATGAGGGAGTGAGCCTACCCAGGAACACATATGCTAGAGTTTTAGTGAAAACAGATTTTAGCAAATGTATATATATATATGTTCTGCTTGCCTAAGTATGAATTAGAAAAGATCTGCATTATACTGATATTTTATGAATTTAGTGAAATAAAAGAAAAAGCATTTATGAAAATATTATGTTTTCTAAAATCTGATCAATTTCCGATCCAGCATTATTCTGACACAATATGAAGTTGCATTACTATCAAACGAGTAGCTGTAGCACATAAACAATGGCATTTATTTTCTTTAAATTAGAATAAGTGACTTGTATACCTTAGAAAAATAATGTTTATGCAGTCAAACATTTTTTGTTTCTAGTGGAAGTATTCATCTTTCTAAGTTTGGTACTTTAGAAGTTATGTAGTTCATCTCTCTAGTGATTAGCTTCCACTCTTGTGCTTATGTTACACTGTATGTTAAGTAGAAACTTTAAGATTGCTGGTGTTTATGTGTAGGAATGTTTTAGGCTGATCTCCAGCTTCAACTGGAGCTCTAGAAACAGTTAAACAAAGAATAAGCTTTTTGCTCTTACCTGTAGTATTTCAATAAGGTGCATTATAAAAACATTCAAATTTTTGATGTACACTATTATTTATTCCTGAGCACGCCATCACTGTTTTTCAAGCAAATATTATGGAAATATACCATAGCAAATATAATAGAAACTTTTCATCCAATTGTCATGGTTTTATGATTTTTTTGTTATCTCTATTCCACATCATAACATCATGTAGCACACTGGGAGCTAAAGAGTTAATGCTCCAGTTCTGTGGATCATTGATAGTTCTGGACATACCTGTCACAGAAGAAGAGAAGGACTATGTACCCCAGAGGACTCTGTGTTACTTCGTGTGCTCAATTTTCAACTCAGAGGGAAAGATAAAACTGTTGGCAAGTCATAAGCTGCCCTCTCTTTTTCCTTTTGGTTTAATCCCAGCAGTTTGTGAGCTCCCTTGTCATCTCTTTTTCAGTGTTAGAGTGAGGCCTTTGGTTTATGGACACTCTCTTATTTTATTCATTTTATTAGCTTCAGTCCCAATTATATTGTATTGTATTGTATTATTTTGCATTTCAATGTCTTATTTTGTAGATTATTTCTCCTCAGAAGAAGAAGAAATAAAGAAGTGTAAGTTAACCAACATTTTGGGCTAAACTTTAAACAGCAGAGTCAGTTATTCCCTTTTAGAGAATCGCATGATAAAAATGTGTAAAAGAAAACAGATAAATCAGTGATGACAAAAAATTTCACCACATACAAAAAAAAAAAGAAAAAATCAGCGTTTCCTCTATGAAATTATTTGGTAGATCTATGAAAACATTGCTTTCTTCACTAAAGCAGAAGCATTTTACTATCATCCCAAGTCCTTTCTGGAGGCACAGAAAACTTCATAGTTCTGATTATGTATTGCCACTGACTGTACGTCACAGCATATAAGATTTTCCTACCTCACATTTAACTTTCTACCCAAATTTATCTGAATCAGATCTGTTTTAAAATAATTAACTCCAAAAGAGATTTAGTGCAACAGGAAGTTCCAAAAAGGAGCAATTGACTGTTGAAGAGGATGAGAGACATGTCCTGACAAATGTACTTCCAAGGAGCAACTACACATAAAATATTGTATAATTACAATAAAGCACAAATATATCATTCATGGCTATCCATCACCCAAAAAGTTTTTTAGCTATGGCGTCGACTTAAAATTATGATAAACCCTGTCTTCAGCTACTTGAAATATATCCATTATTATGCACACAAAAGAAAAACCAACCCTAAAAACAGCAACAACAACTAAACAACACTAACAACAAAAACACAAAACCCCACAAAAAATTAGTTGAGCATTTCCTAAAGATTAAATAAGTTATTCCAATCAATGTTCAAAAAATATTAATGCCTCACAGAAAACTTTTGCCAGATTACTGAGGAATACTTCCTTAACCAGCAACCGCACTAAGCACACACCATCTAGCATTGCTTCAAGTTCCTCAGAGCATTTCCAGATTGAACCCAGTTAACTGCAGTTCACCTCTTGGGAAGGAATTTCTGTTTTGCCTCAGAATGTCTTTGCCATGAATCACAGGTGGATACTTGCAATAGCTGTTTGTTTTGAAAGCAGAGAACTTTTCTTTACTGAGCTCTATGTGAAGTAGTTCAAAAAGTCTCTAATATGAATTATATGTAGGTTAATTTGTACTGCAGGCCAGAATCCTAAATTTCCAGAGCTTTGCAGCTGTAGGAAACTTTGCATTCTTCAAGGTTGGCCAAAGAAATCAGTTTAAAAAGGGCAGTGTTATTTAATGTTATCCCTTCTCTTCCTCTATGTACGCTTTAAAGACATTAGCAAAAATCTGTAGGATGTGGTTCTGAATCCTTCTATGTACCTTCTGTAAATGCCTACTAGACACCTTCAAATAATAGTAATAAAAAATAATAGTAATAAAAAATAATAATAACTGAGGAGAAAAAAAGTCTTTTAACCCTGAGGGCAATTAATTCATCAGAATCTTTTTTTCTCAGGACATAGCTAACTTTGTCTAAAGTGAAGTTTTGAGGTTTAAGATATTTATCTGCAAAACTCGCTAAGTCTCATCCAAAACTTATAGGTTGAGCATAATGCGGGGCTCATGAAAGCATGAGTCCATCAGCCATTTTATGTCAGAGATTACATTCTTTGTCCTTCCTAGTCTTAATATTTGTATGGTTTTAAATATAATAGTCATTAAAATAATTCATGCCAAGTCTCAGGATTCAGCTAGTAGCTTTCATGCCTTCCTTATGAATATATTTTCTGGCAAAAACCTTACAAACAAAAGGAAATTTGAATGTAATCTACAGAGCAATTTACAGTTTAAAAAGCTTATTGTTAGGAGCCCTAAATCCTCCTTAACTAAACTTCTGGAGAGTATTTGTGGAGTTACTGTTGTCATCGATCAATAAAGAAATCAGAGATTTTGTTTGTGTGTTGTGTTTTTTTTTTTAATGGAGGGAAAGAGACTAGAACTGTGTAACTATCCTAATGTTTCATAAAATCTGTGTGTGTTTAAATCCCTTACTTATGCATTCTCATCTATATACAGACAAAGTTGTTTACCTTTTTCTCTTTTCATTAATATATCGGGAAGAAATTAAAGAGGAGTGATCTTCTGAGTCATACTAGAACTAGATTCTTCTACTCAAAACAGAGTAGCAATGTGTGTTGCCCATTTCCTAATAACATTTTCCTTGCATAAAGTCTGCCTCTATTTCTCAGTACACTTCATTTTGTTCTCCCTCTTGCCAGAAATAAAAACAAATACACCTGGTATGGAAAAACTTGTGTATAAATACAGGAAAAAGGGATACCCCTTGGCAGTTCATGTAGAAGGTCAAACTGAGGCTAAATAAATAGGATACTTTTTCACTCCAAACAGGAATTCCTAAGTGTGTTATATCTTAACCAAATTAATAAATAAATTCTATAAATTCTATATTCCCTGAATACCTTAATCCCAGAAAGTCTCCTTTCTCTTGGTGTTTCCATCAGTTCATCCAGCTGATGCTCTACAAATAAAAATGATTTCTCATAGGTTCCTGTCAGTGTTTTTATTCATTCAAAATTTGACTGTCTCTTTAGGTACCAAAATACATTAATCAAAGATTTTTTTGTAGAAAGTAATATTCCCTTTGTTTATGGGGGAATGTAAGCATATTAACGTCATGAGAAGAAGAAGAATAATTTGCAAAGTGTTATTCTAGAAATCTTGACTTCAGTCTACAGATAGAGGCTAGATTCTGGCTTATGATGTCTGAATGATCAGTGGTTGTGGTTACACCCAGGGCAGGCTAGACCTTGTACTAGGTTGACTAGAGTTAGCTTTATGGAAGCATGTACAGTGCTGTGTTTTGAATCTGTAACTTAATTAGCATTGACAAGACATGAATATTTTGGAGGTTGATGAAGGCTTCTCCTTCCCACTTTGCCTGACATGTGGTGGGTAGGATGAGGCTGGGCAAGCAGTTGGAAAGGGATCACAGGAAGGACAACTGACTTGAACTGGCAAAAGGGATATTCTATACCATACAACATAGTGCTCAGAAATGAAAAATCAAGGAAAGGAGGAGGAAGCAAGGATGTTTGTGGTTAGGGTGTCTGTCTTCCCAACTATCTGTTATGAGTGCTTCCAGAAAGCGGATAAACATAATGGAAAACAGTTAAATTTCTCTTTGTTTTGCTTAGCTTACATGCACAGCTTTTGCTTCAATTAATAAATTGTCTTTATCTTGACCCATGAGTTTCTCAGTTTTTGTTTTCCTATTCTCTCTCTTGTCCCACTGGGGCACAGGAGAGGAGTGAAGGAATGGCTTTACTGTGGCTGACTGCTGGCCAGGATCAGTCCATCACAGACCCCACTTTGATTCAACATGAGTAATAAGCTCACCAGACAAAGCTGTCTTCTCAAACAGACCAACTCTAATCAAAGTCTCACACTTCTGTGATTCCCTGAGTTCAACCTGATTCATAAACATTTGTTGCACTGAGTCCAACCTATCTCATTTACACTCTTCAAATCAGCTGCGAAGTCACAGCTGTGCTAATAAGTCCAGTGTGTCCTTCAGCACAGTTGACCTCCTAAAAGCCAAGCAGTCTTGCATGCTTTTATATTCACTTAGATGGAGTGCACTGGAAAACAATGAATTTTTCCAGCTCTGACAAGAATCTATTTTCATTGCAAATTTAATCATATTCTCAAAAATGTTCTGTATAAATTTTGTTCCATGTCTTTAGCCAAATGTTGATTTTGAAAACCACATTTAAAATCACCTTAAACTACAAGGCTTGTTTTGAGGAAAATAAAAAAGTAATTGGCTCAAACCATTTTACTTTTGTATTAAGATTTTATTAAATTATGAACTAGTTCTAGATAAAGAGAGAAATAATTCAGCGTCTTTCAACTTAGCATTTTTTCACTGTTTGCAATGTGGTTTTAATATTTATTTACAGAAAATACTGAATAAAATATTCATATATTTTTTTCTGTTGGATATTCTAAATCTCTGTGTGTATGCAGAAGAAGATGAAAGCATATAATAATCCAGGGACACTCACAAATGAAAGAGGCAAAAACAGTTTTGAAGAAAATAGCCTAATGACTTCTGCTAAAAAAATGTTTTTCTTTGTTTTCCTCTTTTGATCATATTACATATACATACATAGTGCTCTCCACACCGTAGTTTTATGCATTTTAAACTCTGAGGATCTGAGGGCCTGGAAAATGGAAAATTTATTGAAGTCCAGACATGATCTTAATGTTCTTAGGTCAGTTCATCATGTTCCTCACTTTTCTCCTGCTTTACTGTGTGGATGATATGCAGAGTTTAAATTTTGACAAGTAGCATTTAATAATGTACATCTGTCCACTTTCATTAATCTAGAAAGTTATTCCCTCTTGGCTGAAAAACTTGGTGATGTAAACCACTCAAAGCATTTTTTTATTTTTTACTTTTTTATTTTTTTGTCACAATAAAAAGAATATGCAAAACATAGTATGTATTTATGATTTCTGAAGCCAACAATTACTTCTGTTATGATTCATGTGGCAGCTGACAACTTCCAAAAATTTGTATATAAACCTACAAGTTTCACACTGGAGTCATTAATCTTTTTCGTCAAACTTGTACCATCTTTTCATTTATTATTAACTCTAAAGCAGATTCAACTGAGAATCGTGGTGGAAAGGATTTCATTTCATACTAGGAGAAACAAGAAGTACTGCAATCAAATGCCTAATAGTTACGGAAGGCTTAGTGGAAAATATGGAAAGAAGTTTGCAGACTGCATAACTGCAGGAAACTGATAAATACCGCAGGAACTTTCACAGTGATTAGTATAAATGGGGCTCATTTGTCATTACATTTCCCCTCTAATTTAAGGGATTACATATGCAAAATTAGAAATAATTAGAGGTATATCAGATCCATTAACCCTCTTAATTTATAAAAATATATTTTCCTGACTTAGTCACAGTTTTGACATTGCTATCTATATTGATGATCTTATTGAAAAAAATTGTGATAGGAAAGGCAAAGACTTCAGAGGAATCATGTACCAAATCCTTGTTCCTTGTTCAGTTATCCTGACTGACCTCTTAGTTTTTTGAAGCATGTTTGTTTTGCTTTTCTGCTTCGCCTCTTAAATCAACAGAATGGAAACAGACACTGTTTTCATTTTGTGACATCTTGTGTTTTTCATGTTTCAGAAACCAGCAAACAACTTACGACTGAAAGAGTGCTGACACACAGTAATTGCTCAATAGAGACACTTTTGATGTGGGGAGAATTTGCTTTTTAAGGCAATGGGAGAAAGACAGCACAAATACCACTTGTGCACAGTGGGATTTCTAGAGGTTGACTACCTACTGGACACTGCTGACACCATCAAAGTCACGGAGACCCACTAAGTAACTTCCGCAAAGAAATACGGGCAATTCATACCCACTTTTCACAATAGTCTTCTGAGGTGGGGTTTGACTAAGAAAAGTTGGCTAAGAAAATAATGGTCAGCTTGGGGGAAATGCCAGGCTTCTTACGTACATCAAACAATCTTAGTGAATCTAGAGGGATGTTTTTGTTTGTTTGTTTGTTTGTTTGTTTTCTGTTGGAACACGCTTTACTCTATGCTGAGTTTATTAGAAAACCAAAGCAAAAGGACATAAACCCTTCTGCACGACAAGGTGCAGCTCCAATGCAACCTCACCTTCATTGGTGGGACTGTTTTTGATATAAAAGAAATATTAAGGTTAAATATTTGTCAAAACACTCCTGTTTTTCATGAGTTCTGTCTCTAAAAACTCCTGTGGCTTCAACCTCTACAAGCAGGCACTGCTCTACTACTTTTGGTACATCTTGTAAACTATAGATAAGGCATAAAAACAGTGTTTAGAAAATACTGATGTAAAATTAGAATTTGGCTATTTAAGAAAACAAACTCCACAGACAGTAATCAAACAGAAATCTAATTTTTAATAAGTGAACACTCTGCCTATTGCACATGGTTCCAGATGTAGTCTCCCTAAAGTATATTAATCTGACTTTTCCTTTCTGAGGAGACACTGTTGCCTCTTTCCAGTATTGACTGAATAATCATATCACTTAGTGAAAATTAAAATCTGCTGCAATCAGAACTGCATCGTTATC
Source organism: Cyrtonyx montezumae (assembly GCF_038088225.1). Taxonomy (NCBI): domain Eukaryota; kingdom Metazoa; phylum Chordata; class Aves; order Galliformes; family Odontophoridae; genus Cyrtonyx; species Cyrtonyx montezumae. The sequence goes on along the minus strand of NW_027072034.1, from coordinate 61,871,274 downwards.
TGATGTGATGTTGAAACACTTGGAACTACAGTCTCATATATTTTGTAGATGCGATTTTGAATATCTTGTTCTTCAAGCTCTATTTATGAAAGGAATTGGATTATCCAGGTCAGGAACAGTGCTTTAAAGCTTTATTCTTATAGTATACTTTGAGAGAGAGAAAAAAATAGAATGCTTCTAAATGATACTGTCGAAGTAAACAAGGACTAGAAGAAAAATGAATGATGTATATCTCTGAATAAGAAAAAAATTTCAGTGACAAGCGTGTGAAGTATGATTTTTGATACTTCTCTCTTCTCATATAATTGAGACAGATTTTAATGAGATTTTTGTCTTTTTAGAAAAGAAGGCAATAATGACCTCAGTTCTGAGTCCTATATTTTATTTCTTATGTATCTGCCCATGGTTCTGCCACCCCTATGTTTTCTTCTGTTGTTGTTGCTGTTGTTGTAAATGTGCTTGCTAAGTGTTAGATAATTAGCAATATTGTATATAGAACACTTAGAAGTACAATTTCACTTTATAACATGTTATTTCCTAATGGGACTTGAGGCTGTGCTTATATTCTTTGTTTTGCAGATCTGGACATTCAGCTACACAGCAGCTGCATGAAGGTTTACCTATATGTAACCTCAAGACCATAGATTTTGTAACTAAGTTTATAGATACTTACTTGTTTTCCATTTATGTACTGTGCTTTTTTACTGGGTGAAGAAGGTTGAAGTTGCTATCTTTATCCTGGAAAGCCAAGAGGTATGAGTCAAATGAAAATTAAAAGAGGTTTATCTCAAATAGAAACTTAATAACAGATGTACATTTAGGTCAAATTGGTTTTCCTTGTGAAAGAGATATTACTGATGTACACCTAAAAACTGTTCTTTTATAATGTTAGCTATCTTTTATTTTTAACTTACTGCGTGTTCCATCAAGTCTATTTCCTAACACTTGAAGAGGATGGTAAAAAAAGAAATACACTGTGCGTGGTAAAGTCAGGTTTCTATTGCACAGAGTTCCTTTACTTATCTGGATTTGACCTGAAAATTGTTAGTAACAGTGAGGACAGCAAGCAGTATCAAGTTGTGTTTGGAAAGGCATACATAATGTGCAAGCAAGCTGAAGCCAGTCTGCAACATTAAGTGCTCAGTAAATCAGAAACGATACTTTAACCTGCAACCATATGCAAAGATAGAGCTTTGAGGTACCATGCACCAATAGCTTCCATTGTAAGTTTTTAGTTACATAATCCACAGGCCCACATTTTCTATCTGTAGTATGTATGGCTATCATATGTACTTATTATGTGTTTTGACAACTGCAAGAATGAGTAGATACTGGAGGATCTTCCCATAGGAGGATCTAAAGCTCTGGGATAGGAAACCCTTGTGACTTGAGATCTAGCCTTTCATTTCTGCAGAACACTGACTCCTTCAAACTGGCAAGTCTCAGGTCTGCAGACACTGATACTTAAAATGTAAAAGGTGATACTTCAGCTACAGAAAAGCAACACAACACTGGGACTAGTGTTGTCATCATTCACTCTCCTTCTTGAGATGAGTAGTATCTGGCTTTCTGCCTTCAAAGCCATCAAAATATCCATTATATATCTTAAAGATGTTGAGGATTAAAGGCAAGTCAAATGCAAAGTGAATGTGTCAATATTGATATCAAGTCAAATGAAAGTGAAAGTCAATGTTTCACAATGCGTGAAACTGGAACTTCTTCAGGGTTCACAAGGCTTGTTTTAATTTGTGATTTTTATTTCCTTTAATTAAAACTGGTATTTCCCATCCAGAGTAATTCAATTTTTTTATTCAGCTGAAGGAAGAGGGTTCTCTGTGTTAGTGTAATCTGAAATACTCACATCTGAATTGGAACAAAAATCTAGATACTAAAAATCCCTTCAGACATAAAACAGAACAAAACAAACAAACAAAAATAAAAACAACAATAAAAAAGTAAATTCTTAATATTCACAGAAACATAGATGTGTAGTGGTTGGGAGGGACCTCTGGAGATCATCGAGTCCAGCCCCCTTGCCAAAGCAGGCTCCTTTAGTAATACTACCTAAAAAGACAGAGAAAGAGCAGACTACTCTCGTAACATGACCATGAAACAGAAGTGTGAAATAATTAACTACCTTTAATAGGTAGTATCACCATAAATAAGTTTTGATGTTCAACTTGAGGAAATCATCGTGGATTCCTACACACCAGTGTAAGTCCATGCCTGCTGAAAGTCTCTCCTGAAAGCACTGGGTTTATTTCTGGAATTTTTACTTCAGGGAAGAGCTGAGTAAATAAACATTTCAGAGGGATAAAAAAAAAAAAGACAGAAAACTATGAAACTGACTCACAACTCACAAAATTAAGCAGTTAATGGCATGTTTATGTTACACAGAACTGAATTGGAGCAATGTGATAAATTAAGAAAGAGGGAAAATCCAGTTAGAATGTTCTTGCTCAGAGATCTAACTAACTGCTCGTGACATTCCATAGTCCGGTTCACTCTCGAACCTGAAAGAGCAGTTACTCATATTCCATTTGCACTTATATACATAATTACGTGGAAGCCACACTTCACTCTGCTGAATTCATTGGCCTCCTTTTAAGGGAAAAACAGAAGTAGATACAATTCCTCATTAAACTCGTCAAGAATATTGATATATATATAGGAATATTTTAATTCTGTTTAACAATCATCTTACAGGCAACTAAGGAAAGAATATTTAGAAATGAAAAGTGTTGCTGAACAGCTCATAGTAAGAAGACATTTGTTTTTGGTGTCATTTATATCTTTTATTTAATGATTGGAGCCAACTAGGAACTTCTTGTCTTAATTCTTTTGCCATTGGGAATAAACATAATCAGCAAACTTCAAGGCTAGATCTGGAGACAGAAAGTTTATTCCGAGGGTGTCAACTAAACTGCCTTTGACAACTCAGAAAAATGCACCTGGAATAATAGATTTCTCACTGTAAGAATTCAGCTTCAGAGTAGGAGGTGAAAATTCAAAAATGTTTGTAATCACAAAAGGGGAAGAAACTGGAAGAGCTTTTGAGAGTCTTTCATGGCTTTATGGCTGTACGGACACAATAGTGGAAATCTGGCTAGATAGCTTTACATTTGCCTGTGAGAAAAAGAAATTTAAAACAAACAAACAAACAAACAAACAAACAAAAAAACAAAAAAACTGTTCTGCCACAGGCTTCAGATAGGAGAAAGACAAAAATTTGACTTTGTTAGGTGTACTGGTACACATTTAAACTTCAGATGATCTTGAGACAGTGAAACAAATAGAAGCAGATAGAAATATTTCTTACAAGAAATATTATTTCTTCAAGATTTAAATATTAAATTTAAATTTTTAAATATTATTTCTTCAAGATTTGTCTTGGTCTGTTAGCACTTCTTACAGACTGCAATGTACTTTGACATTTAACAATTACTTTTTACTATCTCATGAGATTCAGTGCAGGAATTGACCATGAAGGCGTATAGACTGCAGCTGGGCCAATGTTTGGAAACTTTTGCTTTGTCCACCAGTGTCTGTAGGAATTCTCACAGTTGACATTTTTTAAATAAAGAGGTCATCATAGAATAAAATGGTAAAGTTTCTACTTCTGGAGTAAAGCCATCTTTCTTCACCATTTTTTCTGTCTACTGCCAAACCATAAAGCTGTTCCTGTTTATTTAAAGAACTTATTTAGAAATTTGAATCTGGATGAGGAAAAGAAATTGAAGTCAATATTAGGTAAGGAAACAGCTTTTGAGTTACTTAGCTTGCACTGGGCTCACCCTTATTTATTTATTATTGCTAAATTAACTCTGGGCTGGGAAGAGGGGGAGAGTTATGATCATTTTCTTTTAACTCAAAAACTGTAGCCAATTTTTTTTTTACTGTTCTGGGTTCCTTTTAATTGCACCCACACACTGACAATACTTAAAGCAATTCAAATAAGTTGCTTTTAAGGTAATTTTTTCTTTCCATAGCAGTGAGAATTGAAGCACTTGGTATTAGATTTTAAAGCTATTTATTCATTCATTCATTCATTTATTTATTTATTTATCTATACCGTGATATAGGATTTTTCAATTAGTCAAAATGCCTCAGTGCAGCTTTCCTGTTGCACAGTATGAGCATACAATGTATGAGATAACTGTTGAGTGTTCAGATGTGATTGTTTCTACAAAACAAATTAATGACTCATGGTTTTTTCTCTAGGCACTCTCACCAAAGCATAGTTGCAAAATCATCTGTAAAAGTTTGGTAGCCAGCTAGTTGTTGCTACCTAGCTCCTAGGAGGAGGGGAGCTGTTGAAGACTAGGTTACTTTTTATTACTATACACTCTTCCAGATCACCAGGAAAAGAACTTCCTGTGTTATGTGGTGGTCTCATGGAAGAAATTGTAATCCATTTCCTTGTTGTTGGAATTACTGTTACACTGAAGTCTCTGAATGGATATGAGGATAATTGGGTCTTAAACAATACTGAGTCTTGTGCATGACCTTCCTATTTGCTGTTTCTCAACTATGAAGAGCCAACCTCACTGTGCAGAGTTGTTATTTATGTTCAGGGCATAGAATTTTATTGCTTCTGAAAAGTTGACTTAGACTTGACAAAATGCCCAGCTGTTGCTTAAATGTTTTTGTTTTCTTCAACAACTATGGCCACGGACACAGATACACAATGCATACCTTCAATATTTTGCTTCGACATGCCATTTCAAGGAGGTATTAAGTGATAGAAGTTGCTTCACACAGCATAATTAGTAATCTTGCTTGTATATTTTGTCTAACATTACTGTTAAGAAAGCAAACTTTGTTGTTGTTGTTGTATATCTCTCTTTCTCTCTCTCTCTATATATATTTTTTTTATTAGGAAATAACAACTCTGAATCTCAAGTCTCTCATCATCTCCACTGTACAAGAGTAACGTGGCAATTCCACAACTGGATTCTACTGGGATCTTTTGTTGGATGAATGCCCAATCACTCCTCTCTAGTTTTGAATATATGTGGGTTTAAACTTCTTTAAAAAGGGGAAACAAGAAAAAAAGGTAAATTAGATTTGAAATCTCAGGGCCAGATGTTGTCAGGTCCCCTTTGCGTACTTCCAGAGGACAGAGGTGAAGGCAGTGCAGTGTGTTGTTCTGTTACCCACACTGCCTTGTGAAAGTGCTAACTAAGAGTGATAACCTTTGCTTGCCCTAGAAATAATAGTCTACTCCAATTTAGCATGAGTCTTAATATGCCAACATGAGGAACATCTAGGTAGACTTTCAGTTATGCCTTTGTCTCTGTGGTAATATTGTTACGAGAGATTGGCCATGTGTTTTAGCTTTTTAGAAGTGAATAGAGGCAAAATCCCTCTGTGAAGTTGTACTTTTGGAAATTCCAAAATTCCAGAATGCACTTTGCTGCAGCATGCATCCTCTCTGCCTCCCCCTATTCCCCCAAACAACTTAAGCACGTAGTCCGAAGTTTTAGAAGCACAAGTACTTGTGCAAAAGTTTTTAATGACTCTCTCGATACTGGTGCTTATAGGTTACCAAAAAAGAAGCCTATCTGAAAGGATAAGAGGGATTCATCTGAAAAAATTCATATAGTGAACATTTCAGAGGTTGTGTCTTTACATACATGAATGAATAAAGCCCTCACATAGAGGTCTTCATGGATGCTCTTGGCTCACTACATTTTCCTCTGGTAAGTACACATTCCTAACTGAAAGACTCTGCATGTTAGAATAGCTGCAAATTTATTTGAAAATGCAGTTTAAATCTATAGATACAAAAAGCAAAGACTTTGTTGATATTGAGAGTATGCTGAATTGTTTGTTATCCATCTGCCCATGTATAATTTAATCTGGCACTGTTTCTCGTGATGTCATGACAGGAATGTCCAGCCCTGAGGAAAGATACTCAGAGGGCTGGATCTGCTGTGTGAGGCAGAGAGACTAGCAGATGTGGTAGTTCACTCCTGGAACTGAATTCATATCAAGTTACATATCTGAGTAAAGGCAGTCTTTGTCCTTTAAACCATGTATTTTGGAACACACATATGCAAAGTACCAGGTAGGCCATGAATTCTATAGCTAATTTGATAGCCAAAATATTGAAAACTTAAGGAAAAACGTTCATTGCATCATTTCATTTCAGTTCTGTTCTAGGCAGCCTGATTTGCGAGTGAGGAATATTATGAGACATCCCCTAACTCCCACCCCAGAATTTCCCTACTAAATTATGGTCTTACTACAATGGATTTTGGCAATAACTGATGCATTACTGTTTGTAAAGAAGTCTGCAAGAGTTTAATTGCTGTAGATACAGTTCCACAGTAGACCCAGTTCAGGTATTAATGCTGTCCAAAATTTTGTTTTGTGAGCTGACTTGTTAAAGGCAAAAACATCAAAACAGAGTCAGATATTACAGATTACAATGACATAATCTTGTGTTTTCTGATAAAAACACAGTCAGATGGTGTGATCACTCAATTTTTTCTGGACAATTCAGTCCATGCAAGAAATGTATGGAGTGAAATTATCTAATTTAGAAACAGTTAACAGTTCAACTTTTTGAAACTAAAGCCATGCACAGTGCAACCATCTGCTAATACCTGGTAGCTACTTTGACAATATCTTCTTGGATTTAGTGGATTTAGTGTTATGTTTGAGCAACCTACAGCTCTCTACAACTACCTGAAGGGAGGATGTTGTGAGGTGAGGATCGGCCTTTTCTTCTGTGTAACTAGAGACAGAACTAGAGAGAACGGACTCAAGTTGTGTTAGAGGAGATTCACGTTGAATGTTAGGCAAAAATCCTCCAGAAGTGTGTTCAGGGCCTGGAATGGGCTACTTAGGGAGGTGGTGGAATCACCATCCCTGGAGGTGTCCAAGAAAAAATTAGATGATGTACTGAGGGACATGGTTTAGTGAGAAATATTGATGATAGATGAATGGTTTGACTGCATGATCTTGGAGGTCTTTTCCAATCTTGGTGATTCGATGGATCTATATTTCTATGCTGGTAAAACATAGAAGAAATTAAATGCTACAAAACTTGTGTAGGTACAGAATGTACCACGTCTAAAGCCACATCTATCATGGCGTTGATATATTCAAAGTGATAAGAAACAGTTTTCAAAATTTCTGAAATTGAATCCTGAACAGTATTGTATAAGTTTTGATTCCTCAAGAAATTTTTATTTCTAAGAGGATCAAATACCTACTTTGGCCTTTCAGCATTAAACTACTGACAAGTTCAATCATCCTCCATCAATTATTCTGTTTTTAAAATAGATTCCCGCTTATTGGATGTTGTCTGTCTAAAGAACAGCCTTTTACTTCTCTATAGCATCACAAGAATTGAACCACAGATGTAGAATAAGGTTCTTGTACATTGGATTTCTATTATCTAGGGAGTATGTTTGAAATTACTCATAACTTTCCAATTATAGTTGTGTATTTTAAATAGTTTGCACTGTGTTATTAATCCAAATTCAGAGTGTATAATTTAAATTGGAAAAGACATTTTAATTTTGTGAATAAAAAGTACTGTAGGACAAAACTCCAAGTATCAGGTTAATCTATAAAGGAAACCAATAGAGAACAATCCAAATTCAACGATTAAATAATGGAAAATAAAATAATTGGAGGCACAGATTATAACTTACCTAAAATAAATTTTAAATCATTCCAGGTTAAAAAAAAATTAAAAAATCTCTGCTTTAAGAAACTTCTGTGTTAAGTTGTATTTTCCAAAGAATGACATTAATAATATTATTAATAATTAATAATAAGAAAAACGATTTTATTCCAAGATATATCACATTAAATACTCCAAAGTTCTTTCCTTTTTCATTCCAAATGTTGATTCTGTTCTACTATTTAGCACTGCAAAATGTTTCCACAGATATTTATTTTACATTAAAGATACAGAACTAATATGAATCAGGTTTATGAAAGAAAAGAAATGGGTAAGGAGAGATATGATGCCCTTTTCACCTAGTTTTGAAATTGGACTATATACTGAATTTGATAACTGCAAGTTTTTAAGATGTAGGTAGACTACGTTCCATTTCCATAAGACAGTCAGGAGCAGCATACCTGTAAGCACTGCTAAAAGAGAACAACAGTAATATCTCCAAGTATTGGCCTTTCTAATAAAAATTTCATAAAAAAGTGAAAGCATTGGGGATCACTTTTGATAGGAGAGCTCTACTGCTTACAGTTTTATAATAAATGTAAAATTCCTAAGAATATGCTCGGTTAAGCCTTTCTTTTCAAAGGTCTATGAAAGCACTACGTACCTTGAAACAAAAAAGGAAACAGTATGAGTACTAGGCCTAAATTTATTGCTTTGTTAAATGAATTACTTCCAAATAACTTTCTTGTCTTAAGATGTAAATATAGGAAATAAAGGATAGAAGCTGAAAATATTGCAAAAGAATTCATTTGTAAAGCAAGAATCTCCTAAGCACTCTTACCACCTGTGAGATATTAGCAGCAAGTTGTAAATAGATCTGATAATGTTAGTATGTATTGCTAGGATAATGCAGCTGTTGCAACATAACTCTTGGCTTATACACCAGGCTTTTTCATAATCTATTTTTATGATTTTCAAAATCCAACAAAATTAAAAAGACTACTGTCTAATTGTTACCATACTGTTGATTCAGAAGCTATTTGCAGTGCACTCATGGAGCAATTCTGTCTTCTTCCCCTCTACAGATCTCATTCCCCCAGCCCTTTCCCAAACTGCAGAGTGCTTCTATTTATAATGTTTGATTTCTAAAATTACACTGGGGTCCATCTGCAAACTCTTTTTTAAGCGAGATTTCAGATGAATGGAATGACATGTAAAACATCCTGTATCTGTCATACCTTTTTGGTGTTCTCTTCTGTAATGCAGAAGCACAGCATAGCTTCTTCATTGTCTAAATGTTTACTTTTAAGAAGCTTTTACTGTTATGCTTCCCTTTTTTTTTCATATCACTATTTTTTCAAGCATCAAATATATACATTTTTTCCCAATTATTTTGCATATACAAGAAATCAAAGAGATGAATTCTATGTTCAATATATGCTGATGTGAATTATAGTGATACAAATGCATTTACATCTAGACATGACACATGGACACAGAATTTTTTGTAATTGATCCACTACAGCATCTCCAAAATAAAGCAAAGATGACATTAGAAGAATTGAATAATCGTGTAAGTAGTTCTAAGCAAATGAAGTTTTAAATATGTGTAGCACATTCTCAATGTGATTTTAAAATTTCCATTTATGACCTAAGTAAATGTGTATCTAAACAATTCATAACAATTCATAATAATATACAATTCATAATATTCATAATTATTTCATATTTTTCTTTTATGTTTGATTTAACTACTATTTTATATTAGAATAATTTTACTTTCAAACAAAGAAGAGGGCTTCTTCTTCATACTTTTAGACCTCTAGCATACATCTAGTCTCCAAACACGCATAAAAAAGAATAATTCATGTACTCATCTGACTCACACTTGAACTATATTCATCTAGGTGTCAAAGCCCCCTTCTTCTTGCTACTAAGAGAACTACTGATCAACGTAGTGGGTGTTTTGTATGAGATAAAACAGTATGCTTTAAAATTTAATACACAGACACTAAGTCTAGTTTTTTATCAGAAGATACTTTAATCCTATATAGTCATATAACCATTTGCATGCACATACATGCACATGGATTTTACTCAAATCTAAATCAAAGGGAAGGGCTGGCTTCAAGGTTGAAATGATGGTGCAGAGATCTTAAAGTCTTATAAGTTTCATGAGTCAAAAACCCAAGAGACGTGTTTTCTAAGTCATTCATATCTCACAGGAAGCCACCGGAACCTAGACTAATCTGACCTGCACATCCACAAGCCTGAATAAATACCTACTTGTAGTGCTTTAGAACAGATAGAATGAGAAACACCAATCCACTGCACAGCAACACTGAAGAGAAATTGCAAGCAAATATTGTAGTAGATTCATTATTTTCAAATGCTTGTTCTGTGCTATTCTTTTCTTCCTAAAATACTTAAATTTCCTTTCCAGAGTGATCTGTAAAATTATTTTTTTATCTTCTTCCCCTTTTTTGGGTAATTTGTGTATTTCAGTATCTGCATCCTATTTAGTTACTTGTATAGTGCATTGTTTTGCAGTTACATTAACACTCACAGTCTAAAAATACAAAATCTGTTCACCAGCTTTCTTGAACCTTTGCCCAAAGCTATTTCTCTTCCAAATGTGTGCAAATTTACCACAGGAAAAGAGGAAGCAAAGGTTTCTTTGTCCCACTTTTCGTCTCACTGTGGATAAACAAAAAATTTAATCTTTTGTGAGTGAAGATCTATCTTAGAAAGAGAGATTCAATTTATTCTTAGCAAATAATAGATAATTTACTTAATGTGGTTGTGAAAACTAAAGTGAAAATTAATCAGAATTTGACATACAGCATAGCCTTGGCCAATTGGAAAGTCTCAAAAACACTAGATGTGAAATAATTCTCAAAAAGAGATTTCTCTCCCTTTCTAATATTTTTTTTTTGATTGTTAGGTATTGCAGGTATTCAATTGTCTTTTTTTCATAATTATTTCCAAAACCTAGGCTCAAAGTTAAGAGAGATATAGGACTTTATTGAAAGGAAGGTTTTCAACACAATTCCATGTAACAACTAACACAAATACTAATTCAAAAGTTCAAAATACATTCTATAAACATTTCTTGAAATTCAGTATCTTCAGTTACATATTGCATATAATTATTTCAAACATTGTTGAAAAGTGACTCTACCTGTAGGAGTTACTAACTTTTCAAAAAACTTTTACATCTGTACACAAAACAAGCCATGTCAAAAATACTGCTTACTTCTTCCAACAGATGTGAATAAATTTTTGTATACTCATCCACTGACACACTCCCTACTAGTTGGTGAGAAAGGAGCTCAATACAATCCATAACATTTCAAAAACCTGAAAAAAAATAACAATGAATTAGTCTGAGGAAGTCACAACCTGCCACCACAGATAGAAAAATGGACTCTATGTATGCCAAACAAATTATTTACTAGACAGATGTCAACCTCAAGTCATATTTTACACTATTTCTATAAAGTAATTTCACTATATACATCAAAATATAATCCAGCATTTTTTATACTCTGAAAGAAAGCGCACAATCATAGAATCATAGAATCATTTGCGTTGGAAGGGACTTTAATGGCTGTCTGGTCCAACCCCCTCTGCAATGAACTGGGACACCTACAGCTAGATAAGATTGCTCAGAGCCCCACCCTGCTTAACCCTGAATGTCTCCAATTATCAGATGTTGAATTCACACCCTTGTTCAACAAATAACGTATCCATGTTCACACTTGGGGCAAAGACAGATGTTAGGTTTTATTAAAATTAGTAAGGCAACGCCTAAGATAAAGCTAAGTAGATGCTCCAGTTTTGATAGGCTTAAATGCATTTGCAATACTAAAAGAAAACTAAATAAATGAAATAATTCTTATTAAATAACAAACCTCTTGGCTAGAAATACTGTGATAATAATTCCCTTATGAGAAGCACTTGTATGGGCAATAACTTAGAAATATCTCTGTGGAACGTGCAATGTGTAAATGTCAGAGGATTTTAGACGAGAGTTATATGTTACCTTTTGGCAATAATTTATACTTATCTGTTATCTTAATACTTTGCAAGTGTTATCAAAGACATTACAAATATCCCGTATTTCATCATTCCTGAATATACTGCCAAATGTGGAAAAAACAAAGAAAAAAAAAAACAAACTGTGATTTTTTGGATTATATTTCAGTGAACTAAATCCTTAACAAGAGATTTGCTACCACTGGCATCAAAGGTAGATGAGACTTCCAAACAGAATTCAAAAATGAAAATCTCCCAAAAGAGTCATTTCAGAAAACTGAAATATTTTATTTAGATCTGGAAAATCAAAACTACATTACTACAATCAACTCCTGATTACGTTAAGGGAAGATGCACTGAATATTATGATAAAAGATTGTGGTTATCAATTCTATTTGCATGAAAAAAACCTGTTCCTAAGACTGTTCAGTTCCTTCTTTCACTTGAACTTTGTCTTTTCCTGCTGACCTTTGCAAATAAGTTTTGAACTGCTGAAGCGTAATGAGCTGTACTTTGAGTACCTACAAAATAAAAATAATGAAGTAAAATAAAATAAAATGTGTTTGGCATATTTAAATTATTATAAAAAGCCAGTGTAGTCTGCCTTTGAACCCTTATGCCATTGTAAAATATACTATTGATTACTATAGAAACCTGTTACGAATGTCTTTCTGCAAAGCATCTTCCCTCTTACTGGAATGTAGCCCTTGTTTACTCTCTATACTTATTTTAAAAAGTCTTTTGAGAATTACTTTAAATAAAAAAAGTCTGAATTTATCTAGAAGAATAAACATTTAAAATTTACAGCTACAATCAATCTCAGAAATCTAGTGATCTACTATGAGAATGAAAACACACATTTTGTGATCTTCTCAGCGGGAATAATCCACTTGTAGTTTTACGACAGATTTGGGTATGACAAATTGCAGATTTTATTCCATGGCCTCTGGCATACCTGCTCACATTTTGTGTTTCAACTTTTCCATGTAGTGAACTGAAAAGAATTTTGCGTGGTCGATCATGACAGCAACAAAGCACTTTAAAATGATCTATTTTAAACAGCCCAAAATTTACTTTTCTTTTTTAACTTTACCCTGGACAAATGTAAATTTATTTGCTGAAAGTCTAAAATTACAGTCAGTTTGTGACATAATCTACTAGTGCTTTGAATACCAAAAATCATAGTCTATGATTTCTGAGCTCAGGGGCACTTTGCCTAAACAAATTCAGAAATTCATCTCTTTATACACCTAATACATAAAGTTGAGAAAAGATTTATCACAAATGACAAGGAATGTAGTAAGAATAGTTCATTTGGAACGGACCTTCAAAGACCATCCAGCCCAAGTGTCATAAAAGTATATTATTGAAGGCATTGTCCAAAAATCTCTTGAGCATTAACAGATATGGTACATCAACTGCCTCAGGAGGAAGGCTCTTTCAGTGTTTGACTACACTCTGACTCAAGAAATTTTTTTCTTGTTTCTGAACCTCTCCAGTGCAGCTTTGTGTCATTCTTGGATGTAATCAGGTTGTAATCAGTTACCAGGTGTCATGTTTTTATGATTTTTGGTATTTGTATTCCACATCATAGCATCATGTAGTGCATTAAGAGTTAAAGAGTTAATGCTCCAGCTCTGTGGATCATTGATAGTTCTAGATATACCTGTCTCAGAAGAGAAGAACTACATTCTCCAGAGAACCTTGTGATGCTTTGCATTTTTACGTATTGCCACTCAGAGGGAAAGCTAAATACTGTTTCCGTGTCATGGGACACTCTCTTTCCTTTGGGATGGACTCAGCAGTGGGTGCTCGCTGCTGTCTGCCTTCAGCGTTAGCGTAAGGCCTTCAGTTTATTGGACAATCTCTCTTGCTCATTTTATTTGATTTATTAGCTTAATTTCCAATTATATTGTATTACATTATTTTGCTTTCTGATATCTTATTTAGTAAATTAGCTTTCCTCCTCAGATCATTGCCACTGTTTTGTTTCTAGGCCCATCTGCCTTTTCCCTTTTCCCTTTCCTCCTTCCCCTTTCCTGGCGTGTGGGTCCATGGGTCCCCCGCAACAACTGTCATGGAACTGGGTCGAACCAGCCCATAAACTGTTGACACCAGGAAGAGCACAAACCTGTTCTATATTTTATCTTTTCTACCATCTTCTTACTTTCAGGCTCCAAAAAGTTCAAAATTGCATTGGAAAGGACCCTACTGTAAGTTGCACATCATTAAAAAATTTCAAGACAGTCTTTTGCTGTAGTGAAAGGAAGCTCTTCCCAAGCTGTCTCCACTGTGAGATTACTTAACATGAGAATTCATTGTAGCAGGAATGCATTAGAAATGTGGAGCATGACATAACATTTTAATTTAATGCTTATTTCAGGGTGATAGTGGCTGAGAAAAAAAACTTTGCATTTGATTTTGTTTTGTTTGTAAGTTCCATCTACTGCAAAACTGTCATGGTTTTATGATTTTTGGTATTGGTATTCCACATCATAACATCATGTAGTGCATTTAGAGTTAAAGAGTTAATGCTCCAGCTCCGTGGATCATCGATAGTTCCAGGTATACCTGTCTCAGAAGAGAAGAAGAACTGCATTCCCCAGAGGACTTTGCGATGCTTTGCGTTCTTACGTGTTTACGCTCAGAGGGAAAGATAAAAGCTGTCTGCGGTCACGGGACACTCTCTTTCCTTTGGGATGGACTCAGCAGTGGGTGCTCGCTGCCGTCTGCCTTCAGCATTAAGGTTTATCAGACACTCTCTCTTGCTCATTTTATTTGATTTATTAGCTTTAATTCCAATTATATTGTATTATATTGTGTTATTTTGCTTTCCGATATCTTATTTAGTAAATTAGCTTTCCTCCTCAGATCGTTGCCGCTGTTTTGTTCCTAGGCCCATCTCCCTTTTCCCTTCTCCCTTTCCCCCTTCCCCTTTCCTGGGGCGTGGGTCCGTGGGTCCCCCGCACCAATTGTCACGGAACCGGGCCGAACCTGCCCGTAAACCGTTGACAAAAACATACATAAATGCATACATATGTCAAATATGTATATATTACACAGTCAAATGTCTCAAGGGTATATCAGGAACATTCACATGCAGGGATGTTTCATCTAAGGTTCCTAGCCATACGTCCTACAGTAGAAACAAGTAATCTTTCCCTCTAACTGAACAATCCCATAGACTGTTGAAAGTTACCATTCCCCGGGTAAACTTCAGGGAACAGTTTTTAAGGACATATGAAAATTACATAACACAGTAAAGATGAAGATCTATTTTTAAAAGGGGAAGAATAATATGAATTGATGTAACACTTCTGAAAAAATGTGGCTTGAATTTAATCTAACTTCCCTCTACACAATGAAAAAAAGCCAGCATTTGGCTTCTGGGATTATATAAGGTAGGTAGGTATTTAACAGCAAAATAGAGTTTTCATGATATCTAGGAAACATACTCTGTCTAATCAATAGCAAAATGTTAGTAAGCTAACCAAGTTACTAGCAGGTTTCTTTCCACATTAGACACTGAAATGTAAAACTGAAATACATAGAGATTGAGGGAAATCCTTCACTGTTTGTGTAACATTTCATTTAGATTATTGCTCCAATTTCTAAAATGGATGGCTAACACTTTTGTTAAATTGTCAGTACAAATGTCATGGAATAAGCTCATAAAATGTGGGAGAAAATATATTTTGATGTACTAGAAATCAATATAAAGTCACAGTGTACTTTCTTGAAGTGCATTTGATGCCATATCCTATTTGAGTCTGAAGAATGGCTAAATATCTTGACTGTTTCAAGATTAAATCAAAGAACTAGGGGCCCTGAAGGGAATTTGGAGCAAGTTACAGACTTCTATTTCCTTTATGAGCTTCCTCCAAGAGCTACATACAAGTGTGCAATAACCCAGTTCTCATGAAATCTGATTACTTTGTTTTTTTGCAGAAGAAAGCACTTAGGCTAGGAACATAGAATAAATTTTAAAGATCAAGAATTGACAGGGTGAGAACTTGGATGAATTTTGCTGCTGCAAATGTGTTACTGAAATGAGAAACCTAGTTAAAGAAAATCAAGCTAGTAGATGATGGTATTTCTGTTAGCAATTAAGAATATTTCTGTAAAAAATGTCAGTATGGCATGGAATGAATCTGTATGCATTTGTCCACTGGAGGTCTGTGCACATACTGAATCATTGTGTTATATTTCAGTGGCATGGCAGCACTGCTCATATACAAACATTTCTCATTATAAATTGATCACTTCTGGGGTTTATAATGACTATGTATTAAACATTTTGCTGTGGTCTGAAACACATATGCTTTCCTTATGTCCAAAAGTTTTTCACCAATCTTGAAAATGTGCAATTTATTATTGTTACTACCACTTGAATTATCAAGGTGTCCAGGAATCCTAGTTATGGATGTGGGCCCCACTGTGCTAGATGCTGATAAAATACAGTTGAAAAGTATATCCAAAATTCCTTAAAATTGTAAAACAAGATGCTAAGCAACAGCTGAATACATTCAAATGGTTGTACAGGCAAGGGAGACTAGCTGGCATATCTGACTTAATTTCACCCAATAGCCTGTATATTATTAGGTTTAATTGTTGACATCAAAAGCAAGTGCACGTCGTTGTCACTGTTTTTTTTTTATTATTATTTTAAAGAATTCTATTTTTAAATATTTTGGAATTTTTATTCTATTTTTTTTTTTTTTTATGCAGAGCGACCTAGACAGGCTTGAGCAGTGGGACCGGGTGAACCACATGAAGTTCAACAAATCCAAATGCAAGATCTTGCACCTGGCTCGAGGCAACTCTCACTACTGACATGAGCTGGGGGATGAAAGTACTGAGTGCAGCTATGCTAAAAAAGACCTGGGGGAACTGGTGGATTAATGCTGGGTGTGAGCCAGCAGTGTGCTCTTACAGCCCAGAAGGCCAATAGTATCTATGCTGCATCAAAAGAAGTGTGGCCAGCAGGTTGAGGGAGGAGATCCTGTTCCTCTATTCTGAGCTGGTGAGGTTTTACCTGGAGTACAATGTCCAGATGTGGAGACCTCAGTACAGGAGAGACATAGACCTGTTGAATCGTATCCAGAGGAGGGTCACAAAAATGATCCAAACGATGGAACACCTCTCCTACAAGGACAAGATGAGAGAGCTGGGGCTGTTCAGCCTGGAGAAGACTCTGAGGTGACTTGAGAGCGGCCTTTCAATAACTAATGGAGAACTACAAAAATGACAGAATCTGTAGCAGGGTGTGTGGTGATAGAACGAGGGGAAATGGCTTCAAGCTTTAAGAGAGGTGATTTAGGTTGGATATGAAGAAAAATTTATTCACAGTGAGGGTGGTAAGGCACTGGAACATGTTGGCCTGTGATGTGGTCAATGGATTGATCATCTCCAGATTCCTGGAGACTTTCAAGGCAAGGCTGGATCAGACCATGGGAAACCTGATTTATCTGTGCATGATCCTGTTCACTGCAGGGGAATTAGATGACTTTTCTATGTCTATTCTAGCTCTGGGGATTCTATTATTCTAATTTTTTTTTAACTTCATCAGTCTTCAAGGTTGACAATACTATTAGTTCCAGTATATAGTACTACATGAAATAATAGTTTCTTGTTTGCTGACTTCTCATTCCAAATAACATAGCAGTCAAAAAAATTCACAACAAACGAGGAGGGAGGTAGATACAAGCTCAGATATGCATGATTATTGTTGGATATTTCATAGCAGTGAAACCTAGGATTTAGCATTTGATCACATTAATAATTTGCAGTGTTTTAGGGTTGAACATAAGCTGTCTTTTTAAGGAAGGCTGTGGGAATTTCAGTCTCTGCTGCTAAATGAAAGAGAACTTCAAAATAGGAAGCGATGTTGGCAAAAAAATGTTTATGGAAATATTTTTAATTTGGGTTATCTGGTGAGCTGAATGAAATGGCTATCTCTACACCCATCATTAACACTAAAATAGAAAATTGCTGTGGAATACATAGCATTGTATCTAGAGAGTTTTGACTTTATGTTCTTCCAGCCATTTGCCTCTGAAATCCTCAACACTTATAAACTTCAGGTCCAAGCAAATGAATTAGAATATAACATAGCATCTATCTCCATATGGTCATAAATTTTCAGGGATAATATACATGTGTCTGTATGAGCTATGCATGTGTGTGCATACATTTAAATTTGCATGTGCATTTATCATTCTCATATTCTAGACATGTAAATCTCTTTCTCCCATGATATGAGTGCCAACTGAACAACCAAAAAGTCTGTAGTCTGTGTAGTAGATATTCTTGAGAACAGACCACTTTTCTTATTATTTTACAGCTCAGGAAACAGATATTCTTTCTATTTTGTGTATCTTGTATTTAATATATCTAAGACATATATGGGCACAATTTCAGATACTTAATGCCTCACCATCTAGGATGACTATCGAGCAGAACTACAGTTAAACCATTAGCATTGTTCTTCAAAGGATATTTGTGAGCAAGACAGAATGCACTGATAAGGTATTGTCACGTTTAATTATAAAGAAAAAACACACAAAAAAAAAGAAAAGAAAGGCAAGTCATTAATATTGGAAGATTCAGGAAAGAGCTTCCTCATATGCTATTGTTTTCAGACTAGTTTTATACAAAATTATAGCACAAGGATGCCAACATTTCAGCATCACAGGCAATTATGAGGAGAGATAGACAAAGAAAAATAAATAGTAAGTAACCTTGTAAATAAAGTCAGACAATAATTACAACACAGCATTTATAAAATTATATTTTAAATCATTGTTGCATATTTGGTACTAGAATACTCTTGAGGGAATAATTGCCAATGTCTAAAAGCCTCACAATAATGTATCTTCAGAATGAAACTTGAACATGATTTAAACATATATGTCTCAGCTTCGTTTTTTTTCCTTCATCAGTCTGTACCTGTTTCAATTTTTATCCAACAGAACATATGACATTACATTACTGAAGCAGCATGAATGTGCACTCCAAAAGAAAAGATGTCTAGTAATTTTCCAAGAATCTAGAATACTCAGGTGATGAAACAGTGAATGGTGATTATTTTATTGGTTAAATGTAGTCTTCCCGGAAGCTCTCCGTATCTTAAGAAGTTTGAATGCTTGATGATTCATGGATCCCATATCCAACAGAACTCTTAGTCAAAATGTCAGAATATTCAAGGATTTAAATGATCTTGCTGATAGATTATCACATTTAAATAAAATATGGTTTTTTTTCTTCTCCTTTTCACGTTACAAATAAGAAAATTGTCTGGCCCCTCAAGCCATTATTTGCATTTTTTCACCTTACTATGTGTTGTTGGAGTAAAAGTTTAGTAGTTTCTAATGCCTCACCTCTGCTGACATTCTCCATTCATGTGTATTCGCCTCATACAAGCAGTACTTTAGGAGGTTGTTGAAGATTCCTTTGTCCGCTGTTTCCCAAATTGGCTCAGATAAAAATCTAAATGATCCAGTCAGCAGGGTGGAACCACACAAAAAGAAGAATGTTGAGGTAAATAAAAAAATTGACTTAAAATATATCAAACTTACTAATAAAAAGCCTTTAGCATCTTTAGATATCCTCATAGGTTTTACAAAAACAGATGCAGATAGCATTCTTTGGGGTTGGATTTATTTCTTTCTGAAGAGTTACAGATGTTTTGGATGTGAGCTATTGTCCATAAGAGCTTGAGTGTTTGTTTCTGTTGCATTTGTGAAAGAATGTGCATTTGTGAAACCAAGCCGAGTGATAACACTGGCAAGGCTAAAAGGACAGAATTCCTCTGGGTTCAAAATCCTTAAAGGACTGTTCCTAATGAACTATAAAAAACAGTTGTGATAATTGGTAGGATTTAGGATAGACAGTTCTCTTTACTGATAAGTGAAGCATCAGGGCAAAGAATGGAGTGTGTGATTATGTCTGGCATGTTAAAACAACACTTAAACATAAGTTGGCTTTTAAAATGAGATGTGATACTTCTGCCTCAACATTAGTATGAACACATAGTCGTACAAGGAAATCAGAAATAGCTAAATGAACTATGAGGCAGTCTTATTATTTAAAGTGTAGATAGTCTTATTTAAAGTCTTATTTAAAGAATCCAGCCAAACTAGTGTTTAGTACAGTTCCTAGATGAAATCTCTCACTTATCAGAATGTGTCTCTGGGTTGCTTTGGTTAGCTGTGACTGGATGCCATGACTGTATTTGCCCATTCAAGTTTAGAGCTTCTTTCCAAATACCATGAGTTTGAGTACATGAAATGTCCTGTTGCATATTCTGTGTGGCAAATTTTGATGATCATACAGTGGAAATGATTCATAATTATTTCTTACAGAAGATTATCATTGCAAAGAAGCAACCCATAATGAAATTGTCAAATATTGGTGAATCAGATCTGTAAAAGAAAAAAGATCTTTAAGGGAAGAAAAGATCAGATGTTTTAGAGAAAAAAACAACAAATCAAGTCTCTACACAGTGCACCAACCATTTTTTACAAAAGAAGCAAAAACTTCCATATTCTTCAATGAACTTCCATGATTTCTTTGTCTGTCCTTGCAAATATAACATGTGGCAGGATTTAAATAGAATATAGAATGCTGAGACAAAGACACTGAGCCCAAAGATTTCTGTGTAAGGGAGATTGTCATTTAGCTGTAAAGTCATGGTTTTATGTTTTTTGTTACGGTATTCTACATCATAACATCACGTGAGACACTGGGAGTTAAAAAGTTAATTCTCCTGGTCTGTGGACTGCCAAATTTTTGGTCTCTCAGAAGAGAGTTACATACCCCAGAGGACTTTGTGTTCCTGCTTTCCACCCAGAGGGAAAGATAAAATTGGGACTTGCCAGAGACTTCATCTTTTTGCTGTTCATCTCAGCAATGGGAGCTTCCTAGCCATCTTGCCTTCAGCTTTATAGTAAGGTCTTCAGTTTTGGACACTGTCTTATTGTATTTGATTTATTTGCTTCAATTCCAATTACATCTATTATACTGTATTATTTTGCATTCTGATATCTTATTTAGTAAATTAGTTTTCTCCTCAGATCATTGCCGCAGTTTTGTTTTTAGGCCCATCTCCCTACCCTCTCCATTTTCCCCCTCCTCTCCCTTTTCCCACAGCATGGGTCTGTGGATCCTCAGCCACATTAGTCATAGAATTGGGCCAAACTGACCTGTAAACCATTGACATGTAAGTATGGCACTACTGTTGCATATTTTAAAATAAACAGTATTCTGTGTAGATATGTCTAGTGCTCGCTTCATGGAGTCATTTATCCTATGCTAACTAAAAAAATAATCTGATATATATCATGTGCTGTAAAGAGTTTTAGTCACTTGTGATTTTGCAATAAAATAAAAAGACCCTTAAGTAAAATTTATGTTAGTTACAATTTAGAAGATCTGGCTTATTATTAAAATAGCTTCTTAAAACTATCTTTCTATTTTTTCTTCTTTGTTATCCAGTAAGTATAAGAAATTCCTTATATATGCACGTGATCAACAAACATCCTAAGACACAATAAATTAAAGAGGTGGAGAATTTGAAGCAAGAAAATTATGAAAATTTCACGGCCTTCTTCCCTTCTATTTTGTCCTGAAATTCAAGTGTGATATCAAGAAAAAATAAAAAGAATTTCCCTGTCTACTTTATGTGAAAAAGTAAAAATGACAAGGATCTTCTAGAAAGAGTCCAGTGGAGGGCCACAGAGATGATAAAGGGCCTGGAGCATCTCCAGTATGAGGAAAGACTGAATAACATGGGTCTCTTCAGCCTGGGGAAAAGAGGACTGAGGGGGGGATATGAAAAATGTTTGTAAACATCTGAAGGGAGGTAGGAGGCAAATGGATGAGGCCAAGCTCTTCTCAGTGGTGTACAGCAATACGACAACGAGTAATGGCGTAAAAATCGGGCATAGGAAGTCTTATAAAAACATGCAGACGAACCTCTTTGTGGTAAGGGTAATGGAGTACTGGAACAGGTTTCCCAGAGAGGTGGTGGAGTCTGCTTCTATGGAACTATTCAAAACCCATCTGGATGCTTGCCTGTGCAACCTATTTTAGGTTACCTGCTTTAGCAAGATTGGGCTTTAGAATCTCTTGAGGTCCCTTCCAAGCCCTGCAATACTGTGACTCCATGAAAACACTCGAGACTGTAACACTCTAAATGATTTTTTCAGTAAAATATATTCTCATTCTGAATACGAATCACTCAAGCTATAGATTTTTTTTAATGTATAGTTCCTCTGCTGCTATAAAATCTTAAGGATAGCATTAAGAATAACCTACTCTTCTTTTTTTTTTTTTCTTTTTTCTTTTATTCCTATTCTTGATTCTTTTCCTTAACTTTACCTTCTAGAGAGCTTACAGGTAAAATATGTGCACAACTGGAGTAAAGTGCAGGGACTAGTTAGCAAGTCTGCTCTGCAGTACAGCTGGCAGACCTTTTGCTGAGCTCTGTGATGTGGTTTGTCTTTCCTGCCCTAAGTACCAGGTTCCTGTTTCTTCAGTGTGCTAAAATAAACAGCTGGATTTTAAAAGAACACTTCTGTCTACAGTGTTTCATCAGTTCTGAGCTGCTGAGGAGGCGAGAGTCATCAAAGGGACACAAGACAGAAAAGTCATGAAACTATGGTAAAAAATGATTTTTTCCCTACATCGTTGTAAATGAATGAATATTATATGTTCATGCTGTATGTAATGTGAGAGACACATTACAAATTGCAAGTGAACAATCAGAAATGGACAAATCTTGAGAGAGGACAAGTGATCTGAAATGCATCTGTAGAAGAACTGAAAATTGAGAGTAAAACCACAGAAATGTTAAAGAACAGGTATATAAATCCATTACAACTGATCTAACATGCTAAGATAGAACAAATGAGAGAAAAAATAATTTAAGAATCCATACTTTTATGGATGTTGGCAGTTCTGCCTCAAACGTGGCTCTATCTGGAAAATGTACACAAATATGGATTTTATAATAATAAAAAAAAAGAACCAAGCATTGTATTATAATCCTTCCAAAAGAGGTTTCATATATGGAACAAATTTCAGAACTTTCTTAAACATCTCTAGGTTTTGACAGTAATGCTGGTAGGTCAACTCATATTCAAATTTGTTTTTATATCTGCGTTTTCATTTTCCATTTTCAGTATAAAAAATTGACAACCATTAGCATTCAAAATCTCATCAAGTTTCAAAATAAAATCCTGGCTTAAAAGTAATATTTCTTTATCTATCTATCTATCTATCTATCTATCTATCTATCTATCTATCTATCTATCTATCTATCTATCAATCATCTATCTATTTATTTATTTTAATTAGAACATAAAGGAAATATATGTTGTTTTTATCCCTTTTTTATTTGTACAGTTTTTTTCTGAGATGATAAAGTACTGTCTAGATATTCTTCTAGTTATTTTTGTGTCACTGCACAGATCAACAGAATATATATTTTTTCCATTTGTTTTCTCAGGATGAAAACTAAAATCTTCATGAAATAGCTCAGCTTCTGGAGCTAAGAATAAGGAATAGTCTAATTCTATTGACACATGCGAGACAGAGTAAATCCCTTACAGAACTGAATGTTGGGTTTAATTTTCACATGATAAGCTATTTGGTTGCAGTACGTACGATGTTATGGGTGAATTCACAAAGCACAGATATATCTAGTTACTCATAGCCATTGGTTGTCAAGGCACATTTCACCTTTAGTTAGGCAAAATTAGATGTGTCTTATGTCTCATCTGAATTTTCTGTA
Source organism: Cyrtonyx montezumae (assembly GCF_038088225.1). Classification (NCBI taxonomy): domain Eukaryota; kingdom Metazoa; phylum Chordata; class Aves; order Galliformes; family Odontophoridae; genus Cyrtonyx; species Cyrtonyx montezumae. Next base: position 61,847,803 of record NW_027072034.1, on the reverse strand, counting down.
TTTTCTAGATTTGTTTTTAGATCTCTGTAAGATTCTCTCCTGAGTAAGGCACGACTCATTTGTTAGCAGTATGCTGTTCTTTTGCCCCCTGAACTGCTAAATCTTTGATCTTACTATAATTGTTCCTGTAAAACTGTGGATAAAGTAGTAATGGAATACTACTTAGCACTATGGGAACAGTAACAAGGCAAAAAACACTTCCACTCTTGATACTAAATATTTGATTTCACACATTAGCTCATTTTACTCATAACATTAAAAACATAACTTAATTGCACTGCATAGTTTGTATCTTTTCCAAACACAGTAATTCTACAAATGCTTTGTAACTTTCAATAGATTATATTTTACAAGAGATGAGTCCAATAACATTTTTTAAGGTTGAAGCATAACAGTATAAAAATCTCCAGTGGATTGCTGGAGCACAAGGGGTTACAGATTAGTCCTCTACCTGGAAATACTGCAACCAGATTTTCTCTTTCGTCCCACCCTCCTAGAATATGAAGACAAAAATAAACTGGAGCAAGATCAGCAAAGGGAACTGATATAGCGAGGGCTGGAATGTTTGCACAGGAGAAGCAGTTGAGCTTGTTAGCTTGTAGAAGAGAGAGCTGCAAGGAAACCTACTGGCCATTCTGCCAGCACTTACAGAGACTTAATTAGGGAGATGGAACTCTTCCAGTGATGTGTGGTGGGAGAATGACTGACGCTGGCCATAAATTGAAACTGGAAATTCTGACAGGTTATAAGGAAAAAATACTTTCAGCAGAAGGACTTCTCCTTTGCTGAGAAGTTGCGCAGATTTCATTTTGGGAGGTTTTCAAGACTTTATTGACAATGCCATGAGCTATCTGGCATGAACTCAACGCTGATTCTGCTTTGGTCAAGAGTTTGAACTACAGACCTGAAGTCCCTTACAACTTGAGCAATTCTCTAATTCTACATTTAGATAATTATATATCCCAACCCAGTCCCACCTAACAGCAGAATATTGGTAACTCGGCTCTATTCATTATGGTTCTCTTAAGATTTGAAATTTGCTATAAGGAGCGGTATTAAACATGAACCTAGGCTTGTCTTGAGAACCTTCTAATATATATTGTATTATATTTGTAGTTTACTCTTCAAATCAGTCATCTAGAACAGGTTTTTTTGTTTGTTTTTTGAAAAAATATTAGCAAAGGTGAGAGAGAAATGAAATCACTGCCATTTATATTGACAGAATTATATTAAAGTCTCCACAGCTTTCTCCTGGTCTGTTGTTAACAGACTGTATTGCTCACTAGGCCTCCTGGACTTTCCTTTTCCATAGGTTCATAGGTTCATAGGTACATTAGGTTGGAAAGGACCTACAAGATCATCTAGTCCAACCATCCTCCTATCACCATCCCTACCCAGTAAACTACTAAATCAAATCCCTTAGCACCCCATCTAAACGCTTCTTGAACAGCGCTAGGGATGGTGCCTCAACCACCTCCCTAGGCAGGCCATTCCAGTGCCTGACCACTCTTTCAGAGAAAAAATTTTTCCTCAAATCAAATCTAAATCTTCCCCGGCGCCTTCTGGCCATTCCTTCTTGTCCTGTAATTAGTTATCTGGGAGAAGAGGCCGACCCCCTCCTCACCACAACCCCCCTTCAGGAAGAGGTAGAGAGCAATAAGGTCTCCTCTGAGCCTCCTCTTCTCCAGACTAAACAATCCCAGCTCCCTCAGCCGCTCCTCATAAGACTTGTGCTCCAGACCCCTCACCAGTTTTGTTGCCCTTCTCTGAACACGCTCCAGGGCCTCAATGTCCTTCTTGTAGTGAGGGGCCCAAAACTGAACACAGTACTCGAGGTGCGGCCGTACCAGAACTGAGTACAGGGGGATGATCACCTCCCTGCTCCTGCTGGCTACACTATTTCTAATACAGGCCAGGATGCTGTTGGCCTTCTTAGCCACCTGGGCACACTGCCGGCTCATGTTAAACCGAGCATCAACCAACATCCCCAGGTCCTTTTCCTCTCTACATTCTTCAAGCCATTCTGCCCCAAGCCTATAGCATTGCATGGGGTTATTGTGGCCAAAGTGCAGGACCCGGCACTTGGTCTTATTGAACCTCATCCCATTGAGCTCAGCCCAGCTATTCAGTCTATCCAGATCCCTCTGAAGGGCCTCCCTAGCCTCAGGCAGTTTGACACATCCTCCTAACTTGGTGTCATCTGCAAACTTACTGAGGGTACACTCAATCCCCTTGTCTAGGTCATCAATAAAGATATTAAACAAGATGGGCCCCAATACCGACCCTTGGGGGAGAAATTTCTTTCCACTTACAGTACTTGTAGAAGTTTTTTTGTATTCTTCTTTGCACTTCTGGAAGTATTCCTCCCAGGTTATCTGTTCTTCCTTTCACTGTCTGTGCATTTTCTTCATGCTTTTCAATTTGGCCAGCAGGTCCTGATTCAGCCATACAGGTCTCTTTCCTGACTTTTTACACCTGGGGTTGGAGAGCTCTTGTTCTCTAAGGAAAACTTCCTTAAGGATATGCCAGCTCTACTCCACGCCCTTGTCCTTGAGGACAGATTCCCAGGGATTTTTTTTTACTAGCTCCCTGAAGAGCTGAAAGTTGGCTTTCCTAAAATTAAGCTTTCTGGTTTTACTATTTGCCTGTCTGATATCCTTTAAGAGTGTGAACTCTACTTTTGCACAGTCACTACAGCCCAGGCAGCCTGTAATCCTGATGTCATTAATCAGTTCACTTGGGTTGGTGTGCAACAGGTTCAGCTTTTCATCCCTGTGGTGAAGATATCTGATACCTGGCTCAGGAAGTTATAATCTACCCATTCCACAAGCCTCTTGGTTTGCCTACAGTTCACCATACTATTTTTCCAACCGATGTCAGGGTGGTAGAAGTTCCTCAGCAGGATGAGAGCCTCTGAATGCAGCACCTCCTGTAACTGGGGGAAGAAGGCTTTCTCAACAGGTTCATCAGGTGGTCTCGAGTGGATAATGTCCACAGGGCTCATTTTCTTGCCTCGGTCTCTTAACCTTTACCCATAGACTTTTGACTGGTTCATGGACATTCCTCAGGGATAACTCTTCACAATCTATTCCATGCCTATGAATAACATCCAGATAATGTTAATTAACAATCATCCTGCCATTTTAAATAGGAACAATCCAGCATGGTAAACATAATTTGTTGAAGTACCGTTCTAGATTTTTTGTATATTTAATGAGGAAGTAAAGAAATGCCAGCAGTTATATGAAGAATTCTGCTATGAGTTAAGCAGCATGTAATTTTGTTGCACTGTTTTAGGTTGAGCATTCTGTTATTTTAATATGCAGTACATACAATCAGAGTAGAAAAGGTAGTTGACTTGTGACAAAGGTTAGAAAAATGTCATTGGCTGGCAGCACAGGAAAGCAAAAATACAAATTAACTTTATAACTTGGAATTTTCATTATCATGCATTATGATAAGCATATTAGTGCTACTTAGAAGCAGTGAAGTTTTTTTAATCATCTTTATGACATACTGCACTGACAGTAAGCCAAGAAATTCTTAATTTCCTCTTCAAGCACTTTTAAAGTTTTCAGTTATCCTGCTTCCTTTGATTTGATATTATGTAGTATTTACCCAGTCATATTAATATTACCTTGATTTTTGCCTGTTTTTTTTTTCCTTGTTATGGAAATTTCCATAAATCTTTTCCTTGCTTTTAATCTTCCCTTCTTCCCCTGTATCTGTTTTATCTTTTCTTCTTGTTCTTTCTTCTATCCTCTCTGCTTTGCAATTGCTCTAACGTCTGTCTCCTTAAAAAAATTTACCCTTTTTGTCCTTCTGCTAGAGACTTTAAATATCTGTATGCTTTTCCATCAGCAGGGAATTCCCTTTACTACTTAAAATACATGAAATTATTACATTTTTTGAGGAGAAACAGAAGTTTTATCTTTTTATTTGTATATCTCAATCACAGACTTGTCCTACCTGTTTTTTGTGAACTCCTTATTTCAATGAGCTATAAAGAAAATCCTGAACAAAATAAGGATCTGATGTCTGCATTTTCTACCCAGCAGCTATGCAAACAATCATTAGCCTTTTATAATTTGAGAGTAGTTTCTGTACAGTAAAGGATTTAAATGTGTAGAGTGCATTTCCTGAAAATTTGCATCATGGAGATATCTCTGCAGTCCTGAGATAAAGGCTACATCAAAGGTGGAGAAATAGTTTAAAATAACTCACCTGTGAGTAGGAAAAGTTTTTCACTATGGTCAATATGCACAAATTCATCCAGGTGTCCCTATGGCTGGATGTGCTGCTACATGTTGACTTCCTGTCAACATTTCTGATTCAGCCATAGCTAGCATATACAGAAAAGGCTTGTGTGACTGCCAGGAGATTTAGAAACACTATGAGTCTACCTTTCAAGCCTCTCTACAGATATTTTGCTTCAGTAACTGTGTTACAGAGCACCAGAACAAGAGGTCCAGAGAGGTTGTGGAGTGTCTTCCTCTGTTGATATTCAAAACCCATTCAGACACTCTAGGGCACATGTTTTAGCAGTGAGAATCACAGAATCACAGAATTGTAGGGGATGGAAGGGATCTCTAGAGATCATCTAGTCCAATCTCTCTACCAAAGCAAAGTCCCTAGCCCAGGTTGCACAGTAGGCATCCAGGTACGTCTTGAACGTTTCCAGAGAAGGAGACTCCACAATGTCTCTGGGCAGCCTGTGCCAGTGCTTTGTCACTCTTGATGTGAAGAAGCTCTTACACACATTTCTGTTGAACTCTATGCTTCGGTTTGTGTCCATTTCCCCTCATCATATTAGCATGCACCTCTGAGAAGAGCCTGGCCTTGTCTCTTTGCCTCCCACACCTTAGATATTTATAGACATGGATCAGGTGCCCTCAAATCAGTACTTACTTCAGAATTCCTAATTATATGATTTTTTTTTTCCTGTAACACATCTTGAAGTTTCTACAGGTAAATGTTTGAATACCCTGCTACAGTCCTGCAAGTTTCACTTCTGATTTAGAAGGGGAAACAGAATCCTGAGACTTCAGGTAACACCACTAACTAACTAGTTTGTGGTTTGTAGAAGATCTGGCAGAGATGAAGGGGATGATCTTCATGGAACTGAGGTGGTAAAAATTGGGAAGCTGTAACTCTCAGAGATCCAATGTGTCAGAATGGGCGGATTCTCATCACACATTTATCTTCTAACAACCAGTATTATCTGGGAAAGCATGCTTGGCAAGTTCAACTCAGTAGCTGAAGAAACGGAGCCTGGATCAAAGAGTAGCCATAGGATGAAGAGGAAATAATTTTTACAGTAGGAAATTGTTGAGAGGTAAAAAACTAAGTGATCTTTCTGTGTGCTTCAAATATATTATTAAAAATGTGATTAATGTAATTGATGTACTTCTAGGTCCTAGAATACTATACAATAAAATTTTACTTCTAAAACACTTTTAAAATAAATCTTTTTTTTTTTTTTTTTAATGAGAAGCTACAAGAAAAAGCCAAACCAAACAAAAAGCATAATAGCAAAAGTGATCTGGCCAGAGTAACCTGTAAGAAAAGATCACATAGCGGGTTATAGCAGTCTTTCTCTTCTTTAGGTGGCAAGTGACAGAGAACATTTGTAAAAATATTACACAGCATCATTTTAAATTCTAACAGAAATGTCACATTCAGCTGAGAACAACTTTTAAAACAGTTCAGTCACAGATAATAATTTTGACTGTGGGGTTTCTTATCTTTGTCCAGGATTTCTGAATTTCCTCTAATCTCCATGCAGAAAGGCAAAAATTCCAGGTTGATACTTGTCTCTATTAATCTGACCTCAAAAGCACCTCAGTAGTGAGAATTCTAAGCCTATAACATACCTGAAGTGAAAGTGGGAACTCCTTGCTTTGAAAGATTTGGGGAGTAACATGGCTTTATGCAACAACAGTGCACACACATGGCAAACATCACTATATTTAAAAGGAACTGCCTATGTACGATTGATCCTTGGTTGTCCAACATCTTTTCATAGCACAAGATAATGTGATGTAGAGTTCATAGACAATGGACACTGGCTACTGTGCACAGGATATAAGGAAGAAGTTTTCTATGATAAGGGTGGTGAGGCACTGGAGCAGGTTGCCCAGAAAGGTGGTAGTTGCCCTGTCCCTAGAGACATTCACGGTCAGGCTGGATGGGGCTCTGAGTAACATGATCTAGCTGTGCATATTCCTGTGCCTCACAGGAAAGTCGGATTAGAGGACCTTTAAATGTCCCTTTCAACTGAAAAGATTCTATCATTCTACATTTTCGTATTTTATTCTTGAACTTGTTTATACTGGAATTTGAAATTAAAATTATTCTCACCTAATCAAGAAATTGAAGGAGCAACAAGTGACACATATCCAGCTTCATCTACAACCTCACATTTCTGATGGTCACAATGAACCTCCTAAATCTGCAACATAATTGTAAGACAACATTTTTGCCAAATAGTGTCAAGAATATGTACTCTGCTGAAAACTGGTGGTCTAGATGGCCATTCACAGTCAAAAGAAGTGCTAAAAGTACGTCTTAAAATTATTATTTATGAAACATTTTTCTTGTTCTTACAGTCCTTTAATAATGATGATTATTTCCTCCTGTGTTTTAAATGTAGTCAAGCATCATAACGATGAACTCTGTTAAACAATTTCTATTTTGTATCCCTGTAGAGAAATTACAAATAGCAAAACTGTTGCTGTTTTCACTGCTAGGCTGTATTTTGGCTGCATATAATTTTTTAAATATGTAGATGAACCCTATATATTCAAGCTCTAGGAATACAGCTGGCACAGTTGTTTTCTTCAGACTAGCAGAGAAGAGGCATAATGTACTCCTCCCTCAGTTTGATGTCCTAAATACAAATCAAGAGGCCTCTGCATGCACTCATATCAGTTCAAGAAAAGCTTTTATTGAATTTCTGTGTTTACCAGAACTCCATCCTTCTCTCCACACAAACGAGCAGGACATAGAGACAGATGGTGAGCTGTAAATAATTTTAATTACATCTACCTGCACAGAGAAATGTCCTCTCCTGTGAGCTCTCTGGAAGCTGTCAGTGCTTAGTGATAGTGGCATTCCCAATATTTGATTGTCATTTAAAAATATGTCTATTTGCCTGCATTTGTTATCAAGAACAAAGGTAAACCTCAGAAGACACTTGAAGTACTTCATTCCCACAGAAGCTGCATATGATCAGTTTGAGGTCAAACATCAAGTTAGAGGTGTTTCATTAAAATTTAACCTGCAGTTATAAACTCTCTCACATGAACAGGCAAGCTAGTCAAGCAGATCACTGGGGGAGTGATTTGGAGACAGTTAAATCATTGACCTGTAACCTCAGGATGACTTTGTTAGTAAAGCATTGGCTTTGCTAGTGAAAAAAGTAGAGGGCAGAGTTTGACAGATGTAGGGAGGAATGTTAATGCAATTTTCATATCTGTTAGATGATTAACTGCAGTTCTTTTAGCTTTGTGTATAAAATACAGTGTACGGTAATACACCAAGGACAGATAAAACTCTCTTGAAAAGCTGCAGCAGTTCATAACTTGAATAAGGACAGCATTTCACTGTAAGGATTAAAGAGATTAAAGGTATTGAGATCCAGGTACAAGTAAAACTGCTTTTCTGTTTTTATAGCCAGGAATCTACAACCTACACCTTGATGACCAGCTTGAACAATGATTTTTTCAACTTTTCTGCTGGAATTTCAACATTCTGTGGAATGGATAGATGATATCTGTCACACAGGCCACATATGCTCCTGACTACAGACTAGCACTGTAATATAACATGCTTCTTTTTTAAGATAAATATGCAGTTCTGTAGCTTATGTGAAAGCTCTGGCTTTATTGACCAGCAACAGAACCCCTTTTTCACCTCTCTCCTTTAATTATTTCATAGGTCAGTTAAGGGAATTTCTATTCCTCTTCAGCAAAATTAAGATTTCATACTCTTTGTTTTATCTGGTTGCGTTATGCCTCAAATTATGGTCCTATGTTTCAGGTGTTGCTCACATTTACTTATCAATGCCACCTGCAAACATTCTCAGACAGTCACACTGACTTTTACCTCCCTTCCCATGTGCCATCCACATTGTTTGGAGCCAGTCATTTAAGAAAGAGTGATCATAACTGTTTCCTAATATGGTATTATTTAGGCAAACTACTCTACATTAAAAACTTACAAGTAAGCAAGCCTTCTGTGGAGCAGTGTCACTCTGTAGTCTGCATGGCAGGCAGTCTGGAAACTGTTTTACTTTGACCTCAGCAACTCCAATTTGTGGAAAACAGGTCTGACTGCATCGTGGATGCAAATCCTTGAGTCACATTTCTTGCTTTACTATAATAGTATTTTAATTAATATATTCCTAATACCATATAATGATTTTTTAATAATAAATAAAATCAACTGTTTTTACACTAGCAGTGTAATTGTGACTTCTGCCAGCTATCTATAGTAGACCTAATTTTCTGCTAGTTATGTTCTCTAGACAGTAGAGTGTGTAGTATTTTTACTTTTTTTCTTCTCTGAACACATCTATATATCTCTAAATATAAAAGAAATCTTATATATGTTACCATATTTATTTACTTATATCAAAATTTGCACATATTTTCCATTATTCTGTTGATAGAAGTTTATAAGTTTATTCCCAAACTAACCATTCTTTCACTGTATGAATCTGTACCAAGTAAATATTTGCTATGAAAAGGAGCCACATCACCACAAGTGTGACAGAAATGAGAAATCCACTGCATAGGATACCAGGGAAAAAGAAAATAAATAAATAAATAAACCCCAGCAACAATAAAAGGTTTCAGCCTACAAATGCTCAGAAATGTAACTCTATAAGATAAAATGTTTGGAAAAAATGACAGAGATTGCTATAGAATACACATAGCCCCTGTAATCACATTGCAGTTCTTTTTTATCTTTTTTTTTTTTTCTTTTCTTTTTTCATTATCTGCAAGGAGAAAATCAAATCAGTTTGGCAGAAATCAGACTGAGCAAGGTTGCCTAAAGTTTAAAGTCCCCTTTGGTATACTCTTTAGAAGTAGTGCATAAGGAGGAGAACTGCAGAACGGAAATCAGCAGAACAAAGAGAACAATAAAGTATAGATGTATACTGGAATATATGTATAAAGTATAGATGTACGCATGGAAGCTGCTTGTTTGTTTGCTTTCCTTTCTTTAGAAATGAATCTCCAGAAAGAATTCACTGCAACCTTTTGGCAAAAATAAGATAGAAGTTCTCATTTATTTGTGTATTTCCATAACAATACCTTAATAATGTTCTCAGGGGAATTGAGTTGCTGTTCCCAGCAGAAGAGCGTGGAGTACAAGAGCGTAAGGGTTTTCAACTTTTCAAATTGTGAATGACAACATAAGCTCCAACCATGATTTTATGAGTCGCTTACTCCAAGGTTCCCTGGGGAAAACAAGTGGTTTGCAACTTTGTTTCATTAATTAAACTAGAAACGTCTGCGTCCTTACTGCTGGGTGAATTGCCAAGATCCAGTGCTGTCCTTTTGTCAGCTACCTGACCTGCCATTGATGTCAGTTGCAGGAATTAGCCTGCCAGCAAAATCAAAGGGCGAGGGATACGGTGCCAGACACGCACCATGCTTACCCTCTTCTGTTTGTTGTTTGGAACAATTAAAAAAAAAAAGATTTTAAATGTTGCCATGTGTTTAATGATGTGTCTTTTCTTCCTTGCAATGCAGACTAACACTGCAAGTATCACCAGTCTATATATTTAACGTGATTATTTTTCACAATGTCAGAATTTAAGTTGTGAAACAGTGTGATGACAGAATTTACAGCAATGATGGCAGATTCTTTTTTTCTGCAAAATTATGGAGAAATAGAAAAAAAAAAAAATTCACTCCTTTTAAATTCACAGGAGGAGTGCATTTGAAACATACCTTTGATATTGAACACAATACAGTGTTTTCCAGTACAGGCAACTTAAGCAAATCCCTGTATTTAGGACAAAAGCTGATCCTGATCTTCTGGCAGGAAACTGTTAACAGACCTCACAGAGAGCACTCTGGTAACCTCAGAAGAGAGCTTACCTCAAGGACTTTTTGATGCCTATTCAGAGCTACAAAAGTATCTGCCAAAGCATCTTCCTGCTGACTGAATTAAAACCAATTCTCAGACTTTCAAAACACTGTACTTACATAGAACCTTACCTCATACCTTTCAAAATTGAGCATATATTTCTGCCATCCTTCTCTCATACTCTTCCATGTGTTCTGCTGATTTATTAGTAACCAATAGTCTCTCAGAGCTGTACCTTTCTGTTGACTAATTCTGTACACTGTTTTATACTGTCACACATAACATCAGAGTCACTACATCCTTGGACAGGAGTGTTAATAAACCCACTACCAGCAGCAAAATACTTCTTAAAGCATGATAATTTTCCAAGGGTGCACGGCCTTGTGAATATATTTGGCACAAGCAGGCTCTTAACATACCTAGCTCAAGTCCACTGCAAGGAGTTAAGCAGCACAATTTCTTTCAAACTCCTCTTAAGGTGATGTAACTGTTAAAATTCTGCTTCCTCATTTTGCTGCTAAGTGTTTTGGCCTTTGGTTATATAGAGAAATTTCTCATTTAGTGGTGCAAAATAATGTTTTCTTTTTCAATAAACTTTTTTTTTTTTTTGTTCACTCTTTAAATGACACTATAGATTCCAGATGTTCACATAGACATTTTCTTTTTGGAGATAAGTAATCCAAGTCTTTGCATTCTAATGACAAGATGAAGTATCTGAACAAGATATACATCTTTTGAATAGACACAGTTATATAATAATCTCTTCTCTTTGCAGTGCTGATTCTGAGAAGATTAACTGAGTTTTCCAATAAAACTGCATCAAAATTGAAAGATAATCAAGGATTGATTGTGGAATTTGTTGGTTGAATATGTTCAGTGACTGACAATAATGTCACTGAACCATTTTTGTTTTAGACTATAAAAGAAAAAATATATTCCTTTGCACTGTAGCTTTTAATGAATAATAATAAAAAAATAATAGAGCACAAAAAAAAAAAAAAAGAAAAACAGCAGAATAAATCACTTTTATCCTTAATCGGATACATACCCTGTCTTTGGCAAGTACTTACAGATTCTGGCCAGCTATCAAAGACTGAGAAATAGCCCTGTGCAAGTTTCATCAGTGTTTAGATGACCTAGTCCAATAAACATTCTGAGTACTGACAGTGAAAACAAACTCTACATGTTGATAAAACGGAATTTGAAGTGAAATGTTCGAATTGTTTAAACTCATATGGGGACCTACTATTTGAGAAAAATATTAGTAACCTTATTTGCCATCTTTTCCTAAAGAGCAGAAATGACAGCCCCTTTCTTTATCAATTCAGACAAGAAGAGTGCTCACAGGTTTTACAGTATTGGATTTTCCTGAAGAAACTCCTTCTCACAAATGGTTGAATCTCCTTGGGCTTTAAATAGACTGCATCATGATGCATGAAGTGAACAAAGTCCTATACTTGGCAGCCATTCCTTTTTCTCTTTACAAAATTTACTAAATCCTTGGGTCAGTAAATTTTACACGCTTTATAGTCAGACTGCTGAAATCAGAATCAACAGATACAACGATAGACTGGAAAAAATTCAAAACATCACAGTCAGTTAGTTATGTCAATATCACTTGCCACCTGTATCTATGGGTATGCAGGGGCCATGCTATCATTTTAAACTCTGGTCATATAATAAGTTCCAACCAAAACTACACTCACTTTCCTAGAGTGCAAGGCTTTATGGAACACAATTCACTGATAGAATCATATATTTGAGAAAGTGTATTAGATTTCATTTAAATTTATTATTATTAGCTTTTTAGATTCACAGTCAAATTGAATGGGACTTAGAGCAATCTGATCTAGTGCAAGTGTCTCTGCTCCGTGATAGGGGGGTGGATCTTAAAGAGTTCCTTTCAAGCCAAACCATCTGAGTCTTTGATTCTATGATATTTGCTTTCCAGATTTTTGTTTCAGCTGTTAAACTGTGTAGACTTCAAATCCATGTGAAAAAATAAATGGGACTGATCATTGCAGCACCTCCTCTTTTATCTTTCTGACAGCATCTCTGGTGAAAATTGTAGCTTTTTAACATCTCAGCTGAGGGTCCACAACCCACTAGGATTCTTTTCACAAACACAAATGCAGAGACTCCTGAGCTTGTCAAGCAATTTCTGCTCCCAGCTCAGTCCACCAGCAGTATGTCCTCTTTATCAAATGGAACCTGGCAATACACTCATTGAGAAACCTGGTCAGCACCCTTTTGTGAGCCTTGGGTTGTCTACTCCGTCAGACCACATCCAGTGAGAGCATCTATGATGATGGCTCCTAAAGGAAACAAACAGTACGAAGCTTGGAGATGGGGTTAGTTTAGTCAGTGAGTTCCCATATTTACAGTCTTCACACAATGAGGTCTGAAAACTGCATGCTACAGAGAGAAGCTTGGGTAGAGCAAGGTATCTGGAAAACCATCTCTTCCATACCCCTGATGTTTGGCACAGCTGACCCTTGACATATGGTGAGCCAAGGATTCTCCACAAAAGAGGACATATCTGGCTGCATGCCATTGAGGCAGCATATCACGTCCAAACTAACTCTTCCTCGAAATACTCTGTGGTCTTCTCAGCAGCAAACTGTTTTGGACAAGGTCTCAAGAACTAGAACATGAATATGGTATTTCTGTGCTTGGAGATGGGATTCTACTACCTCAATGGAGTCCTAAACTTATAGTCTTTAAAAGACAAGAAAATCCTAATGGTAATTGTGCTGGACGGTACTAAATTTCATGTGTGCAGACAGGTCAGTCTTTGCATTCACTCCTCCTGCCAAGGCTCACCTGTCTGTCTTACCTGAAGACTTCATCTGCTTAGGTAATAGTATCTCAGTGATTCATTCCACTGATGTGTTAGTTCCCAGTAAATGTATTCTGGAATAATTAATTTTTGAATTACAGTCATTGAATTAGTTGTTTTAAGTATTCCATGCCATACAATTTTATGAATTGGTTAAAGTCCAGTCAATAGGAAAATTTAACATTAGAATGTTTAACACTTTTAACGTCTTTTCAATTTCCATAATGGAGAAGCCAATATGGTAGTATACTAATCAAAGGGTATAAAAAGAAAAGATTCACAACCTTCCACTGTTCTTATTTTAATTGAAAGAAAATTAGAACTGGTAGAGAAAACACCTTAGCTTTCTACAAACCAAATCTTGATACTCAGAAAGAGCTGATATTTATTTAAATAATGAAATAAAAGGTGGAAAATGGAAAAAAAATGAACTAATGGATTGTGATACAGGATGACAAGCACACATGAATAGAGAACCAGTTTAAGGCAGATATTAAACAGAAGAGATAATTAAGAGCAAAAAGGAGAAAGGAGAAATAATATACTTGCAGGACTCAAATCTTTTTAACAACATAAGCAAAAGGTTCTTTGAAGAGTTATCAAGATCATGCAAAAAGTAGGAATATTCAGGTATGTTCACACCAGTACTTACTAATATCACAGTTATGCTTGATTGGAAATAGAGTTAAGGATGGCCTTAAGCCATTTTTAATACATTATAATTCTTATACTCTTGTACCCTGAAATCAAACACATGCAGCTTCCTGCCTGTTCTATTTTGAACTGGCTGCCAATGACTGAGTGGCTGTTCTGGGATGCATGCCAGGTGTAGGCCAGTCAGGTAGAGGGTTATATTAATTTTTTTTCAAAGTCATGATTAATTCAAGCACTAGAAACCTTGAAAACACCTTTTACCACTCTAGGTTTACCATGTTGAAGAAAAATCCTGAATGCTTGAGACATTTGATTCTTCTACATCTTTCTGGAAAGGTAACAAGAATCTTTCCCAATGGGTAACTACATATAGCACAGCACAGCAGATGCCAAATATTTTGGATCACTTCTCACAATTTCTCAGGCCATGAACACTCGTTCTGAAGAATGGAATTGAAAACAGTATAAAAGTAAATGATCTATATTTTGTAGTTATCCATTTGGGAACCACTAAAATACAGATCTTCTTCTGTAGCTGCACCTCTGTCCTAATCAAAATACTTCTGACCACCTGCATGTTTCCTCTACAAAGGGTCTTGTACACATGTTGTTTTTATTTCAGCTAGGACAGAATTAGTGATTAAAATCACTTGTCTTGTGTTTTGATATAAATACATGCACATATTATTATCATAGTCTATGAACCATCTGTGTAAATTGTGATAGTAATAAGTTAGGATAAGTAATAAGTCCTTAATAGTTAAGGATGTGTAGAAACTGTGGGACCTGAGCACGATGTAAATGGCAATTCCTTGTGCATTGTTATATACACACACATATATTTATAGTCATAAATATGTTTCTTTTCGTTTTCTCTATCTTAGTAAATAGTTTTTATTCTCAACCTGCATGTTCTTCTTTGTTGTTTTATTATTATTTTTAATTCTTCTCATACCTCACAGGGAAGGATAGAGTGAGTGAATGACAGCGGTGCTGAGCTCCGTGGCAGGTTAAACCACCACACATGCAGAAATTCTAACAAGACATGTTTTAATATTTCTTTCTCAAATGTTATATATAAATGTAAATACATATATATATATACGTATATAGATACATATACATACATTCGTATATTTATAAGTATATGCATACGTAGATTGCTTTGAAAGTGATGCCTCCTATTTATTTCCATGAAAACTACAACAGCTACAAAGAACACAATAATACTACTTGACAGGACAAATTCTCAGCTACAAAATATTACTTTTCAACATAGTCCCCAGAATTAGCTTTGTGTTTTCACTAGTGAAGAACCAGAGCCTGCATGCAGCTCTTGTAAAATTCTGTACCAGCAGAGGTGACCCAATGCTACTGTCGCTAGTGCTGAAAAGCACCACCTACTACCTCACTGTGCTCATATCCACTGTCTGGTTTCTGAAGTGCTCAGCAAGCATCAGTGAATGTCAGTGGGTGTCATTTTTTCCACGTGGAGGAATTCAGTGATGCGCTTTTGCTCCATATGTAAATCCATGTCAGACACCAATGTGTCAGACTGCCCCTCTGCTGTCATCTGTCACACAGCAACAAAATGTAACTGAATATTGGTGGGAATGTTCATCCTGTCATACCACCAATATTCAACTCTGACATTGTGAGCCATCATAAAATAAGAGGCATTACTTTTGGAGGAGTTCTTGTATGTCTTAATTATTACTTTTTTTAATGATGGCTCAATAAAGTTATGAATTATTTAAAAGTTGAATATTTCAGGAATAACAAATTCAAACCATAGGACATTTATATATTGACATCCCTTAAAGACAAAATATTTTCTAAGTGGCACTCTCCTTGCTGAGATGAAAAATGTGGCAAAATTTTATATAGAGTTTTTTACATTATACAGTTTGATTCAGAAATGCATACTCAAAATTATTTTCTTTTTCATATTTTCAGGTCTTATGATTGTTTTGATCACCTTTATTATACTGAGGAATCTAAAAGGAATGAATGGGAACCAATTATATGTAGTATTATTGTCTATTTCCTATAAAGAATTGCTATAGATATGCAATTCTATCATATATGGTATCATAAACCATAACTATTGATATTAAATCAATGTAATGGGAATTTGTATGGGTGAGTTATGTTGGGTATGTTGAATTGGGCACTGTATGAACACACTAACAGAAAAAGAAGGACACTGAGTGTATCAATGCAAACACTTAGGTGACATTGAAAAGTAGGACAGATGAAAATTACATCTATTTAAACATTAAAAATACTCTCTCTGTTGGTGACAAGAACCTTAATTTTGCACAGGGCTCTGCAGTGTTGAGCAAATGGACACTTGACAGGTGCTGAGAAGCTGAGTTGTAGCTGTTTGGAAATACTGAACTTAGATCTATTCTATGGCTAGTTTGAGTACTGCAAAATGTACATAATAGAGTTTGGTAGCAGCTTGGTTTTATTTATTTATTTGATTTTGCTGTCATAGCTATTTTTGTTGTCTCTACTGAACACAGGTATTAGTAAGACCATATGCTTATTAAGTGTCATAAAAACAGAAGAAAAGTTGAAAATCTTTGCATCAGTAAGTATTTTATAAGAAAGGAAGAACTATGCTTAGTTTAAAAAAAATCAGTCACATTTATCAATGAAATTGTTTTGTTATAACATTATTTGTATATGCTGAAAGATGTTTTAAAAGTAGTAAAAGCATATTATAACCAGATGATGAAAAATTATTATGGTTTTCAAAATCTAATAGGACAAAAATACATCAAAATTATCCTATGTTAGGATCGAAATCAAACCCAATGTATAAAATTGCATTTATCCTTTAAAAACAAATCATTAGGAGAACAATAATGAGAGACATGAGCTCTTCAAGCCATTGCTATGCAAGCTGAAAACTATTTCTACAAGAGCATTCTGTGATTTATTGACCATAGATTATTAACAAAATTGCCAAATCTAAACACACATAAATCTGTTGTATGCTGCAGATGAAAGAATTATGAATGGTTGTAAAATATCGTTTCTCTGAAACAAGCAGCATCCAAGCCAGTTTTACAAACAACATCTGTGAAAAAAATTTGCATGACAAAAAGAATTCAGAAACGAAAGCAATAACGCAGTTGGGGAATAGATGTTCTGGAACATTGCCTTGTCTTTCAGAGCAAATATTTGATTTTAGTGCAGACGAATAAATATTGTGTGCCTGAATAATCATTTTACGTACAGAACTGCTGAATCTGTGACAACGTATTTTAAAAGTTCTTCCCCAATGTTTTAACATATAAGCAAGGTCATTCAGTAAAAACAAACATTAGAGGAAATCCATATGTAAAAGGGTAAAGGACAATGTTTTGTTTTGCAATCACTATTGCTAATCTGCACCAGTTAAGTGTACACTTTCATCAGAATAGGGAGTTTATACACTTTTCATTTTTTGTCATCTTTTGAAGTCTCTATCAGTGTCAGCGCAGTTACTGTATTTTTCAGTGGGAGAAAAAAGCAACAACACAAAACCTAAAATGTGGCTTTGCCTCAATAAGATGTACAGGAGTTGCAGTCACTCTCCAGGTGCTGTGAAAACAACGAATAGAAAGACTTTCTGTGATGGGGACACAAGGACTTCTACCATAAAACTTACTGATCTAAATCCAGCACAGCAAAAGAGCTGACTATGAACATGCAAAAGTAGGTTAAGAAACAAAATCCCATGCTGTGGTTTCACTTTATTTTATTGAATCAGGCTTAAATCTTTAAATATATGTTCACTTGATTTAAGATACTGAGGCTTGAAGTAAAATCAAATAAAACAAACAAACCCAAACTCTCAGTCTCTAACCCTAGGAACAGCTGGCTATGTTACAGAACTCTGAAAGGGTGGAGTGAGCTGAAGGGGGAAAAATCATTTACAAGCATTCCTCACTTTTTGACGGATGTATTAAGAAAGCTGTTAAAAATGTATAAAGGCAAATTATGACCAGCTGATGGAACACTATGTGTGTACTTCCTCTAAAGGACATTTACAAAACAAATACTTTAATGTTGTGTAAGTCTCATTACTTACCACCTCACTTACCATCTGGAGCTTATGTGACACTTCCTCCAGAATTCCTTTCGGTTGAACAGAGAGCTATCTGATGCTCTTGTGAAGTAGTGTGAGGTGGTACAAATGGCTCTCAGACATGTTGATAGGAAAACAGCAGTTTATGAATCACTCAAGACTGGAGATGGTCAATAAGCAAAGGGTAGATTTAATTTAAAATGAATTGACTTCTTGAAGTAAGGAATTGATGAAAAACACTTTGTCTCAGGTTCACACAGATTTGTTTTTCCCATCACAAACCAGGTTGTGGGAATAACCACATGCATTGCATAGCACATCTCTGTTTCTCTCCAAGGCTTCAAGAAGAGATCTTTATGAACAAGGGCAGTAACCAGCCTGCTCTGTCCCTCAGTATCTGCATCAGCATTCTCAGACATATATAAAAAGTCACACGCAGAGCCAACTTGCAAACAAAAAGGTCAGTTCAGAAATCAGTGCCTCCCATATCATTAAACTCA
This sequence comes from Cyrtonyx montezumae, assembly GCF_038088225.1. NCBI lineage: Eukaryota > Metazoa > Chordata > Aves > Galliformes > Odontophoridae > Cyrtonyx > Cyrtonyx montezumae. The sequence goes on along the minus strand of NW_027072034.1, from coordinate 61,829,628 downwards.
ACTCACTCTGACATGCTATTTTTTTTTCCTGTTTTTTTTTTTTTTTTTTCCCCTAAATATGGCCTTGCCTTCTGAAGTTTAATCTCAGTTCTCTGTATATTATATGTGCTAAGAACTCTCTTCAGGGAATCCATTTTCCATACTTCTTTCTGAACACTAAACAAGAATTATTTTGAATCTTGTGTACATTGTCCTTCATGATTTTGAGGTCCTTTCTGCAAAGAAGTGAAACTTTCCATCTCTTGCCAGGACTTTCACATATTTCTCACAATGATCTTTACACATGACAGCTTAGAGTAGCCTAGATTACTTAGATCTGTGTTATATTGTTACACATTTCTTTACCATTGATTAAAATTATAAACAACTGAGACTTCAGGAAGTTTACTTATAAGCTGTAAGGACAAACGTAATTGTCTGTATGTACACATCTGAGACATTCAGCAGCTAAATTAGAGGGTCCAGAGGTTTAATGCAGATTTAATACAGAAAGTTTACATCTCTTGAAAATTACACTGCTCTTTTTCATTACATCAGATGCTACTTGGTACACAGCTTATATTAATTTGCCGTGGAAAAATAAAGAAATATCAGAAACAGGCTTACTTTTCTCACACTTCCCATTGATATACTAGGAAAATAATAGGAGAAAATATTTCTAGAGGAAACTGCCCTTGCTGGAATGTGGAGACAGGCACCAGGAAAGTAGTTTTGTTCCCATTATTTATAAATCACCTGAAAATGTTCAGGAAAGCAAGAGCCCCAAGGTTCACTATTTATTTACCAATTTCAATGTAATATGTCCCACCAGTAGAACACTGACAAATTACTCAGAAGCATTTTATTAGTGATATTCTTTTCAAATGCCTTCAAAATAAAATATTTCTTACTAAAAATGGAAAACTACAAAGAAAATGATTATAACACAAAGTTGAATAGAAAATATATTTGTCTAGATCTACATGTTCTCTCCATTCAGAAGATCTCTGAGGAATTGTTTTGTTATGTTTTTGTGGCATTTAAGTATTCAGCTAATTCAAATAGTGATGAGTATAAGAAGACTTCCAATTCTTAGAGTGATGAAGAAGTCAGGACGTTGGGTCTGCTTTTATGTAATTGCCTTGACACTTTTACTGTACACAATATTGGTTAGCTTTAGCACCAGTCTTTTTAAAGGGCCGAGTATTATCTCTCACTTGAAGAAATAGGAGTTAAAAGCCAGATTACTTGTTTACTCTGTGGTTGTCTTTGTGTTGGATAGTAGCCCAGATTTCTCATCACAATTTTCATAAAGCTCTGGGCTGCATTTACTTCTGCTGCTCTTTCAAGCTTAGGAGATGATGGGGTGCAATGATAGCATTCATAGTCCTGCACTTTTGCATTGATGTCAGCAATGATGTGTGAAAGAGCAAAAGTCATCTCTGTAAACAAGGCTGATTCCAAGAGACAAGAGCTTGTTCTGCATTTCTCTTTGAAAATAAAAATAATGATGAGAATTGCAATTTTTTATTCATTATATCTGCAGTAAGTCTAAAATCAATTTCTCTGTATTATTGAAACAACCCTTGTTGGGGGCAATATATTTAGGACCTTTGTCAAGGTCTCAGAAAGACTGAGATCATCTCTATATTACATTTACAGTTAGGTCTCATAGTGGACCTGATGTGAATATCACAGATTGAATTTTAATGCCTGTTGTACCCTATGGGGCTACATTCTCTTCACCTCTGAGACAGAATATAGTTCTCCAGTGAAGCTATCACTGCTATCCCTTTTCTTTTAGTATCCAGTTAACCTCTTCAGAAGTTGCAAAAGTAGCTTCTGATCATGCTAGAAGAAATTTCTCTCTAATGGAAAGACTTTCCCCTGTCTTTTTGAACTAAATATATTCCATCCAGATGCAAAATTACTTTCTTATTCACCCAAGGTTCTGCAAATCTTTCCTGACATGCAAAGCTCCAACCATGAAACTGGAACATCATTTCGGTATGAGAATGGCAGGCATCCATTTTTGCCTAAAATTATTTAAGTATGCCAAATGTAAGTCAGTTGAGTATTACATAAATGCACCTATGAACCAAGGTCAAAATAACCACAAAATGTATCAAAGCAGACAAGAAAAAATACAAAATCATTAACATTTTCTTGAAATTACATGTTGTCAAATGCTGATCTTTTCTGATGGATCTCTGCAGGCAATTTAACAGTTAAATGAAAGAACATACATAAAAATAAGTTGTAAATTTAAACTCAAATTACCTTTGTGTAAAAAATGCAATTTTAGGAAATTAAATATTTGCTGCAAATGGGAGTGAATTTCCTTATCCAGTTGCAAAGACTCTACCAGATAAGATATAAATCAAATTCAAAAGATGACTCACAAACTTAATTAATGGTAACATTAAAGCTCATTTTACATTTCTGAATAGTCAGAATAATAATTAATAATAATCTTGCAGAGAAGCCTTCAAAGCACCTGTATGATTAAAGAACTTACAGATTCTTTAGAAAAACTACTTGTGTGATTTGAGGACTGTTATCTCTTTGATAGACCTAACTGCTTCTGAAACTTTTTTTTTTACAGTGGAGATGATTCTCTGTAGCTAACATTTCAGTCTTCTTAAAATAACTCATTCTGAGAAGATTCTTTAGTTTCACTTTAAAACATATTATGATATCACTTGTCAAATTCAAAAGCAGAAGCAATTAAATTTATTCTTTTATAGGTAAGCCTAACTTCTCCACTAAACAAAGTTCACTAAGACCTTCATATTGATATCCAGGAGAAGGTGTATTTTTATCTGCTGGAATGAATCAGACGAACATGACTTCCTCCTTCACACCTCCTTCTAAGTGCTTGTATGCAAACTAACAGTAAGGTCTAATACAACCTTTTAGGATTTGGAAAATAATTCACAATCAAATGTAAATTATGGCCAAATCTGCTTCAATTACAACCCTAAATCCTAAGTTTAATTACAACTGTAAGTCTTGGCCTTACTTCAAACAAACTTTCAAAGCAGCAGAGAGGAGTTCTGAGTGTACCACCTTGCAGGGCATAGGAGAGTAGTCTAGTAAGTCTGCAAAGGATGAAGATTTATGGTTTTGGATCTCATCCAAGCCAAATTTGGAAGGCATCACTGAAGTTTTCTTTGAACCCTGCACTTAAAGCAAACCTGGTGAAATCCCAGGTGAATCAAAAACAGCATAAAAACCTGTTTCTGTATCCTCTTGTGAACCCACTTTATTTCATCATTCTAAGTCCATGCAAAACAGACACATAAAATAGATACACATGGTACTAGAAGGCCAGGATTTTGGCTGCATAAAGGTAAAGACCTAATTTGGGCATTTTGAAAGTGAGGAGTGTAATGGAAATCTACGTTAGAACAACTATTAGGATGATTTAAAATATACCAAGGCATCTAAGGGTAGCAAAGTTTGATGCTGTACAGGTTGTGTACGTTTATTTGAGCACACTAAGAAAAACATTTTCTCACTGGGCTCTATTCAGAGAATGTCTCTGCAATATGAACTATGTGTAAGTCTTTCCTCTTAAGAAAATATTATAGAGACTGCAGGTAGGCTCATTTTATTACAGTTTCTTAGGTTATTAACTTCTGCACTTAACTATTACATATCACCAGCTTCAGTGGTCATTGAAGAACCTCTATGATATTCTTCATTTACTGCTGTGCAGTGGTCAGTAATAAGAGCACTGTCCCTTCATAAGGTGCACATATTAAACTGCCTGATACAAAAATTTATCTTGGAAGAAAATGTCAGCAAGTTGAAGAAATATCCTTATGAGTACTTCATTTACAATTATCACCACACTGTATTTACAAAGGGGAAGTATGTTGTTAGCTAATAGCAGCACAAGCCTTTCCAATTTCCTCTTTTTTAAGCTGTGGATTTCCCTTTCCTTTTCACTGTTCATTTACCTTATACTTTGCCTTCTCCTTTGCCCCTTCTTTTTCCCTTTCTCTCTGTCAGACTTTTGCTTTGACGTAAAGTTGAACAACAGAAGAGTCAATCAAAAATAAGGTATCGCAAGACATCATCTTTGATAAATTAAAACTTCATCAGTGTCAACATTTTGGCTGTTAAACAGTGCCTGTAAGTTATGAAAGCTAAATAGCAGTAAATAAAAAAATAAATTGATGACTATTACCAGAAATGCAATAGAAAATATTAGGCGAGCTGAGATTATTCATTGTTCCTAAAAGATGGATGCTGTTTATGGTACAGTATTATGACTTGTAATGTTAATTTTTGAAAAGTGAACTTGTTTTTTTGGATCAAGAAAAGTAAATGGTTGAAGATACTATATTTGAATACTAGTTAATTCAAATTATGTCAGTGAGTATGGTCAGAAATAGTTGAATGTACCCAGGTAAAACACAAAAGTAAACATTCTCACATGAATGAAATATTTGCACTTTTTATTATTAGAAAGTATAGCTCTGCTATAAATTATTACTCATTAAATTATACGCAGATAATTTGAGACAGAAGAAAAAACTTGTATCTTCTTTGATTTATGCCTCTTGTTGATACATTTGAATGAACTAGTAGTTACATAGGAGTAAAAATGACTGTAGAATATTTAAATCACTTTAAAATTGATTTTCCAGTGTTATGACATAAGATGAACAGTTGAAAGCTTTACCGTTAACTAATTTATTTATTTATTTATTTATTTATTTATTGTAGTGTTGAACCTATGAACCTATGTGTTCTGAATTGGAAAAGTTTCCAAAAGCCAAGCTTTTTCAAATTTGTCTTCTGGTTTTATGCTTATGTCTCTTCAATACTCCCCTCCAGGTGTTTCTGGAGATCACTTTCAGATCTTAGATTTTTTAACATATAATGTTGCAGTTTCTTTCCTCTTTCTTTCTCTGTTTTTTTTTTTTTTGTCATGTAAAATATCTTCCTGAAAATTTTCCTGCCACTGTAAAATTGGTGTGACAGAGCATTAATGAAGAAAAAGCAGAATATTGAATGTGTTTATGAATGAAACACCTGTCATATAATATAGCACAGTGCATAGTAGAATATCATAAGAAAGATCACGCATGCTTATTTTTAAACTTCATCTTTGTAAGCCTACAAAGGACTTTATTGCGCATTGACATTACATTTATTGCTTCTGATATTACTTTAACTGTACAAAGTTAATCTAAATTCTTTCTTTAGCACTGAACTTGTATTTCTTGTTCTAGTAATTTGTTAAATTCTTTTACTCTTCACAACCGACTCTGCCACTTGTTTTATTTTCAGTATGTCTCAAACTGAAGAAATAGTACATAAATTCTGAATTCAAAGAATGTGCTCTATTATGCTTTCAAAGAAGAAAATGTGGGCCTAATGCTATTATTTTCATCAACCATTTAGAAGCACAAGTTAAAATATTTTATTAGCAATTTTTTTCTAATGACTTGCCTAATGAAATCACCGCAATTAAATTTCCAATCTGGGAAAGGATATTAACTCATGAATAACTTTAAAAGCAGGGTAGTCTTGCTGAAGTCAATGTAAAGTTTGGCTCATGTCTAGTAACATAGCTGGATCAGGTCCAAAGAGATTATTAAAGAAATAAATTGCTAAGGCAGACATTTTAAAGTTTGACTGTTAGAAGAAAATATATGTATACTTTTACCTTCACAGTGTGCAGAAGCAAACACCAGGAAATAGAATCCACAGGTGGTATGTTCAAAAGTGCCCCAGAGAGTGACACTGGTTCCCTAGAGGCATTAATTAGGAGTTGGCACTTCTTACAGAAGAATTTTTGAACATTCCATCTTAACAGATGCCACATAAAAGTTCCTTAAGAAGCTGGTTGGACAAGATCTGTAATGTTGTTAAATATGAATACAAAACCAGGTGCCTAAGGCTACAGGAGAAAGATAATAAAAGAGTGAAGGAGTTGTTGAAGATGTTTATTAGCAACAACAATAAATAGGTAAATAAAATAAAATAAAATAAAATAAAATAAAATAAAATAAAATAAAATAAAATAAAATAAAATTAAATTAAATTAAATTAAATTAAATTAAATTAAATTAAATTAAAATAAAAAAGAGAAAGAAGAAAAAAGGAGAAGAAAAAAGAAAATGAAAAGGAAAAAGGCTTTCCATTGATTTTTGTGATAAAATTAAAGACAGAGCAAAAATAAACCAACAACCCATTAGAAGAATTATTGGTGTCTCTGAAGGTGGAGTACGGAATCACCACTTTTACTGGCACAAAGAGATTTGAGATTTTGCTTAATAAAAATAAAAACAGTTAACCTGAAATTTAACAAGTAAAATATATGACATCATCTCATATGGCAGCAAATTTATAAAGAAGCATAAAATTTCCTTTGATCTTGTAAATTATATATATAAATAATATATATAATATATATATAATATATATATAATATATAATAATATATATAAATTATATATATAAATTATATATTTCTGCTAGTGTTTGCTTGTCTATTTTTTCTTAAACAAAAGAAAACAACAACAGACACTCTGTTTGTCTAATATTTAAGATATGGATTTCATCACAGGAAGATCCATACAGATGCTCAGTACTGCTACTACTAGTGCTATTCACAACGAAAGTCAATTAACATATAGAATATAAGTGAAACAATATGTGCAGAATAGGTACATAATGAATGTTTAGAGTTTCATTAATGGTGGAAAATTCTCTTCCTTCAATTTTATTATTTAATCGTTACTTCTCAGTATCTTATTGTGTGATATTCCAAACTTTCCTGCTGGAGGAATAAAGTAGTAAAGTATGTTGTTGCTCTGTATTCAGTGTGTTTCTGCACTTGATGCACACATGTGTGTGTCCAATCTATATTTGATTTCCAGTAAAAAGTTACCTTTTTTTTTTTTGCATGACTGCATAAGAACAAATATTAGTAAAGCAAACATTCTGAAAAGATTCTTTTTTTCCCTCCTTCATCCTTGTTACCAAAAAAATCCTTTACTAGTAAGAGGAACTTTCAAGAATGTTACAGCTAATTTAGCAGAAATCTTGGTCTGTTCCTATTTCCTTCACCTGAAGAGACCAATTCCCTATGCAAAGAGTGTAATCTTCATATGTGACACTTAAAATATGCATGAAATTGAAAATGATGTAGTGAGCAAGCTATTTCTGAAGCTATGAATGCACCTTGCCCTCATTTGGAAGATCTCAAAGGTCTCTTAAATCATTGAGATTTTACTGGCCCTGCTTGTCAGTGTTTTATCTTCAAAATAAAAATTAGAGAATGTGTGTCGAAATTCTACACTGGAACAGAGAAAAATCACCAGTGAGCAATATGCTCATGTAAAGAACGATGAAATTAGGAATCTACTTGGTATTTCAGCACGAAATTTTGCTTGTTTGTTTTCAGGACTATGGTAGCTGTATCTCCTAGCCAATTCAAAAAGCAATTGTGTCAAGTACAGAAAATGAAATGAATGTAACATGCAGTATCTAAAGAGGGGAAATGTATATATTTTGCAGATTTCTATTCACACTGACATTGACATACAACATTAATATGTCTTACCCATAGTCATAATCATCCAGAGCAGGATGCCCAGGACCATGTGTAGTTGGGTTTTGAAGATCTTGAAGGAGAAGACTCCACATTGTCTATGGGCAACCTGTGCCAGTGTTTGCACAGAGTAAAAAATATTTTCTGGAGTTCATGTGGAACCTTCCGTATTCAAGCTTGAGTCCATTGCCTCTTGATCTGTTACTGGGCAACATCAACATGAAAGCAGGCTAAATCCATCCTGTTTGTACCTCCCTTCAGGTATGAATATACACTGATATTCCCCTGTGACATCCATAGACTGTGCATTCACAGCTTTCTCAGCCTTTCCTCATAGCAGAAGTACTCACTTCAGCATCTTAAGAATGGTCCTTCATTGAACTCTCCCTAGTATATTCATGTCTTGCATTCTTAAGTCCAGAACAGGACACAGAACTCCAGGTGTGGTGTCACTAGTGCTGAGAAGAAGGCAAGAATCATCTCTCTCAACTTGCTGACAATATTTTTCCTAACGCGGCTCAAGATATTCCCTTTGTTGCAAGAATATGTTACTCATACCTGTTCAATTTGGTATTCACTAGGACCCTCAGGTTCTTTCTTGCCAAACTTCTTTCTAACTGTGTGGTCCTCAGCACATATTTGTGCATGGGATTGTTCCTCCTTAGGCGCAGGAATATGCGCTTTTCCTCACTGAACTTCATAGAGCTAGAGCAATCCTACAGTAATGCATAAATATGTAAGTACTCTTAAGATTAATGTACTCCAGTAAGATTGCTTGAAAGTGTAAATAAAGGTTATTCAACTGCAAGTTTAATCTCTTTAAGAAGACATAATGATATTAATTTTTGCACTTTGGTTTCAGAAATAATGTTTAACAACTGCAATGATGAGAATGTCTACATACTCATTTTTGTCACTTTTGTTTACTTCTTTCTTTGTATGTCATTTGTTTCAAACTGAACCCACAGATGGAATACATCTGACCCTACACTAACACTATACTACATACCAGTATCCGTACAGGATCCTTATCTCAATAAATCTGTGAGAAAACCAGAAAATTAGGCATTGGAGAAGTTACAGAAAATTGGCCTCTTTGTAAATGCTAATGTCTACTTTTGCCAAAATGTCTTCAAGTAAAACTGAATGTCTACCATATCCTAGAGATGTGGTTACCTTGATGGTATTACATGTACTTTTCCTTATATATTAAATATCAACTCTGATATATTCTGTATTTCAGATGTTCTACAATATCAGTAACTGCATAAACGATTTTTATAATCCTACTCATTGAAAATACTGTTCTTAATTTTTGTTTTCTCTGTACACTACCACCAAAATTCTTACTAAATCTGAATTCCCTTTGAATTACAGAATGACTTGGGTTGGAAGTCACTTTAGAGCCCACCCAGCCCCAATTCTCAATCCTGTCCAGATCACTTTGGATGGCATCCTTTCTTTCTGTTGTATCAACTGCACCACTCACCTTATTGTCATTTGCAAACTTGCTGAGTGTGTACTTGATCCCACTGTCCATATTATTGATAAAGATACTGAAGAGCACTGGTCCTGAGAGGGACCGCTGGAGGATGTTACTTGTGACTGGCCACCACCTGAACATTGAGCCATTGGCTACAATCCTCTGGCTGTGACCAGAGGATGATGAATTATTTTTCAATCAAATACTCCATCTTTTAAATACAAACTGTTTCAAAACTGTTGTGGATGGGACATATTTTTCTGTTTCTTGTGAAATATCCTTGATTGGACAATGATATCACAAAACATTATTTTTCTTTATATATTGCTGAATGGGAGAACAAATGTAAAGTGCAAACCAAAAATTCACATATTTTCTATAATTACTGAGATATTTTTTAAAACAGAATGTGAACTAAATAAATATAATCCATAGTGCAACTTGTCAAATCACTGGATTCTCATAATAATAATAATAGTAATAATAAGGAACAGAACAGAAAACAGCTATTATGTTTGAAGCTTTGTGGGAAAAGAACACTTTGTGTATTTTCAATATCTTATATCTTTTTGAATCCCTTAAGATGATTTATGTTGAAGTTGAAGCACTGACTAAAATTAGGTGGGTTATGTTGCTGTATGAAAGCCTGCCAAGTAAAGCATAGAAAAATCAATAACTTCTTAATGTGATTGACTTAATTCCCCTCCAAAGCAATGGAAAATAACACAACAAGGCTCTGAATAGATAAACCTACATAAATGCACACAACAAAATACTCTCTGTTTAGTCCTCTGAAATGTCCTCCAGTGTTATAATATTGATACTTGCTCTATAGAATTTGAATTTGTAAGAAAAGGCACCCTAAATTCATTATTAAGTAAAGACATTATCAGCATTACTCACCTCAAATCTTTCTTGCATCAGAGAAATTTGTTTCTAATGTAAACTCCCATGTTCATAGAAAACTGACCTGGAATGTGATAGCTTGTTTCATCACATCTCACAAAGGCATCCTGTGGAGGAACAACTGGAAGTGGATAATTTATTAAAACTGTTCATACAGGCACATTCTCTCCACATTTGTAAATGTACACTAGTTTCTGGGGATAAATTAGCTTATTCTGTGACAAATGCATCTAATTTTAGAGATAGCTGTTCATTTGCACAACACTCTATTTTACATCTACTGCCAGTTACACTGGGAATCAGGAGGCAGATTGCATTGAGCACATAGGTGACATATACAGAGAAACTGCTGCATGTAGAAACCTTCAAAGTGAATGTAGCCTTCTCCTCCTACTGCTCTAAGGGTAGTTTAGGGCTCCAATATGACACCAATATTTGAAAACTCTTCAGAAGCAGGCAGGGGATCTTTAGGCGGCTCTAACCTGATTGTTTGCAGTGATTGTGCAAAATCTGCTCTGCCTCCTGGTTATCTTAATCATCACAGACAAAACCACAAAGCCAACTCCCTCATATGGGATGTTGCTCCCTCAGCAGTTTTCCACATTCCCCAGTGGAAGGCTACTTGTCAATCAGAGTTAAATTCCAAGCCATATCCTCCCAGTGACTCAGAATTAACCAGTAGGGATTAAAGTAAGGTCAAGCAAGTTATACTCTTTACAGCTTATATGTGTTTTTTCACTCCAAATGATCTTCCCTAATGTTTATTCTGCCCATATCTCCATGGTTTTATTTGAAGATATGAGAAGAGCCATAGGCAATTGTATTAAAATATCATATAACAATGATAGATGAATAAAAAATAATTGCTTTCACAGGTATTTTATCCACATGTAAAGTATTTCTTAAATATTTTTAAGGGATTTTTCTCAACCAGGATCCAAGTAAAACATGGGGTCACTTCCAAATTGAGTAAGGAGATTCTGAAGACTGTGTATGAAAGAAGTAAGACCTAACCAACTTTTGGGCAACATAATCAATATCCCATCCTGAAAATACCTAATTCTTGTCTTACAATAGGTTCCAACTGATAGACTGTCTATTGTCCCTACATTCCATAATATTAATTTAAAAAACACATTACTAAGATTTTATCTTTCTGATCTAGCAAAGGATAAGTGTTTGGCAATTTCTGGATATTTCAAAATATTATTTATTAACATTTATTTAAAATATGTAAGTCTTCATATACTTAGTTATGTATTTTGTGCATCCTTTGTGTTTGCTCTTTAATTTCCTACCAATAAAGTTTATTGGTAAGAAAGAAATGTTTACTCTTTTCTAAGTTTTAGAAATGGTCAGGGAAAAAATGGTTATTTCCCATATCCTTACGTACTCTGGGAAAGTACAAGCATTTGGTACTCAATTCTATCTCTTCACAATTCTTGTTTTGTTAATGTCATAAACATATACAACAGGAAAGTACATAAAAAGTGTTTACCTCTGCTGTCATTGGATCTAATTACAAGTTTACATTATTTAAAAGAAAAAGAGAAAACAAACAAATCTAGATTAATAGTGCAGACTAATAGTCTTTTGGAGATTACATTCAAATCTTGATAAACTACTTGAATACTGGAGTTAGTTAACATTGAGTAATGCATACTAAGGATTGTGAAATTCTCTCTTGATTTCAAAAGGAATTGGGAACAAATTCAAAGGTTAAAACTGAAAAGGACCAAATCAGCTCTCAGTAATGAGATAACACTGAGGAATTTTTGAATCACAGTATCTACTGAATGAAAACAAAATGACAAAACAAAACTGCCATGGGAGGAAATAACCTCTGATCTTTAAAAAGCTTAGAAAACTTCCTTTCCTTTGACTGCATTTAAATGTAAGGGTAAAAAATAAAAACAGCAAAATATATAGTAAAAAACATAAATATCCTACAGGCTAATTATATTAAAACATTGAGTCTGATCTCACCAGGAGAATGAGAAGGAAAAGAATCATTCTGTACCGTGCACATACATGGGTCAGCACATGCTTCAGTATGTGGTACCAAATGCCATGGTGACTTCTACCAAGGTCTACCTGGAGAGGCAAAATAAAACAAACTAGTTACTTGAAGTGGATACCACAGACTAGATTGCTTTTACTCCTACCTCATTCCACAAGTCCAAATAAATAAGTTCTCAGACTATGAAACGTTAAAGGAAAATACAGGAATTCCTATCTATTTCTGTTCATTTTCATTTTCTCTTCATATCCAAAAGCAGAACAAAATATCTTCCTTGAATGCCTTATCTGCTCTGGATTTAAAGTTCTAAAACTAGTAAAGAATGTGTTTTCAGAATTGATTGATAATAAATTAGCTGACATGATGTCTGGTATGTAATAAATGATCTCTTTTCCTCTGGAAATCTTTTATCTTTATTTTTATTTTTATAAACAACACAAGTCCCAATTCAAACCTTTGAGGAATGCCACTCATCATTGCTCTTCCTCTGGTCACCAAGTAATTCTTTGAGTACAACCATCCACTCTGTTCCTTATCCACTGAGTGGTCCAACCTTTAAATCCTTGTCTCCAATTTAGAGACAAGAATGTCTCTAAACTGCCAAACACTTTGTACAAGTACAGATCAATTCTTAAAGCGTATTTTTTAATATTGAATTAATTCTTATTTTTTTTAATTTTTCTTTTTAAAGTGATTGAAAGGAGGCAGTTACTTGGTGAACCTATATCTAGGAGAAAACCTTATTGTTACTCAGATCTGACATTCTCTTCATAGATGCAAATATGTTAAAATATCCTCTTAGTGGAAATCAAGATTATATCAAGAAACAAATTATTCCTTAGTATAGACTGAAATATAGATTTCTTAGTATAAATTGAAATTTTGTTAAGGTGTGCAAATTGTCATTGCTTTCCTTACATATGAAGAGTTCTCTGAGATCCTACTTTATTTTCTTTTCTGTATCTACATAGAAGGTGGATAATTGAGATAATGTTCATCATAAAAAGAGTTACGCAAGAACTTCAGATATTTCATAGTATTTCACTTCTCATTCTTTGCTGAAGTAGGAATAAGAACAGTCCTGTCAAGAGTAGAACTGCAAAATAAGACACACAAAGTTTCTCTCTATGGCCTGGTCAAGTAAATATAATCAATATATCTCTATGTGTAGGAACTTCACATTTAAACTGAGATACTCTGTTGACTCACAATCTGGGCTCCATCAGGGAAGACCTCATTGCTTTTGAGGCCAGTGCTTTCCATCATATTATTTGTGAGAGGAAATGGAGCAATCCTTATCTCTGCAATAAATTGATCTGATCATTAATATATCAAACAAGGTTCAGTGACATAGGGTTAAATTTAAACTTTTACCTATCAATACAGAGGTACATACCTTTTTTTCTATTTTATTTAGTAAACAAATTAACATTACAAGTGAAATTTTCACAGAATTTTTCTCAGAAAATGTTTCAATTCCTCGGTGATAAAATTCATCAGGGAATGAAGAATTATTTATTATATATATGAGCATAAAACAAGTTATCAAGTCATTCCATGATTAGTCTTGCATTTTCTAGCATCAAATAACTCAAATGATCTCTGCATTACTAATTAAACGCAATATGTCAAGAAGGAAGATACAGTTTGCTTATTTTATCTTAGTTTTCATGTTTAATTTACTTTACCTCTCTATTAAAGCTATTGGGGCACTCAATTATGCAAAACGCTTCTGTGTAGAAGAAAAAACATACCATCAGGTCATCACTATGTGAAGAAGCGTTTAGATGAGGTGCTAAGGGATTTGATTTAGTAGTTTAGGGGGTAGGGATGGTAATAGGAGGATGGTTGGACCAGATAATCTTGTAGGTCCTTTCCAACCTGATGTATCTATGAATCTATGAAGGAATATTAGAAAGAGATATTTGAATGTATATCAGTTTGGCTAATATTACCTATTCCCTAAAAAAGACTATTGAATTTAACTTCAATAAACAGAATGAATGTATTGAAGAGCAGCAACAAAATATTGCTACGACAAGCAGTACGAAATATTTCAGAAACTAGTTACCAAGAACTAGAAGTATTGAGATAATATTTGTTATTTATAGATATGCAGCACAGAGAAGGTGCCGATCAGTTGCAATATTATGGAAAAGAATAGTAACTCATCTTGAGATCTATTACTCCAAACAAAAATGTACCCCTTCAAACATAGATGAATTATTATAAATTACATCCCAGCAGTTACTCTGGAGGGTGTTTTGAAATGTCTGCTATAATCACACATTTCAAGACTGGAATTTCCTCCTCTCTGATTACAATTTGAGAACTTTACATTAAACACCATGGAACAAATAATCTTCCTGCATGGAATGGAAGAAATGAGTTTCAAAATGATCTTTTGAAAATATTATTGGAATTTTGCACGTTCCATGTTTGAGAGAAGGAATGCACTGGTCCAGTGTGAATAAAAAAATGTTTAAATACATTCCAAAATAAAAAGTAACAACAAATATACAGGTTTGCTTTTTAAGACATTTAATTCAATGTGTTTAAGAAGAATGGTATTTGAATGAAGACTTTCATAATATTTTGGGGAACTTGTTCATTTATAGACATGTTATTAGCTAAAGCTAATCAGTCAACAGTCTTTGTCCTTTCTCCTGTGTGTGCTTGAACATGTATTTCCAAGACTTGTTTTACTGTGCTTTTACATTCAAGGAACTGTTGTTCATTTATGTTGTAGGAGCAAAATATATTATTTATTTATTTATTAATAAGTTAGCTTTGTTTGCAAAGGTTTGGAATTTCCCCTTTCGTTGTGACTCTACTTTTGTTTGGATTATGAACTTCCGCATTGTGTAACTCAACAGAGATTCAGTTTCTAAAAATAAAAACAAATTGATGAATTGTAGTGTTATTTTACTTATGAACTAAAGTGCATTCCAACCATTTTTCCCATGACAAAAATGTTCTTTTTGTATAATTAGGTTATGTATATACAGTATGTATACACATGTGTATATGCAGAATAATCTTGAACATATCTTCGAGACTATAAATTTCTCCCATGACCTGATTCCTCTGCATGCAGAAGTTCTCTTGATATCAAGAGTTATAGCGAGCAATATACATCTAAATGAATAAGTTAATATATGTAAGAAACTCTGTCCTGAATAAGAAACCATAAGTAATTTTAAAACAGAAAATTGTCAAACATCAAGTCACAATGAATTCTCCCTGCACTATAAAGATGTACAGAAAACATTGTGTACTACTACTGTGAAGTAGTTCTGTGGGATGTATGAAATGGGATTAACTGTGATATAGTATCTGTTTTTCATTTTTTTTCATCAGTATTCTTCCCTGTTGTTTTATGTCCTAATTTCTTTGAAATACAGTATTATAATTTTATTATATTTAGAAAGAATATGGGGTTGTTGAAAGCATGTCTTTAGACTGTGAAAATGATAACCACTTCTCAACACTTTCTATCTCCATCCAAATACACAAGTTTTCTAAAAGGTATACTTGTGATAAAATGGAGGATGAGACAGATCAGTATGGTAGGAGATAGGGACTCTGTTTCTTTGAATGTTTTTAATTATGTTTTTGTAACTAGCTAACACTGAATAGTTCAACTGTGTTGTCAGATATTTAGCTCATATTTTTTTGTATTGTTACATGCTTACAAAACTGCAAAAAGATTTGCTAAGCCTTTCTGGTTAGAAAGTACTATTAATATAGAATAACATTAAGAGAAGAAGAAAATAATTTATAAAAACATATAGAACATAAGGTCAGACTATGTATGTCTTTAAAGAGTAAGAGATTAGTAGTTTTAATATGCTTTTCTCATAACTTATTTAACTGTTCCTTAGTTTTCTAAGAATGTGCAATTGTTCAAAGCGTGGATTGATTTCCTATTACTTTAATTAGTCTATATTTGTTTTAGTAAACTAAAAGTTTATGAGACTGAACTGTTTCTACTAGCAACAGTAATATGACTGTTTTCAGTTTCCTCCTCTTTCTCTGTCATAATATCTGCATACCAGGATGGATTTCTAAAATTTACTTAGTATTTAGATCCCTTGACTGGACACAATGCAAGTATGACTTAAAGGTGTTGTATGCTTATGGTTATCTGGTTAAAGGTGAGATTTTTATACACATGAGGAACAAATACAACTACTATAATACACAAGGACTAAAGAATTTATCCATTAAGAATTTTAATACTTTTTTTGTTGTTGTTTAAAGAAGTGATTTACATAATAAATTGATTCATTGATGGATAAAAGATTATCTTATATATAACATATGTATTATATTACAAATATATATTAGACTGAAATTGTTGCTTTTATTTCCTTTACAATTTGATACAATTCCTTTCCAAGTGAGGAATGTGAACTCTGTACACTTTCCACGTAGCAATAACTATTCATTTTTTTTCCAATGTTTAACTTTTAAAGATTATTGCAGTCTTTTTTGATAAGAAATATTTTCTCCATTTACCTCCTTGAACTACTTCACTTTATACCTTAATATTGTTGCTACTTGTTTTTTTTCCCAGTATGATAAAGGATCCTTAAATTTAGTTTCATTCTTACAAAAAATCATTGGCTGTTAGGATTCTCATTCAAGGAGAATCTAAACACTTAGGGGAGGTGGAAATCTTTGGTATCAGTTACTCTTTTTCACAGTCCTTTCAAATATCTTGGACACAGAGAAGGAAAATGCAGAGCTGAGGTTTATATCTTCAGGTATGAAAAATAACAAAACTTAAACCAAACTAAATCAAAACAAAACACACTAGAACTCGTTCCAGAAACCATATACCAAGGAAAGCTAAGATTCTGTGACTATAACTACCAGGTACAAGGCATGAAAAACTACTTTCAGAACCCACTGAAGTTCATGAGAATGTTTGCAATTAACATCAGTATGTAGTATCAGACCATTATTTTTCTGGTTAACCACAGAATATTAGAAACTAAAATAATGGCAGTCATATTTAAGGAAAAGTAGCTTGAGGTTTTTTTTTTTTTTTAAGACTTTAATATTGCATTATCACCTTCCTTCTTTCTTTTGATGCTGCTGTTACTGCTCTCCTCTTAAAACTCAAGTATTTTCAACTGTAAATACTAAAACCATCTGTTTTTCAAATCACATAAAACATCATGATGCTGAGATATCATCATAATTGTAGATCTTCTCAAGTTGTGTGCTTTTGGTTGTCAATTCTGGGTGGTAATGCTGTTTCTGGTGACAAAGAGTTGCAAGGAAGTGCACACCAAAGTATAGTAGTGAAAAGTATGGGGCAAAACCAAGGAAATTACCTCCCTGCTCTTGCCTTCAAGCTTGACACAGCCACTTCCTTCCATCCACATTTCCTGCTCTGTTCCAGCCATCCCACAGAAACTCATTCCGCAGTGCTTCAATATGTTGCAATAACCTCCCTGAATTCTATATATTACTTCAGAAATATTTGTGGGGGTGTTGGAGACAAGAATGAAAAATGGAGCAGAATGACATAGAGAACCAGTGACATATGCCAGGATATTTTTGACTGAAAATTTCACAGATCCTTGTTTGCTATAGGTGACAATGGATATTTCCAGGAACTTCATTGCTTTATGGTACAGTATTTTTGCTATTTTGCATCTTGAATATAGCAGATTGTTTATAGTTCTCAAATTTTCATTTTCAAAGTTCTGGATAACATCACTTTAATTATGTAGTAGAAACATGAAGAAGTTGAGAATAGGCAGGATATAAAATATTTTGCCACAGGAACTCTGTATTTGAATATTACTTATTTTCCTTTTCATATATGTGTAGTCAGCTCTAATGGCTCAGTTTACATTTTGGCTTCAAATGCCAAGTTTAGCTTGGCTCTGCAATGAAAGATTTTTGGTTACCAGAATCTAATAGTAATCTTTACATAAAAGCCATCCACATAAAGAAAAAAATGAAAAGTTTTTCATAAATGAAAAGTTTAACATGTTTTACATAGTTCTCTGATATTCTTTTTTATTTTCTTTTGGTTAAAAAATATTGAACATTCATAGTAATAGTCTATTAAAAATAAACCTAGGATGCAGTCTGTATATAAAAAGGAGAACTAGAGTATAGAATACCTGGCATGATCCAACTGTTCACATTGTTTTTAAACCTAGTTGCCTTTTCTTGTATTTATTCTATGAAGATGAATTCATATATGTTTGGGCAAGGCATCTATATAAGTCTGCTTAAGAAGAAAAGACTGAAATTTCCTGAAGAAACTTCATACAAAGTACCAGAAAATGCTCTCTAAAAGGTTATATTGCAAAAAGGACTTATTATTTAAGAACAAGCTCTATGCATCAATCTGCCTCATTACTTTCTAGAACTGCATCTCTGTATGTGATACACAATGCACTGCAAACTAAGATATAAAAATGAATCTTGCACCTTGCAAATGTTTTGTTTAAACTCTATAGATGACCCAAAATAAAAATAAATTTGAACTCATGGATTTCATATTTGGAAAACAGGTCTGTGAAAAATAAATAAATAAATAAATAAATAAATAAATAAATAAATAAATAGATTAATAAACAACAAACCAAGAGAGATTTATGTGGTGTTGAATTAACAAGCTGAGGAAATATTTTAAGAATATCTAAGTATCCAAAGGCAAAACAACAACAAAAAATCCAACGTAAATAAAAAGACAAACATTTGTCAGTGGCAGCTGATAAAACATATTTACCATTTTCTAAACACAAACAAAGAAACAAACAAACAAAAAAAACCAAAACCCAGAACATCAACGTAATACAAATCTTTTCTTGTTCAATGGTGGATTCCCAGTTCTGGTCATTTCTGAAGCATGGTTTCTTATCCAAAATTATTAGTTTGATCGAATACAATTTCTTATATGCTGATATGTCTGTTTATTGAATTGTCATATAAACACAAATAAAATAAAGACATATTATTGCAGCTGTTTTAGTAAAAATACGATAAACTTTTGGCAACTTGTTCTTGACTGTTATCTGTAAAGCACTGTGCGACAGACTTGTAAACAGAGAAAGGAGCACATGTAACTAAGGGGAAAATTTATAGATACCTTTTTATAAAAAATTTGCAAGTCAGTGCGGATGAGGTCTTAAAGGCCAAAATCTGGGTCCTCTCCTTTCGTGCTGTTAAATTTGCTACTGAACTTGACAGCAGAAAATAACAACAAAAGCAGCAACAAAAAACTTCTTATCTTTCATGAGTCATACTTAGATTTAAACTTTAATTTGCAACACATTCTAGTTTTGTCTTTCTCTAGTTCTCACCTGTAAGTATGATTCTCTGTCAAACATGCCCTACAGACAGCGCAATACCATACTTCTGATATCAAGTAATGATAGTGACCACATCATAAAACTTTTCTGTCTAGAATGTTAATACCGTCACTGAGTGGAACCACTAATATTAAGCAGCGTCAGCTGGATGTATATTTTGCCAAATAAGCATGCATCATTTTATATTTCACAAGACAAAACGTGAAGATATAATAAACTGAAATATCATTACTCTATCATAGATAACTGTTTTCAGCTTTTATACCCACAGTCAATAAAACACTCAGAAAAGACCAGAGGGATACTTCATTTTTTTTAAATTCTAGATTAAGTCTCACCTACTGGCAACCTCATAGCAAAGAACACAGTACTGACCAAGAAGAGTGGTTTGCTTTTTTCTAGTGGTTAGTGTAGAAGTTGAGATTATGTTTGGGAAGGCCAAAGGATACATGACTGTGTCCACTATGCAAAATATGTTTGTGAAAGCATGCAAGCAGAGGCATCCTTTCTTCTTCCCTAGATATCCTGCACTTTTGAAACTGGAACAAAACAATGACTTGTGCTACTGTTTTTATTTCTAATAAAGGATAAATGGGATGGATTTTTCTATATTCTGTCACCCACTTTTTCTGGTATGAGAAGCAGTAAGGCAGACAAGCAATACAGGCATTACTCTGTTGATAGAGCTTATAACAGAGACAGAAAAGATTAGCAAATTAGTAAAACCAAATTCTTTCCAAATAATCACAGAATTCTAGAACTGAATCAGTCATCTGTGGATATCCAATAGCATGTGTCAGTGAGTAGAGAGAAAAGGAGAGAAGGAAATGGAACGTATTAGCATGGATTAATGTGAACAGGAGGAGGAGTAACTCTATCAGTAGTTGATGGAAACTGATGTAAATATATGTACAATGTTTTGAGGAAAATTACATATTTTCAAGGCAGTGTGATGATAAAGTTGACATAGATAGCAAGTTATGTTTTAAACAAGGGTCTTATAAAAGAACTTTTATGAGATACAGAGGACAAAGGCAACAAAGGAAAATGAGAAAAATGAAAAAAAATAAGAGGAAGAAATGTTAGGCAATGCAAATATAGAAGAGGAATTTTTTATTAATATATTATATAATTAATAGTTTTATATATTTTATAATATATTTAATATATTATAAATAATATAATATAATACATGCATCAGAATAAAAAACGTTTAAGCTGGACTTCATCCTTCCATATTCTGCTCTTCAGTTAGATCTTTCTAGTGCCTATCTTGCATATACGGAAAAGACGTATGTCAAAACCTTGAAGTAGCTAGCCAGTGTAGTGATGCTAACTCTGAGGAAAGGACAAAAAAAGAAGTTTTTGGTGTGGAGTGCAGTACCACTTACAGAATTTGTCTTTATTCTGTGACTTGGTATCCAAATCTCATATCCATCTCACCTTATTGTTGTGAGATGGATATATTCATATATATATATTCATCGTACATACTAGATAAGCAAACATACTTGTTAATATTCTACACTGGATGGAGTGTGATAAGATTTTTTGACTGTATGTATTAGTTATGTAAAAGATACACTCAACTGAGAATAAAACAAGCATATTGATTTTGCTGGCAAACAATGATTTGTTTTCTACAGCTGGGAGTGTCTTTTGTACTCCTTTGAGTGCCACTTCCTTATTATTATTTCAGTTATGAGGTGTCTGAAGATTCACTTTGTTGTTATTTCTTCCTCATTTAGATTAAAAATATTCAGCAAAGCATTGCCAGTTTCTGCAACATTAATGAAGCAAAGGAGCAAGCTGCACTGCATTGGTCCTTCTCTCTCTCCTGTCAAAAAC
Source organism: Cyrtonyx montezumae (assembly GCF_038088225.1). NCBI lineage: Eukaryota > Metazoa > Chordata > Aves > Galliformes > Odontophoridae > Cyrtonyx > Cyrtonyx montezumae. The sequence continues at coordinate 61,808,476 of NW_027072034.1, read as the reverse complement.
AGGATAGAAGAAAAGAAGAAATTAATTACATTTACCTCTTACCGAAAAGTTTGTTTATATTTTTTATAGGTTGTGGTTCTTTTTCTTTTTCTTTTTCTTTTTCTTTTTCTTTTTCTTTTTCTTTTTCTTTTTCTTTTTCTTTTTCTTTTTCTTTTTCTTTTTCTTTTTCTTTTTCTTTTCTTTCTCTTTTTCTTTTTTTCTTTTCAGCTGTCTACTAATATCAAAACAGAACTTCAATGAGGCTTGAATGAGGAGAATATTACCTGACTTCACCAACTGACTACAGCCTCCTGAGAACAGTAGTCGATGTGTTCATGCATGTATGTATGTATGTATGTATTTGTTTAATTTTACACAAACAGGTACTGGAAACTCCTCATCTCTTGGATTTATTTAAATCGCTTCACATATTGTTCAAGCTCTCAGTTTGCCAAAAAAGATCTTGCTTGTAACTGGCTATGGATCCCTGACAGAGCCCAATACTTTCTAACCAGGTTCTTTTAGATATTTAATGCAGGATTAATTTAGTGTTTAATACTGTTTACTTATCTGTAGATATCTGATTTTAAAACATATTTTTATTTAATAGATCGATACTGCAACATACTGAAATCACAATATGTGTATGTTTAGAAATTTCAACATACAGTTGAATATGGACATGTTTCTCATTACTGGTGTATACATGCTCACCATCACAGTGCATATAGTCAGGAAGCAATACATATGCTGAAAACAGCTAAAGCTCATTACTCTCTTCACATCTCTTTTTGTTTTGTTCTAATATTTTATGTTGGCCTAAGCTATGAGTACAACTCCTCCACGCTGTTCTGTATGGATAGGATGTTCCTTTACATTCTTTTAATTAACTCAAGAAAAAAAATGTTTACACGACCAGTGGATCCACTTAACTGAAACTACTGTTTAAACAAAGCAAAGGCCAACAGCCTTGAGATAAGCTCAGTTTTCTTGGCAACAACTGTGGCCAGACACTCCCTGCATTCCTTCCTGGGCCTCATGAGCACATGACCCTAGCCTATCTCCTTCAATCTCCTTACATTGTCAGAGATTGTTGATAGGACACAATCGTATCTTTGAAACTTCTATCTCATTTTTTTTTACACTGAGAAAGATCTTGCATTTTCAAAGCTCAGTTCTACTGAAAAAAAATTAAGAAAACGTATAAGTCAAATATTGCTTTGTTGTGATCAAGTGAAACAGTTCAGCTCACTTAAATTAATTTCCTACTATCAGGTATACTAGGCCAAATAGTCAGTTGCATGCCGTGTTCCAGATGAGAAACACACTGGCAATTATATAAAATTATACTATTAATACCTTTAATATTTTAAATTATATTCAACTGAAACTTTTTCTATTTTCTATATAGAGCAAAATAGAAACAATGTTTCCTTCCTTAATATTTAACTCTGATACTGAAGTCTGATAAATTCTAATTTAGGTTTCCCTTCATTGCCTTACTGTACACTTTCCTGGTTCCTCCTGCACACCTTTTTGTTTTGCCTGTCTTTCCGGAATACCCATTGCTTGGAGTCAGAGTGGACAGCAGTCTGCTTGTGACAGATGATAACTTGTTGCTTTTGCATCAGTGTTTTTTATCACTTTCCTTCAATTGTTAGACTGTCTTTATCTTGACTAAAAATGTTCTTGTTTTCTCTCTTCTAGTCCTTTTCTCCATCCGATTTGGGGATGGGTTGCAAGAGCAGGTGGCACATGGGAATATTGTAGCCAATGAAAGAAGTCTATGCAGATATATTTACTTAAGTACTAGAAGAAACATTACCCTGTGGATATAAGATTGATTCACTAATGCATGTTGGTTATCACAGCTTGACTATGGCTCTGGTGCCTAGAAGTTCTGGTTAGGTCAGCTCTACTTGAGTACAGTAAGAAAATTCTGGGCAAAAGCTTCTTTTCTGATTTTAGCACCTTGTGTGCATACATTCTACTAAGAATGTGATGTTCTCTTTCTGAGTTTTCAGTAATTAAAATTCTATTATTCAATTAGTCTCTCCTAATCTTCCCTCAGTAGGCATCATTAGGAGGAACATTCTCAGTGCATGCAGCATGCAAACATGATTCAGACTGTTACTCTCAATGGCTAAGATTACAGAGATTGATTATTACAGAAAACCTTTACGCTGATGTTATAAACACTGTGTCTGCTTATTTTGAGAAATGAAATAAAAATTCAGTATGAGATTTCACAATTAAATAAACAAATACATAAATATATAAAAAGGCATAAGTGAAGAAGTTTTTTATCCAAACATTTTATTTCCAGGACCATAAAGTGATTGAATGAACAAAAGCATAAGACAACTGAAAAGCTTTACTATTCAAACATTTTATTTCCAGAACTATATGAACTATCTTCTTACAAAGCTGTAACCAGGGTTTGCTGTCCTCACTCTCTGCAGTGGGTCCCACTGTAGGGTGCCAGCCCCTCACATGTATCTGCCCTGCAAGGGCTGCAGGAGCATGTCAGTGTGGAACTACACTATAGGAGCTGCAGGTGCCTGTCGGGCAGTGTGGGGATGCCCAGGGCCACCTGTCAGATTGTGTCTGCATGGGTGCCAGGGTACCACTTGCTGTGCTGGGAAAGGTGTGGAAGTGGAAACCACAAAGGGCAGAGCGTTGACAGGTGTAACTTCTATGGAAAGCTGAGAGTTTTAAAGTTACTGGTATTACCAGCGCTCTCCTCAGAAGAGGTTTGAGGTGAACATTTGGTTTCCTGCTAATCAGTCAAATGTTGTGAGTCCTTTTCTTCCTCTGTTGGTGCCCCAGGAGCATCCCAAGCTGTTCCTTGATTCTAAGGAGCACCAGGAGAAGGGCAGCCCAAGGCCTCCTCCAGATCCCAGACAGAAGAGGCTCCTGCTGCAGACGGTTGACTTTCAGTGTCTTCTGTCTCAGCCTGACCAAGTTTGTACTTGCAGCCATGTCTGAGAGGAGATGCTCTTCACCCTGCCAGTCAGTGAGTGAAATCCCACAGACCTGTTGAGGGTTCTGCTGGTAAATGCTCAAACATCATCATGACAACCTCATGTTACTGCAGCAGCATCTCCACGTGGTGCCTAGCTGTCAGTCTCTGGATAACAAGTGCAGGTCAGCAATGCCTGCTCTAAGCTTCTCAGGATGACATCAGTGTTGAAATTATATATATATATCTCATAACAATACCTGAAGACCATAATCACTTAGTGTTATAAGTTCTTGTCCTTTCTATTTTAAAACTAATAGAGCAACTTTAGCCAAAGTTGGAGGCCGGTATGCAGAAGTCCAGACTACTTCTGGAATATATATATTTTTTATTCATTAACTACTCTCTTAAATACCAAAAGGAAAGAGACCTTCAGTTTGCTAAGTTAACTCCTCTCAGATTTATAACACTAAGAGGAATATACTGATTTTACACTCTAAGCAAGAAATGAAAAAATGAAGATAAAAGATGATAATGGAAGACCAGATTAATCAATGTCTGATGAGAGAATATAAGGCCAAGTTACTAAACTGGTGCTAAGCAGATCTGGAGGAGTGAGATTTGCACCAGAGGCAAAACTCTATTGTCTATCTAAAATTGGGATAGTCATCAACAGTGACCAATGTATATGCTAACAGTGGACTGGCATTATTTAAGAAAAAAACACTGTACACTTTTTAAAATTCAAATTAGTACGAGTAGGAATAATTTGACTTTATTTGAGAATGTCTGACTCAATATTGTCTACATTTTGACTAAGGAATATAAGACACTGGGAACTCTGTAGGTGGGACAGATATATAGCAAATAAAGAATAACCCTGGGAAAAACAAACAAAACAAACAAAAGACCCTTACACAAGTGCTTGGAGGCAAAATAAAAAGCTTGAACCGAAGTCTGTTGAAAGCAACGTAAATATTTCAGTTAACTTCAGTAGGCTTTTCATGGATCTGATTTGTGATCATTAAGAACAAAAAAACAGGAGTCTCATGATTCATCATTAATTAATCCAAAATATTCATTTAACAAAATCCTAATTTGAGTGAGGTCAGTGAAGCATTGCTATTGACTTACCAGAAGCCAGGATTCCTGCCAGGATGACACAAAGTGGATCTAGTTGAAGATTCTGCTCTTGTCGAAAGAACAGGTAGCAAATCTGGTATTTAATCATCAGACTGAAATAATCACCCAAGAATAACTAAAATATTCTACAAACTATCCTTATTTATTAATTTTAGAACAATATTGATGTATTTGAGTTTTGATAAATAGATCTCAGACACCATACTATGCTACTGTTTGTCATCGAAGTAATACAATCTTTTGTTTGTGTAGTCACATAGTCTTTAAAAAGCACTTCTTTATCTATTAGAATGCATTGACTGGAAAAAAAAAAACATTCTTTAAAGCAGCCTACTTTCTTCTTTATAACTTGGGAAACTTTATTAACTTGGGAAATAAATACAAAAACAGATTAGTTGTGCATGTTTAAATGCTAACAAAAATCTTTTAATGTATTTTCAAAACTGAATCTTGCAGTCATAGGCATGAGTTGTAGGTATAAATTAGCAAATAAGACTTCCAATTTGTAGATGAAAAATGTGCGTGAGAATGAAACTTTTGCTAGATTAGCTAAAATGATGTATGAGGTGAGTCTTCAGGCAAAATTTACTTTCAATTTTTAAAGTATTATAACGTGGAATAAACTTTTACTGTTCTTCAGTACATTTCTGATGACTATTAAGTTAGTTACAGTGTGCAAAATGTGATATTCCCTCACAAGTGAAAAAAAAAAAAAAGGTTGCAAATATGTTGTAAACTTAATAAACAGGAAAGTAAGGCCATTTTTCAGCTTCTTTATGGTACCAAAAATTGTGCTAAACAGTCAGAAAGCCATCTTACATTCTTAACAGGTAGATAAAGGTGTAACATGGCTCTTTCTGGTTACTCTTAGGATAATTCTTATAATATCAGAGCAAGGCATTCAGATAAAAAGTCAATATGTCATTTAAAACAGCATCACACCTCACAGCCTTACAAACTCTGATGAGACATAACTGTAAGAGACATTCAAGATCAACCTGGACGCCAACCTGTGCAACGTGGTCTAGGGAGCCTGCTTTGGTAGGGGGTCTGGACTTGATGATCTCTAGAGTTTCCTTCCAACCCCTACAATTCCGTAGGGGTCAATGGGAATGCAAGATTAACATGCATTTTGATTAATTTCGATTTTTTTCTACTTAAGTAGCATAAAACAAGTTTGTGGAACAGTAAAATTCATGCTTCCTGTCTCTTTTCTATTACCCCATCTAGTTTGTTTTACATATTTGTCATGATCCACAAATGTTCTGGGAAACTAACAGATTTGTCTGAATCCTCACATTTGTAGCAGATAACATGCTGGCGTGAATTACAGGTCAGAAGCAAAAAACCAAACAAACAGATAACATCAACTCAAAATATACAGCATCAACCCAAGCTGGGTCTACATCTGGCTGATGGATTGTCACCAGTGGTATTCCCCAAGGCTTAATTCTTAAGCTGTCCTTTTCAACATTCTCATCAATGATCTGAGTGTAGGGCTGGTGTACAAGTTTGCTGATGATGCTAAACTGGGAGGTGCTGCTGGCTCCCAAGTGGGATGAGAGTATTTTCAGAGTACTGAAATAAATTGGAGTACTGGGCAACTAGAATCAGCGTGAAATTCAGCAAGGGAAAGTCCCTGTCACAGAGTAGTGCTGCAGACAGGTGCAGACTAACAGAAGAGTGGCTGGAGAGGGCTGAAAGGGATCTGGAAGTGCTGGTATGTTCAACATGACCCTGCAGTGTGCCTGGGCAGCCATGAGGGCAAAATGCATTTGGGGTACACTAAACACAGTATAGCCAAAAGAGATGATTCTCCTGCTCTATTTAGCACTAGTGCAGACTCACCTTCAATACTGTATGGAGTTCCAGGCTCCAGATGTTCTAATGTACTAGAAAGTATTTTTTATTAAACTATTGATGACATTTCAACTAACTGAAAAAAAAATGATCCTATCTACTACAAAAAATGAAGAGCAACAGAAGTTTGCTATTAATATTTCAGTCAGTACAGTTTTGTTTAGTTTAGCAGAGTTGAGTGATCTTTAAGTGCTAGTCAGGTTGCCACTATCTTCATTCTACATTTCTTATTAAAAGTATGGTCTAAGATGAACCCATTAATAAATATCAGAGGCAAGTATAGATACATTTCAAGTTGAACAGTTTCCTTTTTTTCCTTCCATGATAGGAAAGTGTTTGTGAAAATGTACTAAAATTTATTGCAACGATAAATCTATTTGACAGTGGTTGAAGGGCCTGACAAATCTCCTCTGGGGCCAGGTGCTTTTCTGTATTGGGATCCAGAGTTAAATAAATGAGAAGATTCATTTTATTTCTCTGTAGCTTTCAGAAAATCCTATTTTTAACTTTCAGAGCAGTTATGGCCCAGAAAAAAATAAGGACATGTTAGTGTCTTGTTCTTCTTTGCATAACATTCATTCAGTGTATTAAAGTTCATTCTCTAGAAGATAAGAACTAAATTTAATTACAACTACACACGCTTGTGTTTAAAATGTTATGATACTTGCTTTAGCACTAGCAGGTACTGCTAAGTAACACAAAGGAATTTTCTTGGACAGTTACTCTCATAATGCCTTTCTACAAGATTCTGTTCATTTCAGGAGGAAATTTGTAAGCTGGACTTCTGCAGTCCTTTTGTTTATAATTTTGACTAACGTATGCTGATAAGCATTCACATTAAACCTGCATGTGATGCACTCCTTCTGAGTACTGCATTTCAATCCATTACTTTTGCTACCTTATCCTCTACTTGTATCCCCTACCTCACAGACAAAAAGAAGTTCTGCACTGCAGCAGCTTCTTATCTTTCGTTATCCGTGATGGGGTAGGAAAAAAAACAATTCAATTGAGTCTGCCCATAGCCAAATAAGCTGTGCTCACATACACAAATATACTTAAATAAGTAGGTCAAGTATTACATTCTCTCAATTTCTTTCATGCTTCCTCCTATATCAATAAAAATAAATGTAATGGATGGGATATTTCAAACAAATAGATACGAAACAACGGCAGCTAAAGGAAGAAGTGATGCTGTGGTAAGCAAGAGGCAGGCTGTGAACAGATGAAGAATTTTTTAAGAACAGCTAAAGGCAATAAAGCACTAAACAAATCACATAGATTCTTTTGTATTATGAACATTTAAGCATCATCACCTGGCTCTTAATAATGTTATTTAGAAGCAAATGCACAATAAAAAGAAGCCTGACAGAAGAAAGGTGGAAAAAAAAGGAGTCTGAAGATCCATTTACTGGTTAATCTGATGTGTAACTTGCATTGATTAGTTAGCTAAATCAGTCAGCAGAACATTGTGTTCTCTGACAGATACGGTCTGGAATCTTACTTCTTGGCAGTTATTTTCTGGCAGCTGCAATTGTTGGAGTTACAGATCTTGGACCCTGAAGGTCTGGACAGAGCACAGGTGTTCCCCATTGCTTTCAGACTAATGAGATAGTCATGTTGGAAGAGATTCTCCTTCGTGAGCAGTGGAATGTTCCAGGGTTGATTTGCATATAAAATATGTTCTTCATTAGTTCCTTACTTGTCTAAATAATATTTCTTGATTTTGCAATAAAAAATGTTCATTTGTATATAATTTTAATTAATGCAAATACCAACACAGTTTAAAATTTGAATTTCGTTATGCCACTAGTCCAGCAGGCAAAACTAGAGGAATAAGAGCTTGGTTTGAGTATCATGATCCTGAGGCTGAGCACAGTTTGGGGCAACTATACAGATGCTTTGGCCTTTGATGTTCCAAACAATCTTTACCCCATATTTGCTTCTTGTCAAATGTAACAATTGCAAGTTTCCACATAACTTCTCTCTAAAAATTGCAAATAAAGAAGCCTGTCTGGTCTGTTGAACACTACATGCAGAAAAGCAGAAGTCAGAATCACAATGGTAATTTCCAATTACCAGAATCTATATATTTCAAAGATAATGATGAAAATCCACTGCAACCAGACTAGGACCTAAAATTTTCTGAGGCACTAAGCAACCTGTGCAGCTCCTGTTCAGTCAGTGAAGATACTGTATTTAGAGTACAATACAAAACTTGACATTTTACTGTATTAATGAGAGGCAGAGACTAACGAATGTTCCTGTGTGAGCTTATCCCACCTCACCAAACAAGAAAGCACCATGTAACAGCTATCATGTTATCTGAGATAGATTAAAAAATCAGAATGGTACCGTTATTTTAACAAGCACACTGTAGGGTAGGGTGTCAGGCAGGAACTTTAGTATCAAAATAGTGACTGCTGTTCTATAGCCAGATATCTTGTAAGTGATAGGAGAAGAGACCTATCTGTGTGTTTGACTGTATGGTTAGTAAAAAAAAGCCAAAACTGCTTTCCCAGAGGAGGTAAGTTAATTCTCTCTCAGATCCTCAGAACAGCTAAAAATGCTAAATGTGTTATTTAGGAATATATATAAATATATATAAATAAATGAATGCATTCCTATTTTACTTCATTTATCAACAGTGGATTTGCATGTTTTAGGCAAATCATTTTACATATATTTCAGTATCTCTAAAATGGAAATTTTTATCTTTCACTTAATCTAAACACATTTATGTGGGAGAAAATGATTCTATATCAGTCAGATTTTCTACATTAAACAGACCTCTCATATTAATGATGATATACAGGTATTACATAGATTTAATGTCAGTGCTGAAAATCATAGCTCTTAATCCCAACTGACTTAAAATCGAGTGAAACAGTGTTGTGGACAGCACTGGTTAATGCGACTGGAAAGTCTTCACAGCTGTTATTGACAATTTCCTCTTTTCTGAAAATTCTGTCTGTCAGCCAGAAGGAGGGACACAGAAGAATTTGAAGAGTATCACAGATCTCCATTAAACATTAAAATATTGTAGGCTGGTATTTTTGGAGTAAACTATTCATGAAGTCATTAACTGACTTGAATAGCTTCCTTATCTAGTTCACTTCTATTAGAATTTATCAACAGTGTCGTAAAATATATTTATAAATTCTCAAAAAACTGAAGCAAAAAAAAAAAAAAGGAATTTTCCTTGTCTCTGTACCTCATTACTCTTTTGGGATATTGACTTCCTCAATTCTCTGATTTTAACCCATTGAACTTATTGAATCTAGAGCTTATATAACTACTGGAATTAATATTATCAAGTATGTTAATATATCACTGTATGTTGAGAAGAAGCTCTTTTATTTAACTGAACACTGATTTACAATATATTGTTTATCTCTTTACAAAGTGTATTTACAAATAAAGCAAACATTATATTATATAAGCTACTTTTATAGGCAATTTTTGTTGTTACACCCTGCTGGAAGTTAACTGCAAAGAAATTCCTGGAAGACAACACTTGCTTTTTCTGATACACTTTAAGAGAATGAATAGTCAAGGGAGACACACTGCTCATTACCTCATGCAATATTCAGCTGAATATGGAATGAACATTTAGCAATAAAAGAATTTCCCACTAGTTACAACATTTCAACCCGTTCTTTGCTATGCATTTAGGCAGAAGAATATTTCAGATTGTAATAAAATCAATGACAAAGAAAAATTCCATGTGAGGCAAAGCATGCACCAATACAGGTTGTGGGGTGACCTGCTGGAGAGGAGCTCTGAGGAGAGAGAGCTGGGTGTCCTGGTGGGTAACAGGCTGGGCAAGAGCCAGCAGTGTGTCCTGGTGGGCAAGAAGGCCAATGGGATCCTGGATTGCATTACAAAAAGTGTGGCTAGCAGGTCGAGAGATGTCAAGGGAGGTGATCCTCCCCCTTTACTCTGCCCTGGTGAGGCCTCACCTGGAGTATTGTGTCAAGTTCTGGGTTTTCCTGTACAAAAAAGAAAGGAATCTCCTCAAAAGAGTTCAGCAGAGGGCTACAAAGATTATAAAGGGTGTGGAACACCTCTCTTTCTGAGAGACCTGGGTCTGTTCAGCCTTGAAAAAAAAAAAAGATTTAAAGGGGATCTGATCCACATCTATAAATATTTAATGAGTGGGAGGCAAAGGAATAAGGCTGGACTCTTCTCAGCAGTGTGTGGTAATAGGATGAGGGGAAATGGACACAAACTGATACACAGGAAGTTCCGCATAAATGTGCATAGGAACTTCTATACAGTAAGGGTGATGGAGCAGTGGCACAGGCTGCACAGAGAGGTGGTGGAGTCTCCTTCTCTGGAGATATTCAAGACCCACCTGGATGCCTACCTGTGCAACCTGGGCTAGGGAGCTGCTTTGTCAGGGGGTTGGACTCCATGATCTCTAGAGGTCCCTTCCAACTCCTACAACTCTGTGATCCTGTGATTATTTAGGTAATGTGCTGATTAGAAAATTTTTATGGGCTAGAAAATTTCTTGTATTTTGAATTTCAGTGTAACTTGTACATTCCGTTATATCACTGATGGCAAGTATTCTGGAGCTACACATAGCAGAGTCATAGAAGATAACTAGTTCTTCATATCTGCAAATTCCTTAATAATTCTTTGTTATTGTGAAAGAATTCTAACTTGCATGTTACTGTACTGTCAAAGGTCATTTCTGTAGATTTAGCCGTTCTCCTTTGCAGACATCTGATCATCTGGGATATCCTAGAGAATTCTGTTTATTGATAAATATACTTCATTTCAAATTTGTCAGTCACTAATACCTGTTTGATTAAGTCCTCAGTGATTAAAGCATGAAACTAATAAGTATGCATTTACTCAGTCTGTACTGAGGTGAAATAACTGCCTGAAGACTTAAACAGATGTTAGATGGTACGATTTTTTCTAAAGAGACTACATAACTTAGAAATTTAAATTCTCTGCACTGAAGATAAAATTTAGGACTGTAAAAACATTTAAAAATTACTTTTAAACATTTTCTCTTTTATCACATTATGAGTGGATTAACTGATAAAAATCACTACTGTCACTCTCTCACCCCAGCTCTTTAAAAAAATATATAATCAAGTAAAAGAGTCTTTGCTGTGACCTCAGTGATGTCAGGATGGGTACATCTTCACTGTTTCTTGCAGTATTGAATAAAAAAGTTACACAAGTATTACATCAAGAACAGATTGTATATCATAGATTTCCTCCAGACATGGTGTTCCTCACAACCTGACTAGCTAAATATCAAATTGTGTGGGAAAATATTTCTTTCACTTTGAATGGCAGTAGATTGCATATCCATCTATAAAAGAACTGTCTGGGGGACTGAAATGAGAGTTAGCAGTCTCCTAGGGAAAGCACACTGGTGGTAGAGAAACAGTGATGGAATGAGGTGTCAGAAGAGAACAAAAGAGAGTCAAAGAGCATGAGTTCTCTTTTTCTTAAAACTGTTTATTTCTATTTGCTAAGAAGGAAATGCGAAATAAAAGATCATAAACACTAGGTTCCCGATAGGAAAGAGAAAAAAACCATACTATTTTAGAGAATATTTCCATCCCAATGTACTATAAATTGAAAATAGATTATATGAAAAATATGAATGTGATTTTATTTCTTTGAGAGTCAAAAGCACGAAGATAGAATTCTACTGTCTTTAATACAAAAATTAATTCTGCATTAATTATACCATTGTTACTCTAGAAAAACTGAACTGAATTAATTGTCTGTCAGTAAAATGCAACAGTTTAACCATAGAAGCAGTTTTTATTAACTATAGCAGCAATTCTGCTACAGTAAATTAATTTTGGAATGAAGTACTTACTACATTTTAAGGCCAAAGTTAATCCAAAGCAGATAGAACTACAGAACAGACTGAGAACAGAGAAGATAGAAGTGGATGCCTAGTTAACCTATCACTATCAAAAAGTACATTCTTAGTGGAATTTGTGCCTGATTTATTATGTATTATTATTATTATGTATTATTATTATTATGTATTATTATTATTATATTATTATTATGTATTATTTGTAGCAACAACATTCTACAAAGTAAAGGACAAAAATCTTATAAAGGTCAACTCATACATTGTCTTGCCAGAAGTAAGGAGCTTTGTCCAAATATAACATATGTTGAGTTTGCTCTTTTCCACACATCTTAGTGAGTCTTCAGTTTACATACAAATAATCTGTATAACTGAGGAGGAGCACTGGCACTACAATAGTCAGTCTTAATCTTATGATAGCCCTAGAGGAGAAGTTCTGGGCAAATGCTGACTTTGCATTTTGGCTAGGACACATGCACATTCCTCTCCCTGACATTTAGCAGATGGAAGTTGTATCAAAAGTCTTTTAGCTGTATGAATGGGAATAATACTGGGTAGGCAGGGAGCCTAAATTGAGCTGATACAGTTATTCAAAGAGTTTTCTTTGAAACCTATTCTTAAACAACAAAGAAGTAATTATTTTTTCCCTGAAAATGTTATTCCTGGGCTGATTCCCTTAATATATATTCTTTAGGTTTTCTTGCCCTTCCCCTTTTATCTTTTCTACCAACATCTTATCATGTGTCTCTTGCAGAAATGAGATTAGATGAGATTGTTTGAGTAGATGAAAATATTTTCATTATATAGCATAACATGGCTTTATTAGTCTTCCTCAGTTTTTTGAGCAACGGTCAAAACAGAAGAAACATCAGAGTTCTGAGTGGATTGCAGTAGAGAATAGTTTTGTTTTTATAACTACCTATATCGGAAATACTTGTATCAGAAATAGTGTTGCTAGCAGGAGCAGGGAACTAATTGTTCCTCTGTACTCAGCACTGGTGAGGCCGCACCTCAAGTACATATGTTCATTTTTGGGCCTGTCACTGCAAGAAAGACACAAAGGCCTTTGAGCATATCCATAGAATGGCATCTAAGCTATGAGGGGTCTGGAGCACAGGCCTTATGAGGAACAGCTGAGAGAGCTGGGATTGTTTAGTCTGGAGACAAGGATGCTCAGGGGAAACCTTATTATTCTTTATAACTACCTGAAAGGAGATTGTAGTGAGCTAGGGTCAGCCTCTTCTCTCATGTAACTAGTGATAGGACCAGAGGGAATGGCCTTAAGTTGCACCATGGGAGACTGGGCATTAGGAAATACAACTTTTCTGAAAGAGTGGTCAGTAACTGGAATGGGCTGTCCAGGGCAGTGGTGGAGTTGCTGACCCTGGATGTGTTCAAGAAAAATTTAGATGTTGTGTTGAGGGACACGGTTTAGTGAGAACTCTTGGTGATAGGTGGATGTTTGGACTGGATGATCTTGTAGGTCTATTTTAGTTTTGGTGATTCTATGATTCTGTGTTTCTACCTGCTTAAAACTTCAATGCACATCATAAAAACTCACAAACATAAAGATTGATATAGACAAAGGTGCACTTTAAGTGATAGAAGTTTATCTTTCTTAAATAAACATCACAAACATTTGGATTGCCTGCTCAGTTTTTCATCATTACTGGCCTCCAATTTCTAACCTTTTCCATCTGAGGAATGATTTTACATTTGGTGATGCTTTTTGCCTGTTAAATGTATTTAGTAACAGAAACAGAATATGATTTTTTCAGAGCTGACGCAGCCTGGGTCATGTTGTGCCCACACTGTATCTATCCTGTTCTTGGTATTGCCTTAACTTTACATCAGTGAGACATCATTGCTCTGTCAGCTATTCCCATTCAGTTCAAAAGCAGAATGTATCCAGAAGCAAGCTGAATGTGATTGATTTCAAAAAAGTGTATTTTAAAATAATCATTACATTCAAAGTTCCAAAACTCATGATTTAAAAAAAAAAGGTATTTAAAAATCTGTAATTTCAGCTTCAGAAATATATTTGATGTAGTCTTATTAACTTAATATACTATTTTTTTTTAAAAAGTGTCGAAGTATAAAAAGGTACATGATAAAATGGAAAAGGAAGAATGTCACAAGAATTTTTTAAAAGTGGCTTTTTAACAATGTGCATTTCTATTAAAATTTCATCTTTTTGAGGAATGGGAAATCTAACATGCAGTTAGTAAGCTATTGTTATTTCTGAATTATAATTGAAGAAAATCAACTCAGAAAACTCTATTCTTGTTTGTCTTCTTCTCATTTTAAATTCAAACACAAGATTTGTTCCTTCATTGCCTTACGCTTCTCTAAAAGCAGAACAAATTTTGCTAGTTTTTTTTCTGTATTTATATTTTCTTTCTCCTTTTTAATTTCCATATGAGATGTTATCTTCCTGTCAATATTCTTAGTGCGCACCACACAGTACATGACTGTTGTTATCCTCTTCCTCTTGAGCATGCTTTTTCTCTTTCCCAGTGTTGAAGTCTTTACAAAAAGCATTGAACTGGGAATCCTTCAGAACTTCTGTTTAATTGTAGAAGACATGCCAACTCAGGGTGCCAACAATAACATACAGTAGATGTTGTGTGTCTTTTTTTTCATAGCTATTGGGATAAAGTTTCTCTGACAGACTAGATAATGAAGTAAGATGAGGTGAAGGGCAACTTCTGCTGGACATGTGTACGTGTTAGAAGCCATGTGGCTGAAAGATTCAAACAGCCATTCAGTGAAAAACAAAGTGTCCTGGTAAAGTGTCTCCAGTGTCACTGTTAATTAGGATAGCCTTGAAATACACAATAGCTCATCCATTTAACAAGGCACACAAGATTTAGTCATGAAAAACTTTGCGCCCCAAAATTAATGGCTTATTTAACACTCATCATGCATAGATTCAAGCATCATGTAGCTTTACCACATACAAAAATCTACATTTTCTTCTCTTTAGGTCTCACTAGTCTGGAGGGAACTTTAAATGCTATCAGTTTTCAAGCAACTTCAGTGACTGAGAAGGTTTGCACATCACAAGCATGAAGAGCACAGGCGAGGAATAGATATGCACAGCTACTGACATCATTTCCAATTCTGTCTGTTCACGCTCCTTTCAATTTCTGAGTTCCTCTGAAGAGGTCATACTTCAGTATATTCACTTACATTCTATTAAGAATAAAATCACCTTATTTAAGAAAAAATCAACTGGAAAACTATTCACAACAACCCTTTTTGCTATTTTTTTGGAGGGCATGTTATGTGACTTTGAAGGGATAAATATATGTGTTGTTACATGTACAATTTATGCATTCTCCTCAGGCCTTTCACTGGTGACTATTTAGCACTTTGTGTTCCTTTTCATGGTTCCAAAGACACTGACCTTGCACTTGCCCTCTTGCTCATGCACACTGCTGAGCAAATAAACAAAACCCCCAGAAGACAATTTCCTTAATCAAGATGTATTCATCCAGCTGCATGCTGAATTTCAACAGGTCCAAAGGAAGCAAAAGTTACAAAGTACATGACATACCCTTGGTAAATAATGTCAGACCTAGTGAAGGCCGAAGCTGATGAAAATGAGTGTTCTAATTTTATAATGACATTATTAATTAAGGATTTTTGTCTCTGCACTGTGTGAATATCTAGTACAATTTTAAATAAGCATTCTTTACAAATAGCATAAAGGTTTATGTTCTCTGTTTATTTGAGATAAATAACTCATGATAACTGTAACAAAGTGTTTAAGTTCAATTTGAGAGACATCTTCTTACATACAGAGTAGAATATTATCAAAATAATTTCTCCATGCCCAAGCTATGGAGAGACATAGTCACTTTTTAGAGACAAAAGACTAGGGCAGCCCTCAAAACAGAAGACTGTGTATGTGATATGTATTATAATCTCTGTAGCTCTGTTGCACTTTGCCTTTTTACTTTTTGATTACTTGAACTGATAAGTTATTCAAACACAATTAGATTTAATTGCAATAAAATTCACAAATGACAAAAATAAGAAATAAGTCTCTTTAGGATAAAAAATAAGGAAAGCGTGACAGTGGATGAGGAAGAGCAGAGGTAAGTCAGCAATGCATTTAAATGAAGGTTTTCACAGTTCTGCTTTGACTTTTTTGCTTTGACTTGTCGCATCGTCAAATCATGAGAAAAAAACTCAGGCTTTTGTAACAGTGAGTAGACTGGATCTACTCTTAGATACCACAAACAAATTTCTATTCTAACTGTGTAGTGTCACAGAGGAATGAGGAGTGGAGAAACAGCTCTTCTTCCTGTTCCTGTCTCACCATCAAAGCTCTGAAAAGAAGCATGCCTGTAGAGAATGCAATGTCCAGCAAGGTGATACTTTGTCTAGACTCTTCTCCAGAAGGGTGAGTATATGAACTGGTGCTGTGACAACAGCACGGACAACATGTTCCATAGAGAGTGCTTCTAGTGTATAAAGTCTCCAGACAGTCCAGAGCATGAGAGGCCTGAGAATAGTGTAGGAATTTCCAGGATTCTGTCTTTCATCTCTGTGATGCTGTTCCCGTGCATATGAAGAATCCCTTATACCATTCTGAAATAGTTAAAACACAATCAAGAAAATGTCTGACACACTGGGGGCAAGATTTTCCTGGAAGAGGTTGGTCCATGAGTTCAGACGGCAGGTGTTCTGTAACTCTTTGAATCATAGTTTTCCCAGTGGGAAGAAGAGATTTCCACCACATAATATAAATATTTTGCTAGGTCTTTGAAAGCATAGCCCCACACTAACATTAATATATAGAATAATATATGAAATAGAAATAGGAAAAGCATTACTTAGCTTCCCACATACCTTGATAAACTACTTAGAGACAAATATATGTTTTTATAAAACAAACTATTAGTGTGTTTCTTATTAAACAGTTATTCATTTTTCTTTTGAAATACTTTTGTCACGCCAGCACAATAGTTCGCTACTTGCTAAAATACAAGGTTTGGTAGATTGCTCTGTTGCATTTTTCCTCAACTGCTTTTACCATTCTTAGTTGCTTGCCAAATGTTCATCTAAATATCTTATCGTTTAGCCCTGTTTATCTGTTTACTAAGCTGAGTAAACCAACAGCATATGTCACATTTAACTGCAAATATGCTCCATCTTTTTTGCATTTCTCCAGTGGCTCAGGAAATGTTTCGAAACATACTCTGTCCTTCATAATTAAAAGTAAATATGACTACAATTTAATACAAATATACATGGCTTTTGTTCTACTTTGGCATATGTCTTCAATCAAATTTTGTTGAGACTTATGCACTACTCTATAGGTTCACGGGTAGAAATAGCCTTGCTATTTCTCAAACCATTAAACTGACTCATTTCCATGTTGATTCTGGACATATCAGTGTTATCAGAGAAACAGGTCAGCACTTCAGTCTGGTTTTGCTGAGACATGTAGTTTACAGATATCACATCAAAACTCTGTTCCAAGCCTGTGTTATCTCCTTTTCCTCTTACATCACTGAGGCCTATATTTTCTCATTGCCAGAGAACCATCTCCCTGTATGAATGGATGGCAAAATTTTGGACATTGACAGCTCCTCAGTTACACAATTTTTCAAACAAAGTAGAAGAGGACTTTAGAGTAGCTCATACCTGAATTCTCCCCTCCCCTCCCCTCCCCTCCCCTCCCCTCCCCGCCCCTCCCCCCCCTCCCCTCCCCGCCCCTCCCCGCCCCTCCCCCCCCTCCCCTCCCCTCCCCTCCCCTCCCCTCCCCTCCCCTCCCCTCCCCTCCCCTCCCCTCCCCTCCCCTCCCCTCCCCTCCCCTCCCCTCCCCTCCCCTCCCCTCCCCTCCCCTCCCCTCCCCTCCCCTCCCCTCCCCTCCCCTCCCCTTCCCTCCCCTCCTCTTCTCTTTCTTTATCAGATATTCATCTAGAAGTTTTAAAAGTTCACTCACGTCTTCCATCACATTGTCAACTTTGAACACCAATGGAAGTATGAACTCACTTTGAAAGAACTAGAATATAGCTATACAGATGAAGAGAATTACTCTTTTAAGTATTTAATTGCAAACTTGCAATGAAACCAAAACTCCATTCAGTTTTGCAATACCTTGAAAATGTCTCTAGCAAACCATGATTTTATACAACCATAGAACATAGAATAACAGAATGTCTCAGGTTGGAAGGGATATCAAAGCTATCCAGCCCCAATTCCATGTCATGGGAGGGGCTGCCCTTCACCGCCTCAGACTGCCCAGGGCCTCATCCAGCCTCTCCTTGATCGTGCCTCCAGGGATAGGACATTATAGCTTCTCTGGGCATCCTGTGCCAGGGCCATACCACTCTCTGAGTAAACAATCTCTTCCTAACATCTAACGCAAATCTACCTTATTTTAGTTTACAGACATTCCCTTTTGTTCTAGTACTACCTCCTTGTGTAAAAAATTGGTCCCAATCCTGCTTGTAGGCTGTCTTGAAGTACTGGAATCCTGTAGCGAGATCCCTCTTGAATCTTCTCTAAGCTAGACAAGCACAGCTCCCTCAACCTTTTTTTTTCTCAGGAGAAGTGCTCCAACCCTCTGATCATCTTCATGCCCTTCTCTGGACCTGCTCCAACAGCTCTACATCTTATGATGGGGGTCTGTCAGTGGTTTACTGAGTGGTTTGGCTCAGTTCTGTGACTAATGGGGCAAGGGGACCATGGAAAGGGAAAAGGGGAAAAAGGGAAAAAGGGGAAAGGGTAGGGAGATGGACCTAGAAACAAAACAGCAGCAATGATCTGGGGAGCAGAGTTAATTTACAAAATAAGATACAGGAATGTAAGATAATACAATATAGAACAATATAATTGGAATTGAGGCTAATAAGTCAAATAAAATGAGAAAGTATCTGGGGCCTTACTGTAATGATGAAGGTGAGATGGTTAGGGAGCACACATGCTGCTGAGATGAGCAGAAAGGGAAAAGGGGACATCTCATGACATTCCAACAGTTTATCTTTCCCTCTGAATGGAAGGCAAAAACAGAACAGTGAACAGTACTCTGGAATATGTAGTTCTACTTCTCTTTTGAGACAGGCATACCCGGAACCATTGATCATCCACAGAACTGAAGCATTAACTCTTTAACTCCCAGTGCACTACATGATGTTTTGATATGGAATGCAAATAACAAAAAATCATAGAAACATGACAGGGCCTCAGTATTGGGTGTAGTAGTCTTGTTGGGGCCTCAGGAGGGCACAGCAGAGGGGAATGCCACCCTACTTTTCCACCTCTCTGTGGATGCAACCCAAGATTCAGTTGGTCTTCCAGGCTGCAGGCACACACTGCTGTCTTGTGTCCATCTTTTTGTCCATCAGAACCCCTAAGTCCTTCTCCACAGAGCTACTCTCAGTGAATTCTTGTCCCAGTCTGTAATCAGATCTGGAATGTCTCCATCCCAAGTACACCAGCTTGCATTTGGCCTTGTTGAACCTCATTAATTTCCCGTGGGATCAGTTTTCATGTTTCTCTAAATGGCATCCCTTCCTTCAACTTCATTGCTAGTCTTAGTGTCATCGTCAAACTTGATTAGAGAACAGTTGATCCTGTTGTCTTTGTCACTGATAAAAATAATGTGAAAGACAAAAGAGAACAATATAACTCATTATTTAATAATATTTGAAAATAAATAACTATCAAAAATTTCTATTTTTCTGTGTTCCCAGATTAACAGTCTGCAAACTTACCGTGATAAGAAAAGAACTGTCACAATCTAAAATATCTCTAACATTCTTGAGAAACATGACAAATGAAAAAGAGAGAGTCAGAGGGGGAAGAAGAACTTTCCTGACTGTTTTATTCTTTCATGCATGCTACTTGATTTGCATACTAACATCCAGTACTTACCAAAGGTACTTACTGCATCATAAAAGTAATAAAAATACAGTAAATCTTTACAAGTAAGTGTTATAGGTGCATAAAAATTAATGACACAACATGCTGTTTTTGAAACATATTCAGTTTCTAGGATCTGATACTTCATACATCAAAGTTTTTTTTCTTTTGTTTTGTTTTGCTTTATTCTTCTGGACACAATGGAATCACTGAGAATTCATTCCACTAATGCATGAAATAATTATTTTTGGCTGCTTTATGAAGGCTGATTGATATTTTAATTAAAAAAGCCCATTTTTCAGCTGCTTAAACTTTACCTGTCTTTAAGATAAGGGCCAATATTTTTCATGAACCCTAGGCTGATTAATTATGTTAAATTTCAGTCAAGAATTGTGAGCTATTTCTTGGAGCTTGCTTGTTTTACCCACATTAATCATAGTAGTAATAATAATAATGATTGAAAAAAAGGAAAAAAAAATTAAATTAATTTTTTAATTTAGACAGCTAAATTAAATTGATACAAGCCAGTGCTGAAAAGCAATTTCACAAGAATAACACCAAAGTGCTGATGTGTCTGTCTCAATCATTTCCATTAACGAATTCAGTCAAGTTTAAAGACTTAAGAATATTACTCAAATGATCAGTAGTTTATTGTGCCTATTAAAGAGAGCTTCCCCCCCCAGCAGAGAGTCAGAACTTTGGAGTCTGTGCACATATGATTTGTACCACCCATAGCTTAGTTTCAGAAAACTGAAAGTTTTCTGCTTGTGAAGTGTAACAGGACAAGGGTGAGAAAAAAACATTAAAAAATTAGGAAACTCAGTTGGAGACAGTGGGAATAAAGAATGCACATGTGGCTGGAAGAATGGCCACATGTCAATGAGACAGAAAGAAAGTGGACTATGAATCAGGAGAAAGTGGCACTAGCTAGGCAAAGAGACAGAAACAAGAAAGGGAAAATGAAGTCTGAAGGATTTAGATCAGTGGTGAAAAAGCTAAGGCAACAGACTGAGTAAGGAAAAGAGAGAAAGAACAAGAACAGAAACAGGAATTCTCACAGTTGTTATGTCACTTTATTTTTTACTTACTTTCCCCAGAAGTTTCAAGAAAGTCTACATCATATCAAATCTTGTTATTCCTCTCTGTAACACCCGCTAGTAGCTCAGTGGGGGAAGTATCCTCCAGTACTCTCTGTACAGCTTGCTTACTCATTCCAGATTCTCTGCTCCACTTCTAGAATAAGAGAAACAGCTTTGTGCTCCAGTTCTAACTCGTATCACTAAGATGCTGACAGGCTAGAACCTCTAGAATGTTCCACATTTCTTCTTGAAATCTGAGATTAATTGACCTCCTCCGTAGCACTCTCACAAAAGGTAAAATTGAATATGACAAGATATGTAGATGAAAACTGGGGATTGGTTCAATTGTATTACCTGTGTAATCTTAATCTAGACCTTTGTCTGCATATTATATTGCATAGTTTATAAAACTGCTGTATCATTTTAAAGAATGGACCTGCTCAGGGTGAGAATAAAAGTCATGACACAAAGACAATGCTGAGAATGCTGAAAGTCATGACAAAGACAATACATATAGGGGAATTATTTTTTTTCTCAGGAAAACTGGTTATGAATTCAAAAAGCAACAAAGTTCAGTTCAGTTTACTGGAAGCCTGATAATTTTCCATTTGTTGCTGGGCTTTTTGTTTGTTTCCTTGTTTGTTTTTCTTTTTTATTTTTTGTTATTCTTTTTAATTTCAAATAGATACAAAACACTCTTCATAGAAAAATGGTAATTACAACATTTCTGCTTTTTTCCTTTTCATTTTGATATTACAGAAGTGTTAAAAGGTATGTTGAGAAGCCCATCACAATAAAAACAATTTGTGAAGAAAAATATTAAATGCTTTATCATAGAGTTATAGAATCTCCTCCTAACATCTAACTCCATCTTTTCATGTAGACATTTCCCCTTCTTCTATCACTACTTACCCATGTACAAAGTTGATTCCCCTCCTGTTTATAAACTTCCTTCATGTACTGAAGGGTCAAGGTCTCTCCAGAGTCTTCTCTACATTCTGAACAACCCTCAGCCTGTCTTCAGAGAGGAGAATCACCCCTCTGATCATCTTCTTTGGATAATCCTTTGGACCTGCTCCTATAGCTCCACATCTTTTCTGTGGCAGAGGGCAGAGCAGAGGGAAACAATCCCTTCCCTCTTCCTGCTAGCCACTCCTCTGTTGATAAAGCCCAAGGTAAAAGTGCACACTGCTGTCTCATCTCCAACTTTTCATTCATGAGGACCCCTAAGTTCTTCTCAGCAGGGCTACTCAATGAATTCTTCTCCATGTCTGTACTCATATCTGGGATTGCTCAACCCAAAAAAAAACACCTTGCATTTGGCCTCGTTGAACCTCATTAGACCTCATTAAATTCAAACTCATCAAACAATACATGTTGCTAAATGTTGAAACATTATTTTGTTTTGTTTTTCCCTTTGTTCAGAACAAAGACTTTGGAGAAAAAGATATAATCTCATGAAGTCTTTTGATTTCAAAATTCCTCTTAATTCTAGTCTTATAACTTCTGCAGATGAATTGTTCCTTGGGGAAAGAGATGAGACTCTAACATGATCCAGATTTTCAGTGTCATGCTGGACAACTCCCTGAAGCTGAACTTTTCCTAGGTCTGTTGCTGATGGGCTGTTTTTTATTTTCTGCTTGGCTGGATTTACATTCCTAGATGTCACCCACAGAAAAGCCGAATACTTAAAACAAAAAAATAAAAGTGATGAAGTTTGCAACTTGAATTTACCATGTCTGCCATTATACCAGTACAGAAAAAATCCAGGTCTCTCTTGTCTTAAATTTTGCACCAAAAACTTATGGCTAGTCAGCCTGTGTGTGTGAATTGTAGTTTGCAGTTTTCCACTAAGAGAGCAACTATAATATTTGACTGTGAAAATGAAGTGCTTATGAAATATGTGATCTAAAGAGAAAATGACTAACATAGTTTTCAGATGTGGGTTTCACTGGTACACAGAAAATGGGCCACACAATGAGTTGCCAGGAAAAAGTATTGGACAGTGGCTCATTAAACCAAAAAGAGCTACCTCAGACTGTCTAGTTTGTGAAAAAAAATCTTGTGAAGGGAAGAAAGGAAATATATCTCCTAGTGTAAATAGAGTGGGTAGAATTTGGGTTTATACAAGAAACTTCAGTTTCTCCATTTCCTACTTTTTAGGATTTGAGGCTTTTTGTACTTTACACATTGCTTGTGAGTAGTATTTGTTTTACAGAAACAAGCTACTAAATGCTCATCTTATCAGAATTGTACCAACCCAACTTCTGTTGACAGTGCATCTACATTAGCGGATCATTATTTCTATTTTCAACAGTGTTACAGAGGTCTTCTGGCACTCAGTCATCAGGCTGTAAGATACACTGTGAGGGTCTTCTGAAGATTTCTTTACTTCCATCAGTCTGATATTGATTTTTACATTCTTGATTTTACTTATGTAATCTACATTATATACAGTGCAAGTTCTGCACAAGACTGTCAGAAAGGACTGGCTCTGCTGTTAATATGGCATCTGAGGTACACAAAACCTCTCAGGGATTCTTTTCACTCATTGTGAAGTCATCTCACCAGGCAAATAATCTGCTCTGAACGTCAGTTGCCATTCAGTGACCTACACAATGCTTTCCAACTCTATTCTGTGACTTACAGAATGTCTCTATGACTGCTCATGATCCATATATGACTCCACATACCTAGCCAGTGAAAGACAAGTCTTGCCCACTTTCATCAAAAATGAGAGAACTCCAACTACATTCTCCTACTTTAGTATTTAAGAACAAAACCATAAACAGAAAGTACTCTTCATCTATTCTCTGAATCAACCAGTCTATTCTTTCTATATCTAGTAATTTAATTTCTTGGTAGAATAGCACTTTTGCTATCAGATAGCAATAAGTTTGGCAATGATCAGTAACCAACTACCATGCAGGCTTTTCCTGGCATGTCTGTGTCTGAAAGCTGGTATGTAAACAGAAGCAACAGCTATTAGAGGCCTCATTTAATTCAAGGACTAGACAAAAATGAGCAATGCTGTGACCCAAATATCTCAAATATTAACGCTAAACATATTTTAGTCAGAAACTAATATTCTGAGAAGCTATTTGAAAAGACTGGATATCCAAAAGGAACAGTGGAGACAAAACAATGTTTTATGTAGAGACATTCAAACCATTCCTTCCAGCCCACTCTATTATCACATCTCCCCACTCTTCCCATTCCCTTCCCCATACATCAGAATAATTCTTGAATAACTGCAAGATACACATCGCTTCCTCATCTCAATTGCACTATAAGACACTTAGAATTAATACAGACCCATATTCACTTTGCAAATGTTATAGTCAAAGCTTCATTGTACATGGGGATACTAGAGCTCAGTAGGACTCAGGGATTTCTGATCTATACTAAAAGATACATAGCAAAAGATTTTATTTAAACTCTTGTTAATGTCTTCAACATGTAGTGCACAAGTAGTATTAAGAATAGGTAGCTTGTTTAACCAGAATTTGAATTAGCTAAGATTTCTAAGAAGCTATGTACTCATTATTCTAATAACTACTTGAAAGAGGTCGAATAAATAGCTGTTGTGTAAAACATAGAGTATGCACACTGTATTTTCATTCACTTCAGTGCAAATGCAGCAAATTCAACTGAAGCTGAATGAAGCTGATTCAAATTCAAATGAAGCTGAACTGAAGCTGTTGTTAAAACAGGTCCTTTTATGTATATGTTGTTGGACCTGTGTCTAACACCTATTGTATAGGTCTGGGGAAACAGGAACTACTGGTGTTATTATTATTATTATCATATTGAAACAACTGCAAAAGCACAATAATGAGTTTTAGTGAACCTACATCAAAGATCTTCTCAGTCTGGAACTTGTAACTAATTTTTGTTTTAATATTTCTTGTTTTGCATCATCTACTTATTAAAATTGTTTTGTATAACTATAAGGCATGAATATTCTGTATAAAATAAAGTGAAAGGAAAAATAAAGGAGATAAAAATCAACATCATAATCCCATTATCAGAACAGTATTGAAAAGCTGCCTATCAGTAATCTGAAAATAACAAGTATGGTGTAAACCTAGTGATATATTTATACAGAAAAAAAAAAAAGACATTCACAGTAAACTGTATAGCAAGGATCTGTTTT
Organism: Cyrtonyx montezumae; assembly: GCF_038088225.1. Taxonomy (NCBI): domain Eukaryota; kingdom Metazoa; phylum Chordata; class Aves; order Galliformes; family Odontophoridae; genus Cyrtonyx; species Cyrtonyx montezumae. The sequence continues at coordinate 61,783,562 of NW_027072034.1, read as the reverse complement.
ATTACTACAGCTTCAGACAAGCAGTTGCATACATATCATAATATGCCCTTTTGATTTCCTTGCAAATAACTGAAATTTCTGAAAACCACAGTGGTGATAAGAGACTGATGACATTTTATTAAGCTGATTTTGCAGTTCGGTTTAAATTACTGAAAGAACATTTTATAAGACTATGTATCCCTTTTGTTTTTATGTCTTTTGCACTCAAACCCTGTGGTATTTTCTCCCTTTCTCTGATCCTATAATCAGAGCACAGGGTTTCTAAGCACAAAAAGAGATGAACAGATGAAAGAACTTCTGAAGAACAGAAAAAAAACAGCACCTCAGGATGTGCCTTTCCTTACAAAGCTATCTTTTCTCACGACTCTGAAGAGTAAATTAGGAATTTTGTATTTTCAGTACATAATCTCATTTGGCACCATATTTGAATTTATGTGGAAAAAAAATCGTAATTACAAGATAAAAGATTTTTCGGCTGCTTGAAAAGCTAATCTGCCAGATCACCACTGCAAATTTTTACATTTTTAGCTAGCAACAATCCAGAAAAATCTTAGAGATAAAAGAAAAGATACATGATTAGTCCCCATTAGAGCACTAGTTAGTGTACAATAGCCTGGCCACTGAAGAACACTTTTATCTTGCTGAATGATGATTCAGAATGACAGATCAGATCATCACATAGAGTTTAACTCTGTAATAGAAAATCTTGTGATTACTCTTCTGTGAAGTTCTACCAATGTCTCCTCAGGAGAAAGCATTAGTAACCCCTAAGACTATCACTTGACAAAGCAGATACTTAAGATCTTAAGATAGTATCTACAGCTGTGGGTTTGGTTTGACAGCTCCTTAATGAAAAGCAATGAAACTCCCATTATAATCAGAATACTATATAGATCTAGTAATGGTTTTGGACATAATAATAAAGATTCTATTATATTACTTCTATTTTGCCATTCCATTAGTTTCTCAATTCATGTAATTCACTTACATGTTGACTTCATGTTTTTTGGTATTGTTACTAATTATAGTGTTTTCTTTATTTCTGCTCAAGACTTAAGTAAACCTGTATTATGATACAAGTAACATTTTCCATTAGTTCAATGCATTTCCACACAGCTTTCTCTTCCTTCATGAGTTGCAGCTAATTAAACATCTCCAAATTTCTGGATGCTCAAAGAGGCAAGCTTGGTATGATGTTTTTGTATCAATAAAATTTATTTTGCTTTATTTCATGTTAAGACTTATGTTGCCACACTTCAGAGTATAAATAATTTGAAGAACTCTAATTTAGTACTTGCATAATTTATTTTCTCATTTACTTTTCTCGCACCAACATGATAGAAAACCAAAACAAACTGAGGATGCTTTGATTCAAGTACAGAGGAAATAATGCTCTGTTTACAGATTTATTTATACGTATACTGACTGTTGTTTAATTAGCATGTAGATACCTGACAATTTCTTACCCTTCCAAAACATTGTTGCTCCACTGAATTTCTGATCTACACTTCATTCTATGCATTTACAATTTTTTGTAGCTTTTTCTACATTTTAAATTTTATCTGCTGCCTATTTTTTTCCTCAATTCCAGAAGTTAAGTCATAGCAGGTATTCCAGAATGATCAAATCCAATTTTAAAACAAATTTTCCTGACACAGATATTAACTGCTGAAGTCATCAGCTGTATATACAGGAACAATCAGAAAGAGCTATAATTCAAGACTATCTCTAAAACAGTGAAATAATGAATTATCAGTTTGTCCTCAAATGAAGAAAAAAAAAAAAGTTAGCTATAACTAGATTGAAAGGTTGGTTTTCATTCAGGTACTTAGAAAAACTTCAAGCACTGAAAAAAAAAAAGTATTCAACAACACTGTATTAACCATGCACTGTACTCTTTTGCTTTACTAGTGAATGAATTTAAATCCAGCTGGTGACTGGGCATGAGTGGTGTTCCTCAGGGGGTCAGTATCTGGCCTGTTTAATGTCTTTATTGATCATCATGATGAGGAGATTGAGTATATTCTTTGTAACTGTTATTGTAATATAATTGATGGCAATATATTGGGAGAAAGTGTGAATCTATTCTGCGATAGGAAGGCCCTTTGGAGGAATATGGACACGCTGGATCAGTGGGTTGAGGCCAGCTGTGTAAGCTTCAACAAAACCAAATGCCAAGTCCTGCTCTTTGGTCACAACAACCTTCTGCATCTCTACAGATCTGAGGCAGAGTGGCTGGAAATATGCACAGAGGAAAAGGATCTGGGGTTGTTGACAGATGGCTGAACATGAGCCCAGTGTGCCCAGGCAGTCAAGAAGCCCAACAACATCCAGACTTGTATTAGAAATACTGCAGCCAGCAGGGGCAGAAGTGGTTGTCCATCTGTCATCAGTCATGGTGAAGCCGCACCTTGAGTATTGCGCTCAGTTTTGGATCCCTCACTACAAAAAAGACATTGGGGTCCTAGAGTGTGTCCTGAAAAAGGCAATGAAGCTGTGAAGGGTTTGGAGCACAAATCTTATGGGGAGTGGCTGGGAACTGGGATTGTTCAATCTCAAGAAAAGGAGGCTCAGGAGAAATTTTATAGCTCTCTACAACCACCTGAAAGGAGGTTGTGATGAGGTGGGGTTCAGCCTCTTCCATTTCAATGGAATCCTAAGAGACTGAATTTGAAAGAAATTAAGATTTGGTCCATGAAGACCGATGAAATAACTACACGTGTCTGACTCAAAACTTAATCTAAACTTTTGTTTTCCTTTCAAACTATAAATAACTTTCACAACTAATATGTCTAATCAGAAAACAAAACAAAACAAAACAAAATGAAACACAGTATAGTGGGAAACAAAGTGACAGTAAAAGAAAAAAGATTACAATTGTACTGGAGGAGATTTACTACTGTGAAATAAGTCATACTCCATGTAACAGACAGATCCACTGTGCAGTGGTGTTAGCACAGCAGTCTAGCTTAACAAGCCAAATTTCCAGCCTTCATGTGTTGATATCCTAGATGGACACTATTTTAAACATCAACTTTCTAAAACTAAGTTGTGTCAGTCCAAGCTATTACTCCTAGACAATATATCGTGCTGATGTATCCGAAGTGAAAATAATGACAGAAACATCAAACAGACATCAAACAAAGGAACTCTGCAAGAATCAAGTACTTGCATTTTTTTTTTCACTTGATAACAGGGTTAGCTTCAACTAAGGCATTCAGCAAAAATGCTTCTTCCTTACACCACTTCCTTGAATGCACTTGACCTCTAGTATGTCATGAGGAATCTAGCAACATTTTTTTTACTCCCTGGGCTGCCTATTCTCACTTCCTGACTTTTTATTTCACTGTTAGGGGTCACAATGGCACATAGAGTTTTACAATCTACTGAAAGCGATCAGAGGTGATTTAAGATATTGCTATATAATTTACAGGACTCTCTTCTAGAAATGGTTAACGAACTGTGTTAAATATGAATAAATTTGAATGTTAAAGACCATTCTGATTTTTACTTAACACTGGTTCATATACCACATCATTCCATGTATTGCTGTTTTACCAATTACAAGACCATGAAAAAGGAAATCATCTTCTGGTTTTCTGAGTAAAGCTTATACTGAAACCTTGAAAATATTCATTATCTGCTGCTTTCTTTAAGTCACTTCTCTTTCTGAAATACCGAAGACAAAATATAATAATGGAAATGGGAATTCACATTCCTGTAGTTACCACAAGACAGAAGGATCAGCAAATATAGGTTACCTCTGCACATGGTTTGTGATGTGCTGCAGCAATGTGAACCATTAAACAAAACATCCCTCCTTGTTTAACCCAACAGAAGTTAGGTGTGTGGTGTAAATCTTCAGCTGATGTTGTCTTCCTTGAGATGTTATATTACCTATGTAGGTATGTTCACATTTAAGTATATATGTATGGCAGAGACCTTTCCAAATAATTTCATAATTTTATAAAGAATAAAAATAGAAACCAAGACTTGCAAGTATTGATGATGTAATAATGCTGGTTACAGCACAAGTTATGCAGGTCCACCTTTGGCAGGCAAGACTCAGATATGCACCTGATAATATCAGTGCTGATTTCCCATCCATTTGACACATTAATAAGCTGCTGGACGAGTAAGGCATTTACTTCCCTCTTCTTTGGTTGATGTCTTTGCCCTGCTGGACAGGGCACAATCAGTGCAGATGAGTCAGAGAAGATTATACATAACTGTCATCTTGATTAGCGGAAAGAATGCACACCCTGGAAATAATGGTCCTCCAGTATTATTAACTCTTGCTTTAAAGGTAACATTCTTACTTTAAAGTTACTACAGATGCACCCTTGCCAAAACAAATATTCTCATATAGACTTGTATAAAAGTGGATGTTTGTACTGGCATGTGAATTACTGTACCCTTCAGATGACCAGGAACATAGGCAATGTGAAATCTCACTTGCTTTTATACTACCCAGAAATAAATAAAAGTATTTCAAGAGTGCATTCCTGTTAGAGCTGTATTCTGTAGTAGAACAAAGCGTACTGGTACCTGTTACAAAGATAGGGTTTGCAAGGTGTTGGCTATAGAAGCATCTCAATGATATTACTTTATGTCATAAAATGTTCTTCTCTCTGATTTTACTGTCACAATTAACTCACTGTGAAAGTTCTACCTGAAGTATTACCGTTGTGTGTTTAAAACGAAGGAGTCCTTTTACCTTTTAATTTTCTTTATCTAATGTTGTCAGCACAGACTGTGATTGTGCATTGTGAGAAATCTCTCTACTTTATGCAGCCAGCTGTCTATAAATTTCTAAGAATTTAATTCTGTTCCTTTATAAAGCTACTAGGAAGCTCTGCCTGTTCATTTTCAGCAACAATCAAGCTGCTAAGCATATCAGTGTTCAGATTAACCTCCCAGTCAAGGGAGCCCCAAGGTATTAGAATGAGCACCAGAACTACTTGCATCTTTCAATTTACTGGCAGAAGAATGGAACACCTCAACAATGACAAAGGAAGGAAGCGCATTAAGCATTTCAAATCCAGCTTACTGTAAAGTAAGACATGAAGTTCAAGTCTAGCACATCCTTGACCATCATAAAGATACATGAAATAGCACTTTTCATTGTCTCAGTGGGTAGCCTTTAAGATAGTGTTCTCCAACACAGGAAATAATGTCCAAATCAAAGCCAGTACTAGTGCAAATGCAGTTGGCACCACTTGGCATGTATGTACAGTTCAAGGCTGTGTTATTAGGTGGTGGACTAGAGAAAGCAGAATAGTGAATATCAAGAGTTAGAGAACATGAACATCACATTGCTTTCCTGATCATGGCATATTTGATGTGAAAAGTTTGGCTTTTTGGTTAGAGTGAAAATGAGTTCTTTTCTTCTCCACATTTCCCTTACAAGAAATGGCACAAGGTTTGATTAGGTGTAGAAGTGTAGGGAAGTCAGTGATAACTCCTAACTGCCAAACATATACCTAGGTTAAAGATAAGATCAAGATTAGAGACTTAGCAGCCTGATTAGCAATTATGACATTTAGCATTCCTTGTCTTTTGGTCACATTGATACATGATTAGACTTTTGATAGAATTCAGTAGTGTCTGGGATTATAAAACCCAGTGGTTGTGGTTGCTGGAAAGTTTCCTGGGGGTTGGTAGGATTTGGCCTCTAAGCCTTTTGTCTGGTCTCTGTGTTTGCACATATAGAAACCCAGACACAGCTATGCTCTGTAGTCTAGACCAGCCCTTAGGATGTAGGTTCCTAAGGGAAAAAAAATACATATCTTGCATTTTAAGCAAAGCACTATAGAGCATGCATTTGAATACTGTGAAAATAACCAGCTGCCCTCCATTGAGTTCAGCACCATTAAAAGACGAGTCAGGGATAAGCCAGTCTTCATTGAAAACTATGGTTTGTAAAGATGACAACTGAATGGGTTTAGGTAAATCTTATTAGCTCTCAACTGGTCTTGAGATACTGTATTGATCCACTTTTTTTTCGTTTTAGTGGAAGATTTATGTACCTGTTAAATGCATTGGCTCATAACCACAATAGATTGACTAGTTCCATAATTCTACCAGAATATTTTTGCTTGCTTAAAGCTCTAAGCTGAAAATAGGGGTGAAACAGAAATGTATACTTTATTGAAGTGGTATGTATTTGTTTAACAAAAAGACACTGCATTGTAAGATAATGTAGGTAAATATAGCTAAATATGCAGAAAGCCAAAGTTGTACTTAATATCACTGTGACATCAATTATCCTGTTCCTCTCATAAAGCAGTTTTCTGCATACTTACGTAAACCTGGGACACATCCAGATTAAACACATTCTTGCTTGTGTTGCCTTTTTTTTTCCAGATTGTTCCACTGGAACTGGCCCAATCCAATTTATACTGGCTGACTTAGTAGTTTCCCCTCGTGATATTTCTTCTGGAAACACAGACTTTTACAAAAAAGGTCATGGTTTACATGCCACTGCTCTCCGGTAACTGCTTTCCTCCCTGTATTTACAGATTAATATTTTGTCAGCATATTTTGTGGGAAAAAAATCTAACCATAGTGTTCTCTGCAGGGACATTGTAAAAAAGGAAAAATCATGAAACAATCTGAAAATGAAGTTGAAAAAGAAGGGTCAAATGGGTCTCATCAAACTCACAGTTTCCTCCTTACTAATACCATAGCATCAAAGCAAGGACCTTCACTTTGCATTGGATGTGAAAACATTCACTTTCTGGAATAAACTTTGATGAACATAAGATAACTAAGAGGACATGGAGAAAATAGATCTCTGGTTCCTTGGAAAATACTATTTCTTTCAAAACTCATTTTCAATTGAATAGTCTCTGCACTATGTTTCATTTCCTAAGGTTATAGCGTTTGCCTCCATTACTGATTGTTATGAACTGGTCACAAGTTAACATATGTCATTCTGCCCTTCCACAAGAACACGTGAGAAATCTTTTATTTGGTGAAATTGTATGAATAAGATCAGTCACAGGCACAAGCATTTATACAGACTTCGGAAAATGGTATATGAATATTTCAAAATAAGATATTTAAGTGAAATTCTACAAAAACTACTTGTGCATCAAAAACAGAAGTTCTGAATGAATTATGAGCAGTTGAATAAAAGAAAAAAATATGGATTTTGAAAATATACTGAAAAAGTGAAGGGCTGCTTTATAGAATTGTTTAGTACAGTTTGATCTAAAAAAACTTACACAGATAGTTCTTCAACTACTAAGTAAATGGCAGGTGACAAATGATTTACCTTGTTTCTTACACTTGCTATAAAAGATGCAGAAACAATAACCGATTCAAAATAAATTTTAATAAAAGAATTTTACAGGAACTTTGTAGCAAATAAGTTATTTTGTATTTTTATTTTGAGATTTTATTTGTCAGGTACATTTCTACTTGTCCCATAGGCAACACTGTATAGAGAAGACATCTATGGCTATTACAGTCAGTAATTAAACCACAAAAAACACCTTTTCTATCTGATTTAGGGATAGAATAACTAGACCTTTTTTTTCATTTTGCTGCAGTGTTCATTCATTAGCTACATTGCTTCTAAGTGCTTTTTGTCTTTACATTGATCTCAAAGTATTGAAAAGAACTGTTTGTCTGGGCCTTGAGAGATTAGAAAAATAATAAAATTTCCTGGTGTTTATTCTGACCAACACTTGTGCCCAAAATGGAACACCATGACTTAGAAAATCCACTAACATATCACATCATAAACTAACTGTCAAGCTTAAAACAATGACAACATCAGAAGTTGAAGAACAAAAGTAATATTCATCTATTTATGCTCAAATTCGCATCTATTTATCTGTCTGGCTAAATATTTCTGATGCTGACAACTCTAACACAGTGGCTCCATCTTTCTTCTTTTAAAGTATTAATGGGATTTTTTTAAGTATTCTTTTGTAGACACAAAATTTGTTGGCCCTACTAGTCCTTTGATACTGATCTAACCAATCCTGTCACCAACTTCTTTCTTCCCATCATTATTTTAAACTATTTTTTAAGAAAAGGAAGGTTATTGGAACCAATCCAACTGAGTTATATCAGAATAAGAAGAGTTAGTTATTAATTAACAGATTTGTAATAATATGTTTTGCAGCCTGTTCTCACTTACTTTCTTCCATGGGATTAATCCTGTCTAAATCCCAAGAACTGTTTTTACTTACCCCCATAAAATTAAAACTAGAATGAGACCTGTGGATTTTACAGACTAAATCACATGACCAATTCTCTGTTAGTCAGAACTTTCTGAGTATAGACACTAGAAGGCATAAACTCTGCATAAAACAAGGATTCTGTGAAATTTTTTATTGTCTTTTAATATCAGATATTCTTGGTGTCAAATTAATGTGAACTAGTTTGTATCTTTTTTTTTTTTTAAATAATAAATACATCAAAAAATGTGTTTTTTCACTTTCTGTATGTGAAATGTTTTTATGGTACTCAAAGACATGAAGATTTGAAATCTGTAAATTTTCAATGTTTAAAAATCACAGTATTGATTTTACTCAGAGTCGTTAAGAAAAGCAGTGATTAATGTGTTTTGTTTGTTTTTTTGTTTATTGAAAAATATGTTGAAAATGCATCAATACATCAGATAGTAGAAAAATAAAATGAAAGTCTTGTATTGTTGAAATCCTTATCTGTTTATGCTGTAGTGCTTGATCTGCCAAAGATTTGCTCGTACTGAATTATAGTTTGGAAGGTACAACAAACCTATTATACTGGACTCATGTATCTTGCTTAGTTTGAAGGTACTTACGCTGGGAATTCAAATATCAAAGCCTTGCAAGTAGATCCCACTCTCTGTTCCTCAACAAAGACTTTGATTTTTTGGGAAGACATGTTCAGAGATCCAGATTAAGATTTTTGATTGTGCAGAATTTGACGCATCACAGAGATAAATATTGAAATGTCCCCAGAAAGTTTCCACCTGATTCTTAGTGCTGGTGAAGCAGATTCAGTGAAACCTTATTGTAGACAAAATTTAATGCAGTAAGGACTGTTCCTTAAAGCTGAGGGAAATCTATTACTTCTCCAGTATTTCTCTTTACCTGCATCAGGGGAAATTTTGTTTCCAGCTTTTTGCAGTTTCTTGGCATACAGGAGAACTTAATTATTTCCATAATCCCTACCCAGGCCAGTTCCCCTACCATCGGCAACTTCACAGGATTGTTAGTATTCAAATATCAAACTGAATTGTGCAGTCTCCTTTGATTCAGTGTCCAACATTCTCCATTCTCCAGTTTAACTAAAGAGTATAAATAAAGTTGCTAAAAGATAATATCTCTCTCACATAGAAAGTACATGAGAAGATTATGAATACTGATATATATTCAGCAACAAACATGTCAGAAACCTGAAACTTTAAGGAGAACTTCAATTTCCTTAGAGATTATTAAAAATTTTTACCAACCTTGAGCCTGAAACACCATCACTTAGAGTAACAGTTCAGAATGATAGAATCACAGAATGACATGAATTGGAAAGGACTTTAAAGACCATCCAATTCCAATCCCCTGCTGTGGGCAGGGCTGCCCTTCATGAACTCAGGTTGCCCAGGACCCCATCCAACCTGGCCTTGAGTGCCTCCAGGGATGGTGCACCCACAGCTTCTCTGCGCAGCCTGTGCCAGGGCCACACCACTTCTAAGTTAAGAATTTCCTCCTAATATCTAATCTAAATCTCCCCTCCTTTAGTTTAAAATTGTTTCCCCTTGTTCTATCTGCATGTGTAAGATGTCAGTTCCACTCCTGTTTGTAAGCTCCTTTCAAGTACTGAAATGCTGCAAAGACGTTTCCCCAGACCCTTCTTTTCTCCAGGCTGAACAACCCCAGCTCCCTCAGCCTTTCTTCACAGGATAAGTGCTCCAGCCATCTTCATGGCTTCCTATGGACACTCTCCAATAACTCCACATCTATTTTGAGCTGTGGACTCCAGGCCTGTACACAATACTCCAGAAGGAGCCTCAAGAGGGCAGAACAGAGGGAAGTAATACCCTCCTTCTTCTTGCTAGCAATCTTTCTTTTGAAGGAGCCCAGGATGCAGTTGGTCTTCCAGGCTGCTAGCACATACTGCTGACTCATGTCCAGCTTTTTGCCCACCTGCCAGGAACCCAAGTGTTTCTCCCAAGGGGTGCTCACAATGAGTTCTTCTACCAGTCTGTAGACAGGTCTGAGATTTCCCCAGCATTTGTCCTTGTTTAACTTCATTAGGTTCATTTGCACTCAGAAAGAGGAAAGCATAGTAACACTTAAAGAACCAAAGGAACATGATTTAATCTGTTGATCTTTATAAGATGACTGGATATCAATGACAGTTTAATACTCATCTGAAATACAGACCTCTTCGTTCAGCACTCTGCACTGTACATAATCAGACTTAAATGTATGATAAAGTCACAGAATTGCAAGGGTTGGAGGGGACCTCAAGAGATCATTCAGTTCAACCCCTCTACTAAAGCAGGTAAAGTCTTGCAATTGGATTCTGTTTTGGTAATAGTAATCTCATGTTTTGAACAAAATGTAACAAATTAGAGTATTCTTTTACTAAAACACTAAAAAATGTTTATTACCTGGTTTCATGCAAGCAATCTTGTAGAAAACTCCAGATGTTATGAAGCATGCTATGTAAGTCCTTCATGTTTTCGCTACCAAATTCATTACCACAGTATTAACTCTCTGCCAATTAATTACTTGATGCTTTTTGACTACTGAAATCACTTTCAGGTTCAGTTACTCTGAAGTAAAACAGAATTTTGTGAAGTTTCATTGTTAGAGAAGAATTTACTGATTTTAACTCAGGACTACAAGCCTGATTAGGAAGTGATTCTATACTTCCAGTTAATTCTTGTACTATGATTATTTGAAAAAAAACTTGGAAACCAATATGATGTGTGAATTTTGAAAGTGGTGATATCATTTCATATTCATACTGTACAAATGTGAGACTGCCATTGCTACAGATTGTTTTTATACCTGTTTTATTTGTCTGTTTATGAGGTTGGTGGAATTTTCTGGCTTTGCTATCATTTCTCTTCTGCCTACATTTGTTTATTCTCATTTTTTTTCTCAAAGTTTTTTTTACTGTATTTTACTATACTTCTACTGTATTTTATTGCATTTTACTATATTTTACTGTAACTATGCCTTTAACATCCATATTTACACTGGCAATTCTTAATCTAACTGGCCAAGAATCTGGGCTTCTTAAATGTTAGATGGAAATTATGAAGTGAAACTACAGACAGTCTACTTTTCTATCAGTCATCATTAGAAAGATCTGTAGCTGAGATTCTCCTTTTGGCAAGAACTGGTAGTCCTTAACACTGTGTGAACAGATTACCTTTCTCCACACAAAAGAAACCAAGAGTTTGCTGATCATAAAGAGAGGTAATTAAAGATCAACCTTGAAACAGCTCTTCCAAATTTGAATGTTTTCAAGTTCTTTTTCATGTAATAGTTTACCACAAGAAGCACGTCTATTAATCTTTTCCCTCTAGAAACCTGATCCAGTCTTTTTGCTTGATGCCTCTATGCCTTTTGAGGTTTATGAAATCTAAAGCACTAGGGATCATAGTTCGGTGTATAAGAATTTTTTTTTTTTTCCAAGAGAAAGGGGAGACAGAAAATTATCCTTTTCTTTACAAAATGATTCAGTTAATCAAAGCTATGAAAGTGTAATGAGCTACTAGAGTGCTCATTACAAATATCTGTAAGAACTGTTACATTCATAAAGCAAGGATTGTGCTTTTTGTATGTCTGAAGAATTATCTGAACTACCTGTTAAAGTAATAGAATGCAAGAGAAAAATTGTCCCTGTACACATTATTGTTGCATCTGGGAAACAAAGTAAGGAATGAAATCTTGGTTTTCATGAAATTGAGTGGTCTGATTTTTGCCAAGGCTTTACTAGCATGTATTCAGAAAAGATCAGAAAAAGTGCATGCAAACCCTGTCTCCAAAACTAAATGTTTAGGGATATAGTCTGACTTAGAAAACCAGTAACTGAGATTGCTCAAGTATATAATCTATCTATCTATCTATCTATCTATCTATCTATCTATCTATCTATCTATCTATCTATCTATCTATCTATCTATCTATCTATAGTATATAATCTATCTATCTATCTATCTATCTATCTATATATATATTTGCCAAAGCAAATGGAATCTTTCAAACTAGATAAATTATTTAAAGTGTGAATAGTGACTACCCTACATGTGAAGCTCCAAAAACATCTCTGTCCTTTTCTACACTGACTTTATCAGATGTGGGAAGATAATTTGGCCAATGTCTACGGCTTCTGCATAGAGGTTATAATTAAGGATAACAATTGATGCCCATTCCAAGTGTGGTTTTCTAAAATGAATACATTGTACGGAAGACAGAGTATTAACCCATTTCAGTCACACTATCATTGACTCATCACACACTAAAATGCCTTTTAAGCTGACGTAAGTTCTACTGGAATTGAAATGTTGCTAGGAGCACAGAGCACAGATAAAAAACAGAGTTCTACATAGTTTCCTTCTGTACCTCTCTGCATGGTAATTAACTAAATTATAAGCTAATGCAACTTTAGAAGTCTTAGGTTATGGCCAACTTGCCAACTCACCTCCAGCACAGCTAGTGTTCTTAAGTAATCATTAATACTATTAGGTGATAAAACACCATAATGATGAAGTGCTATGGAAATGCTGGCTTACAGTGTGAGGTGTTATAAAGATTCCAAGAAGATCATCACGAACAATTCTGTAAACTGACTCCTTTCTTGTAATATGGGGAGGCAAATGATGTGTAATTGAAATGGGAGTTTTACGTGAAAGATGCATTTCTTATTCCAGAATGATTCAGCAAATGAGGTGTAAATGGTGAACAACCGCAGTGATGTCACCCCCCTGCCTATAAATCTGAAACAAGACCCTGGCAACACAGGTAATGATGTTACTATAGTATGAGTAAGCCAAATCTAGTTTAAGCAGTTGTAGCGAAGATTTCCCTACTGTAAGCCAAATAGACTTGCCAAAAAAGTCCTTCTAGGGCCTAATAAATAAAAGTTAACCATGATCTATATGTCAATAAAACAGATGAATGATACTTTATGACTCTAGAGAAGATGCAGAAATATAACAAGTATTCAGGTAACCTTCCTAGCAAGACTGTACCAGTAATTCTTAGCGTTTATTTTATTCAAAAGACATTTTTATTCATTGATTAGCTGACAGAAAGAGTCTTAATCATTCCCTACATTTTTTTAAAAGAAAACACAGATGTAAATTAAACTTCCCCTAGGAGTTACTTTCCCAGGAGGCATATACAACCAAAGCAAGAAACCCTGTGGAGTGTGCTCCACCTCCAGATATTTTACACTAAATTTGAAAGACTCATTACTAACCTAGTATTTCCTTCTTACACGGCTGTTACCTTGCTATTTTAAAAAACAGAGATAAATATTTCAAAAGAAGAATCATGACTGTCATGGTTTTATGATTTTTGGTATTAGTATTCCACATCATAACATCATGTAGTGCATTGAAAATTAAAGAGTTAATGCTTCATCTCCGTGGATCATTGATAGTTTTATGGGTATACCTGTCTCAGAAGAGAAGAAGAACTACATACCCCAGAGGATTTTGCATTGATTTGTATTTTTATGCTTTTCCGCTCAGAGGGAAAGATAAAAACTGTTTGCTTGTCACGAGACACACTCTTTCCTTTGGGATTGACTCAGCAGTGGGTGCTCGCTGCTGTCTCGCCTTCAACATTTAGTGTAAGGCCTTTGGTTTATCGGATGCTCTCTCTTGCTCATTTTATTTGATTTATTATCTTAATTTCCAATTATATTGTATTAGATTTGTTATTTTGCTTTATAATATCTTATTTAGTGAATTAGCTTTCCTCCTCAGATCGTTGCCACTGTTTTGTTTCTAGGCCCATCTCCCTTTTCCCTTTCCCCCTTTCCCTTTCCTGGGGTGTGGATCCATGGGTCCCCCACACCAACTGTCACGGAACTGGGCCGAACCAGCCTGTAAACTGTTGACAATGACAAATAAAGCAGTGATGGTTTATGTCCTTGATAACCTTTGACTATAAGTGGTTCCCTTCCCATCACCATATTCTCACTTCTTTTTTTTGGTAGAGCATGTCACACAGAATAATATGTTGATGAATGACAACTTTCAGAATTAAAACTGTAGTACTTGTTAAAATGGACGTACTTGTGTATGCTATTATGATAGTGTGAGAGAAATTTTGTGGTTTGCTTTCATTGCAATATTTAAAAAAAAAGAAATCAGGTTATTACCATTGTATCAGAACTGGTAATATTTTCTATTTGAATTGACTTTTGAAAAGAACAAGTCACGTAACATCAAATGTTTTAAAATTTACTTATTTTTCCACTGAGAAAAAAAAAAGAAGATTGAATATTTCAACTATTAAGAAAAAATATTTCAGCTTTCATATGGAATAGACTTTTGTTTTTCTTGACTTGGTTTTATAATACAAGCTCGAATGTCTGGGGTACCCCATGTTTAAAAATTAGTTTATTTAAAGAATGCCTTGATTTTTATTTTTTTTTTTTTTGCAACTCCATTCATCTTACATGTAGATTCAGCCTTTCAAATATGTATTTTGTTTCATCTCAAAACAAGTAGAATTTTCAAAGTATTAGGATATCTTCAAGAATAAACACAAATAGTTCTTGCTCCTTAGTGGAATTCCTGGACTACAGCTTGTTTTATTTGAAAATATGATTAAATCAATTACATGTGACATGCTGCTAGAATCACAGGCAATGGTGACCTTTCTTTAAACAAAAATATTTCTCATTCTTGTCAAAATTTGTGTGGTGTATCTAACTTATTCCCTGTCATGATATGAATAGCCAATTCTGGTGGTTTCAGCTGGGATGCAGATGAGTAGAAACAGATATTGTGGTCACAGCAAATTCAGATGCAAAGAAAATAATAAATGCTTCCAAAGTATTCCTTTAATTCCTTAATTATCAGCAGTCAGGAACTATTGAGAATCCATGTTCTCAATTGGAGTCAGGGCCATGGAACAACTGGGGCTATAGCGAAGACATGGAGAACAAAACGTAAAGGACAAGAAGGTTACTAGGAATAGTCAGTATGGATTCAAAGAAGGAAATCATTCTTTGCCAACCTGACAACTTTCTATGATGAAATTCCTGACACAGGAGATGAGGAGAGATCAGTAAATACTGCCTACCTTGATCTATAGCAACTTCTCTGTAGATATTGTCTGGAAACGATGGCTCTGAGCTAATTAGATGAGCTCAGTATTTTGATCAGTGGGTTGAAATCTAGGTGGAGCCCAATAACTACTTGTAATCTTGGCTCCAGAGCTAGTTAACATCTTCATTAATGATCTAGATGATGGCACAGAGCCCTCAGCAAGTCTGTTGATGACACCAAACTGGGAAGAGTGTCTGATAAAACAGAAGATCTTGCTGCCATCCAGAGGGACTTCAGTAGGCTGAAGGGATGGGCTGATGTGACGCTCACAAAATTCAAAAAAGAAAAAGGCAGAATCCTGCATCTGTGGAAGAGTAACTCTTCAACAGTGAATAAAAATAAAAATAAAAATAAAAATAAACAGAAAAATAAACAGAAAATTACCTAAGTGCCACTTTACTATCTTGTTTTCATTTTCTTTGATAACAAACCACTACTGAAAGCAACAAAAGCAGCATCTTGCTGTTATCTGCTCTGCTTCTTGAGAAACCTTTAAAGGAGAGGTCTTAGAGATAAAAGGTTATGATGTCATAAGCAGGAATAACTACATTTTTAGGTTGTTTACCGGAAGTTAGAAAGCAGAGTTGATATATAAGCACAGATAACATAATCCCATCATGTGGGAATACACAGAATATTGTTTGTTTCTCAAATTTAACTTCAAATTTAGTAAACAGTAAAGGGATATGGACAGAGGGGAAACAGGGATTTACTAAATAATATAAAAAGTACTACATCTCAGAATTACAGTGGATCAGCTTGGAACATAGAACATACTTTGATTAAGAGCTTTGGATGTTGTTAAAGTCTTTTTTTTTCCTCAGAGGTATAGCAGCACAGCATAGAAAATTGCACAGTACACAGGTTAACTATGTGTTAAGTCCTTTGAAGGTAGAGAATAAACAAGCTATTGGGTAAAAAGATGAGAATTTAGAAAAAAAAAATTTTTAAATTTGTAGCATTGTTGATTACTACCAGTGAGTGAAAATATAGTGATCTAGACTGCAGGTAATGAATAATAATAATAAACCTGGGAATCTCTGTTTTTTGTGAACAGGAATGGAGTCTCAAGACAATAAAAATGAAGTATGGTACGGATTTAGTCTCACTTGAATACAGGAGAAGAATTGTTGAACAGTTTCACAGTTGGACAATTTTGGACACAAACTTGCTAACTTTGTAAGCAGATCTTTGAAGAAGGAATGATGATAAAAGTAGCTTGTAGGTACATATATCTTTGCTAATCAAAAAGAGAATAAGAATTTACAGATAATGTAAAAAGACAGGGTCAATTAAAAATATGAGGGTAATCTGGTACATAGCTTTCTAGTCCGTATAATTATGTGAGAGGAAGTAATGTGAATAATAAATATGAAGATCTGGAAACTGCACACATTAGAAAAAGCATTATTTAATTGGCTGTAATTCACAACATGGCAATACTATAATAGCAAAAAAAATAAATAAATAAAAGAGGGAGGCAAGAAGAATGTACTCTGAGTTACAGAGTATAACAGGAAACGTGTCTTTAAACAATTTGTATAAAACACTGAATGAGAGAAATAAATGTTACTTTAGATGTACAATATATGCAGACAAATCTGATGTATGGAGCTTAGGGCACTTGTGAAACAGTCAATAAAACAGTACAGATTAATGTTATTTGCTGATTTGCAGGAAACAAATTATATGCACTGTAAATTCTTGAGATTCATCAGGAACATATCTAGATGATCAAGAAAGTCTCTTGAATATATTCCCCTATATTTGATTGACAAAGAAGTTTCAGAAAGCAAAGACAGCAGAAAATCTGTGTGCTAGTGATTATTAAATGATCTCATGAAAGAGTAGAGGAAGGCAAACAAAGAATAACCAAATAGAAAGATGTTGGAATAGGCTAATTTTTATAGGCAGGGACGTAAAAAACAACCTTTATAAACCTTTCTAACCCATTCTCTGTTCATATTTTTCTTCTACATTTAATGTTTTGAATATCACACAGATCAAACTATGCGCTTGCAACTGCTTTATTCTCTAAAAAGTAATAAGTAACGTAGTAAAATATTTTTAACTAAGCGCAATATTCTCAAATATTTAATAATAATGGTTCTGAAGACTGAATGCAGTATACTACCCAAAATAAATAAATAAAAAAGAGTAGATGCATGCTTTGATCACTGGCTGTTCTGTGGTCATAAGATGGGATGGATGTTTTTCTTTTCTGCAGATTTCACAAATAATTATTTCTGTCTGGACCTTGAGAAATGTGTGCCCTTTCAAACCTAGTATTATGCATGGCCAAATTATAAACATTCAATGCTAAGGGTTGACAATAAAAATTCTAAGCATACCATTTAGTACTGCTACACAAATCTGATTTATAACTGAAGAAAAAGTCCACTAAAGGAAAAGCATCAAGCTGCTGATCCATCACTTACCACCATAGAAATCACAGTCATGGCAGATTACTCTAATAGGCTTATTTAACCATAATATAATAGTATCAAAACACAGTCTGACTCAAAATGGATTTTAATTTCAAATCCTTGAAACCATAGCATGAAAAATATTTTGTAATAAATAATTGACAAAAAAAAAAATTTACAGGAACTATATGAGAAACTTTCTGGGCCAGAGCTGTGCCCCATGGAGTGAAGCCACAGTGGAGCAGGAGTGCTGGGGGAGCTGCGACTCATGGGAACATGTGTAGCAGTGTGGTTCTGAAGGGTGGGCTCCATTATATAGAGCCTTGTTGTGGAAGTGCTGGGAGAGCTGCAGCATGAGGGAAGCTTGTGTAGGATCAGTTCAGGAAGGGCAGCATCTTCTGAGAGGGACCAGCACTTAGAACAGTGGCAGAATAACCATGGAGGTGCAGCAGAGACAGAGTTTTATCGACTTATTGCAGCCCCCAATCCCCTTGGCCTACTTGGAGGAAGAGGTAGAGGAGGATATAGATGGGAGGAAGGTGTTTTTAGTTTCTTTTTATTTCTCACTGCATTAATCTGTTATCAGGAGACAACAGATTGTATTTATCTCCATACACAGTCTGTTTTAATTAGTGAGTGATATGCTTATCCTTATCTCAAAACCAAAGCTCTTTTTCATCATATTTTCTCACACTTTCTTTGAAAGACTGTGTTCAGCTACAAAAAACTAACAGTGCACAATGTGATTTTTCCTGTCTGTTCTAGGAGGAAAATCACTTTACAGCATTCAAATTCCAGAATTCTGAAAAATTTAGTCACTTGTTTGCAGAGTTGTCTGCACACTTGTTTTACTTAAGAAAAAAGATACTTTAAAGTAATTCTTTGAGAAGTTAACATCCCTATTTTCTGTAGTATTTTCCTGTTATTATTAATTCATGGAAGTTTACACACACACGTATATATATAAAGCTACAAACTCATACTGTGCATGAACAGTCAGCTTCTAGGGATCTGATTTGATAATGTCAGTGCCAAAGTTAACATTTTAGGAACTAGCTTGCTAGAATGAAATATTCCTTGCGTCAGGGATATGTATAAGAAAGTAATGTTTGCTTTTCTTTGTAATATATATGCAGCATTACTATGTCTAAGCTATTTCAGCCTGATATAACACATTTCTCACTGCCTTCTTCCAGCAACTAACATCAACAAACTGCTTATATTTATTGTCAGTGAATTTGATAGCTATGATTTCTTTTACATTTTCAAGCTTAATTTTGAAAAGTTCTCCTAAATTAATGAAATTTTGAATAGAATGATTCAAAAAGGGAGGTCTATTTTTTCCTTCCTACTACCATGACAGGCTAGGATGTCTGCTTATATTGTATAGTTTCCATAGGAAGCTGGGTTGAGACAGTTCTCATGTACAGTTCTGTAATCTTGAAATATTTGATTAAAACAAGAGCTACTTTCCTTCCTTTTAATTCTCTTCTTTTCCTTCCTTCCTTCCTTCCTTCCTTCCTTCCTTCCTTCCTTCCTTCCTTCCTTCCTTCCTTCCTTCCTTCCTTCCTTCCTTCCTTCCTTCCTTCCTTCCTTCCTTCCTTCCTTCCTTCCTTCCTTCCTTCCTTCCTTCCTTCCTTCCTTCCTTCCTTCCTTCCTTCCTTCCTTCCTTCCTTCCTTCCTTCCTTCCTTCCTTCCTTCCTTCCTGCCTTCCTGCCTTCCTGCCTTCCTGCCTTCCTGCCTTCCTGCCTTCCTGCCTTCCTGCCTTCCTGCCTTCCTGCCTTCCTTCCTGCCTTCCTGCCTTCCTTCCTGCCTTCCTCCCTCCCTCCCTCCCTCCCTCCCTCCCCTCCCCTCCCCTCCCCTCCCCTCCCCTCCCCTCCCCTCCCCTCCCCTCCCCTCCCCTCCCCTCCCCTCCCCTCCCCTCCCCTCCCCTCCCCTCCCCTCCCCTCCCCTCCCCTCCCCTCCCCTCCCCTTTCCCTTCCCCTTCCCCTTCCCCTTCCCCTTCCCCTTCCCCTTCCCCTTCCCCTTCCCCTTCCCCTTCCCCTTCCCCTTCCCCTTCCCCTTCCCCTTCCCCTTCCCCTTCCCCTTCCCCTTCCCCCTTCCCTTCCCCTTCCCCTTTCCCTTCCCCTTCCCCTTCCCCTTCCCCTTCCCCTTCCCCTTCCCCTTCCCCTTCCCCTTCCCCTTCCCCTTCCCCTTCCCCTTCCCCTTCCCTTCCCTTCCCCTTCCCCTTCCCCTTCCCCTTCCCCTTCCCCTTCCCCTTCCCCTTCCCCTTCCCCTTCCCCTTCCCCTTCCCCTTCCCCTTCCCCTTCCCCTTCCCCTTCCCCTTTCCCTTTCCCTTCCTTTCTTTCTTATATAAATTCAGCAAATTTATATTGGTTTATACCACTAGAATATACATATATTTATTCCTATTAACAATGCTACCTCCCTTTTTTTTCCCATCCCAACTCCACACATTTTCCAGCAAAATGGTTGTGAAAAGTTTCCTTCTCTGAGATTTTACTGAAAGCTCACCACTAGACACATACTTATCCAGACTAAGCAATGTCAAGGATGAAATGGGAATTGAGGCTACAGTTCTTATTTTGCATTTTCCAAACCAGTGGTCACAAATATCATACAATTAGTACATCAGTAACTCCAATCTAGAGTCCCTCTTCACTCCTGTTCTGTAAGACTATTCAGTTACACATTTCAGAGTTAACACATCATGAACAAGTTATCACTTGGATCCCTTCAGAATCCATCCCCTCCCTGCACTGCTATAATCTGTGTTATTGACATAAATCTATTACTAATGAGTTACAAGCAGCTTTAGCAAATCTCCTGGTCTTTTCTTATGAAAATATATCTGATACAAATCAAATAAGTCCATTATTTTATGTTTCTCCAATACAAACAATATTGCTATTTTTTAATCAATGACTACATTCCTTGATGAATCACATAGAACATGTCATATATATAAGAGATTAGACAAATTGACCTGCACCCCGGACACAGGAGGAACACACGTTAACAAAACATAACTCACCACCAGACAGAAAGTGCTGCAACTATAGCGAGCAACACTTTAGCAAGGTGTAATATGCTAGTGTCTGCATCAAGCTGTCTAAAAGGATAGATAAGGAATCCTTTAAAAGATAAGCAGCATCCACTATACATCAGTAGAATGGTATTTCATTACAGCAACAGCAACTTATATTTTCACTAGAAGTCACCACCCTTTTATACTAATTCCTTAAATAGGAATGTAAATAATGCAACTTTTCATAGGATTCCTTTCCTTCTTCCTTTCCCTGTCCCTTTCCAATGGTGATTTTTGGCCAACATCTGATCAGATATGGTCAGATTGCATTTCAGATATATTTCATGGCACTAAATGCATTACTGAATCTAGACATACGATACCTTAAACATCATCAAAATCAGCCATCACTTTCCTGAGTATCTCCTTTGCTATGGTTCAGGGAAGGTAGTCTGAGAGTCAAGCATACAAAGTATGGTTTAATACCAAAAGCCATACAAAATCACATGCTAATGAAACACTTCACAGTGTTCTCAGTCTATTCATGCTAAAATATTCATTTCTATATGTGCAACAGTGGAACAGAATTATTTATATGTATGATGTTCACCACCATTCTGAAAGGAAATCCTCTCTTAACGGGATGAATGTCTCTGTGGCTCATTGCTTTGCATGAGGAAAAGTCAGTCTGTCTTTGCGTGCAGTATCATATTCCAAAGAGAAAACAGCAACAAAAAACTTTACAGTACTGTTTGGAACTTTCAACATACATAAACTCAGATATTGGCGTGTACAACAGGTGTCTGCAGAAGCATGGGGCTGTCAGCGCTGTCAGCGAACACTACAATGGTGTATAGGAATCTCAGAAAAGTAGGGATTGTTCAGTGATTCCCAGAAGTGCAGAAGGTGAATTCTGTGGTAGAATTACAGTTTTTCTTCTAAATAATGTCATCCATGTGGGGCTCAAAACATGAAACCTCCCTGTCTCCAGTGACTTTCTGTACAACCTAGGTCTGTGCCTGCTGTCTTTTACCCACTTTCTGGGGGTGATAGGTACAGCAAAGTCTGGGAAACTGGAGTAACACTCGCTAGCAGAAGAGCAAAGAAGATAACAATTAGGCTATTTTTCTTGTATTCTGTTCTTCTACCAAATCACCTCATTACTGAAGTGATTCAAGACTCATAAACAGTTTACGTCCTTTCAAAGGGAAATCAAGATACAAACTTGCCAGCTCTCAGATGAGATGCATAAGTCTGCCACAAGAATTTCAGTTTCCAAGGTATTAAATAAGAAACTATTTCACAAAGAATCATTTCAAGTTTTCATATAATCAAGAAGCTTATGAATTAAGACTTACATTTTTTTCTTGTGGTGGACAAGATAGGACTATTTAAAGAAATTTTTCGCAGGGAGGGTGCTGCAGCCCTGGAACAGATTGCCCAGAGAAGCTGTCAATGCCCCATCCCTGGAGGTATTCAAGTTCAAGCTGAACAGGGCCCTGGGCAGCCTGATGTAGTGCTTGATTTAGTGATTGCCAGCCCTGCCCGTGGCAGATTTATCTTTGAGTAATTTCCAACCCAAGCCATCCTATGACATTATGATTTTATGATTCTATGACTTTATTATATATTTATGTTTTCCCTAAAATCTGTGATGAAATGAATAATCCACTAGAATTTTAAACTATTGCTACATTAAAATCACATATCTTATTTACATCACTGGATACATCATAAGCTTGACCTTCTTTCCTTTCAGCATATGAGAAAACAACATTATTTGGCCACATGATTATTTTTTTGTCTTTCATTCCATTTCCTTGAGAGATTAAAAGACTAAACAAGAAAATCAAGAGAATATAACTACAAAGACTGTTGATCTGGCTTGATTACATGTTGATTCAGAGGTACCAGAAGGAATTCATGATGAAAAAATCATCATCACTTAGAAAGGAAGAGAACAATTTTATTTGGATATCCCATAATTCTTAGTTTCTGTTTATATTTTTACAGTTAAGCTTAAAACAAAATATTTATTTGAAATATAACAGTTATTTCAAATTGCAGCAATAAATACATCTGACTTTTTTGCTTGCCATGTTCTTACGATATATTTCATAGTTAGAGTAGAAATTAAGTATCACTACATTGTTATGCATGATGTAATCTCAGATGGGAAAATGAAATCACATAACATGTTTTTGATTTTGAAGAAAATCAGCAAATGACCAGCTTTAACAAATACCACTGAAAGACACTGGAAAATATTTCTGAAGGGTTGCTAGTAACTTTCCCTCCTTGAGTCCTTAGGTTTGATAAAATTCTGCCTATAAAAATATAATAAACAGGCATAATCTCCAACCAAGTTAGAATTATGTTAAAGTTACCTGCAGGTATTTGTATTATGAAATAGGGAGGGAGCTTACAATTTTGTTTTTCATTTTGTTTTGTTCTGTTTTGTCTTTATGTTTTGCAAGAGAATTGTTCTATCTAGTCTGTTTATTTTGAAACCTATGAAGATTTTTTGTTTGTTTGTTTGTTTGCTTTTAGTCCAGGCATTCAAAATACTGGATTTCAGTGTTATATAGTAACAGATTTTTCCTTGGCTGCACAGTGTAATACTAAACCACTAGTCATTCTTCAGCGTAACTACATGAAGTTAGATCAGACTAAGTGAGCTGCTCATTGATCTAAGAACCCCGATAACAGTTTGAGAAGCTCAGTGGTCACAAGGAGGAAATCTTTTCTCCACATTTTAGATAGATCAGAAAACAAGCTGCTTCAAGTTAATGAAACTTTTGTCAATAAAGATAGGCTCTGTAGTTCCAGCATCTACAACACAAAACACAAAACAAAACAATGATCTATAGTGGACAGAGTCTTAAATGCTGTAGCATTTCTCAGTATCAAAAATAAACATGTTTTTAGAGAGCATTTACATAAATATTAAAATATGTACCAACTTCAGATAGACTAAGGCACTCGACACATAACACAGTCAGTTGAAAGCTTAAATCTTGCAAAAATTGGGAAATAATATTTGTTTCAGATTTACTTTCAGTTGTCTACAGAAATCTACTGTTACCTGCTGTATTCTGTATTACAATTTCTTTCTTTTTGTGAGAAACTGATCTAACAAGACAGTTGCAGAAATACTTTTTTTAGGTGTGTATGTAGATAAATACACATTTCAGGCAATATAAAAGAAATTTCTGGTTCTTGGCTGGAAGTAAAAAAGAAATAAAGTACTATCACCCATTAAGTAGGCAGCCTTTCTAGAATATTCTGTCAGTTCCAATACATAGGTCCCCTATGACTGAAAATTGCACATATAGGGATTCAGCTGACTCTAGCGATCCATTGCATTCAATTAGAGTATAGGATTTCAGCTAACATGAATTCTTAAAGAAAGATGGTTGTAATCCTATGGAACAGCTTTATTGTAAAGGAAAGAGTTGTAATATGAATACAAACATTGAAAAAGATCTCAAAAATGTCTATACACATAGCCAAAACTTTTCCCTTCCTTCATCTAAACAGTGCCAACATACTACAAAAAAGATCCTGACTTTCCTGGTGCTCACCTGGCTGTAACAAGGCTGTACACTGAGCTAGCATACTAACAGACCTTCTGTTTTTACCTTCTGCTTATGAGTTTTTAGTTATTCTATTCAGTATAAGTGGAGAACTTAGAGATTTGTCCTCAGGTCAAACGTTAGATGTGTGATGCTTTTTGCCTGTGTTTGATTCAAGATGTCACTCTTTTGCTTGAGAACTGACTGATTTAAGTCTATTAATTTGATATATGCTACTTTTTGTCCACTACAACAGGAAAAATGCAATTAAATAGTTTCTAATCTATTCTAATCTCATTTCTAATCTATTAAGTCAGTAGTTTATGTAGGAGGCACAGGAAAAGTAGTATTAGAAACATTCAGTCATCTCATGGAACAAAAAATATTTCCTGTAATGCCTTGACAATCTCTGACAAATTCTTTAGGAACTAAAGAATCCACTTATCTGTGAAAGGAGAGCTTCAAACCTATCCAGCAACTTCAGTGTTGGAAACAGACCTTTGCCAAGTGGAATTTGACAATAAAATCTGCATCAATAAACAGGCTTTCTGTAACAGCAAACAAATTACATCTACCAAATCAAACAGTGGTATGGTCACAACATCCAGCTGTTTTGTGTGTGTGAATGCTCGAGGACATTTTCTTGAAATATGAAGCAGAATTTCAGACAGCTGTGGAAAACTTTCAGGATTCACTCAACTACCAGAAACAGTGTTAAACAAGACAAATTTCTGTACTCTTCTAGCACATTTCAACAAAATTGGGAATTAAAAAGGTTTGAAACTCATGCATTCTAAGAATTTGAATATATTCCAAAAAATCTTCTAAAATTTTTAAATGTACACATTCCAAATAGATTGGCACCATTTAATTAATAAAGCTTTAATTTAATTGCCAGACACATTATATGAGCATGCTATGAACCAATACCTTGAACTTTACAAAATATGCATTTAGAGATGAGGTAGCTACTCTGAAGCCTTTATTACTGCTAATGTTTCACTATTTTTTTTTCCATTTTCATTGCTTTTGTAGAAGACATTGAATTTCTTCACCAGGCAAAGGACTATCACATTATTTGTCTCATTCATTGGTAAAGCTTCAGATTGCTGTACTGCATTAGGTCCAGATAGTTAAGCTGATTAAACCGATGTGTGCTTCTGTTCAAATTATTTAATGGTAACAACAATTGACATTGTTGCTTCTCTTCCTTTATCAAATAACTCCCTGTGACTGCAGGTTTAGAGCAGACTAGAGAGAAGGCAGCACAACAGAAAAGAACCTAGGAGTTCTACTAGTGTGCAAAATTAACAGTATGATCTCCTGGTAAAGAAGGCTAACCGCATAATTTTTGCCTTAAAAGAGGTGTTAAACCATTGGGCTGCAACAATATATTAAACTATACTACTGTATTCTATACATCTTATTTTTTATTTTTTGTTTTTCCCACAGACCAGTGGGAAAGCATTAGTGATTCCTTGCAGGACACTGCTTTTTAAAAGTAAAATTTAAGTTAAAAAAGACATGGGACAATTAACAATTCTTGATTTAATATGTTCCCATGAACAGTTTAAAATTGCACTGTAAAATCAATTCCAAAAGATTATTAGATAGCAGAACAGGAAAGGCAGAGGACATCAGTTTCTGTCTTGCTTCAGTCATGTTGGTATATTTGAATCCAGGCAGCTGGATGCTCATTGAACATCATTTAAAAAATGATAGCTACAACCAATACTAGTTGTATGGAATAAGAATTGGACAAACATAAGATTTTAATAAATTGGTGCACAGCAAGATTCACAATGTAAAAATAGGAAATCAGTGGTTCATGCTTTTCTCTTAAATTTTATTTGCTAGGTTTAATTGAGGCTCATCTACAGCAGTTCTGAACTTACGTATAACAATATCTTCACCAAATCTTTCAAACAAATATACATTTTAATGAGTTCTAATATTCTAAAGGGTAATAATTGGACATTTTTTACTGCTAAACTATAGGAAAAAAATACCACCAAACTATCATTCATTTTCAGATGAGTTTGTTTAGTTTGTATTTTTTTTTAATTCATGCCAAATTTTATATAATAAATCTGTATTTCTAATACACCAGAGTGAGTGCTAAGTGCTGCATTACCCTTCACTGTGATGCACTGATGATGCAGTACTTTCAATCGTCTAACATCGAGAGATAATGAAAAACTTTCAAGAGGATACTGATGCATCAGCTGCAGCGAAACACGTTGTCATTTGAAATATTCTCAACTATGTTTTCTGTTATGCAGTGACAATTTTTGAAATGTCGCTTGAGATCACGGAGATTTTAATGGTTTAAAATTATGTCCCATATGTATACAGTAGCTAAAGAGATACACTCATCTCAAATAAAAGGTCTCCATAGAAACAAACAGAACAAATTGTGCAGTTGTGGTTGAAATTAACTGTACCAAGAAATAGAAGAAAAGTAATTCTTCTGTTTAAAAATAATTACATATAGATGAGCTTGTGTGCAAGGAATGCAGTCTTATTTCCCTTGTGGCTCATAGTCCCCGTGTCCTCTGGGACACATGCTTGCATTTTGCAGTGGGTATACTTTTTGTGCGCATAAATGTTGGGGAGAAAGTCTTTGCAAAGCATAGAAAGCACATGATCAGGCAAAGCATGAGTGAATTATGCATATTATGATTTGAAATACTCTATTCTATTTCCAAATATGGGCCATGGTTACAAAGCAATTACTTTTAGATCTTTTTGTTATGTATTTGTTAACCTAACAGGATGAAATCTGTCTTAATGAGGCACAAATATGTGTCTCACATTTTAAAACTAAAAATAAAAGAAATCTATTTATTATATGATAAAACAGTACGGCTTGGAAAGCTCCCAAAATGAAGATTTTGAAGCACCTGAAAGCTTCCTTTATATGTAAACACTTAACCCCAAACTCAAGAGGCCTGTATTGCTTAAACTGAATTATTTAGTCTCAAATGTAGTTTCTCATAGGCTTTAAGGGGAATAGTGAAATTTTATTTGATTTAAATACAAGAAATCTTCCTGCTACTATTTACATTTCCCATTTATCTATTAGTTTAATAAACAACAAAGAAACAAACAAAAGTGGAAGTAGTAATCTCCAGAAATCCTCATTATATATTATGTTAGCCTCAGGTATTGTAAACTTCCGTTAAAAGGTTTAAAACTCATTTATGTACAAATTAAAATGCAATATAAAAAATAATCCTATTGACAAGAAGAGAATATCAGAAGGCCTCCCTAGGGATTCACAATTTAAACCGAGGACCTGTTTATCTTCCACGTGAGGAACTACTTCAAAATCCACTGGAATTCTAAGTCCAGTAAGTATGAAAGGTATGATCAATTATTTGTTGTCGCTATGCTAGGCAATACAGTGTTTTATGGAATACAAACTAAACTTGAGATTAGATCTTCAAGTTATTTTTATAGCAATTACAAAACTATTTCAGAGTATAATAGTCCCATTCAGGAATAAAAATAATAAGAATTTGTTTAGAGTGTAAAGACACTAAACCCCCTACACACATGCCTCCACATTAAATAACATCAATTAGCTATATTTCATTTATAGAAATGTTAGTCTTCCTTATTTTATTCTAAACAGTAAAACCAGTTATTTATTGATGACTGGAATGATATTTCAGTGAGAGGTATTCTCATGACAAATTCTGTTCCAAAATGAGTTATCTCCTAGCACCATGCAGGTGGGATGAACGTCCTTAGAAAGTAGATATTTTCCCCTTTTGCCTAATCTTTACTGCATTTTTTTTTTTTTTTGCAAATTTCTCAAAGAACTCCAATACATTACTTGTTAAAACATTTAACATGAAAAAACAACTTCACATACTTAAGGATCACATCTATAAAACCCTTGTCTAGTCTTCTGGACACATAAAAGAACCTCATTTTGACTAAAATAAGAGTTGATTTCATTTCTTCAAAATGAGGGGATAAACAAAACAAACAGAACAATACACCTTTGTAATTTTTATTTGTACTGAAAACTGGAATGTTCCTAAGCATAGGGATCTCATGACTTCCTTAGGCCTCAGAACTAGGAAACCCTGACAACTTCCTCAGGCTTCAAAATTTGAAAATATGTACATACTTCACATTTAACATTTGGGGTAGCATTTTAACTTTTGGAAGTAAAACTAATGCTTTAAGTTTTGGTAATTACTACAATTCCTTGCTTTTATTTTATATCAGTTGAATAGGTGGGCATTCAGAAGAAAGAAAACATCTAGCTTAACTTTTGTTTAAAATTGTAAAAATAAAACTTCGTGATTGTCTGGAAATTTATTCCTTCGATGATCAAATAGTTGAATGTAACTATTTCTCTAAAGTAATGTGAAGATTACCAAAATGTTTCATTGACTTCACTGTGCCAAATGAAGCAAAAACGACACTGAACCACTAGCGATTTAAGAGGAGACTATCTGGAGAGTTTTCACAGGACAATTTCTTTTTTCACAAAAATATACTTGCTTATCTATGTGTTCCATGTATGATCACCAGGCAGTGCTAGACATTAAAAATGGATTTCCTCAATTAGCAGTCCCACAGTTCTTGTTTGGTGCCTTCTGATGCATTTATACTGGTATGCAGCTACTGCCTCAAGAATGGATCTCAGGTCAAATTTATCTTTTCTATACACTGTTTTACAAATAGTTTTAGGGCTTGCTTAGACAATCTAACACATGTGGTGAAATTTAAACTTTTTCCAGATCCCTATCATCTTCCTTGCTAACTTGTCCAGCACACTTCTGTTAGCATATATTCCATTACAGCTCCTCTATTAGATCCACACCTAGCAGAAAAAAATAACCTAGTGTATTTTTTAGGAAGACCTTGTTTTCATCTGTCAAGTTAACGTGTGAATTGTGCCAGTCTGATTTTTGTTTTTCTACTCAGTGAAACAAGTGAAATTTTGAGGATATGAAGAACTACAAGCCTCTCAGGTGATGTTTCGGTTTAGGAAATCTGACTCAAGAACCATTTCTACAGGATCTGAGCTAACCAGTAGAAAGCTAGTTCAAGCTGTCTTTCTTAGAGAACACAACTGAAATACTGGGGACATTACTCAGAACTGGGAGGCAAGAGTTTCGTATTAATGGGCGTGATTGCATCTCACTTATATTTTAGGGGTAAGGGTGTATTTTCTGTTTATGCTTTTAGATAAATCTACATAAAAATATGTATGTAATAGAAATTTCATTATAAAGACATATTGAGGGAAATTTTATTTTGAATTCTTACTTTTATAATGCTTTGACAAGGTACCAGCAGTAAACATTTAGAACAGTTCTAAACACAATAGAAATGTACCTTTAGGAACTTTACTTCACATGTTTTATCAGCCTTTATCTTATCCCTACACTATATGGAATTCAGTTTCCCCTGCCTTCTCTTACTCTCTTCTGGTGTTGAATGGCTTCTGGAAAATATTGGGTGTGGATAGACTTCCTTGTTCACTAGGGAAGAGAGGAGTTTTCCCATCCCAAGAAGTGTTAGTTGTTATTGTTCCTCACACCCTTCTGAATCACATAAAGCAACTCAGTGTTCTCAACATAGAAGCAGTGAGAGAAAATAAAAAAAACTACTTTAGATCACATCCTCTACTAAAAGACCTTTTACCAGGCAAATGGAAATATTCCATCCTTAGCATCTGAAAATCTTTTATTTCTGTTGGAATTAGCAAGGCTTATGTATAGTACATATAAATAACATATTTTTTCCATCTCAGATTCAGTTTACTGGGAAGATATTACTTCTTCAAGCTTCTGATTAAAATCAAAATGCTAATTCTTGTTACTCAGAGGAGCTCAACAATTGTAATGGCAGAATGCAAGCAAACTGAACAATACAGAGCTTTTTGCATGAAAAAATAATCAAATGCTAGCTATCCAGCATAAAACACACAAGGGTGTATTGTTTATTTTCATGTGAACAAAGGGGACTCCACCTATTTCCATCTGAGATTTATCATCAGCCTCTCTTAATGTTCATTCCAGAGATGGAAAAATATTAAATCACATGAAACTCATATGATTTGCTGTTAAAATAATTTGTTGGTTTATCTTCAGATCATTGTTATCACAAATGCAGTGGAGGGAATATCAGTACAATGTTCAGATGTCGAAAGTTAATACTTTCAAAAGATTGTCATCATATTTGGTTGTAAAAACACTTGTGATTTGAGTTGAACAACAGAGATATTATCTGCGAAAGGGATGTATCGAACTGTTCTTATTGCCAAGAAACAATATCCATTGTATTTCCTTTCTTGAATGGAATTTTTCTTCCTAATATTATTTCCCATGGATTTGACACTCGCAATAGGTTAAACATACAGTGGGAGATGTGGAGTAAGGGAAAGAAAGACATATTAATGGAATGATTCCACCTCTTCAGTAGAGAGAAAATTACTAAATTCAGTGTTTATAACAACTTCAGTATTAGAATTTCTACTTCTTTAAAGGAACACATCCTGGTAAAGAGTTAAAGAAATTCTAGACGTGTCTTTTGTAGTAGATATTTAGTTTTTCACATCTAACTTTTTGCTCATTCTGCACCATTATTTTCATATGAAATATACTTAATTCTCCCAATAGCCAAATCTTCTATAAGAAAGTGAATACGCTTATTTTCTTTTATGCTCTATCCCCACACCAACAATTACTATGAAAATACTTACATTTTCGAGTGAAAAGTATTATAAATCTCAAAGATCTGACTAAATTGTTATCAGGAATTGTCAGCAAACAGCTGGGGTTAAGAATAGTTTGCTGAAGTTATACAAAAGAAGATTAATTCATATAAATCAATATTGATGAAAAGCTGTTATTATATACTGTGCAAGAATAGATTCTATGTAACAAAGGGAAAAAATAAGTTGACAATAAAAATGTCGGCAGAGACACAGAATAAACACAAATCAAGTGCAATCTTATTGAAGCATCAAACTATAATTATTATCCTCAGGAAAAGTTGATTTAGTTTATGAAAAAAAAGCTACTGCTTGTAGACAAGGCTAATAAGTTTTTCAAGTTGTTTTGTAAAGCTCTCCCACAGTCAAAAGACATGCTACTATCCCTTTGAGTCTCCATTTAATAATTCAAATGATCTGTCTCTTCTGATTCAGTTCACATTGGCCCCATGGTCATATACATAACATTAACTGAAGTTGACTTATAGAAAATGAATACTTTGATCACCGACTCAGCTAATCTGATCAACAGACAGCGTTTTGGATGGCTAACATGAAAAATACCACTGTAAGTGAAACCCGCCCTTTGAACTTTAACATGCATTTCTACTTACAAACTTTGTTTTTCCAGGCTTCTGTAGACCTCTTTGCTATGACGAAAGCAATACTGAAGAAATGTGACTTCCACTTATTATTTCAGAAGGCGTGCCGGGACAAAACGGGAAATGGAAACTTCAGCTTATTGGGGGGTAAGGTCAGGGAGGAGTCTTCTTTTTTTCTAAGGTGAGAATCAGGTTTAAGACAATAAACTTCACACAGGAAAAATTATTCATCTCTGTTATTATTCTGGGGAAAGGGAGTGAGATGCATGAATATGCTAGAGGATGTCTGCATATGCCATTGGTCTTCAATGTTCTTATGAGAAAGTATCAGTCAAAAACTTGCTGATTCATTTATTCTTTTTGAAGGAATTTGTTAAAGGAACCATCAACATCCTTGATTATGAAGCATTTTATTCCAAAAGGAAAAGGCAGATCAGATTTTACTGTTGAAATTTCCTTCTTCAAAAAGTCAAATCCTGATTTGTCATATTGTCCCAGAAGAGATAAATTGTACCCTTTATTCCTGGTGGAACATGTTTGCAATTATCCTATATGAGTACATGTAAATAGTTAGATGAAAAAGAGGTATTCTATTTTTCAGTGTTCCACTGACATAAGATTTAAGCCCTTCATAATTTATATTTCATTCTTCTTCATTTTTGAGGACTTACACATATTGTCAACGGTTTACGAGCTGGTTCGGCCTGGTTTCGTGACAGTTGGTGCAGGGGACCCATGGATCCACACCCCAGGAAAGGAGAAGAGGGAAAGGGAAAAAGGAAAAGGGAGATGGGCCTAGAAACAGAACAGTGGCAATGATCTGAGGAGGAAAGCTAATTCGCTAAATAAGATATCGGAAAGCAAAATAACAGATCTAATACAACATAATTGGAAATTAAGCTAATAAATCAAATAAAATGAGCAAGAGAGAGCATCCGATAAACCAAAAGCCTTATGCAAAATGCTGAAGGCAAGACAGCAGCGAGCACCCACTGCTGAGTCAATCCCAAAGGAAAGAGAGATGATCCCGTGACCACAGACAGTTTTTATCTTTCCTTCTGAATGGAAATACGTAAAAATGCAAAGCAACGCAAAGTCCTCTGGGGAATGTAGTTCTTCTTCTCTTCTGAGACAGGTATACCTGGAACTATCGATGAACCACGGAGCTGGAGGATTAACTC
The DNA here is from genome assembly GCF_038088225.1 of Cyrtonyx montezumae. NCBI lineage: Eukaryota > Metazoa > Chordata > Aves > Galliformes > Odontophoridae > Cyrtonyx > Cyrtonyx montezumae. Next base: position 61,750,707 of record NW_027072034.1, on the reverse strand, counting down.
TTTAATTCTTAATGCACTACATGATGTTATGATGTGGAATATCAATACCAAAAATCATAAAACCATGACACATATGAAACAAGGTTTCTATATCCAGAGTCATATATATTATTTATTCTTCTAACTTCCATTAAAGTCCATGGCAACTGGGTGCTGAAATACCTGTTAATTTGAACCTAAGTAATTTACCAAAGAGTTATAAAGGAGAATTGTGGAAGAACAGGGAATCAAATCCAAGTCTCCCAAAGCCTGTATTTTACATTAATTTCTTACAGCAGCAGTATCAGTATCTTAAGCAGCTGTTGCACTCAGTCATTCCTTTCTTATCTTACTTCCCTGCAAACATCACCTTTTCAGTTATGCCAGTCCAAATATTGGTGTAGTATAAGACAAATCAGGAAGTAGACACCTGACATCATGATTCATATATTACCCAGGACCAGATTAAAAATGCTGCTAAAATCAAAATCACGCTAAGAAAGAGTATAGAAAATAGATATAATACAGATACAAGAGAAAATTCTAGCTAAAAAAACAGTAAGTCTAAAAAAATACTGAAAAACTGTTTTAGAACCATGGTTGGTAATAAAATGCTCAAAAAAAGTATAGATTTCAAAGATTAGATTTGGAAACAGCAGAACAGCAAAATCATGATCTACATTTTTAATACTGAGCAACAGTAAAATTGCCTTCCAAAACTGTTACAAGAATTTCTAACTGATTTTCATTATTTAGATCATTCCCATCATAACTAGGTATAATTATAATTATCCTATTTGTAAGAGAATAAATAATAAGCCCTATGAACTGTGGATAATACTATATGTAGAACTTAGGAGAGCATTTATGTGCATTAGAATATCTTTTTCCATTTCCATTCTGTTTCCATTCACAACTGCTTGGTCTAATACCCACTTTGTTTTCATTGGTTTCTATCTTAAAATGTTTTTCCTGCTTTTCTACAGCGTTCTCTCTCTCATCATCAAGAGATAATTAATTTACTGGAAAGTGATCCAATAACACTGAAAGTGAATACTTTCAGGATTTATAGAATGTAACATGACCTGAGACAAGAAATACTTTTCTGTCATTCCTGTAATATTTACTACATGCTCACACTAATGAGATATATAGGATCATTTTAGGTAAGGTTTTTGCTGAGCATTAGGAAAATTTCTGTGCACCAAATTGTAGAAACTGTGTCTTATCAACATTCCCAAACCACCCACATCCTCTACAGTAGTTTAGGAAGATCTAGTCTAAGCAGGACTAAGAATAAACAAGAAATGCTTAAGTCACAGAAGATATAGTATCTCAACCAGAAATAAAGAACTGTATTTTCCTGTGAAGGAAAAAAGTTTAGAACTGCTACAAAAAACACAACCTGAAAAGACTTGCATATTATCCTCATAGGAAAGGGTGGAGAAAGACGGAAACATCAACTTCCAGTTCACATTAGAAATAACAAGCTTTGGTAGAAAATTTTGATTTTTGCACCATAATCATGTGCTAGCAATCAAAACATATCCAGGGAAAGACAAGCAAATGCAATGAACAAAATTGTATGTCAGACTGGTGATCAAGCTATCACAATCAAAATGTTATAACCACAATATTATTCACAGAGAAAATCATTAGATTCACTGTAGATTAATTCCAAAACTGATTGAATGTAAATTGAATTACATTGTTAAGATAGCTATATTTTGTACACAAAGCACAGCCTTAAATCTGTAAGTGATTTCATAAAAGATAAAATATTCCTTTTATGATTGCTTTCTATTGTAATATCTGGGAAACACATCGATGTAAGAAAAAAAATTGTAAAGCACAAGTATTTTATTTTCTTAACATAGTTATTCAGATTTGTAGAAGAGACAATCATATTTTTGAGTGCTTGCACATCTGTTTGTGTTGCTTTTAGCTATTTGTCATAAAAAAAATCATGTATCTATCCAAAGACAAGAACAAAATCCCCAATACTGAATTTTCTCTTTTTCCTTTCCGGCTGAAACATGAAAGATTCTTAAATCTACCTAATTTCTTTGTATGATTTCCCTAAAGGAAATAAGGTTTTTCTTCCACATACCATTAGATACTTATGAGAGTGTTGCTTAGTTTGTTCTTCTGTCCTTGTTTTCTTCTCCATATCTGATCTTTTCTGATGAATTAATTGTTTAAATTTCTGTGTGATGGACTCTTAAGTCTCCTTAATCAACTGTTGATTCAATGATAATTAGCTAAACTTTCTGAATAGAAGTTTGGTTATGTAGTGGACTTGATAAGTAGAATTGTTAAACAGTTTCTTCCAAGGAAGAATTATTTTCTCTCTGATGTATATATTCCAACATTTTTCAGCATGTATATTCAGTCATCTCAGAGGCTGATTAATTTTCTTTCCTAATTCTTTTGCAGGATGAACATTTCATGCCAATTAAACAAATTTGAAAAAATTAAAATAAAAAAAAATCCCTGAACCTGTTTAGGGCAGGGAGTAGGTATCACCAGGAAACTATTTATAGATATGAGTTTTTTAGCAAGAATCTACACCACTACATGACTAACATCCTCAACATTTCTAACCTGCATCTTATAGCAAAGACACCAATAAGGTAGATTCCAGATAGAGGTAAAAATGTGAAATATTTTTTAAAATGGCTCAATTTTCAGTGAACCCAAGCTATAGCATAGTGTGAAAGCATATATGAGGTATCTTGAGAACATTATACTGGATAGATCTGGCTTCCTGATACCTCCCTGGAGTATTTCAAACAGGCAAAAACATGAACTAATCTGACATACTATACATGCAGTGACTTTATCCACAGTTGAATAAGAGAGAGTATAAAAATGTAACTCAGGATTTCTGCCAGCTAATAACTGACATATTATTCCATTTTGTGTTTTCCTGAGGGCATTGGCACTTCATTTGTCAAAGACAGCTTCATTTTATAACCAAATTATTTTATGTTTAAAAGTTTCCACACACATATATCCTAGAAAAGGAAGAGGTTACCTATCTTCCCCTACTGGTGAACTCTCCTAAATGAGTAAATTTGATATCTGATGTGACACACAACTATTTGGATTCGTAGTTATGTATCAACATAGAGTAGATATTAAAAGTGTTGGGAAATGAAGAAGTAGTTTGTACTGAACATGTTAAAGAAACAGAAATATATTTTCGAGCCCCTAAGGACTATAAGAAGATGAGCCAAAAGAAAGAAAACATTCAAGTAAAGTTACAAGAAAAAACAGGTCGCCACTTACCTGAAAGGATACCTCCTAATGGTTGAATATAATAGTGCTTATTTTTGTTAGTTGTTGAAATGGTGGAGGGAGATGGTATAAAGGTTTTTTTTCTTTGTGTTTTTCAAGGAAGCAATGAGTTAATATGTGGCTTTATGACTTAAACGCTCAGAGCTTAAGATAAGCCTACAGTACTTGATAGGAGATGTATGTGGCAAGAACCAGATGTATTAAGATTTGTACATTCACATGTATTTGCTGAAGAAGAAAGATGGACATCCTTCCTATTTAGTGGTTATGTAACTTCTTATAGCCCCTGAACAATTGTTGCCTCTCCCAGTTGATGCTGTGTGCATTACATAGATGTGCAATACTTTGCTATTACTTAGGGATTAAAATATGTAAGTTCAGACATGATGTGGCTTTCTTTGCAGCTGCAAGTAAGATTTGTATTATTTTATTTTTATTCTTATTTTTATTTTTTTCTGTGCGAGTGACGGTTTTAATGTTCTTACCGCATTGTCAACACCCAGCTTACAAAGTGGAAGGATGGCTAAAATGGTGAGAGCAGCTCTTTGCAATTGGATGTAAAGAAAATGCTAATGAAAGCATTTCTCTTAAGAAATTCTCAAACAAGGAGCTTAAAAATCAACTTATCTAGAATGAGAGAGATTCTAGCTATGTATAATGGTTACCTTTTTCCTTTAATGCCTGTGATTTTGTCTAACACCTCCTAAAAAAGGGATCAGTGCCTTCTTTATTTTTGTTTTAAAAATAAACATTGCACTTATTTTAGCTGTTTTAACAAATGCAAACCGAGAACAAGATCAAATGTTGACTTCAGATACTTTTGCCTTGAAAATCTTAAAAAACTCACATCTTCAGAACAAATCATTTTCATATAGATTTAAAAAGCCAGACTATTTATCTTTCACAGAATACAAATATCACCAATTGCAAAGATCAGTGTATATGTACACTGAGAAATAACTGTCTTCACACCTATCTTAACGAAAGTCACTGCTCCTCTTATACTGACCTTTGAAACTATGCCATATTAAGTAATTACTGTTCATCTCAGACAGGTACTAGTGCTTACTTTTACAAGCTTGTGACTTTGTTAAAAGCAGTTGAAATACTTTGCAGGTCCATCTTATGAAGCATGATACATGGCAACTTTTCAAGAAACTAGTGGCCAGAGGAAAAAATTGTTTTCCTGAGAAGAAATCTGAGAGAAGGAAAAAAAATTGTTGTATATTAGAAAAAGACTTCAACATTTCTTCAGACAAGAATCCTCAAATGTTGTCTACATAAATTGAAACAATAGTTTTGTTTCGGCTTATCAAAACAAACTACAGATGATGCTCTTCAGGCTCTCTGAATCCTAGCAGTCTCAGGAGCCAAGCCATTTAGACTCATCCCATGACTTGAAATCTGGCTCCAGATAGGAAAACTATTGGTGAAGTTGGCAAGTTTCCATTGAAACCTGCCTAGATGCTGTCAAGAGTAACTAAGAAAAATGAAGTTGTTCCCACAGAATGTTTTGATGATATTGAATCAGCATTTTTTCAAACAGTTCTATTGATAAACTACCTAGTCTTGTAACAGGGGACTAGTCTTGAAAGACTGACTTCATGTGGAGTAGCACGTTGTGATCTCAAAGAAAGCAAATGAGTCTCTGCTGATTTTATTATCAGGAGTTTATCCTCTAAGGCATACTTTTTTTCCATCTGAGTGAAGCACTGACACTCTTTTAATGTATACCTAGGATTGTAGAAAGGCTTGTATTGAAAGGGACCCTTAATATCATCTAGTTCCAACTCCCTTGCTGTAGGCAGGAGCACCTCCCACTAAAAAAACATTTCTCCTCATCTTGTCACTATGTGCTGTTACAAAAAGTCCCACCCCAGCTTTCCTGTAGGCCTCCTTCAGTTACTGACAGGCCACTTTTAAGTTCCCCTGGAGACTTCTCTGTTCATCTTCATGGCCCTCCTCTGGTCCCACTCCAACAGCTCCACATTATTCTTGTGTTGGGGGCTCCAGAATTGGATGCTGTACTCAATATGGGGTCTTATGAGAGCAGAGTACAGGGGCAGAATCACCTCCCTCAACCTGCTGGTCAGACTTTTCTCATGCAACCCAGGATACAGTTGGCAATGTGCTCAACATAAATGCATGCATGTATATACACACACTTGCATAAAATAGCATAAACCCACTTCAAACTTTAAGTTCCTTGGTTTCAGCATTACATTTGCTTATATATTGCTATTAATTCAGAGCCTCTATAGCAATTTCTGAGGCTAGATAAAATAGTTAAATTAACTAATTATTTGAAGAGCTTGCACACTGACTGAATACCATTCAAAGACTTTAATGTGTTATTCCATGACGGAGCTTTTAAATGGCATGACAAAATAGATGCACCTTCGATAAAGAGAACAAACAAACAAACAAACAGAGATCTCATTGTTTCAGGAAAATATAAGCAAATTCTTTTTTATTATTGTGAGGTAGAGGGAGGTGCTCAGTATGTTAAAGGCTAAAACATTGGCACTTAAAGTTGCATTACCTTAGTGACGAGACTTTACCATGATGAAATGCAGAGCAGCAACAGATTGGCCACGTTTATCACTAGAATACACAGGAATGACATTTTGCCTGATGAAAAATTTGGCTGTGTTAATCACATCCTTTAAATGGAAAGCATGCACTTAGGGTGCATGCAATAGAAGTAATATAAATGTCTCATTTGTAATTTATATCTTTGATTATCACATATGGAGACCTCAGGAAGTACTGTTTATCTCAGTTAGGCTTTCTTATATTCATGTGTTTTGCTTGCAGGAAAGATTACAGAGTGATTATCCTGACATGAATTTTCACATCTCTGCAATGTACAGATCTTTATCATTCTACGTACTTAAAGAAAATGAGAGTTTGGATTTCTTTCCGGAGGGCTTTTTGTTTGTTTGTTTCTCTTTGTGGGTGGGGTGATGGGAGGTAAAATTAGATTTTGCTATCATGCAATTTACTCATTCTACACCTGAGAACCTCCAGGGCATGTTTGGTAACATATTGCGTTCCTGGGTGCTAGCTTTAGTTTAGGTGATAAAGAGGAGGCACTACCATGGCCTGCAGTCTTCGTGTATTAATCATGAAAGAATGCAAGTTAACATTAAAATTACAAATTATGGCTTTTCTTTTTTCTACTAGTAAAATTATGTTGAGATTCTACTTACCCTTGGTAAAACAGAAAGGATTTGTGGTTTTTTTTTTTCTGAATTGAGAACTATTAAAAAAAATTGCTTGTGTCAAGGTTTTAGGACCAATTTCTCTGATAAGACAGAATCATACAATTTTAATTCATGCATGATGCTTCTCAAAGATATTTAGGAATTTGTACAAATAGCCTAGATTCTAGAATCTAGAAAGTTAACCATTTTCAAGATATGTATGTAGGAATACTGGAATTGTTACAGCAAATTCCAGAACTAAGATTTCTTTGAAAGATAATTTGCCTAGCATACCTAATTAATGTTGACGTAAATACAAGTTAATTAGTAGCACTAACAGTCATAGGTCAAGCGCATACAACAACAGTGTATATTATAGTACAAGATGTAAATAAACAGACTGGACACTGTTAAGCTGCCAAGGAACTATTGCATCATTACAGAGTGTCATACAACTGGAACAAAAGAAGGTTTGCTTGGGTAATTAACATCTTGGCACTAGGTTCATTTCTTTTTATTACTGTTCTTAATCACAGAAAAACCATCCAGGTTCGTTTCATTTTATTACTGTTCTTAATCACAGAAAAACCATTCAGAATAGCAGGATAGTACCTTTATCATATGTGACATCAGCAATTTAAGACAGATAATATGTTTTTTGGTATATCATCCCCTTAACATCTTCTCCATTCAGAAGAAAGTATTCTTTGGAATATCAAATCTAGCAAAGACTTAGTTAAGACTTATGCTGGAAATGAGTTTGTCATATTTTTAGCCAGGGGAATAAAAATTTTCCTATACAAAAATGTGTATTTAAATTAAAACAGGAAGTAACAAGATTATCCTAGCACATGAGGTTATAAATCTCTTTCTTCTCTTTCAGAGTTTGGCACTTCATCTTTTCGTGTGCTTTACAACAGCCACTAGTGATTTAGCTCTCTTAGCTCTGCTCATCATGCTAGCTCCCCTCTCTTGGTAAATAACTCATACATAAACAAATAACTCAGCAGCAACACATTACATTGTTATGTTGAATCTATGGTCAAAACTTTGTGTGTTTTTTATCTAGTGAAGTCCATCTTTCAAAAAGGGAATATAAGCTTTTCCCTTCATTTTTTTAATCTTCCCATTCAGTTTGCTACTTGCTGACATATCTAGATATCTCCCTAGTGAGCTCTAACAATTGTACTGTTACAAATGATTTAGATCAAGAGTGAACTCTTCTTCATGAAATAATTTTAATACAACTAAAAAAATCAGCAAGTTTAAAATTTAAAACAAAACAGAAGCCCTTGAAGACCTATCAAGTGGAAACTAAGTAGCTACAGGCTTGTCTGATTCCTAGCACTTTAATGTTCCAGACTTAGAATCATAGGACAATTTAGATTCAAACAGATCTCTGGAAGTCATCTGGTTCAAACTCTTGCCCAATGCAGGCTCAGGCTCATCAGGCTGACAGTCTTTTAATTTCAAGAATGTTTATATCTATGGAGTCTATATGTAATAGGGACTGTACTCTTGGTCTAAAATTTAAATAAAGTTTAGTGAGCATACTGAGTTCTTCAGTCTTACACTGATGCTTACACTGGTTATGTTTAAATACATAGCTCACAGAATATGTGCAAAATAGTAGTTCCAGATGGCAAAGATTTCTCAATACTTTTGTCAATATTATTGAGAATTTTTCCTGAAATTACATTTTTTCTTCTCATAAATACTCTACAAAGATATTTCAGTATCTCATTATAACATGAAATTATTTCAGTGTCAATGAAACATGCACTGTTTATTTTTCTATGAGGAAAAGATAAATGGGAAAAGAATCTGACAATGTATTTAATGTATAATGAAGGGAAATTGAACTAGCTTCTAAATGCTATCATATCAGTTTTCTCACAGTTTGCAAGAAAAACAAGAAGGTTCATTTTAAGTCAGAAAATATTTGCCTGAATTTAAATATTTGAGCAGTATTCCTGATTTCAATGGCTTTTCTGGTTCATTTACATTATTTTTCCAAGTTGCTGTCTTTCTGCAGTATTTCATATGTAACAAAAACAAAATTACTGGTAAAGAATAAAAAGATGGGGTTTCTGCAAAATGAGCACTAGACACAAATTAATAAATAGTCATATTTAAAATCCTGGCATTAATCTCATACTTTCCATGATGAAAGTAACATAAAAAAATTAACTGGAGATAAAATTGCATTCAGGATCTGGTTGGAAACTGGACATAACATTCCTGATAGATTTCTAAAGCACTGAAATGTGTTATTGTTTCTACACTAGAATTTAATAGAGACATACTGTGAAGGATTTTCTTTCCCTGATCCGAGCTGAGCTTATTATGGGTGGTAATGTTGGCTATACTAATCATTTTGTTCATTTCTATGATTGAATTTATAGGAAATGCAATTGAGTAACAGTCGCACTTGTGTCTTAAGGTGACTCTTTTTTGTCCCTGTTTCAAGTGTTTAATTTAATGTTTGAATAAACAGCAAGTGCTCCATAGTTCACAAAATGTAGACTCTGCTAAACAGAATGAAGACCCCTATATTTATCTTGCCACCTCCTGCTGGCCTCTGAGCTAGTTAAAATCTTTGTCAGGCCTACTGTAAGCCAACTACCATCACTCAAAGATTGAAAACCATTCTACTAAAAACAGGGTAGACTGGAGGAAGAGATAAAGAATATTTGTTACAAAAGTTCCGTTTGTGTGTGTGTGTTCAGCAGATGCTGACTTGATGAAATCCTATCCTATTAGAAAAGGATAGATTCACCAGCCAATGAAGTGGTTTTGACAGTGAGAAACTATCCAGATACTTAATCATGCTGAAGATAACAATCATATAAAGAATCTGTTAGTGTACTTTCTTTAGTTCATCCTTTCTCTTCACATTTGGAACACTTTCACAGTTTTAGTGAATTGTTGTATTTTCATACTGCACTTGGAAAAGGAGATAGATGCTGTCCAGTTCTTGTATTTGAAAGTTTGAAATCCAAAAAACCATAAAGGATAAATTCTGAAAGTAACAGATTCAGGTTTAGGTTTTCCTAGACTATGACTTTTCTTCAGGGCAGAAAATCAGGTATGTAGGAGTACAACATATATTCACTGGTAAAAATCTAAGAAACTGGACACTGAAATTCTACAATGGAGTGTGAAGTCTTCAATTCCTTAGAAATAATAGAAAACAGTTTTTAATTATCTCTGTACTGAGTCACAAAAACAAGCAAAGAATATTTTCTGGGAATTGAAATTAGTAGAAAACACACATCTAGTTCTTCTGACTGCTAAGCACAAGCTAATCCTAAATAAAATCAGAAACTGATTAATTACAAGCAAAATTCCAAAATTATTTCAATGATTAATAGCTTTGAAGCATACTAAGACTACAAAACCTGGTTCTTCTACATTCAATGCTCCCAAAGAGAAGGATAAACTTCATCGTTGCCAATATGATTCTTTAATTCTTGTAGTTGGATGTGCCACAACTGGTACTTAGCACTTTGAAAATACTGTACTTCTCAATCACCTACAAGCTCTTCAATGAATATCACCTTCCCACAGATGCCTTACTCATGAAAATCTTAAATGGTTTTAAACTAAAGGAGAGGATATTTACATTAGGTGCCACAGGAAAATTTTTCACTGAGAGAGTGGTGAGGTGCTGGCTCAGGCTGCCTGAAAAAGGTGTGGATGCTCAATCCCTGGAAGTGTTTAAGGCCAGGTTGGATGGGGCCCTGGACAGCCTGATCTAATGCAGTGCCTAATGTTGTGGGTTGCAACCCTACCTGAAGCAGTGGGGTTGGAACTGAGTGAATTTTGAGGTCTTCCAACACAAGCCATTCTATGATTCTATGACATGAGGTGGTACGGGACAGTCCAAAGCACAAGCAGTTAAGTGGTGTGTCTCCGCTGACGTGCCCATGTAGGTCAGCCTGGAATCTCTATCTGCACACAGACAGGACTGTCCAAGTGCAAGAGAAGCCCCAGCACTTTGTGTGCACTGAAGTACTTATGTACCACCAGCTGTAGCCACAGAATGCCTCCAGGCTCCTGATAGCAGGCACATAAATCACCCTGCTTGGACACAAGCAGGTGCTGGGTTATTGTGAGGGCACAGGTGTTAAAGCACAGGCAGATGTTTGTGCTGTCATGATCGCTTGAAAATGTCAGCACTAAAAGCTCATCTTTGATTAAAAGCTCGTCAGTGCCAAAAAAGTATGCAAAATGATGAATGTCCGCAAAATCCCAAATCGTGGGAAATTACATCTGACTATAATTGCAATCTTTATTTCACACACTCTCATAATGAGAATGCTGTCTGTGTAGAGAAAAAAAGCAGGAAAACAGTGCCTAGTTGTTAAAACCATTGCTATGGTTGTGCTACATTGCCCTCTTCTCTCCTGACAGAGTTGTCTTTCAGAGGGAAAGCCAGGGCATTCAGCCAGACCCCATACTTCAGCCTGCGTAAGTTTCCAGAGCATAATATACTCAGAGAGGGAGTCAAACAATCCAAGAGGCTGTGAATTACTCTGCAAGATGAATGTAGAAAGTTGATTTATTAACTAGTTTTCCTCTCTGAAAACTGTTGTCCTGTCATGATCAGCCAAAATACGAACCCTAAGAGCTAGCACTTTGTTACAGGGAAATTTTTGACATGCTGATGTTTATTCAAAGAGGACTAATCCCATATGAATTCATAGTCTCCTGAATTTTCACAAGGAGGGAGAATACTGATCTGTAAAATTTGTATTTTCTCTTACTGTGCTGTGTTTCAAACTCATATTGCAACATCAAATATATCAGCTAGGTTACCAAGACAGCCAAAGAACAGGTACTAAAAATTACAGATATTTTGAGATTACAACCACAAAAAATCTTATCTCACTCCCTCTCTGCAGAAAGAAACATGGCTATTTTTCTAGCAGTCTTAAGTCATATCTCTATGGTAGTATGTCCAATTAAGCCAAGTTTCTTGCTTATGGTTTGACCTTATTAGCAGATTTAAATGAAGAACTTTGTAAATTCTAAGTGAAGGTGGGACGTCTCAATGTTCTGTACAAGTTATTTATAGAATAATCTTAAAAACAGAGACGACTTTGTAAGCACTCTCAACCCATTCATCCAAGCCTAAATATCATTGTATTGAAAGGTGAATAAACTCTAATGTATTACAAAAAAAAGAATCAAAATATGGAATTTTTTCAACTTCAAGACCAAACTGACGGTATTTTAGAAATTGAAAATTGCCCCTTCAGAATTAGAGCTCCAAACACAGTGCTAACTTGGGGGGCTAAAGTAGATGCAGGAGTGGTTTGTATATGACAGCTTATCCCACATTTGCCTTGTGAATAATGTTACATTATGTGACTCGCATTCAACACTAAATCTGATAACCTTCATCTTGATCTTTGTCTTCAACAGGGAATTCACATGACTCCACTCCATGGGATGATGTTTTTGCTTTACTTGTAGTGGTGACACCATGTCTCATTGTTGGTAATGACATGATCCAGGAAACTTTCATTTTCAGTTTTGTATTATTTCAGCAAGTCCTGAAAAACTTATATATGTTGTTCTTTTTTTTTCCCTGTGTGAACATTCATGGGACACACCTGCTGCAAACTTTGCAATATTCCAAAGTTGATACCATTGTTTCCAGTGCACTGAAGCCAATATTCCTCTATGTACACAGTTCCCTGGTTGTAATCCATAGATACACATGAACAAGTTGACCTAGACACTCTTCAGTTTGTAGTGTGATAGCAGTGTACAGCTGTCTGGAATATGGCTTGTCTTTTACATCACTGTCACCAATGCTGAAATGCACTACTCACTGTCCCACTGTGGCAATTGCTTGGCCTTCATAAGTGTTCAGTGTCAGTGATTATCAATGTTCACCATTTCTCCTGCATGGAGAAATTCAATGACACTCCTTTGCTTCATGTGCACTTTCATGTTAGATGTCATTTTGTCAGATTGCCTCTTGGCTGCCATCTGTCACACAGCAATAAAGTGCAATGGGATACTGTCAGGAGAGCTCATCCTCTACTGACATACCATGGACATCTGCCTCTGATGGGTAAACATTATAAAACAGGAAGCATTATTTTTGAAGCAGCCCTCAGATATTTACATTAAAGTCTAAAACATTTATTCTCAGAAATATTCAAGTTAGTATATTTACTACTCCTACTCTTTCCCTTAATTTTGAATGATCAAAATGCAAGCATACTGGCAAATTTGAAAACTTAACTAATAGCACCTACTCTGAGTCTTTAGGGATTTATCTATTTCTATATAAAAACTAAATCAAATTTTCCACTGCGCTGTGTGGGAAAATGATTTCATAGGACTTTTTTTATTGTAACTATTATGTTAGTGGCAAAAATATGTTTGTTGATTATTTTTGTCAATGAGAGTATTGGTATAGTAATAATCAGCTGGCAGGCACCTTCCAGCTACTTCCTGTACTACATCTCAAATCAGCAAAGTAATCATCAGGCATAATGTCACTGTTTGTCTCCATTTAGACTCTTGACCTTTATATTGCCCATTAAGGAGAGGAAATCTAGTTCCTTTCCATGTTCCTGTTGTAATTATACATTTATTCATTGGAGGTTGCAGCCCAGTTGACGTCCATTTGATTTGGAAGTTTCCTGCCTCTTTACTGGAATAGGAAACACATATTATGGACTAGTCCATTAGTTTTAAGGGAGGACGCAGTAAGAGAGGAAAACTGTGTAGATAAAAATGCTAAACTCTAGACAGTCACCAAAAGGAGAGAAAATATTGTGTTACATTCTTAAGGTTATTGAATAGACACATTTGTTCCCAAAATTAATCCAAATCCAATAGGAGAAGTAACATATTTTACCTCTTGTGGCACTTGACATATTTTAAAAATTGCATGCTGCAGAACTTGGCAAAGAAAGGATAAACAGATAGGAAAACAATTTTAAGATTTTCTTCAATTTTCTCTGATGTTCTGATCTTACTATTCACTTTCTAGGCTTAGCTGCCAACATATAAATTTGCAAAAAATTGTTCCACAAACATCAGAAATATTGCAGAAATTATAATATACTATACAAAGGAATACAGGGAAGAGCATGCTTCACTTTTTTTTAAGTGAAATAAAGTCTCATGTTTTCCAGTATATCAAGCAGGACATGAGCTGCAGGAGACCTCTGTCTTTTCTTTGACAGCTGAGCCACAGATAAATGATAGATGCTGGACTCCAGTTTTGCTATTTCACAAGAGCCCTTGTATTTGGGAAATTGTAGGATCAAAAGAACAAAACACATACCTTGGCTAACACTGAGCTTGTTTGTTTGTATCCAAATCAGCACTTAAGTGTAGTGTTATATGTATTCTTCAATTGACCTGTGTGTAAGTTCTGAGGAAAAGTCTGGAAATGAACAGGAAGTTACACCTTTCTGCTTCCTAAGTAAAACTGGGAGGTACTTAGAAAGGTACTTGGCGGTTATTTGTCAAACAAGGTTCTTCACCTTAACAAATAAGTGACATAAAATTTGGGATGGTCTTGGGTGGTAAGTCAATATAAACTACAGAATTCTCATCTTGTTTCCACTGCTGACTGCCTTTATAAGAGAATCTCACTTGAGTTGAAGCACACGCAGTTCGGTACCAGAAGTTAAACTCAATACACTCTAGAAGTATGTATGCATATGTATGCATATATATGTATTCCATAACAATTCCATATGTATGCTGGTGGTCTAGGTTACTGATTGTAAAATAAATTTGTAAAAATTGTAAAATTGTAAAATAAAAGGAAGTTATTTCAAACCAGAGTTAAGTATAAAAGAATGGGGGGTAGTGGGGGTAGGAAGGTGGTTGTGACTTTGTTATTAAACCCATGTGGAAGTAAAAGAACTGCCCTAGTCTAAGGAAATACTGAAGAGATGACAAGTGATAGAATTTGTGGTGGAGGCCAGCCCAGCCCACATTAGGAGTGTTTTTGCTTTATGGAGGAAAAGTACTTTATACTGGAGAATGATTGTAAATAACTGAATGAGTAGAAGGAAAGACCTATGTACGCAGCATTTTCAATCAGCTTTATTATTCTTGTCTTTTGAGAATCTGGACAGTTTTTAATGTTCAGGTTCTATTTCTGGAAAAGGGTTGATATTTGTGATCTGACACTTTTAAATGAATGAGAATTTTAAGAATATTCATTTCAGTATCTGACCCATGAACTGGTCACCTGCCTCTCTCACCTTTTGAAAGGAAGAAATTGATCAGAGTTATGGAAGCAGCAATGAAAACTTACTTTTTCTTGCTTTGCAAATGATGTGAAGATCAATTCTGATTCTTAAAAAATCATTCACTATACTATGTACATATTTGTGTATGTGTACACTTTTGAATAAATTGGATGAGCACATTTATCGCAAAACGAGAACTTTATTTTGAACATTGTTATATTTACTGGCACGCTTTCATCCTGGCTACTAAATATATGACTGTATATGTATTGGCTGGTATGTAAAGAAGTTAGAGTAACAATGGAATATAAATAATGCTTTTTACCCTTGCTGGTGATAACATAATGGAAAGATCTGTAAATTTTTGTGCAAGGACAAGAATAGAATAAAGATTACATGCAAAATGCAAGAGAACAAAGAGAAAAAGACTGGGGCAAGGAATAGGTTAAAAACAACTTTTTCAAATATTTAAAAGCACATTACAAGGGGAAAGACAATAGTGTCTTCCATGTTTTACATGGAAATAGTATTTAGAATAGCAGACATAAATTGTACCAAAATATATTCAATATAGTCATGAGGAGTAAAACAAGATGAAAATACAGGATGTTCCAAGTAATTACTATGAAGCTGTGTAACAGAAGCAATGGGAAAACACCATGAGATCCCTTCTAGCACTGCAATTCAGTGATTTTTAGAAGTTACTGATACTTCGCCTGCCTTATAAAGCACACTGTAAGCGTTACTCATTTTTTTCTTAAAATAATACTGTCTTCAAAAATAATACTCACAAGTAACTCTACTTAAAACAAACAAAAAAGCATATTTCTCACATAGGTTCTTGCTTTCTTTAGTTCTTCCCTAATTAAACATTTTTCAATAGATGTTTTCAGTCAATTCCACTTGAGACTGAATGATAACTTGAATCCTACATTTCACATTACTTGGCTCTAGCTTTGCATCACCTTCACACATATGATTTCTGAATTGAATGTGAAATTTTTGGTCATATATTATGGATTTAAGCATAACTCAGGTATTTGGATGTACAAAATAATATTTACGTTACAGAAAATAATGTAGAAATCATTTTAAAAATACGACTACAAAAAAAAAGTAAGGTTTTATAAGGAAATAAACATAAAACACTACTGCACTATAAGATTTCTCACACTATCATGCAAATGTTAATATTCATATAAGAACTAAGCAATAATAAGACCTACAAATGAATCAAAAAAGGAATTACACAAATATTTGGCAAGGAGTAATCTTCAAGATCTAAAATGAATTGCAAATTTTGCAGGCAACTTTTTTAATCAAAGTTTCTGCTGTTACAACTAGAATCCTACATGAAAACACACATAAACTTTGAATGCACCGTAGATTGTCTTATTTCAAGATAAAAGCTTGGCAACTCTTGTAAATCTCAAGAATTACTGATTTAAAGTTAAAAAACAGTTGAAAGAAGACTACCATTTCAATCTAAAAGGCTGCTATTTAAAACATCTGTGACTCCTGGATATTTTTAATTGCTCCATTACCATTTAAAAAATTTAAGTTTTCAATCTTAGAACTTTGTAAATTCTCTTGTTTCTTCTAAGCAGTGGCATCTGAGCAAAAGGTATTCTACAGCTTCTAGTCTCTGATCTCTACAAAACATTTGTGAAACTTATTGTTGAAAACCAGGTAGTCTCCTCCAGCTTACCTCCTATACAATTTCCTGAGGTTTAAACATTGTATAGTCACACATGAGGGCAGAAACAACATCCAAGCTTTTCCTCTTTGTCTGTTCACATATTTGTTATTTGTACACTGATTCACTCAAGAAGGAAATTGTGTCCTACACGTGACCTCAAATTTTAGAAAAATTATTTTCTTCCTCTTCTATCAAAGACTAAAACAATCATACATATATGTGCATGTGGGTGATAGCTTAGATGTGTACTTTATGTGCCTATAGTTTATTGGGCTCAATTTTCAGCAGTAACTGATAGAATTATTGCAATCTATTGGATTTTGGATCTAAATCTGATCTCATTCCAGAATGAATTTATGCTTCTATAAGTGAAATTAGATTTAGCA
The DNA here is from genome assembly GCF_038088225.1 of Cyrtonyx montezumae. NCBI lineage: Eukaryota > Metazoa > Chordata > Aves > Galliformes > Odontophoridae > Cyrtonyx > Cyrtonyx montezumae. The sequence goes on along the minus strand of NW_027072034.1, from coordinate 61,733,900 downwards.
TTATATTATATTATAAGTAACAGTTATATCCCTTCAGTGACTGTTGCTCTGACATATGCAGTATACTCTTGATATGTTTGCACATAATGAGCTCAGAAATACCACAGTGAAAATATTTTGGTGTTGTTGTTGTTGTTGTTGAGGCTGTAACCTTTAGCCAATGAACTATGACCAACTGCCCAAGTGAACACAGAGTTTATCACAGCAATCTTCTTCATTATTATTTTTTTTTTACCAAAGCACAGGTCAAGTAGGTTCTATATGTTGAAATGGAAAATGACAGTGATTTTAAGGGATTGAAAATGGATCTGAGCTTTAAGTTGGTTTTCTACTCCTTAAGTATCTATCCTGAACTACTTGAAAAGACTACATTGAATTTAATAAGATATAATCATTTTTATGCTGGAGACATAATACATTTTTTATGTCAAGTGACTTCCAAGTACTTAACCATAATGTGTAAGAGAAAAATAAGGTAGATAACTTCCTCTGCCAAGTAAAGTTTGCATGTGCCTTGATGGAGGAACCACAGTCTTGACCCCATGACTTCCCTTTGGTAGCCTTCTGAATTCTGAAACCCGGTTATATAAGTTTCAGAACACTTGGGATTCTGACTTTTCTTGTATCTAAAAATGCAATATTTAGCCTTCAAAATGCCTAAATGACTTAGTTCTATTTAGATTAAAAGCTATAACACTTAGGATTTTGAAATGGTGAAGCTGAAGTGTGGGGTTTAGGAGAAAATGTACTGAACATATTGAATAGTTTAGGCAAAATTCCAGAGGACTTCAGGAAAAAAACAAACCTCTGTATTTAGCCTGAATAGATTTTATCTTTGAGAAGCTGGAGTATGCCCCCATAATTTTCCTGTCTTGTTGACTAAAATGCCTGAAATTATAAATAAGATTTTTTCTTAGTCACATTATGGAAAGTTTAATCAACCCTCACAAAGGACTATTTAGAATCTAGAGTAGACAGGGTAGAAAAAATACTCTAATTGGTGAAAAACTCTACAGAATTTAAGGCTAACTATGCCAAGATTCATATTTAGGGTCATATCTACAGTTTTTGTTTATGTCATTGTGAGCTTGTGCCCCTATAAAAAGAATAGACCGTTCTGTAAGATATTTGTTCAACATGGCACAGCATCTAATTTTATAGTTCAAAATACAATGTATATTAGAATTTTCAGTCATAGTGTTTTAATAAATGATTAAATTTATTTTTCTGAAAAACTAAACTATTTCTCATTGCCTGCTTCTTAAAAAACAAAAAACTCCAGGAAGATCAATGAAAGAGACTTTATGAACAGAAGTTTAATAAAACAGGAATCAAAACAACCCTTTAAATCTCAAAATTTACCAAGAATCCTCATCATAGGCAATGTGGAGAAGTGATACACTATTAGCTTATAGTAGCTACACAGAAGACAAAAAAGTACACTTATACTTGAGTTTCAACTATTCTATCACTGTTCATAAGGTACTTTCCCCTTTAGTTTTAATATGTTTGAAATTTGGCCTCAGGTTTTCTGTATTTGTCAATAATTCCAGTTATATACTAAAATTAATGAAATTAAAGAGTTGTAAAGTTCTAGCTATTTAGTTAGGCATATATTTTTAAAAATGCAAATACTTGGTTAATATTGACAGATGTTACCTCTAGGTCAAAGGTTTATAGACCACTTCTTCTCCAAGTATTTCTTAAAGTAATCTGACTAAATTTTGCAATGAACGCTTCTGTTGCCTTTGCAGTTAATGCTGATAGCAATGAATGTAGTAATGATTATAGCTGCTGAAAGTAGCTTGTGGCCCTGTCTATCAAACCTGTCTTGCATTCAGCATGGGAATTTTCAAAACATAATCAGTGTAAAAAAAGCAACAAAAACAAACAAAAACAAACAATAACAGAAAAACAACATCAAATAAATACACAAAAGCCTAATTTCACTGGGATAATTGTCTTCTGCATTTGGACATAGGATTTTATTTTATTTTTTCTTAGAAAGGAGAAAAAACATGCTTTTTAAGATGTACAATATTAGCTGTATCCTGTTTATTACCTGTGACTCAACATACCCCAGTGAGTCATGGTCTTAAGAAAGTTTCTTTTGCAACTCCAGCTAGCTGAAAAACAACATTCTATAAATAATCAAGTCACAAGTGCTTGAATGTTTTCCTTCCAGACAGAGGTAGAGTAAAGTACATTAAAGGACTTAGCTGAGTTTGGGATTTAGTATGTATGCTTCTGAAGGTTCATAGGTTCATAAGGTTGGAAAGGACCTACAAGATCATCTAGTCCAACCATCCTCCTATCACTATCCCTACCCAACTACTAAATCAAATCCTTAAAGGGGATTAGCCACGAAACTGACATTTCCGTGTGCTGTTCTAATGCAAATGAGAAACAAGGTATCTACTTGTCTCTACAAAAGAGATGAGCCATTTAAATCAGGAAATTCTTTGGTGTCACACCTTGAGTAGTAAATAAGCATTAAAGTTAGCATGTAAGCAATGCCAAGCTACTATAATTAATTTCATTGTTAACAAAGATGAGCAAACATATGTAGTAGATGTACTGTGAAGCAACTTCTTTCCTTTTCAAGGACAGTTTGTCATACAATGTTTCAGAAAGATTTCAGGATTACTTTGGAATCCTCTTTGACTTGAAAGTGGGAGAAATTCGAAATGAAAATGAGATTTTAGAAGGCTATGGAATATATATTTCGCCTGGTCTGATTTTTAGATGGTGCTGTGTGGAGCCCAGAGTTGGACTCCATGATCCTTGTGAGTGCGTTCCAACTTAGGATATTGAAATATTTTATGATTCTATTTATATTTATGCATATATTTATATTTAGTGTCTCAGGTATGAGTCACTACCCCGCATCAAAAACTATATGAAAAAAATATGAAAACTTTCTAATATGCTTTTTTTTTTTTTTTAATAGATAATGAATATAACTGCCTTTCACTAAATTGTGGAATATATTGAGGTTTAGCACGCTCTTCTTGAATATTTTAAGTATTTTCTACCATCAGGGTTATTTGCTTCAGGCAATTGTAAGCTTAAGACTTGTACTTCAGTGGAACAGCATTGTATTGAGACTAGTCATTAGGTAATTGAAACAGTGTCTATGAAGTTTTGTACACGTTTGTAGCAAACTCCAGTTGTGGAGTGGGTCCCTGGGATTTCCAAGGCCTATGGCTCCACACAGCCCAGTTGTTCCAGGGCACCCATTCTTACCAGCACAGATCAGAGGGAGCTATATAACTCTGACAATGCTAGCAGAGCAGGCTGGTGAATCCAGTGTTTGCAGACACTTGGTTAGCTAGTCAGCACTGTGGGATTTTCCTGGAAATCCCACACTCAGGCTGGAAAGAAATTTTTGATGTTTCCAGTTAATGAGAGGTTTTAAATCATGTCTTTCAGCTGTTTAAATAATATTTTTTTCACTTATAGTTTTTCCACTGAGTTTAGTAGGACCACCGTTTCCCTTGAAGGATACTATAGGATTAATGATTATGAGAATTGTGAAATTTACATTTATTTTTAAATAATTATCAGAACTGATAAATACCAATGTGGCAAGGAGTGTCAGAATGTCACAAAGTTAATCACATCAACCGACAAATATAAATTAAAAATATTTTTCTGCTTACAAACAGAAATAAATGCAACAACACATTGATATCTAAACCCTGAAAGTCTGTGAAGTGTCATTTAAAGGAAGGCTGATTTGCATAAGCACAGGAAGTGACTGACACTAGAAGAAAAAAAAGAGAGGCTTTAATCTATTTGTTAAACCAGTGTTGTCAGTCAATCATAGTATGAACTGTTCATGACTGAGAATAAACTCATGAACAAATAGTTCAAAAGAATAGTTAAAAACAGACTGAACTCAGTGGAGGGAAATTCTTACTTCCTGGATGTAGTAACTATATTTTTGTGGTTTTTTTTTCTCTCTCTGAGTAATGTAGATTTGTTATACTTGGATCCCTACCATAGTTACATCTTTTCAGAAGAATAAGAAAACCTGCAAAGCAAAATATTATGTTATTTCAACAGTGTACTAAGAAATTTTGAGGTTTGTAATGCTCTGTTACTGAAAGACAGTGACCAGTAAGTAACGTTGGCAGTATTTCTAATGAACAACTAAAAAAAAAAAAAAAAAAAAAGTTGTATTAAAATCTGCAAATGTTACTTCAAAGCTCAATAGGGTCTAAAAACTTTCCCAAATACATTGCAGAAAGGAAATTTAGCTTTACTTTGTGGTCATCATCAGTGATACAAGAAGTGAATTGAATTGATTATTGTGACAGTGGTGTTTGTTTTGGTTTTGTTTGTTGTTATTTGTACATGTGTTGATTTTGACAGAAAATTGTTGAATTTTGAATTTCTCTGGGTAACATGATACTTTGATCATCTTGAATTTGAGTATATCCATATATGATCATATGTATTAAATGTTTCAAGAAAGAAAAATTAGTAAAAATTCTGTCCAAATAGAAGTTATTTTCTCATTCTCATTTTTCTGTTTCAGGGTCTAGACAAACTTAGGAGACTGAAGTGCTATGTTTGCACAGCAAGCAGACATGGGTCAATACCTGCTGCAAACTATTTCACATAGTATGGTGCTTTATCACAGATCAGAGGTGAGGAAATCCTACAAGTGACATGATATCTTATTTTCCATACTATTTTTGTTTTTTTAAATCTGCTGCATAAGCCTGTGTAAAAAAGATGAGGTGTGACTTATCTACAAGTATATATGTTTTAATCTGCAGCTACTTTCAGGAACAAGGTTACCTAATCATACAAAGGAAAAGTCAGTAGTTTTGAAAAAGAAAGCATATATAATACTATATACATTTAGAAACTGCAGCAGAAAAGAAGATATATGGAATGCAATCACCCAAACCGATCAGAACAACAGACTTTTGTTTTATTGAAAGACTGGTATTCTGCTAAGTAACCTGTATCTCATAAAACATACATGTGTTCACCTGACTTTACAATTCTGGGGCACTTATTCAATTTAGAGGCAGACAGAAGAGTGGAAGCAGAAAAAAATAATTCTGTAGTATTTAAGGATGGTGTTTGTAATTTGGACATCGACTAATGCAGAGGATGGAACAGGCTGTGAAAGACAGAAACTGTTTTCCTTTTTTGTCTCAAAGCTTGCTTTGAGAGGCCTTTCTGGTGATAAGACTCTAAGTGAGAACTGCAGGTTATCTGGGTGCGTGTCACCGTGCCACAGTGCCTCTGCTTATTGTTGTAAAGATAAGCAGAAGCAGGGACAAGCCTGTCTTTTTTGGGGTTCAGTGCAAAAGGTATAATACAATGCTTGTGCATGGCAACGAAGGTACCACTCCCTGCTGCCTTATCTGTTGGGCCAGGTATGTCACACTAACAGAGAGAAAAGAAAAAATAACAGAGAAATGGGGGATAAAAGGCCTTCAGTAAACTAATGACTTTGGAGAAGAACTCCCAAAGATAACATCTTTGACAGAGAACTCCCAAAGAGCAAATGGAGAATTCCTGAGGGGAGAAACTCTTCGGACAAACCCCTTGGCCTGCTTGCTGCGAAGCTTCCCGGCTTTCTCCCATCACCCACAGTGACCAGAGAGTTCCTGAGATCAACGGACCTACTATGAACCTCACTGGACCCACAGTGGTGATTATATCTCTCTTGCTTTCTACCAAGACTCCTTGCTTTTTATCTCTTTTCTGTCGCTCACCTTCCCTTCCCCATATCCCTAAGCAGCTAGTAATTGTAATAAACTGGTTGGGCTAACATTTGACCCGTTGTGTCTTAATCTCACGCCGGGTATACACATAATCAAAGTACCATGTCTCTCTCGTTTATATTGGAGCGTGACACAGGCAAGACACAATTGTAATGAATTATCTGACTTTTTAACTAGTTTGTACCATACAAGCACTTACTTGGAACTACGTCACTTCCACTCTTCAATGTAGTATATGACTTTGAAGTTACAGCTTGCAGCTCATGTGTTCTGGAATAGCTGCCATAGAGATGACATAATTATGGCACAATCGGTAGGATCTCCAGTCTCGCATCATAGAAAATAAGTTTTGCCCACACTGCCTCAGACACAAGAAGCCTTAATTCAATTTCTCTCTCTGTTAAGAGCTTTGGGCCTCAAACACACTTCTATTTGTATATCTACAAGAAAGTATGTGTTTATTAGGAGTCTTCTGCTGTTTGGCACTTAAATTTGGATTTAGAATCCAAATGCTAGTGCCAGGGAGGAGATTTCAATCACAGTTTCAATGAGTAACTGGTATTCACAGCCAGATTACTGGATACTAACAAACTCCAAAGAGCATATGGATGGAAGTCAAAGGAACAGCCTAATGTCTCAGTTTACTTCACACTTGCAACACTTAGTGGTAAGGTTTGTCAAACAATTAAGCACTGACATTGAATGAATTAATTGTGTGCGAAAAGATTGTCATATTCCAAGATGCACTTATTAAACCACATAATGTCAAAGAATTATAGAGTTCCTATTATTTGTTCCTCATTTAAAAAGAATATCAGTTTTGATTAAACACTAAAATATTCTATCATGGTTTTATGATCTTATTATTGGTATTCCACATCATAACATCATGTAGTGCACTGGGAGTTGAAGAGTTAATGCTCCAGTTCTGTGGATCACAGATTGTTCAGGGTATACCTGCCTCAGAAGAGAACTCCTTACCCCAGAGGGCTTTGTGTTACATTGCGTTTTCTGTTTTCCATTTAGAAGGGAAGATAACACTGTTGGTAGTCACAAAACCTCTCTTTTTTCCCTTGCTGCCCATCAGCAGTGTGTGGTCCCTAGCCGTCTCACCTTCAGCATTAGAGTAAAGCCTTGGTCATTGAATAATGTCAAATAGATCTGATTTTGATTGCTCTTCCATTTCAGATTAGAGTTAGTAAACCAATCTGTTGACAGCACAAGATTTTTGCATTCATAGGGTTCCTTTCTCCAATTTCTACCATATTGAATAATATACCAAAAAGAGCAGCTGGACCTCTTAGCACAAAACCTGTCACTGTAAAGACAAGAGGTCTTATTCTGGTAAACTTTGTGTCCAGCGTATAGCACTCCTTCCTCTGCCTTCCATTTAAATCTGGAGAACTCTTCTTTCTGTTTTCTAAGTGTCACCTCTGATGTGAACCACCTTCATACTTGAGATGTTCCACAGCTATGCAGACAACTCATCTTCAAGCAAATAAACAGGTAATTTTTTCTTTGTCTAATTAGGAAAACTCACTAAAAGATTACTCATCTTAAAGGCAGGATTTTTTACATATATATTTATTTTTAATTTATTATTTTTTTGAGGTTTTCTTGCTCACTGGTTCTGAATCTGCTTCAGTTAACTAGGTTTCACAGAGCTACTGATTTGCAGAACTGGACAGGAAGGAATCCAAGGTTTTACATTAAAATGTGCCCAAGATCACTGCTTTCCTGAAGCTAGTAACCATTGTAGCAGTATTTACAAATTTATCTAGCTCCAAGCTATGTAATTAAATGTGTGCATTTAATTCAGAGACAGATGACCATATGATTAACTTTGGTGCCAGAGTGCCTTGGCACGTGTAAAAAGTGTTCCACTGCCTTTACTCTCTCTTTCCAATGCATTTTCTGCAGACATTAACACTTCCATTTAACTCTGCAAAGAGGTTTATGCTCTCAGGCCGTGGACCTTTGTTGTAGTATAAGACCTCTGTGAAAGTGCAAGGGCTCCCTTGCATGAGCTTCCTAGAAAGTATGTAACTCATTTTTAAGTACTGAAATGGAAATTAAAAAATTGAAAGAGCTTCTCCTTTTTTTATTTTTTTTCATTTTTATTATATTTATATTTATTTTTAAGGTACTAGAAATACTTAGAACTATTTTCTTGACACATGCACACGTAGTGAGACATCATATTTTTCATTCTCTATATTCTCCAAATCTACTGACTGGATATCATCCTGAAGTTGCAAACTTCAGCTTCAAATCATATATGAAGAAAGAATCAAGACCCTTGCCTGATTTCTTACTCATAGGGACACATTGATCCTGAACTTAGAAGAAGTGCTGTTTAAAAGCTGACCAGCTCTCACAGGCCCCCTTACTTTCTAACACACCAGCCAATTGGATAGTTTCAAGTAGGCCCAGGAAGAGATAAAAGTTGGCTCTCCAAGTCCAGGGTAGCAATCCCACTTATTGCTTTGCTTCTTACACTTGAGATCTTGAACTCCACCATTTCATGACTGCTACATCCCAAGCTGCCCCGATCTTCACTTCTCTAACAAGCCTATCCATATTAGTAAGAGCAAGGTACAGTAACATCCCACCCTCTATCGGTTCCTCCATCACCTGCATCAGAAAGTTATTTTCAACACATTGCAGGAACTGTCTGAAGTGCATGTGCTTGGCCATGTTTCTTACCTAACAAATACCTGGATAACTGAAGTCGCTCATAAGAACCAGTGCCTGGGATCATGAGTCTACTTCCAGCTGCTTGTAGAAGGCCTCATCAGCTTCCTTGTCCTAATCAGGGGGCCTATAGTACATATCCACAACAGCGACCCCCTTACTAGCCTGCCCCTTAATTCTCACCCACAAGCTCTCCACTGTTACATCACCCTCCCCCAGGTCAGATTCAACACATTCTAGCTGCTCTCTCACATAAAGAGCAACTACACCACCTTCTTTTCTCCAGACTAGATAACTCAAGCGTCTTCAATCTTTCCATAGGATATGCCTTCCAGCTGTTTTACCAGTGTTGTTGCCCTCCTCTTCTGAGCACTTTCAACATCCTTGTTATATTTTGGATATGAGAAACCTTTACAGTGTTCAAGGCTAGGTCTCCCTACTACTAAACGTTGTGGGGAAATCATATCTATTGACTGGCTGACTATGTTGTATTTAATGTATCCTAAAATATAGTTTGCTGCCTTGGCTACCAGGGCATATTTTTGATTCCTCTTGAGCTTGTTGTTAACCAGGAACCTATTCCTGCAGAGCTACTCTCCAGCTACTCACCTACCACTCTGTTCCTTTGTTTGGCTTTACTCCATCCAAGATATTGAAATAATTATTTTCCTTTGATTAAATTAATGGCTTTGCTAGTTGTCCAGTATTCTAATCTACCTAGATTCCTCCCAGAGTCCTCTCATCCCTCCAGGGAGTCAACAGCGCCTCCCAGTTTAGTATTACTAGAAAACTTTTTGAAGATGCATTCCACTCCTGCTTCCAGATTGTTGCTAAGAATGTTAAACAGGAATAATCCTGTTTAATGGCAACAGCTGTATAGTCTAATATCTCCATTAAATACAGCATAACACCTCCACCTTTCCTGTCCTGCCTATATGCCCTGTACAGCTGATATCCCTCTATCTCAGCACTGCAGTCACGGGACTCATCCCACCAAGTTTCACTAATATAAATGATATAGCTCTGGGAAAGGATCAAGGGTTCCATTTAATCCTATTTGTTTCTTATACTGCATTTGCTCTTTTGCAAGCATTCCAAATGTACTCCTGAACCCACAGTGCTCCCTGGAACAGCACAGATGTTCCCATTAGCCTTACCACCCTCAGACAATCGCTATCATTCCTTTGCCTAACTTCATGTACTCATTCTGCTAATATTTTGGTCCTAAGGATTTTAAACAGGTAGGACAACATATTTGAAATAACATTTTAACCAGAAAGATGATCCATGTTTCCATACCTGTTTAATTTAGTAATTCTATTAGTGGGGAGCTGACATGTTATATTCATAGGAAACTAAATTAAGACAGGAAGCTAAGGATTGCATGACAGTGAATCTCATGTTTTTCTTTTAAATTATTTACTGTTCATGTAGCCATTTACATTTACCAGGACATGCTTATAATTTATTCCTTCATTTGCTCCTCAGCTTTGCCATTTTTAGCATTTGCACCTGCTGTTCTCGTGGAAATCCATGTATGTTGTAGAAGATATATTTTCTGTTTCAAGAGTGACAACAGCTAACTGCATCATTATTCAGAGGCATAACCTGTTGCTTTACTACCCTTCCCTTTAAAACAGGTTGCTGTATACACATACTAGTGGGGAATAAAAGATTAATCATTTGCAGAACTCGCTCTTTTACATCACGGTATTGCTACAATTGTGAAGATCCTGTTATTTTTTTCTTTAAAAAATAAGTATGGATGGCAAAGGGATGAAAGTACACTAACATGAAGACACTTTTTTCAAGCTAAAAGAAGATGAAAGCATGATTTATGCAGTTATAGAGCCAAGAATATAGTGAAAGCCATAAGTGACAATTAGAGCAGAACTTGTTTAAAATCCTACCTGTGACATCTGGAATAAAAAATTTTGAATTTACTTTGGCTATGATATTGACTACAAGCCACAGATGTTATATTATTAATGAATGCCTGGATCTGTTACAGACCCTGAGAAATATATTTTTAATGCTGTGGTGCTAAGATACTGCTCTCAACATATAATGAAACGTACAGCATCAACTTTATTCCTCATTGCCATCACACTAATGCAAATACACTTAAATCACTTTCAGGTTAAATGAAGTTCTTACTTACAGAAGATACTTCCTAATTATTTTATTAAAAAGTGATCTAATGGATAGGAAAAGTCATCCTTCTTTCTGGGAAAAATATTAGAGGTGGGAGGTGGGGAGAAAACAGTTCAGATACAAGTGAGCCTTTAACCAAGTGGTAGATATAAAAAACAAACGTCAGACTTACAGCAACTGATCAAAAATAAAATGCAAATATGCACATATATATTCAGTTAAATATTTTTTTTCAGGATTTGTACTTTGTTTGTAAAATCAAATCACAGGTGTTTAACTAACTTCTTCCTCATTATATGAGCTCAATAATTAAAAATCTATTTCACAACAAGCTTTTGATTTCTTTTTTTTTCTGATTTTTTTTTTTTTTTGTCTTCTCAGAGCTGGAAATTCCTTTGACTGCTAACTTAGTGACAGTGTATTGTGATATGCCAGAATTAGTATCCCGCTATCACCATTATTCCTATGGAGGAGCTAGTGCAGAATATCAGAAGATAAAATTATCAGAGTATTAACAAGCAAGATACATGAAATATAAATATCACAATGTTCTCATTGCTGAAGTTAAACTTTTTACTCAAAGTAATCCTAAGCTTGAATGGTTTCTTTAATTCCTCTTTGCCCAGAGAGGTGATGGATGCCCTGTTCTTGAAAGCACTCGAGGTTAGGCTGGACATGGCTTTGAGCAATCTGATGTAGCTGTAGATGTCCCTATTCATTGCAGGGGAGTTGGATCTTATGACTTCAATGTTCCTCTTCAACTCAAAAAAATGCTGATTTCAATGATGTGTTTCAATGATCAGAGAATTAGAATGACATAGTAATGCAATAAAGTATAACTTTCAAAACCACAAGCTGTCGCTTAGTCCTGCTCATACATAATGCAAGTAACTCAGTAAAATGCAGTAGTATATCAGGAACTGGGAGCGCGGGTAGTCATACTTTCAGCATGGATATCATAAAGCCCTTCAAAGCACCCTAATGTTTAATAAAGAATGAATGAAGAGAAAGAGTGCTGTAAAATGGGCTCCTCAGTTAAGAAACAATGTCTAAGCAGTACAATAAGCAATACTTAAGAGAAACTTGTTTAAAATTTTCTCCTATATCCCAAATATAAATCTAAAGAATCACACTGCTTTTAGGTTCCAACCAAAATTTTGAGGCTAGATATACTCTCAGGTCTACTATGGATCCCCTCCAGTTTCACAGCAGGTGGCAGCTGTTTCATCATGTCCTAAAGTGCAAAATTAGCTCAAATAGTTAGAATAGCCAAACAAAAATGTAGTATAGCCACATGTAGCTGGGAATCCAGTGGGCAAAATGCTTTCTTTGGCTTGCAGGCAGAGAGAGGTTTTTTGTAGACCAGTTTCACAGAGGAATTCATGATGAGATTCCCTGCAGAATACACTGAACAAAAACAAGTCTGAGAGCCAAAGGGGATGTAAATGATGACTGGAATACATGTTACTCCAGAATAATATAGAGTGTTAATATTTTCCTGAGAATTTGTAGGAAAATAACATGTGGGTAGCTTCTGGGAAAGAGAAGACTGAATTTCAGTTTGTTTAATATGTTTTTTAAAAAGGATAATAATAAAATTGACTGAAATAATCACTATGGATAACCATGTGGGAGGAGATAGAATGGTAAATAACCCATTTTAATATCCAATTTTTTATAAAGAACATAATGGAAAAAATGGATTTTATTTACAACTTTCTTTGGAACTTCTGAATTGAAGGACGGGAATATTCTTTGTTCTATGTAACATCTTCCCTATTTAAGACCCTTATTTTAAGAGATGTCTCCAAGTATGGAGATTCAGAAGTGTGTAAGAACAACTTGCAAAAGCACAGGATTTTGTAGGCCTTGTTAGATTTTACACCTCACCACCCATCTGAATGGCTGTGGTATGCCTCTACATGTGCTCCAGTAGCTTTTGTTTACTCCACTATAAATAGAGCATCTGTCAGTACTACCACTAAATTCTCTATCAACTCCGAGCAAGAAACACAGATCCAGCTGGAGTTCAGCATGGCTGCCTTCATTTAGGAGACTATTCGCCTTTCTTTAGTGCTAACAGATTACATATGGCCCAGTTTAAAAGTCATATGGGGTTTCTGTGGGAACAGCCTCTGCACTGGCTGGGTCCCACTGCAGCTGCCTAGTAACCATCATTGATGGGACACAGAGGGATCATACAACTTCCAGATTTAATTTCCATAGTAGTGTCCAAATTCAGCACAAAGCAACACTTCCTTCCTTCCCACCCTGGCCTGATTTGCAGCCTCCATAGAACTCTGCCTCCATAGAAGCTCTGAAGAAGGTTAGACTTGAGGAAAAATTTTTTTTCTCTGCAAGAGTGGTCAGGCACTGGAATGGCCTGCCTAGGGAGGTGGTTGAGGCACCATCCCTAGCGCTGTTCAAGAAGCGTTTAGATGAGGTGCTAAGGGATTTGATTTAGTAGTTCAGTGGGTATGGATGGTGATAGGAGGATGGTTGGACTAGATGATCTTGTAGGTCCTTTCCAACCTAATGTATCTATGAATCTATGAAAGGGCAGGGAGGAAGCCTGGGTCACCCAGCAGCAGTGTGCCTGGTCCACCAGATTCTGGCGCAGGCTGCCAGGGCTCCTTCAGAACAAATGTAAGGTCAGTTCTCTCTGTCATACAAAGGGCTCTTCTGGCACCTAGGGCAGCACTGAGTATCTGAACACAGCACAGCCCTCTCTTGTACCCACGTGAAAAGAAAGGAAGTAATTTTCTTTCAATGTGGTAGAATTGGTTTTTGACATAATTCTGCCAGATTTAAGCATTTGAACTGATCGCCATCATCTATCAATTCCTAGTCAAGGTTGGGGAAACAAACTCCCTGATCTCCCAAGGGCATTAGAAGTGTGATCTTCAGTTCTTTGCACAGATATATGCCCCCCCAAAAAGCTCTTTCTTAACAAGAGAAGCAAACAAGAGTTGCCTGTCAGTTGATTCCATTCTGCCATTTTCTCCCTCCTGCTCTTATATGTATACACACAGCTTTATCTCATCAGCTTACACTTCCCTGGTTTAGTTTTCACAGCAGGAATCACTACTGTTTGTTTGTTTGTTCTGCATATAGAACACTGCAAGTTTTCTTATATCATTAGCAAAAATGCATGCTATGGGCAAGCAATTACAGAGGCCAGCACATAAATAGGTGGAATTACAATAAGGCTGTGCATTGTATGTGCCTGCTGGGTGAGCCCCCCAACAATGAGTTTTTATGGAGTTTACACAGTCACATGAAATACAGAAGCCAATCAACACTTTCATGGAATATTCACTAATTGCCACATACAGTGTATGTTACCAACTTTAAAATCCTTACTAGCTTTAGGTGAAATTTATCCATGTAGACTGCAAAAAAGCAAACTATACCACATTTAAACACACAGTAGGGGATTAGATTATACATATTTTACATCAGTTTTCTTGAGTGGAAAATTTAACCATAAGATTCAAGACCAGTATTCAAGGAAGTTAAGGTGCAGAGGAGAAAAGGCACCAATGTTATTGCGGGCATAAAAAATTCTATGAGCCATGCTGTCCTGCTGTCATGCTTTACTTGTTTGTGATACAGTGACACAACAGTCATAAGATCTTTAAATGGTGTTTCTTTAGGGAAAAGTTCTTTTCTTCGCACAAGCAACTTTTCTACAAATTTCCACTGAGAACTAAATTTTAACAATAGCTTTCAAAAGCACATGTAAATAAGAGTTTATCATGGATATAGTGACAGAGATTTGAGTTATACTGTGATGCCATCATATGTTATTATAATAAATAAATGGTTTGGGGGTAAAGACTGAAGGAGACCAATCATTATTTTTGCCAGCAGTCGTTGCTTTCAGTTAATATAGAATAGCAACAAGCAAGCACTTAGTTGGGAATAGTGATTTTGTTTCTGGCTATCTGGGTTTTGCGTGTGAAATTCAAGCTTCCTGCGGGGTTTGCAACTTCATTTTCTATTTTCATTCTGCTAGACAGTAATGGGATATTCAATGTGGTGTTTTACATTCCAGTATCATGTAGTGTCATAGTCCAAATCTGCAAACAAATCAGCACAATGCCTATCACCCTGAGATCATTTTACTCTGCATACCTACGAAGTCTAACTGCTTGCTGGTTCAGAATTTATTTCCATAATTGGTTCAGAATTCATTTCCATAATTACCGAGCCAGCATGATGCGCATATGCTAAGTGCAGACATCAGAAACGCAGTTGTATCTGATTTTATAGTTTTAGACTACCTCCTCTGTATAAATATCAAATATATTCTTGTTCAGAAACAGATTCTTCAGAAACTTCCAAAACAAATAAAAAATAACAAAATAAATTAAAAGAAAACAAAACAAAAAAATCTGACACAGAGGTTCAAGTACCTCTTACTCGATCTGAAAGGATTCCCTCAATTCCACATAAATTCTACCTGAGCATTTGATAGAGTAATCTAGAACTACATAATATAGTTTCAGAAATCATAATTCAGACAGTATTCTGAAGTCACAGTTTCTGTGCTGTGAAGTATTACATTTAATTTTATTTCTTGAAAAGCTTTGTCTTTCTTATACCCTCAGATGTCCAAGTCTATCAGCAAGAGGAACAAAATTATTAAATACACTAATTACTGATTTTGAGTAGCCTTGTTCCAAGTTTGCAAAGAAGAGAAGTAACAAACTGCATTTCAAGATCTCTGAGAATCTTTCTCACAGTACAATCCTTCTCACTGTCTCCATCTTCATACTTACTGGAGGAACTGCTTTCACCTTCCATTTCTCAAAATCCTGACCAATATCCAAAATCTAATATCTCCTTCAATAATATTGATTTCTTTTCAAATAATAAATTCGCCAAAGGCTATTAATAGAAAAAAAATTCTGATACAGGTTTGTTTATAGCAACAGTAGCTACAACTCTGACTCAGTCCTAGTTACAGTGAGGCTAAACTATGCTGGTACAACCAACAGGTGAGAAGATCTCCAGCATACCAGGCTGTCACTGGGAACCAGCACATACCTCCTGAATGGATAATCAACCATTATTGTCAAAGAAAGCACAGTAGGGGAATACAATAAACATGCCAGCTTCTAAAGAATCTTCTCAGTGCTTTTTACCGTCGGCATACACTGATCTGCCTGCACTGATTTGAGCACAACTAACCTACACACTTTTCTCTTTCCATACTGGTGAACAGGGAGGAAAAGGGACCCTCTTTCCAAGAATTAATATCGTATGGTATGGCAACCATTTCAAGAGTGGACACGCTATAGACAGTGTGCAGGACAGCAATAACAAAGGCATGTCATAAAGGTGCTATAGACCACAAAATAGCATATAAAAATAACGTTGATAATATGAATTATAAAAGGTATATATACTTGCTAGAGTCTGCATTGCATGTTTAACATATTAGTAAAATCATAACACTTTTAAAAATATAATCAATCTATCATGGAGGCTGATTGCCACAGCAATACCTCATACAGATTAAGTCATGTACAACAGTATTTCTAAAAATCTGCTGCTTTTGTTTTGTTTTGCATTACCCTTAACACATTGTCAGAGCTAATAAAAGAACTGATTTCTTCAATTTTAATATGCTCTATCATCATAACCATGTACAAATGAAATTGGATTTGATATTCCCTAGAAAAGCATGTGTCATTGTTTGGACTAGATAAGGTCTGCATCTCTATTCCCACCACATCAGGGAGCAGAACGGAACATTCAGATCCTCCTCACTAGACTGGCCATGAGAAAAGTCTTGCAGAATAAAATAGAAGATAGTCATGCAGTGAATTATATTCAACCTGCTCTGGTTCCAGAAAGGACACAGCAATGCTGTAGCTGACTCAAAGTGAAATCTTAGATGATATCATGATTATATGCAGCCTGCAAGCTGTTTCTCTCTTGTGCTGTTTCCAAGCTAAATAGAAATGAATTGTATACAAATGGATCAGGTCACAGATTCCAGAATGAGAAGCTATGAACAGTTCAAAATAGTTTTGTATAAAGTAAGTCTTCTCACATGCTAACATGTGCTGGATTTTCCTTTAATTTTGATACAGATGGTTAAATCAAAGTGAATAAGTAAAAGTAACCTTCAACACAAGAGTGTTACCTACATAAGTGTATGAGCTTCCTGTTATTCACAACTTGAAATTTACAAGCAGTAAAGCAGGGAAGAAAGCAAGTTACTACATTACCCATCAGTTCCAGCAATTGCACAATCCACAATCACTGATATTGTATGCTAGCTTGGATCTCTTTTGTGTTGTCCCATGTTATGGCTCAGAGTCTGACTGAACACCACAGCTCCTCAAGAAGTTAAAGGCAAGGGTTTCAGGTGAAACACAACCTGCAGGAGTTCTTAAGGGAGTAATTATTTTGGTCATAAACATTTTTTTTATTTTCCTATGTTTTCCCTGAATATCTGAAGACAAGGGAACTCTTTCTTCCCTAAAGATGAATAAACTTATGACGCTTTTACCCCTAATCTTAGTGAGAGCCAATTTATAGTAGAGTCCTACTCTCATTCATTTTTTCTCTTTCCCTAAAACAAAGCAAACCAAAGCCTTCTGAGATTATGATTTACAGATCCAGTGATTTCTGTCATCTCATCTCCTTCAAAGAAAGCTCAGAAAGACTAGAGTCACACAAACTTCCATAGATACTACAGGGTCATTTTGTTAATGACCTTTTCATTTCAGCAACCAATGAATAAAAAGAAAAATTATCCTCCTGATATTAGCATTATGCTTAAAGCTTTAACTCAAGTCCAGATGAGTTCTACTCCATTGTTTGGCTACTGTGGAAGGTCATTTCTTATCCAGACTTTACATGTGAAATACTGTAGATGTTACCAGAAGCACTGCATTCTAGAGAGGACCAGTGAGAAGCCAAGGTTTGCTAAAATGACATTTGATAGTTTTTGTGTGACCTAGTGAAACTGCCATCATTTAATTGTCTTTAATCATTTATCATAATTCTTACAAGACATAATTTCTAGGATGCTTGGAACATTTGATGCCTTGTGCCGACTGGACACATGACAGAGAGAGAATGACATCATTTAGAGATCACCATCAACTAATTGTGTTGAAAGTAATATTTGAAAATGTAGTTCCTGTTGTTATTTTGTTCAGTCTATTACCATCATTTTAAAACTGTGTATATTTATCATGTCAACTGATACCAACTGTAATCATATAAATATTTTAAAAGAAATGAAACAACAGATATGAAAGCTCTGAAAATTGACTGTTTCCCATTCCAGTTACTACATTCTACACTTATATTTTTCTAAAGATCATATTTGTCTTACTAAAAAAAGATACAAAAACAGCATATTGTCTTGTAAGACTTTCCACATTTTCTTGCAGCTGCCTTAAGAATCTTTCAATATAACAAGTGATACCACTGTCTCTGCAGATCTGTGGCAATACAGATTGTGTTTAACATTTTGGGCAGGAAAACATCATACACAAGCTGGAGACGTTTTACTTCTTGTAAATCTTCAAGTTGGCATAAATACCACAAAAATAATCAGAATTAGATCCTGCACAATATTCTTATTGACAAAAGATTAGGAACATGTAAGATCAGATCAACACTGCTATGTTCTCTTGTAACTAATGTAAATGCCACCAATTTCACTACTCCACATTTATGCCACTTTAGGCATCACTCCACCAATGCCACTACTCCACATTTTACCAGAAGGACACCTCATCACAACTTTCTAAGGTTGTACTTAATTAAAGGCCAATCTTCTCACTAATTCTTTCCTCTCTGCCTGTGATTCAGTCTGGATACAATATTCACTGCCAGAGCTGGGGAAAACTGGTTTCTAAACAGCAGCTGAAAAACAAGAATAGATATTCAAAGAGCTGATGATAGACAATACATATATGGCTGAAAAACATATTGAAAATTTTTCTTCAATGATTCTTAACTTCGGAGGATCTGGCATCATTCTCGACCTGCAAATTTATACATAATACTCTGTATGGTCTGCAACAAAATCTTAATTTGCAATCTGCCAAGTGCTGGGTGACAGACAAAACTCAAATGCTGGGTTTCTTTTTAACATTATTTCTAAATCTGTTCTTGATTTAGCTTTGTTTACAAGATAACATTTTGTGAAATTCACTTTCCCTGCTGAAGGAGTTTCTACATGCTGAAGTATGAAAATATGTACTAATGACAGCCCCCTGTACTGTATCAGAGCATTATACATAAATAGTATTCTCATTTTATAAGGCTGTGATTTAGCAGTTGGTTGGAAGACACAGTACATGCATATTTATGTACAAATACATTAGCATTAGAGAGTATTTTATATGTTGTTGAGGAAAAGGATGTACTAGACTCCACAGATTTTGAAAAGCCTTCTTTGAACTTATTTTAATAAAGAGTCCTAGATAGACACCATTATAGATAAAACACTTTTAACATTACACACAAAATTAATACTTAATTGTTACATTGTGCAGTTAATACCATGGATTCTCTTTCATCCTCTCCTCAACACCTATTTTTCCATCTCTTCTGAGTGGATATCTTGCAAGAGAAAACATACTGCAATCTAAAGGAAGGGGGCCAAACATCCTGTGAAGTGCTCTTTTTTCTCATATTATGGCCAGCTTCTAAGCTTACTGCCACCCACAGCATAAGACTCATCAGTTTCAGGGCAGAACT
Source organism: Cyrtonyx montezumae (assembly GCF_038088225.1). NCBI lineage: Eukaryota > Metazoa > Chordata > Aves > Galliformes > Odontophoridae > Cyrtonyx > Cyrtonyx montezumae. The sequence goes on along the minus strand of NW_027072034.1, from coordinate 61,714,566 downwards.
TTAAAACATTCCCTAGAAGGACAGCTGGAATAAGAGCCTTGTATTGTATCAAGGCTGATGACATGTACTGTGAAAGTGCCAGGACACTGAAAGTGGATACTTTCTGATCTTTCTAGGCTAGTTTGGGTTAAATGGAAAAACAACAGCTTTTTCCTCTGTTTCAAGAACTACATCACATGTAGCATTCAACACCCACATGGTGCACAGACCTAAACGTGTGCATTGGAATAAGCTTGATTCTCTAAGTTATTTCTGCAAACAAAAGATATTGAAACTTTGTACACCATTATTCTTGGAAGTATGAAACATGTTAAACAGTTTGGAATGCTCTCCCCCAGAGCATTTTTCAGTGACTTCAGTAACATCAAGATTGATCTATTAATACCTATTTCTATCCCAGGGAATGAGCTTTCTGATCATGTAAGGAAATTTCTAGAGTTTGAACTGCTATGCTATATTTGTCCTGGTGAACTATGTTGGACTAAACATGGCTATATTAGATAAAATTGGAAGACTTGATGCAATCACTAGTTACTAGAGATCAGTTTAAGCAAAAACTTCCCACTTATTCATGCTGGAAAGACAAGATCTGTGCAGTGCTACTCCTTCTTTCATTTTAAAGGGTGTTACTTTTTGCCCTTAAAGCAAACTTTTGAATTTGGGAGATACGCAGTATCTTCAGTCAGTATTTGTATATACCTATGTGCGCATGTGTTTGTCCAGGATTAAACATTGCTATCCATTTCACAAACAGAACCTCCCCTACACAGAGAAAAAATCTTGGTACAGCATATTATAGACAGGGTTTTAAACTTCAGTGCAGACTGTATCAGCCTTCAGAATACTATTTATATTTGATGAAAGAAATAATCTTTTATGTATATGGTAATATTGAATGAAAATAGTATCAGTGCAGATACGCTTGTAACAACTTTTGTGGTGTTATCAACGAGATCAAGTACAGTATCCATTAAGCACAGAAAATAAACAGAAACTATTTAAATAGCAAATAAAACAGAGGCATAGTTTTCCCTTGCTGCAAGCTCAATACATGCCAAATATTACTAGAACCACTGACCTCACAATTCATGGTCATGGATGATTCAGACACCACACTAAATATACGAATGAATACAGTAGTGTCGACTAATTTAATACAATTAAATAAAATAGACCACTATTATTTGAATTGGACATGGAATGAAAATCTGAGTATTTTCTGTCTCAAAATGAAAAAAAAAATGTTGAACGAATCATGCCTTGAAATGCTGTGTAACACTAACTGATTGCTAAGTAGCAAAGGTGTCACTACAATAAACCATGTCCATATTTTTGTCTGCCATTAAAATTTATTTTGCTTCCTTTTAATTCTAAAGCCATGATCTACTGGTATTTTACAAAGGACTTGTATATCTAATTTAGAGGAGGAGTACCAATTTGGTGTACAAATATCTCTAGACTTTTCCAAACAGAATTTCTGTATTGTCTATTGTAAGAGGAAGGGCAAAATATTTCTCTTTGAAAGGAAACCATACACATTTTTGTTATCAAATAAGAAAAATTTGAATGGTTAAATATATTTTTTTTCATGGAACTGTTAATTCAAAGTGTTATTATTGTAATGGAAAATTACTCCCCATCTTTTGATGTTTCATCCAACAAAACGTGACTGAGCATCTCAATCCATTTTGCCAGTGGAAGAATCAAATAGTATCTTAATAATTCAATAACTAAATATTGGAGAATTTTTAGTTCCTCAGAGCTTCTAATTCCACAAAATACATACAAAATAGACTAGTCCACTTAGTTATCCAATATCACAGTAATCAAGAACCAGTCTAAATGTCAACACAAAAGGATTCTATTGTAAAAAATGTTGTCTCTGAAAAGAAAACAAAAAGAGAGCAGAGAAAAAATTCCCCACCAAAAAGATGAAGTCATAGATTTACTTAAAGTTACTTTCAATTCATTTTATTATTTATTTCTATATTTATCATATTATTTATTTTAATGTTTATTATATATTAATTATTTAATATATTTATATTTATATTATATAATTTATTTATTATTTTACTTTTATTGGGAATTTGCTGATTACAGCTACTGTCTGGGTTCATAAAGATCCTTTACCAAAGTCCCAAAGATTTAGAACAGCTTCATTCTGCTCTCTCCCAGCTGTGCCAAACTGACAGCCTTCTATCTAGAGCAAGAAGAAAATTTTGTGTTTAAGCTACTATGATCAGTCTTTGAATTTTAAATTTACAAGTGGCACAGCAATACCTTGAGATAAAAGTTTTTTATTTTTCATTTGGCAACTTTCTCCTTTTCACCTTATTTCTCTTTTGAACTGGTTAGGTACATTTTTTTTCTTGCTTCCAGGCATCCTTACCTATGAAGTAATGTGTTTGGAAAACTTGCTTTTCTTCAGCTATTTTTTTAATTTATGTCTATCAATATGTAAAGAATGCAAGCTGTCAATTTGACAGAACTAAAATAATTAAATTGCCCATTGAGGTTGTGAATGCCCACTCCCTGGAAGCATTCAATTCCACGCTGGATGGCCCCATCCATCCCATGAGCAACCTGGTCATATGGGAAGTGTTCGTGCATATAGCAGGGTGGTTGGAACTAGATGATCTTAAAGGTCTCTTCTAAACCAAACCATTATAAGATTCTCTGAAATTAGGGCTAGAGAAAAAAAATGAGCTTCTTAAATTTGATATATATGATTTGCTCTTCTAACAGGAAAAAAATATACTTTTATTAGGTTCACGGTTGAGAATTTCTAATTGCAAGAGTTTGATCCAAGGAATAAACCTGAATTGTTCCTTTAATATGGATTTAAATTGTGCTTCACTTCTTTCAGAATGAATGCTAACACAAAATAAACTATTTGCATTCCAAGATCTGGACTCCATAAATAGAATGTAGGAATTTGAAAGTGAGTTTGTTCAGTTCTTTCTAGAAAGTACGTGACTTCAATATGAGATTACATTTCTGAATAAATCAATGTAGGTGTAGATTCATTTCCAGGGCAGTCTAGGGAAAACATTTGTATTCAGTGAAATATTACATGACTCGACAGCCCATGCAAACTCAGACAGATGCATCTGTGGTTCAGTTTCTCATTTATGAATAAGAGGGGAAAGCAATGCTTTCCTGTCTCTCAGTGGTGTCAAGCAAGCACTTTAAATGTTCAAAACTGGCCCGTCATCATGTTGTCATATTAATATAGGCTGTGTAAATAAAAGAGCTGGACAGTGAGAATTGGAATACGGTACATAATGGTTCAAAATGAAGGAAGTGAGATTACATAGATAAAGTTATATCATGGCAAAACCTTCTCTGCTATGAATTCATATTTATGTTCTTAATTCATACTTGAAAATGTGTTCACTTAGGAAGAAAAAAATATGACTGGAAAGATGCTTGGTAACAAGAACATTTTAAAACCTACATTTCACCAAACACTTAACATTTTACCCCATTTGGAATATCAATTTTCACGGTATTTCCATCTAGGGCACATTTTTATTTAAATTGAATTAAATTGTTTGGCCACATGTTCATGCCCGTTTAAATAGTGCTGTTTGGAGAACATTATTTTCACCTTTACTAGACAAAAAATATAATAGGAAGTTGCCTTCCCCTGGAAATTGAACTCAGTTGGAAATAGAAGAACTAATATATAGAAAGGCCTAGAAAAAGTGTAAAATAAAAATCTCCTTAGCAGAGAGGTACACATCTTAAATGCTTCAATGTTTAAGAAGATGGAATGCTTTCTGGGACTATATACCATGAAAACAGCTGAGGAGCTGGACATAGAAACATCACAGGGGGAACTGAACACAAGGTTAGGGGTTGGGAGGAAAAGCTATCCAGTTACTCTCTAAACTCCGAATTATTGAACTGTAACTCTACAAAACTCCTCAATATTGCAGGTCCAGAGCCATTTCAACATCTCAGCTGGGTGACCCTAATACTTAGAAAGTGTGTGTTGCTTAAAGCATGCCTTGGAATAATATTAACTAGCACAAGGAGGTATTGAAATTGATGAGTAATACATTAAATCTCTATGGACATTACTAATAAATAAATAAAAAGAATAATACTCTAACCAGCAACAACTTGAGTACTGAAATACAGAAGAATTACTAATGAGAAGAAATAAGGTCATAAAATAATCCCTCTTTTTGTCCTTCAGTGTGTCCAATGAACAGATTCAACAATGTTTTACACGGATTTCTAAGGAACTGTGGTTTCAATAGGCTTTGGTCTTTATCCCCAGCTCCTTGAAAAAGCTAGAAGTATAGAAAGTATCATCAGAAAGCCAGATGAGCACAAATAAACTATGCCAAATCACAGATTTCAGTTAGACTATATTTTTTTGTGATATAAGGCACAACATTGCACAAAGCTCAAAAATATGAAAAAAATGACAAACTACATATGTTTTATTATAGAGGTAAATAAAGTAGTTCTCAGATCAAAACAAGTCAGTTTTTCTTTTAATCTTGACATATTAATGAATCAATAATTCTTTGCTCATGAGGGCTCATCCAAACTTACTGTTGGAGCCCAAAATATATGAAAAAAACTCAGTACCCTCAAATTGCTCCTCTGAGTAGAAGCATTTGGAGTTGTCTCTGCTCCATCCTCCTCTTAGACTGGAAGGCACAGAAAACCTTTTGTCATAGTAAGACTATATCTGAAAAAAAGAACATCCTTGCCACTGAGGGGAGTGGAGGTAAGGCAGACAGTATTTTTCCCCACTTTTCTAAACGACATGAGTTAATGTAATCTTTCCCATAGAAATCTAGGGTATTGAGAGAAAGTTTGGAATAGAAGCACAAACTAGTACAATGAAATTTCCTTCAGAAATTTACATGTGAAAGACTGAGACACCAGAAACCATAGCCTGTTAGTACCCTAACCCTAGCCTGGAAATGAGAAGAGTGAGAGGGGATCTTATAAGCACTTCTAATGGTCGAATACCAAGAGGATGGGGACAGGCTCTTTTTGATGGTGCCCAATGTCAGAACACGGGGCAATGTGCACAGACTGGAACATGGGAAGTTCCACCTCAACATGATAAAGAACTTTATTGTGAGGGTGACAGAGCACTGAAACAGGCAGCCCAGAGAGGTGGTGAAGTCTTCTCTGGAGATATTCAAAACCCACCGAGATGTTTTCCTGTGTGACCTGCTGTAGGGAACCTGTTTCAGCAGTGGTTTGGATTTGTTGTTCTCCAGAGGTCCCTTCCAACCCCTAGCATTCTGTGATTCTGTGATTCTAATTCCTATATCAACAGAAATTAATGCTTCCTCAATTATTTTTAATCATGATGTTTAGAATACCATCAAAGAAAAAATGAGGACATTTAAAATCCTCATTTAAACTATCTAATTTTTCTGTCTTGATCACAACCCACCACTTATTTCTATTTTCCCACTTGCCCACCTTCTTTCTCTCAGTTTATATATTCTAAGAAATAGCTCATTTGAAGACTTGACTTTACCCTCTCCCAGTGTTTCTCTGTTACTATAGTAGAAACAATGAACAGATGAAAAAAAGTATTCTTTTCCCAACAGGTCACTCTTACATTGCACTCCAGAGGGCACCCATGAATGAATGGCAAATGGCCATCCAGATAGTTGCCAAATACCATTAGTCAATGAACCAGTGTGGCAACATAGAGAATGGTGACAGGCATGATTTAATCTATTGTTTGGTAATCAATTTCATCTATGGATGTTCTCTAATTGTTATAAGTTCAAGAATTATTGTTAGTCTTTTGGAGCAGAACAGTTAAGAGAATGTCTCAATAATTACAAATTGCTCTTTTCTTCAGTAAAAGAGGTAACCATTTCATGATTATTCGAGAGAACAGATTATGTCAGCTAGACCTAACAATACAAGCTTTGTCTCAATGAATACTACTTTCTCCCAACCTACTCTCCCAAAACTCTATGCAATCTTCAGACTGGATGTTGCTCACTGGGGTCAGTGGATAATAACACCATTCATCCACTGTCTGATTCAGATTTAATAATTAGAATGGCTTACCCTTCAATTAAAGGGCAATGTTACTTCTGCTGTTTACTCTTCCTGTGATTTACAACGTAGCACTATAACACATTCAGCCCCATCCCCACCTCCCCTTTCCCCATACATTCTCCATCCCATTCTGGTCAGTATGCAATAGTTATTTGATTATTTAATACGTGACCTTATCTTATGAATGAAGACCTCAGGAAGCATTTCTTTAGACCTCAGGAAGCATTTCTTAGACCTCAGGAAGCATTTCTTTAGACCTCAGGAAGCATTTCTTTTCTGAAAGAGTGGTCAGGCACTGGAATGGCCTGCCTAGGGAGGTGGTTGAGGCACCATCCCTAGCGCTGTTCAAGAAGCGTTTAGATGAGGTGCTAAAGGACTTAATTTAGTAGTTGGGTAGAGATAGTGATAGGAGGATGGTTGGACTAGATGATCTTATAGGTCCTTTCCAACCTTATGAACTTATGAACTTATGAACTTATAAGACAAATTATTCATTTGAAGGAATGAATCATTTTGTCTAATGTAGAATGTGGACATTCAAAAGTTTAAAACTATTCTGAATTTTTACTAAGCCTGGTTATATGGATGAAATTCACATTCATAACGTTTCAGATTAGTAAGTATAAAGCTATATAACTAGAAACTTTCATAGACAGAAAAGCAAACTTCTAAAAAGAAAAAATAGAAAGATTGGTAGAAAATACCAATACATTCTTAGATAATGCAAATGTAGTCACTCGTATTTAAGTTATAAGACCCAGTTAAACTACTATTTGTTGGCAAAAATATAATTTTTTCCCTCTGTTTTCAATGACATATCTTTTTAGCTTCTCAAAACTTACACTGTTTTTCATAATGGTTGCATTATTCAAAGTATTACTTTACTTGTCAAATTGTTTGTGTAAGTAAATCAGAATTGCTCTCTATGAGGCATGGTACTGGAAAATCGTGCACTCCTAAATTCCTACTTTGAGACTTGAGGTTTGAGGAGATAATCTCTGCCTCCCGACAACTTGATCTAGTGAGACCTGTTGCTACAGCAAGGTTCTGGAAACATCAGGTCAGACTCTGAATGGTCATAGAGTTGTGTCATAATAGGAAAAATTCCCTCCTGCCTGTTATCTTAGCACGGCAAAACCGTAGTTTTGGTCACATGGTGTACACTTGTAATTTTTCCATATTTGGGTTCAGTCTCTTCTGAAAATTGCTTATACAACCTACTGATGTTCTAAATCCAAGTAACTGAGGAAATTCAGAGAGAGGGGCCACAAAGATGATCAGACATCTGGAGCACGTCTCCTACGAAGGATGACTGAAGGGACTGGACTTATTCAGCTTTGTCAGAAAAATAAAATGGTGAGACAGCCTACTGATTTAACTGAGAGTGACCTAGCTACCCAGCATTATTAAATGTCATGAATTTTTTTAATCAATATATTCCATTTTTATGCATATGTCAGAGACTGTTTTTAGACAGTAAGCCTAAACACAGAGAAATTAATTCATTTTTTTATTTTTTTATTATTTGATGATTTTTTATTTTTGATTTTTTTGATTAAAAAAAACACCATTTACTACTTCATGAAGTGCAAGAAAGTTGCAATGTAGAGCAATGTTAGAAAAAGAAAATAAATTATATCATTTCCAATATCCAAAACGAATAACGTGACTATTTAAGACTACAATCATAAGTAACTTTTTATCCTGAGTTGTGCACTGCCTCTGTTCAACCTAAATTTCATAGTTTTTTTTAATTTAAGTCAACTCATTGACGAAATAGATGTTTCAGCTTCTTTTTAATATGGCCAATTATTTGCAAATGCGTTGTATAAACCTCTTTGCAAAGCACCAGGGTAAACACAGTTGTGTTAACATCTTACAGTCAATGTACAAAGTAACCTAATGTTAAACTCTAAGCTATTGTAAGATTCTGGAAAATAATTAGATCAAATAAAACTAGTCTTCTGCCAGACCATATTTCCTTTAACATATAATTTATTCAACTAATGCTAACAAACTTCAGTTTAGTACAGAAGCATGCCATGGAAGAAAATCTCCTCTCAGAATTATCATATTAGAATTAAATGGTTAAAATTAAGGTGTCAAGGAAGATTTAAGATGAATCCAGATGGATCTGCCAGATCTAAAACTGCATTCTGTCTGGTTAATAGGAATATCTTCTAATCTAGATAATTTTATTATATTTTTACAAGGAAGATCTATGGAGCTGTCCATGAGTACAGAATAAATAGCATCACACACATCTGTTTTGGCCTTCATATTTAATTTTCTACTGATTTATATGGCCTTTAAAATTATATATATTTCAGAAAGCAAATATATATATATATATATAAAAGGGAGTTATTTATAATTGCCTCAGTATTGCAACCTGATGATAACTTAATGAGTCAAACTGTCTCTAGTGAAACCAGGAACCAAATGGCAGATGAACTGACTTTTAAGAACTGGAAAACTTGACATATTTGAAAAGTACTACAAGGCCTGAACAGTGTGAATAATGTTTAGCTTGCAGCTGTTGTGAATCCATTTGGACTGGCAACATATTTAGTACTAGTGTTACCACCCTCTTTCCTTCTGATCTAATTTCTTTAACATCTGATGGATATCATTATAATGGGCCCCTCAAGGCAGTTCTTTTTTTACTTCATCAAGAAAAAGCAGTCAAAATTTTCTCAGTGGGCCCTAGTTATGCATTACAACCTATCCCAGTGTTTTTGAGGTATTTTTGAAGTTCAGACATTCTCATCACATTTGCATCCTGAAGAGTTACACAGGGGGTTGGGTGTTAACTAGTACAACTAAAAACTGTGACTGTATTACTTCAAGAAGATCCACTCTATCCCATGTCTAATGTTGCAGCAACACTCACTGGCTGCTAATAATGACTGTATACTCTCTTAGATGTTCTATTCTGCTAATGTAAGGGGAAGAAAAGAGCAGGCATATATTCCACTGTTCAATGGATGTACTGCATACCAGACCTGAAAGAGAGGAAGCATTTTCCAACCTTTCAGCAAAACAGACAATACTGAGGAGGCAGTTAAGTTCTTCATATCTACTAAAAGCTGTCTATATTGCTAAAAATATTGAACTTAATAAATTACTCTGAAAAAAAATATAATACTTCATATTCTCCCAAACAGACAAATGCTTGTATGTACATTTACATGCAATGGAATATCAAGTTTATCATATGTAATGAAAAAAATGAGAAAAGCATACACATAAATCATTATCTATTATCAGTAAATTTCAATGAAAAACATAGAGTTTTAGCTCAACAGCTTTATTAGAAATATTTTAATATTCTCCATCTTCCTTTAGCTAAAATATAGTAATTGCAAATTCAATGGGTGAAAAGCCTTTTAAAAGCCTTTAACTGAATTGACATGAACACTGTTATTGAAGCTAACATGTCTTACAACTAGTGATCTTAGAATTCCTTTAACAACACTTCTTTTGCCACCTCCAATTTTCAAATTATGCAAAAACTCCACTACACTTATGGCATGGAGGAAGCCGTTGGCAATGGTCATTATACCACCAAGTCAGAAATACACTTGCTCTTCTTCCTATAAAAGTTGGTCTCAAATGTTGATACATTTTAAACCTAGGAAATACCTGTTTCAGGTAAGCTAGAAGAACATTAATTTGTTCGACATGTTTTCTAAGTGGTTGTTCTGAATCACTTGCAATTGTCCTTCAGTTGCATATGACACTTTCACTCTAGAAATGCACAAAATTAGAGCATAAGCAGGAATGTCTTCTAAAAATGTTGGATCTTAGCAGGAAGAATTGAAACTCAAGGGTCCAAGAAAATATCTGTGTTTTTTTGTTGTTGTTGTTGGAAGGAGGATACTGAAAAAAGGAAACAATGAGGAAAGGAGATTGGAAGGTGAAAAAAGCAAAGGAAAAATGAAACATGCTGATGCAATGGGCTTAGTGTTAACTAAATTCTAAATCTTTGACTTGCAATTCTAACATACTATTTGGATAAACAACAACAATAATAATAATAAAGAACTACATCTAAATACTAGTGCTTGAATTTTAAAGTCAGACTTCTTTCTAAAGAACAGTTTAAATATTTCTATACAATTATATTATTGAACATATGTCATGTGTTGTATTTCATATAGTGAACGATGCAGAATGAAAACTAGTAAAATTGATATAAGAAATAGTCTACAATGAAAGTGGTGAGGAACTGGAACAGGTTGCCCAGAGATGTGATTGATGCCCTGTCCCTTGAGACTTTTAAGGTGAGGCTGGATCAGGCCCTGGACAATCTGATGTAGCTGTGTTTTCCCTCTTCACTGTAGAGGATTAGGACTGGATGACCTGAAAGTTCCCTTCTTACTCTGTAAAATTTTTGTTGTGTGGGAGTATTCTGAAAAAGAAACCCTTAATGTTACTGTTTTTACAATAAAAATAAAATTTTTAAAGTATATAGTGATTATATTCTTACCCATCACGCTCTTCCTTTTTCCCTTTCCCCATTCCCTTTTCCTGGGGCATGGGTCTGTGGGTCCCCCTCTCCAATCATCACAGAACCAGGCTGAACCAGCCCATAAAACACTGACAAGAGATTTGTTATGACTGTCGTTGATATATCTAGAAGAACTTTTCAAGAAGTGAAGTATGGTGAATTTTTAGCCAGTTCCATGAATAAACAGCCACTATTTCTACTAAAAAAATGAATATTCTCATGTTTTTTTCTATATAACTTACGTCATTTTTCAAACTACTCTTTTGTGGAGAGTTTTTTGCTTTTAAAGTATTTATTTTTGCATTTCCATAATCTATGAAATATTTTGCTAAAATGAAGTGTTTCATTTTTCATATTCTTTTATCATGTCCATTATTTCCATCCCTATGTTAGAGGATTTCTTTCTGATGAAGATGTTCAACGCATTAGAAACCAAAGCCTAAAAATCTTCTCTAACATATTTGTTTATGAGTTCAAGTTCTAATGACTATCATTTGATAAGGTATCATTTTGCTAATTTACTATTTTTTGTACCTTGAAATATTTCGTAACTTATTAAAGCTAGGTGCCGTTCATTCTCAAACGACACAAATAAAAAATCTAAATAGGTCAGTTAATAGGCACAAAAATCTACATTATCATTATATAAAAGAAGCTATAAACTCATTAAAACTGCAGTTCAAAATTTCTTACAAATTACTTACCTAATTTAATTTACAGTCAGTGGTAACAGTTTTTCTATATAGTGCAATTTATTTGGTTTTCCATTCTCCATATGCGTATCTTGTTAGAAAATTATGAAAAAAAAAGTTTTTCCTGGCAATATAAGGTCTTTTATAGAAATTTAACAACTAAATTTAGAAAGAACAGTCTTAGTAGATCCGATCTAGATCTAAAGAAACTGAAGTGGACCAACTTGGACAAATTGTCAGTTAATTTGATAAATTACAGCAATTACACTCAAAAGTATAGAATATTATATGCATTTGAATTCAGGGTGTCAACTGCATATTTAATGAATTGAAATAAAAATTTCAACATTACTAAAAGAAATTTCACAAAGTTTTGGTATTCAGCTGTACTTCCAAAAGGACAGAATCTGTGTTCAGAGGCCTAACCTGAGGACATACTTCCCAGCAAATCAAAGACTACGCTGTTGTCCTCGTTAATTTCATTTCTAAATGCAACATAAGTAGTTCTAGGTAGGGATTATGTATTTATAATAAACAGAGCCGTGTTATTATACATATCAACATAACAAAATAAACCTGATGATCATGTCATTCTCAATAAAAACTAACTTTAAACGTTTTGGCACAGATATAAGAAAAACAAAAAAAAATCTATGAAACAAGGGAAAGCCTGAATGATGCACTAAAACAAAAACATTGTAAGTTTCTATCACCACAAAATAAAATTCATGTGGTGGCACAGAACTTTACATTTTAACTATAACATCTGGATTCTGGGAAATCAGTCTGAACAAGTGGAATACAATAAACAAGGACTTATTCACAATCTAGGTCACATTCAGGATCAAATCTGTACAGACTGAAGAGGAGTGATGCAGACAGGACTTGGTAGATCACATTCAAAGTCACAATAATAAGTCCTGGGAACAAAAGTTGTTTGTTTGTTTTTTTTTAGGGGAAACCTACTGCCAGAAACTTTAATTCTAAGCATTTCCTTAAAATCAGATGCTTATGAAATTGCTATGTAAGTTTTGTGGCCTGATGTTTCATTCCAAATAATTGCAAGATATTTATGTGGTTTTGAAAAAGACAGTTATGGAAATTTTTGAGGGTGGCTGCTGAGGTTTTGTAAAACTGCTTGCATCAATCTCTTGTCCAAAATGTTAAATCACCGAAGTTGTATTAGAGATGATTCACATCTTTAGAGAAAACATATAATGGGCCAGAGTCATGATTCGTGCAACTTCAATGAACTTCATGGAGTTACATGAGGAATTGATTTTTGTTAATCTTGGATGAAATTATATCGTTATATTAAATTTTAGTTTTAAAATAATAAAGGTTTAAAATAATAATGTTATGACATGGAACCTCAGGGACCACAGGCCTGATTTCCTTAAGGACATAATGAGCTCATCTGTATCCTTAGTTCACAGGAATTAAACAAATTGACTTCAGCCTTTTCACTTGAAATCCAATGCAGTGGAACTCCTCTGTTAGTGATGAGTGACTTTGGAGACCGGTGTACACTTTAGGAAGGTGACTTTAAACTTATCTTGTGCTTTTGGGAAGAAGGTGGCAGATATCACAGAAAAGCAATAGAACAATTCTCTTAATGAGATGTGCAGGTTTTTGGGATAATTAAGTGCCTATATGTCTGCTGTAGGATAATCTGAGTGCCCATCACTAGCTTGCACAGCATGTAGATAACAAGTTTTACTCTGGTGCCAGCAAGCAGCTAGGAAATTTCACCTTTTCACCAGAGCAAGCATACGGAAAGTGAGTTATGAAAGGTAATTCACGTTTAGCACTAAGGAAAACACATTTCCCCTTTTGCATAATAAAGATTTTGCTCTTATAAGTTCATAAGTTCATAAGTTCATAAGGTTGGAAAGGACCTATAAGATCATCTAGTCCAACCATCCTCCTATCACTATCTCTACCCAACTACTAAATTAAGTCCTTTAGCACCTCATCTAAACGCTTCTTGAACAGCGCTAGGGATGGTGCCTCAACCACCTCCCTAGGCAGGCCATTCCAGTGCCTGACCACTCTTTCAGAAAAGAAATGCTTCCTCAGGTCTAATCTAAATCTTCCCCGGCGCAACTTGTGGCCATTCCCTCTCGTCCTGTCATTACTTATCAGGGAGAAGAGGCCTACCCCCTCCTCACCACAACCCCCCTTCAGGAAGTGGTAGAGTGCAATAAGGTCTCCTCTGAGCCTCCTCTTCTCCAGACTGAACAATCCCAGCTCCCTCAGCCGCTCCTCATAAGACTTGTGCTCCAGACCCCTCACCAGTTTTGTTGCCCTTCTCTGAACACGCTCCAGGGCCTCAATGTCCTTCTTGTAGTGAGGGGCCCAAAACTGAACACAGTACTCGAGGTGCGGCCGTACCAGAGCTGAGTACAGGGGGATGATCACCTCCCTGCTCCTGCTGGCTACACTATTTCTAATACAGGCCAGGATGCTGTTGGCCTTCTTAGCCACCTGGGCACACTGCCGGCTCATGTTGAGCCGAGCATCAACCAACACCCCAATCATATCTTCCAATCATATCTCTTGAAGAAATTCATGTAATGGTCTGAATCACTTAGAATCACAAGCACTGAACTGTACAGCTGAGCAGCAAGAAGATGCTCTTTACCAAAAAGTTATCATGCTGAACACAGTAGTTAGCTCCATCCAAACATTGCACATGCAATAGGGGTCAGAATATATAGAACAGGGCCCAGAGAAATTTCTTTATTATTCTTGTCAGAAGTCAATTATCCTAGGTCCAAAAACATGAAGATTTTATGTTCCCACAAGCATTTAGTTACCCTCCCGAACCTCCAACTTATATTTACAGATATTCAAGTAACACCCTAAAACACAAAAACTTTGAAAGATTATATATTGTTCTTTCTTTTCTATCTAAGTTGCCATAAGTGTTTAGTTCCCCCTCCCTAAAGCCCCCCCCTAATATTTGCAGACATTCAAGTAACACATTTAAATAGAAAACCTTTAGAAGGGTATGTATTGCTCTTTCTTTTCTATCTACTATGTGAATACTAACAGGACAAGATAAAATGGCAGCTGTGGTGAATCTGGCAGAAAATGGGAGAAAATGAGGGTGTTTTGCTGCATACAGTAGTTCTTAATATGCACTTTGATAGAACCACTGCAGGTCAAACTTGAAACATTTCTAGCAGTCCCTAGCATTTCAGATATTCTCCATGGATTGCCTCCATGGTTCAAGAAGAGGAGTGATTATTTTTTTTAATCTCTGTATTTTCTCACCATTCGTGAGCCCACCCAAGAACAGAGCGATTCATCCAGACAGGAAATATTCCATTGTGTGGGCCAGATTATTTGGAAGTGATTCATTTGTACCTGAGTTCAAAGCTTCTGGCTTAGACTTATGGTGCATTTTAGTCTCTACTCATTCTTGCCTCAGACTTCTGTGTTCAGTGCAAATAAGCTGCTAGAGTGAATCTTACAAAAGTTCAAATGGCTTCAAACTTACTTGGATTTAAAAGTCTCATCTGGGATTTCTGAAAAAGAAACAAAGGAAAAAAAAAAAAACATGTGAAAAGGCTACATTCGATTGCCAACACGGAAAGGAAAATTTAGTTTCCCCAAGGCTGTAAAGTGATTTGAAGTCCAGTATCTTAACTTGCTCCACAATGATGTGTATATAAGATTACACCACTTTCCCAGCAATCTGTTTCCTAGTTGATTCAGTGTTACATAGTTTGGCTAGTCAGTGCAGGTGGAGAAAATATAATGAATACAAATTTCATTGCTGCTTTTTTGCTTTGTTAGTAACGTGCTGAGAAGACAACTGTGAGAAATCTTCATCTTGTCTGGATACAAGTAGGGAAAGACTTTCTCAGTGCATGAAAATATTTGAGATCTCTCTTTCTCTAATTACCTCTGATCTTACTGTACACGATGTTTCAAAAAAGATCCATTGGAACCAGAATGTAACAGAAAGGTATGAAGAGTATCCTTCAACAAACCTTCGGTGACCCAAAGGTTGCAGTATTATATGAAGCTGTCTATGCAACTCTCCAACAAAGAAGCAAAGGAAAGACGTTCAAACCCAGAAGTACTGAATACAATACACAGAATGAATTAGTAATTCCATATGGATCATTAAAGTTCGAAGAGTTCACATGAAAGATCATCATTAGGTGGAAGATTAATTTCATCAAATGGTATGATTTGCTGTCATCCCAACATTTGTTCGCAAAGCAATTTGGTAAGACCTGAGATCAAGCTGAAAGAGGAAGGAAGGCCTGCAATTAGATCACAGGGACAGTACTTCAAGTCCTTCTTGGCTGGTCACTCAGCCAAGCAAAATCTTCAAGGTTATAAAGGACAGCTGAAAGCAAGGGAAGCTCAGGGCTCATGACAAAAGACATTATTATTTCAAGTTTCATGCAAACTCTGAAGGGCAGAAAGAGATTCTCTTTGCAAAGTTAGTATAGGATCACTGGAGAGGAATGAATGGAAAGAGTCTCTTTATGGAGAGACAGATGCTCAAGAAAATAAGATGTCTTCCTATATTGTATAAATAATTGTATAAATAATCAAAATTTTGTGGCTGTGGTACAAGAAACAGAAACTGTATTTGCATTATTATTTGAAATACTATAACAATAGTGGAGTTCCAGTCAGATCAGGTACATCATACAAGGCCCAAATAATTGCTAAAAGAATGCTGCTGTCTCGAAGTTTGACTCAAGAACATAAAACAGATAAAAAGATGAGCAGGAGCAGATGAAGTGGTTCAACTTCATCTGCTGTGGTCAAACAGTGGTCAAACAGTGGTGTGTCAGAAACATAATTAGTCTTGAGCCCAACTGTAATACCAAAGTTCTCTACCACACAGCCTTTCCTTTTTGTCTTGAGACATGAATAGGAGAATGTTAGCTCAAGACTGAACACTTTAATTTTTCTGCACTTCAGAAAGAGATATACAATGAAAGAAACATTTTCAAACAAAACTAAATTTCAAACAAAGCTGAACAGAAGCCTTTATACCACTGCTGGTATTGGAAAAACAAACAGTTTGAGAAACAAACTTTTCAGAAGAGTCAGATGAGTACAAATGAGCAGGTAAGAGACAATAGTAAGCAATAATCCTTACTCAAATATTTCCTTTAAGGAACTACACATAGTCATGGGGATATGTATTAAGTTTCTGCCTTATCAATCAACTGCTCGTGTGCTTTCCATAAGTAAATACGAGGCTCTATCACCACAATGTGGTGTCTAAAAGGGGAATCCTAATATTGATGGGCATTCTTTCATGCTTTTTTAAAAAAGTAGCAGACCTCCAGATCTATCATTTAGGACTGGTCCACAGAATGATTACAGACATCTCACAGTAGCTGAAAACACAAGGAATATATGAATTTAAGCAGAAGGGAAGCATTATTGCAAGGTCACAAAGCCAAAAACAGATGGAGCCAGAGTTGGGTATTGTGGCTTCAGCTCTTGGACAACACTGCCTCCAGACAGAGGATTTAAAGCACTAGAAAGGAGGTTGCAAATCCCCATTGCACAGCTGTCAGTGATTAAGGGTAGTACACTCAGAGGAGGCTCAGAGTTTAATTTCCAGGAGCTAGTATTGCAAAGTTTCTCCATGATGAACTCTTCCAGTCTTCGACATGTGCAACGGTTTGAAGCCACAGTCTGCCCACAGAATAAGGATCTAAATGCAAATTACTTTAATCCCCCCAAAAGTTCAGTTGTTGTGGAAAAGTTGTTTCATCAGTTAAGTGTTTAAGCCAAACAAAAAATTTTCATTTGGCTAAACTTTTGACAAATATATCAAGGGATTTCAAGTGTTCTCAGTTAAGATGATGTCTCCAGATGCTACCTGATAATAAATATAATTTTCATTTCTAGATTTGAAAAAAAAAAAAAATATTTCCTATGTGAAATATCTGATCTGTTAAACTTCAGAATGGGGAGAAAAAAAAAAGGTTTAAAAAAAAAGCTTTTTTTATAAGCTATCACAGACAGAGAATATTCATTTTAGTTTCCAATTTTGGTAGCTAGTAATGCAAATATGAACCTCCTGTTTGCTTAATTGAAAGTCTGAAAAGCATGTTTTTTTGATTTCAGAGAAAAACCACTCAAGCTTGTTGTAGAAGGAAATCCACTGCGTCATTTGGCTGATGTGTGGTAAAAAAACAAACTGATATTTAAGAACACCTTGTATTGACCTCATATTTCATCCAAAGTACATGAGAACTGGCAAGAGTATATTGAAGTGTCTGGTTTCTACACTGTAGGTTAAAATCAGTTCATTCTGAAATGACCGTTTCCTTTCCCTAAGAAGCTAATGTTTTTTTTTTTTTTGTTTGTTTGTTTTTAATCTTTTATAGAATAAGGAAATTCTATTTACTGTAAAAAATTTACCTCAGTAATTCCTTTTGCACTCATTTCCTTCTTGAGTACATTTTTTATGACAAGTAGACCGGTGGGAAAGAAATGTACATGTACAAATGCTCTTTAAAGCAGAATCTTCTGATTATGGATGTACATGTGACTGAAACTCAAGTTTTGATTCAGTTCTTAACTCTGCAGCATACCTTCTCTACAAAACTGTCAAATTCACAAAATCCAATTCTGAGTTTTTTCACCCCAAAAATGTAGGCAATCTTCATTTTAGTGGGCTTTTGTTTGGATAGCCTCACTCATATTTGTAGAAATCACACACCCAGACAAAAAGCAGTATTCCTACTCTTATTAATATGCATAATGCACCAAAAATCAGCATTTTTTATATTGGTGGTTTTTTTTTGTTTGTTTTTGTTTTTTAATCCAATAAATTCTTCTCAAATTCCTTTACTTTTGTTCTGATTGTGGACATCCCATCTAATAAAGAAATTGAAGTACTTGATTTATGACTTTAATCAAATAGCAGACAACTAACAGGTAGCAGAAAGCTGAGAAACAGATTTCTTCTGGCAAATATTTGAAATAGCAGTGAAAAAAAATGCAGCCATTTGTAACCAGATGACAAACAAGCAAACAAAAAGCAAAGAAGAGGAAGATAGACTATGATGAGTATTATCTCAGCAAAATTGTTTTTATGTTCAGAAGCAGATGAGCTTTATCTTCCTGCTGAAGGAGATCTCAGGGCTGAGCTTCAGATCTGGAAATAGTAATTTTGCTATAGACTAGGAAATATAATCCCACTAAACAAAAGCCTCTGTATTCCTAAAAGGCCTCTTTGTTCTTTTGAAAGCACACAAGTGATTTGAGATTTTTACTCAGCGTCAGTCATGCAGTCCTGCAGGTTCAAGAATTCTTATTGCTATCTCAAAAATGAGCATCATATCATAAGAATTGAAATTTAGGGTTAGTAGCAGTAAAAGACAGGAGATTAAATCAGTTTTAACATTTATGTTCCAATGGTGGGATTTTTATGCATACATAGTGCCAAATGTGACATTTTACTGGTATGTTACAAGTAAGATTTCTTCGAGTGTCAAACTTTGCTGTCTAAATGAGGTCTCCTGATACATTTAAGTACAATACCTGTTTTCAGATCTGAAACTGCTTTAGCCAAAAACCTCATTGCTTCTCATTTAACTTTATGTATGTACACCTAAATGCATTTACGTAGATAACTCTGTCCTTCTTGTTTCAGAGTTACACACTCATAGCCTGGCTTTCATTTGTTTAAGCAAGCTGCACATTTTGGTTGGGCACACCTGCAAGTTAACAGCTGTCTAGAGATTCAGACTTTAGGCTGATCGGAATTTCATTTAAGACAACAATCAGGGTGCCTTTGCCTTCTCCTGCCTCCAAGACACACATATTGAGCTTGAAAAAATATCTGTAAATGTACTGAAAGGAAATTGTAGAACACTTTTTCCCCAACCCCCACCTCCTCAATAGCCTCACTCCATGGCTCTATGGTAAATATCAGCAAGGAAATCTGGTAAATTCCTATGAAAATGCTAACACATGAATCCTATACCAGGCAAGGACATTGAGAATTGTACTGCCATGTGAAAATTCCCAGAGGCCCAGCTTGTTACAACAATTAATATGAAGGTCACTTTGTAATGCAGTTTATCATTCAGAATTGGAATCAAACAGATGTTGTATTGAAAATACTTTGTGCCTTTTTCTTATATATAAAAGGACTGAGGTAGGGCAAGAGTCATACAATATTTGTCACACAGTCTGCAGAATATTGAGTGATTCTCAATTATTTCACCTGGCCTGGCATTTCTATATTTCTGCTGAACAATACTGTGATATACAACAAGGTATGTTCAAAATATTTACACATATCAGATGAATGATCTTCACTGAAAGTTTTCTAAAATTTGCAAATCTTAATTGGGAATCCATAGGTTTTTTGTTTGTTTGTTTAAGCTGACAGTGATACAATACTAAGATACCTTCATTTTTAAGAGGTGCTTTGCACATATTTTTGATTGAAGTAGTTTAATTATTGCAGTGTTTCAATGGTGGAATACAAATCCTTTTTTCTGTAAATATGGGAAAAATACAACAGCATGTGCTGTTCTCTCTTCCTTTTCTATACAAAATATCAGATCTAACTGCCTTTACCAGTACTTTCTAGTATTTCTGAATAGCTCACTTTTTAAAAGCATAAAATTCATGTAATATTTTTATCATAAATTTTTGTGCTTATTTAAAAATGAGTCACATTTGGAAGTTTAGATTAAAGCTAATTTTAAAATAAGAGTGGAGAGAATAGAGGTGAGGTGGAACACATTTTAAGTTTAAAGAGACTTCATCATCATAGGATCACAAAATAGTTTAGGCTGGAAGGAGGGAAAAATGCCCTCTGAGTGAAAAATTTCCCCCTGAGATCTAATCTAAATCTCACCTTCTTTAGTTTAAAACCATTCCCACTTGTCCTATATCATTATCAGACTGTGTAAAAAATCAGCCCCCATCCTTTTTTTAAGCCCTCCTCAAGTACTGGGAGGCCACAATGAGGTCTCCCTGAAGCCTTCTTTTCTCCAAGCTAAACAATCCCAGTTCAGCCCTTCTTCATAGGAGGATCTTCAGCCCTGTGATCATCTTTGTGCTCTCCTCTGGATCTGCTCCAACAGCTCCACGTCTTTCTTGTGCTGGGGGCCCCAGGCCTACATGCAGTACTCCACATGGGACTTCATGAGGGCAGAGCATTTTACAGATTTTATGGATTCTTTGAACTAGATCACTGCTAACATGATGATAAAAATAGCTAACCAATACACTGATGATTTCTATTTAAATTAGTATGCAAATATTTTCTCTTGTAAATCTTAACAAGCATTGGAAAAATGTCTAAAGATAACCCATGTATACAAGAAAATGTAAGTGGTAATATTGTAGGGAGTGAAGAAAGGTACACAGGACTAAGGAAGATTTTCTAAATCATTTATTGTAACTCATTTTATTCTTTATTTTGGAAAAAATATGTTACTTTGCTTCAGGATTTAGACTGATATCATTTAAAGTCTCATTTTTAGTACTTTAAAGCACAAAACTCAATGTCATTTACAAGGGAAATAATAATAATAAAAAAAAGTATAACTATAAAAGCTCTGCAGTATATTTCCAGGAAACATTTCATATGTATTAACTCTACAGACAAAACCAGAGGGAATACGTAAAGAATCTTGGAGGAAGTGTTCCTAGCAGCAAACAAGCACATCAGAGAGTCTACATACTGTTGTCTTTAGGATCACTGGTTAGGGGCTTTTTGTTTTTACAGACTGCTTACAGGTGACAGTGACACTGAAGAAAAGCTGATAGAGAGAATAAGAAACACAGCTTCTGTAACTGTTGTTCAGAAAATGAAATACGGACTCCAAGAATAAACAATATGATTTTCTGCTCTACTTATGTCTTCAATTCAGTCATAAACACCAACAGAGTAGTGGGGAGAATATCACAGCCAGCTCCAACACACATACTCACCAGCTTCTCTGGTTTCAGATCTCTGAGGGTGCCTGCTTGTCAGTAGCAGTCAGGTCTGGTACAGACTACTCATTTCTATTGACTCCAACATGCACCACGTTTCATATAGGTATAGCAGAACATTTGGTTTACATAAACCTTAGCAACACTGGGGAAAGGCATTGGAGAAAGCTGCATATGTGGTTGCAAAGTCTAGGGGAACAAGGGTTGAAACTGAAGAAATAATTTTTCCTTGGAAAAGCAGAGACTATCTTTGTGTCATTTTTTTTTCCTGCTCAATGATCTCACTCCTGCACTTCAGTAAATTCTCTTTCTCTACAAATGTCTTTTTATACTGTAATAGACACAGCATAAGAAGAGAAGCAGCAATGGGAAGGGGAAAATACCTTCTATTAAAGATTAAAAAAATCAGGCAAAAATTTCCTATCTTGGTAAAATTTAGGAAAGCATTGAGAGTATCCCTGCAATTTCTTTAGAAATTAGATCTATTTTTAGATAAAGCATGAGGATCTACTGCAAAGTAAATCCATAAAAGAAGACAAAGTGAAACCTAGTTTTCCTTCTAATGCAAGTTTGGTGGCTTACAGCCAAGAACGTGTGAAGTTCGGAGAAAATTTTTCCCTCTTTTAAAAGATAGGTGAACACTCCAGCATGCACAATCCATAGGATAATTCACTTTTCACTATTCTCTACCTGGCTTTGTGTTTTCAAGAAGCTTCTAGAAATTGGCTGTCTTTTTGAACATTGTGCTTCTAATGAATTTGGTTTAAAATGGCATGTTGGCTCAGGCAGAGGGAACAGACACATGCTCAAAGAATCCTTTTTCTCACAAGTGACCAGGTCAACAATGTGCTTCTGAAAACTTATTTTTCTTTCAGAAACAAATCTAGTGGCTTCTGATTGTTTGCTTGTTTTTTTGTTTGTTTGTTTGTTTGTTTGTTTTCTTAAACTACTTCTAATAATTTTTTCACCACAGTCTGGTTGCATGGAATAGCCTTCTGTATTAACTAAACATTAGTTAATTTTTTCACTCAAGTTCAACAGTGACTGGGGGATTTCAGAATTAACTAATCCAACTTAGGATCTCTCTTATAAAAATGTTAGCTTCATCAAGAAATAATTTTATATACTTCACTAGATGCTGACACTATCTGCTGTCAGCAGATGCTAAGATATAGAAAGTAATACCTAATTCCAGGCTCTTGGGCTAATATTTGACTGATTTCTTCACAAAACATGGTGATCTCAAGCCTTCATATCCAATTGGTAGAGGAAGATTGTATCTCATCCTACTTCCTTGAAGATGCAGATTCATCTGACAGTGGAAAGTGTTTGTCATTGGTTGTGGGGAAATAAGAGGGTGAAAAGATACTCACTACAGTATGTGAAATCTATAAATTGACAACAAGTTCGCTATCATAAGGTGTAGAAAATGGCATACTTATTAAAAAAATAGTTCTGGAGAAACCAGATCACAGGTGATCCTTAGCCCTCTGAAAAACTTTAGATTAAAACATGCATACCAGAGTCCATGTTCACATAAATTTTCTCTGGTTCCCAAGAAAGATGGCAGAAAATATTCCCATTATCTTAGAAGTGAAAGATGTCCAATAATGTATTTATGCTAAAACATTACATAAAAATATTTCAGAAAAAAATGCAAAAGCAAACAAGCAAACAAACAAAACTAAAAACTCTCATATACCAAATAATTGAACATAAATAAGTACTAAAAATCAGTAATTTAAAAGCTTTATTTTAGTCCTCCTTTTTTTCTAATTACAAAAAATAAAAATGTTATTACTTTAGATAAAAAAGTATGATAAATTTATCATTAATATTTAATGTCCTTAATATTGTCATAAGCAAGCATTTGGATTTCCATCTTTCCATAAAAAGTACAGAAAAAGATTTTAAAACTAGCCTGGAGCTAAAAGGAGACTAATATGGCTCTGAATATCCACACATCTCTAATGAGACTTTTTACTGCTCAGTAAATCTTTGCACAGTACTGCAGTTGCAGTATGACTCAAATAGTATTAATCAAATGTTATGGTAACCTTATTTTATGGTATAAACACAGTCAGACATTTCTATCGCACTACTTCATTTCTTACCAAGATTCCTTTAATAGGTAGGATTTTAGGATGTCCTTTGCATTTGTTTCCTTGTAAAAATGTCAGATCTCAAAGTGTACCTACATACCCAGAATTCTTCACTGTATTTTAATCTGTGTGCCAGTAGCTTACATCATTTTTGCTTTGTTTGAACAGCTGCTCTTCACCCAGCCTCAGGAGTTCAGAGGTACGATCAAGGCCAAGACCTCACTCTTCATAAAGAAGAAATACAGAGCGCAAGGAAATAGGATGTATCACCAAATATCCGTGTCACTTCCCTTGAGGGATAAGTCTGTTATGTTAAAAGTTCCCTACTGCTTTGGTAATGCAGACTTCATCAAATACCTCAGAACTCCAGTGTGTTATCATTCAGTTTGGATTTTCAATGGCTCAATTATGCATGTATTCTTTATTTTTTACACTACAATTCCTTCTCCATTACAAACTTCAGGGTTCATTACATCTTCTATCTTGTATTTCAGCTTTTCCTGTGAATACATAAGAGTTTCAGAAACTGCTTTCCAAGGATATTATATGGTTGAAAATGTATTTTAGCATTGTCAGTTATGAGGGAACAGTGAAAGCTAGTCTGCTCCATGAGAAGACCAAGCCAGGGCGACCACACACAGATCCAGAAAACTACAGGCCAGTCAGTTTCATCTCCATTCCTGAAAAGGTGAGGAACATCTTCTTCTGGATGCAATCTACAAGCAACTGGAAGAGAAGAAGATTATCAAGAGTAGTCAACATGGATTCACCAAGGAGAAATCATAATTGACCAACCTGAAAGCCTTCCATGATGGACAAGAAGACCAATGGGATCCTGCATTAAAAGGATGGGTGCATTAAAAGGACCATGGCCAACAGGCCAAAGGAGGTGATTCTCCCCTTCTACTCTGCCCTGATAAGGCCACATTTAGATTATTGTGTCCAGTTCTGGGCTCCTAAGTTCAAAAAAGACAAAGAACTCTTGGGAGTCCAGTGGAGGGCCACATAGATGATTAAGAGACAGGAACATCTGCATATAGGAAAGCTGACTAACCTGGATCTGTTCAGACTGGGGAAAAGAAGACTGAGGAGGAATGTGAAAAATATTTATAAATATTGAAAGGGAGGTGGGAGGCAAATGGTTGAAGCCAGACTCTTCTCTGTGGTGTGCAGACAAGGACTAATGGCCAAAAATTTATACATAGGAAGTTCTTTACTAACATGTGGAAGAATGTTTTTACTGTAGGAGTGATGGAGCACTGGAACAGGTTATCCAGAGAGACTATGGAGTCTCCTGTGGAAATATTCAAAATCTGATTGGATGTCTACTTGTGCTACCTATTGTAGAGTACCTACTTATCAGGGCAGTTAGAGTCAACAATCTCTTGAGGTCCCTTCCAAGCCTTGTGATTCTATGATTCTGTAACTGTGTGATACGTAAAATCCCTGGACCATGTGCAGAGGAAACCAGGGTGGGGATCACAGGTCAGGTCAGACAGATCAATTAAAACCTGTGATGAACCTCTGAGCTTTGACAGTCACCAATACAAATGTTTGCTGTTTCATGTCTGCTATTCTATTTCTTCCATACTTGAGTTCTTTGAGAAAAGCACCAGTTGTGTCAAGAGATAGTTTTGGCTGAACAAGTCTTCATTATTCTTTCCTTTGGATTTTTCCGCCCAGACAGCCACATTGCTGATCTTTGCATGTTTATTTTCAATTTGATTTATAAAATTTTTATGAAACAAAAAGTCACCATCCTCCATCAGTCATTCTTAAATCCACATCTCATTGTGATAACAAAAAATCAAGATGAAAACACTCATTAAGAAAAGGAAATCTGTGTCACTTTCCTTAGCTACTAACATTAGATCATTTACTAGAAAAATTCTAGTATTCAAATAGTCATATATTTGGGTCCCAAATCACTCCTTCAGAAGCCTGGAAGAGTCATCTGCAAATTGTAGGAAATCACCAGGCTTGCTGTGTCAAAATACAGAATGACTGTAAACAGATAGAAAATCACAGCTAAAGGAGAAATTAAATGTAATTAATGTGGTTATTTTGCACCATACCTGAAAAGAAGAAGGGAGTTGAGCCTTGAGATATTAGCACTAATACAAGCAGTGGATTTATCAGCAGCAATTCCAAATCTGATATCTCAGTAAACCATCTATTTCTGACTATATGAACTTGTTTTGGTGAAAGTCCTGGGCAGACTGGAGCAGGCAGGTGTTTGAGAATCTCTTTAAGTGAAAGAGAGCTCTGACAAATACTGACTCTGGTAAGTGTCTGTACTCAATCACATAGGTATAAACAGTCAACTAAGACTAGGCCTAGCTTCACCCAGATTTCTCTCTGAGGAGGAATTTAGAAAGGAAGGGGTCCTTTCCGAACCTTGTGACCCCACTCATGATAAGACTTGTATGTTTAGTGTAACAAATATTTTTGAAAAAAAAATTCCTTTGAAATGTATTGGTTTAGGCATCATTTTTTCTAAAAGAACTCGAAGATCTAGATGTTAAGTTCTGCTTGATTCAGAGTAAACCAGTTCAAAAAGACTCAATGACTAACCATGAATTTACCTGTAGATATATTTTTTCTCAGCATATCAAGTTTTTGGGTGTCATTTGAAAGTTTCTAAATGCCAGGAGCTGTTGTGAAACTGAATCTTCCTCCACCATTCAGTTTTAAAGCACGCCTAATCTACCACAGGAGAGATCTATATCTGCCTTCACAGCTACTCTGTATAGTGAAAGAGCTAGTTCTGAGGACTTGACACCAGTATTACACATATTTAAGGAGTTTTCTCATTTAACTGAATCTGTATATACTGAATGCTCATCTATGGCTGGAACATATTGGGTTCCTTTTCAGTTTAATTTTTTCTTAAAGGCATCCTGCTCACACACTTCATACTACTCTGAGATCCAAACAAAGAACAGTACACAAAGTTGGAGATTCTCCTTAAAAATACAATTCTACATTGAACTAAGAGTAATGTAGTTGGATGCAGAACAAACCCTAATATAAAGGGAAGCAGTAAGATCCCACATTCCCTTGGAAGCAGGGTTTCCGGTGTACGTGGCAGAACACTGAGCATACAGACATGAATATTACTTTGAATTCATTTTTTGTCTTCCTGTTCTCCCATCAGGTGACATAACATCACATTTTTAATTATCTACCTAGTGAATGAAAAGTAACAGAAATTGTAAGCACCACTCCATCTTTATAACTTTCCATATTGAATAAAACACGGTGGTGCACTAATGAAAGTAAAAAAATTTAAACAAATTGGATATGATCTTGAGAATGAAGCTTGCAAATCTCAGATTAAGCTAAGGAAGTTGGGATAGTGTCATAGGGACTGAATTAAAATAAAAAATAAGGTATGGGTGAAATATGCAATTCATTTTCAGCTCATAAATCCTGATTTTTCAAGTGAAAAGGGTACACAGAGGATGTATAAAAATTTAGTGGCTACAGTCCTGCCAGTGTCAGAAACACATACTGACATAAGAACACACACTTCTTTGGAAAAAAATGTAAAGCCATTAAATTGTAAGATGTTAGTAAATCAGCTTTCGTTAGACTCAACTCCCATTGTGCACCTGCATATGTATTTCACTATATTCCAAACCCTCTTTACTACGTCATTCAGTAAATTAGGCTATGATTTACTGAAGTAAGAAATTTTGAGCAAGGAGTGAGTCATGATATTTATTTGAATTTCATTGACCCCTGGTGGGATTGAGGAAAAAGGTGGCACTGCCCATTTCTGTGAATGCAATGTTTTCTTGTCTAATGCCAAGACACTTTATTTTTACTGGGACAGCTTCTGAGCTGGAAACATAAATAACAAAGGTAGTATTCCTGCTGGCTGCCTTTCTCAATAAGTGAGGACTGTAGGCAAAGGAAACCGATTTAATTCAAACTTGGAAGTAACCAAGCAACCAAAGGATAAACAAATAGACTTAGGGCCAAGTTAAAATGAAAAAGGATGTGTTGTGTCTCTTTAAACTCTGTATTGATTACACAGTGTACATGCATACATATTTTTTTGAGTGTATGTCTAAAATCCAGTAAAAGTTTATATTGCTTTATATATAACTGCTTTATGTATGCTTTTTGACGTCATTTAATGGAAGAATAGAGCTAAAGAGTGGTCCTTTGCTTTGCCATGTGTTTGTTATGTTTTGAATGTTACAAATGTAACAATCAAGGTGGCTGAATCCTACATCATAGTTTTTCCCAACTGTACATAAATGCACAAAGATGAGATACACATCTGCATCCCGCTGCTCCATTTAGATCTTCCAGCTTTGTCAACAAAAAAAAGAGGTAAAACTTTCAATCCGCCAAAATCATTTATTGTGAATGACTCCTAACATGATTTTTCTCTTACGTTCCATGTTGGTAAGGAAAGCAACAAAGTTGTATGAAATATATTAAGAAATGAAATGGGTTAATTGTTTCAAGGCAATTAACAAATAAATGTCATGTGAATATTCCTGTATAAAAAAATAATCCCATATCTGCTGACACAGACGTATCAAATCTGATCTCCTGATACAATCTAGGTTTTTCAATTAACCCCGAGTAGAAAAGCAGTTTACTTTTTACTAACATAGTTTATAATATTACTGGCCCTGGGCTTGTCTAGAGACTGAACTAAATGATCTTCAGAATATTCGAAGTTTTTGGCTCTCTGATGTTAAAACACTGAAGGAGCATCAGATAAATAATTAGACAAGATCTGCAGTGTCTGAATTACTCTTACTCTTCTGCTTAAAGCACCTGTGTGTATTTGAGCACACTGAAGCCTTTGCTTGTGCCATGCTTCTGTAATGGTTTGGTAAGTGATAAAGAAAACTTAAAGAAAACATTCAGGATGAATTACTTCTCTTTAGACACCCTACTACCAAAATGGTACTTTATTACCAATAGGACTGTGACATATGTCCTTGTGCCAAACTCCTACTACTTGACCAATGTGCTTTCACAATTTTAACAAGAATGCGGAATTCCTCAAAGCTGTTATTGAGCTGATATCAGCAGTTAACATAGATAAGGTGGCAACAGATCCTTCTCCTCTGCACTGGAAACGTGCAATCTGACAGGATAACTAGGGTTAGTTGTGAAGTATTTCCCAGTATGTTGCAGGACCTACCTATGACAGACTTTTCATTAGGCATAGTTCTTCACATTTCTTCCGTATTTCCTTCTCAGGGAAAGTTCCTTCTCTGTTGTAGTCTATGGTAGTATAAAACAACATTTCAATTATCTGATTCTCTAGTACTTTTTAGCCCAAGGAAGTCCGGCAGCAAGAGAGAGAAGAAAAGAGAATCAAAAACATTATTGGCACAGAGCAGTTACCAGTATTCAGTTATCCCAGGAGAATATTGCTTTTCTTACTCTAGGAAAGTAAAAAGAAACTTTCAGTCACATTTTTAATACCACTGTTTATGAAAAGCTGTTTTATTTATGCATTTATTTCAGTAAATTATAGCTGCTTTTGAGCATCCACAATTCATTTTTTGTATGTCAAAAGGACCTCACTCAATCTCTTAAAAATAATTTCTCACTTGTGTTTCATGTTCATTGTGGTGTACACTCAGATCTCCAGATCCTTCTCTCCTCTACAGAGCCAGCCAGTCAGTTCTGGGTCTGTATTGGAACATGGGGTTATACTTACCCAGGAGCAGAACTCCTCACTTTGTTTTCTTGAATTGAGGTTGCTGTAAGATCATTTTTCCAGCCTGCTGATGTCTGTCTGAATACTGACACCACTGTCTATGCCCTTTCAGTTTTGGGTCATATGCAAGTCTCATTGTCCAGGCAGTTAAAGAAGGCATTAAACAGTATTGGACCCAGAGCCAACCCCTGTGGTATACCACTTCAGTGGTTTACAGTGATTGGCCTCCAGCTGGACATCAGCTGCTGCTGATGGCAATTCCTTGAGAATAGCTTTTCAGTTGGTTTGTAACCTGCTCCACAGCCCATTTATCTAACCCGTACTTCCACAGTTTATCAATGAGGATATTATCGGAGAGGATGTTGAAAGCCTTGCAAAGATCATGATAAACAATGTCTACCAAACTAAACATTTCATTTTAGTGGGGTATGAAGTTGATGAGGCACTATTTCCTCTGCAAAAATCTGTACTGAATTTCTCCTAATGAACAATGCATTAATTAATAACTAGTGACTAATCATTCTCCCAATTTATTTATTTTAATTCTTTATGATTTCTGCTAGAATATTAAATTCACTACATATGCAGTCTATTGTGTTATCCTGTGTCCATGCTGCAGCTTTGGGAATTTGGAAGTTTGACTCTACCTATATGGGTGTCTGTGGAATCACTGATCAGTCGTAACCCAGTGGCTTTATCAGTATCAATACGCATAGATTTTATTTCCTTGTCCCATCTAATTAAAGCTATTCTTTCAGTCTCATCTCAAAAGTACATTTTCCATGCTGTATTTTCTAGAACATGACTGGGCCTTTACATGTGTTTTGTTCTCTTGATGTTGGGGGTTGGACTCGATGATCTTCAGTGGCCCCTTCCAACCCCTAGAGTTCTGTGACTCTGTGACTCTATTTCATTGTACATGTACTCCAAACTGCTATTCTAAGTTCCAGCGGTCAAGATTTTGTCTCATCCTTGCCTTCTACGCTGAAATTATGAATCATTTGAGAGAAGTCAATAGATACGGGTACTCATGCTTTCTTTCAACACTAAAATTAAAATGTTAATATGGTCATACCTATTGATAATTCAACTTCTTAAATAAAAATTGGACTGAGGTGCTTACAGTAATAACTCAGTATTCTAAATCTGCATGACATATGAGTAAAGAATTAGAGATCATTAATGATTTCTTCATGATCATCTTTGTTCCAGAAATACCATTTGAAATACCATTAGAGGAGGGAATAAGTTTCCTGTTCTGAATCAGGCCACAGCAACTTCAAGCCAAACTACATTTACTGGGAACACCCTTCCAGACAGGAAAGATCTTCATTAATGAATGCATCTGGGAGATAAGGGTCTAATAAACTTGGAACATATTTGTTCTAACTTGAAATAAATAAGTGCAGGGATCTGGAAAACTGTAGTTAATAAAAATACTCCAGACTGTCAATGCTACACATTTAATCAAATTTCATAATTGTTATCACATTTGCTCTAACATATGGAATTGAATCATATGACAAATTTATTGAATAACTGTTATTCAACAAAGAAACAAAAAATTCACTACACAGTCATCAAAACACATTTAGGCCTTCATATCCAGATAAGACTGACTCCATAAAGCTTACTTGATATAAATGATGAGTTAGGGTGCAACTTAGAAGTCAACCTGTCAGAAATTAACATTAATATTAGTACTAATACTAAAGAGTGATGTATTGTACAAAGTGAGAATGGTGAGCTAATTAAGAGAGCCAAGTAGATTCTCAGCAGACTTGGACACATAAATTATCTTGACAGTTCATCCTACGTGAATACTTATTGAAGAAAATTGTACATGACAGACTTCAATGAAGAAAAACAAACATTTGAAATATAGTAAAACTTATCTGTTAGATTTCAAAATTTGAACACTACCCAACAGTTCTGTGGCTGTGCTTTACAGAAATACATTACTAGAGAGCGATTCCTTTTCTTTTTCCTGCTGAGTATCCAGAGGTGATTTTATTAGAGACATGACTAGTGGAGAGAACATGACAAATCAGAGAAGAAATCTCTGGGCTCTCAGTTCAGTATGATTTTCAAACCATTTAAATAGATCCATCAATAAAAGATAAATATATATATAATGTATATATATTATAAAAAGTTTATTTCCAAACTGCTGGAAACAGTCTCACGACTAAGTGAAATGCTTAGTGGAATGGAAAATTAGTCTTTTAAACAGTCCAAGACATAAAAGTCCAGAAACATCTGCTAAAATGTTCTTGCAAGATTATTAGCAAAGAAGTGCCTCTTTTTCTGGTCCTACTCAAAAATTTACTTGCAGGCAGTTTGCAAATGATTTGGAAAGAAATGGGAATAAACATGTAGATTAAACAGTACATGATCTGAGCTCCAGAACTGTTCCATGCCTGGATCAGTCCACATATGGAACTAGGATAACAGACACAGCTAAACCTGAGGAAAGCTGGTGGTGGGTAGAGGAGAGCATCTTTGGAAATTTAATAATCATGGTGCAAACAATAATAGAAGTCACATACCCTAGCTTTGGTAGAATGAGAGTTAAAAGCATTTTTGAATATCTTCCTAATACTAAGTTTTTACTTTCCTATATACCATTTTTCCTTCCTTTCTTATTGAACAGCATGCTTTACTGCACATTAAAAAAAGGACTTGAGCTTAGTTGCACATACAGCTAATAACAATCCTCTGGCACAGTAGTATTTTATTCCTAAGGGTAAATCTCTTTCTGAACAGTTTGATTTTCATACAAAGCCAGGATCCCTATGAACAACAACACAGTGTAGCAGATCTCTGCAGGAGACACAGTTTCCTCAGTCAGTGATCTGAAATCACAAAAGAAAACTGCCATGGCATATACAATCCACGCTGTCATCTGCAGTGAAAGGACTATCAGCATTCCTTGCATCATAGCATAGACTAGTGTGTGCAGGAGTACTACTGTCATGGTTAGTTCTATCTGTCACCATGACAGGGGGACAGTAGGCCCACAGGTCCACCAGACCAAAAAAGGAGGGGGGTGAAAGGGAAGAGGAAAGGAAAAAAAGTCACAAACAGCAGCAACGATCTGAGGAGGAAAGTTAACTTACTAATTATTATTGAAGTAATACATATTACTGGGATTGAAGCTAATAAATCAAATAAAATGAGAAAGTTTCTGAAAACCAAAGGACTCTGATCTGTCAGGGAGCATATAGAAAAAGAAAAAGGAACAGAAAAGTTTTCTGGAGCTGTAGAAAATCTCTTTTGAGACTCCCAGTACACTACATGATGTGATGGTGTAGAATAAAAGAAATAATAAAAACATGATAACTACAACATCCATTCTGTGCAAATAAATCTTGTGCTTTTCTGTATAATTCTTTCCCCTGCAGCAGAAAGAGAAGTAAACTGTTAATTTGCATTGCATAATACACTTCTGGAAGGTACAAAGATGCCGTAGTACCATGGATATTTTAGCAGGTTATTCTGAAGAGTCATAGCAAGACACTTTGCTTTACTTTTGAACACCCTCATGGAAGACCAAAACTAATAAGCATTTATGTAAAGCCATAGGCAATATTCAAAACTTTTCTGATCTTTGGCTTCTCATGATTTGGACAGTTGTAGAGTTTGCTAAGTGAAGAACTGGTTGGGTGAACAGGCCCAAAGAATAAAGGTAAATGAAGCTAAATCCAGTTTTTGACCAGTTACCAGAAGTATTCCCAATATCTCAGTGTTGGGGCCATTTTTCTTTAATGTTTTTATCAATAATCTGTATGAGGTGATTGAGTGCACCCTCAGTAAGATCACAGATGACAGTAAGTTAGGTGAGAGTGTTGGTCTGCTTGAAGGTAGGAAGGCTTTGCAGAGGTATCTGAATAAAATAGGTTTGTGGGATGTGTCCATTCAACAGTTGTAACTGGCAGGTTCTGCTCTTGAGCCATAGCAACCCAATGCAGTGGAAAAGATGTGGAGAAGAGTGTCAAAAAAATTTCCAGAAAAGGCTCTTGGGGTGCTGGTCATCACACAGCTAACTAGAGTCAGCAGTGTGTTCTGGTGGCCAAGAAGGCAACTTCATTATCAGAAATAGTGTGGCCAGTAGAACTAGGGAAAGGATTGTCCCCTTATACACAGCACTAGTGAGACTAGATATCAAATATTCTTTTCAGTTTTGGGCCCTTCACTCCAAGACGGTTATTGATTAGCTTGAGAGAATGCAAAGAGCATCTAAGCAGTTTGCTCAGAGCCTGATCCAGCCTCGCCTTGAAAGTCTGCAGGGATGGTGCATTTTAATACCTTTCTAGAATAGTTTAGATTTCCATTTGAGCAAAATAATGTAATTCTGTCTTTTTTAATCAATTTGAATTACTCAGTGTTCTGGTTTGTTTCCAGACTGAGTGTAGTTGAATTAAAAATATATGGATGTCTTTCCAAACACTGATTATATCACTGCTCAGAGGCTGAGGTGTGCAAAAAAAAAAAAAAAAAAAAAAAAAAAAAGACAGATATCTAAGAAGGAGTCCGTAGTTTACAACTGAGAGCCTATTGAAATGATTTTTTAAGATGTTGCTCAGTGTCATGAGAAAAGTCTAAATTCTTCTGGTTACTAATGCTGAGGGTGAACATGAAGTTAATATTATCCTAGAATCATAGAATCTTTAGAGTTGGAAAAGGCCTTTAAAGGTTGTCTAGTCCAAATCCCCTGCAAAAGAGACATGTACAACTAGATTATGTTGTCTAGGACCTTATCCAGACTCACCTTGAAAGTCTCCAAGGACAGAGCATCAACAACATCATTTGGCAACCAGCTCCAGTGCCTCACCACCCTCACTGTTAAAGACTTTTTCCTTATATCCAATCTCAGGCTACTCTATTTAAGCTTGAAGCTATTTGCCCTTGTACTGTGACCACAGACTCTGCTAACAAGTCTGTCCATTTCTTTTCTGCAGTTTCCTTTCAGATACTGAAAGCTCTCTGTCAGGTCACTTCGGAGCCTTCTCTTCTCCAGGCTGAACAGCTCCAGCTCTTTCAGCCTGTCCTCATAGGACATCTGTTCCATCCCTTGGATCATTTCTGTGGCCATCCTCTGGATGCAATCCAACAGGACCATTTCTCTTCTGTATTGTGGACTCCACATCTGGACACAGTACCCCAGATGAGGCCTCATGAGTGCAGAACAGAGGGACAGGATCACCTCACTCGACCTCCTGGTCACGCTTTATTTGTTGCGCCCCAGGGTATGGTTGAGTTTCTGGGCTGCAAGGGCACCTTTCTGGCTCATGCCCAGCTTCTAATCCACCAGAATCCCTACGTCTTTTTTCAGCAAGTTTGAGCTCAATCCTTTCATTCTCCATCTTATATTGGCACACTTGACCCAGGTGCAGTACTTTACATTTGGATTAATTGAACAACATAAGCTTCATTTAGGCCCACTTCTCAAGCCTGTCTCTGCCCATCTAGATGGAATCCCATCTCTCTGGTTGACTGCACCCCACAGCTTGGTGTCATCAACAAAATTCCTGAGGGTGCACTTGACCCCAAAGTCAATGTCACTGACAAACATTTTAAAGAGCATTCGTCCCAGCACTGGCTCCTAGGGGACATCACTTGTCACTAAACTCCATCCAGACCTAGAACCATCGATCACCACTCCCTGGAGTCCTGCAATCAGTTCTTCATTCACTGAAGAGTTCACCCGTAGCTTTCCAATCTGGAGAGAAGGATGATGCATAGTATCATGTCAAAGGTCTTACTGATGTCAAGATAGATGACATCAGTGTCTCTTCCCTTGTTCATTGATGCAGTGACACCATCATAAAAGGCCACTATGTTGGTCGAGAAGGATTTGCCCTTGGTGAAGCCATGATGATTCTACCATATCATCTTCCTGACTTTCATGCGCCTTAGCAAGGCTTCCAGGAGGATCTTCTCCATGATATTTTTCAGAATAGAGGTGAGATTGACAGGTCAGTAGTTACTGGGTTCAACCCTTTTACCCTTCTTAAAAATGGCTGTTGCCTTTTTTCCAGTCACCAGGGACTTCACCCAGCTGCCACAACTTTTCAAATATCATTGAGAGTGGATTGGCAACTACATCAGCGAATTCCCTCAGAACTCTGGGGTGCATCTCATTGGGACCTACTGACTTGTGGATGTTCAGTTTCCTTAGGTGGTCACAAACCCAGTCTTTGGTTTGTGACCACCAATGGAAGGGATGTTGCTTCCCGAATCCCCTCATACCAAACCAAACCAAACCAAACCAAACCAAACCAAATATTTGAGGGCTGTGTGATGAGCACTTATGAGATAAGATAATTAATAGATATGTGAATATGACACTAATGGACCTATTTTAATTATGTCTTGGTTGATGGCTGGACTTGACAATGTTGAAGGGCTTTTCAAACAGAGATGATTCTATGATTCTATATAAACAAATGGTCTCCCCTTAATATTGAGAGGATAAATGGATTATCAAAAATTCTTGAGTAGCAGACTTCTTTAGCTACCGTGTTTATCAGCTAGATAAGAGAGAGATCAAAAATTCACTTTGATAAGCAGATGATTTTAGACCTGATTTCTGAAATCTGGAATCAGAATATGTATCACACCTTTCACTTACTTTGCTAGTGAGGCTTAACATCATCACCCAAACATACTTTTCTGTAACTCTGAATGCTTCAAATATGTATCTAATTCATGAGCATAAGAAACATGTCAGGTTTGACATGTGTAACTGACAGAATATAGAAACAACAATAATCTACAAATAAAAGCATTTTTACTTGTTTTTTAGCTTTTCTCATTTTAAAATCTTAGAAACGCTTGCATCAGTGAACAGGAAGGTGTTAAGATGATGTAGCTGTCCAACTGAGATAGGATGAAGTTAAAAATGAGGAAAATCAGTACCCCAAGGAAACTCTGCTCTTGGATATTCTCTTTCTGATCAACTCTCATTGCTTTGCAGAGAACCATCAAGTCTTCTACAACCCTGCAGTCCATGTACACTCTCATTCTCAGAAATCAACTAATGCTTTTTCTTATGCTCCAATAAGCAGGACTAAGTAGGACCTGCAGTCTCCGCAAGGGGCAGATCACCACACACACGGAACAATAATCTGTTGTCTGTTGTTTTGACCACACTTATTCCTCAAAACACAGATAATTGGAAACAAAAATACATCCATAATCCAGAACCTACTTCCCTCTTAATATCACAGTGGTAATAGGAATTTTAAAAAAGGCCAGGATCCCAACAGCTCAACAGTCATGTACTAGGATTCTGTCTTTCTGAGGAAATGTTCAAAACAGAGAATAAAACCCAGAACTAAATCAGATCAAAATAATTGATAGTACTCACCATGTAGCTTGGAATACTGCTAGTTTGCAACAGTCAGACAGAGAACAATACAAATAAAGTAGCTGATTTTAATGAACTTTCCAATTTTCTTCCTATAAAGAAGGAAGACCCTGTTGAATGGCTAAAATGGGTGAGCCAAAAGGAAAGTCATAGATATGTATTCATCTAGACAATACTGAAATGAAAGATTCTTTTAAAGCAAGGAAAGAAAGGATACTCAAATGAACTGATTCCAAACTGAGAAGAAACATCCTTACTGTGCATCCTCACAAGGAGCATTCACTTCAGAGTGATCCTGATAACAACTTGAAAACGTCTTAATAACATGTATTTCGGGCAATTAACGGCATCATTCTCTGCTGCAGGGCAAGAGTATTATTACATGACATTTAGAAACAGAGCCACAGTAAAAAACAAAAAACAAACAAAAAAGTAGTGCATAAATGCAGTTAAAATGACCATGTGTGTACAGAAGCCCTCTCCACTAATATCCTACCCCATGCAGTACACACTCTCAGACATGCAGACATGATAGTAAAGAAACAGTTACTTAGCTACTTTCATGACAATTAAGTTGAACCTGGACCTATATACAAAGTGATCATTTGAAGTTATGGAGGAAAACAGCTCATTCTTCCTTTCTCATTATTTTCCATTTTGATTTTTTATAGCTGATCATACTTTCCAATTATACAATCTGTCTCAAAACCAGAAGCTGTTGTTCTTCCTGGCATGCCTGTCTAAAATTCCATAAGTATTTCCTGATAAAGCAGATCCAAATTCACAACTGCTCTAGCTTTAGTTTATATAGCAAGCATCACATTACCACATTTTTTTATGTCCATCACAAGCAGCTGCTGTTACACTCTGAATTTTATTGTTTATGTGTCATCAGGAAGCTTTGACTGGAATACAGGAAGAACTGGATTTTACAAACATGAGTGTGAATATGTGTGTGACTGATAATCTTACCATTTTGAAACTATATCACTAGGTTCTTTCTCACTTTAATAGAAAACTACCTCGAGAAACTCCTTAAAATCATGTTGATAATAAATGTTATGGTTTACCTTTGACGCAAGTTATGAAAAGCTGTCACAGTGGCTTGAGAGAAAGTGATCAAATGTGCATCAGAAGTTTAAGATAATGGAGCAAATGCCATTATATATTTCTCCTCCTCATGAATAGATAGGACACCTACATGCTGGCAGCAGAGTTAATTCATGCTGTCTCTATTTTCTCCTTAGCTCAATGTCTTTATGGGAAATAGGATGAAAATTGTTTTCCAGTGGTAAAATATGAAGTTTATTTTTGGAGTGGTCAAATTTCAGAATATAAGTCAAATCTGACAACTCAAGTTATTTCTAGAACACATAGACTTTTCCTGGTAAATAAATAATGAAATATCTTCAAATTAAGAATTCCCAATCATACTTGATTCATCTGCATGCATACCAGTATATTTAAGATTTTGTACTGTAGTCCCCACGGACCATTAAAAAAAGCAACTTTTGGGAGAGTAGAATTCAGCACATTATGTTAAAAATCAGTAAAGTGTTACCTTTTGATTTAAAAAGAAATACAAAATTCTAAATGTTTATTTCTTGACATAGAGTGAATATTACAGAGAAAGCAAGTCCAGTGTAACATACAGCAAACATAAGAAGCAGCATTTTAGGCCCAGTACCTAGCTGAGCTGTCATGTATATTATTTTTGTTTAACAACAAGACATACAGGCAGAAATTTCACAATTAAACAGAATCCATGTATAACTACTACCTTGGATAATGAATATAAAGGCGGCATCACTTGCCCATGTGAAAAACTGAGACTGTGTGCAGCAGCAGAAAATGCTCCATCACTCATCCCTCAGTCACGCAAGCCTAGGAAGATCTGTACAGTATTTACACAGTAATACATCAAAGAGCATTGAATATGAAGGGGGAGGAGAAATGAGACAATTACTGCGATATATTCTATAACCAATCCCGTGAAGATTTATTAATGGCAAATACAATTGTATTTCACTCTCCAACTGGGACGCTGGGGACAGCCTGATGGTATTAGAAAGAGAGAGCTTACTGTTTACCCCAAACACCAATGCCCAGAGAACATAAGAGATCCCAACTGAATCCAAGCAAATGACACATATCCAGTTGTTAGAGTGGGAGCTCACCCCTTTTCTGTGAACTGAGTCTTCTCTGAGATCAACCTGTCTGTTCTAGATATGAGCTTAAGACTGTCAATACAGAGTAAGTAAATTCTTGTGATTGGATTTTATTCCCCTTTAAAATAAGGTTTTCTCTTGTTCTAGAAAGAGTGGATATCTGCTCTCTCCTTGACTCCCAACACTCCCACTTTTCTTACACAGTATCAGTAGTGCTATGTGTATTTATTAGACCAACTTGTATTAGAACACCTCTTACATTAGTACACCTCTCGCAAGCATTTGCCGCATGGCTCCAAACCTCATAAAAGGAATAGGATCTGGATATAGGAAAAACAATACATATATACATACAGATTGTTAACAAATGTCAATACATTTCAAGTTAGCTACTTGAATAATATGCACTTAAGATAGATTGTAACTGAAAATGATAGCAGTCTCATATATAAAAACTTTCTAAGACATTAAAGTTACTTTTGATTCATATTGAGCTGTTGATTTAGTAAAAGAAAAAGTCCTGTTGAGCCTACTGATAGACTGAGTATCAGACATTTTTGCAGTTTAGAAAGGTTTGAAACATGTAAACTGATACTTGCTCCAAATGCAATGCCTTCTATTTTTTTCCATGGAAAATACAGCATATATAAAGAGCACAATAACACAACTTGTTAGAGCAAATTCTTAGTACAAAACACTATTTTTCAACACAGTCACCACTATTAGCTATGCATTTTTTTGCCAGTGAAGAACAAGAGCCTGCATGCTGCAATCATATTCATCTTCACCAGTGGAGGTGAATCACAGTTAGTCAGCCTTGCTGAATCACAGTACCTCACTGTGCTCATATCCACTCAGTTATCTCTATAAATGTACAGCAAGCATCAATGAATGTTAACAGGTGCACTTTTTTTCTTCATAGAGAAGTCCAATGACACATCTTTGCTCCTTATGCATTTCCATGTCAGACACCCTTGTGTCAGACTGCCCCTCTGCCGTCATTTGTTGCACAGCAACATGTGACAGTATCAGTGGGAAGGTTCAGCCTCTACTGCCGTATTTCCAAAATCCATTTCTGATGTTGTGAACAACATAATAAAACAGAAAGCATTACTTTCAGAGCAGCACTCCTGTGTATAAATATATACATGCATATATACATTTTTACATTATAGAACTCTGATATGATTGTATTAAAAATTAGTATCCCTACAAAATGGCAGTATCCCCCTAAATGGCATTCACATTCTAACATTAAAAGAAAGCAATAATGCAGTTTTACAACTGGTCTATATTTTTTCTATGAAACACAGCACTTCCATTCAAAGGCAAGAGCTCCCTCTAGCTTGGGGAATTATTCAAAACCTAGCTTTGGAAGTGAACTTTGAAGAAAACAGAGCAGTCAATGATTTAGAAACCACCAAAGCATAGTTGTCACTGTTCTGAGGAAACTTGGAATTTATTTCTTGACTATGCATTTATAAAGAATAAATGATTTGGTTTAAAAAAAAAAGTAAATGTAAATATTAGCAACTTTAGCCTTTTGAAATTATTTTTATTGAATCACATTACTTATGTGTTGCAGTTGTATGAGTTATCGCAAAAATGATAGCAGTAGCTTAGTAGCTCTTGATGCCTTTTGTAAAAAGATTTCAGCACACAGTCAGATATGATCAAGGTCTGCCTGAACTATTCCTCTGCTTAGCTCAGAAATGCTGCCAGGAAGAGCATCAATTTGGGATTGAGGAGTGCTGCTCTGAAAGAAACACAGAGACCAAAAGTAATTCAAAACTTTACTAGAATCGTCACAGAATGTGGCCTGTGAGAGAAACTTGAAGTAACTGGCATTATTTTGTCCAAAGAAACAATGAGAAAAAACAGGTTGTTTTTTTTTTTTTCCTTCAAAAAATGCCATCAGAAATCAGAAGACAATCTGTTTTTCCTGCACTTAGAGGCTGGGACAAAACTAGCAAATGTAAATTGCCTGGAAGAGCTGTTTTGGAGCAGATTTAATTCATGTGATTTGAATTTAGACTTCCAATCCTGTCAGAAATTGCTTGGGTGCAGTGTCTCGGGCACGGACTCAGATGCGAACGATCCAAATCATCTATTACAGATTTTAACATCCCTTATATACTTTCACAAGTTCTCTCTTGTAACTTTCCCACCCGCCTTTACATATCAACAATGTAACTTCCCAAAACAGTCCTTAACCGTGCATACAGGCGATGATCCAATCAGGGCTGTGAATCTTCCCAAACCATGCACTCTTCCTCCAATTAGGGCCTGCCATCACGCAGCTTACTTGAACTTGTTTTCCTCTTCTTCTGGAAGTGTCCTTGGTTCTCAGCCTTCCTTTCTCATGCTGTTTATCCTGTTCCACAGCTGCAGCTCTAAATATACTTTTTGTATTCCCACACTTGGGTAGACCAGCTTCTGCCTTAGTGAAAGGGGAGTGCTTTCTGTTAACAGCTTGATATAATTTGCCTCTTTACTACAATGTTCTCTTTGAGGACAAGCTTATGATTCACTAAAACACCTATATTCTCTCTGTAGAAATTGTACATGGCCGCAATTGGGTAACTTTGCCTATTAACCTTTCTCTGTGCGGAAAATCTAATGAATAATGGCCTTTTATTCTCCAGGATGTTGGCTGATTTTTTTCAAGGTTCTTTCAAGCCTTGTTTAGCCCTTCTAGAGTACTGTGGCCTTGGGCACCAGCACAACAAGGATGTGGAGCTGTTGGGGCTGCGCCTGTTCAGTCCAGAGTCTCTCCAATAGCTATTACACTTGCCCTCATCTCCTTTTTCTCTATCTCCCCTACAATCACAGAGACCTTGAGGATGGAAAATGTGACCCACTAAGCTTTTAAGTTCTAAAGAAGAAGACCGTAAGGCTCAATGAACTTTAAATCATCAGATTTGTCTGTGTTCTCTTAACTGTTCCTTCCTTATTTGATAGAGAAAATTTGATCTCTACCAGTGGTACTTAATGCACAGGCTTCCTGATTTTGTTTGCTAAATATATGAAATATATTTGTATATAATTTTAACAGCTTAGAACTTGCAAGAGTAGCTTTCATTTTCATGGAATATCAAGCTACTTTTTGGTGATGAGAATATTTCTTACAGTAAAAATACTTCTCATTTTATATGTGGTATTGCTTACTAGTTGCATTTCAGTTAGATAACTGGGAAAATTCCAATGCACATGTCAGTGCAGACATACTTTTTCCTGTAAGCAGCAGTTTCCAGAAACCAATATGACTGAGGAGAAATGTTAAAATCAAATTACAAGACGGTTTGGGGAATTCCAGACAAACAAGAATTGAAGTGCCCATCAACAATATTCTCATGTAGTGATTTACATATTTGCATAAATACTGACCGACTCTAAGCAAATAAAAAAAATGGTTTCTCCAGCAAAATTAGTTTGTTTCTGAACATTGAAGAGACTCAGCTTTATTCAGTTAAGCTGCTTGTGAGCCATGTATCTACCAATCTAGTTCTATAGCATGTTGAAATCATATAACAAAATTCAAATATTGCTCATCCTTTTTAAAGATTGCCTCTTCATTTTCTGAACTTTTGCATCTCTTTTAGTAAAGAAAAGTAAATTTGTAGTTAAGGATGATATTTATCTTCATTTGAAGGAATAAAAAGTCACTCTATCCAAATAGATTCTAACATTTTTAATATTGTTTCCAAAAGTGTTGCTCACTGAAACAATGATTGTCATATATATATATATACATATTTTCCATAATGCTTAAAGCCTTATTTTACAACAGAAGGTATCTGGGAATCATTCTCAAATTTACCTCTAGAGGTAGAGTGGTATCTGTAAAATGTTTTTTTTTTACTCTGTTTAGGACCCCCAGAAGACTCTACTTCCCAGGAATGTTCACTGAAAGCATTTGAATGAAGAATTAAAGTATAATTTTCAAGTGAGCATTCACAAAAGTCTTGGAGATGTTTTTCCTGCACAAATAATGACCAAGCCACCTCTGTCTTACAAATAAACAAACTATACATAAAAACTAAGCCCTTTAGCTTGTGAGAAAACCTTTATTTGCTTAGCCAATAGAAAGAATTGGCAAATCATCCTGAGCACAAGTTTATCATTGTGTTTAATAGACAGCAGGACTGTACTGACATGCAAGCCAGCAATTGCAATACAAAATATTCACAAGCCTGCCAAAGAATGATGTCAGTTCCAGGCTGTGGTGTTTGGTACATATCAAAATACCCTCACTACTAGAAACAGAGGTACGTATGTGTGAGTTGTATATGAATTCCCAAACGTAATAAGGCCACACACCTTGAAAATGAATCATTTAATGGTCAGCATCAAGCAATACATTTATCTGCAGTAAGATCCCTTTTTAAGCATTAAGGATAGGTTAATGTGTAGGCTTTTTATTTGCTCTTAGACACTTGGAAATGATTAATAACCATTTAGTTTTCCATTCTGTAAAAATGTCCTATTTCTTTAAGAAAAGAACTTGCAAGACATTATATAGAAAATGGAATACACTTAACAATCTAACTTTATTAATAAGACATAACTTCCATGTTATGTACTGAGTCTGTGGGCAGAGCAAGTTCCCTCTGTATCAATAACGTGAGAAGATTAGAAGATTTAAAAATGTAAGGAACCATCAGGACATAATTTCTGGAGGATCTCCAAGACAATGTAAATTTAATTTAAAAAATATGCATTCTTTTCTTGGGTCACAGTTTTGATTTGTTCCTTTCCATGTTCTGAGTAAGACTGGCTCATGATACTCATTTCTTATGGTTCCTAAATGGATATCAGATATTAATACCAGAGATTTATTAAATGTAGCTTTGATATTATAGGCCCAAACCAAATCCCAGTTTAGTGTTTGGAAATCTTTCTACATGTTTTAAAGGAATTTAATCAGGGCTGGCTGACAAGAATACCTGAGTTTCACACAGTAGTGATTTAGAGATAACAGATAGGGGAGCTAAGAATCAGTTCATACAAGAGGCTGTAGACATAAAACAAACATAATCCAAAATGCAGTAACGTAGTGGAAAGTCATAATTGATTCTGAATAACTTCCTTTTCCTCCCACACATTCAGGAGCTGAGAAAATATTGAAGAAAAGATGAGAAATTTCACATCCACTTCTCCTGAACATGGAGCCAAACCTTGGGAACAGGCTTTGCCGGTCTTCCCCTTGTCTTCCTCTACCCAGTGGAAAAAAGTGCTGTGACCATCTCTGGAAAACTGGTAATCATGAATCATTGTGCTAACGAATAATTCCCTTATTAAAACATTTTTAAATTGTTACCAGCTTTGTGATTCTTTTACCTATATGCCTCCAGCAATTCCTGTACCTGTGAGAGAAGAGGAAACAACTTTGTTGGGTCTGTGGGTGAAATATAAATGAATCACTACTTTAGCTGGGAAATAAAGAAAGCCTATTCCCCCAAGTCTCGTACAGACCAGCTTTTATAGATGGGAAGCTCACAAGGAGATTCTGTGGAGAAGAACATATCTCTTATCTTCCCTCCCTGCCTGTCACATTTCTGTTTGTACTCCTGGCTGAAACATGGCACTTAATAATGCAGTTAAGTTCAGTTTGTGTAACAAGTCACATAGAATGAAAGAGCGGCATTCAAACATGGGATCTTGACACAAATTATAAAAATAGAACTGACTTTTGTTGAAAGCTTTTGGCTGAGCACCTCCTTCCTGAAGGGCTTTGTAGACACTGTAGAACTAAGTATGGAAATACCTGCAGCAGTGGTTACAGCTGTAAAAGTATGACTGAATCTGGTTCACATAGAAACCTGCAGTCTGCTTATTGAAGAGTTTTATTCAGGAACTTCAAGGCAGAACTGAGTTACCTCTAGGTGAAAAGTAATCTAGTCATGAACATTACTGTTCATATTCCTTAAAAAAACTCTTTACTTTTTAAGGAGTACTGCATACTCCTTAAAAAGAACAGGAGGGCTTGAGTTCCAACGAACTATGTCAGTGGAGAAGTCAGTGAAAACTATGAAAATTTTTGTAAAGTTTTATGAAAGTGCTTGCACAGTCCTTGACCCCT
The DNA here is from genome assembly GCF_038088225.1 of Cyrtonyx montezumae. Taxonomy (NCBI): domain Eukaryota; kingdom Metazoa; phylum Chordata; class Aves; order Galliformes; family Odontophoridae; genus Cyrtonyx; species Cyrtonyx montezumae. The sequence continues at coordinate 61,669,925 of NW_027072034.1, read as the reverse complement.
TGGGTTTCCTCTTAAGATGTGTACTGCTATTGCTCATTGGAGCATGTTGGAATTGATAACACCTCCTAAGAGAAGCTGAGTTTCAAAAAGCTAGTGAAAATCATAAAGATATTCTCAAGAAACTCTTAATCTATCTCAGGAAATGAAATATCCTTTTAACCCTGAGAGTCCTCAACGTACTGAACCTGCATGCAACTTCCTCAGTGTGCTGAACCTGCATACAACTTCCTTTATTCATTCAAAATCAAAGAGTGGAAGAAGACTAAACCTATGCTTGGAAATGATTCCAGGACATCATCCCAGGCACTGGGATTTATCATGTGCTTAAACTACAAGAGAAGTCCTTAGGTATTGGCCTATGGAAGCTAGAAGTCTCCCAAATGACACTTGGGAATGGCTCTGGCAGTATAAATGCATCCACCCTGTATAGACCACTCTTCTTGCAATGGAAGTGAAGATATTTATTTTAGTACAACTAAAGCAAATAACATTAGTAATAGAAGAAATATTTTATTAATCTGTTCACATATAATTAATTACTATGAACAACTCAGCAGGAGATGATGTCTGAAATATTGTTCCAGCACATAGCAGATGTTCTGCTTTCATATCATGGAAAAGAAAAATGTAGATTTAACAAAGTATAATATCTCAACAGATTACCTCAGCTCTACAAAAGACAAAGGTTAATGATGGATGCCTATAAAAACATACAACAGGCTATTCAGCACTCCTAAACTTTCAGATAATGTTAATTTATAGTGAGTTAGAGAGACCACATAGAACATGAGAGGATTTCTTTAACCAAAAACTGATGTACTGACTTTGAAGATCAAGATCTCTCTCTCTAAGGAAATACACATTGACGTGAAGAGACTGAATTAATGGGAAAATGTAGATTTGCTGTCAGCAGCATATATGTGGGGAGCTGCAAAAAAGCACATCCCTATGCAATATCTACTCCTGGGAGTGGACAGCAAGCTGGACTTCACATAGCTCTGGAAACACATAAGAGACTATATTTTAAGTCTGGTTACTTTAGTATGTCAGAAAAGCTGGGAAACATATCCTCTGTACAAGAATCTATACAGCCAATATATCTCAGCATTCAGTTCTCAAGGTCTCCTACCTGTTTGAATATTTCAGGGAAAACGCATAAGCAAGTCTCAGCATGTTCTACACTCTCAGTGTAAAATGCTGTTAAGCCTGCAAAGGAACCATGCCAGGGTCTTACCTAGCCATCAAGACTGCTACATCCCAATGAAATGCTTCAATTCTATCTTTCCTGAGTTCTGAATCCTAGTCATTTCAGATGATAATTCAGTATCTCAGCAGAAGATAGAGTAGACGTGCTGACAAATGTGTGTAACAACAAATACATTGAGTTTTAATTAACTGACAGATTTGTTGAATTTACCAGCCATGTCTTGTTTACTTCTGTAGAAAAGAAAAGTTAAAGAAATCTTAAGCCTTTCAAAAATACTGAAAAATGAAAATTAAAAGTGAAGGACAATGTGGCCACTTGACACTGGTCAAAGACAATTGGTGCCTGACATTTCAACTGATACAAACTCGCATGCTAATCATTTCCTTCAAAACAAGACTGATATCAACTATGAGGACACATAATACATAAACTGAAATATACAAGTAATTTCTTACCTAAAACTATGCAAAAAAGAAAAGCCTTGCCCAAACATACACCATGCTGTTTTTATGAATGAGTTGAAGTAGTTTCTAAGGAGTTATAGGCTACAAATGGGGAGGAGATTTTTTTTTATTTCCCCTCTTAGTTTCCCTTCCAGGCTTCGTTGATACTACCCTTTCTGATCTCACAAGATGTTCTTGGAGAAGCTCTCTCTTCCCTCCTAAAACAATAGTAGAATATCCATTTACATTAAGGACAGCATCCCATGGCTTTTAGGTGATTCAGACCATACTTAAGATCACAGTCAGTAAATAACATCACATCTATCATGTCTTGATGATAATAACTTTATAAGGTAAATTGAGTTTCATGGCTATGGTTATATTTTATAGTTTGTTACTTGATTAATTGCCAGCATTCCTATCAGATGAACTACTTTATTTTCCATTAGAATGCATTGCATTTCAGCATCTAAGAATGTATTATTCAAGTTTCAGTGCTGCTCAGAATTTAGTCATATTAGTACAAGTCAGTAGTGGAACTTTGGTTCATGTAATTCAAAGCTGAGACTCCATACCATTTCTGGTGCTCCTGTCCTTTCTTTCAGAATCATTAGAACATGCCATTCTCCTGGTGGATTGTTAATTCTTCTATTTCCAGACATGTTTTTGGGATGAAAACTTCCTTAAAATTAATATTTAAATTAATGTTAATGATACTTTAATGAATTTTGGATTGTTTAACTAACTAATTTTAATATATTTTTTCTTAATTACATTTATAATCATTCCTTCTGTCTTCATGGTATAATATTAATTTATACCAAGCAATATATACTTAAACTATTGTGTTAGATAGCTTGTAAACACAGACAAAACATTTGTTATTTAGCTTACATGGGCTTCAAAAGTAAGGGCTTATATAAAATGTCCACATACAATACTAGATTAATTGAGTACGATACAATTCTTACAGCCAAAAATTGTATTCCAAGCCAGATGGATGCAGGAGTCACATTCATAACCTCTATTTATATTCATAACCTCTCTAATACTGATGCAGTTAAGAGTTGTGTCTCTCAAGTTTACAGGGGAGAGTTTATTGGCCTATAGAACTGAAGTGCTCTGGTTTAGTCCCCTCTTCTCTATGCTTGATTTTATATGCCCTTATGATTCCACCACTGCTATTATATCCAGCTCTTCAGACCATTATTTTGGTTTCTGCTGTAGTTGTAACTTATTACTCCTGGCTGTAAGCCATGAAGTGATGGAAAATGCAGAGGTGGCACCTTTTGCAGTTGCTTGTATTCTTGAGTAGAAATCCTGTGGGCCAGAGCCAGATTTGGCAGCTGATAGTAACAGCTGTTTTTATTATTATTTTTATTATTATTGTTGTTATTATTATTATCATCATCATCATCATTATTTAACAATGCTGTGCTAATATTGCTGACTTAAAAATTTCCCCTATTTTCATTCATGCAAAATTTGTGTATCCAAATGTATGAACGTAATACACTTGTCAGTTTGTTGCTTTCACTATGCACAAATTCTGACAGAGTACTAACTCTACTCTCTTCCCTTATATTTCAGACTTCCACTCAGATCCAAAGTCTCAGCTGCATATATATCTTATTTTCAATCTACTGTATTAAGGTTAAACACATTGCCTCAATGTTTCCCCTCAGTGGGCAAATCAATGTAGCAATTTAAAAAATAATAATAATTTGAAGATTAACTAGCAATTGAATATGACATTTGGACTTTGGAAGAATTTATTGACTGATTCAGTACTTTCAAATGTACAGATCACAAATTAAAACCTTATGGTTTCACTCATAGGCTTGCATTCATATTCAATATTACGTGTCCTTGGATGCAGAACAATTCCCTTTGCAGTGTTAACAAGGCATTTTGATGCATCAGAACACTAAGTGATGTACTATTAAAAATCTTGACCTAGATTTCATATGGAAAGTTCAGTTTAGTTTTATGCCTCTTATTGATTCTCTTTTTAATTAGTATTAATAAACATATTAGCTTCTTCTGGTAAATTTTCAGATTTGTTTCATAGAATGTTTAAGGTTTGAAGGTACTTCTGGATGTCATGTTGCTCAAACTCCCTGCTCAAGGTAGTCAGCCAGAGCAGTTTACTCAGGGCCGTGTCCAGTCAGATTCAGAAAATCTCAGTGAGCGGAGAGACTCTACAGCCTCTGTGTGCAATCTCCATTCAAGAGCAAGTCCACACTCAAAGTAAAAATATATAAATATATGTATTTCTTGTGTGTGCATCTGTCCAGATTGAGTATCATGATTTTTAATTTGTGTATTGTCTTGTTTCTGGCACTGCCAAGAAATCTGACATCTTGGTTCCTTTCCATCAAATGTTTATACTCATAAATAAGATGCCCTGAGCCTTCTCTGCTATAGGATTAAACTCCCATCTGTCAGAGCTTTTCCTTTTATAAGAGGTGTTCAACTCCTTTAATCACCTTTGCTAAATTCACTTAATTAAATTCATGCCTTCTGTGTCTTGGACAAATTAGAACTGAACACAGTACTTCCACCACACATGATATTTTACTGTAGTCTATGAAAAACTCCACATTTGGAAGAAGCATTATTCCTTTCACCACACATACACACACACACACACAAAAAAAATCAATCAGTTGACAGCAGTTCCTGTTTCTACTAGAATTATTGCCTTTCATTGTATACCTGTGAAACTAATGGTATTGACTAAATAACTGATACTCATAGGGATAATTACATGAAGAGTGTTAATTCAGTACTTATACATTCTTTTTCCTTTCTTCATTAGGATCCTGAAGTTCAATTCTCAACTTGCAAGTGTAGTCAAAATATTCTTTTATCTATAGAAAAATAGGGTGTAGTCTGGAGAAGCTGAATAACTCACTGATGATCAGTCTTGGCTACAGTGATGAATATTTATTATTTTCCTTTAATAACCACATTTAAAGAAGCTCCTTGCTTTTGATGATTTATATCTAAAAAAAATCAACTATCTTCACTTGTCTTATTAATGATGGACAGTGATTGCTTTCAGATATTTTTCTATTGCTTTGTAGATTTTTATTCTGTTCTGAGATTATAGGCACTCTGTTCATACACCTTCAATTAAGTTCCCCTTTTTCTCTGCATGAGTTTGAACATGACTTAGTTAAATACTGGTGAATCAGAGATTTTCTCTCTTTCCAGTTTCTATATGATCAGTCTGCAAAAGGATCGTTTAATTATATAGATGCTGAAGTTTAAACCATGCCTTTCCAAAAGTTTTTATAATATATATATACATTTTTATATATTTAATTATGTGTAAAATATTCAATATTGCCATCAGAGTCAGATAATTGGAGATTTGCCACTAAGGATTTCAGCTATGAATCCTGGAAAACACAGGGGCTGCTTTTTACAGTGCATGTCTATGATAGGCCATGATAAAATCCTCACTCTTACACACTGCCCTCACGGAATCTGCATTCCAAATTCAGATTGTAGTCTCCAGTCTTCTAGCTAACCTGATATCAGTTTCTTCTCTCTCTGAGTGACACATTCAGCAGAGAAAAACGCCTTTCAAAAACACCGCCCCAGGACTAGAACAAGATTTTTGGCCATTATAGATTTGTCATTATTTTATCGATCTTTCTAACTACTGGCAAATAAAGGACATTGTGTTTCAGTCTCTCCTGAAGTTCTGTTTTGAAGAGATTCCAGGAAAATATTAAGAGCAACACTAGCATGGATATAGGCCTAGTGTGCTCTTATGCTTACTGTAAATATGATTGCAGAATAAGGACATGTTGTTTTATTATATTTTTTGAAATTAAACATTATAAAGTTCAAAGAAGATCTTTGAATTTCTCATAGAAAAGAGTTGCTCTTATGGCTACATAGCTCATTAACTCATAACCACAGTATTACTAATGGAAGTTCTGCATCAATTTTAAAGCTTTTTGCACTTTGCTGGATTAGGTTTTTGCTTTATTTGGTTGGTTTAGTTGTGTTTATTTGTTTGCTTGTTTCCCTAAAAGATATGCCTAATTTTAAGCACTCTGGCTTGTTTTAAGTAGGTACTTACAGGCTTTCTCAAGTAAGACACAGATGCCAAAATAAAGTTAGCCATTTGTAAACTAGAAGAATATATTCAGTTTAATTTTTTAGTGGAGTACATGGGATGAACAGGACGCTTTACTTTTTTGGCATATAAAGACCAACTCATGTTCCACAGCTAAGTTCCTGAGGACAGAGCTTCTTTGTTTTTTTCCATCAGACAGTATTCCCATGGGATTTTTCTGGCTATTCTTTATCTCCTACTAGGTTACTTCAGCATAGCTTCAGTCAAAACTTCCTATAGGCTGACTGACTTGTTATCCCAATTATGTGTTCTCTCATACTGTCACTCTGAATCCAACATCATATTAGAGATGGATTTAGCTGTGTATCTAGAGTTGAAGTATGAAGTGAGGAGAGGATGATGAAAGAGCTAGATTTTGTTAAAGGTCTATTTTCAGTCTTCACAGATGAGTTTTTCAAGGTTCCACCAGGGAGCACTGAGTTTCTGCAAGAGCTGATTAGATCCTATTAGGTTGAGAACTCTGCAGTTCCTTGTTATCTAAGACTTACTATTTAGAGCTTGTTAATGATTTTAGAGCAGGAATGAAACAGTATGAGAAATACAATCTCCATTTCAACCTTTCGCATCTTCCTTTGTAGTCATGGAAATTTTGTTTCTAGCAACTGCTAGATCTTTCTTAGAACTGTAATTTGGCTAGGTAAAATGCTTACATATCTGCTTTGCCTCTTATTGACTGTTCTCAGACCATATATAAGAGATTTATATGCATAGATGAAGCTTCAGTTAACGATTGAATGGACAAATACTGAATCAGTAAGTTCAATATCTTCATTACATCAAAGGGTGAAAAAATAAAAAAGAAGGAAAGAAAACAAAAGTAGTTTTCTATTATAACCTCAATAACCAGGACTGGAAGTTACTTCTTTTGTTGTGTGAATGAAATACAAATTTAAATGATAATCCACAATCATGCCTTTACATATACAATCAACTTTTTGCACTGTACTTCCTGTAGCCTAGCCCTAAAATTAATACCACTTTTCAACAGAAGTTCTTTTGTGATAGATTCTAGCAACTACTAATTAGAGTGGTTATAATTATAATTTTATATTTCCAAACATCATATTTCAATCTTCAAACATTCCAAGTATGTAATAATTAAGTTGCTCCTCTCACATTTTTATCCCCTTAACCAGCTATGATTTTATCTTTTTTTTTTTAATCTTTTAATAAAATAACTGAAAATGAGATGTAAAAAGAGAAAAAAATGGATAAAAATATCTTGCAAAAACAAAATAACACATGCGCACACACACACACACACACAAAACTAACCAATGAATTTATCCATAATTCCTTCCTACTAATTCCACTTTTTTTCTTCAGAACACTAATTCCAATATAATTTTTTCCATTTTGCTAAAAATTTAAGTAACTTTTGTAATTTACAAATCATTTTCTTTTAGAAAGACTTATTCCATAGTTTGTTATAATCACCATCAGTTTTACTTAAGACTTTTATTCTTGAGCTCTTTTTCAAGACAATTAATACTTCAGAGAACAACTATGCACTATGAAAATGAACTGGTATTTACTTCCTTTTCTAACACCTGTGTGCACATAATTTTTCTCTTTTTTTTTTTTCCGATTCATAATGGTTCATACAGTTTATACAGTTTCTCTTCACATCCTTTAAACACCAGAAACCTCTTTAGACTTCTCACACTTCAGCTAACACTATTAATTTTGCTAATGCTGATGCTGCACTTAAAAATGTATGGATTATCAGAACTATTCTTTTTGTAGGCAAATCAACTTGCCTAAATTTCACTTTAGAAACTCTCAAGGAGGAACTGTATATTATCTACTTATAGGTTTAAGAATTCTTCCCTCAAAACTCTTAGGGTTTCAGAATGGACTTCAATAACGAGCTGCATGCCAAAGAGCCTTCTTGGTTACTACATCTCTGGAGGACACATTTCTCTTTAACTGTGATACCAGCTGTCCGCATAGGTAATGTGAAACTTCTCTTTGGATAATCCTAAGAATGTGCTGCAGAAGGTATAGCACCTCTGAAGGTGTCCAATGATCCTATAAACTCACTCAGAGCTGAAGGTTAGGAATGTCTAATCACAACAAGCTAACTGGAGATCCAGTCACTTTGAACTACACTTAATTCAGCTCATATCAATATAAGATGTAAGTAAAACCTACTTCCTTGAAGAGAACATCTACATATGTTTATAATAACCAAATGAAAAGAATAAGAGAAATATAGCCTTAATTATCTTACACTGATTTATATTGCAAATGTCTCTCATTCACCTCATTTGATATCTTGACAAAGCAGATACCACACATTCAGTTTTCATACTTACCTTCCTCCTCAGATTGCACTCATTGAAAAGAAACTCGAATTTGGGTGGAGTATATTCATAATTTTAAGTAATTTTTCTCTAGAGGATTCAAACAGATTTGAACTTTCTCCCTGGAAATTATACTGTTTCCTTATATGCAAGCAGAGATCCTTTCCTAATTACAGTGTCCTATTTTATTTGCTCATCTCAGCAAAATATCTGTTAGACCAATTCTTACCTATGCTCCACCAGCTAATAAACAATACATCTTAAAATGGAGTAAAACTATTCCTTAGCCACTCCATTTATGTAAACCAGAAAGGGGGGTTTCCACATTTTATTGTTTAAATAAATTCAAATAATTATTATATTATATATTGATCTGGATATTGAAGAATTCACTTTTATGAACATTTAAGCAGAAAGAATTTTGAGGACCTGTGGAAAAATGCCAAGTTAGTCTTTGAAGGCATATCTTTATGATGAAATCAGTGTTCTAATGTCACTATGACTCTACAGAAAGAATATTTTTAAGTCACAGTAAAAGTGATCAGGTCTTTGATTTAATTTTAGGCATTAATTATGTTTATAAATATCAAAATGAGATGGGAAAAGGACAATGTTACCCCTCGAGGCAAGCTGCTATCCAAGGCAGAGAGGCATTTCTGTGTCTCAGGAAATGAAAGAGAGTTTATTATAGTTAATAATTTTAAGGCACCTGTAGATTTTGTTTTTTTATCTGGATATGGTTGGAGAAATTCTTCAAGTTTAAGATAAAGAAAATAAATAAGTAATACTTTTATTCATAAAATATATTGTTAATGTTCAGAACAATTTTCAGTACTCAATACCTACTAAAGGATAACGCTGACAAGCTCGCTTCTAGTCTCCATGCTCAATGTGCTACATATTCAACAGATATCTCTGTTACTTTTTCTATATTGCCCCTTGTAATTGGAGAACATTTTCCCCAAACCTTGACAAATTTGATCAATCGTTCCTTGGAAGTGAATGCAGTGAATGCAGTGAATGGCTAACAAAAATTGCCCTTGACTTGGCTGTCGACACACCAAGAGCACTGCTGCTAGCTTTCTTCTAGATCCTTCTCTTGCTACATTTGTCTATCATCACTTGTACAAAGTTGAAAGTGTTCAGGAGTTGTCTTCCTCCCCTCCCCTCCCCTCCCCTCCCCTCCCCTCCCCTCCCCTTTTTATCCTATCCCAAATCCCTAATCTTTCCCTTTATCCTTTTTTTTTTTTTCCTGCAGAACTAACATAAACTAACTATTAGAGATTAAGGCTTCCAGGCATTTACACAATACTAGATCATTCTGTTCTGTTTAAAATCTAATAAAAGATTAGGGGACATCAAAATTAACATTGCCAAACAGATACTGGAAAGCTTTTTGATGTATGTGTTTTCTATTTTGTTAAGGCACTTATGGTCCTTTAAATATCAGCTGAGCTTTAGGTCATGTCAAGGGCAAAGATTTGTTAAATGTTTGCCTTTGGAGACTTCCATTCCTGAATAGGAATGGGTCTGACCACTGGTTCTTGGCTGCCATGAGAAAGAAAGCAAAATCAGGAAGCAAAACTTGCTCTAAATTGTTATTTAGGGATCTTGGTAACTATGCTATACCAACCACATCTTGCAGAGGTTGTGCTGGTGCCTATCCCTGAAGCTAGATATTGAAAAAAGCCAGGGAGATCTTAGAATGCCTTTCATAATTCCCAAAATTTACAGTAGGAATTCTAGAGTTCAACCTAACTTCTTGAAGTCTTCCATACTTAAAGATATTTCATGCATTGCAAGCAAACAGATAGGTGTATTTCAAATACATACTCCTCACACTTGTGCTCTGCTTTCATATAGTGTTCAGGTTTGTGGACATAAAACAAGCATAAGTATATATCTAAAATTATTATGTCTATAAACATTAATTATACTTTATCACTATGGTTAAGAAAATAAATACGAACTATACAAACACAGTTATGTGGAATCAAGGAGTATAGAAACGCTCATTTTTTTATTAACTTAATGTTTGATGAAAGATTGGACACTGAACAGACATGAAAAAGTACTGATATAAATAATTTATAGGAGCTGGAGGGAAATGGTAATACTGCTTCACAAAGTGTTTTAGCAGTCTACACTTGCTTGCAAACTACACGAAATTCCAAAAATATTTGCAAAGAGGAAAGGAGTATCAGCATTGCCAGTTAAATCTACTCCACTTCAGGGCTTGGGTAGAAGCCAATTAGCAGACATGTTGTTGCTTTTCTTGGACTTCCATTCCACAGGAGGCCAGCAAAACCTAAGAGAAAAAGGTATCAAAAGCTGAGGAAACATAAGCATTGATTTGATTTTCAAAACCTGCAGTAGTTTCCTCTTTGTATGAAAGCCCTATTAACTGCCCTTTCTTTTAATATTGATTCAGAAAAACACTATTATTAAAAACAGTAATTTTAATGAGGTAACAAGAAAATGATCTTAATAGAATAAATAAAACCAAGTGAAATGATAAAAACATCTAAAAATATTTGTGATAAAAAAATGTTGTGTTCATCTGGTCTTTAAGATTTTTGTAGAAACACAGTTCTGCTATTTAGCAGGAGAAATGTGCATACTCCAGTCTTAAATATTAAGTAGCCTCATTAGTTGTGTGGGAAAAGTTTGGGAAAAGGAGCAAAGTGGAATGAATGGCTGCTAGGAGTGACCCTGAATCTCACTATTTTTTATTTTTTTTTATAATCTATGCTACAAGTAGGGTGCAGAATGTGGGAGAACTGAAGACTGGTGGTGAGTGACAAGGGTCTCGCTCCGCTTCCCTGTTCTTCTGCTTACATGCAACAGTTTGGTAACTGTGAGGCATATGACGCAACTGTTTCAGCCATCAGTTTTGTGGCTGTTTGGGGATCACTGAAAAATGACTCGTGCCACAAGCCTCTAGCAGTGCCCAGACTGATTATATAGGCCAAATTCTGTATTTACACATTGCAATTCATTTTTCTGAACAAACTAAAACTATATATTTTTGGAGTTCATCGCCTCTGGATCGGCAGAAAGATTATTCATGCTGCCAATAGTCAGCATTGGACTGAATTAAAAGATAATTGAGAATGCAGTGGTGAAAGAAATCAGCAACTGATTTTCTGGGAAATGGCTAATGAACATGTACGTCAGAGGAAGAAAAAAAAAGAAAAGTGAAATAAAACTGGGAATTTCAACAGTCTGTTATCTTGGAGAAAAGTTAAAATGTGGAAATGGTCAAGACATCATAAAGTTCAGACTATCTGGAACCATCATAGTCTACATTGGCCTATGTTTTCTTGTAACTGCTTTTTGCCTTCTGGAATGAATGAGAGCTCCTCCTAGTTCTCGGTCTGTGGGTTTGGACTGATCTCTTCCAAAGGAAATACTCATCTTCCGGTGCTGCTGTGAAATACTAATGGAAGGAGGGGACAGATTTCTCAATTCTGATGTGTTACTGAGTCAGAAACCACCCTGACAACAAGTGTAAATTCAAGTAGTCTCAGAAGAGTGTTGATTTATATTCACATCCCTTTTAACTGTCACATCTCCAGGAAGCCAGAAGTAGTTGGAAAACAGCCCATTAAAACTTTCCCTTGTTCCTCTTACTGTGAGACTGTTCTTCCCCTGCCTTATGCTACGGACCAAGAGTAAATCTAGCCTGAGATGTTCTCTTGAGTTTAGTGAAGAAATTTACCAGCAAACAATTCTTGAGAATCATTTCAAAATTGTACATGAACTCTTTCTGATGGCAAATAAAGAAATTCCAGTGTCACAGAAAATCAGCTGTAAGGCTAACTGCTACAACAAAATATGCCATCTCACAGCTATTGGGCATTTTCTTAGAAGTTTTCTGAAATTCTGCATTCATTGAGAATTGTGCAATTTTTTCATTAAATTACTAACTTCTGGTGACATTCAGGGTGAAATCACACATGGAAAAAGGAAACAAAAAGAACAAAGACTAGCTTATGCAAATACATATCGTGAGGAAGTAAAAGTAATATTTGACAAACTTAATTCCAAGTAACTCTCAAAAATTGTTTCTTCAATAATTAGGAGACAAAAGCCACATATCTGGTTTTGGTTATGAACACTGTTCATTTCATTAAAGTATACTCCATTATTTCTTAAGAAATTACTACTGGTTCCACTAAAAAGTTTCATCAAAATGTGATGAAGAGTATTTCTAGAACAAGTGGAGACTCCATGAAAGCAGAAAAGGGATTCCAGTGGCACTTACGATACATCTTCAGAGAACTACAAATGAATCATTCATACTACCCACTTCTGCAAAATATTAGCATTTATTAACTAGGAAGTGACTTTCTATAGAATTATTGGTAATTCATCATTTGAAACACTGAGCCCAACAAAATCAGTGAAAAATACAAAGTCAAGAATTTTTTTGAGAAATTATGATGTTTACACTGAAGCAAATACAATCAGAAAAGATATACATTGCACAATGAAAGCTGCTCTGTAGTCAAGGATACAGTTTAGAGACATTCTTTGTGCATTAAATACATATAAATATCATTAAGAATTTCCCAGCTTCAGAGTTTAATTTAGTTTATTTGTTTGCTGTATAAAACAACAGCAGACTGAGTGTTTTCTGAGATGGATTTTTTAAAAACCTGAACATTAGATATTCATTTGTATGATTAATCCACTAATCCATTAATGTATTTGAGGATAGTACGTTGAGTGTTAACTCCATGTACGTTTGGCTTAGAGAGAGTGATTCCTGCATTGCACTCTGAAGCAAGCTGATAGTTTGCCCGGACACATAGAGAAGGTGGGAAATGATGCACATAAACAGATGATGTAAGCTAATGTCAAAGTCAACATTTCCACTGAAAAGGACTTGAGATGCTAGTCACACTGTAAAAGTTTACTAGATGGTAATTAACGCTTTTGTGTTACAACGCAGGCAAGAGGTAAAGTTCCTAAAGATATATTTTTCCTTTTTTTTTCCCCCTTAATTTTCATAACCATAGTTTAGCCACTGTATTGACATAAGAAATTTATTCAGTTTTTTAAATAAACAGTGTGCTCAGTATAATTAGCTTACATGTCTGTGGTGTGCTATACACAATAGCAAAAAGTGTGGCTTTGATTCTAGTTACAGACACAGGATATGGTCTGTCTAGACCATCAAGTAATGGATTTCTGAAGTAAGAGTTTTACACGTGAGATTGCATCTCTGAAATGGAAACTTCTTCAAGAATATTGGCCAGAGAAGGGAAAAACTAGATTCTTTTTACACTGTCCTATTTATTTTACTCACTTACTCTTCTAACCAGTTCAGTAGAAACCCTATACCTAGGATGTTTGCATTCTATTGTATATGTCAAGGTTTCCTGTAAGACATTTAATGATTAGATACCACCTTCTTTCTGCAAACACTCTAGAAATATATACATTTTTCGTTTGAAATTTATAATTTATGCTTACGACAAAATTTACACAGACTACAGAGCCAAAAAGTAATTATTTAATTGAAATCCTTACATTCAGCTCCGAGTTATCAACTTATAGATGAAATTTCATATGAACATTTTCCTGATAATTCCTTTATCTCTACATAATTTTAGCAATACAGAATATTGCAAATATGATGAATCTTTGACAAGGGGATGTCAGAAATCATCCAAATGGACTCATTATTAGTTTTCTCCATTTGTACAACCTTCTCACCTGATTATTTTTATGTTCTGCCCACTCCCATATTGAGTGGTTGCAGTTATCATCTCCCTCTTTTTGGGGTTCATACTTCATTTTGTAGAGAAACCAGAGGGCTGTAAATAAAAGACAAGCATGCACATGATGCAGCTTGCAAGGTTGCCCCCAGTAGGTGTATTATCTATAATACTGTCCATTTATTTTTTTTAACTAGTAGCTCCCCCAAATCCTTTTCAGGCTCACAGAGTGGCTGGTCTCTGACATCAACCCCTACCCAAACACTCCATGCAAGCAGTTTGCCCAGTGCTGCCATCCCACCCAGGTCCCCTGATGCCTGGTTTGGATGTATAACCTGCTGTCACAAGCAGTGGAGGCGATGCCTATATGAAGAAAAATTCAACAAAAAAACAGAATTAAGAAGAAAAAGACAGGATTGTGCCTTCATTGATCCTATGGACTGAGCATCAACCTCTTGGAGTGGTCTGTATTGGCTGAATTTTTATCTGGATTCTGCCTATATAGCTGATACTTTTCTCAATTCTGATTATGCTTATTATGTTTATTAAATGTAAAGAACAGCTAGGGTCAGGTATGCCAATGCCACAGAAGAAATCAAAAAAATCTCTCAGAGGCTATGTACTGCAAATATCTCTAGATCCAAAGGGACTCAGTCCAGCCAAGAAGGAATATTTGAAAAGAGGATCTACAGCTGCCTAAATGTCTTTACTGGGGCTTTTAAATTGCCTAAACAACCAAAGGGCACAGAGAGGGCACCTGTGAACCATATGTCCTTCTGGCAAAGAAAAGAAAAAAAGAGAGTGGTTAGTTTAGGTAGGAATGCTCAAGATGGGGTGTTTGGGAGAAAAGGAAACATAGTGAGGGCGATCGAGCAGGAGGCATGCAGAGAGCTTGTGAGTGCCTGTGTGTGTCCTGGCAGCAGAGAGAAGGAACGAGGCACTTCACAGAGAAAGCCAAGTCCAGGATCTGCCAAAGATACTGGGAGGGTTGTCCAGCCAGCAGAACTGTCAGACTAAATGTTCATTTAATGTGACTAAGCAACAAATTGGAGTGAATGACTTTCAGAATGAAATGCTTTGCAAATTTTATATTTTAAGTAATTGCTGTCCTTCAGTACTTTCAGAAGGAGATAGTGAAATATGTAGTCCTCCTTTTCAGGTACCGACATGGAGTCAAAATGATTTTTCAGCAAATTCTGCACCTCTAAATATCAAAGTGCTATAAGAGAGCATGCAACTATTGAAGATGGTACTTACATTTCTTGCATGATTTCCAATTCCAGATTTGGGGGGGAAATATATTTCATGTTTCCCACTGCCAAAAGTAGGCTCTTTAGAATATGCAGACTAATAATAGATACAGAATAATAATTGGTACAGCTGTCTATCATCAGCTTTATTTTTCTTTAAATATTAATTCTTTCAAAATTGTAGATTTTATTTTCATTCATTCCACCAGCCAGTTTTACCACTTTAACTGTGACAATTCAGTTGCTTAAGAAGTATGCTTTGCTAAATTTCATAATAAATAAAACAAAACATGAAAAATAATAATAATAAAAATGAAACTATGATTGTTGAACAAATACAAATATTTTCATAATGGCGAGAGGGAAAAAATTCCTTTCCTCAGCAAATTTACAGAGACACTGAGAATAATTATCTCTTCGGGTATCATCACTGACAAAAGGTTAGATGTCTATTTTGCCTCTTCAAGAACCTAGTGTACTTCTTGCTGATAATTTTCATCAAACACAAATGAAGAACCTAAAGGAAGAATCCTGATTTTCTAGTTTATTTTTAATACCTGATCTAGAGGGAGGAATCCCTGCCTGTAGCAAGGAGGTTAGGACTGCATGATCTGAAAGGTCCCTTTCAACCCAAACCATTCTGTGATTATGATTCTGTTTTCTTAAGTAAGTATATACTCGTCTGTGTTCTTTAAAATAGTACTTTCTTCCTAGGAGCATGGGTTTACATCCCTATTTGGTTATGACCATAATCTCATTGTTGGCCTAAGAGTCAAAATGTTAATTATTCATGAAATTAAAAATAGGTACTCAGTACATTTGATGGATTAGGCCTTTGCTAGGTAAATGACAAAATACTGCTGAAAAAGCAGTTTGCACTTTGGAATAGAATGTAATACTTGGAAATGTGAACATTTCCCAAACAATTTTTGAGAGGCCCATTAACAAAATAAGATTTTCAGTTAGTCCTGAGAGTGCAACTGGAAATAATTGCTGCACTGATTTCATGTTTATTTGGTGTGTGTATGTGCATGTGTGCATTTTTGCTATACGGAAATTGTATAGCAAGACAGTACTGGTATTCCTCTGTTTTGCTACCATATAAGCCTCAGCTGGGTGTGCTGGCCCTGGTTCTGGGTTTGACTCAGTCATCCACACTGCAGAGACATTGCGATTATCTTTCTTCATCTCTTACCTTGTTTAAGCCTGTGATCATGATTTTAAGAGAATACTGAAAGACTCAGCAGGAAAGCTCTCACAAAACAGAGTGGAACATGCTGAGAGGTTGTGGAAGCCCTGTCCCTGAAGGTGTTTAAGGAAAGGTTGGGTGGGGCCCTGAGTAGTCTGATCCGGTACTTGATCTAGCAGCTGGCAACCCTGCCTGTGTCAGGGGGTGTTGGAACCTGATGATCATTGAGATCTCTTCCAACTCAAGTCATTCTGTGATTCTACAAAAACTAAACTGAGTGCAAGTCAGATAGAAAGGGGTGCAATCATTATAGCTCAATAGAAACAAGGGCTACTTCATTTTTTACTAGTCAGGATCCAGGTTAACAGAAAAATACATGGATTAAACAAACGTTTTCTTGACATGTTGTACCAGTGCGTGTGAAACAGAGCAAAATTTGATATGAGGTACAAGCAGAATATAATGAAACTTGTAAATATAAGTACTCAAATCTTCAGACCCTGGAACAACCTCATTCTCCATTATTTTCTCTCTCTTCCCATACAAACTCTTTCTACATCAAGTGGCTAATGATTGCAATTATTAACACATTTCATTGTGCAAATAAACTTGTCTTTGTTATTCAATTCTCCTAGTAAATTTTCCAGGTAATGGAGAGCTCAGGATATTTGGTAGTTTTAAAATTAGCCATTCTGGAAACATTCTGTTAGGCAAGTTCTCCGCCTTTTAATATATATTATTGATGTGTAGATTCAAAACTCCTAAACTTGTGCATAAGCAGCAAGATCTTTTACATACAAGGAAAATAATTCCCAAGAGCCCAGCTAAAGCCTGCGAGACACGAAACATTTTCAGATTTTGTTCAAAGTAGTCATCACTCAACAAGAAGCCATACAAGACCCATTGCCTCTTCAGGGACACTAAGGTTCCTTACCTGAATACCACCCTCCTCATAAGTTCATAAGTTCATAAGTTCATAACTTCATAAGGTTGGAAAGGACCTATAAGATCATCTAGTCCAACCATCCTCCTATCACTATCCCTACCCAACTACTAAATCAAATCCCTTAGCACCTCATCTAAACGCTTCTTGAACAGCGCTAGGGATGGTGCCTCAACCACCTCCCTAGGCAGGCCATTCCAGTGCCTGACCACTCTTTCAGAAAAAAAATGCTTCCTCAGGTCTAATCTAAATCTTCCCCGGCGCAACTTGTGGCCATTCCCTCTCGTCCTGTCATTATTTATCAGGGAGAAGAGGCCCACACCCTCCTCACCACAACCCCCCTTCAGGAAGTGGTAGAGTGCAATAAGGTCTCCTCTGAGCCTCCTCTTCTCCAGACTGAACAATCCCAGCTCCCTCAGCCGCTCCTCATAAGACTTGTGCTCCAGACCCCTCACCAGTTTTGTTGCCCTTCTCTGAACACGCTCCAGGGCCTCAACGTCCTTCTTGTAGTGAGGGGCCCAAAACTGAACACAGTACTCGAGGTGCGGCCGCACCAGAGCTGAGTACAGGGGGATGATCACCTCCCTGCTCCTGCTGGCTACACTATTTCTAATACAGGCCAGGATGCTGTTGGCCTTCTTGGCCACCTGGGCACACTGCCGGCTCATGTTGAGCCGAGCATCAACCAACACCCCCAGGTCCTTTTCCTCTCTTTTCCTTCACAAAACAAAGTGTGTACAGGAAACATTTGTGGCCAATATCTGTTCTTCACATTCCTGCTGTGCCCTCTCTGTGGGTCTCACACTATGAAGCAAAAAATACACAAATCCAGCTTCTGGACTCTACCTTTACCTTAACATTTTACTAGAAACATAAATAGAATTAAAGCTGATCTACAGGTAAATAGAGATTTCTGTCCCAGAAACAGCATTCACATTCAGATAGATATTTTACTAGCAAACAGTGTCTGCTGGCCACACAGGAAGCAAAGGGAGGTAAACTCAGGAAAGAAAAAAATTGTGAGGTATTCAGCAGTAAATTAGTAAGTTGCCTTTTGTCTGGTCTACACTGGATGTATACAGTACAGTAAAACAAAACAAAACAAGAACAAACAAGTGACAATTTTTAGGTAATCTGAATTTTGACAAGAACCAAAGGCATCACTATCCATTTTACACTGATATCAGTGAAGAAGAACACAAAAGATCCATTAGCACTCTCCTAGCCTTGACATTTGCAGTCTGGCACATCTGTAACAATCTCTATGTGTTTCAACCAAGCAAAGTTTTGTGCCTTCAGAAGTTCTATTAATTGGAAGAGTTAGAGCATTCAGCTACCAATTTGCAGTCATCCAGTTAGAGAAGGGCTGCAAATTTAAAAAAAATGCATGACTAAATCTTGGGGGGAAAAATTGTCAAACTGAACACCAAGATTCTACCTTTTTTTTCTATTTCTGCTATCTTCATAGGTTCTTCAGGGCTGTATTCCTACTGTATTTACTACAGACTTCAATTATATCAGTAAGCCAAAAGTAAAATTGTTATCTGAATTTTACTTCAGGAAGATAAACTCTTTTGAATGTAGTAAAAGTGGGGAAAATTTGTCACTCATAGGAAACCTGTGAAGTACAAATTTACTAATGAATTTGATAGAACGAAGAAGGTCAAAGAGACTATAAGTTCTGTTAATTGATTAGAACACACTCAAAAACAGATGGTCCTGACTCACGCAGTCATGTTGCGTGTCCATTTCCTCTCACCAGATAAACAAAACTAAGCTAAATATGTGGAAAGAAAGTACATAATCCTAGGAATTGAGTAGAACATTAATTATGTTTACTTTTTATTAAGAATAGCATTTAAGAACCAACCGGAAATAACACAGTGTAACTACAGTAGATAGTTATTCTATTTCCTGAAACTTTTCTTATACTAGCTAGAGGAACATGCCAGTACACAATAAAAACATGAGTCCAAAACATGACAGAAAAGTGGATGTTTCCACAGACATTATTACTCTACTTAAGTACTACAGTTTGCCTTAAAACTGAGACAGAATGTAGGTCTGCAAGATATGTTTTGTGATATATTTCAGATCCCAGGTGACAATCTATACAGTTTCGTTTAGTCTTTCCTAACATAGATTTTATTATGTTTGGATCGATATTTTGAAATTAGTCACTATATAAAGTCATCAGAACCTATGGAATTTTGATGTTGGTTTACTATCATGCCCATTACTAGTGAATGACAACTTTTCATTTCTTTGCTCTCTCTCTTACATTGAATTTATATGTACATATCTCTATATATACGCATGTATATATGTATTTATCTGTAAATGTTTGCATGTTGGTGTGTCTATAAAAATCCATTTTCTTTAAGATTTGCTTTAACCATGTCAGCTTTATGACTTTCCATATAGTGGAATTGTGGCTCATAAATCTTGAATATATTTATCATCATGTAACCATTGGAATTAGATTTCCTCTGTCAATCTCCTGAAACTTAAATGTCTTAAATGACTTTATAGAATGCTGAGGCAAAGCTGGTGACTACACTTCTCCCTGCTTACCAACTGAGAAGAAGTGGGAGATAAGCAACTCAGTGAAGAACCTAGGAAGTTTTTGATGGAGACTATTTCTGTTCTGTGATCTGTTCTGATTTTTTGGTGCCTCATTTAGTGCAAAAGCTGTTATCTATTCCCACACTCCAATAATGGAGCAATAGGGGAAGTAGGTGCACTGGTACATGTATAGAGCAAGACTAAGAGCTGAGAGAACACCAAAGCCTTTACTATAGTATTCCTGGATTAATATAACTCTCCTCGTTCTCCTACATCTAGATGTTATCAATGTCTGTACCTAATGTTGCTCACACTGTTCCTTTCTAGGAACATAACTCTATGAGCAGCCCCATCAATTTTCACTATGTCCATCTTTCACTCAGCAATTGCTCACAGGGAGTAAGGCAAGAGAAAGCTGTTCCATGTATCACCATGCCCCAGAAGATTACCTAATGCAAATATTTACAACTTGACTCACACCATAACAAACCATAACCACATATAAACACACCTTATATACAGTGTACTGCTTAAACACTGCTTTATTTGCTACCACATATTCTAGCATGATAAAACCTCATTCAGATGACAGACTTCTATGCTAACATGTGCATTTGGGAGCAAGCCAAATTTAACATGATTCATGCCACAAGGAATCTCACTGACTTCACCTTGATTTTGTGCTCCTCTCTGTTCATCTTCCAAGTGTGGGTGCTGTGAGACAAAGGATCTATTTATATTGTTTATAACTGAGAGTCTTATGAAGAAAAGGAGTGAATGAGTGAGTTGCTAGGGCAGACAGAAATTTCTCCACCCAGTAATCATCAAGACCATTTTGGATTTCTTTTTGTGAAAAAACTGTCAAGTATGAGCTGCCAAGAATGCAGGAAAATGTTGGGGGACTTTTCCTTAACTGGAAAAAAGGAATTGCTGGCAACATGTACAGTACACCTTTTTCCTTCTCAGTGTGGTGCAGTTCCATAGATGGGCAGAGCTAAGAGGCCAGTGACTGATCTAACAGAGACCTGTCCATCCCTATAAGACAGAAAGCAGCGTTTAATAGAAGCTGTCTGAGGTGATTTTTCAGAACACTCTGGCAAAGTCAGTGACAGACTTTTCCTTGCCTCCCAGCTGAGAATAAATCCACTTCTCAAAGCTGGATGTGGATCTGGGCAGCCTGGTCTAGTGGTTGGTGACCTTGCCCATGGCAGGGGGTTTGAAACAAGATGATCTTTGAGGTCCTTTTAAACCCAGGCCATTCTATGATTCTATGATTCATGTAGAATCAAGCTTCATTTAATATAAGTAATATTATATTACTAAAGACTTAAAAATCAGTACTTAGATTATTGTATTGTATCCCCCAAAACTGAGCTAAGTGTAGTGGTTGTTGATACTTCAATTTTAATCTCTACTCCTGAATCCCTTCCTCTTTGGACAGATATTTAAGCCCATCCTTAAAAGATCTTCGGAAAACTGACTTTCAGTTTCCATTGCTTCACCAAATGTATGTACTTCAGTATTCTTGACTTCCTAAGCTGTTTCTCTATTATCTTTTTGTCCTTAATAATGCTTTCTTTCCCTGTCTAATATTAGCATACTATGGACAGGAAGGTGAAAACTTGTTGGATATGTTGAGGTAATCCTGAGCTAGAGAATATGTCCCTGAATATAGGTCAAAATCTGTCTTCATACTCCAGTGAACCTTTCTAGGAAGACTTTATTTTGGCACAGAAGTTGGGTGCATTCCTGTTTCCCAAAGCTTATTACCTGATAAGCTTAGTAACCAGAAATCAGGAAGTATAGTCCCTCACAACAAACAGAACAGAAGGGTTGGGACAAACTGACACAGACTTCGTGGATGATTCTAAATAATCTTGAAAGTATGAGCCTAATTCAGTGTAATGGAAAAATGTCTTTACTCAGAAATAGGCAATAATAGGAAGGTGCCAAAGCTGAACTCCTGTTTCTACTCCTTCATTTCTTCACTTTCATCTGAAGACAGCAGCTGTGTTCGAGAAGGAACACTAAATAGTGTGGGAGACGGGTTAGAGAACAATAACAGTTAGCCAAAGAAGTTGGATTCCCAGTTTGTGGGAAAATAAGATTCTGGAAATTGGTTTCAGACCAAATAGGACAAAAATCTGAAGAAAAATAAATGAATAAAACAAACCCAGAAATTACCAAGAGCTGGAATATCTCTGGATATTTTAGCAATTCAGTAAAACTGAACACAAACATAAATTATGTATAATAGCTGCAGGGCTCACCCAAGGATGCTGGTATCAGAGTAGACTTGTTCAGAGGCCACCTATAGCTAAGGTCACAGAGCTCCCTATGCCACTTGTTGCATGGAGGAACTGCCAAAACCCACTGTGAGGCAACAGTTCCTTGCTTCCTCAGTAAAATTCCAATCAGTAACAACAGTACATGCAACAGCATGCTCCAGTCTTGGAGAGTAGATGTCTTTAAGAGAGGAGTAATCAAAGCTTACTGTCCCCACAAAGGCTTGTCCAGATTAACCACAGTAATAACATTGTGCTGAATTAGTATTCAATTAAGTTGTAAAATGCTGCAGAATTAATACTGCTCTGTAGTCAGGCTTAATATCTTCCTTTTTGTATTATTTTGAATTTTTAGAAGGTATTTTATCTATATGGTTAATGAATAAGATTTTTAAAGTTAATCTGTGTGATTCAGACAAAATCCAGGTTTTTTTATGCATAAAAATATCCCATTGAATCTCCATTATGAAGGCTAATGGAAAACCCCATTGGATTATAGTTTGACGTCAAATCTGGCACAGCACAACCTGCAGACATCTGACTCACAGTGCCAGCAAAGACATGGAAACTTCCAAGGAATCTTTCCTGTATTTAAGCCAATATAATTCCCTGGGAAAGAGCACATTTGAAAACAAATTTGTCTTAAGAACATTTATTGCAATCCCATTTGAAAAGGGATTGACTTTCTCTTAAGGAACTGGTGGGGAGTTCCCTTTGACATTTCATGGAGAATGAAAATGAACAATGTGGTGGTTGGGTTTTTTTAATTTTTTTTTTCCAGTAGCTCTGGATGGTAGTTTCCTATAAATGTGAATGAATAATCTGCATTTGAGGACTGTGGTGATTGATGATTTGTTGGTTGTTTGGCTGATTGAACAGAAATAGAGAAAACTTTCTAGAATTCATTTATTTCCTGATATTTATATATATACTTATAAATTAGACCATCTAGATTAGGCCACAGCAAAATATCAGGAAATAAATGATTATATATATATATGTGTATGTATGTATTAGTGTATGTATATATGTATAATCACACAAATTTGTCTGCAATTTTTTTAACAAGAGAGAACATCTTGGCCTTAAACACAGTGTACTTCCTTTCAGTTTTCAGATCTTAGTTTACAGCTTCTCACACTGTAAGAAAAACAGTAAGAGGTCAAAAATCTTTGTTTATTTTTAAAGTTTTCTCTGTAACAGAGAGAGTCACTTCATCAAAAGCTTTTTGGTGTGTGGTTGCATAGCAATGAAGTAGAAGAATCACAGCAAGATATTCGTTTTTAGCTTTACTCAGAAGTGTATGAGTGAGGTTTCTGAACATATGTACTTGAATGCTCCAAAAAGATGCTCTATCACGTTATGGGAGGAAAGTTATATCCCAAACTAGTAGATGCAGACTTCTTTTCAGTGGTTTCACCTCCACCAAGAAACTGAACGGTGAAGTCTAATTTCTTGTATTGACATAAAAAAAAGAGCTGGTATAAAAAAGTAGCTGCTTGCAATTTTTGGGGTGTATCTATTCAACACATTAGTAAATAAACAACACATAATGGAACCTAAGTTAAAATTTTATCTTTTTTTTTTTTTTTTTTTTTTACTAGATTACATATATAACATCTTGAAGTTAAAATCCTTTGGTTTTATTTGAAGCAGCTATTTATATTTATTAAAATATTTATGTGTCTTGGTTTCAAATACAACATCTTAGAAAATACCAATGATTTGGGTCAGGCAAAATATTTCATTTCTGTATATTTTTAAGTCACCAAGAAAGCTTCAGAAAAGGTAAAGAATTTTTCTTTTCTACAGAACTGCTAGCAACCTGTGGGAGGGTTTTCATAAATAAGCAGCTGGTAAAAAAGGAGTTTGTAAATGACATAACATAATAATAGAAACAATTCTTACCCACATTACAGAATGTTCTACCTGGCTATATTCATGGTATTCCTTCTCCTTGATTTGGCTCTATACAATGTCTATCTGAAGCTGAAACATGAGGACAGTTCTGCTTAAAACAATAGCTGAAAGAGTTGACAACACAAATTAGGTCTACCTTCTCACATTAGTCATAGCAGCCTCTGGGACTTGCGACCCAAACATACAATGAAGCATACGTTAATGAAGAGAAGTAATTTACAATGTGAAAATGGTGATGCTTGGGTGCCTCAAAAAGAAGCTTTAGATTTTTTTGGAAAGATTTTATCTACCTTCTCAGCATGTATCCTTAGAAAATATTTCATAAAACAGTCAATGTAAAAAAAAAAAGTATTTTAATTTTACTTCCAGTCATATATATCTGTATTACTTTTCCTCCATCTGAACTATGATTTTTACTGACCTGATGATTCAAGTCTTAAATTCTTAAAAAAGCTTCATCTCGCAACTAGATTTTTCTGAGCTTTAGGAAGATGGGGAAACCTGTTTTCACTACATCAAATAGTAAATGGACGTCTATGGCCAGTTCCAAGTCATACAAGTTGAAATTAATTTGCCTAGTAAAATTTTTTTCTTCCTTTTTTTAAATGTAGCAGTGCATATTCTACCTGAGGGAAGAAAATATTAAACATTAAATTATTACCATGTCATACAGTTCTTTCAATTTTTTTTTTAATATTTCTGATTGCTCAATTTTATTCTGTGTCAAATTCTTAATTCTAATGAAGACCAAACAACAGAGTGGACAGAATGAATTCTAAATAACTGTTGAAGTTTACTGATGGTAATATTTAAAATTGGGTTGTGAATCTTACAGTAAAGCCAATGCATCTTTATTATGCATCTGTATTAAATTAAATTCAATCTTTGGAAACTTTACAGTGGTCTTTAAACTTTGGTACAGGTAAAATATTTTCAAAAAGATTTGTCCTCCAATGACTCACAAAAGAAATATGTGCATCCTACTGTGGAAAAAAATAGTTATGTGCTAATGAAAGGTGGAAGTTGGAACTGAATAAACCTTACATAGATTCCGTCTGGTCTTTAAGCTTCTTTCCTTACGTCAGGTAAGACATGCATGAAGTTGTTCATACTTTATTCAGTCAAGGCATGACTGACTAACTGGAATTTGCCTAAATAAGGCCTGTGCATATGTTCAAAATTTTTTGGTAAGCGTTTTTCAGTTCCTCCTCACTGATAAATGTCCTGGAAACTGCTGTTTATTTCTGCAAACAAAATGCTTATTTGTCATTTCTATGGAAAACAAACAAACAAAAAAAAAGGTCTCTAGAACTTTTTTACAAGCAAACTATGCCTCCTCCCATTTTACTGCTTGCTGAAAAACCTACAAGTACTCAGTTTCCTTGAAGCACATTTTAAATTAAGAGTTTATACGGTAATACCATTTTTTTATATTTAGAAAAATATATTACTGAATTATCAGAGGCTTATATCTCACTTTAAGGAAAAAGAAAGCAAATGTCTTTCTCCATCACCTCAAAAATATGCAAAGAGATACATTTTAGTTCTTGGCTCTGTTACATCTTGGCAGTTTCATAGTCTTCCCTTGTGTTATAAGCTTATCTAAATTAAAATTAATTACTTGGCATCTTGATTTAATTTTCTACCCTTGGCACTGCTATGGACTATTACCTTAAACACATGTTTGTTAGATACAGACTTCACAACTTTAAATGAGCTTTAAATCTGTTCACATTCAATGATTCCTCTAAGATTTTGATTGAACAGTTGAAGTAACAGTTGAGCAACATAGTTTTGAAAAACAAAAATGAGAAACTCTAAAGTACAGATATCAACTTCAGTGAGTGCACTCATTACCCCATCACTCTAACCCCTGTAGAATGTACACTGGAAGGCAGCAACCCCTGTAGAATGTACACTGGAAGGCAGCATCAGGATTAAATAGTCTCAGTTTATACAAGGGGTAAAAAACAGTTATGGAACCCCCTGAGTATTGTAGGAAGGATAGCAGGCTACTAGTCAGAAACATTCTCAAAGACTCATGCCAAACTATATGAGTATATAGGTGATATAAAATCATCACCCACTTCCATCTCTTCTGTAACCATGTTTGTCACTGCTAAAAGCACAGTCACGTTTTACTGCCATTCTCTCAAGATATTTACATGGCATAGGACCTAGATCAAAAAGAAAACAAGGAGAAAGTAGCTTTTCATTAGTCAGATAGGTCAGCACTGTTGTGACATGTCTACATCCAAATTCTTCTGACATGCCTATTGGAATAATAGCATTAACCTGCTGGGCAGCAGAAATGCACGTGATCTTGGTAAACATTGGCTCAATAAGGGTTTCTTTACAAGACTCCATACCTCCTCCACTAGCACTGCATAATGGACCTGTTGTGTTATGAAGGATGATTGCATTCGGAAGCATACATTTCAGACAATCACTGCTAAGAACAAGCCATCTTGCCAAAAATAATCAAACCCTATCTTACTGTAAAATTACTTATTTACGCCTGTCATATTCTTTCCTTTTTCTCTCCCCTAGTCCCAGCCATTGAACCCAACATTTCATCAAGCGTAAATACACCTTTCATTTCTCAGAACTAAAGCATTCACAAGGCAACTGTAAAAGCCTTATCTCAGTACTTCAATGTACTGCAGCAGGTTTCTGTGACATACATTTTAATCTGTTCATACACTACATTTGCCTGTGCTTTAGGTCTCCATAAGACACAAAACTATACTGTCCTAATTGGAAACTTATATATTAATTTTCTACTATGTATAATTTAAGAAAAAAAGAATGCACAAAATAAACGAGTCAGTTTATCTTCAGGGAAGAGTACCAGGAATCAGAAGCAATTTCTTCTAAAAGATTGTTTAATAAAGAGTTTTCACAAAATATTACATAAAACTCAGCTCAACATGCAAGAAAAACTTTCTAGGTCTTAAATAATTATTAATCTTTTTTCCCATTATATCTACTTTGTAAATAAATATTCTGCACAGACACTTATCATTATCGGTATTGATCAATCCAGAACATAATGAATTAAAAAGATGGTGCACTCAATACAGTCTGAATCTATGACATCTCTTTGAGGGCCTTTAATACTAACTAAAGCTGTCAGGAGAATAGTAGCAGCAAAGGCAAGGAGGACAGGAATTTGAATACAAAAAACCAAAGTTAGTGAGAAGTATTAGTGCCTTGGGCCAGAGGAAGAATCATAAATAAATCAGAATTATGATGAATCCATTGGAGTGAGAAGGAGTTATTCAGAGTTATGATGAATGAAATGAGTGAGGGATAGAGGAAGAAAAAAAAAAGCACACAAGGAACTAGAGTGAGGATTGAGAACCACGCAGAAATAAAGTTATCACTGACTTTCTGAAGGCACATGTTTACATTGGAGAATTTCTTACTGAACGGGTCTTTTTCAATTTATTTTTTTTATTCTAAAATTCAAAATTTTTAACAAATACCATGAACTTGGTTGTTCAAAATGTCTGTCTCAAGATGATGTGATATCTGTCTGCCCTCTAATCTACTTTGAGGCTCAGATGTATCCCAAAGTAGTCTACACTACCTCCAGTCCACACAAAAGAAAATATGACAGTGTTACCATGCATTTTCCACTAGAGATTTGTAAGCACATGACAAGGAGGACATAAGGTGAGCATTCTACTTTAGAATGCTTCTACAGGACTATGCAAGTTTCTCAGTTTTGTATGCTCACCTTTATTTCCCTTTAGTTTGAAACTTGGATTTTATGCTACTTCATTCATGATGCTTGTTTGTCTCATAAACCATGTAGACTGGGAAGTATTTTGCTGGGAAAACTCTGATGGAGTCTAAAGTAGCCTTTTTATGCTCTGAATGAATAACTTTTCTTACAGTTTTCTTGAGAATGAAATTCTGTTCTCTCCCAGATTACTCAGAGCAAGCCACATCCTCTTACCACTGTGTGAGGTTTGCATGTGAGGATGTTACAAGATATGTTGCTCTTCCCAAGATGACATGATGGAAATACTTCAATCCCCGGTATAAATTTAAACTGGTTGTCTACCTCAGATGCATTCAGAAATTATGGTAATGATTCCAAGCAAGAATTAATCCTGATCAAATTCCCCATCTCTGTTGGCCAGAAAATTTGGTATTTCCCAGAAACAAAGGGGTTTACTGGACACACAAATGATGATTACCATTTTTTTTTAATAAAAAATATAGCACAATGAGTATTTGAAAGTAGAAGATCTAATAGAAAATACATTATTGAAGAACACAGACAAATAGTATCTACATTGATCCCAACAATAGTCTGGTTTAAGTTATATATCCTATCTGAAATGCACTGAAAAACAGCCAACAGTAACTTCACATTCATGTCTATCTTAACACTATCAGGAAATCTAAACGTAACATTTTCCATGTATCAAAATCAACAAATTAGTAAATAAATCTCCAAGTTCATACTATACCTGTTGAAGGATATTTTTATTACAGTTGAGGATTAATACTGTGAGCGTGGGTCAAGAATACAAATATGCTGTGAGAAAGCATTCAGGAGTGCAGCTGAAGAGACAAATGATATGTAAAAATGTCTATATGCTACCTGCTCAAAAACCAAAAAACAAACAAACAAAAAAAAAAACAACTGAAGAAAGATGGCAATATGAAAAAAAAAAACCCAACAAAAATAATAATAATAAAAAACAAGGAGTAATAGCATTGATTTAAATTTTGCATTCATATTACAACTATTATTATTATTATTTTTTTATATCAAAGCTGCTGGTTGGTTACTCCACAGGCTAGGTGACATCCTGGTATGAACAAATAAGATAACCACCACCTTTTCCCTCTTGTCACAAGAGCCTTTTGAGTTTTTATTTTTTCTAAAGATATAAACATTCCCCTACAGAAATGGATACTTGTCACTTTTCCACATACATCAGAAGTCATAGTCCATAAATCAACATAGAAAAAATACTGCTTTTAGTGCTGTTTTTTTTAAATTATTATTGTAATTTTTATTTTTATTTTTATTTTATTTTATATATTTTATTTTATTTTATTTTATTTTATTTTATTTTATTTTATTTTATTTTATTTTATTTTATTTTATTTTATTTTATTTTATTTTATTTTATTTTAACTGCAACACCTCCAAGAAAATATGTTTTTGGTATACCTGAAGTACTTCAGAATTACATTGTCTAGCATCAGAAATGCTGGGACTTACTGCTTCCAAGTCTGCTTTGTCTGGTCTTGTGACAAAGGAAAATTACAACCTTGACTTGTCCATGAGCAGTACATGCTTCATGGCAGAAGCAGTGAGCCTAGTGACATACAGCAGCCTGGGCAATGCAGATGAGAAAAGGGTGTGATGAGCATTGGCACAGGCTATATGTCAGCACTGGATGAGACAACAATAACTGAAACTGCTGGACAGGTCTATCATGGTACTATTGTGGGTAGATCAGACTGTTAGCTGCTGTCAGCATCTGGCTGGAAATGTTCTCTGCTCTGAAGACTGAAGAATGGAACATAGTTAGGTGTGTGCCCAGTGCTGTCAGTGTGGGGCCAAGCTATAGACCCATGACAGTGCCCAGACTGGCATAGCCCAGTGTTGTTCAGTTCCAACCTTCACAGTTCTTTCATGGTGGGAATGCAAGAGGGGAGAAGCAGAAGTTTTGGTAAGACTCCCAACCAGATTATAATATTTTCATTGGCTAACAAAATTTCCTCCCCAATCCAACAGTGAAACAAACCCAAAATATTATCTATTACAAACTGTACTACTGAGGTTAATACAGTGTCTTTGTACAGAGTGTTGATTAAAAGCTTTAGAAGACATTTAAAGCCTTAGTGCATATTTAATTTCACCAGTCAAAATCTATTATTTTCACAAACCCATTCTTCAGGCCACCAACACACTGTGGGAAAGCTTAGAAAACTGATATAACATAGTGTACCTTGGGACTATATTTCTTTTAAAATCTTTACTAGCATTACATAGACATTGTATAAAGTTGTCTGTGTACATCCAATAATATCTTTCCACTGCAAGACAAAACAAAAACAATAAAAACAAGCTGAGGAGGTGAAGCGAGTTGGACTAAGAAGCATCGTGAATGATGAAATGATGAAATGATTACATGGCAAAAGGGGCTCCAAAAGCTGGGTCCCTTTGATTTTTATTTCCCAAATTAGTTTCTCAAGACGAGCCAGAGGTGTGGCATTCCTACTCACTTGGGGAAAGTTTTTTGTTTTGTTTTGTTTTTTTGTTTTCAGATGTGAGATGAAGATGCTTGGGCAAGCTGGATTTTTCTAGAGGACACTTCCACTGTAATTGTTTTTTCACTTTGTTGATGGTGAGCAGGCAATACAAAAAAAAATTATATATATATATATGTATATATAAAATAAAAAATAAAAATGCAGGCATGCCTTCAACTTGTTTATCTATGTACCATATTGAAGCATAAAGTGTTTTACACAGAGAAAAGAATACTTCACA
The DNA here is from genome assembly GCF_038088225.1 of Cyrtonyx montezumae. Lineage (NCBI taxonomy): Eukaryota > Metazoa > Chordata > Aves > Galliformes > Odontophoridae > Cyrtonyx > Cyrtonyx montezumae. The sequence continues at coordinate 61,639,409 of NW_027072034.1, read as the reverse complement.
CTCCTGGTGGTATTTCATAGTGCAAGTGCTGATAGCTAGGATAAATATTGTCTGACTTACTGCAAATGTTAAATGCGTTGCACGAGAAAGGTAACTGTATTTCAGAGGTTAAACCAAATGTCATCGTTTTAAAACAAATGTCGCCCTTCACACAAGCAAAGAAGACGAGGGTTTTGTGCGATCCATGAGTGCCATCTGGTGACCATTTTCTGCTGCCTGTGTCAAAGTTTCAAATAATTCCAGCGCCCTCTTTGAACACTTCTCAGAACTGGAATTTCAATGAATTTAACCAACACGTAATATTAACTGGACATTACTCTGTGCGCCACTGCCAGGGAAGTTAACATATTCCAGAGTCCTACATATTAGAATTTTCAGCTAAAGTATTTTTATAAGAAAAATGAACATATATTTGACATATAAGGATATTTGATTCCATATGGACACTTTACCTCCATATATCCTATCACATTAACATAAACAGAACGTCAGTTTTCATAAAGTGTAATTCAAATGAGTTCTTATAATTCAACAGAAGTGCTTTCAGGATAGGACAATAACATCTCACACAACAGACGTACTCTATTTTCTACAATTATACTTGAAAAAATCACCGTTTATACAAGTGTTATTTCTGAAAGGCATATCTGAATCTGTTATTACTCCTACTGCTTCTTTTAACTGTTTTTTTGTTTGCTTGCTTGTTTGTCTTATTTATTTATTATATGTTCTCAACCTCCCTATTTTAAATTGTGCACAAATGTAATGTCAGCTTCTGTTCAGGCCCCCCTTCCAAATTAGAGGAAGATTATATTAAATCTAGATGTCTCAGCTACATCAAGCTTTAGAGTAATATTATTTGTCCATAGCAAATGTGGCAATATTGGAATAACACCAAATGAACTAATGCTTAGAGTCTAATTATACAATAATTCCATTATAAATTATTAGAGGAGGACTGCAATTTACTTTAAGAATGTGAGATTTTAAAATGTGAGATTTCTAAGAATATAGTGTTCAATGGTTCTTCCGACTTCTATTTTTTTAGTAGTAGTCTCTGACATGCTTCGAACCATTAACATCAATGGAAAAAGTAGTCCAAAAAATGGAATAATTCACTTTTCATCTGGAGAATTCTGCTGCCTGCATCAAAAGTAGAATAAAATTCTTATAAAATAGAAAGAGACAAAAAAGCAGGGAAAGAAGGAAGATCCCCATTAAAGTAGTAAGGAGATGATAAAACGTGGCAATGAATCAAGTCCCCTTTAAAAAAGAAAATAGAAGAAGCAAAAGAAGAAAAGAAAAAAGAAAAGGGGAAAGTAAGAGAACAGGAAAATGAAAAGAATAATTAAGAGCAGATATGGTGAGAAAACTGTCAGAAAACACAACAAGCAGGGAACACTATTCAGTTACTGGGGACCTTCCTCACACAGAACAAATATTCATCAGTAAAATTAAGTTTAAAAATGGCATGTCATCTCATGGCTTAGAGATGGGGGGATATATTTTCTTACAGCATGATTTAATGTTATTTGAGTTGACCTATTTCCTTCAGTTTTCCTTTTAAGGAAAACTTGGATTCTGCAGAAAGCAGGAGGACTCAATTCCATATTCTGCCAGGAACCTGCTCTGCGTTCCTGATCGTATATCTCTGCTTTTCTTTGCCTCTGTTTACCTTTTCACTCATTTCTTGGCTTTAGACCAGGCCTCAAAGGGCTGGAAGAGTAATCGATGTCTTCAATAACAAACTCAAAATTCCAGGCAGGAGAGGAAAGGCGAAATCAGACTGGATTATGTGTCTGTCTTCATTTATCTATTTAGTTATTTACTTTTTTTCCTAACTGACACAAAAGCCATGAAGAAAAATAATCCCATTAAAAAAAAAAAAGATAAAAAAAACAAACAAACAAACAAACAAAAAAAAAACCCTGACTGACTTTAAGGTTTTTTGTTCATATATTGTAAGAAAAACATAGGGAATGAGCAGCAATCCTGTAACTGACATATTCATGACATATTCCATTTCGTCCATGCCTGTATACTAGAGAGTTCATGTAGGGGAACGAGCTCCAAGATCCTCTTTGGTCCGCAGGTAACAGTTACATCTCAGATCTGTGCACTTATCCCACCACGCTACAGGACCCTTCTGAACTTTACAGAGCCCTGCTTTCTGGTGATAAAGAATCACAGAATAGATTTGAAATTGCGCTAGTAGCAATAACTTCAGTGGGCTCTGTACTGGTGTTCACTGTTTGACATCAGCATAGTAAGAGTTTTTATCAGTAGTCACTGCCCTGAATTGAAAGAGAGTAGAGTTATCTGTGAGTGTCTCACTGTTCAGATGAGCGCCCTAGGCACCTGGGTTGGAGGGTTTTCCAAGATGGCTCTCTTGTAGATCCCACCCGCAATGAGCCTCTTAAATTTCACTTGGATCAAATGAAAATGCCTCCTCAACTTAATGGCAAGGACACCCATCTTTCAGCTGCTGCTTCATGGGGTTTAGAAAGCAGAAAGACAGCTCACCTTGTAATCACATTGCACAATCTGATAATTAGAGTGATTTCTAAGAAGTTGCGGGAGACGACAGAAGTCAAACAAATTTCATGCAGTTTAGGTAGTTTTAACCACCAATATGTAGTTACATTTTATCCTCCATCCTTGCACATCTAATTTCACAAACATTTTTCCTGCAAAAATTATTCAAACAATTCACAGATTCATGGGTCTTTTTCAATTTATAGTTCAGAAATATTATTTCAAGCTCTCTATGATAAGAACTCTTCTATGGAGATGCAGTGAGCTTTAGAATTTTTAATGAAAATAGAGGGTATAATAACATCAACAAACCTTTGTGTAATCTGAGGGTGTGAGAAAGAAAGAGTGAGGTACCTCAACTCTGTACAGAGAAGCACTGACCAATTAGACACAGTAGATTTACATTTGAAAATGTGTATGGGAGAAGAAAAGAGCAGAAGACACTGAACCACTTGACTCCACCCTCTATTCTAAGAAGTAAATACAGGATTTAAGAAACAAGATTTATCTCATGAACTGTCAGTTCTCAGTAGGGCTCTTCCATTTCACAACAGGGGCAGAAGCATCCTGTAACCTGTAGATTTCAATTCCCCATTGCTGTCTTTTTGGAAACAGACCTGTAACCATAACCAAAACATCCCAGCTCTCATGCTCACTTTCCATCTCCATGTCTCCTTTCCACAGTGAAAGTGGTCCCTTGTGCAGTATGAGAATCTACTATTCCACAGTAAAAATTTCCCATTGGAAAAATTAACTACAAGCAAACAAGTTCAGAAGTGCATTTACCTACCAGTGTCTATGTCTCACTGCAGTTACTCAAAGTCTGGCACAGAACTGTAAAATGTTGTGTGAAAAAATCCAATTTTATCTTTCATGCTGTAAAATAGAGCAGCAGCATTCACAGTGTAAGTGATTGTATTGGACAAACTAAATAAACAATTCAAACCACCTTTCAGGTATGAGCAATATATTGTTCAGGACTAAATTATGATTCATTTATACTCTTAGTTCATGCAAAACAGAAATTTCTTTACGTGCTTGATACCTAAGCAAGTAATGGTGGTAACAGTTGCTGTGTATAGGAAGACATGTTAATACTAATTAAGGACTTAGGGGAAAGGATCCAAAATGGCAGTGTTCATGCTGTTGCAACCAACTGGTGTATGAGCCAGGACAACCAGAACAGTGACAAATTTTCCTTGTCAGAAGGCCGGTGACCTCAAGGATGTAAATAGTGATGGAGGATCCTTAGGCATCCGTCTAGGGAAACCTGCTCCATTTTATTTTTTGAAATGCCTGTATAGCAATGCATGCTGTGTGGGGAATAAACAGCAAGAACCAGGGATCTGTGTGGTTGTAAGGCCATGATCACATTGTAATTGTGGAGATATTGTGGGATAGTTTGAATGACTGGAATGCTGTTGTGGATAGCTTTGTACTTTTTAGGAAAGACAGACTAGCAAGGCAAGGTGGTAAAGTTGCTCTTTGTATGAGAGAAAATATGGAATGTATTGAGCTCTGCCTATGGAAAAATGGTAAATGCGTGGAGGAGAGTTTATGGATAATAACTAAGGGACAGGCTAATATGAGTGACACTGTTGTGGGTGTTTAGTACAGGCCTCCTGATCAGGAGAAGGCAGTTGATGAGACTTCCTCACATGGCTGGAAGTAGCCTCACGATCACAAGCATTTGTTCTCATGGGGAAATTCAACCACCCTGATATGTGTGTTAAAAGCAATACTGTCAGGCATGCACAGTCCAGGTGGAAAAGGTGGAACAGGTGTCCGTGAACTTGAGGAAAACCAATGTCACTGCAGTCTTCAAAAAATGTAAGAAGGCGGCTGGGAACTACAGGCTGGTCAGCCTTGCCTCCATCCCTGGAAAGGTGATGGAACAGCTTATTCTAGATCTCCAAGCAAATGGAAAAAAGGCTATCAGGATTAGTCAGTGTGAATTCACCAAGGGAAAATCATGCTTGACTAACCTGGTAGCCTTGATGGTGTCATGACTGGCTGTGTGGATAAGAGGAAAATAGTGGGTGTTGTGTATCTTGACTTCAGAGCAAGGCAACTGTTTCCTATAGCATCCTTGTAGGTAAACTTGGGAAGTATGGGATAGAAGAATAAACACTGAGGTGGAGAACTGTCTGACTGGCAGCACTCAGAGGGTTGTGATTAGTGTTGCAGAGTTTGGTTAGAGGCCTACAACTAGCAATGTTCCCCAAGAGCCTTTGCTAGATCTGGTCTTGTTTAACATCTTTATCAGTGACGTGGGTGAAGGGATAGAGTTTACCCTTGGCAAGTCTGCTAATGATAAGAAGTTGGGAGGAGTTGCCAAAAGGCTGTGCTGCTATTCAACAAGACCTGGACAGGCTCGAGAGTTGGGAAGAGAGGAACCTGATGAGGTTCAACAAGGGCAAGTGCAGAATCTTGCACCTAGGGAGTAATAACTGCATGTATCAGTACAGGTTAGGGGATGACAGGCTAGAGAGGAGTTCTGCAGAGAAGGACTTGAGTGTCCTGGTGGGCAACAGGTTGGCCATGAGCCAATAGTGTGCCCTTGTGGTCAAGAAGGCCAGTGGCATCCTGGGGTGCATTAAAAGATGAAGGGCCAGCAGGTCAAGGAAGGTGATCCTAGCCCTTTACTCTGCCACAGCTGAAGTACTGAGTCCAGTTCTGTTAGTTCAAGAAAGACAGGGAACTGCTGGGGGGAGTCCAGCAAAGAGACAGAAAGACCGTCTGTGACCTGAAGCATTTCCCTTATGAGGAAAGGCTGAAAGACCTGGGTTTGTTCAGCCTAGAGAAGGGAAGACAGAGAGGGCATCTTATCAATGCTTACAAAGCTAATGTACAGGTGTCAAGTGGGTGGGGCCAGGCTCTTTTGAATGGTACAGAACAAAGGATAACAGACACAACATGGATCACAATAGTTCTACAGAAACATGAGGAAGGACTTTACTTTGTGGGTGACACTGGTCTCTACTCTGGAGATACTGAAAACCCACCTGGATGCTTTCCTGTGTAATCTACTGTATGGAACCTGCTTTAGCTGAGGGTTGAATTAAATGATCTCCAGAGTTGCCTTCCAACCCATACCATTATGATTTTTTGATTCTGTAATATAAAGATGGGTTAACTTTTTCCAGAAATAACTTGTGTGATCATCTTGCCTCATTGCAGGTCTCTCTGAAGCCAGGGGAAGAGGCAAAGCATTTTGTTGGATTTTTTTTCTTACAACATTATTACTATTTTAATATAGAAATCTCTGAAATGCAAGGTCTGCATTCTGTCTTTTGAGACTCAGCAGATGTCGTTAAATTGCTTGGTCTATTAAAGTCTATAATGAATGATTAATGATCTGAGAGCTGCTGATTCTGCTCAGTCCTTCTGCTGAAGGACTCAGCAGAATCTGCCCAATAGCTTTTGCAGATTTATGATCTGCACATTAAAAACCAGAACTATCACTGTAATTATTTCAGATATGCTGTGACACAATGCTTAAAAATAAATAAATAAATAATGACAATAATAATTATAAACCACCAAACAACACAAAATACAAGAATCAGTTCAACAAGCAAAGGTGAGGTAGTCTGCAGAGTTCCTCTTGTAATATCTTAGCTGCTTCTTGCTCCTTCAGGTTTTTTTTTTTTCTTTCCATAGCTCTGCAGAAATAAATTTTCTTATCTGTTTGTTTTCATAAGACTGTATTATGGTTTTTATCCAGATCACTAAGGTCTGAATTTTCTACAGACTTTTCACTTTAGTCCAAGGCATGAGTAAATGACTTTTATTATCGGTATTTTCAGTTTATAGAACTGCACAGCATAGTGCTAGTTTACTCTGAAAACAACACTTTGTTCAGCATGCAAAGAAACTAGGTAAAAAAGACATCCATTTTCTACACTTTTCGAGTTCCTTAAGTAATTTAGTCATTTAAAAATAAATACGTTCTTCTCAGGGTGAATATAATTATCAAAGTGGTGTATATGAAATTTATTGCGCTAAATTCTCAGGTGCAAGCAAGGTATGCACAATTTCAGCATTATTGATACACATACAGTTGTTGCACCTGAACTTTCTGATCTTTGATCTTAAACATTTGATCTTTAGTGCACCAAATGATAACACATCAGAAGCTCTTTATGACCAAGGAGAGAAATCAATCTCCTAAAGGCTTTACTATTAAGCGATCAGTATCTAGAATAAGTAAAACTCATACAGAGGATGGAATGGGCTGTATGATGTTCAACACACAGTTGGCAACACGATACTCTTGCACATGTTAGTCTAAAGTTTGAACCATCATAACAACCTTTAATCTGCCAAAAATAACCCCCCCAAAAAAAACAAAAACAACAACAACAAACAACCAGCAGAATGAAGATAGTGCAACATAGATAAAATAAACAAAAACAATAACAAAAAAGCGATGTTGACCATTTTAGGAAAATAATCCATTCAGGTTATGTCCCTATTTATACTTTTATCATTTTGCTTTCTATAAACCTATGAGCTAGACTACTTGGAACAGTATGCAAAGTATTTGATTTCTCTTAATAATGTGACTTGAATGCAGCAGTCACCAGGATCTTGAGGTATATTCATTGCTATACTTTTCTCTCCATTCTGTGCTTGAAAAAGGTACTACCTTTTTATTAATTAATTTTGCATACCTGATGGATGATAAAAGTACTTAAGAGTTTTCAGTTAGAACATTAGTTTGTGTTCTCAGCTTCATATAGCAAATAGATATGCTATAAGAGCTAACTGTGGTATGGGAAAAAGTAAGCAATATGAAGAGAGAGAAGCCTCTTAAATCATCTGAAATATTATACTAATCTAATGGTAATACCAATATGTGTATTACTAAGAGGTCTATAATGCCACTACTTTCTGGAACTGAACTGTTCATTTCATATTAACTTTATTTGCAAAACCACTTTTCTCAGATATAAATTAAAAGGCAAAGACGTTAAGTAAATTACAAGTAAGAATGGAGGTAGAAACATTTGGTGTAGGGAAATCTTTCCTGTGGGAACATACAAACAGAGACACATGGTCTCCCAGTTCTCCCACCACAGGGGCCTTTGCTGGAGGCCTAAGCTAACCTGTACTGGCACCTTACAACGTGTTATCAAGTCCCACAGAAATATTTATAAATTCTGACCACTCTGAAGTACTCTCTGTAGTAACAAAATTCAAACTGGAAGCATTCATGGTCAGAAAACTGGGAAATTGTTGATATCGAGAAGGAGAGAACTATAGAGTTCAAAGTGGGACAAAGAGGAAGTGAAGAAACACGTGATTATGAAACCTCCTTTTGGTTACCTAAGCTTGTCTTGAATGGTATTTAAATGGTCTCAGGTATACATGGTGCCTGACTGGCATCATATACCTAAATACACAATAGTAAATTATTTTTATATAACACAATCACAATAAGTTGCCACTCAAGATTCAAGTTCATACATATTCTTTGACAAATCCAACAAATGACGTAAACTTCTGTCAAAAACAGAAGTAATAATGGAGAAATCTTGTCAGATGTAATCCCTTGAGTCCTTTATTTTTAATAGGGCTTGTGACTGACTAAACATCCAGGTTATAAGTGGATGGGCAATATTGTTTTTAGAAGCAAACTAAAAGGAATTGGGAAAGTACTTAGTACCCCTGAGAGGTTCTCACAGCTTTTTGCCTTCCAGCAATTGTGCAGCCAGTCTACTTGTCACCTAGCCATAGGGCACATAGTTTGTCCTCCCTCATACATTATCCTTCTATGCTAGTTTGAACAATGAAGTAGATGTTTTGACAAAAAGCAAGGCAAGCCTGTGGTTTTGATTTCTGGCACCAGAAAGTTTGGTGCTACCAGGTGCTAGAGGGAAATCAGTCTTCAGGGTTTAGAGACATTTAATGCTCTATCTGTCATTATGGTTGTCCTCAACCTTGCTGAACAGGGCACCCTCTGTAAGCACCCAGTTATTCATAGACATAAGGGAAAGGAAGCACATGAACATTAATCTTTTCATAAAAACGATTCCTTTCCTTTCTTGCCCTGCAACTGCTTATTTCTGCCCTCCTGAACTTTAACAGCCCCTCCTAACATTCAAGGCTGTACTGTCATCTTGTCTGCTGAAAGCATCCAATTTGAGGGAGGGGAAATAAAAGGACTCATTATACACAGCAACCTCAAGAAAAAGAAAAAAAGAAAAAAAAAAAAAACCAACGAAAAGGACACAGCTTTCTTTTTTCCAGTTCTGATTACTTCAGCAAATTGGTTTGCAGTTCATCCTCATAAAGAACTCATTGGGTTGTAAGCTGTACTTCAGGTTCTGAAACAAGCAGTCAGACTTAACCTTGAAGCTGAAAAAAGGTCCATATGATCACATCCTACATTCATGTCAAATAATAGTCACCTTCCAGGGAGCACTGTATGTCTGCATGTAGGCCCAGTGATTTGGAGGTCTCTGGGGATAAATTCAGCAGGGCTTCCAAGCATGAATAGGAGGCTGCAATTGGTACACTTAGAGTGACGTCAGCAGAATATGTCTAGCTTTTTAAATAAACAGTATTGATATTGCACTCAGAAAAAAATGAAGGCAGTGCTGTACTTGAAGGTTCTTGTGTTTTGAGCCATGGATCATTTGCATATGTGTGGAAAAAAAAATATATATATAGGCAAAACAATACATCTCTGAGGGATTTGATCAGCCACAGAGTCACAGAAAGAAAAATAATATTTTCTAAGTCAAAATTGTCAAAACTTTCATGTACATGAAACAGCCTGTTAAATTTTTTTCATGGTTGTCCTGTATGTCTGATTTTAACACCTTATTTTTGTCACAAACCTCTCTGATTATAATGTATAAATCAGCTCCAGTTTGTGTAGATGTGCCAGGATAAAAATAGCAGAGCCAACTAGCTTCTATGGCCAAGTATCTAGCTAAGTATCTAGCTGTGAGGCATTATGTTTAGGTCACAAAATATTGGATCAGTGTACTTCTAAACTTCTATCATCTGGGTATACTACAAAATAGTCCCTTTCTTTGATTTGTAAGGCAGACTCTTTGGGGTATTTTTCACAAACAGGATAAACAGATCAGACTGGGCAGCAAAATCCTGTTCAGCCACCCAAAGAGATTGTCTCTTTTTGCCAAGTTACAGCTTTTTGGAAGAGAAGCAGCTCAGGACATACACAAGCACATATGGTGAGTGTTATGGAAGGTGGTGGTGGGGGGGGGGGGGGGGGGGGCGGTGTTTCTTAACCCTGGCACTCTTTAAACAAAATAGCACTCATGGAGGAGACCTAGGCAAAATGTGATTGGTCATCTGACACTTTTCTTGCCTTTCTTGTCTCATCATTGCAGATGTACTTCAGACCAGTTGCCCTGCTGACCACCTTTGGCTGGTAGCCTCTCCCTGCTATTTTCTTCTCTGTCAAATGGGTATCCCTTGGGAAGCAAATCATGTCCTTTCGTTGCTCTGCTGGGAGATTTCCCATTTTCTGCTCCCTGTCCTGTTCAGAGGAGCCTGGTGAAAACAATTTTCTTGTTTAGTCACTCCCATAAGCATCCCTCACATTGATTCTGTGGCACAGGCCTCCAGAACTGACAGAGTGATTCACTCAGGGTGGGCAACTCTCTACATGTAAATTACTGTGGAAATTACAATTACAGTAACTAGAAGACTCAATTATAAAAAGGCTGCCAACCTTTCACGAGTCCAAGTGTACATGCTTCAGAATATTGTGATGGAGGTCTACAGGTCAGATAATTCAGTAAAATATGCATTACAAGAGAAGGGGAGCAAGGAAGATGAAAGCTTAGCAAATGCATATTGTTCTAACTAAGAGCATTATTCAGATTTTTCTTAAACACAGGCAGGCATCAAACAGCTCACTAGAAAGTCTGTTCCAGTGTTTAATTACCCTCTCACTAAAGGTGATTTTCTTATTGTCTAGCCTGATGCAGCTTTGAGCCATTGCCATGCATCCTGTCTTTAGTTAGCAGGGAGAAAATATCAGCACTTCTCCCTCCCCTTCCCCTTCTGAAGTTGTAGAGAACAGTGAGGTCACCCTTCAACCTTCTTTATTCTAAGCTTAACAAACTCAATGCCCTTAGCTGCTCTACACAGGACATGACTTCCAGCCCTTTTACCATCTTTGTTGTCATATTCTGGGTATATTCAGGTAACTTAACATACTTCTAAAATCATGGAGTCCAGAACTGCACACAGTACTCCAAGTGGAAGACTCATTAATTAATTAAAAAGTAACCTCTTTTGTCCAGCTGGCTGTGCTGTGTTTAATGCGCTATAGAATATGACTTGCCCTGTTGGTTGCCAGGGCACGCTGCTGGCTCATATCTCCAGCAACTCAAGCAAACTACTTGCAGCATGTCAGTTAGATTCTGACTTTCCTACAAAATAAATAGCATCTTTTGCATTTTATCATATATTACAATATGTTGATATGTATATGTAATGTGCTCCATTGCCCATCCTGTGATGAGCTAGAGAACAGGAAATTTTGGCTCAGGTAAATATGGTGGTAATTTAACCTGATGCTTGTCAAATGAACCATTCAGAGCAGAAGCTATAGGAAGGAAATTATGTTCTCTATGATAAATCATTCATAGTTCTGTAAAATACTGTCTGAAATACTCAGCTATTGGTATCTGTGCTATCTAGAACAGCACTAAGGGAGAAAGAGCCTTTGACCTCAGAGCTCTGAGAAAACAGCTTGGTCGCAGACCTTTGTAGTCCTTGATATCTCTCTAGACCCAGATACAAATCCACAACTAGGTCTTTCCCATTCTCATTCTCCAATAAAATCTTCACAGACACATATTTTAGTTGTTGTTTTTTACATAGTTGTATCCAGCTCTGTTAATGACTTTTGTGTAACACTTCACATTGCATATGATGTTTTTTTATTGTCTTCTAATGTTATTCCTTTAATAACTGCCCACACTGCTTGTTGACAAGTCCTACCTCCCTTCATTGTTCCAGAAAATCATGGACAAGATACACTCAGCATAGCACCTGAGAGTACCACATCTGGTGTGCTAGCCCATCCCACCATGTGAATCAGACTAGAGACTGTAAACCCAAGTTGCTGCTTGTAGGAGCTGAGAGCACACTGAGTACATCATCTGTGGTGGTTGCAGCAAGAAAAGTAACAAGAGAGTTGTTCAGTATTTATAAGTCATTTGTGGACTCCTCCAGGCTGAAAGGATCTTTCCTCGTCTGCTGAAGATGGTCTCAGGGCAGCTTTGTGGCATGGGAATGACATTAACTGATCTAATGCTCCAGAGGCCCTGGCCCAATGCATGGAACAGAAAAGTAGGGCAGAAAGGAATTCTTGCTACTACAAACAGTGCAGTGGCAGCCGTCCATTGTTACAGGCTCAGAATTTATGTAAGACAGTGGCTAGAGCTGCTTCACTCTGCGTTTCATAACAAGAAGTTTTGTGTGACAAATGCTTAACTGTTCAGCACAAGAGCAGGAATCAACTTGTGCATACATTCTGAAGAGTAAACAAATCACCAATTCTACAGTTTGTAGTAAGCTGAACAGATGAATATGATTAAAGAACATATAAAAAGCCTTTTCTGCCCTTCATCCACAAATTATATTCAGAAAGAGGCAGTATCTTTGAAGGCCTGACCAAAAAGACAGTCAGTTTTTTTTTGTTTTTTTCTTTTTTTAATTTTATTTTTTTGTGGCTCCATGCTCTTCTATTTCCAGTTATTACAGGGTTTCTATGTGCTGTCCCATGAGACTGAAGAGACCTTAAAGGGGTGTCATCAACTCCCTGGACACTTTGAAGGTGATATAACTAACAGAAAGTGATAACCTAGCAGTCTTCCTCAAGTCATTCAGCAAGAATTTATCAGAATTGACCAGAGAAAATCATACTGTTCCCTTAGTTTTGATTATTAACTTCTCATGAGAAAAAGAGGCAGAGAGATACTGAAAGCATTATATATGCCACAGGTGAATTCTGGTGACACCTCTACAGGGAGCTAGTTAAGACTATGACTGAACCAACAAGAAATATTGTCAAAGTATCTTTAAACAACCTTAATTTGCCTCTACAATCTTTATCATTACATCAGAGTGTTGGGATTGAAGAACTGGGATCATCTTTATGCTTACATGAAGAAGCTCACCTCCACTAATTCTGGACTTTCATAGATGAAATAAAGAGATTGGATTTGAAGACAGCTACCACCAGGGAAATAAAATCCGTAATGGACACTTATCTTCTCTGCAGTGTGAATACTCATTTGTCAATAATTCTGTTACTAGCCTTGCTGACGGTGCTTTTTTTTTTGGTCTTTACTTCTGATATGCTCCAGTTACTAGAGCCAAAACCTGAGCTGATCCCCAAAGGCATCTGCACATGCTTGGCAGTGGCAGTACCCAAATGCTAAAATGTGTTTTGCAGGAACAGAAGTTTCAACACAGTGGTACGTAACCAGTTTGCTGGAAATGCTTCCCTTAGATTTAACAACCTGCCAGGAAAGAGCTGATCAAACAAAAATGGGTCTCTTTCTCTAGTAAACATATCAGGTAAAACAACAAAAGGAAATATATGCAGGGTCTCCAGTGGATCATATGTGCATTTATTTTGACATTATGAAAAGAGAATATTTCATTCTGAAAGCTTTGGTTTTTGCATGAACTTACCCTGGCCAGGAACAAAAACAACACCTGAAAATCAGCCATGGCTTCAGGTCCTGGAGCAGCCCAGTCCCTTTATTCTGAGCCTTCTTAGCCAAACAGCACTTTTACTAACTCTCCTAACCTTTAACTTTTATCCCTCTGCTGACTATAAATGACTATGCAGATAGGTGGGAATGCTAATAGTAAGATTTTATTATCTCTCATTTGTCATAATGAACTATTAAAACTAATCCTATAAACACACAATCCAGGGGGTTATTGGGTCCATTGCACAGTCAAATGCTCATTCTCTACCATGCTATTAAAAGGGAAGCAGATTTCTCTAAATCTTTCTTGACTACGTTCAATTGCTTGAAAAGCCAGGCAAATAGCCTTAAGGACTACAAAGGAACAACATAAATAGAATTTTAGAAATAATGTCATGTAAGGGATTAAAATAAACACTGTGAGCTCTTTGTTCATGAAAGCATTAGATGAGTATCAGAAACAGGAGTTTAAAATAATGATGAAAAAAGTTAACCAGAACACTGAATCAAAGTATGGATGCAACTAAAACAAGATAGTATAACACTAGTATCTGGCTGTTACTCACATCTCTTCAGCTTCCACGCTTTTTATTTGACTTTTATTTCTAAGTGATAAAAATATCTCTTTTTAGGCCCTCACTCCTGTGGAGAGGGGATTTCATTAATGTTTTCTGGTAGATGTACTTTCTTTGAGTGAGTTTTTTAGTGCTTTTGTGCATAATTTTTAATTGTTACAAAATAAGTTCATAAGTTCATAAGTTCATAAGTTCATAAGGTTGGAAAGGACCTATAAGATCATCTAGTCCAACCATCCTCCTATCACTATCTCTACCCAACTACTAAATTAAGTCCTTTAGCACCTCATCTAAACGCTTCTTGAACAGCGCTAGGGACGGTGCCTCAACCACCTCCCTAGGCAGGCCATTCCAGTGCCTGACCACTCTTTCAGAAAAGAAATGCTTCCTCAGGTCTAATCTAAATCTTCCCTGGCGCAACTTGTGGCCATTCCCTCTCGTCCTGTCATTACTTATCAGGGAGAAGAGGCCTACCCCCTCCTCACCACAACCCCCCTTCAGGAAGTGGTAGAGTGCAATAAGGTCTCCTCTGAGCCTCCTCTTCTCCAGACTAAACAATCCCAGCTCCTTCAGCCGCTCCTCATAAGACTTGTGCTCCAGACCCCTCACCAGTTTTGTTGCCCTTCTCTGAACACGCTCCAGGGCCTCAATGTCCTTCTTGTAGTGAGGGCCCAAAACTGAACACAGTACTCGAGGTGCGGCCGTACCAGAGCTGAGTACAGGGGGATGATCACCTCCCTGCTCCTGCTGGCTACACTATTTCTAATACAGGCCAGGATGCTGTTGGCCTTCTTAGCCACCTGGGCACACTGCCGGCTCATGTTAAAAAAATAAAAGATATTAAATAAAAGAGTCATAGAACTTTGATGAATATGTGTTATAAACTCATCAACTGAAATATAGTGGTTAACAGCTTGCATCTCTATCGTACTCTGTACAAAGCAAAAGCTCTGAAAGGAGAGTTAAAATAGAGTTTTGCATCTCTGATTTCTCATTTTAATTTAACAAAAATCAGCTCACACCCATGAACATAAGACAAATTTTCCACAGCAAGTCTTTGCATAGACTTTTATTAGTGTCTAAAAATGTAAATCTTGTCATACCTCATGGATTTTAGGATCTCACTAGTGCTCATTGCATTCACCAAATATCTGTGTAATTATTTTCATAGATAATGCCTGGAATACCAAATTTGAAAAATAAGAAGCCTCAGTTAAGCAAGGTCAAAAGATTTCGTGGTTATGACACATTTGACAGACAGGGCAGATACAAACAGCAAGAGTCAGGAAGCGAATGATCTCAGTTGACAGAGACCAAGAGACAGGTATCTTTGCCAAAAAGCAGAGTCTCGGACAATAAGTCATTCAATCAATCAAGTAGTTTTGGTATACTTTTGCACAGTTTCATCAGAGTATTAAAAAATCAGTCATCCCTTTTCAATGGAAAAGACCAGTATAATCTGAGATGGTCTTGAGTCAGCAAAATCAATATAGAAGCAGTGAAGCATAATATAGCCCTGTTAGAGCTGGCACACAGACTGCAGCTCTGTGAGCTCTGAAATTCCTCACATGCTGGTCAGTAAAGGAGTATGTGTGTCATTTACTGTCTGAAAGCAATTTATCTTATGGTGATTGCACCACAATGTATGCAGTGTGTTTACTTGTTCATACAGCCAAAGATTGCAATCATGGATCTCTAAAACAGCTGCTCCCTCCTTATTACTTCCTCCCCTTCAGGGCTCTGAAAAAGGAGACAAAAATTGTCTGACCTCTGTCAATGTCCAGTTTTAGATCTGGGTACAGCACTCACCAATGCCACCTCAATAATCAATGGCAGTGGACAGATGTCCATGCTGATGAACCACAAGGATTTTAACAAAGTAGTGAAGTCAGGTAAGCGTACTCAAAAGCCCTGTTAATGCAGTTTGGAACAGTGATATAATGCTCAGTTTCTGCTCCTCTACCCTTACATAACACTTCACTTGTGGTATACCACAAAACATATTTCTGCCTATCATTCTATTCAAAATAAACCATAAAAAGCTGCAGACTTCAAAAGCCTGCAATATAGTTTTAGAAATTTTGATCCCATGGAACCTAGTTACCACAGATCTTCAGATGCAGACTGACTCCAATGTAGATTTTAGCAGCATTCTTTTTGGTTTTTGGTTTTGTTTTTATTTTTTATTTTTTCTATTAGCATCATTTCTCAGTGAAACCAGAATGAACTTGGTTTAACAGGAATTTGTATTTGAGTTACTTTGAAAATATATTTTAGCTTTTCCACTAGAAGAGTGTACCAGTGAGAAAAAGCTACATGGATATCTTACATAACAATGTAAGACATGGTATACAAACATGTTTTTGAAAAATGTTTTATTTTTATACAATATCTAAGAACATAATCAGGATTTCTAAGAATAGATCATCCTCCTAAATCACAAACTCTTGTAACATCTTTAAAAGTAAAGATTGCATAAAGCAACTTGCTGTGCCTTTGGAGGCAACTGTATGGGTAACAGAGAGAACAAAATCTAGGGAATAAAAAAATATCTTTATTCCTGTTTGTTGTTGATGTTATTGTTGGGGGTGGTGGTTTGGTTTGGTTTGGCTTTTTTTTCCAAAAAGATGAGATGTTCCTTAATGTAGTTAACAGCAGAGCATGACCTTTCCATTATAGCATCTAAGGGCACCACAGTGATTAATTTTATTCTTTTTGGTGCCTTTGAAGATGAAATAAATTAGTTGTCATAGGTCAAATAAAAGTTTGTGGTTGAACTAGGAAGAAACGTCAGATTTTTTGGTGTCTAGACCTCTGTCTTATCTCTATAACAAACGCTAGTAGCAAAAAGAGACAAGGAAAAAAACTGCTCCAAGATCAGTTACTCTCAGAGAAGGAGAGCCAAAAGAATTGGGAAAGTCATTTCTACATGAGACATTTTAAAAGCTAGTATTCATGCATGTTATTGAGCCCCTAATTATTCTCTGGTCTGGTAAAGAAATAGATAAGGCTATACATGGTTTTCATTTTTAATATTTGTTTAAAAAGTGAAGTCATTTCTCTACCCTGATGAACAATTGTTAACCATAGTTCTCCAGTTTACTACTGTGCTATGTACAACTCTGATTACAATATGCCATCTACTCTGTGGAGAATGGAAGCTATCAGGGTATAAAATATGATGTCCATTTCTCTCATTTTGACATTTATGTTGTTTCCATGATCCTATTACTAGTGATAAATATAATGAAAATGATATTTTCCAGGAAAGGTTTTTTTTTTTTAACTAGCTAATAAAAAGAATGAACATCCAACTCTTCCAAACATACAAATTGTAGAACAAATTACTGGCCTTCATATGTTTCACATTTACTTATTTTTGGTAATACAATTTTAATCTTTTGAAGTCCATGAAAAACTCTTAAACGTTTATGTTAAAATCTTTTTTTTTTTTTGTAGTTATTAAGTTTTTAATCCAAAGCTCATTAAAATCAATTATTTAGCTTTGATAGAATTAACATCAGCTACCAAATCTTCATTTATTTCTAGGTAGTATGAAATATATCTAATGCACCACTGTTTCTATATTATGTATATAATTGTACAAGCAGATGTTCTCAAAGAGATGTGAAACCTGCTAAAAGCACCCACAGTTAAGTTGAAGGTAAAAGAGGTTTTCAGTAAAATGTAGCATAACTCAGAAAATGCTTCTAAAGGAAGGATTTTTCATGACATTTGATATTAGAAGATGAATGGAGCATTCTCTCTTACTTGTATATTTTGTTAAATTTATTTTGAAGATAAAGACACGTGTTGCTGAGCTAAAAACAAACTAGCAGCACTAACTTGAAATAAAGATGCACAAAATACAAGCAATCATAACTCCATTGCATTTGCATCTGCAACATCACAGACCTGCTTAGACACCTATGTTTTTAGGCAATGAAAGTACTTCAAATTTTCAAAAATTTTAGCTGAAGTTCTTAGATAGAAGACGATAATAATTAATAATAACAGTAATAATGTAATCATGTATTTACTCACAGAAATCTATGGTTTTGTTTTTTTTTTCATCCTAGAATTATCTCTGAATTTTGAGTTAACTGTAATTAAGGTTTGAATTGACTGATAATATATGAAATTATGAAATGAAGTGTTAGTCTTTTAAAAATTCTAGGCAAGGAAAACTGCATTTTGAATGTTTAAAACAAATTGAATTAAGTCCTGGAAGAGAATCTAGATTGTTACTGCAGTCCTGATTTGAATAAGTCTGCATAATTATGGCTTACTGCATCAAGCTACGAGTTGTAAAGCATAACATGAAGTGAGCTGATTCCCAGCTGGCTGACATTTCAAAAACTTTCAGACTTGCAAAAAAGTGAACTATTCACTTTGCTATATTTTTATTTCTGAAATGCAAAAGCTATAAAAAATATTTTAAGAAAACTGTCTACTCTATGTTTCCTCCCTCCAGCCAGAATTCACACTAGACAAAAATGCTGAACTTATTTCAGTGTAATTGTGTAAAACATTTGGTAATTTCTTGATTTCATGATGGCTTTAAGCAAAAAATCTCACTCAGACTGCACCCTCTCTTCATCTATCTTTTCATCACCAGAAAAAACTGCGACTAATTACTGAACTAGTTCTCTATTGTCTATCTTGACTTCAGTTTTAATTACCCAAATGAGACATTACTTAGACACATCACATTATATTGTGCTTCACATTAATTTGGAGTCTTATATGGCAACTCTTCACTTCAACTCCCTCTTCTAAAGCTATTTAGAAAAAATCAAATAATGCAGGTGTATCAGTCTTAAAGCAGGCCCTCTACACTGTTTTAGCCTGCCTTGACGTGTCATACCAGGAATTTTAGCTCAGATACTCCTTACAGTTTTCACTTACACACACAAACACACACAAAAAAGATGTGTCTAAATTCTAAACAAGGCTTTTTTTCTTTATTCCTGAAGAGAAAAAATAATGATAATTTTGCACTTTATTTCAGTACTTCAGAACATCAAAGACCATGCATCACTATTTCAAGAAGTACCTATGAATAGAGATGTAAGTAATATTCTAAGTATATCCAACAGAAACCAATTCTTGGGCTGACTACAGTAAAAAGAAAAAAAAAAAAGTACATAGTTGTGTCAGGGCCCGCTGTCTTTGGATAGTAGATTATTCTATCTGATAGCTTTTCTTCGGAATTTTGAATGATCCCATTTCAGCACTTGAATGATGCACTCCTTTATCACAGAATCACAGAATCATAGGGGTTGGAAAGGACCTCCAGAGATCATGGAGTCCAACCCCCTCCCAAAGCAGCTCCCTAGCCCAGGTTGCACAGGTAGGTGTCCAGGCGGGTCTGGAACGTCTCCAGAGAAGGAGACTCCACCACCTCTCTGTGCAGCTGTGCCACTGCTCCGTCACTGAGCTGTGAGGAAGTTTCCACACACATTTGTGCGGAACTTTCTATGCCTCAGTTTGTGGCCATTTCCCCTCATCCTATTGCCACTGCAGAGAAGAGTTCAGCCTCGTCCCTTCGCCTCTCGCTCCTTAGATATTTATAGACATGTATCAGATACCCTCTGAGACTTCTTTTCTCAAGGCTGAACAGACCCAAGTCTCTCTGCCTTTCCTCCTAAGAGAGATATTCCCCACCCTTTATCATCATTGTAGCTCTCCGCTGAACTCTTTCAAGGAGATCCCTGTCTTTTTTGTACTGGGGAGCCCAGAACTGGACACAATACACCAGCTGAGGCCTCACCAGGGCAGAGTAGAGGGAGATCACTTCCTTTGAACTTCTGGCCATGCTCTTTTCAATGCACCCCAGGATGTCATTGGCCTTCTTGGTCACCGGGGCACACTGCTGGCTCATGGCCAGCCTGTCATCCACCAGGACACCCAGGTCCCTCTCCTCCAAGCTCCTCTCCAGCAGGTCACCCCCCAAGCTGTACCAGTGCATGTGGTTATTCCTCCCTAGGTGCAAGAGTCTACACTTGCTCGTGTTAAACCTCAAACCTGTACATCTCTTAAAAAAAAATGTAATTTTTATCTATTTGGAATCTTGCTTTTTGTTGCAAATTGGTATCAGTGTATTGGCAAAGTAAGGGAAATTAAATAAACGATTTTGACATTTAGTGGAGTGAAAATGTGTGAGAAAAATAAGGTAGCATCCAACAGGCTTCCACACAGAAAGATATTGTGAATCTTGTGACTAAATATCCTTGATGGGTTGTACAATATACAGTAACCTTCATCTCTGCTCTGCCAGCATTATGAAAACTATTATTATAATTATACTGATTCACACAAAAAAATATTCTACCAGCAGCAGTGCAGTTGTGTGATCTAAAATCATAATGTCTATGTATAGGCAGTTTTTGTTTTATGAAAATCGCTAGTGTATTGGGAATTTATTTTTCTGATTTCTTCTGTCATTTATAAGCACTAACTATGCAAATATACGGTTTAATTAAAACAAAAATATATCAATTCTCATATATCTTTTACAGGGGAAAAAAATCCTTATTTTTAATTTAAAAGCTTAGCTCTACTTCCAAATATGTACAATCTGCAAAGGTCCACTAAAAATAAAAAAGTATTTACTTATAAATTGAATGCTTTAGAAAGACATTTTAAAAGACTTTATTTATACATTTTATTTATACATTTTAGGTAATTAGGTCTCACAGAGAACTAAGGAAACAGTAAAATTAAGTAGGCTATTCTCTAAGACTTTAGTGATAGGCATTCTCATTTCCTATATGTGAGGAAGAGAAACAACATGCTAGAACAATCATGTACATTCAGTAAGCAGATGAAAGATATTAAAATATTCTGATTACAAGTATAGGCATGAAGATTTGTGCAAGGACCTGTACATACTTTGCATTTATTATTGAAACTAATCTGTAGCATTTAGTCAAGCTCTTAAAATAGGAGGAATGTATTTCTAGGGACAGTAATTATTTATTTTCTTTAAACATTTTGGTTTCTCTATTACAATGTGAGAAGTAGCTCAGGGAGATAAATATTTTTCATAGGTGGGATAATTTTCTCATACATAAAAATGTGTAAACTTGTTTTAGAAAAGAAAGGATGGGTCTTTAGAGGGAAAGTACCACAGAACAGTGGAAAATATGCCCTGTTTTAAATCTGTCTCAGTACAGTTTAGAAAAAAATATCACCACCACCTCAGGCAAAGAATTACTGAAGACACAATAAGTATCTGAAACTAATTAAAAAAAGAGGTCACAGAAGCGATCAAATATAAATTTCCTAGGAAGAGAAACTGCTGCTGAGATATAAAGGCCAGCCTTTAAATGGGAACATTTTCTAAATTCAGTTGTCAAGGCTTTCATCTTTCTTTCCTTCACTAGCTTCAGCGCAGAGCTTCCTTTCAAGAGATAATAGGAAGGCAAAGCCCAGCCCTGTGGTCTTGTATTAGCCAGCTCACCACCCTGCAGGCATCCATCCCAGCCTGGATGCCGCTATTGTTCTTGTCCCATGGCAGGCAAACATGATCACTCCACAAAGGCAGCACACTCAGTGGGTATCGCTCTCTGGTGACCCTCAGCTGGACCATCCTTTATGGAAAGAAGGGGACTTCCTTGCCTGGAAGTCCTTTGTGAAATGGACCTTTGTGAAGAGGCTGTGTGAGAGCTGAGGCAAAAAACTGCCTTAGGGAGTGGCACCACTCACAACTCTGTCTCACACAGCCTTTCAGACTCTTCCTCCTCCAAACAATATTGCCTCTGTCTTGTCTTCTTTTCTCCTGCTCTCCATACGCCTCGTGTAGACACTTACTTTGGTTGCTGAGATAGTGACACTTCTGTTTATACCTTTGTCTGGCCAAGTCTAGAGTGGTAGTAGGACATCAACAGATGCACCAGTCCAAGAAGTCCTCATATATCTTCTGATAAGAGGGAAGTTCACAGAATCATAAAATGGCTTGGGTTTGAAGGGATCTTAGAGTTCAACTAGCTCTAACACCCTGCTGAGGGCAGGGTTGCCAACTATTAAACAAGGCACTATATTAGCCTGCCCAAGGCCCCAACCAACCTGGCTGTGAGTGCCTCCAAAGATGGGGCACCACAACTTCTCTGGGCAGCCTGCGCCAGCTCCTCACCACCCTCAGTGGTGAAAAAATTCACTCTAACATTTAAGGTAAATCTCTCCTGTTTTAGTTTAAAATAATTCCCCCTTGTCCTATCACTATCTATCCATGTAAAAAGTTTATTTCTCTCCTGCTTATACACACCCTTTAAGTACTGGAAGGCTGAAATGAGATCTCTCCTGAGCCTTCTCTTTTCCAGGCTGAACAAGCCAGTTCCCTCGGCTTGTTTGCATAGGAGATCCCTTCTAGCACCTCCAAGAAGAGCAATTGAGTGAAAAAGAGCACTATCTTGTTGGAATAATGCTACCCAATTGCACAGCTGTAGCCATGTTATGGCATCTTCAGGACAAGAACTTCTGCCTACTCATCCATAAAGGATGTATGACAGCAGTCACCTCTCTCACAGGATGATCACTGCATCAAGGGCTACAAGGCAGTCACTGTAGGGCTGCCCACACAAAGTAGATAATACACATAGGAACAGCTTGGAATATACAAGCTGAAAATTGTTTTTTCTCCAAAGAGCAGACACAAGAATGTGTGAATATCTCAGAACATTCCAGTATAATTTCTCACTATGTCAGTGTATTTTCTGGATAGTGGTACCCTGTGGACCCTGACATTTCTAGATGAGTGGCTGGAATTCTGTGATTCTGTGAATACAGAGAAGGAGGGAGAGAACGTTATACAAACAGCAGAACAGCTTCTTCATGAGTGGCAATGAAAAGGAGAAAAAAAATGTTAGAGAACTGCATGATTTCATGGAAATGGTGTGTCAAATCCATTGGACTTCTGATTTGGAGCTGTACATAAACTGTTCACACTGAGCCCATTTAATATATGACACTTTTATGATTGCCCTCAGTGTCTTTCCTATTGTTTTACAATTACTTCTTGTTTTCCTGTCTTTAATTAAACCGTAAGCTGCTTAAAGCACCATCATGACTTCTCCTATTTATACAATGTTTGGCACATAAACTTTGGAACATTGCCAAATGTGAAGAAAAAAAAAAAAAAGAAGCAAATGACAGCAAAGTATTGTAAAATAACCTCAAACTCAGAACTCTGTTCCTCTAGACTATTTAAACTTTGGGTATTCAGCTCTGGAAAAGTAAAAACAGAGAAAACAGTGGGGAAAAAAATCAATAGAGAAAAAAATATAACAATGTATACTCATGCCCACAGAAATGGAAGTAGTAGCAGACAAGAACATTAGAAATTCCAGGCTTGCATCAGTGTATGCAGGTGTCTTATAAAAGGAATCAAAAGAATCTCTATGCCTTCGAATAAAACAAAAATGAACAGTTCCTTTGATTGTTTCCCTGGATTCTGCTAAGGAGGAGATTATCATACAGTTTAAGAATGATATCTGCTCTTCAGTTTATTTTGCATACTGAGGAAGGGTCATAAATCACATACAAACTTTCACTTACTGGAGAAGGCCCAATCTGAAACAAAATTACACCAATGAAAGCAGAATCAACCTATTTTTAATTTTCTATATAATTCCAAGTCTTTTTCATCAATCAAATAGTTCTACTGTAATTTGCTGTTAAATTGTGTTAGCACACATCCTGTAGCAGGAAAATAGACATGCACATATTTTCAGATTTTACGGAACTATTTGAATTTTACTGAAGTATTTGAACTTAAGTCGTGGTGAAAGAGAAAAAAATCTCTTTATCTGACTGAGCACTCATTGCATACAAGATTCTAAACTACTCCTTCAAACTCCTCTTAATTTTTTGTTATTTGGACAGGTGTGTTTGCTTTTGGTTACCGAAATCTTGATTTCACTCCTGCTGTACTCATACTGTGTTCCGCAGACCTGACCTCTGCTCAGACAGCATTTTTGCCCTTTTCTTGCTTTTGCTAGAAAAGCACATAAAGCTACCTAAAAAAATGGTGACATCAATAACTACACATGAAAGGTCAGAAGCTGATGTACTTGTTGCTTGGGAAAAATAATTAAATAAATAAGGCAGTCCCAAATAGGCCACTGACCCCGAAGGCTGAAGATGTTATGCAATCTTCCTTTTCCCTAATATTAAGATCTTTCAGCTCAGCGAAAGAACACCTCATAACTCTACATTGCGCATATCTCAACATAGGCAACTGTGTGTGAACATTTTATACGTCTGAACTGCTTTGATTTGTTTTGGAATATGTTAGTACCTTTTCTGCTGTAGTGACCTCATCACTCAGCCTTAGCAACTGCTGCTGAGCTGACTGACGAACAGAGCAGAGTGTAGGGTGAATCTAAGCATTTGACTAGGAGAATAGAGAGAGATGACATGCTCCAGAAAAGCTTTTTCCTGGAGAAGGAATGGATAGTTATGGCAAACAGATGGAGGGAATCAAATCCAAAACACAGTGTGTGACCTATCTCAGATAGAGCCTCCTTCTTGTGTTTCATTTTGGCAAAACTCTAGTATCCCTTATGCCAACAGAATGTTCCTGAGCTTCAGATCTTGTTAGCAGGCTCCAAGTTACAGTCCTCCCCCTCTCAAGACTTAATGGACAAAATAGTTCAGTGGTAAATATTGACTAGATAGAAGCATATGTGAAAAGTAACATAACATAAAACAAAACAAAACTGCTATTTCAGAGTGAAGGAAACTCATTTTTGCCTTCCAGAAACATGAAACCCTTGGTTTCACATTGGCCAGAGCAGGCAGCTGTCTGAAGGCTCTTAAAATCCACAGATGGGAAAGAAAATGAACTCTGAAAAGTGCTGTGCCCTGATGTTAATCTCCCTAAATCAAAGATGGAAACAGGGCTCCATTTCTCTGTTTGACAACAGCATGACAATGCCCCAAGTCAAAAAACTGAAGAGTCAGTCTTTGCTTACTCTGCCAAGGACTCAGAGACACACAGAAATTTGCTAACAGACGTATGGGTCAGATAGTCAGGAACTGAGACAGCCAACATCTGGTATCTGATGGCCAAAGATTCATCACACTTTAACTGCCTCCTAAAAGTGAAAGATTAAAACTGAGGGAGAAGAAGAAAAGCAATAAACAAAGAAGGAAGGAAGGTGAACTAAAGAAGACCACAAACTAGCAAGACCTCAGACTGAAGTCATCCTGTGTGGCCCGCCTTCTTTTGTAGAAGTCAGGAAAATAAACCATCTCACAGAAAAATGTCATTGATATTAATAGTTATGAGGAGAGTAACACAAAACATTCATGGTGAAGACATTTGAAATTTACAGTCTTTGAATGTGCCAGAAACTACCGCCCTTTTCAATCTGCCTTCACTGCTTCTCATGAGAGTGTCCCCCAACTTGTTTCAATGAATGTAAACGAGGTTGCCTTAAAGAGCCTGAGAAGGAGCTCTTTGCCAGCCCACTTCATTTTGTATGAGATGACTTTGGGCATGATTGCACTAACAAGAATGCCAGCAGTTCAGAAAGAGCTGCAGCCTTTTAGAGGAGAAGTGATAGCAAGCAGCTTGAGGAAACCTCTTTAGTAAGGATGCGTATTGATTCATAGCACATGTGGTTGCAAGCAGAACCAACGACTTTTTCCTTTCCAGTTCCCTCCTCCTGTATAGATCTTTTGTTCTTATTTTTGGATGTTCCTACCTGCATTGGGTCTGAATGCTTGTTTGCCTTGGATATAGAGCAGGAGCACTTTTTGCTTTGCTTTGAAAGTAGCACTCATTTCAAAGTATATAAAATCTTGACTTTCTTTGATATTTACAGTTTTCTACCATCTCTAGACATCCTTCTTAGCTCAGAGTGGTGTAGCCAAATTTGCAGACTTATCTCTTCAGGTAAGTTTTGGTTTTATGTCAGATGTCACATTCACAGATATCAAAGTAGGAAGCAAAGTGTATTTCTGCATTTATTATTGTATTAGAGCACCGGCCCCTGCAACACCTGTATTGCTGGCAGCCTTGGAGGGATGTACCAGGTGTAATCCTCAGAGCCTGAATGGAGATTACCTCAGAGTATACATGCTGTAGGTTCAAAACCCTCCTCCAGGCTGAGGAGGTGAGGTGCTGCTGGACCTATACATTTTCTGCTTTAGCAAGCTGTGGTTGAACTGTCACTAACCCAAGTGGCTACTAAGAGCACCTGTTTCTGAATCACTGAAGAGCTTAGTTTAGCTTTCCCCTGTCTCTCTGTTTATGAAAGCTTCTGAATCTGTTGGAAAAGCCCTGGATTAGGCAAGGGATGGTTTCTATTTATTTTAGATGTCTCTTTGTGACTTCTGTTTGGTTTGTGTCCTTTCAGGAGTAGGGTGGTGCTTGAAAATAGGGTGGTCTTTTCACTGTAAAAGACTTGGATGATAATGTCCTCCTAAATCCTCCTTTAGTCATTGTAAATTGCTGTATTTTTTTTTCTGTGTGTGTGTGTGTGTGTGCTGGGGTCTGTTTCTAACTACGTCTTTTTATACTCTGAGAACAATGGGACTCAGATGTTGGGGAAGGCCTTGAGGGACTACTGTAATACAAATTATACGTTAGTACAACATGCCACTTGGAGTGTGAAAACCATGGTATAAAATCCCAACAGATGCATTCCTTTGCTGTTCTGGCAAATAAAACTCAATAGCAAACACAGTAAGTGGATGTGTGTGCACCTGAAGCAAAATCGTCTTTCAGCCTGAGAGAATTCTAGTGGAAACTGTTATGCTGTGTGTGCCAAGTCTCATTTGTGGCTGTGGTGAGCTGCTTTTCCCACACACCTCCCTCAGGCAACTAAAGAATCAGATGCCAGGATTTTTGCTAGCTTGGCATTACACAAAAGGCCTGTGGGGTGGGTACAATGGAATTTAGGCTGGGCAGGGAGGCAGGACACAGCAGCATGAGTCTCCAGCAAACAATAGCAACAGCAGGATCAAAACAGCAGGCAGAAAGCATATACACAATTACCAAGAGAAAATATCTGGAGCTACAAGGGAATTACATCCTCAGCCTTGTTCCCGAGCAGGATCCCACTGTTGTTAACGTAACTGTTACTGAACCAGGCATGGATTTTACACAGTGAAATGCATATTATCCAAAGAAGGAAGGTGAAAATCAGAGGGATTAACCTAAGGCAATAAATTCCAGTCAATTCCTTCAGGTTAACAGGGCATTAAACTAGCCGACGTCCAGACTTCCGTCATGTCACAGAAGTACAGGCATTAATGCACAGAAGCAGCAGAAAAGAAATTCAGACCAGTTGCCAACAACAGAATTAGGTACACAATGAAACAGGGAAACATATACAGTCATACTTAAATAATAAGTGCTCAAATGAGAAACACTGGAGAAAGGAGTCTTTTCTTTTAGAGTAGAAGCATAAGGAGGTGATAGAAAATGATCTCTGCTCTATTGATCAAATAGGACATAAACATAGTAAGAGCTAATCCAAAAACAGCTCATGTTGGGGGATATACAGGAAAAAATATTTTAAAAATGTTTATTTTAAAATATGAATCTCTTTTTTTTTTTCAGTGCATAGAAGAAAAGCATTTTGAATTTCACATTTCAGAAGTTCACCTGTTCTATCTGAGAAGTGGTTCTCATTCCTGAAGTTTTGCCCCATCTCTATCTTCTTGTCATTGAATGAGGAGGGAGGGGGAAGGTTCAAAATGAAAATATGGCAAGTAAAAATAGAACATTTAACTTCTGCAAAACTGTGGATAATCCTGTTGGCAAAGAAATAAAGATTATGTTGCTGGAAAGATCTGAACAATGTTCATCACAGCTTTAGGAAAGAACCATGAGTAGCTTCATATAGTTATCAGAAATTGTTTTAAACCACATTACCAATCCTAACACACTCAGATAGTAGAATACAGAACTTGCCTTGTCCTTTGTGAATTAGGCTATGCTGGTGTTCAACATCACAACTCAAAACACACTCACAAAAAGAAAACTTGCTTCATTTTTTGGAACTACTCAAATTATTTTGTGAAAATCCTTTCTTCACCATGATTCTTTGGGCTCAGATTTTGTGCTACAGACAGAAATACTTGCAGCTGATAATTTTCTGTAATTGGCATTGATTTTAGAGTTTGACTTCTGCCTGCTGCATTCTCAGATCATTTTCTAGTTGGCAATACATACATTCCTGAAGTTCACAAACAGCTAAAAACACAACCAAATAAATGAATCCTGACCATACTTTTTAAATGGCCGATAATTAATCTTCAAGTATCCTGTGGAAGTTTGAAGTGGGAACTGAATGGCAATTAATTTTTCCATAGGCCTTGCAAATAAAAAGACCTTCAGCGTACATGAAAACTAACACATACAGCTCCTTAAAAACATTTCCCACTCCTCACAGGAGAGTAGCTCAGAAACTTCCAGCATGGTACTTCCATAAGTTCATAAGTTCATAAGGTTGGAAAGGACCTATAAGATCATCTAGTCCATCCATCCTCCTATCACTATCTCTACCCAACTACTAAATTAAATCCCTTAGCACCTCATCTAAGCGCTTCTTGAACAGCGCTAGGGATGGTGCCTCAACCACCTCCCTAGGCAGGCCATTCCAGTGCCTGACCACTCTTTCAGAAAAGAAATGCTTCCTCAGGTCTAATCTAAGATTAACAGTCTATTAACTATTAACAGATCTATTCCAGATTAACAAGTGACAGACATGGAATAGATTTCATTTTACTCACATAAGAAAACTGTCAAGAAGAAGGACAGAAAATGCTAGACATTTCAAAAAGAAATTCCAAGTTGGATTTCACTTTAAGGCAGTCATTGAGGAGATTTCCAAAACTACTCATGCTAATTTTAAGCAAGAATAAAAAGATAAAAACCTTAAGCAAATTTTAAAATCTTTTTTGCAAATCCTGAGATTTCTATATGTTAGTCTGTCACTGTGATCATAGGGACCAGGACTCATAAGTAAAACAGCCATGAATTAGCACAGTTTTCCTTGCTTGAAAAGAGCTAAAGTATCTCTATATACATAGGTTGCTCCAAAAGTAATGCCTTCTGTATATTTCCACAGAAAGAACAACAGATGCAAAGAGAACAATAGCACTATTTGACAAGAAAAATTCTCAGCTACTAAGCACTATTTTTCAATATAGTCATCACCATTATTTGTTTTCACCAGCCATGAACAAGAACCTGCATGCCGTGCTCCTAAACATCTGTATGAGCAGAGATGACCCACTATCTCATAGCATTGTTGCTAGGAAAATATTGCCCACACAGTCCAACTTTCATTGGCCTGAACAGGTGGAAATTCAAAAGGTGCTAGATGGGTGTAGTAGGACAGTCCAGTCAAGATTGCCAGTGTGCTCTGAGGTCTTAAAACTGATATGGGGCCTGGTGTTACTGTATTGAATGAGAAACATTATCTTCTCTGGCCTGACTAGAAGTTTGAGATTTCAGCTTAGTCAGTGTTGCAATGTAATGGTCAGAGTTGATGGTTTGTCCAGGTTCCAGGAAATCCAGAAGGATCATCCCTTTCTTATCTCCAAATGCATATCACTTTACTCTCTGAGGGCTGTTTTGAACTTTTTCTTCAATGGGGAAGAATGTCACCACTCCATGGACTGTTGTTTTGACTCTAGCTCACAGTGATGACACCACATCTCATAACCGGTAATGATGTGATCCAGAAAACTGCCACTTTCAGCCTTGTATGGTTCAGTAGACCCTGAAAAATTTGCATACAGTGTGTTCTGTGTTCTTGTGTGAACACTCATGGGACCCACCTGGTGCAAACTGTGATATTCCAACATTGATGACATTGTTTCAGAAGCATTAAAGCCAGTATTCATATCCGTACACAGTTTCCTTGTTGCAATTTTCCAATTTGCACAGATGAGATAATTGAGACACTCTTCATTTCATAGTATGACAGCTGTGCATGGCCATCTGGAACATGCTTTGTCTTTCATATCACCACTGCCATTGCTGAAATGCACCACTCCCTGCCTCACTGAACTCACATACAAAGATGTTCAGCAATTGTCAGTGGATGTCAATGGGTGCCATTTTTTCCACATGCAGGAATTCAGTGTCACACCCTTGATTCATACTTACTACCATGTCAGACACCACTGTGTCAGACTGTCCTTCTGCTGCCGTCTGTCACACAGCACCAAAATATAACGGAATATTGCTGGGAGAGATAATTCTCTACTGCCATACCACCACCATTTGCCTCTGGTGACGTACCAGCATTACAAAACAGGAGGCATTACTTTTGGAGCATCCCTTGTAGAATCACATGAAAACTCCTGGCTTGAATCAAACAGTGAATATCAGGCTCTGATTACAGAAAAATAAACAATGGTTGGGCCATCACTGTTTACTTGCTCTTTTTGGAACATTTGGCCCTAACTCAAAGCTGTCTTTCAACAGAGTCTTTTTTGGAAGCAAATATGACAGATTTAGCAGCAGCGTAGTGCTGAGATGTGACCATCTGCCAGCAACACTCTTTTCTATAACCTTAATGGACACCTTAGCAGAGTAATAGTTGGTTGACAACTCACACACAAATCATGTAGGTCTACCTCGCACTGACCTCCTAAGATGGCCTCCAAGGCTCACCTTGTCAAATATCTTTTTGAGTACTCTAATGCTTTATGGCAAAATGATGGCTAGGTGCACATAAATAAATAACCAAAGTGGTCAGAAATCTTTGTTTGAGATATGGGAGTTTTATTTGTGAGTTTTAGCCGTAGAGTATTAAAAACTCGAATAATGCTGTTTTACGTGATAGTTTCTGTGATATTCCAGCTGTCAGCAATTAATTCTTCAAAATCTGCTGACACGTTGAAAGCTTTTTCTGATGAAGTATTGGGGTCAGCACTAACTTGTTCCTACAGCCGTGAACAGCAAGTGAAAAAAGCTCTCACTCAGACCCGGTCTGCAGCGTGACTCATTGTGCCTTCACATTTCCCAGCTGCTGGAAGAAGGAGTGAAGGGCAAGCTCATTCTTAAAGAGAGGAGCTCAGCACACCGGTTTGCAAAGGCCAATGACCGGTTCTTTCTAGTGATTTTTGTGCTGATACCGGGCTCTGGGATATTCACGTCAGCTGGCAGACGGGGTGGGTGGGAGAGGAGTGTGAGCAGAGCTGCTCCAGATTACAGAGTAAACAGAGGGTAAGCAGAGGACTGACCACTCTGCCTCTCCGCCAGAGCCGGGCTGATTGCTGAAACCATTAGAGCGGCAGCCCTGGCAGCAGGCGGCTCTTCAGCCTCCAGGCCACCATAAAACAGGAGCTCCTTTTTTCCGCAAGAAGAAAAGGCTAGTGTCTCTGAAGCAAGCACTTTACCACATGGGCCTTTTGGTGGAGAGAGAAAGCCTGACACTGTATTCAGAAAGAAGTGGGGGGTGATGGGGGTTGTGGAGAGAAAAACCTGCTCTTTTTCAGTGCTGGTGTACAGCCTTCTTATTTGTCAGGGAAACAAAAACAGGTAACGCAATGCCGGAAGCACAAGCACGTCAGATACGAAATATCACTGCCTTACAGTTTCTTTTCTAAGTAAGCTCTTTCTGCACAGCTGTGACTTAAAATGAGCTCCAGTGCATGACTGTGCTACATTTTCCAGACTCAGATCTCCTGACATTTCATGCAGAAAAAACAGACTGCAGGTAAGGAAGGGAGGTGTTTCCCCACCACGTGGCACACTGGCACCCTCAGCCTTCACCAAAGCCTGTAATACTTTCACTAACATACTGCTAATGGTAAACATCAACTACATTTTACCTACAGGGAAAGTGAGTCGGGATAAGCTGGGCTAGTCAGCTTAAAGGTAGAGATGAACACAGCTGTCCTCTCTCAAGGTCAGTTTTGTAACGTTGCACCTTGTACAGTGGCAGATCTGTATTCACTGAAAGAGGCCTAATGAAAACATGAAGATACTTTGAGACAGTTGAACTGTGTGACCTGTTACACAGTGCTGTCATACAGTGATGGGAGCCTAGATTTACGCAGGTGAATCTGCATGCTAGCAAAGTCCACAGCTGGGATCACAGCTTCATAACATATATACAACATTTTGACTCTTCTACTGTAATTGATGGGATTTTAACAGAAAAAATGAAACAGATGATGTCAGATGTTTCAGAATAATTCAAATGAACTGGAATCCATTTCCTCTGCATTCAATTTTTTATACTTTCAAAAATATTTACTGTTTAAAATTTTGACTTTTCAAACTACAGCGTGTCTGATTCTAGCAGCTGTGTTCTAATGTTACTACAGTT
Organism: Cyrtonyx montezumae; assembly: GCF_038088225.1. Classification (NCBI taxonomy): domain Eukaryota; kingdom Metazoa; phylum Chordata; class Aves; order Galliformes; family Odontophoridae; genus Cyrtonyx; species Cyrtonyx montezumae. The sequence goes on along the minus strand of NW_027072034.1, from coordinate 61,607,279 downwards.
CTCAGCCATATTTCCACTGACATAACTGGAAGTAGTTATATTGTAGCAGCAAACTACTTGATAATTAGATGTCTAACAGTGATTCCTATCTCCTCACACCCTTCTTCAGTATTGTAAACTGATTTAATAAACTACTTTTTTTTTTCTGTCTAGTACACTACCTCACTACATGTTCACAAACTGACCATAGCAGCTTTAAACATGCAATCTAGGATCTGTGTCTGAAAACATACCACTCCGTGTAGTAAAGGTTTAGCTCCATTAGCTTGGGAAAGAAGACTTGTACATCAATCAGTGATCACAGACATAAAGGAAAGTAAAGAAAAAGTGAGTTAAACTGATCTGAACTTGGTATCTGCCTTCATATATTGTGTTTTCCTTTCTTATTACATGATAAAGCTGATATCAGGTAGAGAAGTTAGATACACAGGCCTTTTCTGGGGCTATTGTACAATGAATTGATGAGATCTATTGGAAACTCAGGTTCTTCCTACAGTGACCATCACAGTGTCACCACAGACACATGGAATTTGAGTCAGAAAGTACCAGAAGTGTAATTCTACCTGGAGCATCTAGTGGGATGCACATGGCAGTTCAGCAGCTGAGGAACTGCCTTTTCTACCACTCATTCTTCATTTTTTTAAATTACATCCGCATTTACCTAGTTTCTGGAAATTAAATTCTTACATTCCACCATGTTTTTAAAAAAGCATTTTTCTTATCTCCAGTGAAGGCATGGTGATGGGAGTTGTTTTCTTAAAGTTCATCAACAGGATTTACAGCAGAACCAGGAACGTGCTTTAGGTCTCCCTAAAGATAAATGATGAGTGCTTTAACTGCTATTCCAAAGTCTTGCTGTATTTAACCAGCTCAATAACACATGGTCTGCCTATCTTTTGCAGACATAACTTAAAATATACACCAAAAGAAATGATGGAGTTTTGAAATGAACTTTGTTTAAGACTCCTGGAAATATTTTGAAGTTTAGATTTTCCTTCATACACTTTAAGGAATTATAGTAAGCAATTTGTCAGTGAAGTCAGACGGAGATTTGAGTTGAAGCAGCCAAAGCAGAGACATTTGGATAACAATGTTTTCATCAGCATTTTGTGCAGGTTTTGATAGATGTTATCTGGCCTGTGCTGGTTGATTTCTTGCTCCAACTCCTCCTACACGTCTCTCAATTTCTTCATTCCCCTATCCCCAACAAAACACTAAAATAAAATTACTGCTATCATTGTGCTCTTATGTAATATTTCTTCTTGCTTTCTGTCTCATATATTTTAAATCATAATCTTTTCAAGACAGTGACTGTCTGTTTTTCTGTGTTTGTAAATTATGTGACATATGATACCTTAACTGAAAATGGGCCCTCAGGCACTAAGAGATGAACCTTGGCACTTCTTGTTTAAATGATTGGTGCATCTACCTCACATTTCTGCCAGAGGTCACTGTCATCCTGGAGCAAAGGGAGAGATGTGCTTGCTCTTCAGTCATCTCACTTCACTGCCTAGGTATTAACATGAACAGCTACAATTGTCTGTATAAATTTCTATGCCAAGCTGAGAATTGCAGCAGTTGAGGAAAAACAATCAAACTGTTTCATCCACCTGTATCTCAAAAATTATTTTCCTCAACTACAGACGTCCACTTCTCAGAATAAACATATTATTACTGTGTCACTGTGTTTTAGTATTTCAGAAGATTAATTTACACATAATAAATTGAACATCTCTTTTAGTAAACAATTTCCATCCTTCTGTCAATTTTTAAGGGATGTACTCTAGAAACAGCAGAAGTTTCTCTAAAGCTACAGGAGTGAATGTGTTGTATTTATAGTTCCACCATCTCAAAAAACAGAATGATTTTGTAAGTCACAAACATTTAGGTAACACGGTTAGGCAAACTCAACTCTGGTTGAGTTTGAGAACTGCATTTCTAATTGTTCCCCTGATGTGAACACTTCTCACTCAACATAACAAATGAAAAATTCCTCTTTCAATAAATAAGTAGGTAATATCAACATTAATTATGCTCTGAGGGAGTTTAACAGTTGGATACCTCAAAGTAGATCAGGAACAGTAGCCAGGTCTCCCTCCCTTGGCTGCCACAGGCATGGGCCTGGTCCCTGCACCCAGGTGAGATCAAGGTAACTGGGCTTGCTTCTTGCCCATGCATCCACACTACCCCACGGACCAGGAAAAAGAAGGGCAGCCCTGCCTACCACTGTTCTCTGTCACAAGTTGTTTCCAAAGTTTCTATTCCTGGATCCTCACCTCAAAGTTACCCACTTCATGAAGAGTAGGTGCTATTGGAAAAGAAGTCATAAAGGCTACCCAAAGTATAAGGAGTAGAGAAGGATCGTGTCATTGCATCCAGTATGTTTCTCTGAACATGAGATATGGCATAGCTATAGGCTAGGGCATGAAGAAAAACCTAGGGATGAGTTTGAGCTGCCAAAGTACTGAACACAGAGAAAGAGGTGGTCTGGGATTCAAGCAGCCCATAAAGATAAGTACTGTTCTCAGTTCCCCCTTCATTCTCTCCCAAAGGAATGGTAACCAGACAGAGCTGTACTAAAGGGAAATTAGTGGGGGATTCTTGCAACCTCAATTAACAAAGAAAGAGAATTAACAGAAAGCAAAACAAAGCAAACCCCTATTTCTGCTTAACTCCCTTTCTTTCTTCAGCACAGTTATACCCTCCCATTTGATAACCAAGAATTACCCTCATCTTCTTACCTGTTCCCTCCCCACACCCCACTTAGTAGGTGACAAACTCCCCAGCCTTGAATTAGCTGTGAAGGTGACTCAAAATCAAACTGTATATTTGGATCCAATAAGGCAAATTATATCCTCAAGCAGTATTTGCTTTATTCACTGACCATTTTATCTCCTGCTTCATTCCTACACTCAACTGGTGATAGGCTGGTATATTGCACAGTCCTTCTCTTCCTGTGAAACCAAAAGGTGTTTGTAAGTTTTGCTGAGTATCAGTTCTTAGGTTCTGCCTGTGGACTACAAGCTGTGAAGAGCCCTGGATTTTGCTACTGAAAAGAACTGATACAGAATAACCATTTAAAATGTTTTATTTAGTTAGTTAATTAGTTAGTTATAGTTCAGGATATCCCTTTATAAACTTTTCCCTCTATAAATGTGTAAGGGCATACATAGATCATGTACACGTGTTTCCAATGTGATTTAAGAATGCTTGTTTTATCACTGAAACAATATGAAACAGCAGGCTTATCTATTCTACATTTTTAATTTGTTTGGGGAAGAGAGGATTCATTTAATCAAGCTAGAACTTTCTGCTTGCTTAATCTCCCTCTTTCTCTCTTAACATTTCCCAATCCGCATTCCTCTGAAAGTGGAAAGGGCCCTAAGCAATGATGTGTTTGAAGTTTACCTGGCAAGGAAGAAACTCTTGGACTGAAATATGCGTCCACAGATAAGGTAGGAAATGAACAGAGTTATGTGTTACGAAATCTACAATTTTCACTAAAGGACAGATAGACTGTGTTATTTCAAATATTGGCTGAACAGTATTTACTCATTGCTCTTAGATACAGCAAAAATATGTCATGGTTTGGAGTTGCTTTTTATTTGCTTTACGTCAGTGAACTCTTCCTGAACAAGAATGTAGAAAAACTTCCTCATTATAATAAAATGCAGAGAGATTTGAAAAGCAAGGTATGGAAAGCTCTGAAACAAAGGCAGACTCAAAGTATGTAAAAAAAGATTTTTGAATTTTTTTCAAAAAATTATTTTTTTAACTTCCATAAAACTTGAAATTGTGTATGAAGTAGTCATCAAATCAAAAAAAGAATGGATTTGAGTGTCCTGGAGAAATTTACAGCTGAATTCCAGCTCTGGCAAGTATATTTTGATCTGGTGTAATACTACAAAATGCATACAAAATAAAGAGATAGGACACTTTCTCATTTACAATCAGTACATAGTTCATGAAACATTTTAAAAACTGAACGCTTAAAGAATAGAATGAAAGCTTATAATGAAGTTGAACAAATCTGAACATTAACAAAATCTTCCAACAGTGTTAAAACGTAAAAGACTACATAGTAATATCTCTTCTGTCAGTGTCTAGATTATCTTCCAATTATGGTTCCATCCCATCTTTGCATCTTCTTCCTGTCCTGCTCTTTGGCTCAGGATATTCCATTCCCTTTCATTTGAACAGTAGGAAGTTCACAGTTCCAACAGGAAGGCCACACCTTTCCAAGACCAATCAGATGTAATTCCATGACTCGTATTTTATGGATAACCTTGATAATATGAGATATATTTGATTATTTTCTTAGGAAAATTAGATGAGTTTTGGCAATTTTTTTTTCTCTTGTATGTATAAGCATTACAATTTCTCTTTCCTTCACTACAAGTAACTTCCATTTCTTGGTATTTAGTAAAGAATGAAAAAGATGTTTGATCTCCTTTCTCTTTTAGTACAACACGTATTTGAGGGAAGTTTCACATGCCTAATAGTTCAGGTACAATTTGTTGTCCGCTGTCTGAAAATTATTTGACATATGGAACTTTAGTCTGCTGCTCACATATAAACATATAGACACAGAGCTTGTATTTTTATCATAAGTCTAAAGATTAAACACAGAAGCCATAGAAACTATTCCATCTCTTCCGGAGTAACATTTGAAACTTGTACCATATTGCAAGAAGATGCCTATCACTACACAATTAAATTAAGCCTGTGTCCCAGTTGATACACAAATACTGTGAACTGCAACTTATAATTGCTCGGATTTGGTGAGCCCTCTGTTAAAATCTCATCCTATTTCCAGCACCTCAGATTATAAAGGTGTATTGTGTTACCCTTTTGGTTTAGGAATTTATGCAGCAAGAGAAATTGACATGATACAATTAAAAGTGTTTTAGCTGTATCAAAATAGAAATCTATAGGAGTTGTGTAATTTTGGAGCCTAAATACAATCATGATTACATGTTGTTAAACATTCAGAGAAAATGATGCAGGCTTATCTTTCAAGTGTAAATTGTTGTAGAAAGAGCCGGAAATGTTTGGCAGGTTTTTACAGTTTTCACTGTCAAAGATCTTCAGGGATCAAATGCAGAGCAAAACTGTGTGTGGAAAAAAAAAATAAAAGAAAAGAAAATATTTTCAAAGTAGAAGCAGTTTTATGTCATCTTCTGGAAGTCTTACCTTCATTTCAGCGTTTTAAAATCATAAAAGTGGATAACTCATGTCTGCTATAGCATGAACTCTACTATATTAAAAATGTAAACAATTTGAGACTCTGTTACTTGTACATAAAGCAAACTTTGTCTGTGAAAACACTATAATGGGGCCACTGGTTGTCTCAAGGATTCTTCCTTGTCAGCAGTGGAACTCACTCTCTGCTCCTCCATCCACCAAGAAAGACTTATACCAGCTCTTTGCTGGTATAAGAAGTAGATGCTTCTACTTGCCTTGTCTTGCCTTCTCACTGGGACTGCTTGTCCTGCCAGGGAAATTCCAACTTCAGCTCCTGAAGAAGATGGCTATCTCCCAAAAAACCATGAAGCACTGGCTTCTTGGTCTTACTAGAAACAGGGGTAAGTTTTATGCCTGGGATTTCATAGGTTATGCAGTTTCCTGTCTATGCAGAGGGTTTCTTTTCAATGGTTGTCTTGACGGTAAAGAAAACATTGGCTGTGGACAACTTGGAGAGTGGATACAGAGTAAGGGCATGGCCTACTGCCCTTGGGTAGAGATTAAAAAACACTTTGTATGTTCTATCTGGGGAGCAGAAATTTATTTTGGAATACACTACCTGAGTGGACAGGGCAGGAATGAGTGTGAGACCTGGGAATTTCTTGGCAGGAATCACCTGCCTCTTAACTCCTGCAGTGCTCACAGAGGCAATAGGAAATACAAAGCAGAGATGTGAGAGGAGGAAGGGATCCCCTTGCATGTTCTCTGCCTGACAGGGAGGGTAGAAGTCTTTGCTTGGCTAAGTCACACGTGTAGATCTACAACTGTAAATGCTTGCAGTTTCCCCACTGTGGTGGTTTCACTGTGTTGGACAGCTAAACGCCAAAACTTTTTCACTTCTTCTCAGGGAAAGAGGGAATGGAGAATATTTGATGGGGGTAAAACAAGGGATCATGAGTTGAGATGTGGATAATTTAATTAAAGAGAAAAGCTACAAGTACACTGTAGAACGCTGTATAGGCTACTGTAGGGAAAATTCACTCCACCCCAGTCAGAGCCAGTATACATATATATCCTGACCAGGGATAAAAATAAAGAAGATACAGATGCCCTTGTGAAGCTTCCCTGCCCATATTTGCTTTAGACTGCAGGAAGAAGAGAGTGAAAAGTCTCTAGATGCAGCATAATTACAAGTTCTGAGATTGTTAGGAATGATTATTTTTACTGGAGGGCAAAGAGATCTGAGTGGCTTGGTACTGAGTGGTTTGATACTTTGCAATGCTTCTTGTGGTATATGTGTTTCCTTGTATCTTGGCCTCAGACAGGGAGTGGGACAGCCAGCATCTGTAAAAGACCAAGGAAGTGTCCAGTCCAGAGATGAGAATGGACAGTTCCCAGGCAATTTTTCTCTGCTGGTCAAATTGCATCTGCAGAACTGAGGATGAAGCTGTGCAGTATGAATATAGAAGTGTTCATTATCCCCAGCTGAATTGGGATAGATTGGGTTTGCAGCCCAAGGAGGATATCCTTCAGCAAGACCTTCTATCCCAGTGGGCAGTATTGCAGCTTGTATGTGTCAGGGCAAAGGGTCTGAGTCCTGTGTAATATAGTCTGATGTGAATGGAGGTGTTTGTTCAGAGGGAATAGGAACAACCCAAATGCTCTGGCACTCTCTATTCCCCTCTGGCCGTGGTGGAGAGGAGTGGTGACAGTTGCCTGGGAAGCATTGCCAGACAGTATTTCTCTCCTATGCAGGATATGGGAAATAGATCAGAAAAGGACATAATTGGAGAGAAGACAGAGGAGAGAGCTCCACAACCTGTACTCTGGGTTGAGAAAGATATTGTAAACCTTCTTTTTACTTACTTTAAACTCATAGCTTTACAGCAGAAGGGTATGAATGAGGTCTGTGGCCATAAACAGGGCAAAACAGACTCAGACTTCATACTGAAGTTAGTTCAGGGAATGCCAGCAACAAGGACTTGGTTAGCCTGAGTGCAGCCGAAGAACAGAGAGGTATCGCCAAGTGGGTGGAAGGTCCATTGACTACCTGAGTGTGGCTGAGACTTATACTGGTCACTAGTTTAAGGAGGCTTAGAGAGCTGAGCAGATCTTTAGAAATTGGTCATCTTGTGGGGAAAGGGGCTGGCTCAAACGTCTGACCAGGTGTGTTAGTGACCTAGTATCCTCATAAAGAAATCTACAGAAATTAAATATCAATACTTCGATCTCTAGAGTAACTCCTAAGCATGAAATATCTATCAGGCAGAATAACTAACAATGTGCAGCGTATTTCTATCCCATTATTCCATTATAGTAGTTAGCCAATAATTATGAAAACTGATTCATTCACAAACTGGACCGAAGAACTTCTGGAGGTCTCCTACAACTTAAATTGTTCTATCAATGATTTTTTATTTTCAGATAGGGTCAGTTTCAAAAAGTTGTTCCAATTCCTTTATGACATCTGAAAGTTAGATCTTACACATGCTTGCAAAACATAGTAACAGTATACCAAGCTTGGCTTTATGTCTCTGCTTTACTACTCTTAGACCACTATTTGTCATTTCTTGGAAGGTTTGGAGAGAATTCTACTCTCACAGTACACAATAGCATAAACTCATGGCATTTACCTATAAGGTTCCGTTGTTCATCCCCTGGTAATGAACCCCTTTTATTCATGTTCTGTGCACTTGTCTATCCTGTGCATAACACATCCACTGACATGCAACTGTAGTCATTATCCTGTTATCCTACAAAGATTGCACTGGAACTGGAAGGAGAAAATTTCCATGCAGAAAACTAATCCAGTGATATTTTCAGTGTGACAAGAAACAGGACTTTCTGTAATTCTAACCAGACAGTCTGCTATTGAAAGATACATGGTTCAATTTCTTGTCTAAAAATTGAGTGTTTAATAGGGACCAGAACCTTGGGGTGCTAATCTAAGCCATATTAAACTTTGCATATTTTGAGGCTTAGCTATCACTACCATATTATTTACTTCTTCACTGTTGCATAACTCTTTCACTACTTCCTGTCTGTCATATAATTTCTTCATTGTTCTTTTTTTTATGAAAAATAATGCAGAAAAAGAAGAAACAATGAATATCAGGCACGCTAATACTTTTAAATGGATCTTCAAATTATTATTACAAGATCAATTTGGAAGAAAAGAAATAGTGAAAACTGCCTGAAGTCTTCTTAAGAATAGAAAAATCTCATGTCGAGAATTCAAGGGGAAAAGAAGACTATTGAAGATGGAAAACAGTTCTGGTGTCTGAGAATAAAGATAACTAATTATCAGGGTAAATTTGCAGTGTTCTCTAGGAACTTTGGAGACATTACTGTTAAAAAGAAACCTAATACATTTTGAAATATTATCAGCAATGACCACAATGAACTGATGGAATGCACTTTTAGCAAGTTTGCTGATGATACAAAGGTGGGAGGAGTAGCTAACACACAGAAGACTGTGCTGCCATTCAACAAGACCTGGATGGCTGGTGAGCTGGGCAGAAAGGAATCTTAAGAGATTCAACAAGTGTAGTGCAGAGTCCTACATCTGGGAAAGAATAATTGCATGCACCAGTACAAGTTAGGGGTTGATCTGCTGGAAAGGATCTCTGCAGAGAAGGACCTGGGTGTCCCGGTGAGCAATAGGCTTGCCATGAGCCAGCAGCGTACCTTTGTGGCCAAGAAGGCCGATGTTATCCTGAGGTGCATTAAAAGGAGTATGGTCAGCAGCTCAAGGGAAGTCCTCCTCCCCCTCTGCTCTGCCCTGGTGAGGTCACATCTGGAGTACCGTGTCCAGTTCTGGACCCTCCAATTCAAGAAAAAATTCTAAAGAGAGTCCAGTGGAAGGCCACAAAGGTCATGAGGGGTCTGAAGCATCTCTGAGGAAAGGATGAGAGATCTGTGAGTGATCACCCTGGAGAAAACTGAGGGGAGGTAATATCGATGCTTACATATATAAAATGATTGTGTGACAGTCAAGTGGATGGGTTTAGGCTATTTTCAACAGTGCCCAGAAATAGAACAAGAGACACACAAATTGGAACATAGAAAGTTCCATACAAACATGAGGAAAAACTTTCTTACTTTGAGGGTAACAGAGCACTGGAACAGGCGGCCCAGAGCAGTCATGCAATCTCCTCTGGAGACTTTCAAACCTGCTCAGTTACTTTTTTGTGTAACACACTCTAGTGAACCTGTTTTTGCATTGGATTGGACTTTCTGAACTCCAAAGGCCCCTTCTAACCTCTATGATATTCTGTGATTCTGTGTGATTAACCAATTTGTGTTCAGAATTTTGGAAAAAGGTCATAGTAATTAAAAGGAATTATGTTGAAAAAAAATATATAATAGTATGTAAAAAAAAAAAAGAAAAATAGACATTTATTCCAGTCTGCCTGAAAAGTTGCTGTTGATCTATGCCCATTAACCAGACCAAAGTTTCTGCAATACTTTTCTTAACTGTATCCATCTGGTGTGAGGCTGGATCTTCTTCACCCAGGGCTGCTGGACTTGACCTGACCTTTGTCCTAGGGGCTGCTTTGCTGGCTGAGTCCAGTAGTGACTGGGCAGTAGTGCCTTGCGATGACTGGGCTGTGGTTGTCCCTGGTTATCATCTTCATCCCGTCCTTTTCCTCTTTGGTGGAGACTGAAGGATGAGGCTGGTCAGGAAGGGAGGGCACAGCTCTGCTGGTCTCTCTCCAGCCCTTAGTGTTAGACAACTGATTTTAACAGAGCATTTAACAAAACAGTTAAAAGGCATAAATAAAAAACAGATAAATAAAAAAATTAAAAAGTTGATTTAATCTCACCTCTGAAAAGTGACATCCCAAACTAAGCAGCATTTAATTCCATGTCTAATTAGGTGACAAGGAAAGTAGACTGTAAAGCTGTATTCAGATGAGAAATCGCCATGAGCCATGCTGAAGGTGCAAGATGATAGTGGTGATTTTCATTTTCCAGCCAAACCCAAGTACAATGGTGGAACATAAAAGAGGTTTATGAGAAGTGCCACGCTGGCCCTGCTGGAAGCTCCATTTTTCAGTTTTTCCACAGGCTCAGTACAACATGGACACCAGTAATAAAGTGGTGTTCTCACTACCCACCCTGCTGAAACCTGTGTTTTAAGCAACTGCTGTATGTGTTGGAAAGTTTACCTGTGTCTCAGTGCCCACTGTGTTTGGTCTGTTGGCTGAGTCTGTCAAGGAGCAGATTGTGTGAGGTTACTTTACATTATATAGATTGGCAGCTGGCATCCTATCACCAAGTTCTATCATACATAAATGTGTGTCCTCCACTTCCCAGATACACATCAGCAGTCAGTACTGACTTGCAATCACCACCAGCGTAGTCCGGATTTGATTAAATGGCTAGAACCCTGTCCACTGCAAATCCCTGAGTCACCCTGTTCTGCAGTATAAAATTTCCAAGACAGAAATCCTTGTTGCTTGATCAGCTGTAGAACACTTGAACTTATAGATGAAGAATTAAACAGAATGTTTTTACGTTTCACAATATTCATTTAATCCATGAACACTATATAATTCATTTCATGTTGATTCCTCCCCAGGCGTAACTGAATTCCAAATGAAATTTATCTTCTCATCTGACACACACCTGAACATTCAACTTTACAGTTCAGTTCTTCCTCTTGCACATAAGAAACCTCTTAAAAACAAGATAAAATAGTTTGATATTATTTTTCATATTTTTATGACATAAGCACCTCAATTTTAAATGTAACTATATTTGTGTTTACTCAACAGTCCACTGAGTCTTGTGTGTAATAATTTCCAAGAAATACAATAGGTTTGTTTTGATAAACAGAGACATAGGACAGACATAGTAACACCGGAAACGACAAAACTTCTGTTTAATAAAAATATAATACAGGCATAAATAATCACAAAGCAGAAATTCATATTTGCATCATGTGCTATCATTTCTTACAATCACTTTAGAAATCTATTCATAATTTGACACTTAAGTCACGAGATCCACATTTGTCACAAACTGACCTCTCACCAATTGCAGACAAGCTAATACTTTGGGACAGTGCTATCCATTGTATATGCAATTCTTATAAAACCATCTCTTTTAATTTTCTTGCTGTTTGAGAATCTGAGACGTGTGTGCTTGGAACAACATTGACATTAATAAAAAGGTCAAATAAAAGTGCCTTTAATGGGCCAACAAAGCTGGGAACGGAGCCAGACTTTTATAGGCTAGCTTTGGCATAAAAGTAGACTTTCCAGTCTCCTGAAAGCCAGATGTACTTGGTTGCTCTCCTCATCACTACAATCAGAATTCTTTGATGATTGTAAAGCTAGAAAATTACTATTTAACCAGTTTTTCAGTTACTGCCTTATATCTATACCAGGAACTGGATAATGGTCCTCTTCTGCCTATAGGTTTATTTCAGATCTGCATAGGCACCCATCTCTGCTACTTCTGGAAGAGGAATAAAGCAGTGGACAATTGCATACAAAGGCCTCCAACCTCTGAGCAGGAGCAGATGAGAAAGTAATTGTTGCAACCAGAAATGGTTTGGCACTCTGAAAGGCTGTTGGTGCAAAGTCATGTCTAGGAAAGGAAGAGAGCTAAATGCTGAGTAGTCAGTGGAATCAGCAAATTGACCATAATATTAATGGAAATACTGCTGCATTAATTCTTCCTCTGTGGCTTTGACATTTTCTCAGACAAGGTCTGGCATTAATCTCTCTATGTATTTTTTACTGCATTGCTAATGTTCTGATTTTAGTGGAATTCTACCTATAGAAAAGGGTGTTACTCGTCTAAACATCAGCACTGAATCTGTTTGTGAGGAGTTAAACCTGAACTTAGCAATAATGAGAGAGAGAAATAAGTAACATAATGTTTGGAAGGCAAAGAGTGAAACTTCAGCTCTTCACTTCAGTGCTAAGATTCAAGGGCATAATAATGAAGCGGTTAGTTCCCTACAGATAGTTCTGATAATAAAATCTAAATGAATGTTTTTGGGTCCTCTTATACTCTGCATAAATTCACACTCATGTTGTCATTGGAATACTTTCTCCCTTCCTGAGAGATTTTCCAGGAGAAAGTAATGTGGTCCATAATTCAGGTTTTAAAGGACCAAACTACTGTATGCATAAAATAGCTGGAGCTTTGTCAATTCCGTCCTCACAGCTTGCTCTCCAGAGCTGAGCTGGCAACGGAAGTGGAAGGAGGTGTCAGAGAGTTTTCTGCCTTTGGGATGAAAACAGTGATTCTAAGAATGTGGTTTTCTTCTGGGTTTTGTCTTACTGAGAGAAAACAATAATAATTTCACTTTTGGGGTCTACCAGACACAGAAATGTGGATGTTACAGATAAAAGTAATAACTAAAGATAACATGTAAAAAGACATATTTTACCTACACCTGTCTATGAAACACTAAAATTACACTGACAAATAATATATTTTTTTACTGTGAATTATGTAACTTCTTAATACTTCTAAGAAAAAAAAAGAAAAAAATTACACGTTTAAAACTTGTGCTTCTATTATGATGCTAGTGGAGCTGTATAGTGTGACTAGTTTAAAAAGTGGTCAATCTGCTTTAGAGATTATTTTAAATGAATTTTCATTACTTCAGGATATTAAATGTAAATCTAACTGAAGGTGGAAAAGTTGTTTAATTTAAATACTTTCAAAAATTTCTCTTTTTCCAAAAATGAAATATTACTACTATCCTAATAATACCACTTAACCTTGCTGAATTTTGCCAACTTGAATATTTCCATCAACTTCAGTTCTGTTTCTTGCAGTCTTATGAGGCATTGGACTATAGGGAACTTTCCTTTTATTCTATAGAAATGAGATGCAGTCTTGGAAAAAATTCAGGGAACTTTTAGAATAAAGAAGAATACACTTTCTTTAGAATTTGGATTTGAAATACCCAGAGAGAAGACCAAGAATTTTCTTACAAGCCTTAAAGAACTCGAGGCTTTTAGGTTCTTTGTTGGAACCCTAATGTCAAATTAATCAGAGCTTGATATTTTCCCAGTGCTCCAATATCTTGAAGCTCCAAACCTATCTCAGCTACTAGGCCTGCTGGGCCTTTCAGATTCTATTCTCTTTGCCATAAAAACTGATGAAGAGCTAGAAACCACTAGATTTTATTTTATACCAAAAAAACTGGTCCTGTTTCTGAAAAATATATATATATATTATTATATTTTTTTTTCTGGGTCTATATTCTTGAAAGATTGCACCCATTGTTCTGAAAGAGAGAGAATACCATGTTGTCAGCATGCCATTTTTCCCAATGAGCAGAAATGCATACATGTCCAACAAGTAAATTCTCATGTCTGTTAAACCTCTTACTACCAGCAACTGACTGTTAAAATGATCAAGGAAAAAGCCAAAATCTTCCTCTTAAACTAAATTCAATGGGAAACAGAGGATTCATGGCTTGATCCATATGTAGTTCAACTTTTGAATTTTTTGTTTGTGTATGTTTTAGGTCTGGATTAACAGATTACAAAGATGAAACCCCTATTAAAAATTTAGCAAGCAACTTTTTATTTGCAAGTTCACAGAAGAGATCTCCACTGTGATTCATTTAAAATATTGGGCCATATCTAGGATGTAATTCCTTGAAGTTGCCAAAACCAAAGGCAATGTCATTCCATTACAGTCATGTGATGACAAGTCTAAAATCAGTTCACTGTCAGTGATTATATATGAACCAAAGTGATAAATTTTATGAAACAAATGCTGACAGAATAATATTCTAGCATCACTAAAATGATATTTCTAAAATTTGGCATTCATAAAAATAACTTCTTTAATGTTTTTCTGAACTCATACATGCTCTTTAAGTATAACCCAGCAATTTTCTTCTTACCAATCATTTTCATGTTTTGAAATACAGGTTTTTTGTATGTTACGTTTTTCCAGAAGTAAAATATTTTTCAATGAAAAAATAACCACTATTCTATTTGTTGTGTTTTAGCCCAGCAGGCAACTAAGCACCACACAGCAATTCACTCATTCCCAGCTCTCTGGGTGAGATAGGTGAAAGAACTGTGAAAAACAAAGTAGAACTCATAGGCTGAGTAAAAAAAATATTTACAAAGACAGAAAAGGAAAAGAGAAACTATATATTTACAGAACAAGTAATACACACTGCAATTGCTCACCATCTGCTAACTAGTGACCAATCAATTAATGACCAATTAATGTCCAGCCCCAGGGTCACTCCCCACAGTTTTATAATTTTTTCATGATGTCACATGGTATTAAATATTCCTTTGGCACGTTTAGGTCAGCTGTCCTGGTTCTGTCTCCTCCCAGCTCCTTGTGCACCTCCAGTCCCTCTGCTGGAAGGGTATCATGACAAGCTGAAACATTCCTGGCTTTGTGCATCACTGCTGAGCAACAGCTAATACATCAGTGTGTTATCAACACTGATTTTCTCCTAAAGCCTATAGCATCATACCAGACAGTAATGGAGAAGATCATCTCTGTCACAGTTTAAATAAGAACATTGTTTTAGCATCAATTTGAGCCGGAAGAGATTCAGATTGGATTTTAGGAATAATTAATTCTCCGTTAGAGCAGTGAGGCACTGGCACAGCCTGCTTGGGTAGGTGGTAGAGTCACCATCCCTGGGGTGTTTAATGAGAGGATGCGTGTAGTATTTAGGGACATGTTTTAGAGGGAAATATTAGTGGTAGATGGATGGATGGACTAGATGGTCTTTAGAGGTCTTTTCCAACCTTAACGATTCTATGATTATGATTCTATACTCACGGACTTGTACTTGAAGCTTAGACAGCCTACATAAAAACCAAAGGTGTTTTTGGCATCTTTTCTTCCTTATTTAAAATGCATTTTATTCAGTCATATCAAGCAAACTGAGAATTAAAACAATCCTCTGCACTGTCCTCAAGCTACTGGACAGTGCATTGCTTATGTGGGAGATTTTAATGTGTAATATTAACCCTGGTAAAGAACTGGAGAATATTAGATGTGTGGCCTCATTTTCAAATGACAACTGCTCATAATGAAAAGTTACTCCAGGATTTTACCTTTCAGCACATTCCAATTTGGAAAATTTGTGCAAAGAATTTAGTTAACTGAACTTACTAGAGTATAGATATGCACTGTTATGGGGCCTCTGTACATCTTGTTAAACATGTTTTAATTTTGAATTAAGAGGTTAATTGGACATCGTCAGAAGTAAATGAGAGTCTAGTTAAATGAAAAGTTTGTCTCTAATACATAGTATTTCTGAGCCTGTTTCTTTAATAATAGTTTATAATTAACTGACAAATAGCAAAAAAATAAGCATATAAGATGATGACTCTCTAGATGGTTAAAAGAGGGATCTGTGGACACTGGTACGTATTAACTTGTAATACCTAATGATTAAATTAACTTTAGTGGAACAATACAGATCCACTGAGAACATGAATAAATCGTTCACATGACAAAACTGGTCAGTTAACACACACAGCATTATCACAGAAGTAAATAGAAAGTAAAAATAAACCTTTGTAAAGTTTGCTTTTGCAAAATAAAATGTAATTGTCTTTCATTATGATATCAAAGGCATCAATTGTAATTTAAAATAAGCACATTTGCTTTTGAAGTCCTTATTAAAATCGGGAAATTTTCCACTGTATATATCCTACTTCCATAAGGAAATTTTTTTTTTCTCTTGTAGCTATAAAAAGAATTATTTCTACACTTTAGATAAAATTCTTATTCTGGAAGTTAACAGGTTGAAGGAGTTGGACATCAAAAGAAAATAAAGATGTTTTCTTTCTGACTTACTCCAGTCAATTTCATTATTTAAAGTCTCAAGCTTTTCTGGGCTTTCAGCATGACTATCACTGGCTAATAAGTCAGTCACAAATCAAAAAACATTAGAAAGAAGAGCAAATGTATTAAGAAGGTAAAAAAAATAAATAAATCAAACAGGAAAAGAAAGTCTGTAAGTGCAAACCTTGTGAATCTAAAAACAACAGCAAACAAAACAAAACAAAACAAACAAAAAACAACAATAAGCGAATGTGAGAGAGGAAAGAAACGTGACTAATTAGGGAGGCAGTATCCAGAAAACATTCCCAGAATCCTTTATGTAATCTTTTTTATTGTCTCCTCTAAAATAACTGCTTTTCTTATGAAAATGCTTCAGTGTTCAGAGTGGCTAGTTGTTTAGCAGCTGCCTGCTTTGTCTGGACTTCTATACTTTCAGAAACCTTGGAAGAAATAATGTACCGTGTGCTAGAGGCAATGGCTGCCCGAGTCCAGAGAGGTTAGTGGGAGATCTGGTTGTGAGGTAGTAGCTCTGAAATTACTCAGAAATCCTGCTTCTACCATTCCCAAATAAATCATAAGTTTGGCAAAAGAACTGGAATATGAATGAAATAATTTGGAGAAGGGAATTTCTTCCAGCAAATGCAAAATATCTTAGTACTCCCCAAGAAAGTACTTTCACCAAAAGGAAATCTGTGCCGAGTAAGAGAACTCGGTGCTCCACATGATATCTTGTTTGTGATGAGTCACAAAGAAAACAGCATTTGCTACGGAAATTTTATGTGACGCTTGACATTACAACTGGAAGTTGTATCTTGTGATGCTCCTCCCATCAGGCAGGCCGAGAAGCAGAGGTAAAATCATTCTCCGCTGACGTCAATGGGAGTTCTGCCACTGTCTGAGACCAGGGCCAGGAGATCACTCCAGGATTTTTTCTCAGGTGATTTATCATATTTTTTTTTTAATTTGACAACTTCACAGTTGAGAGTCCACTTTGTCTTTTTATACAGGGCATTATAGCATATTTCTATTGCTTAGAATTTTTTTTCTACTAGCTGAAATGTATGTTATAGCAAGATTTAAAACATAAAGGTGAGTGTTGAAATCATGCTACTGTATGCTCTCTAGTATGGGTTATTTACCCTTCTAATTGTGGTTGCTTCTACTTGTATTAGTGGGTGTTCTGTGGATTTTCAGGGGATTTGGCTCTTCATTTTGTGGTTCCTAGTCATCACCAACTTTTGAGTAAGAAATCCTCCCATTCACAGAGAGGTAATTTTTGGAGTAAAGAATAATGCTACTTCTGTTTGTTGAATCATAATGTTATAGTTTCTATTTCTGAAAGCATAGACTCTGGTGGCCACAGAAATTTACCAACAATAACAAAGTTAGCATGGACTTCTTGGTGTTCTATCTAAATGTCACGAAACAAAAATACTCTTAGCATAAAAATACCTCTGCAGAAATAATCACTATTCAAATAGCACAGGTTGAAATGTTCTGAAAAGAGTATATTATTTTTCCACGTATCATATCTCATAAATGCTTATCAATTTCTAGACATTTCATTGCACTGTTATTTCATAAATATTTCAAAAAAAAATGAATGAGTGTTCTGGCAGAGTCTTCACCTTGTGAGCTATCAAGCTGACAATGTCTTAGTGAAGAAATACTACATGAGAATGCACTCATTTCAGTGACAGTGACACGGTGGGATTTCAGAAGTTCTCTTTCTAAGCAAATTTAGTTCCCAACTGAAATTAGAATTATTTGCAAAAATTCAAGAAGAAGCAAGTGAAACTGAAATTACTGCTAAAATACCTGTACCAATTTTTTCCTAATTAATCAGGTTAAAATGTGCTTGATATTTCCACAATACATCCCACATACAGAACTGGAAAATTCAAATAAAAGTCATTTATAGAAAAAAACTGATTTGGATATTAAAAATTAATACTGACTAGTGAAATATAAAATTAAAGATGACTGAGCACTGCTTACTGCATAACCTTTCTTTCCATCCAAAAACTGAAGAGCTAGGAAGTGCTAGCAGAATATGAAAAACATGGCTTGTTCTGTTGAGTTATCATTGTCTTCACACCAGTGCTTTGCATAAACCAAGGACAGTGTCATTATTTCTTGGCTCAAGGTAATTTTGTCAGCTTAGCTCTACTTGGTTGAAAGGAAAAAAATGTTTCTAAGCTGTTATTAATATTTTATAGATATGATTGTATATAAAAGAACTGATCTATATTTTATATTCAGTTCAGTAACTAAGAACTGTTAACTGAAGCTTCACACAAAAAAGCAAATAATAGAGCACAAAGGCATTCTTTGTACTTCTAGCAAAGGTCAATTTACAAATGTAGTAAAAAATGATTCATGTGATCCTGTGCTGAGAATAATAATAATTTCTTTTAATAATGTAACAAAGTCATTATTTAATTATGCTAATGATTAAAATTTTCCAGAGTTCTAAGGAAATCTTAATAAAGACCTTTAAATCCACTTAAATTTATGAAGTATCATGTTACTGTGTTCTTTCATTTCTCAATACTAATGGGAAAGGGAGACCAAACGTACTGTAAAACAGATCATTCTAATGATTTTAAAGGCCTAGAGTAGTATTGTTAAATTAAAGGAAGAAGCATTTCAAAAGATTCAAATTTGTTACCAGTGCTTGCATACTTTGTTACAGCTAGCAAATGATAGAACTTCAGCTATTGCAATTCAACAACTTGATACAAAGAAAAATATAGCTAACAAAACAAATTCTAGAGTTATTTGTGTGGGTAAAGCATTTGAGTTTAAAAATATTTCCTCATCTGTTATAAAAACTGATCATGGAAGCAGAATTTCTATCTGCATTTGGCTTCCTAGAGATATTTTAAAAGTGAAATAAAAGTGTTCTGCTGTTCATACAGGTACAGAGCCAAATTTTGTGAAGACAGGAAAATATTATCATAAATACAAATTAATGCTTTATGAACATGACGATCAGCTAGCAGCTGTTAGTATAAAGCTCCCAATGAAGACAGTTTCAAGAAATGACTGAAGAGAGTGCATCAGGAAGACAGTATCCTGTTTTTCTCTACAGGGAATTGAAAAAAGAAGTCTTCAGGGACATCACAGAAAAGTAATACATACATCACTAAGACAAGGTCGGAAATTATCTAAGGGACGCTATATACAGCAAAAAGATAGGGTTCAGTAAGGAGGCAATATCATTCCCTTTCAATTAACAGACTTTTTAAATGCATGGTGTTAATCTCAAACAAGGTTTGTTGTGAAATTTTGTTCTTTTTTTTTGTGCAAATGGATTTTGGAAAATGAGATTAGGGTTCAGCAAACTAGAATAATGATGAAAATGGCACAACCTGATAACTGATATAAAAAATACTTTTCCAGAAATAAAGCTGAGGTCAGTCATTATATTAATAATTCCTTCTTCCTTCTCTCCTCTTTTGGGGTACTTTTAAAAAGAAGCCTATGATGTGTATGTCACATATGTGCTACATAATTATGAAGTGAACTCAACTGTTAAGTTTCCATCTTTGACAAAATATTATACACTGCCATCTCCATACTGACTTGGATCTAGTCCTCAAAATGTCCTTGGCTTGAGAATGGCTTACAATAAAGTCTTGAGCCAAAGCAGGCATTTTCTTGGCATCAAGTAGGACTGCCTCTGCCCATCCAGAGAAAGTGTTGCAATAAACAGGGCTCAGTTCAACACTTATTTATAATTTTAAACAATAAAACAATTAACTATTTACTCAATCTACTGTAAAAAATAAAAGATTAGTGTGTTACTGAAGAACTATAGAAGCCTGGTACAGCATGAGGATGTGGTAGTGATGGGCAGGTTGTGTGTAAAAGGAAGCAGTGACTGTAATCATTGTTTAAAATACTGAAATAATTCTTTCATAGTGACATATAAATGTTGATAATTTATTTCCTTTAGTTAGAGACCAAAAAAAAAAAAAAGCAAAACAGAATTTTGTCAAAATAAAAAATGTGCTCTTTACTAGCTTAATTTATCCACACAGAACTGCACTAAGTAATGCCACAAATATTTTCTGCCAGTTTTCAAGCTGTATTAATTTTTCTCACTGTATTAATTTCTTGCTGAAATAGACCCAAGTCTAGTGTCTTATCAGGGAGTTTTAGGCAATTTTATTTTATAAGGACCAAAGACCTTTCATGAAGACCATCTCAGTCAGAAAGTGTGATGACTTCAAAAATGAGAAGGAATAATGGTGGTTTTACACTCACACACAATGATTAAGGCACAGGACCTGTTTATAAACAGCAATATTTTGTATATGTTTCCTATTATAAAAGAAATTTGAACCCTATTCTGCAGGAAAAAATAAATGAAAGGCAAGAAACAAAGACAAAAATGTAACACTTTGAAGTGAACTCAGCTTGGACTATTTCTGTAGTATTACATCACTGCTGGGAAACTACTGTACTGTGGTCATTTACTGGAAAACTAAATGCATAGAATTTGGAAGGCATAAAAATTTAATAAACTGAAGGTAAAAGCAGTGAACTATGCTAAAGTCAATTTCTGAAGCATTTCAATTAAACTCAACTAATTTATACACAGAAACCAAAAGTTGTCTTGAGAATTTTCTCCTTCTTGTCATGGTTACAGACAGGTTAAATGCTTCCAAGAACTATCATTTACATTTATTTGACTTACTCAATCTTTCATTTAATGTCATTAGCATATGGTTAACCTCAAATATATTTAACACCAATTTTACAGCTTAAAATAAATCCAATGTTCCAGCTCCGTTTATTTGTTTCAAAGCCCAAACTCAGGGCCAAGGAATGGTTCCAGTGTGCTATTAAAATCAATGAGAATCTTCTGTTGACTGCAGACAATATTGACTCAAGCCACCCATCCAGAGCCCCAGGTCTCAGGCTGTACAACTTAATTAATGTGCTTCAGTCAGTGAATTGGTTCCTTCGTAGAACCTCAGCTCTGGTGCCTTGAGAAACAGCGTAATATCATAAAAGAGGATATTCCTTTTCAGTTTACTGGAAGAATGAATGAGGAGCTAAACATTCTGATCATTAATGACAGCTGTGCAGTGAAATGTGTCAGTGCAAAAAAAAGGCATAACACAATATGAATAACCACTGGTGCTGGCCTTCAAGCCAGTAGCCTTTCCTCCACAAACCTCACCAGATCTTGTTTATGCCAGTGATACAGAAAGAAGGGAAGGGGATAAATAGTCTTTCATATTACATGTACAAAAAATATCTTAATAGAAATGTAAATATCTTACAATACTTTAAACGTTTTCTTTGAAATCTGAAATTCCCCATATAATATGGACTGTCGCTCCGACATGGAATTGATATATATGCTGTTGCAGCAAAACGTGCTTTTGTTGCACAGTTATTTACTGAGTGCACTCAAAAAAGAAGTGTAAGCAGCTACTTACAGTAGCTATTCCAGCTTCCTGAGAAGTCATTAAAAGCTGTTGAAGATTGACATGAAACCAAAGTACAGTTTCAGTGGTGTGATCCACCTTTGCTTATACTTTACTGATAAATGAGAAGTTAGGTCAGAGATATACGACCTTAACATGTTTTACCTTCACACGTGAAATGGCAAAAAATAAGAAAATCAGGTTGATCTGCTAATATAACTGATAAAAAAATAGCCCTAGCCCAAATCAAACAATAAAGTCAAATGTTTTCAATATAAGTGTACATAGATATATAATTATATTTAATCCTGAAGGGTTTTATTTACCATCACATTGCTTTAAAGGTGATATAAAAAATACAACTGTAAACTTGGGGGTAGACAGACAATAAATGCATATTTTATACCAGATTATTTCCAGAATAGTTATTTCCTCCAAGATCAATGGCATGTTTTTATAACACCTAGCAGCAAGCAATGGTTTCCCACTAGCTATTAGATATATGAACTACTTGCATAGTTCTTTTTGTCTGTAAAAACTGGCAATTTCTGTGGATGTACCTATTATGGAGTCTTTTTTCATTCCTTAGCATGTTTTTAGCCATATTAGAGTTCAAAAAACAAAGGAGTTAATCTAAATTCATATCCCTAAGCATCTGAATGACTGCTTTCAACTCACTCAGTCCCATGAGGATATTCCAAGTATTCCTTTTTTTCTTTCAACTTTCATTTCCTCCCACTTGTCTTCCACTTGCACAGAAGAATATTTTTTTCCACTGCAAATGTCAACATCTATTGCTTTGTTGGGCCACCCTTGAAGAAACAAAAATTGACCCAAGGTGTCAAATCTGCTTTTCCTGTTCTCTCACCTTCTCTCATAAATTAAAGCAAAGTTAAATAAATACTTTGCTGTGAGTTATATTAGTACAGGTAGACTTCCATCAACATTTCCTTATTCCTTCTCATATAAGGTTTAAATATGTAACGAAACTGTCAAAAATCTTTGTCACTATTTATACAAATTTGTTTTAAGCTTCAGTATTAATTTCAGGAATAAGTTATTACCAGAGCCTTAATCATATTTTTATTTTCTTAAGTAGACACTCATCTGGGTAATCCATCTGATACTCAGATCTCACAGCTTGGAATACATTAATTTATATTCAGGCTTATTATAGACTCGGAGGACAGCATTTCACTACTGCACTGTGATGCAATAACAGCTCAGTGCTCTCTCTGCAGGAGAGAGGATAGTTCTGCAGGATCTTCAGGTAATTCCTTATTCACCAAATAGGTGAGAAAACATTGAATATTCAAACAGCATTGATTTTATGTTTTTATATGCGTGCTTTGCCAGAGAAAGCATCAAAAATTTGTGTGAAGGGAAATGAAAAGGAGTATCACAACACTTGTATCAATACAAAACAAAACGAATGCATAAACAAAACTGATCTTTTTTCCCCAGTTTTTTTTTGGCCAGTTATCATCTGGCTCTTCATTTTCTCTATTTCTCTGTATTGATTAAATTGCTGAATATATTATTGTATTGAAGTTTAGAGAAAAACATCAAAGTGACAAATATTGGTGAAATAAAAGGATTTTATTGCTACTGAAGTTATATTATTGCTACCTATAGGAACTGTGAACTCTCAGCATTTCAAAGGCTTAGGATCAAAAGAAATATACTTGTCCAACATTTCAAAACTAAAATGAGCCAAAAAAAATTAAATGCTGTATCTGAAATATTAAGAAAGCAATTGTATAGCTAGAAGAATATTGGCAGTATAAGAATCAATTGGTTACATATAAAGACAACACTGTTTAGTCACAGGAACTTTAAAGCAGAAGAAAACTCAGAAATGTATTCCAATGTCAACACCAATTGTCTTTAAGGCACAAGATACATCATTTCACTCGGTTCCTCTCCTACCCTTACCAGTTTTGCTATTGGTATTGGAGAAACTCTCACAGGTATTGAAGTTTAAGTATGAGCTATATTTTGTAGGACTGTGATTTGAACTGAAAGCAAACAAAGGTTGGTTGAACTTATCACATAGGATTGTCTAAACTTCTTGACAACAGAGACTGATTTGCAGCGCACCTTTGGGCCTGGAAAAAACAGGCCATGATTTACACTAGCGACATCATCTAGCCTTTTATTAAAAAAAGAGCATCACCTTCATATTTAGTACAGTTTGATAATAAACACTAGGTAATTATCATTTATACCTTATTTGATATTTAATCGTAAAAGAATACTAAAAAAAATATGCATGAAATTAGATCTCAAATACTGAAGCTGATAAAGATTCAATTTCACAGAAATGGTTTTGCTGGCTCAATGCCTCTGTTTCATAGAATAAGTAGGAAGCCAGACTCCCTCTCATTTATTTTAAAGAAAGCATTCTGAGATAATTTCTACATATTTTTCTACAAATACGCAAATAGAAAGCAACTTTAAGACTTACTTAAGACTTACTGGACATCTACATAACATGATGAGCTTACATGAACTTACTTTCCATTTGCAATATAAAAGGAATTAAGTATATGGTCGTTTGATTCATATCAGTTCAGAGTTGGATTACACTTCCATGCCACAAATTTCATTCTACATGCACACTGAGAGAGCCTAAGCAAAGATATGTTATAGTACCTCAGGTCAACATACCAAATAAACTTTCTTTATGTGCAAAAGCAGCTAACAGTCTTGAGTAGTACTGCTGGCATAAAGATCATTGATTAGAAAGAAGGTTAAATGTGATGCAATAGCACTGGAAAGTATTGAACTACTGGAGAAGTGTACTTCTTGTGTCTAAGAACTAAGATAGCAAATAAACACTTTCTTGGTCTAATGGATGCTGTGACATAAATATTAAAACATACAATGGAAAAATTTTCATTGTTCTGTATGTCATGGAAGAAAAACACATATGCTTGTTTCCACTAACATTGGCACCCATATATAATATCTACCTTATTTTGCATTCTTTGTACAACCCCCATCCATATTGATATCCCTGCCATAATAAACTCCAGATATTAAGGATGTCACTACATGGGTATTTGATCATATTAGTAACTTGATAAAAAAGGAAGACTTAGGAAGTATTTCCCGATAGCAAGGAAATATATACATTTTTACATTTATGTTATACTTTTTTATCAGCTTTGTTGTAGTATCAACATTATTACTATGTCTTTTGTTACAATTGCTCTCTAATTGCACTAATACTTTTGTCATACACGAAGAATTTAAGCAGTGAAAATGAAGCGATTATGTGTATCACAGAAACACAGAATTGTAGGGGTTGGAAGAGACTTCTAGAGATCATCTAGTCCAACCCTGAAGTGTACCTGTAAGTGCATTTGTAAGACTACACTAAATGTGCAATTAACACCCTAATCAATAAAGCTAAGGTCTTGTTCATAGAAACAGTGGGACATTTTCACTTAAATCTCCTTCCAGAAAAGAGATGGGATATATCAACTCAAATAATCTGTCCAAACTGAAAGGAAATGCAAACAGTCTCATAGAGGAAAGTATTCGGAAACCTAAATGACAACAAAGACTAACATCAACACCCACCTCATCAAGGCTGCTTGCATGGTTTCAATAAGAGTACTTTGAATTACAGTAAAAAATAAAAATAAAAAATAGCTTCATTACATACTTTGATTACTGAAAACAACTGACCAACATCTCTGAAGGGAAAGTAAGAAATATTTTGCAACGCCAAGGTTATCTGCAAGTATAATTAATTTAAGAACAAATGTGCATCTTCTGCTTGGCACAAGCAGATCTTTCTATGTACTGGCACAAGTACATAGGAATTGTTTTAAAAGCAGTTTGTGGAGCAAGACACTTCTGTATTCCCTTTTGTTGTAATCCTAGATTGCATAACCCAATGGGTACATGCAAAAAAAAGCAATAAGTTGTCTTAGAGAAGAAGTAATAAATTTTCCTAAGGAAAAACAAGTTTGTGTGACATACTGTTAATTAATTTGGAAATTATATTTCCTTATAAAATCTGTACATTTTTACAGAGAAGAGCTTGCTTTCCAATTCTGGAAGACTTTGAGAAAACAGACTGAATGTACCTTCAGCAATGAGGGAGAGTTAAAGTGAACATTCTTTAGAGGCCTGCAATGTTTTGAGTAAATGTATAATTGAGATCCAGGGCTCAGTTTTGTGGTACTGTCAGTTTGGTGTATTCTGATGAGCTTTGGGGTCTGCACAGTTCAAGCACGTCCCTTTGTAGAAAGGCTAACCATGGTCAAAAAGAATGTCAGTGAACATTCTTTGACACTTGCAACACTTTTTTACTTTCTCTTGGACATTTTCATTACCAAATGCAATTATATTACTTCTGTAGGCACAGTCCAATCTGTGGATGTAATACGTTAGGGCAGGTAAAGGTCTTTTAGCTGCATATGGGCAAAGAGTACCATTCAAATACTAAATAGCTCAGCACAGCATCCTGTTGCTTGCTGTGATATGTATCTCCTGCACCCATTTTACCTGCATATGTCTGTAAAAGCCATTTACCAATAAGAGAAAGCTGAGAATTTTCTTCACAGCTTTACACTGCAAAATAAAAATGCTATTTCACTCTTCAAATAAGCTTTCTATTTCTGTACTATTATGCACGTTATGAACTTGAAGTACAACAGAAATGTGAATTTGTGTGAAATTCCCCTCAGTTCAGGTGTTAGTTTGCAGTCAGTTATTTAATGGGGACTCCCAGTGGAGACCTATAAAACTGACTGGAGAGCTCCTTGTTCATAATAACTTCTTTTCAGAGCAAAGTCGGGAAAGGTTCCTCACTATTCATCAAAGGTGTGTTGGTGTTTATCCTGGCACTGCTGTCTGGGACAAAGACCTGCTGACTGCTTCAGCTCAGTTTGTAATGTGCTATGAAAAGGGAGTTCAGAGCATGAGGCCCAAGTATGCTCTGCAGATCAGAATTTAAGCCATAACTAATGGAAAGCTGGAATTGTCAGGTCAGGCTTGGGTTGTGATGTCAGAGCTATATTAGCAACAATGAATCATTTTATATCAAGTAGAGACTTCACCAGCCTCCTCTTAGCCTAAGTCTAAGACTTCCTTTCAAATTGTTCTGGCATCACATAGTGGGAGGTACAGCAAGGAGCAGTGAGGAGCAAGTGCCACAGCACAGTCTATTCAGATGCACTTTCAAAAAGAATTCTTCGATGGAAAACCTGCAAAAACTCAGTATCATAACGGTGCATTCTTGGCATCTCCCAGAAACTCAGCAAGTAGCCTAATCTTATCCTTATGATATTTTATTTCAACACTGAAAAAAATTATTCAAAAGAGAAATCTTCTCATTGTCATTAAATTTATCACCGTTTCTAATTGCAACCAAGAAAAACACTGAACAATTCTCATAATTTCAACTCCTGTATTTCAAGTTGGTCTGCTAAAGAAGGTCTCCTCATAAATTTCTTTAAATAGAGGAAGAGTTCTATTATGCTTTGGCAACTTACAACATATATTTTATTGAGCACAAGATTTCTGTCACCGTGTCTCTGTCATATTGTTGGTTCAATTATAAATTCTTTATTAGATTTGAATTTGGAAGTCCCCCTACCATTGCAATCCTATTTCCATTTGTTTCTCAGTTCTTGAAGAGAACATTTGACAACTATTTGACAGCTGAAAACATTTTTGAAAGTTCAAGCTGGCTCCACAGAAGCCTGAAGATCACTGTGGTTGTTGCAAATAAATTATTTACTGGAACTAGAAAGTTTGAGGGCTTTTAGGTTTTACTATTCCTTTCTTTTTCATTTCCTTAACAGCAACAAAAACACAAGGAAGCAGAAAAAAGAAGCAAGAAAGAAATCAAATCTGGAAGGAGTAAGTATTTTCTTAGTTAACATTTAAAAAAATTAAAAATTATAATATATTTTAGTTTTAATCAGCTCTAAGTGTAGCTCAAACAGTAGGATACTTTGGTTTAGTTCTCTTCATTATACAAAACTTGAGAACATTTACTACAACCTCATAGGTTGTTAGCACTGATTGTAGAATGAAGAAAAGACAAAGGGAAATGAGCAATGAGATGTGCCATCTCTTATGTGCTGTTCTAGTGCACTGGGATATTTTATAATGTTTTCTCATTTTGTTTTCATAAAAAAATAGTGAGTTCTGTGTTGAATGTGAATTCTGGCTTGAATGAGTGCCAAGACTCACAATGAAGTATAACAATGACTGCCAGAATTGTAGACAGCTGTAAATCAAACCCACTAAGTATTCCTGCTATCGCCATCTAAAACAATAAGTTGGCCAGGTTCTCTTGAAATGTGACCACAATGTCTCAAAATTAAGTGTGTGCTATCTGGCCTAAACTGAAAATCAGTAGTATTCTAAAATGAAATAGACTTTTGTCTAGACTTATTGCAAAATTTTTCACTGCAGGAAATTATGCACTGACCATATTTTGTCCATTTTTTAGATTTCTATGCATTTCTCTACACTATTATATAAATTATTTTATGACTTAATTAGTCCATAGTAATATAAAATTTCTTTCAAAACAATCATGTTCTTAACTTCATTTACCCAGTATGAAGTTTTTAGGCAAACTCAAGTCAAGAATGTAGTTAACTTCTAAGAGTTCACTCTATTTTCCCAATAATATGTTTAACATCATCAAATCAAATGATAGTAATGGAATTGTGGTGTTCACTTCTAGAAATGAGAAGATTTTTACTAAGTAGACAGAAGATTTTCTTCCTATTACACTTTCTAGATGTCCCTCCTCTAGAAGTTCAACTCGAAATATCTGAGTTGTTGCTGTTTCTGTTGGTTTTATTTTTTTCCTTGTTAATAAGTGTTTGCCACTTGAGTTATTAGTTTGTTTCTTCTAAATAGGAGCAAGTGCCTCCTAAATATTATCTAATAAATGTACTCATGTCTTCAGTTAGGAAGTAGCTGTTTTAGTCAGGTATAGATTCAGTTATTTACTCTCACTGTAGTCCAATCTCATCCATAAAAGGAAGCTAAATATTACAGAGCTATGAATGTTTCTATAAATATATAATTTTCAAGTCACGGAATTAAGTAAATAATGTATACTGCTTAAACTCTTAAATTCTAACCATGTAATTCTTAAAGGTAAAGCCCTCTTGACTTTCAGTTTTGTAACTTGTACTCATTTTGGTGGGGGAAAAAATAAACAGATTTATTTCCTTGGAATTATTTCCTCATGCTTTATGAAAACATGAATAGACTGAAGACAATGTAAGTGAAAAACTAAATACAGAATTTATTTTAAAATTCACAGGAACACTGAAAAGAATAAAACCAATGTGAACTTGCTTTACTGTTGCTAAAAATACTATTTGTAATATCAACAGTTCTCTGTCAGGTAGTGTTGTTTCAAATTACCAAAAGCACATGATGACTCAATATGACACAAATTCAATGCTTATAAGTACCTTAACTGATTATTAAAGTTCACCACAAAGGTGTAAAGTATTACACTCCTTGGACAAAGGTTGCTTCATTTGCCATGTGTAGCAGCAGTTCATCTGTACAGAAAAAAAAAAAAAAAAAAAAAGAGTTTAGACACTCATGGAAAATTTGCCCTCATCTACATTCGTTAAGACTACAATATGCTTCTAAGAGATATAATTTCATTCTGTTTGCATAGCTGTGAAGATCAAATAATTGCATACAAGCAATTCTCTAGGTGCCTTGTGTTCATGATAGATGTTATTATTCTGTACAATGCTATAATAAATTAGCATGTATCAATATTTTACAGGCCTGGTTCTGTGACAATTGGGGTGGGATCCACAGACCCACACCCCAGGAAAGAGGAAGGGGGAAAGGGAAAAAGGAAAAGGGATATGGGCCTAAAAGCAAAATAGCGGCCATGATCTGAGGAAGAAATCTAATTTACTAAAAAGGATATTGGAATGCAAAATAACACAATGTAATACAATATATAAAATGAGAGAGAGAGAGTGTCCAGAAACCAAAGGCCTTATGCTAAGCTGAAGGCAAGACAGCTAGGGAACACAGAGCTAGGGTTGATCTGAAAAGGAAAAAGCCTGTGTCTTGTGACAAGTGGACAGTTTTTATCTTTCCATCTGAGTGGAAAACAGAAAAACACAAAGCAACACAAAGTCCTGTGGGGTACATAGTTCTTATCTTCTGAGACAGATATATCCGGAACTATTGATGAGCCTCGGAATTGGATCATTAACTCTTTAAATGCCAGTGTACTACATGATGTTGTGATGTGGAATACCAATTAAAAAAATCATAAAACCTTGACAGTATGTTATTTACAATAGTAAAGAGGACTTTGTTATCCTTCCAGTTTTACCCTGGAGAAATTCTGGATTCACACTGAATACTCTGCATTTTCCAAAGCCCAAACAGTTATTAAAATTCTAGGATTTATTGTTCTCATATTTGGAAAATATAAAATGAACAGGACTTTTTTGAACAGTTAAAGAGTTGCAGTAGAACATAAAACACTTGCAGACAATCTGAGCAGCTGGCATAAAATTCTAGTTTCTCCCTCATTGTCGTAATAGTTTTGCTCTTAGCTCTAGTAGTACAGTTCTAGCTTCTCTTGGATTTTTTTCCCTTACAATTCATGAGAAAGAAAACTTCTGAATTACTATTCATCCATCTTTACACACCTGAAAAATGCCAAGATTGCAAACAAAGTTTCCTCTTGTAATTAGGGGCCACCACAATATTAAACAGAGTATTTCTGGAACCAAAAAAAAGACACTGAGGAAATTCCATGAACTGGGAAGTAGTAAGGGAAACCACCAACTTGCATTTTCTTCACTTATGGGAGAAAAAACAATGTATATATAAGGATTATCTTGTGACAGTGGAGGAAAAACAAAGAAATATAAGTATTTTACTTAGATTTGTATAGGATTTTATGAAGAACTAGTAATCTAGAAAATGTGGATACATATTAACTATCTATGTTAAAATTGTTTTTCATCTCCTTTACAACAGAATATGTTATGCACATTTTATTTTAAACCATTAAATCATTATTATGTTTTCTGCACAAAACTCATCAAAAATTATATTTACACATAGACTTTAATGTTATGTCCCTTGGGGTCACTCATGTTGCTTACAAGACTGAATTCATAGCTTTGTTCCACCTACTGAGACGAACTTAAAAACATGGAGCCAAACTGCAATCAGAACTCTCTATTGATCCAGTAAGAAGCAGAGCTTAATTGTAAACTCCATTCCTTCACACCTTTGGAATAGTACTGTTGATCAACAACTTGGTGATAACTATGGCATACAACCTTCTGTGTTGAGGAGGGAGATCCATAATTGGTTTTAGGCACTTTAAAGAGGATGTTAATTGAAATCCAAAGTTACATTAGTTGCCTTATTTACTGCTTTACTTGGGAAGTGAGACTCCAGAGGGTATCAGTTGGCATTTCTAACTATAGGAAAATTGTGCTACTATTTCAGCATCACAGCTGCAAAGTTGCCTGCGAATATCCCAGGTCACAAATCATATATAAGCATGAACAGGTTCCAGAGACCAGGTATTTCTTCTGCAAGTGCTTCAGCCTTGTAGGTATGCTTGGAACACATCTATTCTATGCCAACACAATTCAGTACAAAATTCAATTTTAGTTGCTTCTCATTGAAAAGTAAGGCAATCAAAGGAACTAGCATTACTGTGAAGTAACTTTGAAGGAATGGAAGAACGCTCCAATTTGACCTGGAACAGATTGTTCTTAAAGAGTATAGTTAGGGAATAACTCAATCTCTTTCCAAAATCCAGAAGAAAAAGAATTCTAACCCACTTTTTAAAGTTTAAACCAAGAATTAATAGCTTGAAAATATTAAAATGTAGAGTGAGCCATCAGCTATGTCATTTGCTAACTGTAGATCAACTAATATACCCAAAGTATAAATAGAAGTTTCACTGTATGTCCAGGTGAGAAGTAGGGGAGGAGCTTTGCTGTGGAGGAATGTCATAAGAATTTCAATAAAATATGTGAAAATCTCAGACTGTGATGACTGAGAAGCAGGAGAATACACATACTGTCAAGAAGACTTTATATATTTTATAACAACAACAAAAAAAGAATAAATAAAATGATAATGGTATTTTCTAGTACTTGATCCTCTCTGCTTTGATTCTACATTAAATAGGGTTTGCATTATAATCCAGTCACAACATCATTTTACCATGTCCTCTTTATGATGGATTGTGATTGTGGCCCTTCCCATTTCTATCATGTGTAGGTGAAGTTCTGTTATAATATCAACATAGACATTTAATTAGTTCTCATAATCTAAAATAAGTTGTTACAATTTTATCACTTTCATATGACTTCTTTATAAAAAAGTGTATAGAATACA
The DNA here is from genome assembly GCF_038088225.1 of Cyrtonyx montezumae. Lineage (NCBI taxonomy): Eukaryota > Metazoa > Chordata > Aves > Galliformes > Odontophoridae > Cyrtonyx > Cyrtonyx montezumae. The sequence goes on along the minus strand of NW_027072034.1, from coordinate 61,575,447 downwards.
TCATCATTAAGATGCTAATATGCATGCATTTTGCTTTTCTTTGTTCTATTTTATTCTTTTTGAATAGATCTGTGAGACCAGGTATGTAATATCTTCTTTCTTAATAGCCATGTGAGGTTTTGGTATGCACTGAAGATACTGACTAAATGCCTATTTAGACAAAACAAAACCTAAGTACTCATCAAATATCAGAAAAACATTCAAATTTTTAACTAAGAGAATTTGTCCATACTTCAAATGGAAGCAAAGCTGTACATGTAAAAAATTTTCTAAGTTTTAAGCTTACGCTATGGTTTATCATTGTAGCAGTAATATTTCATGATTCCACAAAATTTTATTCTTACTTTTGTGATAATTTTTATTATGATTTAGAAAATTTTTTTAAAGCAAAATGTTCCAGTTCCTTAAAGACAGTAAATTTGATGTGTCAGTTTCGACTATTTTAATTTTTACATCTTTTGTCTTGTTCTATGTATACAAGAAATATAGATTATAAAACTCTTGCAAGTATTGTTGCACCAGATTGTTTCTGAAAAGTATGCAATAATAGAACGACTCAGGCTGGATGAGACCTCAAAAGATCATCTGGTCCAACCTTTCTTGGAAAAAGAAGCCTAGATGAGTTTATTTAGCATTTTTGTACTACGCAATTCTGTTTTATTTTGTATAGATTTTGGGAAATTAAATACAGAGTTCTGGGAAATAGGCTTTTTTCAGGGGAGGAGGGGAGTTTAAACTTTAAAGGATGTGGCTTTAGATTTAGTTTGGTCTCCTCAGAGGAGATTTTCAAAAAAAGTGAAGTCAGTCATAGAAACAGGAAAGCAAGAAAAAGTAGAGACACAAAATAGAGGCCAAATCATGCTGAACTAGTTTTTCAACAGCTACAGATACAAAATTAAGATTCCTAAGTATGAATAAATCTGGTTTTAACTCACTCAGTGTTTATGACCCCAGAGAGTTCTGAATTCAGTCAATGGAAACTTCAAGCGAAGGCACCACACCCCTCACCTATTGAAACCAATCCAGGAAAAAAAAATGCCGCTACTTATTGAGTCTTCTTAGTGCAGAGCTTATTTTATTCTAAAAAGGAAGAAAACAAATACACAGATTTTGTCCCAAAAATGTTTCTTGTTTTGTTCTGTATAAAACAATAATATAACTCGTAAAGGGTCTTCTGTCCACTAGTCTGGTTTTCACCAAAATGTTACACCTGAGAGAAAACAAGCTAATACAATATTAGCAGTTTGGACAATGTCCCACATCTGTCACTTCTGTGTCTAGAGCAAATGAAGAGTGTAAGAGCAATATAGCCTAATGAAAGGAAAGAAGCAGAATGCTACTATAAGAGCAAATGGCTTGCTCTTTGGGTTTCTACCATTTTAGTATATGAGAATCAAATAGAACGTTATATTGTGGTTTTATGTATTACAAAACATATAAGTATGTAAGAATAATACAAAATGAGAAATCATTTTCAACTTTAAAATTTATGGGATAAAGGTCTATTTTTCAAGTGACTTCTTTACAGCACATAGTACCTTGGATTAATTTCTAGGACTTATCAAAGCACGTCAATCCTCTTTCTATACAAATTAAGATATGTATGACAATACAATCACAAATTTTTCCTTCATTTCATCTTCACTAGAAAAATAGAGCAAAAATCATAAAAGAATTAATATAGAATTGATAACATAGAATTAATTTATATGTGATAAATACAACCTTTTTCCACTTTGATCTGTGGAAATTAAATATTAGCATACAGAAAGTGAAATTTTGTTGCCATCTCTAGAAAGGCAAAGCTTCTATGCACTAGTGACATTCAGTTAAAACAGAAATGAACTAAAAAGTTTATTTACTTTAAATACAAATATGAAGTTTTGCAAAAAACAACAACAAACAAATAAAGCATTGTTTTTAGGATGTCAATCTATATAAAGGTACCTAATATTTGTCGGTAAATGCAGCCTGGTGTGATTAGGGTGCCAAGTCAGCACTTACTTTCAAGATACTTGGAAACCAGCTGAGGGCCAAAATAAGGCTTCCTAGACACTAACAAAGCATGGCAAATCACAGACCTCGGTTGTTCCTTTCTTTGTCTTTATCCCTTAATTTTTTCTTCCTCTGGAATTTAATTTTGTACATTTGCACATGATGCTGCTTGGGAAAAGGGGAAGAATCAATTTATAACCCAGACAATCAAAATCCCCGAACAACAACAAAACACCATGCAACAGTAGCAATAAAAAAACAACAACAACAAAAAAAACATTTTACCTCTGAAATGAAGAATGACAGGTAAGTCCCTGAGACATAGTTTTGTCCTGAGTCTTGACTGTTTTCCACACTTGACCCTGAAAATACTAAGTGATTGAAAATACTAAGTGAATAACATTTTGTTTCAGACATACGTTGAATTTATGGAGTATCAACAGCTGAAGAAAAATCTGTGACAACTGACTTCATTCTTTTCATCTGCAAATTCTCTGTGTAAAAAGTAAACATTGTAATACATTTTGTCCATTTTAATTATTATGATGAAAAAAAAAATGTAAGCTTTCATTCAATTTCAAACCAGGTCTCATTAAACTAAAAAAAAACCAGTCCAGATTCTATTTACGCAGACCAACACAGTATGAAAATATTTGAGCAATAGTGCATTAAAAAATTGCTATCACTACTTTGCCTATATTCTGCTTTGCAAGCTTATTCTGAATACAGGGATTATCTGATGGTAACGTGGAAATCATGTTAGCCATCTTCTCACCACAACTATTCTAAACATTTTGTTGCTTTTCTTTGTGTCCACACACCTGAATCCCACATTTCTGGGAAATTCTGGTCTGTGCCTTTCTCCTCTCCCTTCTCCAGAAATGTTGCCTTGGTGTTTCTTTTTCTAGGTTCTTCAGTGTTCAACACCAAACAAGAAAGTGTTTCCCAAAACAGGCAATGGGAGTAGAGGAAGGATGAGAAACAATTGATGTTTTGGGAACAGATTTGATAACAAACCACTTTGATTCCAGGGGAATAAAAATTTGGTTTAGCCATGGATATAGAGAGATTATCAAAAGAGCAAAAATTGAATGCTCCTCCTGCTGCTGTTTTTTGTGGGGTTTTTTGTAAACTTATCTCTATTTCCCATCACTACACACAACCCAACTCTACTAAAGAGACTACTTCCACATGCTTTCTTACTAGGCTTTCTGTGTCAGGAATTAAAGAAAGATCCAAGAATAAACTTAAGAGAGGCAGGTGAAATTTTCCTGTGGTGCAGCTGAAATTTAAAATCCCTGAAAATCCTTGGCTGCTGCAGATGGCCTTGGCATGAGTAACACTCATCCCCCTCAAATTCCAGGAGAGTGGGAAGCTTTTAAAATCATGTTTTTCACACCAGGGATGCCAATTAGAATGTGAAAATATGCAGAGCTGAGCCACAGAATTACAAGAACATTCTCCATTATTTTAAATATTTTAGTAATATTTATTAAAATACGAAAAATCTTTAACTGCAGTTATAAGCTACACCTTTAAAAAGTTTAGTTATTCAGTGCAGGGGATTAGCTTTCATAAGAATAAAGTCATGCCAGAGCCAAGCTAGAAGGGTCTCCTTGGAAACATTTCTGTCTGGTACTTTTATTGGTTGCTGATGTAGCATAATTTTCTCTGTCAGAAAATATAGAATCAATACAATAATGAAGACAGTAAAAAATAAAGTAAAAAAAACCTTAAGTCTATATTCTACATGGTTTGTGTTTGCATTTCATGCCCTTATAGAAATGATGGGATTATAGGCCCCGGTCTCACCACAATTTGTGTCATGGTATGAGTTGATTTTATAATTCACCCAATGATTAAATTGCATTGTTGATCTCTGGCTCACCTTCTGTTAGGATTTTATCAAGCTATAACAAGTTGCTAATGAAGGAAAACAGTAACTCGTCCTTCCTTCAGCTCAGATAAGGAGCATGTCAGACAAAGAATAAAGCAGGTTTTGGACTACAGATTTTTTTTTCTGGGAGAAAGGATAGGAAACTACCCAGTGTTTTGTTTAGTTTTGCTTATTTTTTGTTTGTTTCTGATAAAGAAAGACTATGTTGTTCATGGCCTATGAATGTGAAAACAATTTTTACAGAAAGGTAATGGGAAACTTTATTTTTAGTTCTTTGTCAACAAAAAAATAAATCTAAAACTTACATAGTCCAAAAGTAAAACTCCAATTTTTCATGACAAAACGTGTCAAAAACAAACAAAAAAAACCTACTTGTATATAATACATACAAAAAAAAAATTGTCAGCTAGTTTAGTTCAGTAAAAGAAATCAAGAGCCTAGAATATGGGACATCAATGTGGACTATAAAGAATGTGATTTCTGTTTTACATACAAATCATTGCAGTGTTTCTGAAACCATGACTCAAATCAAGCAAAAGCTTCTAGAAAGTGTTATCTTTAAAGGTTTCTGTATTTGCTTGATATTGCAGTCAACTTGGATTCGTTTGGAAACTAAAATTAATTTTTTACTTTACAGTGAGGGCCATTTTTTTCTATCGTGAATATGCATTTTTCTCCCCAGTTCACCTAAATATAAATCGGGTAGGGATCACCTGCTCATGTATTCTGTTGATACAGGCTAGAGACCCTTATTCTGCTTTGTAAAGATTATCAAGCCCAGACTGCTTACTCCATTGCTGCCCTTTTGGCATGGGAACAAGAATACTTTACAACATCAAATAACACAGACTGGAAGATCAACAAACACCAGAGTCACGTCGCAGGAGTGAACAAGGAAGATCGAGAGCATCACTGATTTTGTGAGCCCTTCTGGTAGAAGAGGATTTGTTAGATGGATTTCTGGACAATAACATATTTATTATCTCAAAGCTTTGGGAGCTTGGTAGAGAAGATTATTATTTAGTAGCTAAAGATAAGGAATGAGATACATAGATGGTTTTTATTATCTCTGTCCCAGTTTGCTGTATCTTCTTGCATACCATTGCATCCACAGTTTCCAACATCTGTGAAACAAATGAAGCTGCACAGGGTTCAGTTCAAACTTGTGAGAAAACTGCAAACAGCCTTACTTTGCTTCATTTGCATTACTTCAGTTTTCCAGTGTCTGTGAATTAACTGAAACTATTTTGATTTTATCTAAAAATATGTTATTTTTATGATGCCACTATATGAAGTATCAAAGGCAAATTGGAGGCCAGAGATTCTATGATGTTTATCTTCTATTAGTATCAGGCATAGACAAGAGAAATGTCAGCAGATGAAATTTTTAGATACATTTACTTTATAGACCAAGTAAATGACTACAGCTTCTAAAGGCATGGTTAAACTAGCTATGAACTCATTATCTCAAATTTGTATAACTATGTAGAAGCAGCAACAGTATGATTTAATTCACTGTATAGCTTCCCAACCTGTGCTACCATAATTGTTTCCTAAAAGCCACAGAAAGTCACTCAAAGCTAATGCCAGTATAATCCATAAGAACACCTCTAAATGTTCCAGACTTTTCTAAGGGAAATGGAGAGAAATAAATAAATAAATACATAAATAAATGATAAATAAATGAAGCTTCACTTGGGCTAAATTCTCAGATCCACTGTGAATAATCAAATCCGAAAAGAAAAGGGGAAGGAAGAAAGTGAACATCTATTTGGCCTCCTGGTCTATCATAGTCATTGAACTGTATTTTATCTGCTATAATTCTTCTGGATATTTGAAGACATGTTGTCACAGTATACTTTGGCTCACACCCCTTATTTCATTCTGGTTTTGAGGATCAGAGATAACAATTCTATCATGCACCAGAACTAATTTGTGTGAATTCTTAGTGGAAGTGTATACTCTCCTGTAATGCACAGTTATTGGGAAACTTGTCATAACTTTTTTCAATTGCGTGTAAAAGTGTAGGTCAATTCTACAGAGAAAGTTTATTTCTGTGGAATTGATGTTCTGGTATTGCCTTATAAATATGGCATATCTTTTCTTGACACTGATATACAAATAACAAATCTACAGAATCTTAAATGACTGTAGTACAGTCTCTTGCTTTTCATCTTTAAAGTCAGATTTTACAAGGCTTTTAAAAAGCTGTAATGGAGTACCCACTAGGATTTATTATCATGCACAGATACATTTTGTGGTTAATTTTTTAAACAGACACAGTATAGCTTGTTTTTAAAAACAAACAAAAAAATTCCCATTTTGCACAACTGTCTGTTCCCAGTTGGATTTGCAGAGACTATCTTCTCAAGATTAAGATTTATAAGAAATGTAGAAGGGGCAGCTGAAATAATTTAAAAAGTATTACATTGATTTCTTTTTCTTTTTTTTCAAATAATATCAAGAATTTTGTGGCTACTGCTCTTGAACACGCCCCCACTTTCCTAACCTGTGAGATTAAAGAGGCTGATCAGGTGTACCATGGGTGACATCCCTCCCATTCTCCTATGGCAACTGTGCATTTTATTCTGCACAGATGTGTTCTAGGACTCTACTCTGGAGGAGAATGTAGTTCCAAACCTTGAGACATAAGGGTCATCCCAAGTCTTTCAGGCGAACAATTTATATATAGGCTTCTTGTCTGCAATATTTTTGACAATGTAATGCACCTTTAAGTGATGGGCTGGGAAATAATTAAATTGTCTGATCCTTCAAAGTATTACCAAAAGCAAATATGTGCAGACTATTCCTGTCTAATAGCCAGTTCCTAAATGTTAAGCTTTGCTTCATTACCTCAAGTGATAAACACTTGTGCAGAGATACTGAGTACAGTCAGCTCCAAGCTGCTAATATTACTGTCTATATGCTCTAAGCATTGTATTTGAAGATTTTTGAAATATCTTAAGCTCCTAAGACTAAAATATGTCAAATTTCAGTTATTTGTCATGCTGTTTAATATTTTCTTTCAAATTCTTACTAATATTAAAAGCAAAAATAATAATAATGATGTTGCAGTTAATGAGAGCTAAGGAAGACTGCAGTTACCTATCACATGAGCAAGCTTTGATGTAATAAGAATAGAACGAGAAAAATTGGTTACAGTTCCACAAAACAAACAGGAATTGTGCATCTGCCCTTCATTCTTCAAATATTCCTTTAAAAATGACCCTGTACTAAGAAGTATTTTGAATTTTATGCAACATTTGAAAAATAAATAGAAGACTCAGGAAAACTGACCTTTCTTATGGGCCCTAATTTGTAATAGAAGATACAGAAAATATCTAAGACACGTCAACAACCTTACGCACAGCCTCTATTCATAAAATTGAAGAAGTTTAAAATTCACTTTAGACAAAATCTGTAAAGAGTTGCTGCTGTGCATGTGAAAGAGTGGAACACTGCTACTAGTCCATACACTGTAATTTAAGTTCTTTCATAAAGTTGAGATTTCTATATAGTAATAGGTGTCCAAAAACAGTCTTGACATTGGACAACACAAGATGCCTTATACCAAAGGATAATTTTGCAGTACCTTATATAGAAAGTTTAAGAACAACACATTTAAAAATGGTACTATTATATTAATTTGTCTATTCTGTATACTTGTCTTTGGGATAAGTTAACACAAATGGTGAAGGCTTAAATCTTTTTAACTTTCTGCACTGCCCCAGTAGTATAAAAAAAAATTAAGGCAGATAAATTTACTGATTTTGACAGTTTAAATGTTCACAGTTTTAAAAGTAGGTCACATAAGGCTCAGAAAATTCCCTTCAGTAATGACTGAACAATTCCAGATCTTTTATTCTTTTAATGCAAATAGCTTGAAATAGTTCTACTTAGTGATAGTGTTTACTAATTCTTTTATTTCAAATGATAAGAGACTACTGACTGCTTCTCATCTTCATTTTTCAATAGTCTCACACAATCAGAGAGTATTTTCAGCATGATCATTATGTTCAGAAAAGTGAAGTTATAAGTCAGAGGAAGTGAAAGCAAATGTCATAAAAAAATAAAAACAGTATTTTATTTTAGTTTAAAACTTCTAAATGTAATAATAATCAGATGTTTGTTTTTTTTTCCCCCCTGTTGATTTTACTTGAATTTTCTTTCCTCAGTTTAAAATACTGTTTCACTTAATGTTGTATACAAAATGTGAGGATGTGGACAAAGATGCTAATTAAGATGGGAAAGTTGAAGGTGTGGCAACAATTTATTCTGTGCCTCTTCAGATAAATATGTCCAAATAGTCCAAACGAACTCTGGTAATTAGAAAATGCTGTATTTCATACTATGTCTCTATAATTTTTATGTCACAGTAGTAACAGTTGGCACTCTGGCATTGACTCACACAGTGCCAAGACTTTAGGCCGTATCTCATAACTAGATGAGACAGAACAGTAAAATGATATTGACTATTAAATCTGTTGTGAGATTTACACAGAATTACCTATTTTTAAAATCATTGAATCCTTAGAGTTAAAAGGAATCTTTAGACATCATCTAGTCCAACACCTCTGCAATGAACAGGAACATGCATAGCTAGATTAGGTTGCTCAAGGCTTGATCCATCCTTGCCTTGAAAGTCGTCAGGGAGGAGGCATCAACCACATCATGGGGAAGCCTGTTCCAGTGCCTCACCACCCCCAAATGTAAAAGACTTTTTTCATTATATCTAACCTAAATCTACCTCTTTAAGCTTGAAGATATTTCTCCTGCTAAAGAGTCTGTCCCCTTCTTTCCTGTAGTTTTCCTTCAAATACTGAAAGGCCACTATCAGGTCACCTTGGAGCCTCTCTTCTCCAGGCAGAATAGCCCCAGCTCTCTTATCTTGTCCTCACAGGAGAGGTGCTCCATCCCTTGGATCATTTTTGCGGCCCTCCTCTGGACACCTCCAACAGGTCTATGTCTCTTCTGTACTGAGGACTCCACATCTCAGTGCAGTACTCCAGGTGAGGCCTCATCATTGCAGAGTAAAGGAGCAGGATCATATCCTTCAACCTGCAGGCAACACTTCCTTTGATGCACCCCATGATATGGTTGGCTTTCTGGGCTGTGAGGGCACATTGCTGGCTTGTGCCCAGCTTCCCATCCATTAATACCTCCTGGCTTTTTTTTGAAGGGCTACACTCAATCCTTTCATCATCCAGCTTGTATTGGTAGTGAGGGTTGCCTCAACCCAGGTGCAAGATCTTCCATTTGGATTTATTGAACCACTAAGCCCACTTCTCAAGACTGTCTAGGTCTCTCCAGTTGGCATCCCATCCTTCTGGTGTGTCAAATGCATCCCACAGCTTTGTGTCATCAGCAAACTTGTTGAGGTTGCGCTTAAGCCCACTGTCAGTGCCACTGCTGATGATACTGAAGAGTATTGGTGCCAGCACTGACTCCTGGGGGACACCACTCATCACAGACCTCTATCCAGACATTGAGTTGTTGACCACCACTCTCTGGACTTTATTCTATAGCCAGTTCTTCATCCATTGAAGAGTTCACCCGTCAGATTTCTAATTTGGAGAGAAGGATGTTGTAGGCTACCATTTCAAAGACCTCACCAAATTCCAGATGGATGACATAAGTAGCTCCTCACTTGTCCATTGATGCAGTGACATCATCATAAAGGCCGCTATGTTGTTGAAGTAAGGTTTGTCCTTGGTGAAGTCATGCTGATTCTCCCATATCACCTCCCTCCACATCCCGTTCCAACCCCCTCCTCTTTACTAAGTCTCTATTTAAGAGAAGAATCATTGCGAATGGGATTCTAGCAACAGAGGATTTCAACTGATTTTTTTTCCATCTGATATAAACATAGTTCACTATGAAGTGACAATCTGAAAAGTGAACTACCCCTACAACTTGTTTTTCCGTACATATCCAATCCCTTGATTTAACGGTAAAAAATTTGTTTCTGACTTATTGCTAGGATCCTGCTCACTACAGAAACATACATGTCTGGCTTTGAATTCCTGGGCTTACTGAGCATGAAGTGAACACGCATCAGTGAATTTAACAATGAACATAAATATTTGCAGCATCAAAACCCATGATTTCTAACATGCAAATCCCTTAACAAATATCTGTTTCACACAATTTTATGGACTTCTGAGGCTGTCTAGCTTTGACGCTTCAATGCTCCAAATGTCCTCATAATAGCGTGATAATCTCTCAAGACTTGCTCAAGGGATCATGAGCAAATTCCTCTGAAATATGACTAATTACTAAGCCATGTTATATCGCCATTATCACAAATACTGTCACATGAATTTATGAAATGAAACCCAATTCACCATTCCAGCTATATAGAATATTTTAAATACACATATTTAAGGTTCCTAAGTGACTTTAAATGCAGATAACAGATACTTCAGACTTTGGGTTGAACTAGTTCACATTGACTTAATGGTTTCTAGTTAACAATATTTAAATTAAAAACTCCAGGATTTCTTCCATGATTTCTTCTTTTTTTTTTTTTTTTTTTTTGCCATATCTAAGTTGCAGCTTTATCTTATTTTAAATGTTTGGTGTCTCAAGCAAAATAATATTTTTGATAACTCATTACAAACATTCAAGCATCTGGGTACATTTGAACTTAAGAAAGCAGATCATCTCTCATGTCTAAAATATTTGAAATAATCTCCAGGTCTAGGATAAGACACCAGTGAATAATACCAAATAGCACAGTCAACAATAGATGGTATATTTTAGAATGATTATCCAGATGATAAAGAGATAATCAACAAGAAGAATATTCACCCGTCTCTGAAGACTGAGGCTCACAAAGGAAATTCCACAAGGGAAGGGTCTCCAACAAGAGACTCCTCCCCAGTGCTGGTCAGCCCTTAAATGGGGTCTGGGAGAGGTGAAGTCAGACTCCACCCCTTCTGGTCACACAGTGAATTGCCTTCACTTGTGCTCCTACAGCTGACTCAGGGCACACCTCAGGTGATCAATCAGTGTCTCAGGCTGTGATTCAACCGTTTGCATGCACCAGGACATATTGAAATCCCCTTAGTAAACAAGTGCTTTGGTGAAGTATGGCTCTTCAATCTACCATAAGAATTTCAAGTTGTTCACACACAGATGATTTGAGTTACAACCAGAGATTGGCTTTGAAGAAAATACTTTTCCATGCCAAAGACAACTCAAAAGCATTACCTTTTTTTCATGTCCTGAAAGAAAATTGTGAAAAGTGGTAGAACAACTTTATTACAGCATCAATCCAGAAAACATGCTATATTCTTATGCTTTTTGTGTTAAGAAGTGCATTTTGAAAGGCCAATGTAAAGAAAAAAAACTCTTACTAAAGCCGTTCAGTTTTTTTCTTCAAAGACCTCTTAAATATTTGCTAGATAAAATTTCTAGGTAGTATGGCATTATCCATTACTTAGATTAACATCTGGGTATGCTTACCAAGTTATCATCTTCACATATTTATTCCAAGGAGTTCACATACTCATCATCATCTTTCAATCAAATAAATTTATGACTTCTGAAAACGCTAGATTGCAGTCCTGCATTCTGCAAATACCCTTGTTTAAACACAAACAGATCCATTGACTTCACTGCTGGACTACATAAAAATTTATTTCAGATCCAGAAAGAGAAGACAACATGTAATGCCATTTAATGAAATAGATCTCATGTTATGCAGTATTTTGTGATGAAAATTGATTAACTGAAATATTTGTTTGCTGAAAATTTTCTTTAGGAAGAGGATCTGTTCACATTTAGTGAAACAGTCACAAGGAAAAAAAATATACTGGATATTTTGGCACCTGTAAAATTTCTTATACCTAAGTATTTAACATCTACTACTTTAACCTTATTTGGTATCTTCAGCCTGACCAAAAAAATTCAGCCATGCTTCAGAGTCATGGGAAGGGTGATAGAACATTGTCCATGGCATAGAAAAATATTCTTTACCTGATGCCTGGGATCTTAGTGTTACCCAAAAGTGTTCACAGCAAGATGCAAACTCTTCTGCATCCTAAAAGAGATGGGACAAATATATATATATATTATTTCATTAGTTTAACTATGTACTTCAATGAGAAACAGACAGACTGCAAGCAGGAAATTATCTTCACAGTGATATCTTCTTCAGAATAGTTAAGAGTGGGATGTGCAGCAATAGAAAAAAATAGAAAACTATTACACGAATTTGACAAATGTGGACAGAGTGAAGTCTTCCAAAGCTCTAATTGGGAGTAGTTCAAGATAAAATACACACTCTGATTGTGTGAGAGCTCATTGTGTGTGGATCACCAGCACAAGTTATGTAGGAGTTCTGAAAGTTGTTTAAGAAAGCATAAAACACTGAGGTCCAGGCCACAAGGTGTTAAAAACTCTCTGATTAGAGCTGAAGTATCAAGAACGGAAAGGCTTTGAAAGGAGAGGATATAGATGAAAACACAGTCTGAGCACTTAAATATGATGTGAGGATGGCATGACAAAAGGCAGAGAAAAAATGGGAAGGCCTCTTCCCAAGATGGCAACATGACCTAGAGCTTTAAAATAATATATATAAATTATATGACGCATTAGCCTTACAGGTGGCAAGCAAACTAGAAAATAATCATGCACAAATATAACCACTAAATCCACAGAGTTAAACTGTAACATTAACTTACAGAAAATTATAAAGGACAATCCAGTTTCATAGCACAGAAGATCCCTTTGCAATGCAGAGAAACTCAATCCAAAATGCATAATATAAAACAGGGCTACTTCTTAGCACTTCATATAGAAATGCAATGATGATAGTATTAGTTTTATTTTGTTAATTTTGTTACTTTAGTTTATGATTTTTGTTTTAGTAAACAACTCATTAGAACAATCGCCATATTCCTAGGAGCTTTAAGCCCTTGTTTTTAGCCTTTTAGTTTTAACTCTTTAAAGATCTTTTAAAAACAACAGAAGGAATTGTAACTGATGTTACAACAGGAAATATTACAAAACATGTATCAGGGTATATTCATATTGTATGAAGGACATCTTTTATCCCCTGCAAGGGACAATAAGAAATGCATATTTATAAAGTAGATTAGCTTGGCTCTAATTATATCTCAACCATATATCCCTCAGCCCGGCCTTTATCCTTATTTTTAATTATGATAAATATATATGAAACATGCAGAGCGCAGTTAGGCCTCCCACGGAGCTCAATGAAAGCTACATCCATGTGTCAGAGGAAAGAAATAGGCTCAATATGTTAAACAAAATCATATCTTCTGCCCTCTGCCTCCAGGCAGATTCCTATTTGTAACCCTAGTATCACTGATGATCAATAAAGCACATGTGTTAAAAATGAAAACTCACATTCTCCTTATCAAATCTATGCACTCATTGTTAATAAATGTGTTTATAATTAAAATTTTCTCCCTCTGCCTTCTACTTGCCAGTAGCAGATTCCCAACACTGATCCCATTCCTATGAGCCATAACAAATATATCTAAAGTTTAAACCCACTTCTCTAGCTGTAGAAGTCCTTTGCCAGATGGTTTTCATCTTCAGTTCTTGGAAATATTTTGGCAGCAGATATGGCCCCTCCCCAGTGCATCTCTCAACCTAACTGCCACTCCTTTGAGATGATTTTAACCAGCTTCTTCAAAGCAGGAACAAAGCAAAGTACTCAAAAGGTCAAGAGTTCCTCTGCCACATGCAGCTTTAGGCCTCAGATAAGCACAGCATGCAAGAACAAGGTAGCCAGGATAAGAGCTAGTAGCAAAAAACTGGGCATGTGTATCATTTTCATGCCAAGCTATATATCTGCCATGATGAAAACTGCTCTTACAAGCTCATGTATGTTTGTTTTTTTTTCCACCTAAGCAATAGTTTTTCCTTGATAGATTGCCCTCTTTGAAGCCATTACTAACAGATGTAATTTTGTCTATGCTACTCTTCTCTGCAGTCATTGCTGGCTGTTTATATACTGCTAAATCTTTATCTTTGAAATTCTGCCTAATAATTCTAAGCTATCTATTTAAAAACAAAATAAAACAAAAACAAAACGAACAAAAAACAGAAAAACGTGGCTAAGTTGTAAAAATAAAAAAATGTGATAATTTATTTCTGTCAAGCGGCTGGATTACAACTGCTATTTGCACTTGAGTAATCCAGCCTTTATTCTGGAGAGAACAGGAAAACAAACAAACAAGAATCAATGACTTTTTCAGATGCACAGAGTTAAGAGAACAGCTCTGCAGGTGCAGGACCCTGCAACAAGGAGGAATGCTAAATTAAAAAACAAAAAACATTAAGTTTACTGAAGCCTAGGAAATGATGATCATACTGAGAAATCAATACTTCCGTGTGATATCAACCCATAGATGAGCAATACTTGTCTTAAATTTTATTTATGTATTTATTTAAAATAAAAGAGTAGATGAAAGGGAGGTTGTCAGATTCCTCGATAGCATTAATGTCTAATGTCTAAAGCAGACTTCAAGGCCCCATGGCCTTTGAAATAAATTTTGTGCTGTTGCGCAGCTCGTGCAGACACACAGTAGCATTAATTGTAGTTGCAAAAAAGGCTATTAAGACTGCATGCTCTACTCTACAATCAATACTTGGACTAGTGTTAATCCTGCCATCACAGATTCTAGAGTACAGATATATTAAACTGAGACAGCAAAGGAAGTATCAATAATGACAGTACTGGCTAACCACACCTTGGAATTTAAAATAAAGAATTACAAAAGGATCTCTGAAAGAAGGTATTCAACTACACTTGAAAGACAATGAACATTTCAGTGCTTTTCAGCAACCATGAATCCTGCTTCCAAGGACAAAATGTTTTCTGTCAGGCACTGTATTTGTATATTAAAATGCAATAATAACCTATCGAAAGTCTGCAAAAAATATATACATAATTATGCCAGATAAAGCTAAAGAAGTTAACAAAGCATGCGAGATAGTGGCAGAAAGAGACATGTTTGCTGTGGAAGTATAGGATGTCTCCATAAGCCTACTTAGATCCAAGAATGATGAATAGGCCGTGCTTTGTTGCAAAATGCATTGTAATCACTGGTTTCCAACCTTCCAGTTTGGAAGGAAGACAAATGTAGGCTGTGAGCATATGCAATGAGAAACTAGAAGATGGGACTGAAAGTTAATATCTGTCTTAAAAATGAGAGGATTGCAAGCACAGGTAACCATTTTTGGTCTGGTACTCAACAGTAAGGACATTCCCTGGGATAAGTCATAAGTGTACTCTACCTATGGTCAAACAAACAAACAAACAACAACAACAAAAAAAAACTAAAATAAAACATTGGAAAGAAAATCTTTCATGCAAAAAAATTCACACAGAAGTTATGAGGGATTTACCACCTTACTAGGGTATTTCAAGTTTCAGTTTAAACTCTATAAAAGAGATGCATAATTCGGTATAAGCTTTGAAAAATTTATAGATTGTCTTAACCATATTGTATGGGATTCTGCAAACCCATACCTATTCCCAAATTTCCCAGTACAGGGTAGGCTGCAGGAGAAGAAGTTAAGAACCTAGGCCAGAAGAAGAGCATTTGTAGGCATTTAAAGTGTATCAAAGGAATTTATTGAAGCTGAGAATTTGGCGCAGTATGTCAAGTGCTTTTCTGGAAGAGTTCCTGCTGGCTGTCATGTACCATAAAGCTGCACAGAGCTGAAAGTTGTAATTATTAAAATGAGGGCTTAATGACTGAAATTGTGAAATTAATAATATTAATAATAATAACTTTGTAAAGAAATGAAGAAATAGAAAATAATTTTCTAAAAATGGAAATCTATTAAATAATTAATTATGATTTACTTATTTTTCCTAAGGACAAAGTTGCTTTTATCTGCTTTTCAGTAACAATATGAAGCAGTTCAGTAATGTTAAGTGCAGACAGCTATTTGAAACTAAAAATTACAAGTCACATTTACTATGTAATCAATATACTCTTCAAGGAAAGATTATTTTTTTATTAAATGTAACATTTGGTTCAAGTTCCAGGAAGCTGTAATTTTATTATTGCATTCTAAAATCAACATGAGCTTTGTAATTAGAACTGATTATAATCAAGTTCAAGGTAGCAGACATTTCCCATGACCTCTTCTGAAGTCTTTGGATGCCCTTTGTTTTACATTGATTCTCTCCCATGTGCTCAACCTAAACCTTGCACTGAGATGAAATTTACTGTCAAATCAAGCTTAAAAGTTTCATGGTTGTAGTTTTTGAAGGGCGTAATCATCATTATATTTTATTCTGTTTTTAATGGCATTATTTTCTTACTCTCCTGCTCTAAGAAAAACTCAAGGTGTTGTGGGCAATACATACTCATAACATATTTTAAGCTATCAAACAACTGTTTTGCAAAGTGATGTTTGCTGTAATAATGATCTTCCTTAAAGTCAACCTGTTGACTATGCCTTACATGACTGACAGTAGTATTAGTTTGTCAATCTAATGGTAACAAATGGAGTTCCTGACAAGCAGCTTCTAGCTTTAAATAAAATGTAAGTGCACACTTGAAGGATACTGTAAGCTTTAGGAATGTCCATTTAATTTTAAAAGACCTAGGAGAGTATTTATATACTCACTGTTTCCACTCTGACTTTTAGGAGTCCCTCACCACTACCAGAAGGGGACACCTGCTGGAAATAAAAATCAAGGACAAAAACAAATGCTGGTAGAACCTGATAAATTATTGCTTGTCACTACTGGAATCTAATGCATGTGTTTGTTTGTTTCCTATTGTGTATGCTCTTATATTCAGTACTGATGTCTGCAAGGATATTTACAGCATCCTTCTGCTGTAATGTGTTCAGATTTGGATTCTTTTTATAGACAAACTGTTCAGTACATTAGGTAAAGGGCTCTCGTTTAAAGTCTCAATAAAAGAAATGTTTCCTAACCACCATATCCATCTGTTTCCTATAGCACTAGTGCATACAATGTTGTTTTTCCATTTTGTGGCTCTTATTTGCAGTAGTGTTAGTTCCATTCCTAGATTAATATATAAATATATGTGCCAAAGAAATTATTCATTATGTACTGAAAAATATATTTAAACAAACAAACAAAACTAAACAAGGGGCAGATGTGTAGGGCAAAGAACAACTTGAAGATCCATATTGTAGATCTAAAGAAAGTCGATTTCTCATATTCAGTAAATTGATCTTAAATATAAAAATATAAGTAAAATTCCAATGATAACAATAAGAAACCAGCAAATGTGTAAAAGCCAAGCTACATTGATTTGTTGTAGGTTAAAACTATTTTGAAATCAGTTCACATATTCATATTCTCACTGCACAGAACATATTGTTGATGCTTAGGAGGGAAATGAAATAATAAAGCTTTTGTCACTCAGGCAGTAATTAGGTACTTTGCACAGTGTTTGGGAGTGTCCACATTTTTAACTCTGAGCTCAAACTTAAGTACAATTGTGAGTCATTCTTCACTAGAAGAGAGATAAGAAGAAATAATTACACATGGAAGTTAAAAAGCTTTTGAAGTTTCTGTGTACGCACTTCATAAAAAGCAGACACGGATATGAGAGCTCTTGATTTGCTTTCTTCTTCAGTAATCCTTTAATAATTGGGGCAATATTAGAAACAAATATTATGAAAGTGAAGGTTATTGATAGGATGCTATTCCACTGAAGGCAGCAAGTTTTCTCAACATACTGAAGCTCAGGATATAGTGCTCTGAATGAACAGACTCCCCTGAGGTAACCAGAAAGAAAACAATAGAATCTATTTTGGTCTTCCCAGTTCTTCCCATTCTCAGATGTTTCATTTTGTTAAAGTGATCAGAAATAAATCTGGGCCCTGAACTTTGTCCACAGCCCCAGATAGTGTTGCCAGCAGGAGCAGGGAAGTGGTCATTCCCCTGTACTCAGCTCTGGTGAGGCTGCACCTCAAGTACTGTGTTCAGTTTTGTGCCCCTTTCTAGAAGAAAGACATTGAGGTCCTGGAGCGTGTTCAAAGAAGGGTAACAAAGCTGTGAGGGGTCTGGAGCACAAGTCTGAAGTGGAGCAGCTGAGGGAGCTGGGGTTGTTCAGTCTGGAGAAGAGGAGGCTCAGGGGAGACCTTATCACTCTACACAACCACCTGAAAGGAGGTAGTGGTGATGTGGAATCGGCCTCTTCTTCCTGGAGATAAGACAAGAGGGAGTGGCTTCAAGTTATGCCAGGGGAGATTCAGATCGGTTGTTAAGAAAAAAATATTCTCTGAAAGAGTGGTCAGGAACTGGAATGGACAGCTCAGGGAGATGGTTGAGTCACCCACCCTCCCTGGAAGTGTTAAACAAACATTTATATGTTGTACTAAGGGAGATAGTTTAATTAGGAAACACTGATGGTCAGTAGGAGTGTTGGACTGGATGGTCTTGGATATATATTGCTGGTTCTATGATTCTATATTTTAAATATAATGAAACACTTAACATATATTTTGAATAGAATTGAAGTGCAAGTGTTCACAATTTGTATCCTGGCATTATGATCCACTGTCCCTCACAAATCCAGACCTGTTGACATGAAACCCTTGAGAACTAGTTATGTATTAGCCTAATAAGACCCCCATGGAACTCTTTCCAGACAAGAGGACTAACAGAATGAATGCCTATGGAGAAATCTTATCATGTACATTTGTTTTCTTTGTGCATCTATAACCTAAAATTAGAAAAAAAGAGAAAAAGAGTAGTACTAGGGTAACCTGCCTTTTATATACAGAAAGAAAAGTCTCATTCTTCATAAAAACATATGGGACCTCACTTTCCCATCTTCAGGGGGCATTTCAGCATTTGCCACCTGCACTCCCCAACAACATCTCAGCAGAAGTCTTTGGGAGACAAGAACTGAACGTACTGGTCACTCCAGGGCAGCTCACTAATTTTATATGAATTAACCAGAACCATAGGAGATTCACAACAGCTTACTGTAGTGTGTGTATATTCACATTTAAATATACATAAACACATATTTAATACTACACTTGCTGCATGTGAGGGAGAGAACAGAAAAGACTGAAACATACCCTTTTTTGGAGAGATTAGAAAAGCATCTTGGCTTAAAAAGGCATTTGAATTAAATAAGAAGGATAAAGGAGTCCTCAGATGTGATGTAAAGAGTATTTAGACATTAGCTGTAATGTCTAAAGCTATAAGGACGTGGTTCTCATTAGTCCCAATAAACTATAAGATGCAAACAAAGCAAAGACTATAACATAAAGCATTGGCGTGATATAAACCAGAGACACCAAGTATGTACTGAGTCAGTACAATTCTAGCATTAATGAATGTGTAGCAAGGGGCTTCTGTTAGCTAAAGGAAGAGTCCAGTTTTCATTCTGCGAGTTGTTTCTCTGTCTAAACACCAGCTTTTGAAGTGTGAACCCACTTTAAAGTACTTTTACCTTGTCACAGTCACATTAAAAACTCTGAAGGTACCAAAGAAGTCATATCCAACCCATTTTTTTAATGTATATTCAGCACACTTTAATTTAAATCTTGAGAGTAAAACAGAGTAGTTTCTCTACGTGGAGCAGAGTCACATTTATTCTTGTCTGGGAGTATACACCTGGAACGTATCATTCACTCCTGCTTGCTCTGTTGCTGCTATATCGCAGTGCTGGACAGCTGACATTTAGATAACACAAGACACAGTGGATGAATTGGTTAAGATATAAACTCAAGCACAACTTTAAAATCAGTTCTGACAAGAGATCATTACTTGAAAAGGACTAAAACTGCAAGACAACTTTAATTAAGAAAGGAGTTATAATATATATTTTTCCAAAATATTTCAGTAGAGAAAGTCTTCTGAAAATAAAATAATATTTTTAAAAGATGTGTAGCACAGGGGTAGAAGAACAATTATAGTGGATGGAAGAACAATTATAGTTATCATTTCAGATGAGGTGTGTTGAAAGAACTGGGAGTGATGTAGTTGGCAGCCTTGGAGTTTGCTTTCTTATTACTACCATCTGTGTCAACTTAAGTATCCATTATAAGGAGAAAAAAGCAGGAGTGCTTTCTTGTCTACGTGACCCTGTTTACGTGCAGTTCTTCAGTATGTGCAGCAGAGACTAGAAATGTGCTCATTCTTCACTAAACATAGTGAGAGATTCCAATGGCCAGATAACAGTTCTGTTTATCAGCTTGTAAACAAAATTTATGATAAAATTGTGCTTTCCTTTTTTTCCATAAGCCTTTCCTCTGGATTTTTTTTTTACTAACAACTGTCATGATGATGATGAAAAACAATCCCTTTGCCTTTTTGAACCTGATGTCTCTTTTGACAGTGATCTTCCATAAAATCTAGGAGAGTTGTAGAGTAGAGCTTTAAGGGTTTTGTTTTTGTTTTGTTTTGTTTCAATAACAATCATGCCAGATGAAAGTAAGTGAAGAAAAAAACATTGCACCTAATATGTGAAACAGATGGCTTATAAATTAGCTTGGAAGCAGCTTGAATTATTTCAGGGAATTTAAGTGGACTGTAACCAACTGCAGCTTAATATCCAAAAGAATACTGCTGATACTGGATTTTTACTTTCCCTTATTGAGTTTGTAAGAAAATGACATCACCTGAAGACATACTAGAATAACTGTTGAATGGTAGGTTTTATATAGCTTTCAAAACAGAATGAAGCAGAGAAAAAATATATTTAATAGTACATATATTTAAATAAAAAAAAAAGTCCCGCTTCCAGTGTTGGAAATGAGATATTTATTTCAAAAAGATGCATTAACTTCCCAGTAGTTTTCTTATCATGTGAAATCCACCTCAACAGAATAGATAATATCCAATTAAAGTCTAGGTAAATCAGGAACTGTGAGGTCTAATCATCATGTTTAAACTTCTTGTTTGTTTTGTTACCTGTTCTTTCTGTGCTTCTTTAACACAGCAAAACACCGATACCCTGAGTGATCTACTCAAAGAGTACAGAACAGAAGTGAAAAAAATAAATTATTTTTATTTGAGTTCTTTTCCAGGGTAGCAGACAGAATCTAATCTCTGTGAGTTAACAGTTGTTTTACTCCCACTACAGAACAATTTCCCATTACAAAACACAGTCCTCAGTGAGGCACAATTGTTGCCTTGTCATATCCAAATCATTTTTCTCACAGCAAACCTCATTTTCAGAGAAAGAATGATTGTGACATTCATGGTGATGTCACAAAGCATTATTACAGAAAGCAGAATGACACTATTGGTAATTATAAATTAAACATTAACCTGAAGTTTCACTACAAAACCCAGATTCTGAACTGTATTTCTATCTTGGAAAATGGTTTATCCAAGTGAATATTGAAGATAGAAACAAGCAGTGTAAGTATATTTTTACTTCCAGCCACACAGCTGAAATATTTCTCCATGGGCACCATTTTTTTTCACCAAGGCATATTTTATCTCCACACAGATATACTTAACTGCGGCATACCAGCCCATTCCTCTAGAGAAATTCCCAGGCAGACAGCATGTGAGCAGGAAGACATAAGAATATGATCAGCGATCTCCTAATTTTGGTTTTACAAATGTTGCATTACCATTAACTACTACTTCGGAAAACATGAAATAAAGTACATATAAAATATCTGTGTAAGAGAGGAGAAGAATAAACTTGGAAACACATCTCGGTTTCATCATTCAAAAATCCATTCTGTGAAAATATTACATATTTTCTATTAAAAGATGGCTTTCTTAGGTTAGTATGGCAACTGCTGGGTCACAGCCTGAACCTCTGAGCAGCTGAAGAAAAAGACCCAGCCAGCCCTAGGAGCACAGGTGAAGGCAATTCACCTGTGCAACTGGAGGGGGTGGAGCCAGGCTGAACCCCTCTTAGACCCCATTTAAGGGCTGACTGCCATAGGAGAAGGATCTCTTGTTGGAGATTCCTCTTCTGTGGAGTTTTCTTTTATGAGTCTTAATCCCCAGAGACAGGCGTGTGCTCTTTTTCCCTTCTTTTGTAACTTCTGCTTGATTGCACTGGTCCTATTGTTATTTTGCCATTACAGAATCTCCAAATCTAAACAAAATGTGACAGATGAGGGAATGCTTATTTTGAAGAGTGTGATTCTGGATTTGGTAGTGAACTTTGTACTTAACTGGTGTTCTACAGGTAGATTTCTTTGTCCAACTTAAGCCTACACAGTACAGGGAAGATGATACTCAAAGAAGTTACATGAACTCATGCATGGAAGAAAGAAAGATAATATAAGAACCAAAGCTTAAACTAGGGAATGAAAACAAGGAAATTCTCCTAGAGGTGATGAGATCCAAGAAAAATAAGAAAATGTATACTCACAGGATTAAATTATACATAAGCTGTTCTTAAGTTTAGACCACGTCACTGTTAAGTAGTTTGCAAAATTACAAGAAAATGCTAACTGAAAATATAACTCCAAGGTATGTAGTATTCTCTACATCCCTAGGCAATGTGAAATTGTTACAGTTATTACAATAGCCAATAAGCATGAGAAAAGAATGCCAATTTACACAACTACATTGTTATTTTAATTGAGGTAAGTAACAGTTCCACTCAACAACCTGCCTTTATATGGCTTTTAGACTTTTGCTAGAATGAGTATTGTTCATCACAGAGAGTTTATTTATCCTTAAGTACCACGAACCATTAAGTAGACGAAGTCTAAAGCATAATTGTGAACCTTGGGTATCTCTGGATCTACAGAAGTAATGTTTGGTGAATAGTGTTGCAAATAGAACATAAATTTTATTTTTTTCAATACCCCAAGACTATATTTATTCCATGTTTGACTTTATGTCAATTTAAGTTCTGACTTTTCTTCTATAAAACATCTAAACTGCAATTCTCAAGATCATAAATTATTATCAGAATTTTGCCATCATAAATATTGTGAAGATTTGCACGACTGAAACGTGCTTATAACAGGTAACATCGAATAAGAAAATAAGTCCTACTTATCTCCTGATTTCAATGTCTTCTTTTTAATACATTTCCTTCTGGTATCTTATGTCTCATTATTTTATGTTAAGGATATGATAAATCTCAGTCTTTGCCTGACCTGCAGAAGAAGAAAATATCTTCTTGGAACAACAAGTGCTCTTGAAATTGAACAGAACAACTGTGTTTTAACACAGTTTCATTAACCTCGAACAATGGGAAAAAAAAATGCCCAGAAATTAACATTTCATTAATAGGTGCGGTGATCTTTGTGAGGAAAAGTGAAAGAACTGAAACATTTTCAGTTCTGAAAATGAGCCTGACAAAAGCAGATGGAACATTGTTCTACTTCTGATAGAACTATTATCTTGACTGTCAGGGCATTTCAGGACATCTGAATAGTTGAGTTCTAGTTCTTTTTCTGGGATATCTGATGAGGTGTTTACAAGAAAAATCAGAATCACCTTGCTTTGCTGCACTTGCCCCAAACACTTATACAGATCTAATAGAATACATTTGGCAAGTGTTTGCTCATGAGTGATGTTTTGGGAAACTCTGCTCTCATTTCATAGTGGGAGGCTCAACAGATATCCAGGACAAAAGCTAGAATGACAGCAAATTTTGTAAATGGTGTTATCTGTGAACCCTACTGAAAGAATGGACAGCCATGGGAGAGCTGACTGAGATCCTTCAGAGCATCTATTTAATACATTCAGATTTATATGTATATATTTTTTCCTACTAATCAAGAGATCTGTAGTGTTATTATGGGAAAACGAAGAACAACAACAACAACAAAAAAGTGTATTTGTCTCTTTCCAGGTCTGTAACTATGCCCGTGCAAGAAGAAAAAAAACTGTGATTCTGAAATTCCCCTTGCATAATTCAGTTCTCAATATCTTTTCTTCTTCCTTCCTGTTTTCTGTGAGAGTTCTGAGTGCGTGTCAAGTTGTTGATGACCACTGTTCTTTCAGCATTTCAAATCTGATCTCAAGAAATATTTAGCATACAAGATCCTCTACATCCATGTTCTGTTCTGTTTGCTCCATTTCTTTGCTTATGTCAAGGTTGTCCATAGACATCTGATGATTGCCAGAAATTAGATGATCTTTGGATAAAATTATACAGTTCTCTTTAACCGTGCATTGATATAAAATCAATTGGAACTTGGTAGCAACAGAAAAATTCAATCTGGATGAAGCCATGAAAGAACTACACTTACCATCCACAGAAGTCAGCCCTTTACAGAAAAATTCTCAAAATACTATATGCTTTTCCTGAGTATTCACAGATGTATATACTTTCTGACATAAATATTTAATAACTTCAATTATTAAATTCATAGTAACTATTTGATTGTTCTGTATGTTCTTACCCATAATCGCCATCTCAGAGAACTCTCCTTCCCTTTAAAGTCTACTTTTTTTTTTATTTCTTCATGAAAATAGGACCTCAGATAACTCATGACTGTCCTCCTTTCCCCCTGTCTGAGGGATTATGCAGGCACAATATTTCATGTCCTAAGTGCTCTCTGTTACAAGTTTTGAACTAGCAGAAAACAATGACTGTTTTCAAAAAACAAAAAGATGTATGCAGAAACATGTAGTAGAACTGCTTGGTTGACTGACTATTCTTGTTACTGATAATTGTAATTATGTGCGATATCAATTTGGCAAATCTATCTAAACAGAAAACATACGTGTGCAAAAACTATTATTCTTTACACATAAAACTTGGTGATCTTTGATTTACTTTCCTGGAATATATTTTATAGTCTACTTTTCCTAAATCTTGTGTGCAGGTGGTCAATCTAAAAATAAAAAAATATTGAAAAATCACAGAAATCTATTTCAGACTACACAAACAGACCCATTTGAAATACTAGGTCACTATTATACAAAATATTATTTGAAGTTTGAAAAAAGCATAAAGGTAGTAATAGAGTAAAGGTTATCATAAAACAAATAAAGAAATTGAGAACTATTTTTAACTAACAAAACCAGAAAGTTTCCCTATCATTAAATAATAATTAAAATGTAGTTCAATGCATTTTAAAAAAAGATATTTTTCAGGAACGTTTGTAAAAGGTCACAGAAGGTCTTAAGTATTCTTTAAAAGTGTACAAGTCTCATATTGGTATTCAACACAGGTGTAGATTTCATCAACTTGGAGGTGTAAATTCCTTTTGAGACAAAATTCATTTCTCACACTTTGTCAGAGTTTTCATACTTGTTTTTGTGAAAGCCAGAATTTTTGTTTTGTTTTGTTTTGTTTTTTGGTGGAGAGTGGTGAGAGTGGAGAGGTAGAGGTAAAATATGTCCATGTATATATGTAGTAAATAAACAAAGGAAAATTTATTCATTATTGTGCAGTACATTAGTTTTATTATCCAGATTTGACAAGAATGCCCCTGTATAGAAAACGCAGGATATTAAAAGTGGCAGGAAAAATTGCATAAACTGTTACAGGTTGGAAGCATCCAAACTTCTCCAGCTGTTACTAAGAAAAAAAAAAAGTGAAATAGTTAGGGGTTTCTCTTTGTACGTAGTTTATGACTTTTCTATGATTCTGTAAACTCATTCCTAAATTCATGCATATTTTCACATTGCTATTGTGGTTTCTGATTCCTCCATTACCACTGTACCAGCAGCAAGGAAGAATTGTTTGTCTTTTTCAGTGTTAGAGGTATCTCTAATTCACTGAGTGGAGAAAATTTGAATTAGCAACCTTGCCCATTTGAATCAGCTGATTGGTACACAAGAGAATAGGAACCACTGGAAGAGTAGGTGTGCAAATGCGTTGTCCTCTTGTTATTTGGACAAGCAATTCCATTAAGTATGCACTCAGAACAAAACCATCTATCAGTGGACTACTCAGATACATAAACGTCAAACTGCCTTTTATCAGTTACAGACTCCGACTGATGTGTAGTAATTACAGGGCATTTGTTTATGCTGACAACTATTCCATCATATGTTTCTTCCATCAAATAGCCTATCAGCTCTCAAAGAGGAAATTAAATTGTTTCCCCAACCAACATGTACAGCAATGTAATTTGCAGTCTTAAGGCACGTTCTATTAATATGTTAATGTTGGAATTTTATTTATTTGAAGGAGGAATAAAAGTACCTGGACTGGAATTCAAACATGCAGCTGTGCAGACATGTCGATGCAGTTGCAATCTAGTTTTGAAATTATACACATTCCTCCTAAAAACAGTGCATAGAATAATTCATCATTTTCATGATATGTTATACAAAGAAAGTCTAGAAATTTGAAACTAGAAAACCAAATGCTTATATATCTTGGTCATTAAAACAAGACATAGTTACAGTTGTAAAAGGTTCTAACTACTGGACTGGTGGTCAGAGCTCCTATTATTTTAACATAGAGAGCACAATAAATACTTTGAGCTGAATGTTCAAATGCTTTAATCACCTATTGAATAAAATTTACAAGACAGTTGGATACTGTCAAGAATCATCTAGTACTCTAGCTGCTGAAATGAGAAGCTGGTGACCAGGTGAGGTACATCCATTCAGTAGCTGAAAATTTTAAGCCAAGCCAAGAAGTAAAAATTCTGAAATGAAACTGATGCACTTCAGTCACTCTGTCCATATGCCAACCAGCACATTAGAGGACTAATATCAGCTTTAATGGGTGGCAACTGGACAAAAATGCAGATTTGGCTAAAACTGCAGCTTCAGTTCATGAAGATCATTAAACACTGACAAAATAGAATATGATCTTCTTTTAAAGGCTTGCCTATTTCAAATGATTGTTTTCCTTTTTTTCTCTCTGCCCATAGCTTTTGAATAAATAAATAAATAAGAAAAAGAAAAGAAAGGAGGGAAAATAACCCATAAGCATCTGGATTTTTTGTTTGGGAAAATAGAATTTCCTTAGAATTTGATGTTAATTTGTTATAAGATCAGTGTAAGTGTCTGTACTCATGAGTATTACTCATTTCTCAAATAGGTAAAGTGTTTTTTAACTTGAAATGGTGTCACAGATTTTAGAAGACTTAAAAGCATGACAATCTCTTTATAAGTTTGAAAGAGTTAATGGGATTTTCTAGACCATCACTGCAAAAAATGTATTCTTGTCAAGGAAATAAAAGGTGGAGTTCTCATGCAATTGTGTATCACCCTGTGATTACACCTCAGGAAGCATTATCTTGACTGGTCTGGGCCATCCCACTTCCGATTGGCACTTCCTCTGCAACCTCCCATCCTTTTCCAGCTGTGTTATGTGGAATTTACAAGCTCCTGCATTTCTCTTATTTAATTCTCCCTAAGGGTGTCAGCATGGCTTAAAGTAAACACTGTGCTCTTATTTCTAACATATGTGAATGCCAGAGAAAATGCCCAAACCTTGGCTTCTCTCACAGATGCTGATCTGTGCCAGACTGTTAATACAAAGAAACTCAAAAAACTTTTTGACAGGTCCTGATATATTCATTTTGAAGGAGTTTCTGGTTAAGAATATCCTGAGCAAACAAATCTTTCCAGTTTTACCCACAAAATTGCAGTTCACAAGCTGTTCTTAAGGTACAGCAAAGTGAATATATATATATATATATATATATATATATATATATATATATATATATATATACTTATCTTAAATGTTGTTCTAAAGGTTTGGTTATTAAAATGGCCTACAGGTGGATGTAAATTAAAACAGGCCTGAGCCCATACCAAAATATGCCAGTAGTAGAGTATGCCAGGATACTGTTCATTCTGTTTTGTCCTCCCATCCCAATTTTGTAGTGTAAGGAATTTCACTGGACCTGCCCAAATGCTTTTGTTGTCAGCTGGTTGCAGCATACTGTTCTCAGATAAGTTCCAAGAAACCCAAACCTGAGTGTAAAACAATTTTTGGTTTTCTACCAGTACTGACACTGCTAACTTCCCTTATAATATGGCATGAATATCAACTATAACTCTAAACATAAGTACAGAGTGTTCACAGATTTTAATTTTTTTTTCACTTTTGTCATTCCCTTCAACATGAACTCTAGGCTGAAGACGTAGTTTTAAGGAAAACAGTGGGTGTGTTCCGGAATGTTCTTAAACATGACAACAAATATGTTTGTATTTATTTATTTATTTTTAATACAATTCCTGCTTCTGTTGCTTTGTTGCTTCAGCTGCTTGTGCTAAAACACAGTAAAAATACAATCATTTGTAAATACAATTAAATTTCTTGCAGTGATAAGATTATTATTTTCACAATGAACTCATGAATCATTCCCCCGCTCACTCTATGTTTCAAAGTGACATTTAATGTATGAAAATTCACTAATTCTGCATTTTCCTTGTGTCTAAAAGTGCACACTGCTCACTCAATCTGTACCTGCTATACTATCTCTTATTAAATGTATTTTTTGAGCAAGTACTTCAAAGTTTTGAAAGGAAGTCTTCCAAACAGATCTTTAAACTCATGAAAATTAATGGGCAGTTGTTAAAACATTCCATTAAATGTCCATTAACTGTTGTATGGCAGTGAAATGTCATCTAGTCTGAATATGATAAGTCTAAATTAATCTAAATATTTAATGAATTTAATGATGACTATAATTAATCTAAATTCACCTTTATACAATTTAATTAGAATCAGTTCTGCTTTATAAGCCAAAATATAAACCAAATACATCATCTGCCCTTCCTCTAAAACTGTACGCTGTTCAATGACATTATACTCTAGTGGGTAAGGTTTTCATTTTGCTGAGTCTTCTTTACAGATTGCAGTTACAAATTCTGGGCTGCTCCACACAGAAAATTCCAGCCCTCACAAGCCTGGCTAGAACTCAGTGCAGCATAAAATTATGTCTGCTCGGATATAATTTTAGACTAAAGGGTCTTTAATAATTTGTTTTCCCAGTCATACAGTTCCCTAGGGTAACTGTAATCTAAACATGTCAGTGGCATAGTGATTCAACCATAGGTGCAGAGCCAGAGGAAGAAAGACCTGTAGTTATTCCAAGCTGCACCTCCCTAGTTTCTTGCCTGTGTGTACACATTTAATAACAGAATGCCATCTTGCTTTTCAAACTGTGGCCTATTATAGTTGCAACATGAACAGTTTTTTACTGACAGGAATGAAAAACAACACTTCTGTCTTTAAATGATGAAGCACTAAGATTACGTGAAGCAAACTCCAAGTATCATGCCAAAGATCTAGAAGTGGATCAAATATAAAACATGAGGATTTAGATGTAGTCCTTTTTAATTAGTCACAAAGATGTGCATTGTTTTAAGGAACTGAGCTCACCTTATCCCTGCCTTAAATGACTTGGGTTTGAAATGCTATTGGAGAACTTCTTTTAAAAAAACCTGTCCACACAGCACTGCACTCTTCCAGAGTTACCTTAAAGAAAGGAAATTTATCTCAAAAAGGATAGAGAGGAAGGGAGGGAGAAGTCTTTTTTGTTTGGATCAGAGCATGCTTGTCTGGCTTGGAACGGCTTAACTTTGATCCAACCTTCAAAACTCCAGTGCATTTGCCTTTACAGTCTCTCTATTCCTCATTTTTAATACTATTAATCTGCAATACAAGGCACAGTGCCAAAGAGAGGAGGTGAGCTCAGCACACTTTTTCAGTGTTTGGCCTTGGGAACTCTGACCTTCATCTCTCAGATATGAACTACTGAAAAAGGTCTAGAGATGATCATCTGTAACAAACAAAAAAAACCCAAAAAACAGAAAAACAACTACTCTGGCAGACAGCAGGAGGAGATTCTCCTGGTATAAAGGCAACAGCACTCGTTACACAGGAATTTGGCGCACAGATACTGGATAGTAATGCAACAGAAAAAGCACAGCACTCTGGTACTTTTGGGGCTTTCTAATACAGAAGGAGAAGCTAATATCCTGATTTAGACCGGAGGAAGGACTCACAAAAATATAAGTGCA
The DNA here is from genome assembly GCF_038088225.1 of Cyrtonyx montezumae. Lineage (NCBI taxonomy): Eukaryota > Metazoa > Chordata > Aves > Galliformes > Odontophoridae > Cyrtonyx > Cyrtonyx montezumae. The sequence goes on along the minus strand of NW_027072034.1, from coordinate 61,545,688 downwards.
CTTGCAATGAGTTTAAACTTCCTGAAATTTCTTTACTGTGAATTTGGAAACTGGAGTTCAGTGTTTAAAATGTATATATAGAAACTGGGGAGTCTTATACATTTCCTAGCAGAAATTTCATCCTTTCTCATTCTCAGGCATATGTTCTTCTCAGTCGAGACACTGTGGCTGTAAAACCTGGTGTGACCCTTTAGTATTAGTGCCAGGAAAGATCACAATACCAGAGAATTCCTGTTTGTCAGCTTGTTTGTTTTTGCTAGAATGCTGGCTTCTCAGCCCAGCTTCAGAGTCCCAGCAAAACTAACATGCAAAGGAAAACACCCAAATCTGCATGAATAATTCATCCTCCATTGTTTTTACAGAATACCAATTTTCAACACAAGGATTCTCAGTTGAAAATTAAAATAAGCTCTTGTTTTTTCTTTCTTCTTAAATTTGTGCAATCCCTTGACCTCAGTCCCCATCATTACCATTGCTAATTTGCACTAATGCCTGCAGCAGAAAAAAAACGCAAGCTAAAGAAAATAAAGGTTTAAAACCTGTTGGAAAGAACAGATATTGATGAAAAATATTACTCAGATGAAAACTGATGTCTTTTCAGTACTTGAAGCAAGCATGTAGACTGTCAGATATTGCGAGCACCCTGCAAGATCCACTGTGTGTTTTATTGGCTTCAGCAGCATGACCAGAGACATTTTGAAACTGCTATTCCTGCACCTTGCAATCTAACAGTTGTGCAGCCCTTAAGCTCTCCAGTTTCTCCCTTTGAGATCCAGATTTCACACAATTTATTTTTGAGATGTGGCACACAGGAGGTGAGAGGTTGTGGAGTCTCCTTCTCTGGAGATGTTCAAGATCCACCTGGATGCCTACCTGTGCAACCTGTGCTAGGGAGCTGCTTTGGCAGGGGGTTGGACTCGATGACCTCTAGAGATCCCTTCCAACCCCTACAATCCTGTGGTTCTGTGAGCAGAACAGCCATTCAAAGCCTATTTGCTGTCAGGGAAGTAGCAGTGTAATTTGAATAAGCAAATAAGCTTCATAGGTATTATAAAAATTGGATGAAAAAATATAAACTTAAGTTCACTTACATGAGACTATTCCTCTATGTACTTACAGCAGAGAAAGAAAGAACTGTATTTGTGTGTGTGTGTGTGTGTGTATGTCTAAAAGTTGTTGTGTAAATAAATCCATTCACAACTCAGGCTTAAGGTTTATGTAATAGGCAAATAATACGTGACAGGCAAATTTTTCTCTGAATTCCTGACCTCCTTCTTGGAACAAGAAAAAAAAAAGACAAAGCATTTGCAGATTGTAAGATAAGAGCAATCTTAGATGACAATTTCCTTTCTAATTTTTACACAATTATTTAAGAGAACAAAAGTTCTGTTAGCAGTGCTAATTGAAAAGTCATACATTTGCATTTTACACACTTATCAGCATTCTAAACATACATCCCTACAGTTTTTCCAGACTGTAACAGCAATTCCTGTATCTGTTTAAGAAATATTGCTATCAGATGCAGCATAGAAAAAATCTCTATTAATTTTATCACTCGTTCATTTACTTATGTAGTAACTAGCATAACATATACCCTAGAAGCAGTTCTTAGTTCAGTGGAACTCAAGAAACATGCAAGGACAAACATCTACTAAGTCTACAGAAAATTATTGTTCTAGGCCCCAAAGCAAACAATGACAATCTGCACTGCTGTGCAACATGCTGAAACTAGCAATACCATGTCCCATTTTTTATTTCTGGGTATTCCACTGTTTTAGAGATAAATTAATATGTGCTTTTTCTCATTGTTTAGGCACTCTATTCATTTGCAGTTTTCTAAAAGATTTCTAACTTTTTAATGTTATGTCAGATAAAACTGTTAATAGTGTATTCATCTAACGTTCAGCTACTAAGCCTAACTTAAAAATATCTTAATTTCCTAATCCAAGAGTCCTGGCTCAGCACTGGCATTATAAATATCAAGTTCCAAAATTACTACGTGAAGGTGAAAAGGGTAGAAACAGAGCACACCCACAATTCATTATTTATTGAAGGAGATCTAATGTTGGATGAGAACACTAACAAGCACTAAGAGTTGACATGACTGCTTCTATAAAATGCAAAGAAAGGGAAGTTTTCATCAGATGTAAATTGAGCACTGTACTCATTCCATAAGCTCCCTTTTGAATTAGCAAGGAGAGCTTGTGACTTTGCCTGATGAGTAATCTCTACCAGTTCCCTGCAGGGGCAAACTAGGAGAGCTCTACTACAAGTGTAGGCATTAGATCTCAAGAGTACATCACTTTGCTTGCTCAGCTTTCTGGCAGACTCCATAGCTACCAATCTATTCAAACACTAAAACTTCTCTAAGTAAATTTTTTCTTCCCAACATTGAAATGTTTTAATATTTTGCTGTTTGTTTTTATTTTTATTTTTTCTTTTAAGACAGTGTCACATGGAATCAGAGAACTGTGGGGGTTGGAAGGGACCTCCAGAGATCATCGAGTCCAACCCCCTGCCAAAGCAGCTCCCTAGCCCAGCTTGCACAGGTAGGCGTCCAGGCGGGTTTTGGATGTCTCCAGAGGAGGAGATTCCACCACCTCCCTGGGCAACCTGTTCCAGTGCAGAAGAAGTTCCCACACACATTTGTGAGGAATTTCTATGCATCAGTGTGTGGCCATTTCCCCTCGTCATATCGCCCCACACTGCTGAAAGAAGTGTGTCCTTGTCCCTTTGCCTCCTGATCCTTAGTTATTTATAGACACGGATCAGACCCCCTCTGTGTCTCTTTTTTCTCAAGGCTGGACAGATCCAGATGTCTCAGCTTTTCCTCATAAGGGAGGTGCTCTACACTCTTTATTATCTTTGTAGCCCTTCGCTGGACTCTTTTGAGGAGATCCCTGTCTTTTTCATACTGGGGAGCCCAGAACTGGACACAATACTCCAGGTGAGGCATCACCAGGGCAGAGTAGAGGTGGAGGATCACAGTAGTTTATTAGTTGTAGAAAAGAAGATTTCAAGCAATAGGAAAACTATAGTTTTTCCTTTAAATATAACAATATATTCTGAGAAAAGTTGGTGGGTGTGGAGGAGATCCTTTCTTCATCTAGAAATTATATTTCTAAATTTGAGATCCTTTATTCTTGCACATGAATAGGTTTCACTGGTATAACAAGGGAAATGAACTGATTTTGCATTTTCCTTAATTGTTTGATTGGATTCCTTTGCTTTTACCATGAGTAGTAATTCCCCATCAAAACCACGACACATCTTCATACAGTAAGTTTCTGCATTATTGTTGAAGGACTTAAGTGCTGTTTAGAATGGAACTTGCATCAGTTTACTCTCCTTAAAATAACGTTTCTAGAGTTCAGCAATTGTAGTCAAAGGATGTTTTACTTGTAGTTCAGGTTGTAAAATACTAGTTTTTTCCTCTTAGTGAGAATTCTTTAGTGAGAATTTTAAAAACCTGGTTTTAGAACAAGATAAGTCTTCTTTTGTGCAGAAGTTCTGAATCTGATTAAAGCAAACAAACAAACAAACACAAATTAAAAACAAAAAACCTACATTCAAAATATTTGAGACTCCAAGGAATACCTATACTGTTAGAGCTGGAGCTTAGCTCGGAGCAAAGAGGAGATACAGCACATAAAGGAACCATTGTACTGGAACCAGCAGTATACAATTATGTATTTACCAAGGATTTACTGTTCTTTCAATTTTTTAATCAAGTTTGTCTCAAAGAACTATGGTCAAATATCCAGGCCACACCTTTTCCTTTCAAGTCCATCCTTCACTCAATTCCCAACATAATAAATCCTTCTTTACAGACACTTCATGCTTTGTTTTATTAATGAGATCACCTTCTCTCTTCCCCTTAACCACCCCTAAGTGCCTTGAATAGGACTGCTTTTTAAAGCTACCAGACTGATTTCCACTGCCATTTCTATAAGAAAATTTCACAGGGCTCTTTCTCAGTACAAGAACTAAAGACTAAGTAGAACTACAGTGTACAAAAGGTTTTATATTTTATGTCTTTTCATATAATTAGCTTTCTTGGATTCACCTCGGAAGTCACTGGAATTAAAAATAAAAGTGGAAGAAGTGGGGTGTAATTGCTCTTTTGTTTTTCTGCAAGTCTTTTCAATAAAGCAAATATCAGAAAAAAAAAAAAAAGCATAGTGAGAGAGATCTACCTACCACAGGTGCCAAGAATATTACCACAGTTCTTTCTATTGGTTTGTTTGAAACTGATTTTGAATCTCTACAAATATTTTGTAAATTGTGGGGTAGATTTTCTATACACTACCTAATTTTACAATCTAGGTACTATGTATATTGATTTGAAACCAGCAGTTTCTACAAATAGTAAACAATGTCTGCACAATTAATCCAGATGATCTTATTCTTTCTTTCTATAGGTAAGGCAAAGAAAATAAACATTCAGTAATTGCATTCTCAAAGGGTGGCATTTGGAAGTGACAGGAGACAGAGAGCCTCTTAAACATCACAGGATACAGCCATGATGACAGCTTGATGATTTTTTTTTTATAAACTCAGACTTATTTGCCATCACTGCCTAGGTTAAAGTGCTTAATTAAGCACTCTTCTGTTTTATTGTTGTTTTCACCTTTGATTTAAATTAGGTAAAGAATTGTGCTTTTAGTGTCACCTGCAAGGAACCTTATCCTAGATAAAAGAATATTTGTAATCATCTTAGGAAGATTTCCAATAGCATCTACATGTAATTTCTTATCACTTCCAGTTTTAATTGATTCTTTTCAAAAATTTGGCAAAGGAAGTGCAAAAGAATTCAGAAGAGTTCATCTGCAGGACGACTAACATGGGCCAGGCTCCCGGCCTGATAAACAGATTGCTCCTGGGAACTGGTATTACTCACTTAACATGGCTTTGTTTAAAAACCATTCCCGGTCACCTCCACCCCCTCAGAATGGGAACTTACCAGCAGGGTAAAAGAGGATGTTATTGCACTTTTTCATTTAAGCGTATGCTTAATTTCATCGTAGTCAGCAAAATACTTAGGCAACATGCTGTGCTTTTTCTTTTTCTTTCTTTTTTTTTTTTTTTTTTTTTTTTGTGAAGGCCTCTTCTGCCTTAACTTTCATTCAGTGCTGTGTTTATTTTCAGAAAAGTGGGAGATTTACACATGCCCTTATATCCCTTGGAGTTTACTTAAATCAGAAACCATATTTTTAGCTTTGTGAATTGTGTTATTTTATACAGCAGAAATTTTAGAGAACACAGACATCTGTCTGTCTGTGGAGGAGAAAAGGAGAAAATAGACATCTGTCCTGAAAGTAAAAACAAACAAACAAATAAAAACCCAAATAAAACAATAAAACAATAAAACAAACCAAACAGGTTTGCACTATTCATTCTGAGGGGAAAGATTTTCAGAAGATAATAGCTTTTACTGCCTGGCAGAAGTGGACAAAAAAAATGAACAACCTTTAAAGCATTCAGTCCTTCCCCATTTAGGAGCAGAGGAGCAGGCATTCTGCTAGGCAACAGGAGCTCTTCAGTTGAATTTCATTAAATCAAGCATTTATATGGCCTTTTTGGGCCATGTCATGCCCCAGAAGCCTGAGAGGGTCCTCAAACCTGGGATTTCTATAGGCTCAGCAGTAGCAACAGCCCCTCTGTATGCTGGGAGCAGGCTCAGCAGCCGGCATTTACTTGCCAGGAAGGTCATCATGAAAACGTCAGGGAGCACAGAGCCGCTAGTCCTCCCACCGTAACACATGCCAGTCTCTCTGCATGTGGCTTGGGCTGGTTTGCTTGCTTCTTTCTTTCTTTCTCTCTCTTTTTTTTTTTCCTATATCTTTTTCTTTCTTTCCTTCTTTCTTTTCTGACTTTCTTTTTATTTCTATTTCTTTCTTTCTTCCTTTCTCTCTTATTTTTTAATTTTTCTTCCTTTCCTTCTTCCTCTCTCTTCTTTTTAAAATGACAAAATGATTTTTTTCCCCATCCCACTGGAAAACTAATTGTTATGTCCTATCTCAAATATTTTATAGTAATTTTTTGCAAACCTGTACGTAGAGCTGCTCTCTGTATACAAAATTTTTCCCTTTTCGCCTCTCCTTGAAAAGAAAAGCATGGGCCTCCACTGTGTTAGGCTGACATTACGCCCAAGACTGTTAAGTTACCCATGTAGCAGAAATTTTAGGGAGCTGCTCCTAATTCATGTATCTTAAACTGTAACTCTTATCTAATTCAGCTAAAGTAAACAGAGGTGTAAGCAGACAGTAGGAAATAGCCTTGTTTTCATTGGAGCAAGAATAAGATGGAGTATGTTTGTTCCTGAATAAAGCAAACGTGACTATTGATTGAGCACAGCTCACTCAAGTGATTCAAATTAAGCACCATGCATTCAGGCCTTGATGTCCCTATCTGAGTTACAGAAGCACAGGCAGAAACTTATTCTGAGTTTGTGTGCAATATTGCTTCAAAGCATGCATTCACCACAGCCTTTCTACTTGTAAGAGGAGTGCTCTGAAAGAGCATAAATATGTGAATGTAAACATAAATATGTCATTAGTCCTTTTTTGCTTGTTTATTTACAAACCAGCAAGCAAGGTCAAGAAATTAGGAGACCAGAGCTGGGAACAGAAGTGAAAACAAGCGATGACAGCAGGAAACTGAGTGAGGGGTTATTCAGAGGTAGAAGGTGTAGCTCTAAAACACATTTTCCTTGGGGCTGAAATGAGATATAGAACTCCTAGATAACAGCATGCCATTACTATCACCATATGTTTATGAAACCGGTCCATTTCCCTTTAAATCTATGCTCACATCTGGCTTGAACAGTAGAGATGCAATGTTGAGTTTCCTACCTTAGATCTGGATCTGCTAGGTAATTAGAAAACTCCTGTAAGTGTGCATGCATTCAAGAAGAATGAATAAGCCTACTTTCCTTATACTTTTCTAAACTGTGGCAGTGTTTCTTTGAATAGTTATTTTCTAGGATTTTTCCCAATAAATAAATAACCATGTTTATCATGTACAATGGTATGTGATCTCTTACATATCTTTGTAGTTGCTACATTATTTGCCGCTCAAAATTCATTCAAGATCAGAGTTACTGTCTCTAGTTCTTAATGAGCAGTCATTACAGAAAATAATTTTGAGTACTGAGGCAATATTTTTGTTTCAAATATATGATCTGCCTTTTCACATTATTTTTGCATTCATAGACAATAAATATTTGTTACTTTTACTTTTTTTCTGCCCAAGTTACTGTAGGTGAAGTTTACATTTAAGGACACATCATACAAGAAAGAAAGAACATGTAATCTCTTTTCTTAGTACAGAGAAATCCTTTAACAGTTTACCTTCACAAGAATATAGGAGTTATTTACATTCAAGAAATAACTGACTTATCCACTTCATGTTGCTTGTATCAACTGGAAATAATTATCTTTTGAAAGACGAAGGTTTCCATTCTAGTATGAGTGAGCACCATCTGAAATTTAGTGCCTTCAGGCTGCTGAACTAAAAAGTTCAGTAAGTTAAATCCAGGAAAAGGGAAGAGAAGGAAAAAAAAAAAGGAACTTCAAATGTTTCCAGTGAAAAAATGAGTCTTTTACTTTTTGTTTGCCCACAGATGATTATCCTCATGAGATGGTTGTAAGTAGTACTTGTCTTTCTTTTTCCTTACCATTCTCTGAGTTAGTCTGAAGTGTCTGTGCTATACCATTGTGAGGATGTAGTCCAGATGTTGTCATTTTGAAGTTCAGGACAGATGATGAATTATCTTCAACAGTGTTTATAAACAGAGTGCAAATGTTGAAGCAGTGTAAGAGCTCTGCATGCCTTTCATTTTAGAAATAATATATAATTATATATATTTAATAATAATTATATATTTTAGAAATAATATATAATTATATATATATAAAAAATAGGGGTTTTTTATTCATTCAGAAAAATGACTTGTAGGAATACCATATGTATATAAAATTTTATATCAGAAAAAAAATCCACAAGCATTCACACAGAAACATTAGTTTTTTTTTGTCTTCTTACAAAGCACTTCAGTCAAATCACAAAACATGTCAGTCCTGTTAGCAGAAATATCTCAGAATGGGTTCTTATCTGGATCTTATCCTAACTAAAGCATATAAACATATTACTGGTCTGGAATGTTCTGGAGGTCTTAAGAAAACAGACTTTCTGATAAGGTTTTCAGTAATATTGTTCAGGAGAGGACTAGAAATGCTGTTCTCATGCATATAGAATGTTTTGGAAAATTTTAAACACTTCCAATAAGCTCCAAAGCCACCACATATAGAATAAATACGTTTTAAATAGATATGGAGAAAAAAAGAAAAAAGAAGAAAAAAAACCCTGAATTGTACACAGTCAGATAATAGGGGTTTTAATACTATTTTATACATTATTTTTGTTCTGTTATGCTACTCACACATTGTTAGCTGTTGCTAATATTTTTCATCCACCAGTGATCAGTGTTATTTTTCTGTATCTAATGTCTATTGTTCAGTCTTTCTTTACTGTGGAAGGAACACTGAGACACATTCTATGATTCTCTGAATTCTGACATTCACCCTAACACCTCCAAACTTAAGGCCTCTTTCAAAGCAGTAGCAAATATGGCACAATAAGCTCAGAACAAAAAGACAGCCATGTTTCAGTCATCTTTCCAAAGATCCAGGATGATAGCAGCAGACAACAAGGAAACCTGAGAGTGCTGCTTACAACAAAAGCATCGCACATGGTCCCTTGATACAGAGCTGCACAACATCTATGATAGCCTGCAACTGGCATTTTGAAGGGAAATGCTGCAGGCACAGAGTTAGTCAGCCTTATCAGTGTCAATTTATTTTTTCCACACAGAAACAGCTTGTTCTGTCAGGTGGTCTGCCACCAAGGTAATGCTTCCTAAAGGAAGTAGAGAGAAATTGACGATTTCTTTCAGAAGCATTAACTTCTTTAAAGAGCAAAAAGAAAGAGTTTTTAAGAGCAAAGTTCATTTTTTAATAGTTGTGGATATATAATAGATTACTTTTCATTAAAATAGTTCAAGACATAAGCATCAAAATAATTTTTAAATCATATATTAATGAATTTCAGTGAGATGTAGTTGCTAGACTTTCCAGTCTATTACAATCTGGATAACACCTTACCGTGTTATCACCTTACCATCACAGACAAAACAGTCTCAAATGAATTTATTAATCACATATATATATCAATAATCATAACAAATTAAAACACCGTCTTCCCTTGGGAGATTTCTCCCAGGCCCAACTTCTCTCCTTCCCTGACTCCTCCTCCTCCCACCCCTTAGTGGCACAGAGTGGGGTGAGGAATGGTGGCTGCAATCAAAAAAACCTATGTCTGGTGGCTGCAATCAAAACCTATGTCTGCTCTTTGCCTTTGTTCACTGATAGTCAGAAATGGACAGCAAGCATTGTTTACTGGTGAGTCTATAGAAGAAGCAGCTCACAAAGAGTCCACTACTTACTAGGTATCTATTCAAAGTAAATTAACAGAACAAATGGTTCATTAAAAGCTTTCATAAGACTTTTGCGATGTTGTTCCCATTTGAGTATTCAAAATCCTTTATGGCAAATAAATACTTTCAGATTAAAGAATTTGATAAGTCATATGTCTGATATATCTCCTAGCATTCTTCATCCCTCTAAACAGGGCTACAAAACTTTGTCCTAAAATAGCCTAATTCAGAAATCTTTACTATACCAGCAGACATAGAAAGACCCCAGTGAACATCGGTGAACATAGATTCTAAGCATGTCACTGTGTACATATAACATGCTGGTTCAATATAGAACTACCTTTCAGCAAAATGTAAGGGAGCAAACAGCTAGCAGTTTTACCAAATGTCACCCAACATGGACCGATATAAAATGTCATTTATATTCTTGGAGACCAGAGCAGAGCATCAGTAACACATAGCTGACTGCTCTACTCGTGGTTCTCATAAGAAAACTCTTAGGTAAATCCTAACTGCAAACCTCTACTACACTCTTCAAGAAACCTTCGCTTAATGCCAGAATATTTCCCTAATATTATTCAGACTACTCTACAAAAGCCGACTCTGTAAGATTAACAAGAGAGATTTTAAACTGTCAGTGGAAGTACTTTGCATGGTAAGGTGCTATCAATTGTAGCTTCTGTAGTAGATTTCAATATCAAGGCCAATAAAAACATTTCAAATATCTGACTACATTACAGTATACATAATCATGAATATGCATTCTGAAATGTAAGAATAAAAGCAAATAAAAGAATTTAAACAGTGTTACAGATTTTCCCAAATGAAATAACCAAAAAGCATGGGACAGAAACGTGTTTTCTAACATCCTGCACACAAAGAGAATCATTTATTCTAACATCTTAAACATACACACAAGCCTTCATTGTAACATAGTACACACACAGATAGACCCTTCTTGTTGTTATCACAGTAATAGAAGGGGAGAAATGTCACAACAGTCTTAAACTTAGAACAAGCATGTCCCTAATCACGTTAATAGTTTGCAAAATTCATGACCTTCACAACATGCTGCAGCAAACATTACAAAGATTCATACATTTAGATTTGTAGAGAATGGGTCAGTCACTAGCTACTGAGTATTCTGATCCAAGTACAACTTCTAATTTTTAAGGGTCTTAAACTATTAGCTGTTTAAAGTTGAGAAAACAATTTCAGATCTGAATCACAGTGTCAGAGAAATGTAGGTGTTGGAAGGGACCTTTAGAGATCCAGGACTGAGCCCTTAAATAAGTTTTAATTTTTGTCTACACAGTTTCCTTTTCTCCACCCTCTTCTCCTCTGCATTGTTAGTTCATATCCTCTTGCAGTTCCACTTTTTTTTCAAGTTATGTAAAATGTTGTCATCACTTACTGCTATAAGCTCTCACTTGACTGCACAATTCTGTTCCAGGCCACAAACTCTTCAGGAAAAACAGATTCTCCAAGAGCAATGCTATTTCCTTGATGTCAGTACATGGAGAAAGGAAAAGTGGCCAAGACATCTATTGAAGCTATCCTGTGCAGTCAGGATGCTTTACTTCCAAATGTTTGTAAATTTGTATTTGCTCTGTACAACTAATCATTGAGAATGCAGGCAAGCCTGAAGTCTTCTAAATTTTATTTTGAAGTACACCACACTTATTAAAATCAGCCACATGTTTCTTCTCCTACTGGTAAGTACTGGACTGCTGCCATTACAAATCCTATTTTTACAGGCAGCAGGTAATCAAAACTCAAAGGGAACAAGGATATGAGCCACCCTCAGCTTTAACACAATCATTTTAAAGATAGTGCCACTGATCGTGAACCCTAAAGTCTCCTAATCTCCTTACTGAAATTAATGTTGGGATATTATTCCGGAGTAGAAAATCTGTTTGAATTCTTCTTTTAGCTGCTACTTAAATTCAAGTTGACAATCAGTACATTACAAAATATCATTTTTATGTCTGAGTAAAAAATTACTGTTTTTAACTCTGAAATAATTTCATTATGCGGTACGTGTTACTTTTAGTTGTAGTTCACAGTTTTTGAGTTTTCTTACTTACAACAAAAAAAGCATAGCTATTGAAGTGCAAGTTCTACTGGATTTTGGAACACATACCATCATTTATCCAGTTTCTTTTTCTGCTTTGTGATGTGGCCAGTTGCAGCTTTTCTAAAAATCACTTTCTAAAAGATACCTTGCCAAACTGATCTTTTATTTTTCTAAGGGATGAATTAGAGAGATGAAAGTTATGACTTCATTAAACTTTCTGCCAATTTAATGTTTATGGAAGAGGAGGAAAATAGAAACCAGATTCCTTTGCTCCCATTTTAACCTCTGCCACAGGTTAATCAAGATGAGCCTCATTAACCTATACAATAAGAGGGGATAACCTGTTTGACTACTCTATAAAAAGAAGACTATGTTGAGAAACTGAATTGTTACTAATAACAATAATCCACCTTCTTGGAGGAAACACTGTTTTCTCTATTTTAGGCTATCCTCTTCGTTTTCATGGTTACTATGATAAAATACTTTTACAATAAAGGAATGCATGAGAAATATCTCTTATTTACCACAGAACACAGATATGAAGATTAAGAAAGAGATCTCTGATCAATACATTTCACCTGAGGATAATTCTGTGAGTAGATTATTGTAGGTTATTGATACTACCTTCACAAGCTACCATTGACCAGACATAAAGTGGAAGACTAAACTAGGTATTGCTTTTTTCCCTCAGCATGCCTGTCTTTCTCACAGTCTCACCTGCATAATAACTCTTCCTAGAAGATTCAGTTCTAACTGCTTTCATTTTCAAAAGTTACTGGTTTCAGCATCTCAGTTTCATAAGGCAACAGTCCAGAAAGGATCCAAGCACAGTCCCCTCTGACATGAAGTCCTGAAAGCTTTTGTCCACCACTGTGGAAAACTTTCTCATACCTTTTCTTTGTACATTAGGCCATCTAATCTCCCATAAAACGTTTTTGTTTTTTTTTTCCAAAACTGTTAGCTTTTTCCCATTCTGACCGAACTTTACCATTCTTTTTCTTTTTCTCCTGTGGATTTGGAAGAAAATGGGGATTTCAGTACTGACACATGTTTTACCAAGCACTTATCAGATGATTCAACTCACCTAAACACATGAGGAAGAATCAGCTGACATAGGTTCATAGGTTCATAGGTTCATAAGGTTGGAAAGGACCTACAAGATCATCTAGTCCAACCATCCTCCTATCACTATCCCTACTCAACTACTAAACAAATCCCTTATCCCCAAACCTTACCTTATCCCTTACCTACAAACCTTATCAAAAATCCATTCATTCCAGAACAATAATTAACATGCTTTTGATAAAACTGTCTAAAAATGCTGTGCTATTATACTATTTTTCTAAAATATCAAATAACATTTAAAGTCACTACATATATTAGCATCTCTAAATTATTATTCAAAAAAGTTTCATTTGGCAGAGCTGATGGCATCTGCTTTATTGAAACTAGAGGGTTTCTCTGCAAATTCCTTTGGAGCCTTACCTTTTGCTTTATATTAATTTATATCACAGTTTGAACTTATTTCTCCTGTCTTTCCCCTTTCTGTGTTTATTCAGCATTCTCATAGTCATGTGATACCTTGAAAATAGGTTTGGTTTTTTTTTCAGAATAAAATTTATAACCCCATTCTACAGGAGAAATTCATAATCTCTATGATGCAAGATAGAGTACCTAGTTTCTGGCAAGAGATGAACTGAATGCCACTGAACTTCAGTGGCAAACACTACTAAGGATTTCTCTACATCTGACCTCCATTCACTTGAGAAATATGTATGAAAAGGATTCTGCAAAAATGATTTTATTGTGGCAAAAGCTGATGATGTCTTTGTATGAAGTTAATAACAGGTAAATAATTGCTATCTTAAGTGTAGAGTGGCAATTAGATATTAACAGAGGTCACAGGGTGAAAGGTATAAATAAATATGAATTATCAAAACAAAAATGTTCAGAAAAGTGGATGTTCTTTTTCTATCTTGATCTGCTTAGTTATACTGACAAGCCTACATCAAAGTGAGTTTGTTATGATCAGTAGTGAAATTAATGCTATGAAGAATCATTACAGGTATTTAATTAGCATCATGGGCTATGTAAAGAAGGTTTTGGAGTCTGCCAAAAGTATATGAGTAGTTGGAAGAGCACGTGAATACCACTTTAACTTTGAAATAAGGTTTTAATTAACTATCTAAGACATATTACAATTGGTAAAATGAAAATGAAATTTAATTGAAATATTATTTTCTTTTGAAATCTTTCACTAATTTTATCTGAAATTCATGACTAGAAACAAATATTAAGTTTTAAGTAGTAATTAAAAAAAAGGTTATGGGACTTGGGAGCGTGTGAAGGAGAGAAGTGACAAGGCAATCCTGTGAGGCTAAGAATGTGCTCAGGTCACTATAACTTAATAATTTCTTTTCCAGAATTGAAAAGCATGTAAATACAGGGCAAAACAGGAACTGCTGAATATGTTTTTAAGTTTTTGCATTGTACTGACCAGTATTTCTGTGCAAGTTGCATTGTTCCTTGACTGTTAAAATTGTAACAGGACAGCATACTGTACAAATATTTGAATATCTGGAGTAAGTCCTCTCATCTTTTCCTCACTTACAAAGGTAACTGAAGTCTCATATCATCAGGAGAATGCAAATTCTTAAGTGTAAAGACAGGAGATTATATGCAATATGAGCAGAATTAACTTGTATTGCTGCTTGCTAGTAGCAGGCTGTATGGATAGCATGCAAAAAAGCTTCAAATTTTTAATATTGCATAGACAGGCATATATATGTATATATATAGAATGTGGAATTCAATATCTTTTACCTTAAAAGACAGAGCTGCTGATAGCATAAATTATTGGTGCCTCCTTAAGACTTAGAAGGCCTGTCAAGATCCAGATAAGGGTGCAATGAGTTCTTCCATTCCAGCCCTGGATGTCTAGGCACAGGACACACACCTGCCCCTCTGTGCTCACCCAGCCAAGCCCATGTTTTGTTTTGGTTCATGCTGTATCTTCACCTCAACACCAACTCTAATCCAAACTGTTCAAATCAAGTGTGGGCCCAGCCTTCCACACTCTACTTTTGTCCGTCCATCTTACCACTGGCAACATGTTCCAGTTAATAATAAGCAGAAGAGTTGATATTCCTCATTTTGCCTACTGCAGTTCACAGTCTGATGTGTCAGCTCAAATCCATCTTTATCAGTGGTGTAAATGATCTGTTTTCTACTGTGGGGGAAGCAGTCTCCAGCAGAGGAGCATAGATGTAGAACTGACTAATAAGCACAGTGAGAGTCTGTCTGGGATGATACTTCCATAGCACTGAACTACGTATGCAGTTACAAAGACACTCAGGATGCTCCCCCTGTCTAGCAATTGCCTCCCTGAAACCAAATCACAACAGGCTCTGATGATATAAGGAGTGACAAACTCAGTGTTAACAAATGCTCTTATATATAAGTTTATACAAAATAAAGAACACTGCAGTGGCCAGGTTGGCCATAGTTTGATCTGAAACTCATTTAACTGAAGCAGTGTGTACACATATACTTCTCTTGAAGAGAAGCTTCATCTCTAAGGTCAACTCTCACCTGGCACATGAAGAGAGTTCTGAAGGTTGTTTGTGCTGTGATCTTGCATCATCCACAAATCTGATATGTTCACAGGAATTGTCATGTTAGAGGAGAAGGCAACAAAATCATAAATCTTGCCTGAGAAGCAAATTACATATCTGAGGAAGATTTTGTGACCTATCTTTCTGCCTGTAGGGATCCCATGTTTGGTCAAAATATCTACTTTGGACAGATGCCTGCATGTTGTACTTTTCCCCACCCTGTTTTCTGAACACTTTGATAGCCTTTTCCTTTTTTTCTCATCGTGTAACATTATAGGTTGGAAAGTGTTGGAAGGGAATGGGATTTGTAAATCTATAAACTGTAGAGCAGTTTTAATGCCAATGCATTTGACAGAACTATGTAATAGTAAATATAATACATAATCATTTTTTTTTCCCCCAGTTTATTTAAAATAACATAATGCACACTTCTGGGGCTGCTAATCCATGTTTGATGGCTATTTCCAGATTTGAACAAGTATGTTGCTGTAGAATTCAAAAGTGACTAATATTTATGAGCAAACTATATTTGACTTTTTGAAGTTGGAATTTCTCACAAGAATTCATGTCTTCGTTTCTGTGCAGATGAAGAATTTTCTTGTAAACAGTGAATTCCTTATTTGTCAGCCCTTATGTTTTCAGCCTTTTCATCCATTAAAACCCAGCAGCATTTGTTCTGCATGCACATTAGTTATCTTATTGAATAAGTTCTAAACCTGCTAAATGTTTTCATCTTCCTTCTTTAATTTGAATTATGAGCACAAATAAGCCTCTCAATCACTGTGCACAAAAGTAGTTAGGATGCCCGATATTCTGGAAATTGCAGAAAAGTTATGACTTAGGTTTCTTCTTCCGTTTTTACTCTTCATGACCAGAAGTTGTTAAGCTGCTATAGCAATCTAACACATTTTTTCAGTAATCACCTCTCAAATGATGATATTTATATGTGGATATAAAGAAGTTTCTGCTCAGGTTTCTGAACCTTGGTGAAAGCTATGCTATTAATTCACATTAATGGACTTTTTATTCAGTATTTACCATTCACATAATATTTTCTACCACAGAAGAGAAAAACCTACAATTCAATCATCATCCATTAACCAAGCTACCTTTCTAATTTGCAGCGTTAATATGTTGCTGAAAAAGAAAATATTACCCACTGCCAGTGAAACCTCAAAGATTATACTGCTGTAAACAATTGTTAAAAATTGAAAAGTTGCCACTTCAAATTTTTAATATGAAAATTCATAAAGTCTGAGTAAGCTCTAATTTCCCAGTTATGTTCCAGTGTTGCACCACTTCATTTGCCTCCGCAAAGGCCAAGTGATGTCAGTGGGAAAAAGACCAAGCATAAGAACAGATCTTTGTGTATTCTAATCTGAGATTGAAGTTGCTATTTTGTCTTACAGTTTTTAAAATTTGCATATGCTATTTTTCCATTCCAGTGTAAGTAAGACTTCAATCACAATGAATAAAGCAAATCTGACACTTAAATCACAGAGCTTTCATTGCACTACAGAACTTTTGAGGCTGACATAATATGTCAGTTCTAGTCTCCCTTCTGGTCTAGTTTCATTTTATTACATTTCATTTTAATGGAGCATTTCATTTTGCACACTGGAAACTTTATTAGTTTAATCTAAGTTTTTAAAAGCTGTTTTCATTGCAATATGAATTTAATTGTAAATACTGACATAATAAAAGATATAAGAAACAAAATAAACTGTAAAGATATATAATGCTTTTTAATTTACTTATAGTAACCGTTTAGAACCTGCTATCTTACTGACGAGTCACATAGTGCATAATGCATCCTTCTCTTTTATAATTGGACATAGTCACCCCAGATACTTTTAATAATACTCAAAAGGATATTAAGGAAACCCAAGCTGTTTAAAACAGCTTTGCTTTGACGAACATGTACAGTACATTTGTTCTGTCCACTTGTGGTCATCATCTTCATTTGACCTCTTGGCATGCAGTCAAGAAATCTCTTTAATAGATCATTTCCAATAGATCAGTCTAATAGACCGTTTCCATACCCCAGTGGTATAAAGAACTACAGATAAGAAACTGAGTCTGGAACTAAGTAGATTAAGTCTTTCTCATGTCATAGATGATATCTGTATATATGGCAGGAACTAATGTACTCAGGAGCCAGTTTCAGAGAAGGAACAAGAATACTTTTGATCTCACAGTATCTTCTGTGGATATTTGCCTCAGAACAGTGCCTTAGCCCAGGAAGTGGACTGGTAACAGACATCCACAAGAACGTGACATAGTGTATAGTCTGTATCTCAGCATCACAAGCAGCTCCACTCATTTGCATATCACTGACTGCCCACATTGTATGCATGGCAGGTCCCAATCAGAGGTGTTGGTATGAGGGCTTATTCCCAGCACTAACACTACACCTCTGCCATGCATCTGCCATACAGAGAGACTTGTTGGTTGCTTTATGTTTATTGTTCAGCTAAATAAAAATACTTAATTACTGCTTCAACATTCTCTCTCTCTTTACTGTAAGTGAAAAGATAAGATTCTTAAAGATCATAGGATCATTGAATCACAGAATCACCAAGGTTGGAAAAGACCTACAAGATCATCTAGTCCAAGCATTCACTTATTACCAATAGTTATCCCTAAACCATTTCCCTCAACACAAAAGTAGTATTTCTTAGCATCCACTCTGAATCTCCCCTGGTGCAACTTGAAGCTATTCCCTCTAGTCCTATCACCATTTACACAATAGAAGAGACCAAACACCAGCTCATTAAAACCTCCCTTCAGGTGCTTACAGAAAGTGACGAGTGATAAGATATAAGGCTCCTTGAGCCTTCTCTTCTCCAGACTAAATTATCCCAGCTCCTTCAGCCAGTCCTGATAAGGCCTGTGCTCCAGACCCCTCACAGCATTGTTGCCATTCTCTGGACACATTCCAGGGCGTCAATGTCCTTCTTGCAGTGAAAAGCCCAAAACTGAACACAGTAATCGAGGTGCAGCCTCACCAATGATGAGTACAGGAGGACAATTACTTCCCTGTTCCTGCTGGCAACACTATTTCTGACAGAAGCCAGGATGCCATTGGCCTTCTTGGCCAGCTGGGAACACTGCTGGCTCATGTTCAGCTGAGCATCAACCAATACCCCTAGATCCATTTACTCTACACAATCTTACAGCCACTCTGCCTCAAGACTGTAACATTGCCTGAGGTTGCTGTGGCCAAAGTGCAGGACCCAGCCCTCGGTCTTATTGAACCTGATCCCATTGGCTTCAGCCCAGCAATCCAGCTTGTCCAGATTCCTCCCTATTGCCTTGCTAACTACAGGCAAATCGGCACTTCTAGCCAACTTGGTGTCATCTGCAAACTTACTGAGAGTGCACTCAATGCCCTCATTCAGATCATCAATAAAGAAACTGAAGAGGACAGGCCCCAGCATCAACTCCTGGGGAACAGCACTCGTGACTGATCACCAGCTGGATTTAACTCCATTCACCACCACTCTCTGGGCCCAGTTCTGTGTCCAGTTCCCAGTACAAAAAAGACTGGGATCTCCTTGAAAGATTCCAGCAGAGGGCTACAAAGATAATAAAGAGTGTAGAGCACTTCCTTTATAAGGAAAAGCTGAGACACCTGGGTCTTTCCTGCCCTGAAAAAGGAAGACTCAGAGGGGATCTGATCCATGTCTATAAATATCTAAGGAGAGGAAGGCCAAGGGATGAGGCTGAACTCTTCTCAATGGTGTGGTGATAGGACAAGGGGAAAAGGCCACGAACTGATGCATAGGAAGTTCTCACACACAAATGTGCATGGGATCTTCTTCACAGTAGGGGAGACAGAGCACTGGCACAGGCTTCCCAGAGAGGTGGTGGAGTCTCCTTGTCTGGAGATGTTCAAGACCCGCCTGGATGCCTACCTGTGCAACCTGGTTTAGGGAGCTTACTTTGACAGGGGGGTTGGGCTCGATGATCTCCAGAGGTCCCTTCTAACTCCTACAGTTCTGTGATTCTGTGATCCAATCAATTCCTTCCCCAGCAAAGATTGTACCACTCCTAGCCTAGTATACATACTACTCCTAGTATTCATTCCACTGATAAATATAAGCCTGATCACAAAAGATACTACAAAACACAAAAATCCTATCCTCCAAAAAATCCTATCCTCCTTGTCTACCTACATGCATGCTATGATTTGCTATCAGAAACAGGATTATTGCATGAGATGTCCACACTTCTGAGGCTCTTCATGAATGCAAACCTTGGCACAATTTCAGAGTCTCCACCCGAGAATTCCTTGAGCTGTGAAAGTGCAGGTGACAATACTCAGTATCCTATATTTCCCCATCAACAAGCACTATTTTTATACTCTGTTCTTTTACTTTCAAAAGTCAGTGGTTTCTGGAAACAGCTAACACTCAACAGGAGATCGATAAAGATCTGGATACTACTCCTTTAAATCAGTGCAATAAATAATATCTTGGAACTACTCAGTTGAAAATGATCTATAAGAATTACCTCTAAATATAGGAAAATATATGTTTTAAACATAAAGGGCATAGGAACCATACTACTTGTTTTGATATTGATGTCTAAGGAAACACCTTCTTAAATAATTACTATCTCCTTTACGAAATAGGAAGCTTTGGAGAGTTTTCATTATGCCTTAAGGTTGGCACTCTCTGAGATAGAAAACGGTATGTCTGTTTTTTTATTTTTTATTTTTCCAGGCTAAATATTTTTCAAAACTAGAGGAAAATCTACAGTAACCTCTACTTTCAAAATGCTGTGCTCATAAGTCAACTCTCTCCAGTTTCATTTCTCTTTCTCTTAAAAGTACTCAAATTCTGCCATCTTTACTTAAAATGAAGTGCAGCTTACTTCATTAATTGTGCCAGTTTGTTTCCATAGAGTCAAATACAATACAAGTAAGTCAGATTATATTGCTTGTCCTCAGCTGCACTTCCTACTTTAGCGTTTTTTTCCTCTTTTTAAATGCAAGGTGTGAATGCAAAACAATTGCTGAATGAGCTACTTTGTATCCTAACAAAATACAACTAGTGACAGTTGAGTTTTATGGTACAAAAGGAAAATAAATAAAAGAAGCATGCAATACTTGAAATGGAAGAGACTACAGAAAGACAGAGAAATGAAACTTCCCTTTTGAGATCTACCAAATTGACTGTTTCAGTATAAGTATTTCATAATATTACTGAGGAGAAAAATAAAGACATTATTCCAGATATTTTGCTGGCATCTTATCTTTTCAATAAGATTTTAATAACAAATGTCACTCCTTCAATATGCTGCAGTGAGTTCCATGGGCATGTCATTTCTACTTTGAACATCATTTTGAAGTATTTTTAATGAGATTTTTTAATATATTTACTAATAGGAAACACAGAGGATGAACTGTTCAGATCATAAATTTAAATTACTGTCTCACCAAGAATTTTGATGCAGACACAACAATTTATATCAGCTGATGTTTGTGTCTATGTCATGTTATTCCATTCTATGTGGTTGGGAAAAGGGGATGCTTCCCTCCCTTACATATACTTTTTCTATGTTTCCAAAAGCCTTCAGATTGAGATGCCAAAAATTGAAACCAAGCTGAAATTATAAACAGACACTGTTCTAAAACTAGCTCCATTTCAATATCTCCTTAAGAGAAGATAAATAAACCAACCAAAGCAGGGCTGAGATTACTAAATTGAAGGATTAGGAGCAAGAGTACTAGTCAAAGATATCTACCATAACAATATAGAGTTCTCTCACTTTTTCCTTCATCTGGTTAGAAGTAGTCAGTGATTTCTGAAAACCTCATTTGAAGGTGTGATAAAATATTTATATAAGGTCTGATGAAAACTGAGCAATTAGAAATGCAGAAATGTTACCAATTCATGAATATTACTGAACATTTTAGGTGCTTATACTACTTTCACATTGTTAGAAATCTTACTTTTGTCACTGCTACATAGGGCAAATCTGTGATCCAACTTCCTTTCAATTTCCAATGTGTAAATTATGCAGGTGGTAGTCAGTCATACCAAACAATTCAGTTTGAAGCTATTTCATTTCCCAGTAACATTTTATTTGCAGATTTTTTTCTATGTACAACAGAGCTAAGCTAAATTTAAACCAAAGAACTGTCTTTAATATTGAGTGTGCTGAAGACTAGTCAGTGTACATAATGAAACGCTCAAGTTCATAAATGGGTGCTTCTGTTTTTAAATGTGCTCTTAGTATGCTGTGATTTAGAAATCTTCTTGCCTTCAAAGAGAAAGAGTCCAGCTGATTTGTTAATAAATGCAATGGATACTAACAAATTAAAACTCCAATAGCCAGGGCAATTTTGCAAATTTGATTTACAGGATAAGAAATATTCCTGTATTAACCCAATATGCCACATTCCATAAGGATAAACAGTTGAAGCATGTAGCCAATATTTACTCAATAAAAAATGTACTATGAGAATGTCAAACTTCATGAAAAAAATGTAATTGATGTCTCGTCTTCATATCCAGGAAATGAACATGGGCCAGGTGACAGTTATTGATGAGTTTGGTAAACAAAATGATTCATTCACAATGTGTACTAAGTAGAGTGGATGGGATTCTTTTTACTAAGAATTTCCTTGCAAGAAGAGATATCTATAGTCATCTGAACAGCCAGCCCACCATGTGTTCACTCATTGCTTTCTACCAGGCATGAGTTCATTTAATAATAAATCTATTTCTTAGTCATTTTGCAGAGTTTTGCTGAAGTAGTGAAGTAGGAGAATCAAAGAGAAATAAAGAAGTATTATAAACACACCACTGAGATGGTCTCTGTCACAGAGTTTCCCTCTTTTTAATAAAGATTTCCTTCTGAGAATTCAGTACATATTCATGATTTTAAGCCAAAGTTCTGTCATCAGTAATGCAATTGAGAAAGGCTGCTGAAGGCAAGAGAGATATTAAATATCTAGAATTTCGATTATATGGACGTTTCCACTTGAGGCAGTTTAAAATATTTGTAGCCACAGGGTGGAATGCTGTTATAGATTAAAAGCTGATTAAGTCATGAAAAACACAGTACGTATAAATATCCAGTTTCTGAGATGGAAGAATTCTAGAATGGAGGCGTTCCAAGCTCCAGTACTGGAACAAATTTCATTTGATATGCTAACACAGAATAATAATAATAATAAAAAGCCATGATCAGCATCATGACAATATTTATTAACAAAATGACATGGGTTAGCTTAAGGAGGAGTCTAATCAATACCAAAAAACACAACAGCTTGGGTAATCAGGTGATACGGTGAACCATGAACCATGTGGAAAAATTAAAATTCTTGGATATTAATAAAACCCGTAATATTTTGAAATGGAAACAGTCTAAAATGCCATGATATTGCAAGGTAAAAAAAAAAAATTAACTTTCTCCACAAGAATCAGACTTAAAAGCAAGATATTAATCTTTGTGTGAAAGAAAATAAGAAATAAACAGGAAATTATGCAGTACTGTACTGATATTTGTTGTCTTATTTTTTCCTCAAGTTAATTTGTTTTGATCCAAATACATCTACTGTGTAAAACAGGAGTAAGAAAGAATCAGGTGAAATCATCACTAAAGTTTTTGAATACTCTCTGTATCCAAATACTTTGTGAGTTGTTTGATTATTTATATATAGGGGTGAAGCAAAATGTTCAATTCTTTGAAATACAGAGTTAAGGTATAACAGTTCTTAAAAGTGCTTATTCAACATTTTCCAATACGGAAATGGTGAACACAAATGTAAAAAAAAAAAAAAAAAAATTCTCATGAATCTATGATTACTTGAAAAAAATAGAGGGAAGTAAAAAGATGCATAATCAAAGAACAGATGCAATGCTTTCAAAACTGAAAATAAAAGCAAAATCAATGTCCCTTTTTGACATTTGCTGTAGCATAAGGCAAGAGATAACTGATTTTTCTAATGAAAGTAATCTTTGCTGGAACTGACACGACATGGATTATAAGGACATTTTCACTAACAGTAAATATAAAAACTAGCCAACAGACATTTCCTAAGTATCAGTTGTCCCTGTCACTAAGTATCTGATGACACTGTCATAACAGACTACACTGATATCATTCTATATCAAAAAGCATCAATGTAAATGGAGGTATGACCAGCAGAAGAAAACTAGTTGATGTCTGACAAGAACCTTCTGAAAAAGAAAAATAAAAGAAAAAAATCAGAAAAACACTAGAAGACATATGGCACTGCAGATGAATATTTTCCTATCTTCCTGGCCAATTCCAAAATGAGAGATTTATGATTTGGTGTCAGATACACATTAAAAAAAAAAATTGTTGCTTAAAATTCAGCTATTAGTAGCATGAATGGGAGATGTTTTGACTTACTGAAATCTGACAAAACTAGACACCTGCTTAGAATTTCTGTATCTGTAGCCAATAAATATATTTCATCACTATGGTTGCAAAAACAAATACTGCCTAGTGAAATGTGGTTAACTGAAATAAAATTATTGAGAAATAGAATGACACACTGTCTGAATCAGATTAGCTGCCAAAGTGTTTAAGGATTAAACTTGAATGATTTGGTGTCTTAACTGTTACAGGAAGATGCATTTTCTTCTAAATCTAAACTGCAGGACCTGTGAGCAACTCCTGCTTCATTGATAGGGAATACAATCCTGACACTTCCTTACTACCACATCAGAGCATGAGTCATCCTTTTAATGCAATTTCAATTCCATAGGAAAAAAGCCTAGATATATGGGCATGAAGTGATCCTCACCTTTATGAAATTCACCTGTTTTTCCTACTTCTTTAACTCCATCTTCATCTAGTGTATCCTTTAAAACTTAAAGAAAACTGCTTATATAGTCAACAGTTAATCTAATCTTCAAGTGAACTTCGAGTGAATGCAACTTTCTTAAACGTAGAAGTGTTGTTGGATCTCTTCTGATTTATGAATCCCCTATTTTTTTCCACTGGAGGAAGGGATGCAATGTAATAAATTTAACTTACTTACAATAGACTCTTGTTCCTTTTTCAGTAGTGGACCACAGGTTGAAAACTACTGGTACAGAATCTTATTTTTGCATAACACATTTCGGTGTAATTTACAATTAACTTGAGGAATGCGCTCGGCCTGCAGTGCTTGACAAAAATGTCACCACTAACTGCAGTTTTCTTTTACGAAGACTCAGATGTTTTCTTTTGGGGGCAAATAATTCAGTAGGAGTCAGAGAAAGGCAAGTTTGAATAACACATATGCTTTGAGTTTGCTCCAAAGCACACTGATTGTCAGATGGAGTATTTGTCCACATATTCCTCTACTAGTAAAGATAATCACAGAATCACAGAATCATAGGGGTTGGAAGGGACCTCTAGAGATTATCGAGTTTATAAGAAGCAATAATTTTAATGACTCAAAGTATAAACGTATAATATGAGGTCATAAAGGTATTTCCTTTCCCTCCCTTGCAAAACTATCACTCTTGCATTACATAGCGCTACTTATTTAGAACTGCTCATAGAGGTACAGTGTTATTCACTGTAGACTACAATGGTAAAATTTAGTTTTACATGTACAGATATGATAATTATGTCTTCACATCATCTTTCTGTAGGTATTTAGGTATGCAACATTACAGGAAGCAGTATACTAGTTTATATGGGTCACTGAATTTTTCCACTATGTGCATTCTTATGCTATGTTCTTATTTTCAGTCAAGAAAACGTCAAGAAAACCTTCACTAATTCATGCATAATTTCTAATCAATATTCTCACGTAATTTTGCATGAGTCACTTCCTCAGAATTTTTCATATAATTTACCATGTTGTTCTGAAATAAACTGTGATTGGCTGTTTTCTGAACAATGGATCATTATCCTGTCAAGTTCATTCTAGTTGAGGGAAACCATACCTAGCCAAGCTTGACCACTGCTTTTACTTGGCTGCAAGACACCTTTATTCATAATGTTACTCAGTGACTGAGATGCTACCCTACTGAAATAACTTAGCCCTTGTCTGACCAAGGGTGTTCTTGTTTTGTCTACCTATTGTCCCCACATATAGTCTGACTTCAGTCAGGTCAGGTGCCTAGAGTGTGATCATTGGTAATAGACACTGGATTCCTTTAGGTGCAATTATGAGCATCAGAATGACAAAATCATAGATATCAGAAGAAATTCATAGGCTTCTTTATGAAGTGGTTCATCACCTTGTTTAAACATGCCTTTGGGATTTCCAGAAACATTGTTTTTCTCCCTCCATTTGATCAAAGATGACATGCTCAGGAATTTTTAACCTATTCCATAGCTGGGCCAATATTGCTAATGTCTTAGTGGACATCATAGAATCATAGAATCACCAAGGCTGGAGAAGACATTCAATATCATCTAGTTCAACCATTCACCTACCACCAACATTTCCCCATTAAACCACGTTCCTTAGTACAACATCTATCCATCTCTTGACCACTTCCAGGGACAGTTTCTCCACCACCTCTCTGGATAACCATTCAGACGTTTCAGTATTTTACCACTCTTTCAGAGAATAAATTTTTCCTAATATCCCACCTGAACCTCCCCTGGTGCAACTTGAGGCCATTTCCTCTCATCTCGTCACTGAATATTGACTTGCAATCAACACACCACAACTTCCCTGGTCTGAACATCTTTTCTATGGTGTGCTTTTTGCACAATGTTGGAGTCTCAAAATCATATTAACCTTACAGTAGCGCAGTAAATTAGCAACTTAATTTTCAGTTCAGTGGACATTAGTCTCTCTTGTCCACCACATATACTTACCAAGGTCACAAGGATTTCCAAAGTGCAAGTACAATTACCTCTCAGTATTGCCTATTCTGTTCAAAAGATTGTTCAGTAAACACATTTGTGAATGACTAGAACTTCAGCCTCAGGAAATCACTTGAAAGGATGAATCTCTTTCAGAAAGCAGTTGGTGATACATTTCCCAAACTGATAATCAAGATCAGAATCAATCAACAATTCGAAATGCAACTCAGAGCAGACTTTCAGTGAGCACATCATCAGTTTAGTAACACCTAATATGTAGCAAAGCTTGGAGTGATTATAACAGGATGCTGAAGTACTGAAGTGAATCTTAACACTCTCCTTTAAGCACATAATATCTAGGTAATATACAATAAATGTATGGTTCTGTAATATGAACTGAGAAATCTGTATTTTCTCTTGAGAACAGAATCTCAGTATATCAGTGCAAAGTGTAATTAAAATTGCCTTTGGCACTGTAAAAGAGTGTAACAGTAAAGCAAGTTATTTTACTTAGATAAATCTTAATGTTCCTAGATAATCAAAACAAATTGCTTTAATAGAAATAATTAAAAAAGAATTTAAAATCACCAATATCTTGCGATCATTAATAACCTCTATTGGATAATTATAATTGATTAATAATAGTAGTTATCATTCAGTAATCAGTTTTGAACAGCTCTAGCTCAGGTTAAAATGTAGAGTTAATCAAGATAAAATTTCAGATAAAAATATGGAAGATTGATTAGCCTGAAGTTGTGCAATCTACCGGAAACAAAATACTACTGCTTTTTAAAGTCTTATACATATGTTTGGGTGTTTTTCTGAATGTTAGCCTAGACCAGAATACCTATGATTTTTTCCTTAGGAATTTCTTCTTTTAAAACATCTATATACATCTTTATTTAGTATACTCCTAATATATTCATTTATCTGAAATAAGTGCTCACTCCATAAACTCTGCAAGCCTTGTTTTATAAATAGACCAAACTCTAAGGAAAAGAAATCAGACAGAACATGTGGAGACTTTGGAATTTCTTCATAAAGGAAATAAATGAGGGGGAAAAAACAGACAAATTGAAGTGGAGGGGGATGACAGTTTCAAGAATGCGCATGTGTCCAGTTAATAATTCCATTTCATTTTATGGATACTGAGCTTGTAAAAGGACAACGTGAATTAGGCTCTTCATTTGGTCATAGAGCCTGTAGCGTAGGAAATGGTCCAGAAAGTGTGGAAAAAGCAATCAAAGGGACATTAGCAGTGAATAGGTCTCTCCTGCATAAAAAATGGGGGTCTACCAATGGATCCTTGGCCACTGACTAAGCTGTGGCTTCAAGGAAATGTGTTTTAAGGTCAACGCAGAACAGGAATGATAAACTTGCTCATACATCTGTGCAGAGGAGCTGTGGTTTCCTGTCACTACAAGAGAAAGAGGCACACTGAGTGAGAATGAAATCCTTGGCAGCGTGAGTAGAACTAGAAAATAAGAATGATTTTACTTCTACATATGGCAATGGTTAGACAAGTTCTGCTGTCTCATTGCCCCTATTTTAAAATTATGTTGAATAACAATAAAATAAATAAATAAAGTACTAAACAAATAAAATCCACAAATGGAAGTTGATGGTTGGAGAAGAAGTCTTGCAACAAGAAAGTTAGAAACTCACTGACTGTATTATAAACAGGAAGATGACTTGCAGTGTGTGAGTATGTGAAGAAATTAAATGTACTGAAAAGCTCTTTAATCCAGTGAGGAAAGGTCTAATTAAAACCAGAAGCTGGAGGCAGAAGCCACACACTGAAACTGAGGCAAGAAAAAATCTCAGCAGTGAGACAGTTTCAAAAAGGTGATAAGTTCTCTGTCTTTTAATAACATCAGACTTAAGCAACATTTTGTTATACATTCAGAGTGATGTAATGGTTTACTTACATGAAAGTTAATGAATTCTGGTGTATAAAAAATTCTGATCCTACAGATTTTTAATATTTATATGTCTTACTGAAATGAAAATCTGAGTTTCTTCTGTAAATGGGCATAATCCAACACTGTTGAAATGATCTGTTTAGTGAAATTAAAGGGTCTATGGATTGCACTGAAAAATATACAGGATCTTTTGGATTTTTCTGTACATCTAGTATTAAAAACAAGTGGAGGAAAGATAGTATTAAAAAAAAAAGAGAGGAAAGAAAAATGATGTAATTACTTAGAACATGTAATTGAGCTTTTCCCTGCTCTGACTTACCTGAATACTGTGAAAGTCAGCTTCCTCAGATTATGTCAACCAAATTCCATTGCCATGTAGTAATGAATGGACAGGTTTTTAGGCTGTAGTATGAGATCACAGTTTTCTCCTAACTTTAAAATTGATATAAATTACCTCCTAGCACCAACATTGCTTGTTTTTTTTGTTTTGTTTTGTTTTGTATTTTTGGTGTTGTTTTTTTTTTCTTCAGTAAATGTGTTCATCCTGAAAGAATTTCCAAAAGCTATTAATAACATTTAACCACTTCATGACTTAACTGGTGGAATGAAAGCCAGAAGTCAGAAGCCAAATGCTTTCATTCTATACCATAGGCATTCTTTTTTAATTAAATACACTGCACATATTTTTTAACTTAAGGCAAGTAAAAATCCATTGTGATATCCTCTAATAGCTTAGCAATTTGTGAAAAACCCTAGGCCAAATTTAACAGTGCTTTACTGGACAGAAGTGAATTAAGTTTCACAGATATTTATCCATTTCTATCAGAAGAGAAGCTACCCACAGGATGTTAAAGGGCTTTTGACTTGAAGATAGGTGCACTTATCTCTTTTTTCTTTGCTGTCCCATCAAAAAACTTCATCATCTCCAACACTCCCACAGTTAACTGAAGTGGAAGCTTACTGTAGTAATTATTGACTACTCAACAGTTATAGTCAGATTTACATCATTAACTGAGATTGAAAAGACTGAATACCTCAATTGTCAAATGGGATTATTTTCTAATGAGAAGAGTCAGACAATGCACATTTTAGCAACCAAACTGTCTGTTTCAAAGAGATCAAGACTTTTTGCAGGATGATGTTCAACTCCACAGCTATGAGCTCAGAGTTCAGAACGATGATAGATAGAACAAGCCCACATAACACTAGCTACTTTCATGGTGTCCTAGGACATGTAGATTAGCAAGTATTCTGAGTTTCCAGCTTAGTACCTTTACCAGTGAATTGAGAGAGTGCCAAGAAGCTCAATATGAGCATGGTTCCATTGATTTAGTACTTTCAGAGTTTACAATTCTAATTAAAGCAGCAAAAGAAGTAGGCAGGAAAGCCATGGAAGAGAAAAACATATCAGTCATTTCCACAAATCAGCTCTAGAAGGAGTTAGCAAGTACTTAAAAGCAAAAACAGTTTACATTCTCTGAAACTGAAAGAAAGTTAGGTGCAAACCAAAGCAGAATATACCTAAGTTCAGCACTTTGAGATCTAAAACTGAGATCTAGACTATGACTTTTTTCTTCAGAAGAAATGTGTCCAAAACCAGAATGGAAATACATCCCTGCAATCCTTTAGAAAATCAACAAACATCCCCTGTTAAAAAAAATAAAACCAAGCAAGCAAAAAAACAGTTTTAGAAGAGACAGACCAAAACAGGATTTTAATAACTTTAAAAGGAAAAAAAAAATACAGTTCACTCCTACCTAATTACTTAACAAATGCACAACTGTACATCTCTTTTCTTCAGCTGTGTCAGACTGCATGCCCACCTCTAGACTGAAGCAGACAGCTAAAAAAAAATGACTATCCCTCTTGGGATTGATCGAAGATGGGATATGAAGGTCATCATTGGTGAAAGGATTTTCTTTTGGGCAGATGAATACAGGAAAATCTGAAAAGAGATGCTACAGACTCAGAGATCCCACACTTGCAGTTTTTACTGAAAACTCAAGTAAGAACCCAGATAATTTTTTAATTTAGCCATTTCTTACAGGTCTAGAAAACTCATAAATTTATAACTTAAGAAGATAAACTTGGGAAGATAGGAAGATAATTTTTAACTGCTTTGCTTTTTTTCTTCTTTTTTTCTTTAAAAATGTAAATATTGTATGCTGAAAATTATAATTTTGATCAGCCAGAAAATTTTTTCTTGATAACAAAAAACATCTTTAACCACAGCATCATGACCATTTGGTCATAATTCAGGCATTCATACACACCTACTATACAACATACCTGCTGAATATTTTCAGATAGACTGTGTGAAGCTTGACATATATACATACACAAACAGAGAACACAAATATAAAAGAAAATTTATAGTGGCTGCAGTTATTCATGGAAATATACTATGTTACCAAGATAAGCTAAGAGTTCTGGTTTCTTGTAAAAATGTTGGAAAGAGCTTTTATGCCTGACCATCATGGAAAAAGATACAACTGAGGTGTTGCAGTTTCAATTTTGTTGTATTTCTTTTTTTGGTTTTCTGAAGTGAAGGAACAGGTTTAAATAAACATTTTGATTTGAGTTCTGCAAGGTCTTAGAAAGGAGCAGTGTATGAACACTGACGTATTTGGACTTTACGTAAAGATACTTTGCCATTTTTTAAGCCAGATCTAACCTTTGTATCAACAAATCATACACAAAAACTTCAGTCTCAGCCCCAAGGTAAGAAAACATATACTTAAAGAGATCCTTTGTATTTGGTTTTAAAAATAGACTCATTTACAAGCAGATTTTGAATGTCTGCCACTAACTAAGAAAATAACCTTTTCATTTATTTTCAATTTTCTTAAAGATGGGTCTCTTTTAGCAATCTATAATAATCATATGGTACATAAAATAACTTACAATCACATATATTATAGGGTCTGACTTACACCCACAAAAGCATCTGCAGTAAAGCATGAGCTTAATCTCCTTCTGGAGGGCTCCAGGGTAATTGTGCTGTATTTAACATAAAAAGTAAAGTTTGTAGGTCATATGAACAAGTTAAGCAAGCAAATAGGACATAATTTAGATACCCAGTGTTTTCAGTCACTTGAGTTTTATTCGAGCTGACATTGTTCAATGTATTTTTTATTACAGGGACTTCTGAAGATGATTATTTGCTGCTTTAAGAATATACCATGGAAACTGAGTATGCTGATTTCACCGTTATGATGATAAAGTGCACCATCCAGTCTCCATATGCAGTGTTCAGTTACTCCTTTTGCCATCCTGAACATTCTTCATTATTGTTTCAAAGCCCATTGCCCTTTTCTTACTGTGAGACATAAGGTTCATCACAATGGGAAGACTTGATGACATTTTTTGCTCAAATAGAATCTTGAATCTTTAATCATTTCATCCAAATATGTAACAAATTGGGGGGTTGGGGGAGAGTTAAAAATGTTATAAATCAAATCTTGTCTTCTGTTTGTGAAAGTAGAAGACCATCTCTGTTTTTCAGTTAACTTTCTGCTCTCACAAACTAAAAATATATACAGAAAAACAATGAAAATTAAATATTTCTTCATCATTCATATATATTCTATGGACTGAATGATGAAATACACATCTGTGCACAACAGCAGCACCATGTAATAGAGCCTGTCTTCTCCAACTTTCTTCTGAGCAGAAGTTCTCAGTACCATTGCTTCGAAAAAAAATAGATCTCAAAAAGACTAGTTGAAATTCAAGAATAAGAACACATAATTCAAGAAATACCTCTATAGTTGTAAACATGACTGTCATAATATTCCTTTTGTCTAGCATCAGACGTGGTTTTATGGTTTCAATTTTGGGTTGCATTTGTCTCTGGAAAAAAGTGGATGATTTCATTATTCTTAGATTTATATAGCTTCTATATCAAGGCAGTGCAAGCAGCAATGTGGCAAGCTTGTATTTGAAACTCCTGTCATCGACAATCAAGTATTCTACAATTTATTAAATGGCTTTCTGTGGATGTTAGGGTGCTGATCCAAAACCTAGAAAAATCTATGGAAAAAAATTCCATTTGATTTAATAAGCTCCTGCATATCAAGCTCTAACATAAGATATTCAGTAATAAGAAATGGGCAGAAACTCCACACTTACTGAAAAGGAAGTTGAAGTCTTCAAGTCTGCCCATGCCCCTTGGTCAGAGTGGGTTTGATCAGTAGGTGAGGTATGGTGAAATCACCTTCTGAGAGAGAAAAAGAACACAGCCTAATGAAACGGAGTCACTGATTTGCTGTTATGAACAGTTGCTGTGATTGAGAAACGCATATACTTCTGGAAAAAAAAATAAAAATCATGATATTGAACAAAAGTGGATTACACTTTACGAAGAGGAGAAGATCTGAACCAGGAATTTTGTGGCAGATGGGTTTTGCTGGGTGTCTGTATGAATTAATGCAACAGTATAATATATTGCAGTGCCATTGGTGCAGTTGAAGAGGTGCCATGGGTAAATTAACCATGCCAAATGAGGAAATTTTGCAAAGCAAGGAGAATTGCATCAGGTAGAAAAAGATTTCACAGATGAAAAACAAAAACAAAAGCAAAAACGAAGGCAAAAACAAAAACAAAACAAGCTTTGCTATTCTTTTAAGCACTATTAAAATGTTTTTAATGATCTTTTCACCATGGAAGTTTGAAGTTACACCAAATAAGTGATTTCATGAAAACAGGAAGGATGGAAAATATATACAGTTTTGTCTAAATTATGCAGACTATTATAGAATATAGAAAATTCACATCATTATTAAACAAAAAAAAATTAGTGAGCTTCATTCTGCTGAAAAATTGTCGAAGTTTTTTAAATAGAAAGTATTTTCTACTAAAACCTTGACTGACCAAATTTTACTGAAAATAACTAATCCTACGGAGAAAAGAAAGGTGGATTTCTCTGAATAAAAGTGATGCTTCTCAGTAAAACCTGAACACAGCAGATGCCCTCAAGAGCAAAGATTTTTTACTTTGGAAATATCATTAAGAGGCATCGAGTCTAGATGGAGTTCTTCATACCCCATGTTCCTTGGGGACTGGATTCCCCAGCAGAAGATATTTTCATTCAAGCTGAATCCTTAGAAAACAATTTCTAAAAAGGGAAAGTTAAAAGCAACTATGATACAATCATTTAAAAGAAGCATGAGAAACTTTTGTTACTTGAATAGCAGTATACAGATAAGGATTGTATTTAAGAAACAAATTTGCATTTTCCATTAGTGGCTAAAATGCTTTGAAAATCATTTTCACTCACAACCTTAGGTTGACTCAAGCTCTGCATTTAGGTTCCAAGCAAAACTCACATTGATGTTAACGCATTAGAATAAGAGGAATGGCCAACTTCTCTCATCCTCTGAGCTACAATCAAAACTCTTCATGCAGCCTGCACCCCCCACATGTGCTGTCTACCTCACAGATGCAATGGAAGACTTCTCTCTAGGGATGGACCATAATTTAGCTATGACTTTTGCTCTTCAACTCCATGGCAAGTTCATATTCATTATTCAGCTAGTTTCAGAAATGGTGCCTATGCTGAAAGGTCAGTGAAACTGAGAATGCACCATCATGCCATGAGGCTAATTTCATTCCTTCCTTTCATGCTTACTTTCTTCTTTTTGTCTTTGTATTTTTATCTCTCTTTTGGAGAGAGAGAGACATACAGATACAGAAAAAGCCAAATGTATTGGCTAATGAGGACAATGAGGGAACCAGTAGTGTGGGACACACTGGGAAATGCATACAGTTCACAGTACACATGGAGATGTTAGTTTGTTTTCTTTTACAGGAAGGAGCTGACATCACCCAGAAGCACTTGCTGCACAGGTCGCATTCTAGCTTAATCATATTGGCCATGCAGATGAGCCAGGCTTGAAAATAAAGAAAAAATCTCAGAAGCCACGTTAGCAACCTGTACTCTATGCTAGAAATACACTACTTCAATAACAACTTTGGAGTTTTAAAGTAACCTGCACCTAAGATTGGTGGTAGAGAACCTAGAGAAAGTTTCTGTAGAAAGAATCATAATTCCTCTCACATGAATATATGCTTAAAATAGTCAGGTGAATCCTCCCTAAGTGCCTGCTCCCTTCCACTGCCAATGAAGGGAGCCCATCATGACCAACTCCAATATACATGTCTCTTGCGCTGTAATAGCTTGTTCAGAGCCAGAAGCACAAATACTGTTCTGCTGCACTTCACACAATATTGGCCCCGAATTCACACTTGAACAAATCACAAACTAGGTGTGTGATGCTTTCACAAGACTCAGATGTCCACTATTTTTATTTTTTGACAGGTACCACTGCAGTTTGTTTACAGGTCACATGAAGAGATAAGGTGGAAATTCGCATGCAATTTTTGAGCAATAGAGCATGCAACAAAAAAATTAAAAATCATCAGTAGAGATCAAACATTCTCAAAATAAATGTTCCATGAAAGAAGGATTTAAATGATCATATGTAGCAAACACTGCTATTAAGCCAAAATAGTGATTCTCACTGTATAGTGACTGTATACTTCTACATTTTATAACTTTAGTGCTAAATTTCTGTAACAACTTTTTTTTTTTTCTTATTATGCTAAAACACTCAAGTCTCACTCCATCTTCATGGCTGCTACCACACCAGCTGAAGATGATGCAAAGAGCACTCTGATTTTCAAGAGATTCATATCTCTAATGAATTCAATGGCCTCCATTTTCAGTTTTGTATTTCTAATCAGCCAAATCCCATTTAATACAAGTCTCTGTTAAGGGATAAATTTCTGAATACTGGTGCAGGCAATTTCCACTGTGTGAAGCATGGTTTTAGAAGACAGTATTGAAACACTGTTTTGCTTGTAACAGATAAACAGTATTTGGTGACTTCAGAAGTACTTGGATGATCAGACAGTTTGAAGTCTGACTAAATTAATACAATTTGGTACTGGCAAGTCTTTGTATCTATTCTGAATGTAGGCCTAGTTCCCTTTCTCTAATTTTTGCACAGTAGAACCACAAGTCATCTGAATTACTGGTGCGTGATGTTAAAAGTTTTCAAAAAATCTATGAAGTATCTCAAGACATTTATCTGGCAATTATCCTGCTATTGCTCAATAAAGCAAATAAACATTCTACATTAATGAAAACGGTTTTAGTTCTGTCACTATTGCTTTGCTCCTCAGGATGAGAACAGAGCTGCAAAGTTAAGTGTCACTATTCAGCATGCAAGTAGATAAATAAAGCATAAAGAAGGTAATGCAGTTTTGAAGAACATCAAGTTTCACCACTGCAATACTTTTTCCCTTCTCCTACAGGGAAATCTTTCAATAATTACAAAGATATCCAGTTTAACATTCTGCCTTTAATTAATAGTAACTTAGCTTTTAATTAAGGTGAGTATAGAATACTCTTCTTTCCTCAAGTAAACAAAATCTTGCTCTGACAGAAATGTTTCTGATCTGGAGAAAACATCGGCATTCTGCACCTCACCTGTGCACCACCAGGGTGGCTTCCACTCAGCTTTCCAAGCCTCATACATCTTGCCAACTGCACATACAAGCCATTCCGCTCCCTAAGAGTTTACAGTAAATCTTGGCATAACTTGACCTTTTCCCAGTCATACTTGATGACAAACACAGTATTATTTACACTCCAATGGGTTCAGACTGTGTTTCTTTAGACAGAGACTGTTTTCCTCCATAAGTGATTATTTCACTGCATGAAACCACAGTGATATCAATCATTTCCAACGCAAGGGATGTGGACAGGCTAGAGCATTCCAACTCTTCTTTCAATAGAAAGTGGAGTTTCTGTTCATTTCTTATTCAAGAAGATGCATTGTGTAGCATACAGCACCATGGAAGTGCAGTAATTTGTGCTACAAACACGTAGGAAGAGAAAGCTAAAAAGAAAAAGAATGTCACCATAAATTTACAAAAGAAGAACTGATGTTCTTTCACATGATTATGACTTCTGTTTTTGGCAATCATTCTGTTAGTGGTTAATAAAAAGCAGACTCTTTTTTGACAGTCCTATTCAACACTCTGTTTATGCACTGATAATGATAGTTCATAGCATATTATTAACAAAATATATATTTTAAATACAGTTGTGGATTCTCCTTTATAACAGAGTAGGCATACAGACTTTTAGAAGAAATGTACAGAAACAAGACCCAACTGTTCTAGTGGCTACACAAAATTCTAAAAGTTTATCTTGAAATCTGAAGACTCAGACCTTGTCTGGGGTCGCCTTTTAACATTCAAAATGCCTAAACTCACTCAATCCACTCTGAGTTCAGAGCACAGCAACCCACAAAGAGAAACATTGGTGTAATAACTGAGAAGGGGACACAAATTCTAATGAAACTGCATGGCAAATTCCATATTCTACTTTGCTTATGACTCAGTCAGCTGATATTTAAAGGGTGAGCAGGAGGCACAGAATGAAGATACATCACAGACATGCACACATACATATGACTTCATACTTCATCCTCAGATAAACACACTGCACACAGCCTGTGACCATCTGTCAGGGCTCAGTATTTACTGGCGTCTCTGAAGTTTTAAGGCAGGGTTTGTAATAGCCAGCAAGAGTGATTAACATGTTCAGTGCACTGTGTTTCTTTATCTGAGGAAAGCAAAAATTCCTGGAAAAGATGTAATTTGTCATTGTCAAAGAAAATATGCTGTGAGAGGATATCAATAAGAACAGTCCCATTGCTTGGCATCTCTTCGCTTTTATGGGTTTGCTTTGGCAGGGGAGGATGGCACTTGAAGAACTTTAATCCCTTTAAAGAAAAATGTTATTTTTAGAATAAACAAAGCTGGATGCAATTCTTGCCCAGATGAGCTTACAAGGTTAATACTGCTTCATGTATGTTTAATGTTTCGTATTTCCAGACTGTAATGCAGTTTGCTAGCATCACTAAATGGCACTGCTCCATTTTGCTAGTAATGAAATCAACCAGGAGTGAGAAAAAAGCTACTATAAACAGTTCAGTAATCTACTTTTTTTGTTTCATAAGTGGATTTTGATTAGAAAATCCTGAAATATCAGTGAACTGCAGCCATGAATCAAAGATACACAAGCTAATACTGGTAGCACTAGCTCTAAAACCCACAGTGGGATGGCTGCAGTGAGGCAGCAACCATAAGTGCTGTGCAAGAAGGAAGACTTACATTAACACACTGAAACCTGAATTTCATTCTTTTTACCTTGGGCCCAGTCAGTAGCTGTGCAGAACACAACACAGTGCTGTGTCATTTAAAGTTCAGCTGAAATAGGACTCAATGGATTAAAGAGAGAGAGCCCAATGTACTCTAAAGAGAAAGTCCAACAAAGACCAAGGGATACTTCAGAATAGCATATACTCCAATGCTCTTGACAGAAAAAAAACCCACTACTAAATAACTTTATACTTCTTTTAAAGTGAAGATAGTCACTAACCTCTGCTGAACATGCCTATCTAAAAGAGATTATCTGGATTGCTTTTAAATCTAGACACTGTTAGTCATTCTACAAACATAGACTGACCACACAATAAAGGTTAATGTAAAAAGACAGGAATCAAAAATGAGATGCATCAGATGAAGTGCAGATTTAACATGTTCTG
This sequence comes from Cyrtonyx montezumae, assembly GCF_038088225.1. Lineage (NCBI taxonomy): Eukaryota > Metazoa > Chordata > Aves > Galliformes > Odontophoridae > Cyrtonyx > Cyrtonyx montezumae. Next base: position 61,508,162 of record NW_027072034.1, on the reverse strand, counting down.
TGAACCATCCCAGAGACAAACATCTTTGGCTGTCACCATCTTATTCTATTCTTTCCTGCCTGATGTATTGTTCTGTAAGTACTGTCTAAGAAAAGACCTTTCTCACTAGATATCATTAATTTAAGATTTCCTGATAACTTCTGTGTTGTTTTTCAACATAATTCTGAGAACCTCATTGTTATGATATGTTGCTATTTCACAAGGCTGTATAAATGTTATAGGACTGCTTTTTTCCCCCTAGTAATGAGCATTTGTGTGAAAATGGTAACTTCTATACAATATTTTATCCTGAAAATTGTCTTAATTACTCAAAATGAAGGGTTCTAGTGTCACAAATGAACACTCAAGGTCACTGCTCAGGTCCTTGCATACCACACTTGCCATGGAAAATTTAGTTTCTAAGCACATGATCATGAAAATATATACATTATTTCAATACAAATATCATTTTGTTGTTTTGTTGTTGTTGTTTTTTGTCACATTGATAGTAATTCAGTTCAGGTTAAAGACTGTTGGCTAGAAGTTAGCTATTCCTTCTTCAAATCTATAAGATTACTTCTTTATTCCTACTCCATCCTTAACTGTAGAGAAGCTCAAATTCCATACCATAGCAGTCGAACTAAACTACCACTAATTTTGTAATTGAAAGTAATTGATGGAAAGATAGAAAATGAGCAAGAGAGAATGTAAAACACAGCTTCTTTTTGTCTCTACAGAGTACTATCAATCTACACACCATCAGTAAATACAGCAGTATTAACTGCACTGAACTTAATCTTTTCCATTAAAATGGAATACTGAAAGTTTGAAGAGGGGTTTGGCATCTCGACTCACACATCATCACCAACCATTTTCTTCTCTTAAAGATCAAGGGAGTTTGATAAAAGCCTCAGGAAACCCTTGGTTGCTCCTGAGTGGCAGACAGAAAGCAACGTCATTTGTCATTTCCCATTCTGAACCAGCTGAGCACCTGTCTCTACATCTGGCAGGCAGCTTCTGACCCAGCTCCTCCATGAAGGCAGCTGCTTTGGACAAGGGAAAGTTATACCGTGCTCCATGTGATGGGCTCTGGCAAAGCCAAGGGCACTAGAAAGAGTCACTGCTACCCTGTATCCCCTCATGGAGTGCTTTTGCAAATACTCATATGAGATCCAGACATCAGGACACCGCACCACATGCTTTGAATATGCATGGCACTTCCCAGAGGAAGCCTAGTTTATCCAGATTGGCCTCCACTCTATCTAGTTTGCAATCACTCCAACAGTCAACAGGAGAGACCATAGAAAGATGACAGAGATTTTGTGCTCCGGAGAATTTTTTCCCTTCTAGCATCTGTCAGGGGATGGGGTATATGACCAAACCTGCTGACGGGGCAGTCCCAGCTTCTGTTTGCTACATCGACTCTTCCCTTGGATGAATGTTCTGACAGCAGCCACACATGCTCTTCATGTTTTCTGCTTTGTAACATTCATATGTACAGACATAAAATTCATATACATTTATATATTAAAATGCACATGAAGGTTGCCTCAAAAATTATGAGACCTTTTCTTTGGACATATTATTTTTTCTAAGTTATTCCTTATGCATATATTCAGACACATATGCATATATGTATATACATGCAAATATACACAAATGCAATATGCAAATATGCAATATTTGCAAATATTTATCTTTAATTTTTTTTTTAATCATAACTACTCATGTTAAGTAGTAAAGTATTGCTTGAAGCAGACTTCAGCCAGTGTCAGATTTTGGTATTCTGCAAGTTTCATGGCATAATTAAAAATTTTTAATTAATATAACATTAGAAAGTAGAGGTTTCATTTTGTTTAGCTTGCACATTTAAATAATAGTCTTTTTTTGGCCGTTCTAAATATTATTTTTTAAAGTCAACTGGTTCTATTTCTGATCTTTTAGAATTCTTTGTATGTGTGCTCTTATTCTCTTCTGCATTCATTAATCCTTTTGATTTAATTAAAATGTTTATTTATTCAGCCTTAAAGTAGCCAAAGATAATAATTTTTTCAGTGTTTTTCTCATTAGGAAAACATGAGTGGTGCCATCACCACAAAAAGAAACAGTGAAAATTAAATGTCTTAAATAACTACAGTAGCAAATGTATACATGAATATATATTCATATATTAAAAGGCAAGAAGCGACCGCTGTAGCAACTTAGGCTGCTCTGCTGTACAGCACAGGTCCAAAGACATTCCCAAATTATATTCAATTGGAATGAATATCAGTCTTTTATAAAAACATACTTTGATAGAAAAATCTAGTGATGAAGAATCCATCATAATCTATGTCAGGGTGGCTCAATGATTAATTGCCTTCACTGTGAAAACCCATGACTCATTTCTGGATGAAATTTATCTATGGTTAATCCGGCATAAAACATAAAAGCTTTCATCTACAAATTTCAAAAGCAAACAAATGAAAAAACAAAAAACCCAAAACAAAACAAAAAAAATTGTTTCCTTCTCTGGAAATTATTCAAATTGATTTCTCAATAAGAATATGATATAATTTAACAGTGTTATACTAAAATGAGTAAAAAGTTGTGAATTCAGAGACAGAAAATTTTTTCTTTTGCTTTGGAAGAGCTCTTTTTCCATGTGGTGAGCAGCTTTACCACAGAGTTATGCTTAAGACACTGCATTTTCTGTACAGTCACAAATGTACAGAATCATAGAATGGAAGAGCCATTTGAGTTGGGAGAGACTTGAAAGTCATCTGGTCCAACTCCCCTGCAATTAGCAGGGACACCTAACAGCTAGATCAGGGTCCTCAGAGCTCCATTCAACCTGTCCTTGAGTGTCTCCAGGATGGGATGGGGCATCCACCACCTCTCTGAGCAACCTGTTCCAGTGCCTCAACACCTTTACTGTAAAAAACCTTCTTCCTTATGTCTGATCTAAATCTCCCCTCTGTCCCCTTCTTTCTCATAGCCCCCCCTCTGGATACTGGAGTGCTGCTCTCAGGTCTCTCTGGAACCTTCTCTTGTCCAGGCTGAACAGCCCCAGCTCTCTCAGCCTCTCCTGATAGGGTAGGTGTTCCATCCCTTGGATCACTTTTGAGGCCCTCCTCTATATGCGCTCCAATAGGTCCACATCTCTCCTGTACTGAGAACTCCACAACTGGATGCAGCCTTAGATGTTCCTGAGAGGCAAATCTGCAGGCATTCACAGTGAGTGCAAGAAGCCCCTAATGTCCCCATTTGTATAGTCCTCACTTCAGCTAGGCAGGAGCTGAGAGATCACAAATGAGATGATGAAGGGAGGAATACTTCCAGGGTCAGCCTGTGCTGCTGCCTACCACATCCCTGTGACTGAAGGAAAATGCCACCAGTCCTTCAGAACGCATTTTTTGTTCCCAGCATGTTAAATCTGAACCACATTACTGGACAAGATCTCATGGAAAGTAGTTCTAGATGGAGACACCACAGGTTACTATGTGCTTTGTCCTTTATTAAAAGTCAATAAATCAGGGCAGAGTGGTAAGTAGCCTACAGCATATCATGTGAGAGGTCTACTCTACTTCCTGACAAATATAATTCTGATACACTTAGGTCTTCACTTGTAGTAGTCATGATGAAAGCAATGTATCAAGGTAATGCACAACAAAAATAAATTGTGACACTGAGCAACTTAATTTTTATTTAACCACATTTTACAAATTAGAAAAGTATTATCTTGTATTAGATGGGAACTAATTCAAAATATACATTAGTTTCCCAGTCTATAAATGTAATGTGCATGTTTCTGAAAGTACCAGTAAACTCTGCCAGTGTAATAATCTAATTCGCAATGTGATCTGTTTAGGCCAAATAAAATCATATGTGTAAATGTAAATGCACAGATTCTCCAGTGAATCTGTAACCCCTAATGCTGAAGGATGTTAAGTTTATGGATTTTGATATGAAAGACTTGAGAACTTGTTATTCACAGAACACTCTCAATCCTATATCTCAGTAAAAGAGAAAAGTAATGTTCTGATTACGGTAGCATCTCATCTATGAAGACAGGCTGAGAGAACTGGCACAGTTCAGCCTGGAGAAGAGAAGGCGCTGGAGAGACCTGAGAGCAGCCTTTTAATATTTAAAGGGGGGCTGTAAGATGGGGACGGACTCTTTAGCAGCGCCTGCTGTGACAGGACAAAGGGAAATGGTTTCAAACTAAACGATGGGAGATTTAGATTGGATATAAGGAAGAAGTTTTTTTGCAGTAAAGGTGGTGAGGCAGTGGAACAAGTTGCACAGAGAGCCGGTGGATGCCCCATCTCATTCCTGGAGACACTCAAGGTCAGGCCAGATGGGGCTCTGAGGACCCTGATCTAGCTGTAGGTGTCCCTGCTCATTACAGGGGATTTGGACCAGACGACTTTTCCAACTCAAACAGTTCTGTGATCCTATGATTCTATAAATGATAACAGAACTGTAAATAATCTTCACATTTCATTGCCAAAGCAAAAATGTTAAAAGCAAACTTTTAAAATAATAAAATTAGGACACCAGTCAGAACGCATGGCTCTTCAAGCACCACGTCAACATGTTTAATTAAGACTGATATTGTGATCATTTAAACTTGTAATTAACTGCTTTCATGCGCTGCAGCACCAAAGGACGTACAGGCTGAGCACTTTGGCTTTAGAGTAAAGCAAAAACGCTTTTTTTATTATTTTTTTAATTTCCGTAAAACTACGTTATTGTCAATGTACATAACAGTGACTCCGGTTGCCTAGGAACCCTTCCTGTGACCCGCAGACCTGATGTTACATCGATGGAAATGGAAACTATGCCGCCCGCACCCGCAGCACGCGCCGCACCCCGAGCAGAGGCCGCAGCTGCACTGCGGCGGCTCCGCGGGCGCCGAGGGGCCCCTAGCGGCCCGGGAAGAGGGAAAGCAGGGAAGTTCAGCAGCTCTCGGCCATGCCTCCACCTCACTTAGAGAGCAGTGCACGAAATGGAGCTGGTTCTTACGCTACATTCTGTTTAGATGAATCTGTGCTCCAAGGGAAGCTCTCCAATATCACCGTTATATATATTGGGTGAGATTGCAAGTGACTGTGCTTGTAATACCGCATAAATACTAAAAACGCTTGGAAGGGCCATTCAGAGTAATTCCATTTCCCAGCGTGCAGAAGAAAACCTCTGGTGCAAAAATTGTTTTGTTCTCTTATACCCTAAACAGAAGCCCAATACATACGTACATTCTTTATTTCTGTGGCCAAAGAATTTGCTGAAAATATTTTCTAAGGAACCATCATGATGAGTTATTTTAAAATAAACCTTTTAGTGTTTTATTTTTTCAAACTGACCTTATAAAACGTAAGTGGAATTTGAGCAAAGGTAGCAGCTCGCTGACCCTGAACACACAAGCAGTGCAGCATGACAGATCATAGGAGTGCAATTATGTTACTTCTGCAGCCAGAGCACTCTGACATCTGGAGAGGACATGGCTGACACTGACAGTCTCCGTTCTTTGACAGCAGATCATTTCTGCAGCAATATACAATTAAGTGCTTATTATATAGCCACAAATGCTGTGACTCCTGTTCAGCACAGAAAGGCCACTGCCTTTGTTTCCTGCCAGCCTTCCAAAATTTGTTTCCAACAACCTGTGCCTTACAATCCTTCCTGAAAAAGCTTTTTCCTTATATCCAGTCTATAGCATCATAGAATCAAATACAAGTGACGTTATGTGGATTCCTGTGCTTGCACTTTCTTTTCAATAAAACTTATTTTTCCTCTCATTTAAAGAAAGCTGTCACTGACTTTTCAGCTTGTACTATCCTATGTAATATCCTTGAGAGATATTTTCATGTTTCTTATCAGGCTGCCAGAGAATTCACACCAGAAAGTCACCCCACCTCACCCCAGCAACAGTGGCCAAACCTTTAAAAGTGTTTGTCTCCAGGGTGCAGACCACCTTCAGTTCTCATACCTTTACATAAGTTTTATACCACTAATTCACTGTTCTTAATGACACTGCCTTCCAGGACTGTACATTGGTGACTGATGATCAGGGAATGTGAATACAGTGAAATGTAACAGCTTTCTACTAGTTAGTTGTGCTATGCTAGGAGTAGTGAAAAAGAAAAAGGATCAGTATTTTTCTTTAATTTCTTAATTGCCCATGGTATAATGATTTATTTCATATAAATTAATAAAGAGATATACTGATTAGAGATTTTCCCAGTGTCATATATTTCTGGTGTGTATCTCAGTCAGCTCAAAACTGCCCAAGCCACCTTAACTGGGGAACACTCACGGAGACCAGAAAAACTCACGTATATTTAATTACAGAAATTTACTTCACAGTCTTTCACTGACACCCAGCGGTCAGACACAGAGGGTTTTGTAAGAGGCAGCAGAAAAGCTTCAGCAGCCAAGTACAGGCTCAGGACAGCTCAGTGGAGAGCATTCATTTTGCCCTACAAACAGTTGTTTGCTTAATGGGATAAGAGCACGTCTGAGACTTAAAGTGGTGCTTGCAAAATCAGCAGGTCAAGCTCTGTTCTGGGCCCCACTTGCACAATAGCTGTGGAGCCTTTTGGAATCGAGTACACACAGCCAGACGAAGGCTCTGCTCCTGGGAGAGGATGTGGTTTTTCCAGGCCTGCTCCTTTTCCCTTGGCCTGCAGCACCTGGAATTAACAACCCTTCCACTCAAAGGATATAGAAAACCCTGAAACAAAAACAAAACAAAGGAACAACTTACAGAGTGATTATTGTTATAGATTTCTCAATAGCTTTTGTTTATCCACTGGTGAACCACACTTCCATTTAAGAATGGCCTTGCTGGCCTTTTCCTGTGTGGTAAAGCAGATCAGGTAAGAGATTCTCCTTTGTGTAAAGAGGGCAGCTGTCTATGACAGTAAGCAGAGCTGGACAGTTACACACAGAAAATGTGAGTTATTCTGAGCCCCTACTTGTCCCTGAGCCAAACTCTCTTGGCAGTGGCTTTCCTCCTGGGGCAAGCTCTAGGCAAGGTGGTCCATCCCCAGGTGCACGGGTTGAGCCAGTTTGATGGGGGAAAGAGAATAGGAGTAGGAGTAGTGCTCCCTTCCTCCCTGAAATCTCTGTGGGAAGGTGCAACTATAGAAGACAGAGCTCCAAGAGCAGCCAAGCTAAGCTGTGACATCAGCAACACATCATCACATTCTGTCACTGCTCTGACCAACAGTGGTGAAAAGGTGTTGGGCGTCAGACTGCCAATTGAAAACCTCTGAAGTTCATATGTGATAATACAGTCTGTCAATGGGACAGCCAAGACAGCCTCCTGGCAGGACAGAGACCCA